>NC_141687.1:1869284722-1870484722 GCF_964263255.1 Lissotriton vulgaris | reverse complement strand
CGGTCCAAATGAATTGCCAGGGCTGGTTTGTCTTCCCAGTCCAGCCCTGTTCTACATCCCAGGGCTTAGATAATCCTGATAAAAAACAAGAGCAGATACCAAACAGATGTTCCTGGAGCCTTGCGGTCCTTGGGAGGCGCAATGATTAGGCACAGTACATTATATTCATGAGGGTGTCCTCTGACCACAATGCCAGAGGTTGGATGCTTGCACAAAACACTAATGAGTCCAGAACCTTAGATCACATAGCAGGCATGTGCTTGGCTTCATTACACATTGTATGTCAGCACACATGCAGTTCTAATAATTTATAATTTCATGAGGTCAGATGGAACTCGTACGCTTCTACTAAAAGATGTGATACATTTTTATTTCTAGCTACATGGGTTTCATTAGTGCATTCTCGACATGAATTTACAAAAAGCAAAAGTTCCAGTCTTCATATGAACATTCATTTATTCATCTTATTGTGAAAAATGACTTCATAATGATGTGTCTTTGAGGCATCAAGTGCTTAGAAAGCTATATAGATTGAAGCCATGCTGTCTGTGTGATGACACCAGGCGTTGTTTGACAAAAGACAGGTAACATGTGAAGTGGGATTGTGAAAGTGTTGTTCATCTGAAGCACCACCCCATGGTGTTCACTTGATAGGAGGGTGCGCGTTAGTCTCTGGTGAGCCATTGCTACCTCATGAAGGAAGAACATGCATCTTAACACGGCTGCACCAAGGAGCCGGATTTGACATAAAATGCAACTGGGGTGCATTTTAATGCTTCAGTGTCCTACCCACATTTGAGTAATGGCACCAACTTTACAATTTCTATGGTTCACAATTCATGGGCATTAAGCAGAACTATCTGGAGTACGGCTGGACTCCCGCTTTCAATACTTCATGTGTTATGATTATCATATTTTTGCTCTCCTCGGTATCCGCCGTTGAGGGCCACAAATGTTAATCATTTACATATGAATGATAAATATAGAGTACATGTTTGGTTTGTTCAAAATCACTTTTTCGTGCAATTTGACAATCAAGACTGCTCTAATACATTCACAGTGTTCCATCTGAGTCATTCTCTGCTCTGAAGTAATTGTTATCGAGCGTGAACAAAGGTTAATGAAAGCTGATAATTGCAGTTTTTGTCATTATTAAAATTCAAAAAGAACTCTTTCACAGAATGAGAATAAGTAAATGGGCATCAGAGCACTTTCTGCTAATTGTTTATTCTAAAAGATTCAACAATAGTCAGTTACTGCTTTATAAGTCAGCTTGAAGTGAGAGAGGAATTTCATGCCGCATGACAGAAATGAGACTTGTAATGCAGAATCCCTTAATCTACTGTTGGTGAAGGCTAATGGGAGGCGCATTAAATCTTCACTTGCTGGAGGCATATCAGCCTTCCTCCCAGCAAAGATGAGAATAGCAGACTATGCTATTATATGGAACAATTACTTCTTTATTCAGAGCAGCTATGACAGTGTGAACCAGCTTTTAAACTCAAATTAGGATTTCTTTTAATGCTGCGTTTAGCTTTGCAGGTCAAAAATACAAATGTGCTATTGATATAAAGCAATATTTTGGAACATTTTCTGAAATTCAGATTACTCAAACTGTTTGTTTTTGTTATAGTTGCAACCCATTTTGTGTGCACTAGGATAGGATTTTAATTTAAAAAAATCTCTAACATCTAGTGTCTGCTTCCTGGTGTTCTTGAGTTTGCCTTTCTATCATGAAAGATGGTTTGGGTTCCACTAATCATCCCTGTAATATTTCATAAATTTAAGCATTATCTACAACGCATCTCACTCAAATACGTCTCACTCAGTTGCGGGGTGGTTGTAGTCCAACTGGCCTTCTGTCTCAGGTTGGCACATTGACAAGGTCCTTACTGCCAGAGACCTAGAAAGTTATCTTCTGGGCTGTGTTCTAGAGAATCTAGAAAACGTATCATGTGAGCCTCACTCTGGAAAGTTTTGGCTATCTATGACACATATTTCACAAGAGATCCTGTCTCGCCCTGCTTAAATTGTTTTCATATTTTGCCAGTGAGTATGGACTCAGTCCGTACAAGCTTCAAACTTTGAAGTGCCTTAATCCTTTTTTTTGTAATTTTTACACTAGCCCCTGACATAAGGCTAGTGCTCTAGATTTTTTTTTACTTTCGCTTCAGGCTGGTGAGATCCACTATCCTTACCTGAGTGTGTTAATTCTCCACAAAGTGGCTATTATAGCATCATTTTGAGAATAATTTTGCGTAAATAAGGAAGAGTTTAATGTTACAACCCCCTTATTTCCTCATAGAGTTCTAAACATGATCAAGGGGCTTGTCCTCAAACTTTGAACACATGTAATACTCACGTAAGGCTCAACTTAGCTATCATTACCTCTGGTTTAAATACATGATTTGTTTTTAAGAGGCTAAACATGCATTGTCTGGTGAGGGAAATCAGTTATGGTGTACATTATGTGTTCAACATCATAATTTGCGAATTTCACAGCTATTCCAGGCCGCATTCCTACCCAGGTCTGGGGTCAGGAAAGAGAGCACATGTTTTTTGTCAACAGGCATCTTGTAACATGATGTGTACATCCCCTAGGTGCCTGAGGGGAAAACAAGCATTTGTGGTCAAATATACTGCTCAGCATAATGGAGACGTCTATTGTGAGCAACAGTCTTGCTGATGTCAGTAGGATTCTATCAGGGGAGGCATTTCATGGCAATGCTAGGTGAATGTGTCAGTGTCACCCCTCTCTACAGGGTACATCAACCTCCTTGGTTCTGCTTAAGAATGATCAGTTATCACATTTTGCAGGATCAGCCTGTCCCTGGTTTGTCTCAATTCAGGCCAGCCTGACCTATCCAGTAAAGGGTCCAAGACTAGATCCCAGTTCCCCCAGCTAGCAGCACAACCTTTGTGTTCTCCATTGAGCAAAGAACCCAGGACATTCCATAGCTCGTGCACCGTGTGAATACCGCTTGTATTTACCGAATAACGGCTGTAAGCAACCTGGGTCCATCAGTCTGGGAAGGCCCGTGGGGGCACAGCATGCCTGGTGAGGGCGGCAGAGCTCTACAGTAAAACCAACAACCCTGCGCTCTCCCTCCTGACGGAGCGCCAGCCTGCCGGTGAAAGGGACGCCGAAGAGCAGAGTGTGGAGTTGGGAGGGTGAGTTCTGTTCCTGCCTCCTCTTCCCATCGCCTCCCCCTTTGGTCACGCCAGGTACAACAAGACATCAGCGGTTGTTTTGATTTAGTTGCTCGCAGTGAAATGGATCCAAAAAAAAAACGCACGCGAATGGTGCACGTGCGCGCCCCACTGCCAGCATGTGTCTTCAATTATGGCGGCCGGACAAGGCGCCATAATTGAAGACATATGGGCTTTGGTGCACGTAACAGACACCAAGGCCATAGGTGGAGCTACGCGATCGCCTATGGCCTATTGCGTGTTCTGTTATAAAACAGCACGCACCCAAAGCCCAATCAAAATGGACCTTGAAATGCACATGCACCAGCTATGTGGAATTTCAAGGTCCATTTTTGAAACACCAGTAAAAGGGCTTTTCGCTAGCTTCGCTTGCGAGCCCTAAACAATCACTTATATCACCTACAGAAGTGCAGATCGAACTTCGTTGAGTGTCAAATCTTTTAATTTTAACTAATATAAAGTATCCATCAAATTCGTGCCAAGTTTTCAGTATATTCACTGGCAGAGATGTTTTATTAAACTGCCTTCTCACCTTTTCTGAAGGCAGCATGTGATGAAGTATTAGAACATAGTCAGTGGCCGTTGCTAGTATATTCTTCCCACTGAGTCGTGCTTTAATTTGAGAATTTCTTAGGAGATAGATGCATCCCTTGAGGTATGTCTGGGTGTTTTTTTCCTTTTAATATAATAAATCAGGACATTCATATTCAAGGAGAGACTGAAGAGTGACTTAGAACGTGCAGTCACCATGATTGGGGGTGTTTGGGTCCTATTGTGTGAAGAAAGGCGAGAATAACTGGTGTCTGCACCCTGGAGAGCAGAGCGTATCGAACTCTGCGGGAGAACTGAGTTTAAACATAGGGGCATCAGAGACAAGCATGTGTGGGTATGTTGGTATCTACCAGTGAATAACTTGGTCCGGTACCAAGAAAGGAGATGGGAGTTTTTGCCACAAAATATAGGTTGAGTGGGAAAGGATGATGCTCAAACACTGTGCTGTGCGAGAAACTACAAATGGTTAGGAAGAGAAGGCTATGTATGAGGATAGGGAAAAGGAGATTAGATGGAACCCAGAGTGAGCCCAACACAGGCCCCAAATGTTCAACAGACTTCAAGTGCTTTAGTCAGGAGAGACTGAGGATAGTCGTGGCAGCAAACCTTTCCATAATATACCAGAGGAAAGGGGGTATTGTCACCCAATGGCACAAAGCTGCAACTGCTCGAATCTTAAACTGACTGCTACAATGCTTCGATCCCTAGCGCAGGTATCTGGTTCTTTTGTCCTATATCTTCGATGTGTCATTGGGCCCAGAAACAAAGGGAGGTTCAGAGGGTCACCACAGAGGTTGCCTATTATGTGCAGCAAGGTATGAATGACTTCAATCAATCAATCAATCGTGTGTTTGTTAAGCACCACTACTCACCCGTAAGGGTCTCAAGGCGCAGGTGGTGGGTGGGAGGCGCACGGTCCTGTCCATCAAAAAGGCGGTCTATCGAAGAGCCATGTTTTGAGGCCCCTGGTGAAGTAGGTGAGTGAGGTCGTCTGTCTGAGGTGGAGTGGGAGGGCGTTCCAGGCTATGGCCTTGAGCAAGGGGAAAGAGCAGCCTCCCAATCTGAACTTCCTGGTGCGAGGGACCACTGTGTAGAAGAGCTGGGCCGATCGTAGGGTCCTTTGGGGTGCGTGGAATGTGAGTCGGCAATTTAGTTATGCTGGTCCAGTGTTGTGGAGGGCTTTATGTGTGTGGGTGAGACTCTTGAAGGTGATTCTTGCCTCAATCGTGAGCCAGTGGAGTGTGCGCAGGTGCTGGGTGATGTGGCAGTGTCGTGGCGGGTTGAGGAATAGTCTGGTGGTGGTGTTCTGGATGTATTTAGGTTTGTGGGTGAGGTTTTTATTGATTTTGTCGTAGAGTGCGTTGACGTAGTCGAGTCTGCTGGTGATGAGGGTGTGTGTGAGATGGTCTTTCTGTGTTTAAGGCTGATCCATTTGAAGGTCTTGCATAGTAGGAGGAGGGTGAGGAAGCAGGAGGATGCAACGGAGTTGATCTGGCGGTCCATTTTGAGATCGGAGTCCAAGATGAATCAGAGGTTGCATGCGTGGTCTGTGGGGGTGGGTGGGCTTCTGAGGGCGGATTGGCCTTCAGGTATCGTTGCAGGCATCAGGGTGTGCACCCATGAGGAGTACTTCCGTTTTGTCCATGTTGAGTTATAGAAAGCTGCTCTTCATCCATTTGGCGACTACTTCCATGCCTTCTTGAAAGTTGTGTTTGGCTGCGTTGGGTTCGTTGGATAGGGAGAGGATGAGTTGGGTGTCATCTGCATATGAAATAATGTTGAGTCCGTGGGTTCTAACGATGGGGGCGAGCGGAGCCATGTAGATGTTGAACAACGAGGAGCTAAGGGAGGATTCTTGGGGAACTCCGCAGGTAGTCGGTGTGGGGTCCGAGAGGAAGGGAGGGAGTCCGACTCGCTGCATTCTGCCAGAGAGGAATGAGCGGGTCCAATCAAGGGCCTTGTCCCAGATCCCTGTGTCGTGCAACCTGCGTGCTAGGATGTGGTGAGAGACTGTGTTGAAGGCCCCTGAAAGGTCGAGGAGGATGAGGGCTACTGTCTCTCCTCTGTCCAGGAGGGAGCGGATGTCATCTGTTCCTGCGAGGTGGCCGATTTCCGTGCAGTGGTTCTTTTTGAAGCCGGATTGGGAGAAGTCAAGGATGTTGTGCTCTTCGATAAAGATGGTGAGTTGGCTGTTGATGTCTTCCTCGATTCAAGATCGCAGGAACATGTAAAACATGACGGGTTTTGGCGATGCCAACGTCAGACTAAGGTATATATATATATATATATATATATATATATATATATATATATATATATATATATATATATATATATATATATATATATATATATCCGAAAACAAAGGCAAGGACGCGGCACTCTTCTTTTCACGGTAGATTTATTTCAGGTCTCAAGCAAAACTCCTACGCGTTTCGAACAAACGTTCTTGGTCACGGCAGTGTTCTACAAAAGTCCCTTTTCTCTTTCCACATTTTATACTCTCTCACTCGTTCATGCAAAGTGAGGAATTGTGGGCCTTGTAGTTTTTCACATTAAATGTAGGTTTTTTTAACATTTTGCATTTAAGAAGGGTATGCGTGTGGGTAAGATTTCACAAAGAAACATATCATAAAATGTATTTCCTGAATGAAACATGCATTCAAATACACAAATGATTATTAATGTTCTGTTAGTGCTTATGGTTAGGCACTATATCATGGACTATTCAACATATTGGTTATTCTGTTGTTTGTTTAACGGGCTGAGTGCCCTATGTCCCACACTGTAACCCAATACTTTGTCACATAGGCCATATTTACATTGTTCTTTCACACAGAATTCATATCAAAGTCAATAGTTAGGATCATTATAAGTGTACATGCATTTCCTCGTCTGCATTCAACCCTCTCGGCTGTTTTGTTTTAAACTTGATTATAAGTTTGGACTCCAGTTGTCTCAATTTTTGATCTTCCGACCTAACTTCTCACTTGTCTGGATCTCAGATTGTATCTGTTTCCTGTGTTTTTGACTTCTTCTGGTTTTGCGTTTTGTCTTCCTGAGAAGTAAGCACCCCTTCCTCTTGCTCTTTGTCGTTGAGATCCTCGTCCGCGTCCACTTGGATTGTACTGGGGCGTTTGTTGTTGGTGGTACAAAAGTTCCAACTCCTCTAAAAAAGAAAACCTACGTATACCCGTTGCTCTTTGTGAATCCTCATTTGTGGTATACATGCTAAGATGTCATTGTGGAAAAGAGTACATAGGAAGTACCAAATGCCCCTTAAAGAAAAGAATTTTAGAACACATTCGGGCAATACAAAACAACGACAACACATATGCCATGGCAAAACATCTGAAAACACACATTGGAAAAACATGGCAAGACATCAAGTATTTGGGACTAGCATCTATCCCCACACAAGAGAGGGGGGTGACAGACTGTTAAAATTGAGACGACTGGAGTCGAAACTTATAATCAAGTTTAAAACAAAACAGCCGAGAGGGTTGCTTGAGACCTGAAATAAATCTACTGTGAAAAGAAGAGTGCCGCGTCCTTGCCTTTGTTTTCGGATTACAAGGGGACACGCTCCCGGTCTCCACACGTGGGCACCAACGCAAGCAGTTCCCTCTGCTACGGGAACATTTGGGAAGCATATATATATAGGCAAACTTTGTGTTTGGAGATATATATATATATATATATATATATATATATATATATCCTACTGGTGATAGCCAGTAGGTATATATAGTTAGGACCTAGCTACAATAGGAAATCCGCCACATTCTATTGGGAATAACTTTGGCGCCGGTTGAGGAATTTGCGTGTAATTTTCCAAAATGTAGGCCAGCTCTGCTCCGCTCCTTCCCTGGAAGTTTCGGGGGGATTCCTCATGCGGGGGCCAAGAAAAAAGGGGGTCCCAAAACGTGTTTTCCCCCATGTTAAATTCCATAGGACAAATAGACAAGGCTACAGCCGAACCGCTAAACAGAATTACACCAAAATTTGCAAAATTGTCGGGACTAGTACGCAGAAGTGCCTTTTCTATATTTGGTTCAAAAACACATATATATTTACATGCGCGCTTCCAGCGCTTAGGAGTACGCGTACCGGGGAGCGCACCTGGCGCGCCACAGAAGTGCGTGAGCGGAAAGCTGATTGGCTCTCGGGTGTCTGCCAACATTTTAAACAGTCCGGAGAGTCCGCCATCTTGTGTCTCGGTAGAATCGAGACACAAGAGGTGAAAATAAAAAGGGGAAATGATTATAAGGGGTCAGGGTACACACCCCCTGACCCCCTAGGTTTTCTGAGGGGGGCCTAGAAGGACCCTGTGGTGCAAAAAAAACGATATATTTTTTTTTAATTTTCGCGGGGTAAGCGCTGGGTGCGTTCCCATGTACGCTTACAGGTACGCGTACCCTGAGCGTACCACGGGGAAAACCAGAATTTTTTTATTTTTGGGCCTGGTGGGTCCTTGTGGGACCCCCTGAGCAGGCCTAGGGGGTCAGGGGGCTTCTACCCTGCCCCCTTTGTGTGTTTTGCACCTTTGTTTCACTGCTTTCTTGTGCCTTGGTTCTACCGAGGCACAAGATGGCTGCCAACACTTCCTGGTTTGGAGTGTTGACAGACAGTGTCAGCCAATCAGCATGCCTTTCACAGGAAAGCAGCATGCTCATTGGCTGTCAATACTTCTAACCAGGAAGTGTTGGCATTCATCTTGTGCTAGGTAGACCGAGGCACAAAAGAAGCAGAAAAACAAACGTTTAGAATGCAAAAAGGGGGCAGGGTAGAAAGAACCTGACCCCCTAGGGCTGGCTCAGGTGGTCCCACAAGGATATTAACATATTTAAACGTTATCCGCTAATAGAATTAGCATTTAAAAAAACCATGCGAATTCACTGAAAAACCATAGGTTTCAGGCCTTATATAGTTAGGAATTAGCATATAAAAAACCTTTGAAATTCACTGAAAAAAACATAGGTTTGAGGCCTATAGTTATGTTATGTTATGTTATAACAATTTATCATGCGCACAGCGACTCCAGCGAAGGAGCATCCCGGAGCAGAGACACTAAGCAGTCATAACACAGCATGGAGACAATGCTACAGAAAAGTACTAAAACAGGGAAGCTAAAATAGGAAGGTTTTTATGGCTCTACGAAACGACAGCAAGTCCTCTATCAGCCGAATTTCAACTGGGAGGGTGTTCCAGATTGACGCGGCTCTCACCCTGAAGGAACGGCCCCCCATCCTGCTGAGCCTAAATCTGGGGACAACAGCACGGGCCTGCCCTTGAGATCGAAGATTGCGGGTAGGGACATAGAAGGAAATGGAGTTGGCCAGGATCTCGGGGCCTATGCCTCTAAGGATTTTGAAGGTCAGACACAAGACCTTGAAGAGAATACGCTTCCTAACCGGGAGCCAGTGCAGGGAGCGGATGACATGAGACACCGGGCAGAACTTAGGAAGTCCAACAATGGCTCTCGCCGCGGCGATTATTAGCTTTTAAAAAATCATTGAAATTGCACCTATATAGTTAGTTGTACTAACTATATTTTGCGCACCCGCAATCCACTGCTGATGATGTCACATATTAGATCATTCATGACATGGTCAGTGACATTACTGATGACATCTCAAATGACATCACTGATGACATCATCCACGTGACAATCACATACACCTTTTCATACACTAGTAAAATCTTTCATCACTCTTTGTAAAATACAGAGTATCATATTTGAATCCATTGTCACAGCAATACAAGTATCTAAAAACCCACTCAGTGATTCATAGATGTATACACACATCTAATCCCTTACCTGTAGATCCACTCATACATGCTGTCAATGAATAATAGAACACTATCAAAAATACTTATACACCTATATCGACATTACACACCAGCACACATCCTATTCACATATGAAGTTATCCTACTCACTTATGCAAACAATGGATCATACTTACATATTTACTTAGCTACACACTTATACAAACACCACTTCATCTATTCATTTAGATATTAAGTCATACTTAGTGAATTATAAAATCATTATTACAAGTATACAGTTATCCATACAGTCACTCACACAATCATTGAGTCTTATGTATACTTACTTATATACAATTGACACATACACTGACTTTTACTTTTCTAGTTTGTTGGACATGTACCATTGAGAAATATATTTGCTCATCACCACACCCATAAAGAGATTCACTCACTCAAACAACTGTTAGAATATGTAGTTTTAACTTCATATATCTACTGAATCAACTATTCACACATCTTTGGACAGTCACACACCGCCACCGAACCACACACACTTTCACTCTCCCATACAAATACTCAGTTAACTAATCAATAACTAATATAGACTTTCACATAGCTAGTAACCAACTGTAGAACCAGTTTACACAACAACTGACAAAGTGATACAGATATTCACACAGTTTAGTCACTATCCACTATATTTAGTGAAATATAATAAATTGGTCAAGAAAACAGCCAATTACACTGCTACTAAATCCTCCATCCAAATATGTATTTATATATATCCACTCATTCTTCAATGCAAATTGCTATGTATATAATGCATATTTAAATACCGAAGCAAACCACATTTACTGGATGATGTCATCAGTGATGTCACTGACCATGCCATAAATGATCTAATATGTGACATCATCAGCAGTGGATTGCAGGTGCGCAAAATATAGTTAGTACAACTAACTATATAGGAGCAATTTCAATGGTTTTTTAAATGCTAATTCCTAACTATATAAGGCCTGAAACCTATGGTTTTTTCAGTGAATATATATATATATTTATATTTAAGACCTCATGGATTTAGCAACTGAATCTGAGTAGGAACCATTGAAATATTGTAAAAGCTCGTACTTTGCAACAACAGAAACTATGCACATGACTGGATATTAACAATCAGAAAATAGTGCTAACAGAGGTGATTCAATTGCTAAGAGACGGCAGTATCTGTATTACAGCCTTGTTAAGTTTCAAAAACATGCCTGTTCTGTGTCACTAGTGACTGATTGATCTGCGACAGTGCAGAATTAGGAGAGACGGAGTATACTAGAAACTGCATCCAGAACAAACACTGTACAGACAGGACCATAATTCCCTCATTTACAGACCACAGAAAGACAGTGGCATAGCAAGGCCACCTTTCGCCCTAATGCAAGCAAGAAAACGGGGTTTCCCTACTATGGATTTGTATTGAAAACAGCAACTAATTAAGATGAAGAGGCCCCCTCACACTCTAAGGTTGCGGTGTCACTGTACCTGCTGCACTATTTGTAGCTACACCCATACAAAGCACCAAAGTTTCCAAGTGCTAATAGCGTGTCTGTTTCACATTATTTTCTTTGCATTCTGATATTTGTGGTGGTAATTTCACTGTAAAAAATACAGGACTAGCAAGAATGCAAACAAAAAAAAAAGTAACACATGAAATCGGAAAATGAGAAAGTTCTATAAATGCTGCTGATTTATTGCACCGATTATTTTGCCAGTTTAACTGACAGGCTCAACAAACGCGACGCAGTCCACATTTTTTATTTCAGGTGCACGGAGGCAGAGCTGGAAGCAGAGCAACGAGGCTCCTTCCATCCATTCTCTAATCCGCCTCTGCACTACTAGCCGCAAAACCGTTTCAAATCTGTTTAACAAATGCTGATTTTTCAGTCGGAGCGACTGAAGTTATTTTGAAAACGGAAAGAAAACTTTGGGTCAGAGTGTGGCTCTGATGAGTTATCCTCATACTTTTGCATCTCCCTCTGTCATCAACCTCTTGGGAAGCAGATTGGACGTCGCTTCCTCTTGTACTAGGACTCTTGTCCTTGCCATCCACAAGCACAGCATCCCCCACCCCGAGGCCTTCACTCTGCAGACACACAATCATATAAACAAACATACAGAGACTGCCACTCTTACATTCATAGGTAGTACCTGCACACAGGGGTGTAGATTGGCCAGGAAGATTGGGACTGTGTGAGACTCAGATTTTCCAACAATCACGCTGCCATATAACCTTACAGATAAAATACATTGTACAATAAGCAGGGCGCATAAGAGTGGCTTAAGGGGCTGTGGAAAGGGAGAGGAATGTGGTTTGGTAGGGATACTAAGTGAGGAAAAAACCCACAATATTTTGTAAAATAAAAAAATAAAAATTTAACTTTCAAAACAGAGAGGGAGAGTGTGTCTGTTTTTGTCTGTGTGTATGTAAAAATAAGACAGACCCAACTGAAATCATCTGTACCCAACTATTTACCAGAAAATACATTTATTAGGGGGTGTAACTTAGGGGGTGTAACAGCCCAGACTCCCACCCCTCCCCCCAAAGCTATGTCTCTGCCGCCATATAGACAAACACACATGCACACGCACTCATACAAAGTGAGACTCTTAAAGACTAAACTTACCTGAGCCAGGCCTCTAGGATCTGAGCTGGCATGCACTTTCAGCGGGGCCTACAAATCCTGAATCCCACAACTCAGCGAAGCAGCCAGGCGTAAGTGCTTCTACCCAATCCGAAGCCGGAATAGGGTTAGAGCTGGACGTCTTTTTTCTATTCTGACTTCTGATAGGACAAAGGGCACGATTGACAAGCCCTGAAGCTCACTTATCTGACATGTTGCCAGTGCTTAATTTGAGCCGGAGCTTTTCTGTGCTGAGCACCGGCAGTTAATTAGTTTCCGGTGCTCAGCACCAGCACCCAATTGTCATCACCACACTAAGGGAAGTCAGCCACAAGGTGGCGCTGCACATGTAATTTAGAGATGAGCAGTATAAGCGCTTTACAAGTGTGTTATACATACACACATACATACATACATAGATACATAACAGTTGTTTATTAAAACACTATACATTAATGTTCCTCCTATAGGCCCATAATACTCCTCAATGCGGAACCCAAGCTACTTGCGAAACTCCTAGCCAGTACATTGATCAAGGTGATCACCACCCTGATCCACCCGGACCAATCTGGGTTTATGCCGCGTCGTAACACGGCGCTCAATTTGCGGAGGTTGCATGGCATCCTCGGCGGCTCCTTGAAAATCCATGAGCCAACCGTATTGGTATCTCTCGATGCCACAATGGCCTTTGATAGGGTGGAGTGGGGATATTTGTTTGCTGTGCTGGCCAAGATGGGCTTTGGAGATGAATATATCGGATGGGTGCGATTGCTATATGCGAACCCTCTAGCTAGAGTGGTTGTCAATAATTGTAAGTCCAGTGACTTTCCGTTGGGGAGAGGGACCAGGCAGGGGTGCCCGCTGTCTCCACTGCTCTTCGCGCTCGCCATGGAGCCGCTGGCGCTTGGCTCAGATGGCATAGGTCGATACGGGGTTTGCGGTGGACGCCTGACTGGAAAGATAAGATCTCCCTGTATACTGATGATGTACTGCTTTATCTCACACACCCCAAGGAATCCTTCCGCAACTTTCTTGATGTGCTTGTTGTTTTTGGCCGCTATTCTGGATTAGCCATTAATTGGACAACGTCGGTGCTCTTTGTGTTGGTAGGTGACCCACCAGTGATCCCCAAGACATTCCCTAATTCTATCGAGATGATAGGATTCAAATATCTTGGTATATTTATTACGCTGGATCCGAAGTTGCGGTATGACAGCAATCTGGCTTCCCCACTGAATAGATGCAGGAAAGATGTGGAGCGCTGGAAGGCTCATCCACTCTGCCTGATGGGACGGGCTGCCCTCTGTAAGATGATGGCTCTGCCTCGGTTCTTGTATGTCTTGCAAAACTCGATGGATCCGGTGCCAGCCGCATACTTCAGGGAAATAGAGTCTCCTCAGAGGCAGCTTCTCTGGGATGGTGGGGCACTGATCGCCTTTAATAAGCTGACCCTTCCGTGGTATGACGGTGGGATAGGGCTTCCGGACTTGCGGAGGTACTATTGGGCCTCACAACTGGCAGCGGTGAACAATATTGTTTACGGACCCCACAGGGACTTGGGATATGCCATGGTTCGTGGCCAGGCCCCTGGTGGGATGATAGATCGAGCCCTGTACGCCTGGCCTGGAAGGTTCCCCTTGACTGGCCCAACGACGCATGCAGTGCAGATGTGGCACGCAGCCAACCGGTGTCTTGGATGGGAGGGCAGATTGACACTTGCAACCCCCCTCTTGAACTCTGAGAAGCTGGGAAGTTTGTGGAGGTCCAAGGGCTTTAACAGATGGGATCTTATTGGGATTACTCAGATTAAAGACGTCTGTGGTAAGGACTTTATACATACATTTGAATCCCTTGTTCAGCAATATAGTCTGCACCGTAATGAGTATTTTCGTTACTTTCAGGTTCGACATACCCTCACCACTCAGATCCCCAGGGGCAGGAAGCTTCCGGAGGCATCCCCTTTTGAGGACCGTGTGCTTGATGGACATATACCCAAGAAAACCATCTTGTTGATCTATAGGAAATTGGTCAACAACTTGGATGACCCATTGGAGCTTAGGGCTCAGTGGTGTGCGGATGGGCTGGAACTCCATGATGAGGACTGGTCGGAGTCGGTGTCGTCCCCCAAGGTGGTAGCGATCCAGATGCGGCTCCGGCTTGTGCAGTTAAAAGTATTGCACAGATCCTACATAACGGGGCCTCGTCTGGTGTGAATGGGGAGAGCGGAGAGTGAAGGTTGTAGAAGAGGTTGTGGAGAGGTCGGCACGTTGATGCATATTCTGCGGCACTGTGACGCAATTCGGGTATACTGGGCGAAAGTCCACGAGAAGTTGAGAGAAGTTCTGGCCGTGGAGGTCCGACCGGAGGCCCGGAGATGTTTGCTGAATGTGTGGGAGCCGACTGACTTGAGTGTGTATCAAAGGCAGTGGGTGACTCTTGCATATGTGATGGCCAAGCGTAATATTGCTCAACTCTGGGGCGCCAGTCAGCCGCCCGAATCAATAAGTGGTCGGAGGATCTTGATTGGTGCATGTTCCGGGAGAGGTCGGTGCATGTGGCGAGGGGTTGCCGGCTAAAGTGGGGGAAAGTCTGGGGAGCGTGGAACACTCACCGAGGAGAGATCTGCGAACCACCCATGGCGAGAGCGGACTCGGACGCACAGCATTCCCCTTGACCCTACTGTTTGATCGTTGCTATTTGATCCTGTATTGAGTTCATCCGACCCATGCTTTGGAATTGATTGCATTCACCTGAGAGTTAATTTTCTTTTGTATTGTCATATTGTTTAATAAAAAGAAATACAAAAAAAAACAGTATACATTAAAAATTACTAATGCCTACCTCCCCAGCCATTCCTTTAGCTTTGGGGACCTGAAATAATCTGAACTGTCGTATTTACATGCGAGAGAGATGGTTAGTAGTTGTTTTGGCAGCAATGACAGGGGCGATGGGTGGTGCAAGCTGCAGTGGCCTCCTGGTCAGAACCCTAGCACCTGATATTTTACAAATTAAGCACTGCATGTTGCATTAAACTAGTGCGACATATCACCTATGTATTGTGACTGTGTGAGGCTAGGTTAAAACAGCCACCGCCTGACACAAGCACAATACAAATCAACAAAAAGAGAGGTAGGGAAAGAAGCGAACACTCTTAGTCCCCACTGTAACTAGAAAGAAAACAACAAAAGAGTGTTCCTTGGTTTGGGAGCACAGAAGTAAACGAGCACAAGAGACCAACAACACCAATTAGGTTTGTTTAGAAAGCCCTCACTCACCGACCTGGTCGGTGACATGCTTCATCATCGGGCCCCACTGGGTGTGACCGAATGTCACCCCAGTGTGCTTCAAGGCCAGATTTACTGCGGAGCGGGTAATGTGAAGGTGTGAGGGCTAGGTGATGAGTTACGTGAACAGAGTGAAGTGGTGAATTAAAAATGCCTTGTATGTATCAAAGATTGATTTAATGACTGATCATCAAGGACATAATAAAAAATGTGTTGGTAAACAAGGCCAACTAAATTGGATGGTCTGTTTCCAATAACATTACGTGATAGTGAATGGTGGCGCAGTCTATTATAAATTCTCTTGGAGTGGTATATTCCCATACCGCCGGGGTTTAATCACTCTAGGTCCTGACGAATACCTGGTTAACTACACCAACATTGGCAGAAACATGTTGACCATTCACTATCACGTAATGTTATTGGAAACAGACCATCCAATTTAGTTTGGCCTTGTTTACCAACACATCTTTTATTATGTCCTTGATGATCAGTCATTAAATCAATCTTTGATACATCTAAAGCATTTTTAAATTCACCACGTCACTCTGCTCACGTAACCTATCACTTAGCCTTCACATCTTCACATTACCCGCTCCGCAGTAAATCTGGCGTTGAAGCACACTGGGGTGACATTCGGTCACACCCAGTGGGACCCGATGATGAAGCATGTCACCGACCAGGTCGGTGAGTGAGGGCTTTCTAAACAAACCTAATTGGTGTTGTTGGTCTCTTGTGCTCGTTTACTTCTGTGCTTCCAAACCAAGGAACACTCTTTTGTTGTTTTCTTACAAGCACAATACAATTAGAGGATCCCTACTCTGCTGCTAAGGTGGTATTACAGCTTTAACACGTAAGTAAATGATCCAAGATCATTTGTTTTCATCTACAAGCTGTAACATCTTCAGCAATTCGTTTCAGTGTGAACCAATAGATTGACGTCTTATGGCCGTATTATGAATAGGGCGCACTTTCCCTGTTTGCGCCATGGCGCACCTTAAAACAGGTGCACTGGGCACAAACAGGGAAAGTGTGCCCTGTTAAATTGAATGTGCTGCCCCCAGGGCAGCCGCGAACTTGCGCTGCTCTGGGGGCAGCGCATTCAAGGGAAAAACAGAGCAGTCATTTTATATTCACAAACTGTGATACCGTGTAATGTGTTAATTAGCAGATGCTCAACTCCTGTACCATTCTGATTGGAGGACTTTGGTTTGGGGGTAATTTGCTAATTGAGTTTTTCAAAATTCCAAGATGCGGAAGTCAAAATATGCACATTTTGCCAGAAAAATGTATACCACGGTTTACTTTGAAATACTGTAAAGCAAACACTCATGAGGCACATTTTACACCTCACTTAGAATCCTGATTCACGCAGAAACAGTACTTTGTTCCATATTTATTTATTTTGTTAAAAATATTGGGATTGATGGGGGCTTGGAGTAAGACCTTAAGTGTGAATGTGTGAATTTTGAAACCCTTGCTCCTGTGCAATGACAATAAACAAGCTTGTACAATATGTAAGTATATATCTTTTGGGAAATGAAAACATTCCACTTTACGTCAGATGTAGGTTTTAAATCCCAGGGATTGCCTCTTCCATTGAGTGGCTGTGTGTCAGTGCCAATGTGGTTGGTATTTTTAGTTGTAGGTACCAGGTCTGTTGATAAAGGGTTGTCCCACATGAACTAACTATCGAAAAGAGACCTCCTCAAGGAAGGTGAGGTCGGGTCCCCCTGAAGAGCAGAGATGTGAAGCTAGTCCAGATAGTTCCAAATGAAAGGGCCCCGTTGCTGAGCCTGATTAGCTTTGCCTCCTCATGTGTTCTTTCAGAATTTGTTCTGAAAGGCTATCCTCGTTTTATTGGATCGACTACCCCAGGAAGGGATATAGAAGGTGCAAGCTTCTGAAAGTATTCAGAATACTCCGCATAAACTTTGTTTGTTATGCCTGTTTGTTATGCTTTGTTTCCCTGAGTACTCCCTGGAGACCAGAACACTGGGGGCTTCATTGGAGTTCTTGTCTGTGACCATCAGTCACTACGAAGAGCCTGCACAGTTACCACACATAAGTACTGCAGAAGGTGCTTTGCAGAAACTACGTTACTCTAGAGAAGGCCAGACACGATTTCATACTTCCGGTGCAGACAATCCTTGCTGGCAATCTGAAACCGAGACGGCAAGCGGCATGGAAATGACCAAACGCTGCAGCCTTCTCTCTGCCATCTGGAGGTACGGTGACACGGCACCTCAGCTGGCTCTGTCCAGCAGGCGGGCTCGTTGACATCAGGTTTGCAGTGATTTTTGGGAATGGGCCGCGCCACACCCACCCGTCAAAGGCCAGGCTGGAAATAGCAAGAACTCAGCAGAATCCCGCAGCTGCTCCCCCTAGCTGCCCGGGGCGCGCTCCAAGACTAACATTCCACGCCGCGTGCCGGCCTGGGCCAACGCACTGGGTGTTTCCACGGCGCGCGCCATCCCGCGCAGCGACCCGGCGACTGACATCCAGGGAGCCTTTCACCTGTCATTCTCACAGACTCATCTGCAGTTTCACGCTAAATTCACCGGTACACCAACCACCCTTTGGTTATAATATACATTTGTCTCGATTAGCAGCACGAACACAGCATCTTCTAAAAGAGTAAAAACCATTAACATCTGTTGCTATGTTAGGGAAGCTTCTGAGAAACAGTCTGTCTTCACTTATGTATGGGAACTGACTTAGGACAAAATAATGCAACTGTGAGCGCGAGGACACGAGGCCTCGTCTGGAGTGGAAGTGACCTGCCTTCACCTGGCACAAGTGAGTGCCAGGGACCACCTCTCTCGGCACCGAGATAAACTATACAAGCATTTGCAATGCAATAGGTCTCGCATTAGGAAAGTGTGAGCTATTGGTATTGTAAATGACACATTTTTTAAATATGTGTTGGCTTTGAAAAGATATAAATTAATAGCATTGTTATTCACAAAGCCAAAAGCTTAAGCTTTCCTAATGTGAGTCCTATTGGCTAAGGCATTGCTTGTTGGTAGCAAGCAAGGACAGTGCTGTTGTGGTGCTGAGTGATGGATGTGGTTGGGCTGAGTGATGTGGTGGTGCCCCTGATTGATGTGGTGGTGTTCCCGAGTGATGTGGTGGTGTCCCCGAGTGATGTGGTGGTGTCCCCGAGTGATGTGGTGGTGTCCCCGAGTGATGTGGTGGTGCCCACGAGTGATGTGGTGGTGCCCCTGAGAGATGGAGGGTGGAGTTGGAGGGTGGAGTTGGGGGGTGGAGTTGGAGGGTGGAGTTGGAGGGTGGAGATGGAGGGTAGAGTTGGAGGGTAGAGTTGGAGGGTAGAGTTGGAGGGTAGAGTTGGAGGGTAGAGTTGGGGGGTAGAATTAGAGGGTGGAGTTGGAGGGTGGAGTTGGAGGGTGGAGTTGGAGTGTGGAGTTGGAGTGTGGAGTTGGAGGGTGGAGTTGGAGTTGGAGGGTGGAGTTGGAGTTGGAGGGTGGAGTTGGAGTTGGAGGGTGGAGTTGGAGTTGGAGGTTGGAGTTGGAGGGTGGATTTGGAGTTGGAGGGTGGAGTTGGAGTTGGAGGTTGGAGTTGGAGGGTGGAGTTGGAGGGTGGAGTTGGAGGGTGGAGTTGGAGGGTGGAGTTGGAGGTTGGAGTTGGAGGGTGGATTTGGAGGGTGGAGTTGGAGTTGGAGGGTGGAGTTGGAGTTGGAGGGTGGAGTTGGAGTTGAAGGGTGGAGTTGGAGTTAGAGGGTGGAGTTGGAGTTGGAGGGTGGAGTTGGAGTTGGAGGGTGGAGTTGGAGTTGAAGGGTGGAGATGGAGTTGGAGGGTGGAGTTGGAGGGTGGAGTTGGAGGGTGGAGGTGGAGTTGGGGTTGGAGGGTGGAGTTGTAGTTGGAGGGTGGAGTTGTAGTTGGAGGGTGGAGTTGGAGTGTGGAGTTGGAGTGTGGAGTTGGAGGGTGGAGTTGGAGTTGGAGGTTGGAGTTGGAGGGTGGATTTGGAGTTGGAGGGTGGAGTTGGAGTTGGAGGGTGGAGTTGGAGTTGGAGGGTGGAGTTGGAGTTGAAGGGTGGAGTTGGAGTTGGAGTGTGGAGTTGGAGTGTGGAGTTGGAGGGTGGAGTTGGAGTTGGAGGGTGGAGTTGGAGTTGGAGGGTGGAGTTGGAGTTGGAGGTTGGAGTTGGAGGGTGGATTTGGAGTTGGAGGGTGGAGTTGGAGGGTGGAGTTGGAGGGTGGAGTTGGAGGTTGGAGTTGGAGGGTGGATTTGGAGGGTGGAGTTGGAGTTGGAGGGTGGAGTTGGAGTTGGAGGGTGGAGTTGGAGTTGAAGGGTGGAGTTGGAGTTGAAGGGTGGAGTTGGAGGGTGGAGTTGGAGGGTGGAGTTGGAGGGTGGAGGTGGAGTTGGGGTTGGAGGGTGGAGTTGTAGTTGGAGGGTGGAGTTGTAGTTGGAGGGTGGAGTTGGAGGTTGGAGTTGGAGGGTGGATTTGGAGTTGGAGGGTGGAGTTGGAGTTGGAGGGTGGAGTTGGAGTTGGAGGGTGGAGTTGGAGTTGAAGGGTGGAGTTGGAGTTGGAGGGTGGAGTTGGAGGGTGGAGTTGGAGGGTGGAGTTGGAGGGTGGAGTTGGAGGGTGGAGTTGGAGTTGGAGTGTGGAGTTGGAGTGTGGAGTTGGAGGGTGGAGTTGGAGTTGGAGGGTGGAGTTGGAGTTGGAGGGTGGAGTTGGAGTTGGAGGTTGGAGTTGGAGGGTGGATTTGGAGTTGGAGGGTGGAGTTGGAGGGTGGAGTTGGAGGGTGGAGTTGGAGGTTGGAGTTGGAGGGTGGATTTGGAGGGTGGAGTTGGAGTTGGAGGGTGGAGTTGGAGTTGGAGGGTGGAGTTGGAGTTGAAGGGTGGAGTTGGAGTTGAAGGGTGGAGTTGGAGGGTGGAGTTGGAGGGTGGAGTTGGAGGGTGGAGGTGGAGTTGGGGTTGGAGGGTGGAGTTGTAGTTGGAGGGTGGAGTTGTAGTTGGAGGGTGGAGTTGGAGGTTGGAGTTGGAGGGTGGATTTGGAGTTGGAGGGTGGAGTTGGAGTTGGAGGGTGGAGTTGGAGTTGGAGGGTGGAGTTGGAGTTGAAGGGTGGAGTTGGAGTTGGAGGGTGGAGTTGGAGGGTGGAGTTGGAGGGTGGAGTTGGAGGGTGGAGTTGGAGGGTGGAGTTGGAGGGTGGAGTTGGAGGGTGGAGTTGGAGTGTGGAGTTGGAGTGTGGAGTTGGAGGTTGGAGTTGGAGGGTGGAGTTGGAGTTGGAGGTTGGAGTTGGAGGGTGGATTTGGAGTTGGAGGGTGGAGTTGGAGTTGGAGGGTGGAGTTGGAGGGTGGAGTTGGAGGGTGGAGTTGGAGGGTGGAGTTGGAGGGTGGATTTGGAGGGTGGAGTTGGAGGTTGGAGTTGGAGTTGGAGGGTGGAGTTGGAGTTGAAGGGTGGAGTTGGAGTTGAAGGGTGGAGTTGGAGGGTGGAGTTGGAGGGTGGAGTTGGGGTGGGAGGGTGGAGTTGTAGTTGGAGGGTGGAGTTGTAGTTGGAGGGTGGAGTTGGAGGGTGGAGTTGGAGTGTGGAGTTGGAGTGTGGAGTTGGAGTGTGGAGTTGGAGTGTGGAGTTGGAGTTGGAGGTTGGAGTTGGAGGGTGGATTTGGAGTTGGAGGGTGGAGTTGGAGTTGGAGGGTGGAGTTGGAGTGTGGAGTTGGAGTGTGGAGTTGGAGTGTGGAGTTGGAGTGTGGAGTTGGAGGTTGGAGTTGGAGGTTGGAGTTGGAGTTGGAGGGTGGAGTTGGAGTTGGAGGTTGGAGTTGGAGGGTGGATTTGGAGTTGGAGGGTGGAGTTGGAGGGTGGAGTTGGAGGGTGGAGTTGGAGGGTGGAGTTGGAGGGTGGAGTTGGAGGTTGGAGTTGGAGGGTGGATTTGGAGGGTGGAGTTGGAGTTGGAGGGTGGAGTTGGAGTTGAAGGGTGGAGTTGGAGTTGAAGGGTGGAGTTGGAGTTGAAGGGTGGAGTTGGAGGGTGGAGTTGGAGGGTGGAGTTGGAGGGTGGAGTTGGGGTTGGAGGGTGGAGTTGTAGTTGGAGGGTGGAGTTGTAGTTGGAGGGTGGAGTTGGAGGGTGGAGTTGGAGGGTGGAGTTGGAGGGTGGAGTTGGAGTTGGAGGTTGGAGTTGGAGGGTGGATTTGGAGTTGGAGGGTGGAGTTGGAGTTGGAGGGTGGAGTTGGAGTTGGAGGGTGGAGTTGGAGTTGAAGGGTGGAGTTGGAGTTGGAGGGTGGAGTTGGAGGGTGGAGTTGGAGGGTGGAGTTGGAGGGTGGAGTTGGAGGGTGGAGTTGGAGGGTGGAGTTGGAGGGTGGAGTTGGGGTTGGAGGGTGGAGTTGGAGGGTGGAGTTGGAGGGTGGAGTTGGGGTTGGAGGGTGGAGTTGGAGGGTGGAGTTGGAGGGTGGAGTTGTAGTTGGAGGGTGGAGTTGGAGGGTGGAGTTGGAGGGTGGAGTTGGAGTTGGAGGGTGGAGTTGGAGGGTGGAGTTAGGACTCGAAGGGTCCTCGGGGAGGGGAGGGAAGGGATATGTTGCCTAAAAGAAAAAAAAACGGACAAAATGACCCTGATACTTTGGGTCCACTCCAGTTAGGGACATTGCTTATTTGCTATAAATATGTCATTTTTGCATCCAAATATGTAATTACAGTGCATTTCTATGTAAAGTATTTCCTATGAGGCCACCGATCCAGGGGGCATATTTGTATTTCAAAATATACAGGAGTTTGTCTTTTCAATGAAAACATGCATATACTTTCTCCACCATGAAGCTCGTCGCAACTTATAAACTAATAAATAGCACTCCTACTAAGGCTGTATTCTCAGAATACCAAAATCGCATGTGGAACATAGTTTCCTGACTCAACTGCATTCCTTCCCACTGGCATTGATTGTTGCGTTTTACAGGCTCTGTAACAGAACCCATTAAAGGAGGAGGGTGTGCGTACTTTGGCCTCAATCGGCCATTTGTGAATAAGATAAACACATCGCATGGTCGCAGCCCCGTGTCCTGATCAAGGACTGAGGGGAGGTGAAAACACACATTAGGTTCTACAGTTAGAAGACTTTGCACTAAAGCAAGTTCATTCTGCTGTATAACATTTCCAGCAAGCCGTCTGTGAAAAAAAAGGTTTTAAAGAAGGTAATTGTAGGCTTTTCTCAAACTAACACCTAGTGGGCAGAATATTGCTGGGAAGAAAGTAAGAATAGGACTCTTGTGTCTGGAGCACAAAGGACTGGTAGGTTCAGTTAAAAGGGCTAAGAGAGGAGGGCCATTAGAAGTACAAATGGAAGGGGCTGATTGGCTGTTAGTTCAAGAGACTCGAGGGGTCCTCGGGGAGGGGAGGGGAGTGGAGGGAGATGTTGCCTAAAAGAAAGAAAATAAAAACAAGAATGTGCCACTGCTGCAATGAAACAAAGAAGAGGGTACAGGAGCAGAGGGGGGTGGGGGGAGAGGGGATGATGCGCCCTTGTGCGGCTGCCCTACTGAGAGAATGGGTGGCAAGTGGGGGTCTTGTGGGGATGACGGTGTGAGCAAAAGGATGTTGAGTAAACCCACGATCTGACCTAACATCGTTACAGTTGGTTGATAAACGCAGCCTTTCAGTGGTCTTCAGTCTGGGTCGTGGGCATGACGAATGTTGCTTTATTGAACTGCACATTTTCACTCGAAGGTGATTCTCAAGAAACACATAGCCCAGGTGAATGAGCCAGGGGTTTGAGTGGTGCTGAAGAGACGCTTTGAGGGGTGAGACGTTGCTCTGAATATTTAATTAAATTACTGAAAGAGAATAGAGAAAGAAAGACTCAAAATAGAAGAGTACGTTCACCAGAAAAGAGAAGATAAGGAATGGAAACAGTGAGGGATAGCGATGGAGCAAAAGAGAAAAAAATGAAATCGCTAGCGGCCGCATGCTGGCAAATGGAGAACTGCAGAGCGCGTGAATGGGAAGAGCGGCCAGCCGTGGGAGGTGGGAGAGGAAGTAGGAGAGTGGCGGTGTGTGATGTGCACGCGGGGGGCGGGGAGCGGCAGCCTTTGAAGTGTGATTGGGGGGAGCGGCAGCCTTTGAAGTCTGATGTGAGGCACAGACAAATGGTGGTGTGACGTGGCTGGTTTGTGCATGCGCATAGATCACATGAACTGTGGCTAATCCGCCGTTAGTAGACTGTTCTTTTGCCCTTACTATAATCCCCGCCAGCAATGCGCAAGCGTATTGGCAGGCCGAGACCCAATAAAGGCCTCAGGGAGTTATGGTGCAGGGTGAGGGCGTAAATGCGCAAACTACTGAAAGTGTTCCAAGGGCCACAGGCTCCGCGCCTGCATGGACGAGTTGTCAGCACAATGGTTCCAGTTAAACACTCACCCCTGGCACATGCTGTGACAAGATTGACGTCTGGCAATGCCGCTTCAAAATTCCATTCATGGGTAGCAAATGCGGTGCCAAAACAATGGGTAATAGTAATATCCGTTATTGGCAGTGCTTAGCCACAAGCATGGTATGAAGCACTATATTAAAACAAGTTATCATTATTAGGCCATGTTTAATACTTATATAGCAGCAGCAGCAGACTGTAATGGGCATTAGTCTAGACTGCCTCAAGTAACTGGTCCTAGTAAGCCACCTAACTGTGCCAGAGTATGCTGCATTAGCTACTAACCCTGGCCGTCTCTGGTAACTCGCACCTGTGGACTGGAACAGTTCAACTCTAGTGCCACATAATGGCCGCCAGGCGGACTGCCTGAAGGCAACATCACTGCATGGGGCGAAAGTAGACCGGAGTCCTGTTTTCTTTTGCTGTCAAGGAAACAGCCATTAAAAAGATATTTATGTACCAAAGCTATCATCATTAATATTTTTTTACATTATTTTTTATACTTTACAACGATTGTGACAGTTTCCCCTGATTTAGGAATAGTAGTCTCGATGGGCAACCCTAACCCTACACCTGAACTATGTTTTTGGCAATTCTTTTTGTTTTTTTTATTAATCTTTTATTGTATTTTAAGTCACAGGTATAGCATAAACAAAAAAGTGTATGTAGCACAGAAAACAATAGGAGCAACAAAAACAACCCAAACTATCGAACATTAGAACATCGACATGAGTCATATCTGACAGTCAAATAAATAATAATAATCTTGGTCCAGGCCAGGTGATATGGAAATAAAA
This sequence comes from Lissotriton vulgaris, assembly GCF_964263255.1. Taxonomy (NCBI): domain Eukaryota; kingdom Metazoa; phylum Chordata; class Amphibia; order Caudata; family Salamandridae; genus Lissotriton; species Lissotriton vulgaris. Next base: position 1,870,460,072 of record NC_141687.1, on the reverse strand, counting down.
ATTTATTAAAAAAATGGATCAAACCACAATATAATAGGACAAACCTAAATAATACTAGAGACTTTGGGCATACAACAGCAGTTAATCCCATTGCATAATAATAATTGAAGCTAGAGGTTTAGATAAACAGCCAGAATCGATGACTGATCCCAAAACTATTTCTTTCTCCGTTAAGTGAATCAGTGTACCTGATAACCTGCTCAGCAACAAAGCAACCTCAAACCAGAATGTAGTTAGGCGGGGACACACAACAAACATATGTCTAAGATCAGCAGCATACATGTTGCACTTAGGGCAATATGACTTTGAGGAAACCTGGGAGGTTGCCCATTTTGAGATTATCTGCAGGGTGTAATATAGCATGAACATAAGACGGTGTTGATGCAGCTTTAAATTAATCGAAGAAACAGCAAAATTGATTGTAGCCAAGGAATCAGATAACTCTTCCATACTAATTCCAATTGCGAACATATAATTATTTTTGGCTACCATCGCCAAACCGTCATCCACCGTTACACTCATAAAGCTCTGGTAAGCTTTCCCAATCTGACCTTGAGCAGAGGTATTGAAGATAGCCCGGAGTGCATCAGAAGTACGGGGGAGGGCAAACAAACCCTTCCCTTGTAAGAAATAATTCCTAACTTGCAGGAACTTGAAAAATGAGTTCTGGGGCATCCCAAACTCGTTTTTAAGGAGGAGAATGACCTGAAACCACCTTCATCATACATCTGCCCTAGCCGTATTATTCCACACTGTTGCCACCTTCTACGGATGGCATCCGAAAATATGCCCGGGAACCTAGGATCATCCCATAAGAAAGTGGATTCAAGCAAGTCTGGCAGAGCAAAAGATTTACAAATATCTTGCCAGATACTATAAATGTGTCTGACTACCTTGAAACAAACTCTTAAAATAGTTTGGGTCCGACATATAATATAAAAGAAACCCACTGTTAGGACCAGATGTAAGCTGATACGCTAACCATATTTTAGCCACAGTTGGTCCAAAAAGTAAACTCTGAATACGATTGAGAAAAGCAGCCCAAAAGTAAGTTTTAAAGTCGATGAGTTGGAACCAACCTTGCTCATACGTCAGCTTAATATATCTAAGAGCTCTCCTAGCTCTACGATAGCCTCAAATGAAGCTACCAATGACAGAGTCTAACCGCTTAAAAAATGAGATTGGGACTCTTAAAGGTATTGAACAAAACAAATAAAGAAATTTGAGCAAAACATTCATTTTCACCATTTTGCATCTCCCTGTGCCATCTCCACAGATTTGCAGTAATTTGTTTGAGCAAAGGTTCATAGTTCAAAGACATAAAATCGTCAATACAACTGCTGAGACAGACTCCAAGGTAAGTAGCAGTGGCAGTGACACCAAGATGAGGTAGAGGAAATGTAGAGACTTAATTGAGAATAGACTGTGTTTTGTTTAGCTTAAGCTTGTAACCAGAGAGGAAGCCAAAATGTTGTGCCTCTTGTGTGATTGCAGCGATAGCCACTTCTGGCCCGGTAGTAAATACAGCGATATCGTCTGCATAGGCCGTAATTTTTAAGGTTATACCATTAAAATAAATAGGCGAGATAGAATTATTATGAAGGAGATGCCTAATATAGGGTTCAATGTAGAGGGCAAATAATAATGGGGAAAGCGGACAGCCCTGGCGTGTACCCCACTGAATGTTGACTACCCCAGATGTACAACCGTTAAGTTTAATAACTGCAGAAGGATTGGAATACAGTCGCTGGACCGCCGAGACAAACCTCAGACCGAGACCTAATGATTGCATAGTACTCCATAAAAAACCCCAGGCAACTCGATCGAAGGCCTTCTCAGCGTCCAGCATTAGCATCCCAATCTGCTGACCCAGATGACCTGCAATATCGAAAGCCGCAAAAGCTGTGTTTATATGCGCAACCGTATCCCTACCTGGAACAAAACCATGTTGTTCTTCAGAAACCAATAAGTAGACACTTGGGACAAGGCGAGAAGCAAGAAGCTTCGAGAAGATTTTGGCATCCACGTTAACAAGGGAAATTGGTCGGTAAGACCCAAGATCATCCACAGGTTTGCCCTTTTTGGGAAAGACCACAATATTAGTTTTGTTCCAGGAAGGGGGAGCATCCCCTCCCTGCAGTATATCGTTGACCAACTCGAGAAGAACTGGTAAAAGCACTTCCCTAAAAGTTTTGTAGAACTCCAGAGGTATGGTGTCCTCTCCCACCGCCTTACCGCTGGGCAAAGCCCCTAGAGCTAAGTTCAGTTCCTCAAGGTCGGCATTGATCTCTAGGCCCAAAGAAAGAGAGACATCTAAACAAGGGAAAGCACTCTCTTGCAGATAAAGCCTAGCCGCTTGTTGGTTGTATGTACCAGTTTCCTTATATAAACTACAATAAAACATCCTGAACTGTTCGGCTATATCTTCAGGTTTTGTATAAATAATAGAGTCCACTCCCTTGATGGACTTGATGTGGGAATTAGCCCGTTGATCTTCAAGTTGGTAGGCCAGTACTCTTCCCACCCTCTCTCCGTACTCGTACTGCTTTATTCTATGCTTTAGGAAATTGTTGGCAACTTTATCCTTCAGCCTTCTATGAAGTTTGGTTTTAATATCAAAATTCTGGGCATATATCTGTTGTTCACCCATATCCTTTGACGCTATTGTACAGGCATGTTGCTGTTCTAGCTGAGTACACTGCCTATGTTCATTGGCCAACTGCGCACAGTTTAGTCTATTCTGCTTGACTACATAATGGAGAGTAGCCCCTCTCACACATGCTTTTAAACAGTCCCAAACCATGGCAGAGGACGAGGTATGGAGATTGATCAAAATAAATTCCTTGAAAACCTTCAGCATGTGAGTAACAAAATCCGGATTGCTTAACAAATGCAGAGGAAAAGAAAACTCCCTAACATGATACTGTCTAGACCATGCACAAGTTACATTAATCCTAATGGGATTGTGATCCAAGGTTACCTTTGGACATACGGTCATTGATGCCTTAACCAACAACGCATAATTAATAAAAATCATATCTATCCTGGAGTACTGTTTATGGGGGCGGAGGGGAGAAAAGAATGTAAACCCCGTGTGTTGTAGGATACAGTGCCCGCCAGGCATCATCCAATTGATGAATATTCAGTAAATCACGTATGGCAGCCCTTACCTGGATCATTCTGACTCTTGCACGTGTATTGGTAGTGTAATTTTTTTTATCCAAAACACAGTTAAAGTCACCCATTACAACGAGGTCACCATCCCAGTCTAGAAGTTCGGAATTTAAGTAAGAAACAACCTCAGGACAGTCAACATTAGGACCATAAATCAAACAAACTGTAACCTTTTTTCCAGAGATCAGAAGCTGCGCAATTGCCCACCTGTCCTGATTATCATCAAGGGTTCGAAGTACAGTTATTTTAGAGTATTTATCTTTCAATAACGCAACGCCCCTCATAGATGCCGTCTGTGAAGTGCAGACAATCAGGTCATAACCTAATTGTCTTTATAGGCCAGATGTGTTTCAGCCATTCCCACTATTTGGGGCTTAAATCTTTTAAGCTCTTCCACCACCAATCGCCTTTTACTGGCCGTATTGAGCCCACAGACGTTCCAGCTCATGAATTTGACTCTAGACATTACAAGAGTTCAGATTGGCAGAGTACTGATCTATCCATACCAACATATGTATTTTCCCGCCCAACAGAAGCTCATTTTTATTTCCACCAGTTACCTGTGCTACTTTAAAAAATCTGTGACTATTTAACCCCCTTCTTCTACCCAGCCCCCTCAAACCACCCCCAATCCCCCCACCCCGTTTCTTTGAAAAGGAATCACCCCCCTTAAGGCTGTCCTGACTGACAGCAAGTGAAAGTCATCACAACCACCCCTCCCCAAGGGCCCCCAGCACACCCACGCACCATCCCCCCTCCACCCACACCACCCCAACAAATAAAACATAATAAACATCCGGCAGCTATTACTGGGAGTAGCGAAAGAAAACATTTACCTATTGCACAGTTATATCCTATAACAGCATTTCCTACTACCCAGTACCTAAAAAGAGAAACACAAATCACGAAACCCAAGAAAACCCCCCTAGACAGAGATTGAACCAAAGCACTAAGTTAATCAAGAATTGGGAGCGGTTTGCCAACTAGCCAATGCTTTTTTAGCCTCCTTCTCACTTAAAAAAACTTTAAGCCGAGCAGGATCCTGCAAAAAAAGAGAGCAGACAGACTTAAATGAGTCCATGAGCTGACGAAGCTGCCATCTCTTATCCATGGATGACTTGCACAAATCAGATCTCACAAAGATTGACATAACATCCACTTGAACAGGAGCCGTAGGTCAGGCCTTAAAAAAAATAGCCTGACAAAGCAGGAGATTTCCCCAAAATACCAGAATAGGACGAGAATAGTTTTTTTTAGCTTGCAAATTAGGTGGCAGAAAGAGTGGAAGACGGTCTGCTCTTTGGACCTGGGTGTCCATATCCCAGTCCTCCAGGTCCGGGAATGCTTTCTGTAGCAGGTCCACAACAAAAGCAAGAGGATCAGAGCCTTCTTTTCCCTCCGGTACCCCAAAAATCCTCAAATTATGGCACCGCTGGCGATTTTCAAGGTCAACAATTTTAAGTTGCATTGAGGCAAGCTGTGACTCTTGTGCAGTAACCACCTTGAAAGTGTGGGAACTGATTTGCTCTACGCCTGCCACCCTCTCCTGCAGAAATGAAATGATGGACCTTAGTGGTGACCTCAGATAGTGCTTTTTTAATTTCGATAGAGTCCACCCTTGCCTGTTGGTAATAGGCTTGTGCTTCCGCTCTATGAGCAATGAGAGCATGCATTATACGAGAGAGTAAGGGCTCATCTCTCCCTTCATTCTCCCCGCTCAAGTGATTTTGGTTGTCATTAGATCTTGTTCGCACTTCATTAGAGCCCTGAGAGGCGAAGGGGGAGGGAGAGGATCCAAACACTGTGGATGAATTATTAAGTCCAAGAGGTGTTGACTCCTTTGAATGGGGGGGCGCCCCGTCAGCAGCGTTTTGACCCTGATAGCGCACAGTGCCTGTTTCTGAAGCTTTTGGGCATTGCACATTATTTGGGCTGGTATCAATGACAGAGAAATTGCTAGTAATTTGTTGTACTGTAGAGGCAACACAGGCCGTAGTAGCCCACGGGTCAACGCCTCCCTTCAGAGGGGTAGGGATGGTACTGTCCCCTTGTGACCCTGCAATAGAGAGTCTGGAGACAATAGATCGTACTTCCCCCCTTGATGAGACCCATTTTCGAAGAGGACTGACTCCCGGAGCGGTTTTATAAGTGCTTGCAACACCCTTCAATCGACCGAGTGTATCATTAATCTGCGCCGTGTTACTAATTCCTCCACGGCCTCTACCACCTTTCCCAGTCCGAATGATTTTAGGGCCTTTTTCTTTTCCTTTTGGGATTCTCCCCACCTCAGGGGTATTGCCCCCGGAGCTGCTAGTAGCAGTGCCCATATTTAGTGAGGAAGGGTCCTATTTTGTTTGCCTGTTCCTTACTCCCTCCAACTCCATCACCTAAACATTCCTTAGGACAATTGTCGTCCCTGCCCGAGCTACTCCCCTTTATTAATACATTCAGCTGACACAGGGGGCTTCCGTTGTTTGGGCCCTCCGTTTGAGGAAGGAGGCTTGTCAACCCAAAAGAGAGAGTTCCAGTCTCACTAACACCAGCCACAAGTGGGAAGGATTTAGCCGGGCCCTGATCCACCAAGCATATGCCCCCAGGAAAGAGGAGAAGCAGGAGGAGAAGGAGAAACATCCGCTCTGCCATCAGAATCCTATGTGCTCCCCCACCCCTCATTAACCGCAGCGTTCAGAACTTCTGCCATCTAGGCGAGGGGGACAGCGGATTCAGATCCGCAGGACCGGAGAAGCGCCGTGGCCTTCCCTGAACGCAATAGTTTAAGAATAGGTTTTCCCACCTGCGGGTCCATATGGCAATTCAAGACCCATTGCCTACTAGAGCTTTCCCAGGCATTATAACATTGTCTACAGGGGAACCATCTTGAGAACCCATCTGTTCCTTCCGTTGCTGTAGGTAGCGCGTTATCTGACTGCATCTCTATACGCTCTTGTCGAGTTGAGCGAGGCGGAGCTATCGACCTTAGCTTTTTCTTCAGTTTTTCCTCAAACTGAGATACAAATCCCAGTGTCAATGTCATGCTGTCCAGCTACGTGTCCCCTATTCCGCTAGTAGGGCTTTAACACCCCCTCAAGGCAGCATATTCCAGCACAGAGAGCCGCACTAACGTTTGCAACTCCCCCCTCGCTGAAACCAACCTCACAATGCGAGCGGAGCGAATCAAGGAGCCGGCGTGAGTAAGCCGGCACATCCGTTGAAGAGCAGGCACCAAATCCGGAGGAAAAACCTAGAGACTGCCTCCGGAAAGTCGAGAACACTGTTAATCCGCGGCCGTAGCCGCACCCCACACGCTGGCAACAGCTGAGGCGGGGCCGAGAGAAAACACGGAACGGCTGGACATCTACAGGAGCAGGAGCCGTTGCAGTCCACACAGCCCGCAGCGGAAAGTCTTCTGATACCGAAACACCACTTCAAATTTTCCTCTGGTAATTTTTTTTGCCATCGGAACGCTTTATTTGCAGCCGCACCTGGTGCTGAGGTTCCGGGGGGGAGGGGGGGGATTGTGGCGGGCAGCTAGAAGCTCCGGAGGAGAGGAGCGGCCGAGCGTCTTTCAGTGGCGGCATCCATCCGCCATCTTCCTTCTCAAATGATGTTTTTGGCAATTCTAACTCCTGCCAAACATGATGTTGGTACAATCAATCTAACATTTACTCCTTAAAAGCTGACATACCTTTGTCAGTAGGTGGCTCTTTTTCTAACAGCGGAAGGACCTGTGGATGCAGGTAGGTGAACTGAGGAGCCTCCCATGCTGGCAAATGCCTTAAAAGGCGAACGCCCTTATCCATGTCAACCCAAACAGAGGTTTCTGGCCACAAGCATGTGTATATAAGAGCAGTGCTTTAAATGGGCCGGTACTCACAGGCACTGAGTACCGGCACTTCTTATTTTTACCGATCTGAGTACCGGCACTTCTCCACTGCCAAGGAGAGTACCGGTACTCATGAAAGGTAAGGTCACTGATGCTGGTGCTGCTGAGCTCGAAGGTATCAGAGCGGACCAGATCGGTAGGGCCCATGACAGCCAAAGCGCCTTCCCAGGTCTTAGCAGAGCCACTACTGAACCATTCAGCAGTGGCTTATTTACGTTATGCAAGGGATGCCCGGGTGTTGATAAAGTCACCGCCCTGCTGTGTTTGATAGAGCAGGGCCCATTCAGGCCCTGCTCTATCAATCACACTCACACTGTCCTTGCTGTGCAGTAACGCAGGAAATCCCCCCCAACGAACCTTTTTTATTTATTAATGCATTTTATATAGCGCAGACTTTACCCGAAGGTGTCAGAGCGCTTCACAATAGGACCAGTACTGATACTTGAGGAGAAAATTACAAGTGAACAAATTACAAAAGCAAATGTTAAGTTACATGAGGCAATAGTGACAATTGTGAGCAAACAAAATACAAGAGGTAGCAAAGGTACAATACAGGAAGAAAAAGTGACATGTGTGCAAGTTACAAAAGCATACAAAGTACAAGTAGAGGTATTATACTGCAATAAATGGCAGACACTCAAGCACAAGAACAAACGTTATGTAGGCAATGGTGGCACTTGTGCAAGTATCTAAAGCAAACAACATGTAAGAGGTAGCAAAATGTGTGTTACAAGAGAAAAGTGACGTGTGCATGTTACAAAAGAGTACCAAACACAGGTAGAAGGATAATACTGCAATAAATGGCAGTCTCTCAAACCACAAGAACACACTGGGAAGGCACTTCCATAGTCATGGAGAATAGAATTTTCTATAATGAAAGGTCTTCCTTCAGATAATAGAGAGGGTGTGAATTACATTTGGAGGTGTTTTTGAAGGAGGAGAACTTTGAGGTCAGTTTTGAAGGCCAGGGAGGAGGAGGTGGTCCGGAGCTGATGCGGAAGTGAGTTCCAGATTCTCACTGCGTTGCCTGAAAAGGATTGGGTCCTTGATCTTTCCTTCTTGAAAGTGGGAGGTTCAAGCAGTAAGTTTTCCGCATTATGTGATGGTCTGGAGAGCCTCCAGAGAGTTTCTGCTTGTGTGTGTGTGTTAGACTGCTTGTGGTGTGTATATTTGAGTGTGAGAGAGAAAGCGAGCTCAGAGAGGAAGAGAATCGAAACACACTCAGGAGGTAGTTTCAGTGTAAATGGGAGGAATGCTTTTGTGTGTACATGTCTGCTTGTTTCTGTGTAAATGTGTGTGTGCACTCTAGAATATACAAGTATTGTGCCAGAACAGTATGATAGTAAGAAGATGCAAATATTGCAAAACAAGGAAAGATTAACATATTGTGTTTGACCTTCATTTTGTGTAATGAGTTAACACATTTTGTTTATATTGATACATTACTCACGTGTTTTGATATGCCCTGCTACTGGTGTAGAACTCGTTATTAATGCTGCTATTCAAAAGTCACTTTTGTTCTGAGGCACACTAATTATTAGCCTGTATAGTGCTGTTGATGGCTTGACTGCATTCATTTAAAAGCTCCTTCCATTATGATTTAGGGCCTGTTCCCAGCAGGTCTTCAGACCACCCTCTATTAGCATACCCAGATGTTAATCTGCTGATATGGGAAGGTTGAAACTACTATCAACGGAATTACAAAGCCAAAAGGAATACACAATAGAAATGTCTGTGCATCACCATGATTCACCCTGCCTCTAGCCCCGCCCACTAGCCACACCCCTAGCTCAATTTAATGAGTACCTTCACTTATTTCCCCCCATTTAAAGCACTGTATAAGAACCCTAATATGGGACACCATTATCTCATGCAAGCAAAAGCACTGTCCTCCTGATTAGGATACACACTCCCAAACGGATCACTGACATAATATCGAATACACAAATATAATTACCAAAATATCGAAGAAAAATTATAGAATGCAAAAATATCAAATTCCTATCTACAAACAGGTAAGTACAAAAATATCAAATCAAAAATATTGTTTTAAAAAATATAGTTAGTCAAAATATGGATTTTTTTAAATGTCTTAAAATGTATTTAAAATTAATGAAATAATAAATATAACTAACTGAAACATACTTAAAAAAACTTAAATAACCTTAAAATAATGAAATAATTATTTAAGTTAAAAAAACATACACTTTTATTTTTTTATATATATATATATATAACATAATATTAATAAAAAATATACAATATTTTTACCGTAGGATAACGGGAGGGTAACATTTACTATTATCACTCCAGTGAGTGCAACAGTAAGGAAAATGTTGGATAGCGTAGGGCTAAAAATTACTATTGCGTGAGTGCAACAATAGGGAAAGCGTTGAATAGCGGGAGGTTAAAAATTACTATTCCCACTCCAGAGAGTGCAACAGTAGGGAAAGCCTTGGATAGCGTAGGGGTAAAAATTACTATTCCCACTCCAGAGAGTGCAACAGTAGGGAAAGCGTTGGATATTTTAGGGGTAAAAATTACTATTTCCACTCCAGAGAGTGCAACAGTAGGGAAAGCGTTGGATAGCGGGAGGGTAAAAATGACTATTCCTATCCAGTGAGTGCAACAGTAGGGAAAGCGTTGGATAGCGGGAGGGTAAAAATTACTATTCCACTCCAGCGAGTGCTACAGTAGGGAAAGCGTTCGATAGCGTAGGGGTAAAAATTACTATTTCCACTCCAGAGAGTGCAACAGTAGGAAAAGCATTGGCTAGCGGGAGGGTACAAATTACTATTCCCACTCCTGAGAGTGCTACAGTAGGGAAAGCGTTCGATAGCGTAGGGGTAAAAATCACTATTCCCACTCCAGAGAGTGCAACAGTAGGAAAAGTGTTGGATAGCGTAGGGGTAAAATTACTATTCCCACTCCAGAGAGTGCAACAGTAGGGAAAGCGTTGGATAGCGTAGGGGTAAAAATTACTATTCCCACTCTAGTGAATTTAACAGAAGGGAAAGTAATGATTTAATATATTAATAAAAAAAAAAAAAAATATCAATACTAATAAAACATTAATTACAATTAATTGCCAATGTAATATTATGTAATAATTAATCAATTATAAATACAAATAAATATTAGTTATTAAAATTAATTACCTATTCATAATTAACAACTAATTAATTTTCAATAACAAAAACTAATTAATAATACAAATTAATACCAATTAATAATTAATTAACAGTAAATTAATTATCAATACACAAAACGTATTTTTAATATGTAATTAATTACAATTAAATTACTTCCCACCCTATTCCCCTATAAACCCACAATCGGCTACAGAAAATAAATTAAAAGCATTATCGTAATTATCAATGAATAAATTAATAAAAATTAATTACCAATTCACAATTAATTAACAAATAAAAAATCAATACCAATAAATAAAAAAATGATTTACTTAATTACAATTAAATTACTTCCTACCCTATTTCCCTATAAACCCACAACCTGCTACAGAAAATAAATTAATACAATTAACATAATTATCAATTAATCAATTAATAAAAATTAATTACCAATTAAAAATGAATTAACAATAATTCAAAATGAATACCAATTAATAAATAAAAATATTTCATTAATTACAATTAAATTACTTCCCACCATATTCCCCAATAAACCCACAACCCGCTACAGAACTAAAACGCAAAATTAAATTAAAAATAATTAGTAATTTCTAAAAATTAATATTTAATTTAATATCATTAAATTACTTCCCACCCTATTCCCCTATAAACCCACAATCCGCTACAGAACTAAATTACGCAAAAAATTAAATAAACATAAAATTCATTACTTAAAATGAATTACAAAAATAATATACACTTTTCACTTATATACTAACATATAAAACACTTTAAAAATTCGATAATAATAAAAATCCGATATATTTTAATACCTAGGTTATATACTTCGCTATTTTGACTTTCTATATTTAAAAAAAAATTATATTATATTACTTACCTTCAATTCGATATTTTTCACCACTATATTCTGTCCATTCGATATTTTGTCCATTCTATATTTTGACTTCGATATTATGGTAATTCTATATTTTGAATTCGATATTTTATCTTGTTACCTCCCAAACATTACACTGAGGGTGAGCACCACCAACATAGCCTACGGGTCTCACAACAAGTAGTTTAGGAATTACATTTTCTTCGGTCCTGATGAATTGCTCTTGATCTAACGCACAGACAAGGCAAGAAACATGTCAACCTAAAAGTTAATTCAGGGATCATCAACTTCTACAGGGTTCTACTCTTTACTTTTAACCTTATAAAGGACATCCATTGACATTAAAATTAATCGGGATAGCCTTAGGTAATTGTAGTTTTTATCACGTTTCCCTCCATTCTACTCCTAGGGGTCGATTCCGATTCGGGAGAAAAAATGTCCTTACGATTCGCATCCGGAGACCTCTCCGTATGAACCGTACCCATCCGTCCGAGTCGCGTAGTATGATCCGTATTTCGTCAATCCGTCCGAATCGTCGCTATCTGTACGTATTACAAGGCTGAAACCGTGAACAGTACGACTCGTACACATGCCGTACAACCCGATGAGTACAATCCGGAACGGGGTATGAGGACGCGAATCGTACGGTCCATGGCAGGTAAGGGCAATTTGTATGGAAAAGCACACAATCACATACACACCGTACGGTCCGTACGCCCCATGATCGCGGGGTACGGTGCGTACCCCTGCAATCATGGGTTGTACGCATCGTACCCCTGCGATCACAGGGTGTACGCACCGTACACCCTGCGAACATGGGGTACGGTCCGTACGCCCCATGATCGCGGGGTACGGTGTGTACCCCCCATGACCGCAGAGGTACGCACCGTACCCCTGCGATCATGGGGGGTATGCTCCGTACCCGGGGGGGGGGGCCATTCCGTACCTGTTTCGAGGCGTACTCTGCTTTTACAGCTGTTTTCGGCTGGCATAGTAAAAGGGTCATACGGTGCTTACCCGACACAAATCATACTTGCTGGGTCGGAAAAACCAGCAGCAAACCGTACGGATGTCGTGTACAGCGGGTTCCGAGGGGGAATCGTGCAGAGATTTGAATCGTACGGTCTTTGTACGATTCGTACGGAGTTCTGCTCCCGGTACGAATCGTACTTCGTCGTACATGCGGGGGGACGTGGCAGGGTACGAATCGTACGGGAAAAACGCTCCGAACGGCTATTCGGAGCGTTTTTTCCCCGATTCGGAATCGACCCCCTAGTGTTGCCCAGGGAATTCTATAGGGCATACTTCAGAAGGCTGTAGGTCTTCAGGCGCACGGATACATAAAAAGATCTCCGGCAGATCTCCCTTAGCAAGGCCTGTTGGGCATTGCAGTGCCCGTCCAATGAGGAGCATGGCCTGATGATGAAGCATGGTGGGGGAAGGCCTTTCCAAGGGGGATTCTCTGTGACTTGGGATGGGTCCATCAGAAATTTTTGTCTGCAGAACTGCACACTTGATTTATTTGGCACTTGCTCTTGCACGTGTGTACATCCACTTAAAATTAGTCAATTCAGTGCCAGGAGTGGTAGCAAAGTTATGCTTCCATTTAAAGTTTTCTTTCATTTTACTGTTGTGATTGTTTGTTTTTACTGACTTTTTTGTAAACAAAACCACCACCTTTAGACAGCAGTGTTTTTAGTTTTGATTACTTACATAATTGCAGGATTGCCAATGACTGTCTTGTTTGCTTTGACATTGGCAGTAACAGCTGCTACTTGAGGACATATGGCCCAAAACCATGGCTAGCATATAGGAAATAAAATTGAGCCATTCTGGCTTGTGCATTTACTCAATCAAACACGGTGAGATAATGTGATGGAATGACCGTTGGCAGAGTGCAAGGATGGGTTTGCTAGGCGTGGCCACAAGATGGCGTGTACACGGCAGTGACATCCTGTGGCAGTGTGGCTCTGAGAAGATACATTGAAAGGACAGTCTGGCAGACAGTTGTTGGAGGCATGCTCCTAATTATGATGTCCCCAGGAAGCCACAGTTCTGTCAAGCTAGCCTGACTGATGAGGGGTGTTACTCCGAAACCGGTTCCAGGATGCTTGTTTCCGGTTCAGGGCAGACCTGGCTTGGCAGTTTGGGCTGGAGTATTCCCATAAGGCACAGGGTCACAACTGATTTGCATATAGCTGGGTCTGAACTGAGGTGGCGAATTGAGCTAAAGAACGATGATGGATTCAACCCAGATCTGTGACTGGGCGTTTCAGCACTATGTTCATCATCTCCTTGTGTTTGCTTTGTTAGCCACAGATCTGTGCCTGGTGTACGTCCTAAGATCCAAAGTTTCTTCGACACACCTCAACTGTGACATAAGGATGTGAGGCAGAGTATGCCATGCAATAGGAACTTTCTCCTTGCTTTAACACCAATAAAGGGTTATAAATGCTTGTGGGGTAACAATGTATAATCCATCCTCCAGCTGTGCCATTGTGTACACTGTGTGCTTGCTCTTCCTCATTGTCTCACCATGTGTCCCTGACTGGCACTGCATGAAACTGTTCCAAAGTTTTTTTTGTTGCTTAATAAACAAGAATTTGGACAACATTCAGAGTGGGACAGTTGTCCATATTTGGCAGCTGTCCTGTCCCGCCACCTCTTTGGTCACTTGCCTCATTTAGAGGGCACGGGATAGTAGTTTGCCCGATTGCAGTTGCCCAGCTCCACCACCGCTAAATACCTTTCAGAGGATCTAATCTAATGCCAGTCACAAAGACGTTGGACGGTTGCTTGCCCAGGACTTCCCCCAACACCACTCTTGCTGGCATTTGTCCTGATGGGGTTCTCCATGAAATCCAAATTTCTTTTCCTAAAAAACAAAAAAAACAACAAAAAAAAGGTGCCAGCTGGTCAACCACACCGCCATGGTTTGGTGTGGCAGACCAACCACCACTGTGTTTTTTTTCACCTCGCATAGTGGCCACCTCCAAGGTTTTGGAGGGGGCTACAACTGAGGCGGCAGAGGTGGAAAACCTATAATGACCTCTTTTACACTTGGATAAGAACTCCCCTGGTACTCTTTTATTTGAAATGTGTGGTTAATATTATGGAACCGAAAATCTCATAAAGTCTTGTCAAAATGGAAACGTGTTCTGCAAAAACATGCATCAAAAAGTTCAGATTAACCTGGCACTCAAAACAAGTCCATCCTCAGAGACATTCTTGGCAGCCTGAGCAACCAAGGGAAACGAAGAAAAGCTTTGTTAAGCAAAATTCAAATCATTATGTCTACATTTAGAAAGAACTGATTGCAATGACATTGTTTATTTAGTATCAATAAACTAAGTTTACAAAAACTATTAAAATTAACGACTCAACCTTTTACGGCGCCTCGAATCACTATGGCAACGAGGGTATTATTCTTGAGAAGGATTTTTAGCCGCGATCAGTAAAAATGACTAAGGGGGGAATCTGCATGGGTGGACCTAACAGAACCCATTCACAAGAGGTAAATAGGCAGCGTGGTGTTGGGGGGGTGCTGGAGTGGGAGGAGAGGTAACATACCTGAGCTATGCAGTGGTACAGCTTGGTGTATATCTGTGAGGTGGCAGGATTAAGGGACATTTGAGGAACTTTTAATTTTCTGCCGGAATGCCCCATTATTCTTTGTAGCAGCAGCCGGGAAAGGTTACTACCAGATGTTCAGATTCACAAAGAAGAGGTTATAAACTAGAAACCTAACTATCGTGCCTATCCACAGATGATTTTCACACATTTTGAACTTTCTTTGAATTAATAAAAAATACCCAAGACTACACATAAATATCCATACAAACGTTAGAACATACAACCTGTGGAGATGAGTGTAGGAACCTCTTGATTGCGGGAACGTGTATGAATATGGGATATTATGTAGTGAGGCTGGTTAGGCTTTCCTATGCAAACCGTCACAGTACCCCAAATAGGTCCTTTGGATTCACACTAATAAATCCCTAGCTCAGTCCTGGTAGTGTGGCACTCAGATTTTGCATGCAGGAACATTAGTTAAGCATTTCAGATTATGAACATAGGCGATAAGCAATTGACACAGCTTGAGAGAAAGTCAACACCAATTTATAAAAATAAAACAGATTTTTATATGAATTTAGACACCAAATTGAAGACCCTCTGATGAGTATAACTGGAGTTATCGATCTTTGAAGGAAAAATAAATCAGTGCATTTAACTCTTGCAAAACGATAACATTGGAGTTAATGGGAAAACAGACTAGTGAGACTCTATCACTTGCAGGTTAAGTCCGGTGGCAACCAGTGAGAAGTAAGGTGATGCGGGTCCCAGGACCAGCTTTGACAGTCAGTTGAATTTTACCTGGCTCGTAGTTCCCGGAAGCAAAATAGTCCTGGCTGTCCCTGGTGCTGAACACGGGAGCCGTGGGTGCTGGTTTCTCTGCTTGGATGGGGCTGGTGAGGAAAGGGGTGCAAAATCACAACAACAGGGCTACTGAGACAGTGGGTTGAAGATGTTGTGGGATGTGGTAGCTCGACTGGCCACTAACAAGCCTTGGTAGAAGCAAGCACAGCTTTCGGTAACGTTGATGTCCTGGTGTCCAGGCTGAAAAAAGTAGCCACCAGAAACTTGCTGAAGTCAGGACTACTTTTACAACAATGCACTAACCCATTTACTTTTGCCTGATTCCTTGGCGGGCCTGATGGCCAGTGATTTTTTGGTTCCGGGAGTGCGATTTGCCTGTGTGCTTCACAGGACAAGTCCCTGTAGTCCAAGGGAGTTCTAGAGTTGCCTTTGTCTTGCAAAGAGGTTTCTCTTTGCTTTGAAGCGAATCTCTGGTCCTGGATGAGTCGTGGTCATGCAGTTAAAGGTTGGTTGCCACAGGGGCAGAGTATCACATCGCAGTCCTGATGTCAAAGTCATGGGTCTCTCCTTTGTCATAATTCAAGCAGATCTGAGGTTCTGGGGTTAGGGGAGCTCCTTAAATCCTACATTTAGGAGTCTTAGCCATTTGGATACCAGCCCCAGCAGCTACTCCGACCCTGAGGTATCACTTCCCGTAGATGGTGGCATCTTTTCTACCCAGAAGGCTCTATTTCGCTACTTCCCTTCTTCGGCTGTACAGACGAGGTGGCCCACCTTAGTTGCAGTGGCTAGGATTCTGGAGGTGTACTTCTCCTAATTTTTCGCCCCTGCCCAGGTTGCAGATGTACCTGGGGATGGAGTTTGGCCTTTTCCTCCTCTGGGAGGAAGCCTGGTTACATTTCCGAGGCAGTGAGGGCTTTGAAGTACACTGCCTTGTGCCACTTCTCTAGCCATCATGCCAGAGAGGGAGGTGACACCTTCCGCCCAGGCAGGCCTTTGTTACTGCCTCCGGAGAGAGTTTGCACTTCTTATGAGGGGGTAAGATGCCTGTCTGAGCAGCAGCATCTGTAGGCTGTCAGCCAAGGCATAGGAAAGGCTGGGGCAACCATAACATAACAAAACATGCATTTGTAAAGCACACGTTCACCTAAGGGTATCTTGAATAACAGAGGTTTATTGTTACCCAACTCAATGGTACTAATTTGATCGATATCAGAATGATGAAAGGCTGAGTGGACCCACTGGGGTTTGAACCTGTGCCCATGAGGTCGAACACAGACCCCTACAGTGGACGCATTAGTCCACTAAGCCACCAGACCCAGCAGACCAGGTCGGTAACCTGTAAGGTAGCCACCTGGGTGAATGTCATATTAAATCTAATTTTAGAAAAATGTTTTGTTTGCTGAGACACGTTGTTTGAAACCAAACATGACACATTTCAGTGGGGTCATAATGGGTCTGGCAACCTGGGGGTGCCTAGATGCTAGCCAATGTTATTTTATAGCCCCCATATCACCTATAGTTGCTCTCTCTTACTCTCACTCTCTCTGTGCTCACTCCCCCTCTCTTCAGGCTTGTGCCGGGACACTCCTTGAAGTATCTGTGCGTGCTACAAGTTCAAATAATATAACATAACATAACATAGTGGAAGGTGGCTACTATGGGGACCTATAAGCTTGCACTTATATGTCCACACCTTTAATATAATGCATGCTGCCTTCTCCGGTCAGGAGTCCTACCTTAGGGGTGAATGGCATTTATCAAAAATAGTGCTGTGTCTTTGCCACTCGTGGTGAGGGCAAAGTCGAATTTGAGCAGTTTAGACTGCTCCTGCAGTCTGCAATGGCAGGCATGCCGTTCTCTGTTTACTTGGGTCACTCAGGGTGGCACCATCAGTGCTGCAGGCCCTGGGACCCCCTTTAACTCTCATGCCCTGGGCACCACTGGTGCTATTTACCAGGGACTTATTCAGTGGTTAAATTCTTTGCCAATTAGGGTTACCAATTCACATGCATCATACTTTGGGGAGTGAGTACTGGTACTGGGGCCTGGATATCAGACTTCAGTGCTTTTTCAGAGTAAGACACCATCAGCATTGGAGTCCAAATGGGCTAGAAAGTGAGTATGTGTGAGAGGGTGACCTGCAAAGAGCCTGTTTCAATATAAAACCCCGCCCTCCAGCAAATGCATCTAGGAGAACTCAACCCCACTGTCAGTGAGATTTCCTAACTGTTCATCGAGCAAGGATGTAGGGAAACTGGCTGGCGTACTGTAGGGCCTACTCTGCCTCATATCCTTCTGTCAGGGTCATTCCTACCTGGGAAGTTGACTCCCCTCAACTATGACAGAAGGATGTGAGGCAGAGGTGGCCCTGCAATAGGAAATTTCCACTGGCTCTGTAAGACCATAAGAGGGGCGATCAACCTTTGCGGAGTAACAGTGTAGCATCTGACATCCAGCGTAGCCATTTTGTACACTGTGTGCTTGCTCGTCCTCGTTCTCTTTTACCGTGGGTCCCTGACTGGCACTCCATGAAACTGTTCCAAAGTCTTTTTTGCCCATATACAAGAATCTGAAAAAACATTCAGAGTGGGACAGTTGTGAATAGTTGGCAGCTGTCTGGTCCCGCCATCTTTTGCCTCACTTGCCTCATTTAGAGGGCGCAAGATGGTAGTTTGCCCGACTGCAGTGCCCCAGCTCCACCATAGCTAAATCCCTCTCAGGGGACCCAATGCCAATCACAATGACCTTACAGAGTTGCCTGCCCAGGACTCCCCCCTACATCACTCTTGCTGGCATTAGTCCTGATAGGGTTCGCCATGCAATCCAAGTGCTTTTTTCACAACAAAAATGGCAGCTGGTCAACCACGCCGCCATGGTTTGGTGCGGCCGACCAACCACCCCTGTGTATATTTTCACCCCACATAGTGGCCACCTCTTAAGTTTTGGAGGAGGCTACAGTTGAGGTGGCGGAGGTGGAAAACTTAAAATGACCTCTTTTACACTTAGATAAGAACTCCCTTGGTACTCTTTCGTTTAGAATATGTGGTTAATATTATGGAACCGAAAATGTCATAGCATCATGTCAATGTGTAAACGTGTTCTGCAAAAACATGCGTCTAAAGGGTTCAGATTAAGAAGGCACTCAAAACAAGGCCATCCTCAGAGACATTCTTGGCAGCCTGAGCAACCAAGGGAAAAGAAGCAAAGCTTTGCTAAGCAAAATTCAGATCATTATGTGTATATTTAGAAACAACTGATTGCGATGACATGGTTTCTTTATTACCAATAAGCCAAGTTTACAAAAACTATTAAAATTAACGATCCTGACCTCTTACGGCGCCTCGAATCACTATGGCAACGAGGTATTATTTTTGAGAAGGATTTTTAGCCGTGATCAGCAGAACTGAATAAGGGGGAAATCTGCAGTTTTGTACATAACAGAGGACGCATTGACAAGAGGTAAACAAGCATTTGCAATGCAATAGGTCTCGCATTAGGAAAGTTTGAGTTATTGGCATTGTAAATGACACATTTTGTATTCATGTGTTGGTTTTGAAAATAGATACATTAATTGCATTGTCATTTACAATGCCAATAGCTTAAACTTTCGCAAATGGGACACCTATTGCATTTGTAATGCAATATGTGTTGCGAGTGAGTGAGTCAGTGAGTGAGAATGAGTGGGAGAGTCAGTTAGTGAGTGAGAGAGAGTGGGCGAGTCGGTCAGTGAGAGTCTGGACAGTGAGTGAGTGAGCCAGTGAGTGGAAGAGTCAGTCAGTGAGTGAGAGAGAGTGGGCGAGTCGGTCAGTGAGAGTCTGTTAGTGACAGTGCGTGAGTGAGTGAGAGAATCAGGAGAGTCAGTTAGTGAGAGAGTGGGAGATTCAGTGAGAGTGAGAGTCAGTGTGAATGAGAGAGTCAGTGTGAGTGAGTCAGTGTGAGTGAGAGTTAGTGTGAGTGTGAGTGAGAGTGTCAGTGAGAGAGTGAGAGACTGTGAGAGTGTCAGTGAGAGAGTGAGAGTCTGTGAGAGTGTCAGTGAGAGTGTGATAGCCAGTGAGAGTGAGTCTGCCATTAATGCAAGGCATTGGCAGGTAGGGTGAGTAGTCTAAAGCTCAACTTTCATTGTGACAATGGTTCAAATATACTGACATTGCCACTGGGAGTTGTACTCATGTCGACATAATCCTGCATCAAATGGCGTTGGCGTCCAGGGATATTTCTGCAGTTTTAAACGTCATAAAAGCAGTGCTTACAAGGAGTGTGCTTTTTTTTATTTTTTGGTATTTGCAGTTTTAAAGATAATTAAAGCAGTGCTTACAAAGGGTGTGTGCGATAATAAAAAAGTTTGCACACTTCTTGTATTACATATATTTGTAGATTGCTTTCATAATATAACTTCTCTTGCAAAGTCACTAAATAATAACTTTTGAAAGCTAAAAGAGGAGCACACCGACATCATGGTAAGAACAGCCTTGAATTGTGTCTGTTAAAACGTACTACGCGAAAATAACAATAAAAAGCTCATCAACATCAAGTGTTGCATGGCTAAACACTTATAAGGTCCCAAATGAGAGATCTATTGGCTATGCTAATGCTTGTTTAATCTTGAAGCATGCTCACTCAGCCCCTCCTATGCAGTTTCATTTCTTAAGGCAAGGTCATTGAAGTGTTTGGGTAGGTGCAGTCAGTTAATTCAGTGGGAGAAAAAGTAATTTTTCAAATGTATAGACTTTTGAGAAATTTCATTTTATTTAATGATCCATTAAATTTGATTAAATTTGATTTGATTAAATTAAAGTTGATCAAGAGCTCGCCGCTCTTGATCAACTGGCTCCTGAGCAGATAGAGAGGACCAGATCCAAAGAGAAGGGAGCACCATGGTTCGACGCCTCACTGAAAGAGAAAAAGCAAGCTCTCCGGAAGGCTGAGAGAAGGTGGAGACTTAATTACGGTCAAACGGAGGCAGAAACTTTTAAAACTCTGCTGGCGAAATATAAGGCAGACATTCTGGAGAGAAAGTCAGCCTTCTACGAGGGAAGAATTAGAGAAGCAACTAATTTACAGCAAGAAACCTTTGTGATCCTAAGAGAGCTCACGCAACAGAAAGGGATAATCTCTGTGAATGATCAGCCAGACTGTGACTCATTCCAAACTTTTTTCCTCCAGAAGGTACAGGATATCATTACTGATATCAACGCACGCTCAGTCACTCCCACTCTGTCCACGCTAGGGGCTCAGGTGCCGCCCATGATGTTAAGCATCTTTCCTCCTATCGACGACACACGCCTCGAGGAACTTGTTAGACAGACCAAATCTGGCTCCACTATAGACCCATGCCCCCCAAGAATTTTTAAAATGGCATTGCCAGGCATTCAGCCCCAGGTGGTGAGTTTACTTAATAACTCACTGGAAACAGGGTATCTTCCTGTCCAGTTGAAGGAAGTTAGGGTCTCCCCACTATTAAAAAAAGTTGGCACTGACCCGAAGGCCTTGAAAAATTATAGGCCCATCTCGCAGCTTCCTTTCCTGAATAAGCTTTTGGAGAAGCACGTTCTAGGCACTTTGGCCGGCTATCTGGAGGAACACCACCTCCTTCACGCCAGGCAAGCAGGGTTCCGATCCCAACACAGTACGGAACTAGTCACCGACAAACTGAGAGACAGGACAGACAATAAACAGCTGTGCGACCTGATTCTCCTAGGTCTGTCGGCGGCTTTCGATACGGTCAGCCACACCATCCTGCTGGACCGTATCGCGAAGCTGGGGATCACAGGCCAAGTGCTAAAGTGGCTGGAGTCTTTTCTATCAGGTCGTACTCAAAGGGTACAGCTGGGTGATCAGCTATCGGGGATTAGTGATGTAACATGAGGTGTGCCCCAGGGGTCAGCGCTATCCCCCCTGCTGTTCAATATCTACCTGCAGCCGCTGGTTGAGGAGCTCATGAGCCGGAATTGCGAAGTTTTTAACTACGCAGATGATACCCAGCTACTGGTTTAGCTGGAAGACACCATTGAAGCCCAGGAATCAGTGAGGAATCTGCTTAGCTTCACGGTCAACTGGATGACCAACAATCTGTTGAAAGTGAATGCCGAAAAAAACAGAGGTGCTGGTCCTCAGCAACCTAGGGAACCCCTGGAGTGACCTATACTGGCCCCCAGAGCTAGGTTCTACTCCCCCTCCTGGTAGGGTGGTAAAAAGTCTGGGTCTGAGGATTGATGTAGACCTCTCGATGGCTCCCCAAGTCGCAGCCGTGGTTGGCTCTTGCACGGGTATACTGAGGCAATTGCGGAAATTGGTGCCCATCTTATCAGCCTCTACCCTGCAATCGATTGTATCTGCCACAGTTATTTCAAGACTTGATTACGGCAATGCACTATACCTCGGCTTGCCACAGAAACTGTTGAGGAAGCTGCAGGTAGTACAGAACGATGCCGCAAGGCTGATTCACTCCCTGCCTAGAAACTCTCACGCCACCCCCCTGCTCCAAAAGTTGCACTGGCTACCGGTCATGTATAGAGTACAATTCAAATGTCTCTGTGTGGCCCACAAGGCTCTCTTTGGTAAAGCACCAGAGTACATAAAACAACGTCCCCGGTAGACTTCTGCGCTCAGGGAAGACCTCTAATCTGATCCAACCCAGATTCAAGCTAAAAACCAGAGGAGGCAGAGCCCTGTCTGTTCTTCTCCCACAGTTGTGGAATGCACTTCCGACTACTTTGAAGGAAGAATCTCAGTTACTGCCCTTCAGAAAGAAATTAAAATCCCAAATTGACTCTGAGCTCACTCTCAAGGCCCAGGTGAGTGCTGTAACATCCTCCTGTATGTTCCAGCTACACAGGTGTGACGGGGTGCTAGGAGAACCCCGAAATGACCCGGAGTGGTGGTCCGCCGCTCCTCACTCACCTTGCCCGTTGTCCCCACAGCTGCCAGAGAACGAGTGGAGAGAGAAACAGGACGATTGCTGGATACCACCTGAAACGGGACCTGGTACCTTTAAGTGGAACAACGAGGTTGGCGCAGCCCCGCCCCCCCTCTACGGAGCGACGTCAAAAGGCAGAAGCGTCTCATCATCGACGGACGGCGTTTCCCTGGAGGCAGACGGTGTGGAGAGAAGAAGGAACAACGCGAGTGTGTATCCGGAGGAGTCCGGAGCGCAGACGAGCCCAGCTGATATCATCAAGCCTGGAGGCCAACGGTTCGGTGCATCGCCCTGCCACGGTCCCGAGGGAGGATCGTGGCTTAACAAGGTACGGGGCCGAGTTGCGGGGTGGGTGAGACGGAGTAGTCTACCTAACGAGTGAAACCCGCTGCCGAGAGTAATTAGCGTCCCATGTGCCCCTCCCCTCACGAGCACTGAGAGCACTACGTGACGTTAGCAAAGTTCACTGTCACTTGGTTTCCTTCACTTCCCCTACCCTCCACTGTTTGTACTGGACGTCCCAGTAACCGTTAGTTTTCTCCATTTTTGCTTTCTGGGTTTCTGCGGTCCCGACGAGGAAGACCTCAGCTACCGGTGGAACATCCAAGACCGGAACCCTTCCTTAGAAGTCAGCGGGAACCACGGACTATACCATCGGAAGTACCCTGAGCTCCCAGTTACTGAACATTGTTTTCGTTCCCTTGTAAAAAGACTGAAACTTCCCCTCCCTGAACTCTCTATTTGTTATGCAGAAGAAGACCTATATACCAACAAAACCCTCGTTAAAATCACTACTTAGAGAACCTACCTTTGTGTTTACCCCGAGTTCGGTAAAATCTGAAGAGCCGTTACCAGCTGAGCAACCCCCCCTGGGACAACTGGTGTCAGAAGTGGGATCAGAAACACCAACCATCTGCGAAAACGAGATGGAAGCCCTCATTGACCACATCATTAAAGGCCCGGAGAAGCTGGAATGGGCAGTACAACAACAAATACAGTCCGCCCAAGCGGACAGGGATTTGATTAAATCCACCGTTACAGCTCAACTCGAAGGCCTTAAGAATGTGCCGCCTCCCACACAAGTCATCGCGGGAGAAGTACGCCAAGTCTCCCCTCACCACGCAGGTGTGGCCCTACAAAAATACATAACCGGAGAGGATCCCGACGCTTTCCTCCTCAATTTTGAGAGGGCAGCCCGGGCTATGGGATGGCCCGAAGAAAAGTGGCCATTTTTCTTGGCTCCTCTCCTCACTGGTGAGGCCCAGTCGGCCTATCAAGCCGCGAACCCCTTAAGGAACACCGCCTATAAGACAATTAAGGAAGTCATCCTTGACCATTTAGGCCTAGATCAGGAGGCCTATCAAGTGAAATTCCGAAAAGAGCAGGGAGCCCCGGGTGAGAACCCGAAGACCCTCTTCTTCAGACTAAGGATGGCCGCCGACAAGTGGTTAAGACCCGATGTGTGCACCAAGGAGGAAATACTAAACAAGGTATACTTGGAGCAGTTTATGGAGGCCCTGCCTTATGCAACCCAGCGTTGGTTGCGTCAACATGCCAGTCTGGACGTTAACCAAGCCATTGAGATGGCGTCTCATTTCGCCAGAGCCCAGCCTCGGACGATAGTATGGGATGCCGATAAAACCGAAAAGTCTCAGAAACAGACAGTCCTGGGGAAGTCGGACAAGAAACCCAAAGTAGGGACTGAAGCTATGCGGTCCCGCCCAACCGGGATGACCTCCCCCATTACCAGGGGCCCCCAGTGTTTTGAATGTGGGGAGTGGGGCCACATAGCCAGGTTGTGACCTAGGAAAAAATCCCCCGAAGAGCCCATGGAAGTTGGCTACCTCCCAAGGACCGTGATGTATTCGGCGGAACTGGGTAGCACATTTTATGTGAGTATGAAGCTTAACGGACTCATGGTAAAAGCCCTACTAGATTCCGGGTGCCGACAGTCGGTGGTCCAGGAACGCTTCGTTAAACCTGAACAGCTCTCTACCCCAGCCACAGTTTACATACGCTGCGTACATGGCGATGTGAAACCATATCCGGTAGCTGAACTAACACTGTATCTGCCGCAGAGAAACCCTTGCCAGGTCAGGGTGGGGGTGGTGGATTCCCTACCAGAGGACATGATTCTGGGGACAGATAACCCTGAGTTCCTCTCACTTTTTAGGAAAACCCTGGCCCCATCTCCCTCTCACAAAGCCAACATTCCATCCACCTACCTCTCCCCCGAACCGTGGGTTATAG
This sequence comes from Lissotriton vulgaris, assembly GCF_964263255.1. Taxonomy (NCBI): domain Eukaryota; kingdom Metazoa; phylum Chordata; class Amphibia; order Caudata; family Salamandridae; genus Lissotriton; species Lissotriton vulgaris. Next base: position 1,870,435,443 of record NC_141687.1, on the reverse strand, counting down.
ACAAGAGCTTCCGCTTTGCGCAGGCTGAAGACCGGACACTATATAACGCCTGGGAAAGTGCCCACGCTAGCGAAGGTACTATCGCCCCGACATATCCCAGGTTCTTGATCAAGAAGGACTTGCTGTACCGCCAAGCGCTGAGTGATGGGGATCTTCAATTGTTGGTTCCAAAGTCCTTTAGATAGCAGGTCTTGTTCTTTGCCCATGCACATCTAACGGCCGGGCATACAGGTAAAGAGAAAACCACGGATGTTGTTCTCCGACACTTCTTTTGGCCCGGAATATACAAGGATGTTCAGGACTATTGTGCCAAATGCGAGATATGCCAAAAGAGAAACTCGCAAAGACCAAGTGCCGCCCCTCTCCAGCGGATGCCGTTAATAGGAACGCCCTTTGAAAGGGTCGGCATGGACCTCATAGGACCTCTACCAAAGACTCCCCGAGGACACTTGTACGCATTGGTCATTGTCGATTACGCCACCAGATTTGTGGAAGCATTCCCCTTACGTACCACCACGACTTCAGCCATTTCAGAGAAATTTGTTGAATTGTTCTCTAGGGTAGGTTTTCCGAAAGAGGTCCTCACCGACCAGGGAACTCCCTTCACCTCCAAATTAATGAAGGAGGTATGCAAACTCCTAAACATTAAACATCTGAAGACCTCCGTGTACCACCCTCAGACGGATGGACTCGTCGAAAGGTACAATCAAACCCTAAAACTGACCTTGAAAAAGATGTTGAGTTCAGAAGGACCCTCCTGGGATAGGTTATTACCCCTGGCCCTTTTTGTAATCCGTTCCCAAAAACAGAGCAGCCTAGGCTGTTCTTCATTTGAATTATTGTATAGCCGCCTTCCCAGGTCACTGTTGGATATGACCAAAGAAATGTGGGAAACCGAGGAAGAACAAGACAAGAAAGGAATGCTGGAATATACGACAAAGCTGAGAAATAAGCTGGGGAAACTCAGGGAGTTAGCTCACACCTCATTGGACCGTCAACGAGAGAGAAATAAAAAGAACTATGACAAGGGGAAGAGGCTACGCAAAATCGCGGTAGGAAAGTGGGCTCTAGTTCTTCTACCCTCCATCAGCAACAGTTCCAAGAGTGAATGGCAAGGCCCCTATCAAGTGATTGAAGCCATAGGGCAAACCACATATTGGTTAAGGATATCTGCCCAGAAAACACAAACCTACCACATCAACCTACTAAAGGAGTGGTTGGGACCCCCTCCTAAAGACAACCACCTGGTCGTACCGTCAGCGACTTCACAGTCGTCCTTACAGCAGCTTGTGGTGAATGAGGAGTTAACCAAAGAACAGAAACAAGAGTTGCAGGACATACTGGCCCCCTTCTCTGATGTGTTTTCTGATACTCCTGGGAGGACCACTCTGGTAGAACACCGGATTGAAACTTTACCGGGAAAGATAGTGAAACAACAGCCCTACAGGATTCCGGCCGCCCGCTGTGAAGCCGTAAGGAAAGAAGTCTCCGAGATGCTCCAATTGGGGGTGATACGTCCGTCCCAGAGTCCCTGGTCATCCCCGATCGTTATGATCCCCAAACCAGATGGATCGAAGAGATTCTGCATGGATTTCAGGGCGCTAAATGCAGTGTCCCACTTCGATACCTACCCAATTCCACGGGTAGATGAGTTGGTGGAGAAGATAGGAGACGCCCGTTATATCACTACCATTGACCTCACGAAGGGGTATTGGCAGGTGCCTCTTCGTGAGGAAGACAAGAAGAAGACCGCTTTTGTCACAGACAAGGGCTCGTATGAATTCACTGTCCTCCCATTTGGCCTTCATGGGGCTCCAGCGACGTTCCAGCGTCTCATGAACCAGGTACTGCGGCCATACACCACCTTCAGCTCAGCTTACCTGGATGACATCGTTATCTACAGCAACAAGTGGAACGAACACATGAGACACTTGCAGACAATTCTCTCAGCCTTGCGGAAAGCTGGTCTACATATTAATGCGAAAAAGTCGAGAGCAGCCTTCACTAAAGTCAACTACCTGGGATATGTTTTGGGCGACGGGGCCATTGCTCCCCAAAATGAAAAGATCAGAGCGATAGAGAAGGTGCCCTTCCCCGCCACTAAAAGAGACATGAGGGCATTCCTAGGGCTGGTAGGGTACTACCACAGGTTCATTCCTAGGTTTGCCGAGACAGCTGCCCCCCTAACAGATCTCCTACGAAAAGAAGTCCCGCTCAAGCGGTTCACGAATCCATCCCCGGAGTCTGTAGAAGCCTTCCAGTCTTTAAAGAGGTCTTTGACCACAGCCCCGGTACGGCTATCTCCTGACTACACAAAATCCTTTATACTGGCTACAGATGCCTCTAATGTGGGGATAGGCGCAGTATTATCCCAGACTGGGGAGGACGGGACTGAACACCCGGTACTGTATGTAAGCAGGAAATTGTTTCCACGCGAGTGCCACTACTCTACTATCGAGAAAGAGGCCCTGGCCATCAAGTGGGCCATCGATAAGTTGAAGTACTATTTAGAAGGCACTCAATTTGTCCTCCATACGGACCATGCCCCTTTGGGATGGATCTACCAGAACAGTAGCCAGAACCCTAGAGTGCTTAGGTGGTTTCTATTGCTGCAACCCTACTCATTCATTGTGCAGCATCGCAAAGGCAAAGACAATGGGAACGCGGACTTTCTGTCCCGGGTCTTTCCTCTCCCCGATCGGGAGAAGCCATGGGGGGAGGTATGTGACGGGGTGCTAGGAGAACCCCGAAATGACCCGGAGTGGTGGTCCGCCGCTCCTCTCTCACTTTGCCCGTTGTCCCCACAGCTGCCAGAGAACGAGTGGAGAGAGAAACAGGACGATTGCTGGATACCACCTGAAACGGGACCTGGTACCTTTAAGTGGAACGACGAGGTTGGCGCAGCCCCGCCCCCCTCTACGGAGCGACGTCAAAAGGCGGAAGCGTCTCATCATCGACGGACGGCGTTTCCCTGGAGGCAGACAGTGTGGAGAGAAGAAGGAGCAACGCGAGTGTGTATCCGGAGGAGGACGGAGCGCAGACGAGCCCAGCTGATATCATCAAGCCTGGAGGCCAACGGTTCGGTGCATCGCCCTGTTACAGTCCCGAGGGAGGAACGTGGCTTAACAAGGTACGGGGCCGAGTTGCGGGGTGGGTGAGACGGAGTAGTCTACCTAATGAGTGAAACCCGCTGCCGAGTGTAATTAGCGTCCCATGTGCCCCTCCCCTCACGAGCACTGAGAGCACTACGTGACGTTAGCAAAGTTCACTGTCACTTGGTTTCCTTCACTTCCCCTACCCTCCACTGTTTGTACTGGACGTCCCAGTAACCGTTAGTTTTCTCCATTTTTGCTTTCTGGGTTTCTGCGGTCCCGACGAGGAAGACCTCAGCTACCGGTGGAACATCCAAGACCGGAACCCTTCCTTAGAAGTCAGCGGGAACCACCGACTATACCATCGGAAGTACCCTGAGCTCCCAGTTACTGAACATTGTTTTCGTTCCCTTGTAAAAAGACTGAAACTCCCCCTCCCTGAACTCTCTATTTGTTATGCAGAAGAAGACCTATATACCAATAAAACCCTCGTTAAAATCACTACTTAGAGAACCTACCTTTGTGTTTACCCCGAGTTCGGTAAAATCTGAAGAGCCGTTACCAGCTGAGCAACCCCCCCTGGGACAACAGGATACGGAAAGTTGCCCACCTCCTGACTCCCGAAGCCCTGCTACAAGTTTTAATAGCTCTGGTGATGTCCCGTCTGGACTTCTCCAACTCCCTATACCATGGCCTCCCCAAATCCCAGCTGTCTAGGCTACAGATCATCCAGAACCAGGCTGCCAGACTGGCATTCAAAATCCCTAGATGGCAGTCGGCCAAACCTTTATTACATCAACTACATTGGCTACCAGTCAGCGAAAGAATAGCCTTTAAGGTCTGCTGCCTGGTCTTCAAAGCCTTAACTGGTCCTTCCCCTGTTTTCCTGAAGTCCCTGATCACCCCCTACTGTCCTCCCCGCACCCTGAGGTCCACCCACCTTCAGCTTCTAGTCATCCCCCGTTTCAAACTCACTAAATCAGGCAGCCGCAGCTTCTCTCACCTGGCTCCCAAGTTATGGAATTCTCTTCCACTCTCACTTAAGACCTCTTGCTCCCTCCTATCTTTTAGTAAATCTTTAAAAACTCTGCTCTTTTCACACCCCCACTAAACTCCTCTTGCTCAACCTCAGTGTCCTATCAGCGCCAGGAAACTCATGGTGACAGTGCGCTCAATAAATTTCCCTTAACATTAACATTAACATCTATTTAAAAGGGCGATGACTCCAGCATAGTCGATGGATAGCCTGAGGGACTTGGGTTAACAGTGTGTTGTGTTGTTCTGTTTCTAAGCGCTTAGAGACCGGCGGTGATAGGCGCTATACAAATAAGCAATTACATAACATAACATAACAAAATGCTTGGCAGTGAAAGTGATCCCTTATAGATATGGCGCACGAAGTGAGTGGTTCGAGAACCCGAAAACTCCCGCCCACTTGATTAGCAGAAGCCTGCCACCAGTTTGCAAATGATCTGTTACAGAGCTTGTTGTGGCCGATGCCAAGCACAGACTAGACAGCGGGGAGAGTTATTAAATAGCCGATCTGTTAGCTACGGGTGCGTCCTGGACTTTCTTTTTACTAACATAAGCAAGATTTTTTTATCTAGGGCGGTAAAAAGTGGGCATAATTAGTACAAGATATTTACCTGATTTGTATTCTACGCTTAACAGATCAAATATATAAAAAGCTGTGCGAGAGTATAGTAAAAAAATGTAAGCTCTTCATTAATGATATTACAGCATAAGGGGCTGTGTTAAAGTTGTGTGTTAGGTGAACTTAAAGGCAGGATGATCAGTGTTTTTTTAATAGTGATTTCCTATTTTTTATTTGACAATTGTTTGGATTTATTTTATGTTCACGATGTGTGGCTGAGGAGTAAATGATTGAAGATTACACCCTGGAGGCTAAGTCTTTGCATTTAAAAGAGGTTTTAAATATTTAGCGTAAAGTTACAAGTTATAGTTGTACATTTCTTGTTTTTATGTGTTTTGGCCGATAAGTGTACCGGCAGACAGCGGCTTAATTTAAGGCCCCTGCAGGCGATGAGATCAAGGCCCTGTTTTAGGAGAGGTTGAGGGGGAGTAGAGGTCACGGAAGAGAGAAGAGGAAGAGGAGTATACAAGGGGCTGGCGGGAAAGAAAACAGGCTGAGGGCAAAGGAGGACCTGAGTTAATGTGTCTGTAAAGAACGGGACAGGCTGATGGGAAATAGGGGTCACGGGAGATAGGAAAGGCAGAGGGGAGAGAGGAGGATGTAAGAGAAAGTTATGTTTGCTTGTTTTTCCTAATTTATTTAATATGCTGAAAAGCGTACCAGCAGACACTGGCTTAATTTAAGCCCCGGTGCAGGCGTTGATTACGGCATGGTTTTCGCAACATCCAAGATCTGTGAGTGGTGTATTCTTAAACAAAGTGGAAGCAGTTTAAAAGAAAAGGGGTGGGGTGAGAGAGAACTGGCAGAGGGAAAAGTCTCAAACTCTCTGCCCCCAACAGCTGCAACTCACTACTTCCTCCTACTGGCGTTAAGGACGTCCAATCCTTGACTGATCACTATCTTAATACTATGTCCTCAATAATTAATGAAGTCGCACCCTTGCAGCTAAAAAAAGCCTCCGCAAAAATCTCCAATCCCTGGTACGACGGGAGTCTCAATGACGACAGACGCGCCATGCGAATGGCAGAGCGCACCTGGAGATCAGCTCCCTCTGCACTGAACCTAAAAACCCTGAAGAAAAAGAGAAATGCCTACTTCAGGAAAATAAAACGCTCAAAATCAGTCTTCTTCAGCCGTCAGCTTGACCTAGCCAAAAATCGTCCGAGAAAGCTGTTTGAGCTTATCCGAACGCAATCCAAAGAACACCCCCAACCTCTCAACACTATGGGTGAAGCTCCCTCCTGCGAAGACTTCGCCTCTTTCTTTATCCAAAAAACTGACAACATAAAGAATGATCTACTCATGGATGCAAGCCGCTACCCCAAACCCCACTGCATAGCACCAACTAAACCAAAAAACAATGCCACCTGGTCAACCTTTGTCACCTACACGGAAGAAGAAATTGGCAAACTGCTCAGCACTCTGAAACCTTACAATCACCTCACGGACCCCCTTCCTGCTAACGCTGTCAAAGTCCTTACCCCGTCGCTCCTTCCACTCTGGACTAAAATCATTAACAGCTCACTTCAACAAGGGTCCATTCCCGACTCCCTCAAAGTTGGACAAGTCACACCCTTGCTAAAGAAACCTACAGCCGACCCCTCAGACCTCAACAACTACCGCCCCATCACCAACATTCCGACTCTTGCCAAACTGCTGGAAAAATGCGTACAAATACAATTGTCTAAACACATTACTCAGTTTGATCTTCTCAACTCTCATCAATCAGGCTTCAGAGCAAATCACAGTACTGAAACTGCTATGACTCACATAATCGATGACGCCCTCCAAATCCTAGATCATAACGATACCTGCCTCCTCATCCTCCTTGATCTCTCCTCCGCATTTGACACCGTCAAACATGAGAATTTACTCGACCTATTAAACACAAGAATGGGCCTATCTGGAACTGTGCTCAAATGGTTCACATCCTTTCTGCATAACAGGTCGCAGAAATTCAAGAGCAACAACTTGATGTCCGCGCCAAGACCTGTATCGCTAGGCGTACCACAAGGATCCTCCCTATCCCCAACTCTGTTCAACCTAGTTATGGAACCTCTCACCACCTTGCTACAAGAATCCAATGTGCACTTCCACATGTATGCTGATGACACCCAACTTTATCTCAAACTTCAATCACCCAATGACATCACGCTCTTGAACTCAACGATCAGTAGCACCCAATCCTGGCTGGCTGCTAATCATCTCAAACTTAATGCCCTCAAAACAGAGTTCCTTCTGATCTCACCTCCCGCGAAGATCACTACCGCACAAATGTGGCTTAAACACCTAACGGCACTCAATGTTCAACCCACCATCGTGGACTCAGCGAAATCCTTGGGCATAACACTCAACACCAATCTCAGCATGCAGGAACACATCAACAAAGCAACTAAGGGAGCAAATTACCAAATCAACACCCTTAGGAAACTTAAACCCTTCCTTCCAGCCAAAGATTTCCAAACTGCGGTACAATCACTTGTCATACCTCGAATAGAATACGGCAGCACCGCCCTCTGCGGTCTCCCCCTAGCTACTACGGCACCCATAAGAGCCTCTTTAAACGCCGCAGCGAGACTTATCACTGGATCAAAAAAACACTCACACATTTCCCCTGACTTCAAATCCCTGAACTGGCTGCCTTTTGAAGCCAGGATACACCTGAAAATCGCTTGTTTGACGCACAAGGCTGTCCACCTTAGCTCACCTAGATACCTCGCTCAGAAGCTGACGATTTCTGGAGGATCCAGAAACACTAGAGGCACAAACAATCTTTTGCTAAAGCCTAAAAGATTCCGCAAAGAAAAAACCTACAAACGCTCTTTCTCAGGAATGGCTCCCAGGATTTGGAACTCACTCCCCCCTGAAATCAGACTCATCCCATCTACCATACTTTTCAAGAAAGAAGTAAAAGCGATCCTCATGGCTAAATGCACTTGAACCACTACTGGGGATCAACTTCAAAGACTCAGTGCTCATCTGTACTACTTGTTCGAACCCTCTGCTTTTTTGTTTGACTTTGAAATTGACTACTTGATTGTTTATGATATCATTTCACTGTACTTTTAACACTATAGATGTATCTGTGTATATCTGCTCTTCTCCTATGTAAAGCGCTCTGATATCTGCGAAGATCTTGTTCGCGCTATATAAAACTTTCAAAATAAATAAAAAAATAAAAGAAGGTACTACATGGAATTACATTTATAAAAGCTGTAAGTTTGGTTGGCTGCAGTGGGGAAATCAAGTATTAACAGACTGCTGTTAATGTTACTGCCTACGATATTCAGGGGAGAGAAGCTGATTTCTGATGTAATTAAGTCTGATTTAAATGTGACCCGTGGAAGTTCAGGAAAGCGGATCGTCACTATGCGAGAAGGGTAAGCAAGTGGAGGTTGAAGCTCTGTCTTGAACTGCCTTTGTTTAAACAAGCTCTCGGCGTTGCTGGGGCGGCGGGGGGGGGGGGGCGGGGGGGGGCGGCAGCCTTTGAAGTCTGTTGCCGAGGCACAGACAAATGGTGGTGTGCGATGTGCACGCGGGGTGGCGGGGGAGCGGCAGCCTTTGAAGTCTGATCTCTTTCCTAACCTGGACGGCGTTGTGAGAGGCTGCAGGGCTGCGAGCGGTAACCGGGACTCGCATTCCCAGGAGTCCCGGTGTCAGTGGCCGAGTCACCTGGCCCCGCTCTCCCTGACCGCCCCGCCCCACCTCCATCAGCTGAAAAGGGGCAAGAACTCTCTGCATCGTGAGACACTCTCTTTCCTAACCTGGACGGCGTTGCTGGATTGTGAAGGCTCTTTAACCCACGCCTCACGGAACCCGCTCTGCGGGTCCCGCTTCGGACATCCCTTGCCTGGTGCTTCAGTGGGGCTTGTAAGAGGCTGCAGGGCTGCGAGCGGTAACCGGGACTCGCATTCCCAGGAGTCCCGGTGTCAGTGGCCGAGTCACCTGGCCCCGCTCTCCCTGACCGCCCCGCCCCACCTCCATCAGCTGAAAAGGGGCAAGAACTCTCTGCATCGTGGGACACTCTCTTTCCTAACCTGGACGGCGTTGCTGGATTGTGAAGGCTCTTTAACCCACGCCTCGCGGAACCCGCTCCGCGGGTCCCGCTTCGGACATCCCTTGCCTGGTGCTTCAGTGGGGCTTGTGAGAGGCTGCAGGGCTGCGAGCGGTAACCGGGACTCGCATTCCCAGGAGTCCCGGTGTCAGTGGCCGAGTCACCTGGCCCCGCTCTCCCTGACCGCCCGCCCCACCTCCAACATCTCTGCCCATTGGCCATTTGACTCACAAATACGGGGTTCTTACGCTGCGCGGGAGCGCGCGGGAGTGCCCGGGGCTAAGACCGGGCAAAGAGCGGGCCGTTTGAGGCCGTTCGAGGTCTTAGAGGTCTGGGCTGGGCCACGTCCCTTGGCTGCACGTCTGTCTTCCCCTTTTCATGTGAGTTAGCATTTTGTTATTTGTGGTTTACCTTCCCTTTGTTCGCTATGTGTACACGAGCCACACGCAGCAAAACTGCTAGGGGAGTCAGTAGATCTAATGGGACTTTGGATGACTTTCTAACAAAGACCAATTTGGCTATAGATGCAGAAATTAACAAAATGCAACACAGGGTCTCCCTGGAACTGGATGCTGCTCGGAAATTGTCCCTAAACAATGCTTCCTCGAAGAAATCTTCACTAGGCAACTTTGCTTCAGCCCTTACCCCGGAGCGCACAGCAGGCCCCCGCCCCTTGCTCACATTGGCAGATATACATCATTGCCCACCTTTGCCCCCATGTGACCAAGCGGAGGATCTTTCATCAAATCCTCCGGATGAGGTCGCGCTACCCAATCTTGTAGTTGGTGTCAGTCCACAGGTAAAGAGTAAATCGCCTAGGGCGGTTACAAAGGTTAATAAAAATGCAAAAAAAATGGCGCTTCGGCAAAAGAAAAGCTTGGCTAGGTCTGCATTTGCCCGTAAAAAGGCTAAAATTGCGAGAGCCCAGTTTTTTAACTGCCGACGCCAATTAGGTGCCTCTGCTTCTGGGGAAGCAATTGATAAAACTCATATAGATTTGCACGCTAGTGCTACTAACCACGTCCTGGTGGGAAATGGGAATGTTGAACAGGTTGAATGCCTACTTGGCTCAAGCAAAGATGGTTCAAGGGAGGGAAGACTGAGTGAGGTTGGGTGGGATAAGAGGGGTGATGAGGAATTCGTACAAACTGTTTGGGATACTCTCAAGAAGTTACTTACCCCCTTGGAACTCAAACTTTCCAGAATGGAAAATCATCTGCTTGAGATGGACAGGACTATTGTTACACTGGCCAGTCTTAGTCTCAAGCAGATGGAAGCTAGATTCTCACAGGGAGAGGCATCCCCACAACCTTTAGAAGTAGATGCATCTCATGCTCCTTCCCTGGGACCCAAACCTGCACCTATACCTAAACCCCGCACGAAAATAGGGAATAGTATCATCCCCACCCCAAACGCTAGGTCTGGCCCTGCTAAAGAGTCTTCAGCGCCAGCCAAACCTAAGCACATTGCCTCTCGTGCTGGGGCTGACTCACATTCCCAGCAGATTACTGCACGTCCTAAACCAGTGCCTTTAGCTGATCTGCAATCCAACCAGCCATCCCTCAATACCCAGCCACCTCTTGCTCCTGATACCTAACAGACCCAACTTCCGTGGTGGCTATATTGACTTACCACCGGAAGCTACTCCTTATGTCATTGTATTGGCCGGTGTACCCACCCTTGACCCACTAGTAAAAGAGGACCACTGGTCCCTCAAAAACAAGGTAATACACTGGCTCAATATAAATAGACAGCTGCCAAGCCACCAGAGAAGCCGTGTACTCATGGTGCAAAGAGTACCATGGGTTGGACCGAGCCACAAATCTATCTTGGGCGATTGCATAGTGGTGACCTTTGCTGATCCTCACACTGCACAGCACCTCTGTTCATGGGCCCCTAGCGAAGATGATCATACTGTTGTCGTCAGACCCCTCACTTTTTTTTACCCCCCTAGAAATCAGTACAGGATGGGTGGGACTTGGACAACAATACAAAAGTCCGGGAATAGGGGTTTTAGGAATGGGGGACTTAGTCAGAGTGCCTGGTGGCAGGGTGCTCCTACATCTAATATGTTCGGTTGCCTAGAGGAAGTTGACTGACTCGGGGGGGTTAACCTAAAAAGGAAGCTGGCAGACCCTATCACGATCACCACAAAAGGATCTAGTGTAGCTTGTCCAATGTTGCCAGTGGATCAACAGATAACACCTGCTAATGCCCCTATCCCCCTCCCGGCTGAGGTCGTGATCTTAGCTCAGCCTGTAATCCCTAACATTAATAACCCTGCCAACGAAATCAAAATAGCTTCCTGGAATATAGCGGGTCTTCGGGGTCGCCTTGAAAATGATGATTGGGTAGATTACATCTCATCCCATGACATCATCCTTTTCCAGGAAACCTGGTCAGTTGCCCCATTGTTTAGACTTGGCTATCTAAACTTCTATAAACCAGCAATACAGGGCACGAAGGGCAGGGCCTCGGGTGGTCTCACCATATGGTTAAGAAACGGTTTGGGATTCATTGCTAGAGAAATAGTGGGGACGAATCCCGATCTTCTTTGCATATCCTTAAGCAGAGAGAACTGCACGGATATAATCCTTATTAACATCTATGCCAGAGGATGTCAGGGTGGTAGAAAACAACCAATCATTAATGATTTGGAAGAACTCTTAAATGAGCACAAAAGCGACCAGCTTACAATAGTGGCTGGTGACTTGAACTGCTCATTTGAACCGATCCTGAACCTTGCCGAGGATGTTAGTTTAGAAGAAGATTCCACTTGGAATATTCCCCCGCTATCAATTAGCAAGGGCGTTAAGGGAACAGAGGCCGCCCTCAACTGGCTTGGGCTCTGCCTAGAATGGGGACTCCGAGCAGTGAATGGTCGTAGTATTTCTGATAAGGAGGGGAAGCCAACTTTTGACAATGGATCCTGTACAAGTCGTATTGATTACATATTAATCAATATCGAAGCTTGGGCTTCAGTAACTGACATGACTATAGACACCAGGCCAGAGAATGATCATAATCCTCTTTCACTATCAGTCAAGGTCCCAGGACTAGGGCCACCTCAGGTGGAATCAGACTGTCTTACATCTGACCTCGCCTTGTGCGACAATAGAAGACGGGTCAAATGGTCCAGAGTGATAGCTGACCCTGAGCTTGTCAATCAGATAGAAGAATTGGTCCTACACACTAAAGATAAAATGATAGCACCCTCCCTCAATGGCACGCCCAAATCTTACAATGTTGACCTTCATGAGGCATGTTTTGCGGCTATCAAGGAACTGCTCACCAGGCCGCGCCGAAAAAAGAAGGCAATGCAACCTAAGGGCTGGTATAACAAAAATTGCAGAGAAGCCCACGGCACCCTTATTGCTGCGGTTAAATCTAGAAATACTCTAGATATTAGGGCAGCGAGGCAGGCTTATAAACGTATTATCTGGGAAGCAAAAAGGGATTGGGATGACTCCTACTGGCTTGATCTCCTCCATGCATGTGAGACTTCCAACCAAACTAAGTTCTGGGAGATAGTCAGGTGGGGCAGGGGTACGGACTCACTATCCCCCGAAAACCATGTCTCTGCAGCAGATTGGGTTAAATTCTTTTCTGCTCAATTTATTAACCAAAATGTCCCTCAGTTGGCAGAAGGTCCTCTATCAGGGACCATATTAGCCTCGTATGGGGATAAACTTATTTTTAGCAGATCGGACACGGAACACGCACTAGGCTCCATTCAGTCTGGGAAAGCACCTGGCATTGACGCAGTACCAGCTGACCTTTTTTAATTGAATTTAGATCTGTGGGTCCCTTATATAACAATCTTAGCAAATTCCATTGCAGCCGGGGAAAGGATACCGCAGTCCTGGAAAGGGGCTGAGATTATTCCGGTTTTTAAGAAAGGGAATCGATCCTTACCTAAAAATTATCGTCCCATTAGCCTGATCGATACCATTCAGAAAGTGGTTTCACGAATGGCCCTAGCTAGAATTCAGGGGTGGATGGAGCAAAACAGCATACTCTCCCCCATGCAGGCAGGGTTTAGATCAGGCACCAGTACCCTTGATCAGGTGTTTCGTCTAACCATGATCTATTGGAAGGTGGTTCTTTTGGGCGGTGGTGTCATCTACGCTGCTTTTGTCGACCTTCGGTCGACATTTGACCTTGTTCCCAGGGCTAAACTCTGGGATGCCCTGAGAGACATGGAACTTCCTCCTGAGCTACTAGATCTGGTTAGGCGCCTTCATGAGGATAACTTTGCACGTGTAAGATGGGGCAAACAGGGTCAGGTGACCGCTAGCTTCCCTGTCGAACGAGGTGTCCGGCAGGGTTGTGTGCTGGCCCCTACCTTGTTTCTCCTGTTTATCAACCGGGTAGTCGCATTTTTTAAAGACACTAACACTGATGCTCCTACCCTGGGGGGGTCAAAGTATCCCATGTTAATATTCGCCGACGACACCCTGCTCCTTTCAAGGACCCGAAGCGGCCTACAGGCTGCTCTAAATAGATTTTCTGAATTTTGTGCCATAAACGACCTCCAGATCAATGCTGATAAGACCAAATTTATGATTTTTAACAAAAATAAACCCATCACCAGTTTGTTTACATTAGAGCGTGTTCCAATAGAACAGGTTAAAGTCATGTCTTATTTGGGCGTGACTTTGGACCACCAACTTACTTGGAAACCCCAGCTGGAGGTGCTAACTCTTAAATTTGTCCGCCTCACAGGATGTCTGTTAAAGGAACAGGAAAAAACCTTGACAAAACGCATTGCACCTGCGTTAAAAATATATGAGGCCAAGGTGAATGCGGCTACCCTGTATGGAGCGGATATTTGGGGATACAAAGGTTTGCCGGCTCTTATCAGTGCTCAGAACAAGTTTCTTCGGAACCTAGTGGGGCTCCCCCAATCTTCCCCCATTACACCATTGCTTTTAGATTTAGGTTGCAGACCGTTGGATGAGATGGCTCAGTACCGTCTTGTAGCTCTTTGGCGCCGCCTCTGGACGACCCAAGAGCTCAGCCTGTTTGCCCAAGAATTAGGTGAGGTTAGAGCTCTGTGGGGTGCACAGAAGATTCCATGGCTACGGGAAGTCAAACAAATATTATATTCTATGGGCCTCCCAGAGCTATGGCTGCATCCCGAAAGCTCTAACTTCCCATCGAAAGTGGAATTTAGAGATCTTTATTGGGCTGACAAAAAATCTGCACTGGTCATACTCTCCTCTGTCAACAACCTAACAGGACAGTTTCTAATGCACAAGATATCCCCATTTCTTGAACCTTATTGGGACTTGATATGCAAAACACTTGATCGCAAACTGTACCACCAGTTTCGAGTGGGAACATTGCCTATCAAGTCATTTACTGCAAAGTGGGCAAAAAACCAAAGTAACAAATGCCCCTTCTGTCCTGATCAGGTAGAAAGTCTAGGCCATATATTCTTTGCATGTCCTGTGTATCGATTACCTAGACTTAAATGGTTGAAACCAATTTGCGAAACACTCAACTGTGGAAGTAGTCACGCAGCCCTGCTCAAATTAAGAGACTTACGCACTACCAAATCAGTGATTTGCATTGCAAAATTTTTGGGTTGGCTGTTGCTCATTCGCGCTAAGAAACTGTAAATGGCCTTTTTAGGTCTCGCCTGTCGATGCGCATGCGCATCGAGCAAGGCGAGAGTATTGGGACTTATCCGCTCTTTATCTACACTGCAAGGAATCGTGGCGATTCCTTGCAGTGCACGAGAAATTTAAGCTCAATGCGCATGCGCATTGAGCTTAAATGCGCGTGCACATGCCCCCAGCCGCCTGCCTTGCCTACTCTCTCTCACAGCCTCCCCCAGCTCCGCCCCCTCACTACTTGATTGCACGGCCGCTAGGCCGTGCCTCCCCTACTCTCCTCCCCCCTCCTCCTCTCCTCCCCTGCCTGCCTGCCGCTAGGCCGTGCCTCCCCTACTCTCCTCCCCCCTCCTCCTTCTGTATTCATAATTTTGCCATGACTGAACTATAGAGGTGAGGAAGTTTTTTTTTTTTTTTTTTTAAACAAAATGAGTTTAGTAATGATTATACCCCCAAAATGTTAATTTCACTGTAACGCCCTCATGCTACTCTGCATTTGATTTGTACGGCTGACTCCATTTGCTGCGTTCATTGGCTACGTTCCTTTTCCACTAGACTTGCTGCACGTCTGAATTTCGGAGACCTCTGATTGACGTCGAGGGAGCTCGAATGACAAGTCTCGCGAAAGACTTTTGCTGGCGTGACCTCAATCAGTTCTTACCAAAATTATTAGGAATTCCGATTTATCGAAGCTAATAATGATTGCTAACATTGAAAATACTAACGAGATGATTACAAGATGAGTATAAGGGATACAATAGTAATTTAATTGTGAGACCGCTATTGGAATCTATTAATTAAATGTGGTGTTTGGCAAACAATCAAAATAAGGCTAAGTTTCAAATGGGATATTTTTAAACAATATATTTTTTGTGAAAATCCTTGACAGTGAAAGATGGCCGCTCCTGTAACTCCCAACGAAAGGAAAGCACGCTTAGTAATTGCCTAGGCAACCAGACAACATGTCTGCGTAATAAAGTGGCCATTACAAAACAGAAGTAGGGTCTAAATAAGTGGTAATTTAAATAAAACATACACAAAGAATCAATAATTAAACAATAACAAAACACGCTCTTAATACTTACTCGTTCCTTAAATAATTGCCGTTTTCTAACAGTATTGCTTCTTGACATTGATAAGTAATACAATTATATTCATATGTTAATTCCTTGTCAGGTGATACTGAAACAAATTGACTCCAGCAAACGTTAATCATAAATACCTCATAGTTTACATGTTATATGCGGTGATTTAGTCACTCTTGAAACCTCATTGGGACACTGTTTTTGCCAATGTGATCCATTTCAAGATGTCCGCTATGCTGCTGTGCGTCCCGAGGGGGCGGTGCGCTCCAAGAGTCCTCTCTCCACCTTCCTATATTTGGCCACGTCCCCGGGCCACGTCGCTCGTCGCTCGCCATTTTCAGACCTACCCCAGCTGCAGTACGGAACCGGGCCTTTCATTGCCAGGTGTGCAGCCAGTCAGCGTTATTTCATCAGGGCCCCGGTCGCAGCAACCCCCTCAGCATGAACGTCTTCAGACTTACTGGAGATCTGTCTCACCTGGCGGCTATTATCATCCTTCTGCTCAAAATATGGAAGACCCGGTCTTGCGCAGGTAAGAGGGACCAGCAGGTGCAGACAGTATTACTTCGCAGATCCATAGGACCTTCCCAACCTGCAGTGTCTGACAGTTCCAGGGAACTCCCCTGCTGCAGAATATTTCCTTCCAGGAACCTCATTACTCTACACTCCCTGCAGCATCCAGGAAATCTCCAACACTTAACAGTTTTGTGCACCCCCAGACTGCACTGCCTGCTACGAAAAGTATTACAATGTCTTTTTCGTAGGGCATTTGGATGCCCCAGCCTGTTTTTTTTTCTGCTAGGTTAAGGACACCGCAACTTGCTTTACCTGCCAGATACTTGAGCCACCCAGTGTCCGTTGTGTGCAAAATGTCTTGCCAACTTGGATTAAGAAGTAAGACACTATCTTTCAGACTGATTGACTGCATGCCAAATACCCTCTGGTGCTTCCCACCGGTACCTGTCAGGTTCTTAGATTAGATCCATCACTGCACAGCATCTTTTTGTTTCAGCGTAACCACCCGAGACGTGGGTGTGTTAAAATTCTGAGATCCCCCTTTGCCTGTAGACTTCCAGGAATGTGTATCATGACCTATAACTTCCATCACCTTAACTACCTTTTTTAGGTCTCGCCCTCAACCCCTCACCCTCACTCTCCCTCAACCCCTCACCCCCACTCACCCTCAACCCCTCACCCTCAACCCCTCACCCTCACTCACCCTCACCCTCACTCACCCTCAACCCCTCACCCACCCTCAACCCCTCACCCTCAACCCCTCACCCTCAACCCCTCACCCACCCTCACCCACACTCACCCACACTCACCCACACTCACCCACACTCACCCACACTCACCCACACTCACCCACACTCACCCACACTCACCCTCACTCACCTTCACCCTCACTCACCTTCAACCCCTCACCCTCACTCACCCCCACTCACCCTCAACCCCTCAACCCCTCACCCTCCCTCACCCTCAACCCCTCAACCCCTCACCCTCCCTCACCCTCATTCACCCTCAACCCCTCACCCTCACTCACCCTCAACCCCTCACCCTCAATCCCTCACCCACACTCACCCACACTCACCCACACTCACACTCACCCCCACTCACCCTCACTCACACTCACACACACTCACACTCACCCACCCTCACTCACCCTCACCCTCACTCACCCTCACTCACCCTCACTCACCCTCACCCTCACTCACCCTCACTCACTCACCCTCAACCTCATGCTAAAGATTTACAAAAAAACCCATTAACAATTCTAAAAGCACTAACTCTAATGCTGCGAGACCTATTGCATTTCTAATGCTTGTTTATCTGTCTTAACGTTAACATACTGTTGCATCAAAATCTTTCTTTTACTCGTTTATGTATTGGGGGATCTAATGTACAATTTTACCAAATTTGGAAATGTTTTTATATACATGTACTTGGTTGTCTTTTATGAATTTTTTATTCGCAATAAAGACTAATTGAAATTGAACACAGACAAATGGCGGTGTGTTATGTGGTTGGCGATGGTGTGCACGCGCATATATCACATGAACTGTATGCGATCCGCAGCCGTTTTTGTAGACTTTTCTTTTCCGCTTACTATAATCTCGCCGGAGCAATGCGTAAGCGCATTGGCTAAGGCTAGACCTCAAAAGCAGCGGGGTAGGGGCGACGCTGTAGGGAGAGCAGGGGTAATATAGACCTCTGCTATGCAGTGTTGCAGCTCGGTGTGCATCTGTGAGGTGGCAGGATTGAGGGACATTTCAGGAACTTATCATTAACTTCGCAGGAATGTCCCATTACCCTTTGTTTTAGCAGCAAGGCAAGGTTACCACCAGATGTTCAGATTCACAACGAAGGGGTTGGAAATCAGAAACTGAAGTATCGTGCCTATCCTCCTATGATTTCCACACATTTCTGACTTTCTTGGAATTAATACAAATCCCCAAGACTACTCATAAATATCTACACAAATGTCAGAGCAGACAACCTGTGGAGATGAGTGCAGGAACCTGCCAACTTGAAGAACAATCTCACAGTGTGAGGGGGACAGGGCGTTGAAGGGGACAGGGCGTTGAAGGGGACAGGGCGTTGAAGGGGGCAAGGCCTTGAAGGGGGCAAGGCCTTGAAGGAGGCAGGGCCTCGTGCTGAGAAGTACCTCCGAGACACTTTTGAACCCCACCCTGCCCCAAGCCCCAGCTTGCCGAGGTTGGTGCCAATGTTCTGGGGTATTTTTATAACACTTAATGGACATCGGCAGTTCAAAGCGTCGAAAAACGAGCTGGAAAACCACTATTTACAGTGGTTTTCAGCTAATTTTCCCTGCTCCCATGCAATATCGGCTCCTCACTGGGAGACCGTGTGATAGGAGCCGATATCGTGTGTCACACGGTGCCACCGTGTGAGTTGGCAGGTCTGTGATTGTAGGTATATTTGTGTGGGTAACGAGTAGCTATGTTTAATGCCACAGAAGGGTCTGAGGTTGGTCCATCTGTGTGCCCTGCATAAGCCCTGTAGTCGGATAATTACGAGGGTGTTCAAAGTCTGAGTGGGAGTAAACTCTGACTAATGGCATAAGACAGAAACTGACTTGTAACTAGCGTCTGCTGGTGAGTGACATATAAGGTTGAGAACAGAATGTTATAGAAGCTAAGGTTGTGAAAAACTGTTGAGCGGGTGCATACCACTCGCTGGGGAGGGAAAGTGGGATGGGTGGCCGTGCAGTTCCAGTGGGGCCAACAGTGGTCCTTACAGTCGAAAGGTAGTGGAAAGGATACTCTGCAAGGTAGGATATTACTCTTGGGGCTTCTATAGCTGAACGAATCAGAACTAGGCTGACTTGTTCTTTAATCCTCTCTCTAGCTTTTGAGACCCCCCCAAGCAGAGTGGGTGGGAAGTACTCTTTGAGGCCCACTCTGTTCACCTTAAATCCGGTACAGATAAAACTCATTACTGATTTGTCCACATGGTATCTTGGAACACCCTTTCATTTGTGAACTCATGAATTAGGGAAGCATTTTTACATACCTTGTTTCAGACCCGTTTCAGAAAAGCAAGGGGTAAGCAGGAGCTACTGGATCCAACCGTGGTGGTTGAGTCCTTTTACTCCTGATGTACAGGGGGCCCGCCCTACTAAGGATCATGAAAACCAAAGTACGGGGCAACTCGGAATCCCTAGTAACCCGGGTAGTTATGGATGAAAAAATAAATAGGCTTACTCAGGGGAAGCTTTGCATTAGTTTCCTAGGCTGAAGGAATGCACGTGGTCACAAAGGGATGGAAATTGACCAACTGTTTAATGGATATCCACACAGGCCCGCATCTCTGGTCCCACTTGCAGCCCGACCAGCTTGGGCCTGCAGGCATTTCTGCTCATAGGGTTGGTGCCGCAATGGATTGCCTAGTGAGGCTGCAACTCCTGCTGGGTCCTGAGGAACAGCTGAACCGGTGAGGGCTGTGCTTCTGAGGAGGTGGAGGCGGGCCGGGTCTTGCACCACTTGCCTCCTGTCCAAGACACCACATTTGCGGCCCCTAATTGCCTCATCCTGCACTTACACCTGTCAGGTTGAACAACCTGCTTCTGGGGAGGCCGCACTGCCATGATCTGTGTTCCCCGCCCCCACCAGATGCCTGGAGGGAGCGCCTGACTTGTGGCCCTTGACCTTGCACCCCTTTGGAGTGGACTCTGCCCTGTCTGGGGTCCCTGGGGCCCAGCTATGTTCTATGTTCTTGAAGCGGCTGGCCTGAGCCACTGGGATCTGGTGGTCCCTCAACCATCGCTGTTTATCTACATCATATGAAGCATTTTTCTGGAGGCAACGGGCAGCTCCTCAGCCAGTCCTTTTGATCTATTGCGTACCTGAGAGGCCCTCCTGCATATGGACGATTTGACAACCCCACCGGTAGCTGGAGGCGAGCCCCCACGAAGTGTGTAACTGGGGACTGTCCGCAGTCACTGCCTCCAGCAAGGCCCGCTGGGCTCACGGAACTTACTTGTCTGCCTGTCGTGGGTGTTGCCTTTGTTGACAGTGATAAGGCACACCCCTTGCATTGCCTTATTCCACACTCCTCTCCCATGGTGATGACCAAGGGAAGGATAGACAGCTATGTCAAAGATTTGCTTCTCAAAGCCTCCGGCTCCATGCAGAGGGCTCCACGCCAGTCCCTGACACGCCTGTATCTCTGGACACCAGTGGCGCTGAGGCCCCGCTCACTCGCTCCTTTACAGAAATGCTCTTCGCTTCCCTCCGGGAGGACCTGCAAACCATGAAGAAGGAGCTCGCTCAGAATCTCAGGGAGGTGAGGCGTGACGGGGTCGTGCTGGGGGGCAGGGTGGGCACATTGGAGGCACACAGCATGAGTATGGGGGAAGAAACCAAACATCTCCAGCAGGAGATAATGTGCCTCCGAGACCAACACCTGGACCTGCAGGTGCATGCCAAAGATTTGGAGAACTGCTCACAACGTAATAACATTCACATTAGGGGGTTCTGAAGGGAGCAGAGGGCCCGAATATCACCTCTTTTATGAGCGGCCTCTTCCGAGCAATCTTAGAGGCGCCCTCCGATCTGGATAGAAGGCTTGACTGCACTCACTGCGTTGGTCTGAAGAGGCCGCTCCAGCATCTCCTGATGACATCCTCACTTGTGTCCATGATTTCCAACTGAAGGAGTGCATCCTTAAAAAGGCCTGGGACAGTAGCCCAGTGCAATTCCAGGGACAACAACCTACCTTGTATCAAGACCTTGCCAAGTCTACTCTTCAAAAACGGAGGGCATTTCGACCGATTACGTCACACCTCGACTCCATCAGTTCTCCACTCGTGGGGTCACCCCTTAAATTTGATGTTTTGCCTAGATGGAACGATCCACCAGCTCCACTCACTGGATGGGTCCTGCCAGCTGTTGGACATCCCAGCCAAATCACTAAAGTGGCCCCCTTCGGCCGGGGGGTCGGGCACGGACCTGCAAGCCCGCAGATGGAAGACCGCAGGCCCCTCCCCTGCTCTGCCCAGATCCAGAGACACTGGCCAGAGAGTGTTTGGTGGTGTTGCCATTCCTCAGCGAGGATTCCTCTAACCAGCGTAGCCTGACTCCCGCTACATCTCCTGATCATTGTTTCTGAAAAGAGCTTGCTCTCATTTCTTCCTCCTTTCTCTATTTTTCTGAATGGGCGGTGGGCCGGGCGGCGCAGGGGTGAGGTGGGATTTCGCAGACCCCTTTGACCCCTCTCTCATGGGGCTTCTTGCCCAGGACATTGATAATGTTTATTTCATAATAATAACTATTAGTTGGGTGTTCATTGGGATGTTGGCTCTCCCTCCACTCCTGGGTTTCCCTGTGGCAGATACCCCAACCAACACAACACTAGGCAGATTGCTTCACGAGGACAAAATCTCAATCCCCAGTCACCACACTCTCCTTCCTCACAAATGGTGAATTCCGTTAGATTCACCTTATAGTCCCCCCCATGGCTCAGAATCTTGAGAACATCAACCTAAATGTGAGGGTTATCAATAACCCTGTCAAAAGGGGTGCCATCCTCTCTTACCTGGAGCACTCCGGGGCCCACATTTGCATTCTCCAAAAGACCCACCTCCTCGCTGGCGATACCCACAGGCTCCCTTCCAGGGTGTTCCCTCAAGTCCGTGGGGATGGCCATCCTTGTCTCTTCTGCCCTCTCAGGGAAGATTGGTCCCAATCAGGCAGAAATCAAGGGAAGGTTGTTTGCTTACACATTTTTGCTGGGTTCACACACCTTCACAGTAGGCTCAGTGTACACCCCAAACGATGATAAGGAGAGCTTTTTTTGCAGGGCGGCGACTGAGCTGACCAGGTCGTCTGACCGGCTGTTGCTGATGGGGGCAACCTTAACCAAGCCTTCGACAATGCTATGGACCGCTCGGCCCAAATTGCGGGACTGTCAGGTGCTCTCTCGGGGGAGGGGACACAATGGCTGGAAGAGATGGGCCTGATAAACATCTGGAGAACTCTACATCCAAACGTTCGAGACTACACCATTTACTCCCACTCTCATAAGATGTATATGAAGATAGATTACTTCCTGGCCACCTCAGTATCATATCCCAAACCCAAACTGTTGACATACTTCCCCGTTTGCTGTCGGACCACCTGGCGAAGGCTCACATGCTCTCTTTTCCTTCTACGCGCTCTCCACCCAAGACTTGGCGCCTCAAGGACTTGATCATGCACCGCCCTGAGGTAGTCCAGCAGACCACCATGGCACTGAAGGACTTCCTTGACACGAATGACAACACCAAGACCTTGATCACCACTCTCTGGGATACCCTAAAGGTGGTGATCAGGGGGGAGTTTATTGTTATTGCCTCGGCGGACAATAAGATAAGCAGGGACAAGCATGACCAACTCTCACAACAGGCCCAAGAGCTGGAGCGTATCCATCAACTGACTGGCGCCACCTCTGATCTGGCGACAGCTCGAGGCTGCACGCACTCAGCTGTCCAGCCTAGACTTGGACAGGGCAGAACACGCGGCGCTCCGTTTCAACATACTTTCTATGTCGGAGGTAATAGATGTGGGAGGCTGCTGGCCAAAAGGCTGCGAACCCAACAACAGTCGCCCAGGATCTCATCGGTAGTCAATTCAACTGGAGCAGATTGAGGACCTGCATATATACAGCCAAAACATTCCACCAAGAGGTTACTCCATATCATTGACAAAGCACAGTGCTTCAATACAAAACGCAAGCTGCTACATATTGATGCAGAAAAGGCCTCTGATAGGGTCCACTGACCATACGTGAAAGAGACACTTTGCCACTTTGGATTTCCCAATCGGTTTGCTCAGTGGGTCCTGAGCAGTTATACATGTTCCTCGACAATGGTGTGAGTGAATGGCTATACCTCTGCCCCTTCCCTATCCAGAGAAGCACGAAACAGGGCTGCCCATTATCTCCCCTCCTTTTCGCTCTGTATATGGAGCAGATGGCTCAAAGGACACGTGATATCCCTCTTATATCTGGGGTCCATTTTCGGGGGGGCAAACATATGGTTAGTCTATATGCAGATGGCAACATTGGAGGATCCCCTGGTTCTGCCTTTCGGCCTTCATTGACCTGTTCACCCAGGCGGCGGGATTCAAAGTGAATATCCATAAATCCCAAACCCTCAATTTATCACTCAGGGCTCCAACGCTACAATGCTCATACCCTATTCAATGGGCCTCGGTCCCGGTCCCCTATCTTGGGTTGCAGCTGACGGCGAACACTCCAAACATGGTGTCCTTTAACTATGCTGCCCTGCTTCAGCAGATACAAGCAAACTTGCGCTGCTGGAAACCGCATACCCTATCTTGGATAGGTCGGGTTGCAGCGGTAAAGATGGCTATACCTCCGAAGATACTATTCTTTTTTCAAGTTGTCCCGTTGGAACCCCCCACCCCCACTGGGATTCAGCACCCCCAGAGGGTGGTCTGGGGGAGCTGAATCTGCGGGAGTATTACTGGGCGGTACAGCTGAGGACGTTTGTTTAGTGGTCACGCCCTGAATCTGAAAACATTGGATTTTAATGGACAGTGCTGTAGCGGGACAATCCCTGTGGAAGATTCCCTTCCTTCCCAAATGCCTCTCGCAGCACGGGACAAAGTTGCTGGGAGAAGAGGCCTTACCTCATTCCCATCACCGCTGACGCCCATAGCGAACAATCCTCATTTCACTGCGGTCCTTTGTACTGGGGCCTTCGCTCAGAGGAGAAAGGAAGGCCATAGATCTATCGGACACTTCTTCGATGAGGCCTGCCCCTTGCCATTCGAGGACATCCGTTTACAACAGGGAATCCCTGAATCCGAGTGCTACCGGTATCATCTAATCAGACACTGGGGGATGCATCCCACGGTATGGACTCAGGCACAAAGCCATCTCATCCCCTTCGTGCAGTGGCTGCTATCCAAAACCTCTCATGCATGCCTCATATCCGAAATATACTGCCTCCTTCACCCCTCTTTGTCTGTTATTAAATCCCCGGGTCAGAGAAGATGGGAGTCCGAACTGGGCCGTTCCTTCACGCAGCAGGAATGGAAGGATATTTACCACCTTGCAAGTCAAACGGCCTGCAATATGGCAAGCATAGAGACAGCCACTAAAATCGCCACACATTGGTATCTCACTCCCCCACGACTCCATAGAAGGAATCCCGCTCGTAACCCCTGTGTGGGCGCGATTGTGGTTCCCTTAGCACTCTGACACATCTGTAGTTGGATTGCCCCAAGATAGATACCTAATGGGCGCAAGTACTGGACAATATTGAGGCTGACCTCCACACACAATTGCCCCAATTCCCAGCTTTTTTAATCTTAGGTTTACCTAATGTTCTCACATTCCCCCTTAAGTCCCGTAGGGAGTGACAGATCGATTTGACACTCGGATCAGCCCTTCAGAATATCCTTTCACACAGGACAGTAACTGTTTCCAGGCCACACGTGAATCCCATGGAGTGGTCCTCTTTCTCAAATATCAGAAGGCTGCCAGCGAAGGATGAATGTGGGCTGGGAGATGCATCCTGCACTAGTAATTGCTGTATGCCTTGACCCAGCTCTCCTCATATCTCTAGCCTCCATTGTGTAAAAGTGTTATTTCTCCTGCAGCAAATGAGATAACCAGTGGGGTCTCCTCTTGGGTATACTACTAGAATAGTGTTGACAGATTATCATCTGGCATAAATTCCTTGTCCTAAATATCTTTAGAAAAATGATCAGTTCACTGGAGTTCATAATATGAAATATAGACCGAGTAAGGCGATATTTTTATCAATTATATTTAAATCACAATGTTCAAGTCTGACAATATTTCTGTATACAATATGCAGATACAACCCTCTTCTGTGTCAGTGATCTACTGACACAGAGGGGACAAAGAAGAGACAATGGATGTCCTGGACCTGAGAACAATGTGGCAAGATGAAAGATACACATTATGTAGGGGTAAAAAGGTCACCCTGATGAGATCTCTTCCATGCACAAGTTTGTCCATTCCTTCAGTGATCATGAACCTCACATTCAGGCATGTCAAGTCAATGTAGTAAATGTTGAGTCAAACACTTACTAGTACCCAGCTGCAAAGGGATCTATTACGAGATGCCCATTAATAGGTTCAGTAATTCCAATTTCGGAGGTGTTACCAATTAGAACAGTATCTGTGGCGTGCAGGAAAGCCCTCCCTTTCGTAGCCGAGTCACTCAGGAATGGGTAATAACTTGAGAAATCATATTTCATGTATCTGAGTCCCTGGTTAGTTCTCATTTTCTACCGCATTGCGTCCTGGGCATGGGTTTTTTCTGCATTAATAGTAAACCTGCTCGACCCAGTAATATTCTTTACAGGCCGATCGGATAATACGAGATATCAGTAAAAAGGCCCCCGGTGTGTGTATTGCTTGGGCAAGGCCTATCTCGATTTAGGTGCATTGGCACATTGAATCTCGTTATCCTTTTTGCTCCACAGGGAAAATTATTCTCTTTATGTAAAACCCTTCCCCTAGACTTCAAGCCAAAGTAGGAGCTTGGAAAGCATTCACACGCCCTTTGCAAAGTTACTATAACCATTTTGGGGGGTGTATCTGTGTGTAGAAAGAATACTGGAAATGGGTGGCTGGCCACTGACTTCACAGTTGCCACTGCAAGCCACACCTGCCACCTAACTCCCCAGGCATCCCGTGCCTAACCAGTGATAATTCATAGCATCTCTGCCCATAAAAGCAACTGAAGAAGCTGCAGGAACGGTAAACAACATCTCACTCACTAAGGGTAGCATGTTAAATGAACATAAAAGAGTATTCATTAAGCCTCTTCTGTTAAAGAAGGCAGGTCTGGAGGCAAATACCCTGCCAATTACAGAGCGACAATGGATGATACTTGTCCAAGCTCATAGAAAAGTAGACCTACTCTCAAATGCTGGAAATTCAAATATATAAATAAATAAATAGCCGTCTGTCGAGTGTCGGAGTAGTTGGCGAGGCATGGCTATGGCTCAAATCCTTCTTGAGCGAGAGGTCCTTTCAAATCTTCGATGGAGACTCGGTATCCTCAAGTAGACCTTTGAAGTGTGGAGTCCCGCAGGGCTCCTCTTTAAGCCCTGCGCTTTTCAACATCTACATGAGACCACTAGCTGAGATTGTACTTCCGTTCGGCATTAAGATCATTTCCTACGCGGACGACACTCAGCTAGTGGTCTCCCTAGCACAGGAACTGGGCTCACCACCTTCAGGTGGTCTAGCATAATGCTTGGAGGAGGTCAAAGCATGGATGACGTCCTCTTTCTTAAAGCTTAATGGGGATAAAACAGAGCTGATGCTCCTAGGCCCTGCTAATCCCACTTCAATCAACCCTGTGTGGCCCGCATGTCTTGGTACTGCCCCAGTGCCCAAGGACAATATAAAAAGCCTGGGGGTATGGCTCGACAAGTCGCTCTCCTTTAACACCCAGGCCACAAGACTTGCGGCTTCATGCTTTGGCCTCCTAAGGATGCGGAGGAAAGTCTTTCCTCTCCTGACGATGGAGGCAAAGCAGGTGGCCATCCAGAGGCTGATTCAGTCCCGTCTGGATTCTAACAACGTCCTCTATCTCGGCGCTCCGGAATATACACTGCGCAAATTACAGATTGTACAAAATTCTGCCGCTCGTGCCGTGCTTCAGTTGCCGCGCAGGCTGTCAGCCAAACCCGGGCTGATTAGTCTGCATTGGCATCCGGTTCGGCAGAGAGTCGCCTTTAAGGCAATGTGTATATTCCACCAAGCGTTCTGGGATACAGGACCGGCCATTATTCGGGAGCTGGCTACGCAGTACCATCCAAGTAGAACTCTTCGCTCTAGCCAGGCATGTATGGCCTCAGTCCCCAGAATAAAGAAAGTCAGATCTGGCGGCAGGATGTTCGCTTACAATGGGGCCAAGTTGTGGAACTCACTCCCGTTCCAGCTTAGGTCCAATGTGAATCTTTCCAACTTTCGTAAACAGCTGAAGACCTTTTTGTTCAATGCTTCTTCCTAAAAAAAAAAAAAATCCTCTTTTTTTTCTGACTTAAACAATTCCATTTTTTGACCGCTAGCGCTTGGACGCCCCAGGGCATCAATCTCGCTTTACAAGTTCACATTTTCATTTCATTTCATTTCATTTCAATACATATACAGATGCATATATACATGCATACATAAGAATACACTTTGCGATTCACAGGCTGGTTTCCAACGCAAAGGAATAATGGCTCTCTCCTAGTCTCAACTAAGGTGGAGCTGAGAAGACAGTCCAATTCCAAACTGGCTGAGGAAGTTATTCTGCTAGACTTCCCTCCAGCCTTGAATACTGACCATCACCCAGTGGTACATTTACATTTTACTGACCAGACTCCAGAAAGTGGGTATTTATGACAAAGCCTTGGATTGGAGGGCATCCTTCCTGGCAAAATGTAACTACATGCTCCCAACCAACAAACATTTCCAGACACTACACCTGGATTCGGATACTTGAGTTAACGCTTTGATACCACCTGTCCCAAGACAATATACATACTCCTACTCATCCTGGATTTCACAGTTGAGAATACAGAATTCAGATGTTGTGAAACATTGACTTTGAAGGGGAAAGAAATTAGAATACCGACTCCAAGAGAGACATGGGCGGGCATGTTTTTGGATATGCTCTTTAGCCAGGTGAATGAACATCAGGAACTTTTATTAGGTTTTGTTCGGGAATATTGCCAAACATTCTACATAATGGAGAGTGTGGAGCATACTGATTTTAAAAGTGCAACTTGACTCTCCTATGCTTATTATTTATGTTAATTCTGCTTTCCTTGGTTTTCTTATTTTTTTCATCTTTTTTTTTCAATTTGGTGCTTATACGTGGCAAGTAATGGCGATGAGCCTTAGATGACTAAGGCCCAAATTAGTTAAGTGCATAAAAAAATCCTTCACTTTCTAGATGTAGAACTGTTGAAAAGAATGTCTACTTTTACTATAGTAAAAAATATTCTTCCTTCACCATATTCAGAAATAGCTTGTCTGACACGGTTTTGTAATCTTGTAATGTAAACAAATTTGACACTTGCGACAAACTTCTCTGCCATAACGCTTTCTACTTCGACTTTTCTAGTAGTTCCCCTAGTGAATTAGTTGAAAAGTGCATACCTACCAGTCATCTTCAATCTGTTGTTCAGCACTACAGATGGTTCACGTTTGTGGCATGCATGCAACAAACTTCTACCGCAACTTCAGGGCGTACTAACATTGGACTGGTTCACTCACTTTACTTTTTTGATTGAAGAAAAAAAATAGTTTTAAGGGGGGGGGGGGGCAGCAGTGAAAGTGTACACATTTGATCTGGTTCTCCATAAATGTACAAGTGCCCACTGTGAAAAAGTGGACCTGGCTTTTTGGTAGATTTAAATAAGAAATAATTCCCAGCTTTTCACTGCAGCCTTGCTGCGAATATCTTTGTAAATGCGTCAATTTTTTGAGATTTCTAGGACGTGGTCTGCCTGCATGAAGATTTTTTCCAATTGTAAAATCAGCCATTTTGTTTATTGATCTGGGCTGCTCACGGACCCCTTCACAAGAAATAGAGCTAGGCCCACTTTGGTAGAAAGGTAAATTAAGATCCTAGAATGAAAACAGCAATGCAATCTGCAAAAATTCCCATATGAATGTTGCTGTAAGATTCAGTTTCAGCCGTGCTGGTATGTGCTGGGCTTGGAAGAAAGAATAACATTGGAAAAGACGCCGCTGAGGGTCGTTCGCACAGGTCCAGAGAAAGCCTTCTGTTTCCCGCTCAGTATCGCCGCAGCCATGGACAATGGCTTCTTTAAGAGGTGTGAGAGGGCCTGAGAATACCCTTGGACGCGTTTCTGAGAACTGGGTGGGCAAGCACAAGTGGAAAGTCAAATTCTATAGAGACCCAAGGAATGTGCGTCTAAGATGTTTCCACTCGGCGGGCCACGGAGTGTGAACGTGTGGTCTGAGCCGACAAGAGAGGCGGAATGCGCACGAGCAGGGTCACTGCTGGAGGGAGCTAGCACTCTCTCGAGTAGGGGCGGGCGAACCCACACATTCACAAGCAGAGCACCGGGCCAGTGTAGTGAGAGAGTACGGGTGCCATGTGTCATGCTGCAAACAAGGACATTGGGCTCCTAATCCCATGAATGGTTGGTAAAAAAAAAAACACACACACACACTAATCAGGATAAAGTAAGCGCCTCACACTGAGCCTTGCTGCAATTGCACCTGCTGAATTATCGATAGCTACACCTCATAGCCACAGACGAGCCAAGGGTCTGGCTTGGATCTATTTGCCTGTTCACATGCCCAGCTATGAAAATAAATATTTGGCATGTAATTCTTGGTACAATCATCATGCAAACTATAATAAAAGCTCTTCAACACCGAAAAAGAGTATTTCTTTAACAAGCAGAGTGTATTAGATTACATAAATGCACAAAGAGGCATTTATTAAAAGTAATAGTTTTTTTTTTTTTTTAAATTTTTAAAACCTTTATTGTAGTAAAGCACACAGCTATTCAGCCTAACATCCCGGAGGCAAGGCAGCAAAATCTCAGAATGGTCGTAGTGCCGAGCGATTCATGTCAGAACAATGCAGGTTGTTTTTTATTTTATTTACAAAACAGAAACGTGAACAGAAGCGCCCGAGGTCGCGGAAAAGGCAATGGAAGGAGAAATGACTATGAGTCAGTAGGAGGCGTCAGAGGCTAGAGAAGATTCAGAAAGAACTTAAGTAGGATGTAGAAAAAGGGGGGGGGGGGAGAAGGAAGAACAGGAGAATCAGAACGTGAGTAGCATAGCCGTTGTCAACGTCTACGGTGATAGGCGTTCATCGCGGGGCATCGGTTCAGGTGGCAAACACAAATCACCTCTGTAAGCATTCCAAGCACCCCACACCTTATTCCATGTCTGAGGCCGCCCCCTGGCAGTGTACACAGTCTTTTCACGCAACATACACCAATCCATGTTGGCCTTCCATTGTACCACCAGGGGGGCCACGTTGGATCCCCATTTCTGCGCTATGTCCCGTTTAGCGACCATGTTGCCCAGTGTAGCCCACCGGGTCTGTGCCGTGTTATAATCATTCGGCTCCCAGACATTGAGGAGGCACCTACGCGCCTCCGCAACCAACCCCACTCCAGTCACCTCTCTCATCACTCAATGTGCCCTCTCCCAGTAAGGGGCAATAACGGGACACTCCCACAATATATGCAGAAAAGTAGCAGGGGCTCCGCAGCCACGACGACAAAGGCCATCCGGCGAGAAGCCCATACGCACAAGCCGGGGGCCGGTAACATACACCCGGTGAAGGATTTTGAACTGGACTAGCCGCAGACGCGAGGAGATGGCGACCTCCTTAAGGGAGGACACAGCACTCTGCCAGTCCTCGTCGTCCAGTTCCAGCCCATCGGCCACCCACTGCTCCCGCAAGCGCTGGAGGAGGTCGACCTGAACATTAATCAGCTTCTTGTAGGACAGAGAGATGGCGCTATCCGGCATATGCCCGTCCAGTACTCTGTCCTCCAAGGGAGAGCTCTCGGGAATGTCACCCTCCTCCGGTCTGGCGGCGGCTATTGCGTGCTTAAGTTGGGCATACCGGAAGAACTCCGTTCCACTCAGTTGGTATTCAGCCTGCAGCTGCGGGAAAGTCTTAACTTCCCCCCTGGCCAGCATGTCTTCAACCCTTGAAATCCCTATGAGGTCCCACTTGTCGAAGCCCTTGGTATGCCAGAGCTTGCCTAAAATGTCGGAATCGAATAGAGGGGTGAATTTCGTCAGTCTGCCCTGCCAACCCTGTATCTTATTAACCGTTCGCCACGTGTGGACCGCCGCCTTGGTCGGACCCGTGAGGCTCCGATCAAAGGATCTAGAATAGAGAGCGCGGTAGTAATTCCCACCTTGCAAGAGCCATCGATCCATAGCATAGCCCGGGCTGTCAACAGGACCGTAAAAACCATGGTTGATAGCGGTGAGTTGAGAGGCCCAGTAGTACCTCTGTACGTCTGGTAACGCAATGCCCCCGTCGTACCATGGCATGGTGAGCTTCTGGACAGCGACACGAGGCCGACCATCCCAAAGCAGGGCACGCTGCAGGCTCTCAACCTCCCTGAAGTAGCGGGCCGGAACAAGGTCCTGAGTATTCTGCAAGGCGTACAGGAACCTGGGCAGGGACATCATTTTAAATAATGCCGCCCGGCCCAGGAGAGAGAGAGGGAGCTTACGCCAACTCTCCACATCCCTCCGCAACCGGTGGAGCGGGGGGAGTAAGTTGTGGTCATACCTCGCCTTAGGGCTGTTCGAAATGTAAATCCCCAAGTACTTGAAGCCTTGCCCAGCCAGTTGTATGTTGCAACCTCTGGGGAGGCGCGGCGTGTCACCCTTGAGGATGTAAAGGGAGGATTTGGCCCAGTTAATAATCAGGCCTGAGTAGCGCCCAAACAACCTGAGCACATCACACGCCACGATAAGCGACTTGCAAGGGGAGGTGAGGTAGAGCAGGATGTCGTCTGCGTACAGGGAAACCCTGTCCTCAAAGCCCGGGGACCAGGAGATCCCATGCAAGTCAGGGTGCGAGCGTAGCAGAGCCGCGAGAGGCTCCAGAGCCAGAGCAAACAGGAGCGGAGACAAGGGGCAGCCCTGTCTGGTGCCGCGTTGGAGCGCAAAGGGAGCAGACATGCGGCCGTTAACCGCGACAGCAGCCAGTGGGCTAGCATAAAGAAGTTGCACCCAGCCCAGGAAACCCGGTCCGAACCCGAGTCTATTCAGCACCGCCCATAGATAGTTCCATTCCAAGGAATCAAAGGCCATCGTGGCATCGAGGGAGGCCAGTACTGCTGGTTCCGTAAGGGTGTGAGCTCTGGCCATAACCCCGTGCAGGCGTCTCAGGTTGAGGGCAGTATTGCGGCGAGGAATAAAACCAGACTGGTCCGGGTGCACCAAGTCGCTTATAACCCCGACCAACCGGTTGGCCAGCAGTTTGGCCAGGATCTTGGGCTCAACGTTGAGGAGAGAAATGGGGCGATAGGACCTGCAAACATCCCGCGGCTTGCCTTCCTTATGGATAACTACTATGGTGGCCAGTCGCTGGTCCAAGGGAAGGACACCCTCTTCACGGGCACGGAGGAACATACCTCTCAAATAAGGGGAGATCACATCCGGCCGAATCTTGTATAGTTCAACCGGTATGCCATTGGGTCCGGTTGCCTTGCCCGCACGCAGAGCGCGGATCGCCAGAGCAATCTCATCCGCAGTGATGTCTCGGTCCATGTCTGCACTGTCTTCCTCCGAGAGGCAAGGAAGGTCTATCGCCGAAAGAAATTCAGACGAGTCGGCCTCGGAGCGGTCCGAGCCGGAAGTATAGACACCCCGAAAATAGTCCGCAAAAGACTCAGCAATGGCACTCGGATCAGTGACCACCACTCCGTCCTCGCCCAGGACCTCCGGGACCACCCGGCTTGCCATCTCTCGCCTGTCTAACCAGGCCAGCAGTTTACCAGCCTTATCCCCGACATCATAGATGCGGCCCTGCTGCTCCTTCGCCAAGACCAGGGCTGCGTTCGTGGCGAGATCGTGATACTCCGATTGTTTCAGAGAGAGTTCGTGCAGGAGAGAAGGGTCGGGCTCAGGCCCCAAACGGGACTCGAGATCCAAGACCTCCTCCTCCACATGCAGAAGATCAGCATCACGAGCTCGTTTAGCCGCTGCGATGAGAGCTAAGGCTTCACCTCGCAACACCGTCTTAAATGCTTCCCACAGGGTGACCGCAGAGCCCACGGATCCCGTATTTTCAGTAAAGTATAGGCCGATGGCCTTGGCTAGGAGTGCTCGCGTGTTATGATTACGGAAATACCAGGGATTCACCGCAGCCGGGCGGCTGGACAGAAGGACACCGAAATCAAAGGAGATCCACAACGGCGAGTGGTCGGATACGCCCCTCGCCAAAAAACGTGCCTCAGAGATGGCAGGCGACTGCGCCGCCAGGGTGAAGACATAATCTAAGCGGGACAGGCTCCCATGAGCCCCAGAGAGGAACGAAAACTGGCGGAGCGTAGGATGCAGTAACCGCCAACAATCCACCAGACCCATAGAGTCAAGGAAGGACGGCAGCCACGTTTGGGAACCCAGGAGGTCTCTCGGTGGCTGGCGATCAAGAGTGCCAGAGCAGACTGAGTTGAAATCGCCCCCCAGGATCAGTAAGCCCGAAGGCAGGGACAAGATGGCGCTACCAAGGTCCCGGAAGGTGCTAAATTGGAGGCCAGGGGGAACATAAACCGAAAGCAGGGCCAAGGAACGCCCCTCCCACCTACCCGCCACCGCTGCGTATCGTCCTCTATCATCAAGTAGTGTGACGTCTATTTCAAGAGGAAGGGACGCACGCACAAGGATGCCCGCCCCCCGGGAGCCCGAGGAGAACCCAGAGTGGGCAACCATTTTGTAACCCTTACGATTCAGGGCCCTACAGGAGTTCCCCACTAAATGCGTTTCTTGCAACAGTACGACGTCAGGCATGTGTCTCTTTATCAGCTGGATCACCACCCCTCTCTTTACTCGGTCACCTAATCCATTGACATTCCAGCTAAGCACTTTCAATTTCCTACCCCCCATCCCCGAACAACCCGCCCCACCCGACTCCATCGAACTCAAACGTCAATTGCACATTAAAACACACAGTCCATTGCCTCAAAAAAGAAAAAGAGATAGGACAAAAACAGTAAAACTCGCATAGTTGCACCCCCCACCCTGCACCCCTGCATGTGACTAAAAAGCCCCCCCAACCAGCAGTGTGCCTGTCGCCCCATAACTACTCTACAAAAAGACACCCAGAGGAGTGAGGAATCTCCGCGAACACCTCCCGCCACCCTCCATGTACTAACAGGAAAGATAGTACGGCATCTCAAAGCTACATTCGATAGACCACTGAGGCAAGCAAGATAACCAAGGAATCACCCTCTATAGAACCAAGTCTCATAGGTCCGAGCCGCCAGCCGCGCCACCCTCATGGTCTTCCTGTGCTTCTCGGCGCGGCGGTAGAGTGTCCAGCCAGTCACTAACGTTCTCAGCGAAGTCGAAGAAAAGGGCACGACCTTCGTGCTCGATCCGGAGCTTAGCAGGGAACATCATGGAGTACTTGAAACCCAGGTCCCGTAGTCTTCGCTTCACCCCTGCATAGCTTTGGCGCTGTCGCTGAACTGTCCTGGTGAAATCTGGGTAGAAATGGACATCGGCGTTTTGGAATTTAAGCGGCCCATGTCGTCTGGAGGCCTGCAGGACAGCATCCCTGTCACGGAAATTGAGCAGCCGGGCCACGATGGGTCTAGGTGCCACGCCCGACTTCGGCGGGCCACCCGGTACTCGGTGGGCACGCTCCACCGAGAAAAAGTTGCTGAGGCCAGGCGGGGCCAGATGAGTCCTGATCAGGTCTTCAACGAGGAGGTCCGTCGCCGCCTCCTCCGAACCCTCCGGTACACCCACAATGCGGACGTTCTGCCGCCTGGCCCGGCTTTCAAACTCATCCAGCCGCCTCGCGAATTGCTCCGCCGTCCTCTGCAGGTTCCGGACTTCAGTTTGCAAGTCCGAGACATCTCCCGTGAGACTGGCCGTCTTGATGTCCAAATTCTTGACCCTATCATTAGTTTTGCCTAAGTCGGCTCTAATGAGGGACAGATCAACGGCCATGCCATCCACCTTGTGCGTGAGGACTTCATGCTGTTGCTGCATGTCCGCCCGGAAGTTTGTGATGGCTCCCATAATGTCGCTCAAAGTGGGTTCAGAGTCGTCCGGCGAGCCCGAGTGCGGGTTGCTCTTGGCAGAGGGTCCAGTAACAGGCGGCGTCTTCGGTTGGGTATAGCGCTCAATCCTATTCTGCTGCTGTTGCGATTTACCGCGCACTCCTCTGTTAGACGGATTGTCGAGGTCCCTTTTGCCCGCCATGTTAGATCCAAAAGAACAAAGGGCTATGCCAGGCAAGTCCAAGCCCAGAGAGTCGGAGATTCGTCCGGGAGGACACTAGAACCGTCCCAGGTTCACTCCGCTGTCCGAATAGCGCCGCTGTCCAGTACACTTCGCCGCTGGTGAGGGCAGGCAGGCACTCCGCAGATCGGCAGTGCGTAGCAGCGGAATCCGCAGAGACAATGGCACTGAGCTGGCACGGAGTCCCACTCGACGTAGCTCAGCGTAGGAGACACCGATTCGAGTTCTGAAAACGGTTCTCGCCTCAGTGGGCCCTCAGCAACGAGTATCCACCCTCGTGGATCAGGATTTCGGGCAGGATAGTTGCGGAGGATCGGAAGGTCCGCGGAGCTCCGAGCTTACGCGGCCATCTTGGTTGCCCGCGAAGCTCCTCCCCAAAAGTAATAGTTTTTAAACATGACGTTAGAAATAATCATTGCCCAACCCTGCCCTGAAGTCAATGGCATTAATGAACTAAGACATAAGTCAGTTGTCATCTGCACCCAATATATGGCCTAGATTCGTATTACACGTGAGTAAACAATGTATGTCCTACTAAATCAAATACAAGACAGATATTTGCCTGGGATCACACAGATTAGTGTAGCGGGGGTGCCAAGATTGAAAAACTATTTTCTGGTTTCACATTGTCTCTTTCTCTCTCCGATTTTACATCAAATGTAATACATGTAATGTAATGTAAATGACACTGTCTAAGTTCGGCGTTGCCTTGTTGAATCCTGTTGGGACACCGAATTTAGATGGTGGCATGTTTATATGACGATTTGAACATCATTGTTGACTTGTTGGGACGCCGAACTTAGACGGCACTTTTCGCAAGGAAAAATTCTTTAGATGAATGTACTATCTACTTGGACTAAATATTTCGATGTCTATCATTGATCAAATCTTAAAAGTGTCTTCAGTCCACATATGAATAATTTTGTCCTGAAGATGGTCTACTTGATGTAATACATAACAAGACCAAAACGTTGACAAGTTCAA
This sequence comes from Lissotriton vulgaris, assembly GCF_964263255.1. Lineage (NCBI taxonomy): Eukaryota > Metazoa > Chordata > Amphibia > Caudata > Salamandridae > Lissotriton > Lissotriton vulgaris. Next base: position 1,870,399,459 of record NC_141687.1, on the reverse strand, counting down.
CCCCTTCTCTATGAAATGAATTGTTAAATAGGAATTTTTTTATTGAATATCAGATGAAAAATTCTATTTGTAAGTAGGACTTTGAAATGGTTGATTTAGGTGAATGACTAGTGAATACTTCTAAATATATTGGTTTGCTAATCTCTGTCACTTATGTATATGAGAATTTTGCTCTGTACCCTTTAAAATAATTTATTGAATTATACATTTCTACAAAAAAGTATACACCCGCAATTGAGTGATTCATTTGTTTTTTTATTTTAATAATTGATTTATAAAATTCGCATGTTGGAGGTCATTAGTTTTGATACTCATAAATGACATCTATAAAGTTGAATCAAATATTTTGTAATAACATCCCTTGTAGGCACCTTTACCTGACAATATTCAGTTACTCAAGCCCTCAAGGGTGTATTGGGTTAACCAACTAATATAACACTTTTAGAAAAAGGGCATTTCTCTGCTCTTACTGCTCTGTATGACTGCAGCCTGTCTCCAATAAACGTCTGGGATGGGTGACAGCTACACTTTGTGCATTCCCTCAAGACAGCCACAAACACAGGAAGGCTAGGTGTGACAGAGAACTCATATGCATTCTGATAGCTCTTCCAGATCAGGAAGAGAGGGAGGAGCTGACACACCTGATTAGGCAGTGTCCTGTTTCCCACACAAAGGGTTGATTACCCTCTACTGATAGTCTGGAGCCAGGACTGGGAAGAAATGGCATGTGTGCACTTTAAAGACCCTTCTTTGAAGTCCCCCCCACTTCAAAGGCACAACTGAGTTAAAGTACTGGGGCTCCGAGCCTACCAAGACACATCAGGACCTACAACTGGACTTTGTCAGAAGAACTGCTCTGCTGCTTCAAGGCTGACACTCTGCTGGACTGCTATCCTGGAAGTCCTGCTTTTCTCTTGTTCTGACATGCTGCCTACTGCTCTCAGACCTTGATGAGGGGAGCTGGACTCTGCCTTGCAGCTGATGTGATCTCCAAGGGCTTGTTTGCTATGTCAAAGTCTCTACCACGGCTTCTCTGCCTGGTTCACTGGATATGGCCCCCTGATACTTGCATCACGGAAATCAACGCATCTCCAGTCAGCGTGTAGCAAGAGTGGTGCATCAACCCTGTTGCTGGAGTAGAACCTGGCGCATTGCAGGTTGATACTTCTGCATCAAGTGTGGAACTACTGCTTCAGAACCAATGCATTGCCGTCACTGTGTGGAGAAGATCGACACATCATCCCTCCAGCATGGATTAACCCAGCGCATCGTTTTCCGAACCATTGCACTTGGAACCGGTGCTTCGCTCAATGGACTCTGACGCATCACTGCCACTGCGTGAAGAAAATTGACGCATTGTGCAAGGGTGCCTGCATTGTAGGGGTGATTGGTTTTGTGCAGGAAGGGATACCTCACAAGAGGTGTTTTCCTATTTCTATATGTATCGAGGTAATTCTCCTCACTGCACCTCCCTTATGCCTCCCCCTAGGGGGCCTAGGAATCTGATGCATTCCCAAGTTTACAAAACTTTGTAAATCTAGTAATGAGTCAGGTTCCATGGATGTACAGTGGGAACACCCAGAACAATTCCCAGGAAACGCCCCATTCACACAGAGTAATGCGTGGAAGGGAGCCATATTTACAAGGCCATTAAAAGCCACGCAAATTGGCTTTATGTGGCCTTGTAAATATGGACAAGCACACCGTGCCACCGGTGCCTCAAATAGAGGGACACGGAGGTGTCACAATGGGCTTGTAAATAAGACCTAAGCGTCCTGCTCTGCAATGCAAGAAGTCAACCACCTTTAAAATACACTTCACACAAGTCTTAAATGCCTAAAAGATTAATGCCAAGAAGCTAAAAACGACACATCCTAAGAAACTTGATACCTTAATGCCGGAAGCTATGCACCCAAAGACTTCATCTAAGTTCAGATGCAGTAATTGTGGCAGTCGAGCAGTTTAAAACTACACCTTTCAGGAGTCTTGAAGCTTTAATTATAGAAGGCATGCGCCTAAAAATCATTCCTACTTAGCGTCCTGACGGTCTAATGCTAAAAGGCTAGCAGCTGAATGCATGTTTCCCGGAATTCCTGATACTTCTATGCTGAAACTCACAGAGTTAGCGACCTCACTTCCCAAAAACCTTAGAGCAAGGATGATGTAGAGGAAGACCTACAAGAAGTGGCCTGAAGGATAGAGCAGTGAAAAAAGAACTGCACCAGGAAACCATATTGTTTTGGTACCTGGTAAGAATGATGACCGCAGTCGGAATACAGAAAATACAAGAACTGCACATCTATGAAAAGGGAGGAACTCAGGCATCAGTGTTGTTCCTGGCATGACTGAGGGTGATTGCTGGGGAAGGGGAATCCCATTTCACTCAAGTAGAAACAGTGCAGTTTAATGGGATATTTCTTGGCCAGGTAGACGGAAATCCCTGGGATAGGAGAGACTGAAATCTTCTAAAACATCGTGGTTGCGGAGATCCTGTATACAAGGATTGCATCTACTGACTCTTCCGTGGGAGGCATATGATGTTCGTTTTCTATATATGATGCTCGCTTGGAGTGGAAGTGGTCATAGTTCTATAAACCTGCTCCCCTCCACTAGACTTGTACTCATGGATCGTGGTCCTCTTGATCCATTGAATTGTTTTGATAGTGGTGGTTAGCAAGTTCCTTTCTGTTTTCTTCTCAAATTCTTACATGCTCCTTCTCCCAAACTGAAAGGTTGGCCTTGCCCATAATGACCATCCTACCTTTAAAGCTCTCCTCGTCCCCCCTGCTCCTCATTAGTTTCTTCCATCCCACCTTCCCTCCTTCTTAATCCAGCATGTCCTCTGACACCCACCCACATCAGCCATACCTGTTAGCCTAGGTGTAAACTTCTACGGAAGGACCGAGAGGGCTAGAGTAACAAAGTGACTGTAGACTGCCTTTTGTTAATCCAGGCCTGTCCTGCCTGAAACACAGAAGAGCAAACAAGGCTCAGAAGATGAAACTGCTTACTTGCTCAGAGAGAGAGACATCTCTTCTTTAACACCATGCGCGCTACGCGTTTTCCCGCTGTGTGCTGACTTTTTAAAAATCCAGCGGTTCATGACTAGCTCAGCTCGTCATGAGCGTACAACAGGCGTAACTCATGACGAGCTGAGCTCGTCATGAGCGTCGAAGGGGTTAACGCAAGGGTGAAATGACTAAGGACCTGATTTAGATTTTGGCGGATGGGTTACTCCTTCACAACGGTGAAAGATATCCTGTCCACTGAAATATAAATCCCACTATCTCATTTGGGATTTTTATTTCGGCGGACGGGCTATCTGTCACAGTTGTGAGGAGTAACCCATCCGCCAAAATCTAAATCAGGCCCCATGTTGTTAACCAATGATTATGCATTTAAAGATCCCTCATAGTCAAGCTGAATTATTAACACAATTGTGTTATGTTATCAACACTTGATATAATGCAGACAGCTCACTCAACAGGGGTATCCCAGCCCTACAACCTAAAACTGAGAAATGCAAAAAGCAGGCAAAACAGGTAAGAGGACAAATGGCTAAAATAGTCAAGTTTTCAACAGCTTTTTGAAGACATTAAAACTGTGACAGGAACAAATAGGAAAAGGTAACTTATTACAGTGGTAAGCTTAAAGTTAAGAAAATGAGTGTATTCCATTTTGTGAAGTCCATACACGACCTGTCTGTCTGTTACCTATCAGATATTTTTTCAGATTAGCACACCTATACATTTTGATGTTTACTTTTGGTTAAAACACCTTGTAGGTAAGGGAAAATATCCACCAAACTAAGAAGGACTATGCTGAAATATTAACAATTAGAATTGCAAGTAAAGATGTGTAAAATCAAATACATTACATTTTCACACATTTTCACACAACAAAGAAGTGCGTACTAATATGAAAAATGAATACGCCTACTATGTGAGTATTTGCTGATGAAATCCATTAGAACGCTGCAAAAAAGCATTATGAAGCATTACCTCTATGGATATTTCTTTTGGGAAATAAGGTCAATCTGGAATTAAAATCTATTAGAACTTAAATATTAGCAGACTTTGTTTCATAATATTATATACCAAGTGGATCCAAACCTGATGCCCTGATAAACCTTACTGGCCTAAAACTAAGAGCTCGGTTATTGGACCTTTAGTCCGGAAGTTTGAGTCAGGTTTCCACACAGCGTTCATTTCTCAGAATACATATTTAATAGTTTCAATGAGATTTGGAGTTGCCAACTCAATATCCTTCCAAACACAGCTTTCATGAGACTACTGGAGCACAAAGCCATAGTGACGCAGTTATAGGTAACTGATGACATAAAGCCCATGCGTGCAATATTAAAGGGTCTAATGGATATATATTAACAGCGACTGCCACATACAAAAACAGTGGATTCAGCCACAGGAGCTATTCTCCTGCTCATTTCAAAGGTTCATTGAATGTTAAAGGCTGTGAAACAGCATTGGCAAAACATTAGCGGGGGGATGGGATACGTTGCAGATTTAGGCCCAGAAGTAAACCTGTGTTCGTGGCCCATTTTCACAGCTTGGTCAAATGGTGTGCTCTGTGGAAAGTCCCTGTACCTCAGTTCACTTCTATGTGTGTACTATGCAAGAAAATGCAAGAATGTATCTTGGGGGTAGATGAAATTCCCAAATAAATATTGCTCACAGAGTGTGTGTCTTCCACACGGCGGCACCCACAGCCTGCCAGCTTTAAAAACTGAGCCTTCCATTAAAATACACCCAGCTGGAAAGAAATGAGGGTTCAGAGACAGAAGGCACACACTCAAACCCACTTCAGGGTTTCTCCAGCTTCTCAGAGGAACATATCGTAACTCGATTAACTAATGCTGTTCTAGGAATTGACAAATGGTATACTAGGAGGCAGCTCTCCTCTCACCCAGTGCAGTAGACTGAAAGGAAGAAAACAACAAGTATATCCATATGTCAATCTCATACCCAGGAGTGGAAGGAACTAGGAGACGAGAGAGAGATGTAAAAGCAGAAGAGATCGAGGGAAAGAAAAACAAACAGAAGCAGGAGGAAGAAAGCAGCACAAGGAAGGCACAAAAATTGCAAAATGGGTAAACCAGAGGGGACTACATAATGGGTAGTGTAAAAGAAGGTGAGAATTAGAGAATAGAAGAAGAGAAGTGAGGAAGGGGAACAGAAAGTGGTGGGTGGGAGGGCATAAATAGGAAGCAAGAAGAAGACAAAAAATAGCAGAGAAATGGAGGGAGGAGTAAAGTGAAGAGAAAAAGAGAATATGGGTCATCTGCAAGAAAATAAAACTTCTGTCTCATTCCATTAGATAGGTCATACCCCTTCGACATCACAGTGGTGTAGCAAGAGGGGGGTGGGTTGGGGGGTGGTGGGGGGGCGTTACGCCTAGGACAGCACGAGTTTTGAAGGCAGCGGCCTACCCCGCTTTTACCTTACCTGGCAGCAATCGTAAGTAGCCCCCCACTCCTCAATGCGTTTGCCGCAGGGACAGCCACGGGCAGCCAAAGGGCTAGTTACGTCACTGCGGCATCATATACAAGAAGCTCAGTATTTCAGTGGGCTGGTGTGGCAGTGAGCCTTATAGAACCTGCTCATATTACTTAGACTCCACCAGTAATGTTGAAACTTTGGTTGCCATTGCTGCTGTGCGTGCAGAAACTCTTACCTGGACTGGCAGGGGTGTGAGTTACACCGCCTAACTTGGGGTTCTGGGCGGGCGATGTGCTGGCAGTCACTCTCATTCGCTAGCACCATCGTCTTGTTGACAATCCGAGAACAGGAAAGCACGGTTTTGCGTTCACCTGGAATTCAATTCAATATTTATTGAAGATTTGGAACTCCAAAGAGGTCCACATAAAATACGTACAAGTTATCAAAAATAAAGAGGAAGCACATAACAAGCACAATCCACAAACTATCATAACATTGTTAACAGTCTACCTTAAATTTGCTACATTTTTATAAGTGGAGGCGAACAATATTAACGGAGAGCCCAAGTCATGCAGTACCTAATATTTTCCACATTTCAGCTCTGTGAGGAAGACCCCACACTTACCCGGAACATGCAGGGTCGACCATGGTGTCCGGAAACCTCCCGAGGACGACCACGCCCACATGACTCTCCTGTATCTTCACAGGAGAATGCCGATCACTCACGTAACCCGGAAGTCCAACCCCCATACCCCGGAAGTGAGAGGCACGAGCCAATAAACTGCACGCAGGTGCAGGTAAAAGGGGAGAGAGCAGACGCGGAAACGGCGAGGACGAGTGAAGACGCGGGACGCAGCGAGGAAGACACGGGACCCGGTGGAGAAGACGCGGGACCCGGTGGAGAAGACGCGGGACCCGGTAGAGAAGACGCGGGACCCGGTGGCCAGCACGTCGGACCTGACGACCCTGAAGAGGAAAGCTGGTCGGAGGACTGGTGGTGTCCGGAGGAGGCTGGAAGGCGGCCGTAACTCGGAGGAGAGTTACGGCGGGGTCGGTGAGTTAACTGACTCGGGGACACAGAGGGAGGGGGCGGGAGTAAGCACAGTGGGAGGGTAGTGCACCTTGGGCATCAAGTGAAGCTTGGGAGACTCGCATGTGCCACACTGTTTTGCGAAGTATGCTAGTGATGGTACACAAAATCTACCCTACTCTAGGTATCTATACTCATTGCTGAACATTGTTTGAAATCGTGCACAAATCTCCACTGTTTTAGGCACTTAAAAATTCACAACCCCATACTCTTTCTAAGACCACTTGCCATTTTGAATTATCCTGACAAACACACGTGTGTGGTGAAGGAATCCATTTTTGTTATAAGAGAGCTCCATTCTGATGGTTCCCCTTTGTTTATTTCCATCCTTCTATGAGCCTCCGGAGTAACCAACCCAGTCCAGAAGACCTAGAGGGCACGAGAACAACTTTGCAGACCTTTGGTTCCTCCGACTCATCTCAGGATACCTCGGAAGAAGAAGAAACTCTAAATCCCCATCCATTTTCCTTTCCCCCTAACATCAATAAACCTATTTCCAAACCTATATTGCAGCCTCCACGCCTGTATATCAAGCCCACGCTCTCACAAGCTCCTAAGATGTACATAGGGCATTATAAAAGCTGGCAATTCATTTAATAAAAGAGCTAAAGTTCCAATTCATCTAGAGGATCAATTTAAAATTAGGGACAAAGAAATAAAAACATGGGTATATTCACACCTGTGCTTAAAGCATTACAATAGCAGCCCGCTCACTAAAAAATGTACAAGAAGCAAATTAATAAAAACTAAGATGCTAATGTTTTGCAAATGAAAAAGCTAGCTAAAAGCCTAGCTAAAAGAATAACCATCTATTTATAAAGTGTGCTAAAAAGGTAGAAGAAATAAAAAAGTTTAAGTCACACTGCTTCGGTTTTTGTCCAAAATTAGCAGTCTCAAATTAATGCTACACTTTTTACACAATCTTGTGTGAACGTCATTACAGAATTAAAATATATGCATAAATTCCTTAAACTAATGAAATAGTTTTAAGCACACTGCTTCATTTTTAGGACAGAGGAGATAATCTCGAGCTGATGCTACATTTTTAACAGAATTTTGCAAAAACATCGGACGAAGCCAGCGATGACGGTTCGATGCCAAAGCTGGACATACAAACAAAACATGGTCCAGATTCTGGTTACTCAGTGTACACAAATTACACATTTTCCCATTATTCAGGTTCTGAGACCAGTTTGCTGTAAGGTCATTTAGAGGCAAGAGATTCAGGCGTCCTAAAATAAGCAAGCGTCAAATGCCTTGTTCTAAATTCCAGAATAAATATTTTTGTGCTGTTCTCGGAGAATTTGTCCTAATTATTAGTTTTAGTCTTTCTTTAGAGTTTCAGGATTGAATATCTCTATCACAACTAATTCGGCCACTCAGAGTTTTTAAGAGAGACTTACATCCTGATAATGGAAGAGTAAGCACTGATGCTGCTTGTATACTAAAGGTTTTTAGTGCCAATGAAAAGTCACAGTAAAAAGTATAGTTACCTGCCTTAACATCAAAGATTTCGTGGCATAAAACACCTCTTAGTGAATCTGGCTCGCTATGTTTTAGCTGGTGGCCCCATCGTAAAACCCTGGATAAGCCTTGAATATAGGAACTTATCAAAACAAATTCCAATCTAATTGCTGCAGTTGGAACTAAAGTGTTCAAATTAAAAAAAAATCGGAGTATCTGACCTTCAACCTTGTCCAAAAAACTCCAATCTTTAACAGAAATTGATTCTATCGCATAAAGCAGGGTTGGAGGGATTTTTGCCTTAAAACAGTCAATAAATGTAAAAAATGTCTTCTAACCATAGCGCTATAAAAAATGTGCAAGCCGTTGACGTGTGAAATAGCTTTACTAGTGCAGTGTAAAATGTGGGGTTTATTTTTCAATCTGCTTGTTAAGAGTTTCCCTAAATAAAGGTAAGAGTCTACTACCTCCAGCCTTTCAGGACCAATTTGCCAGTTAAAATCATATGATTTTCTGTTTTTAAAACGTTTTAGAATAAAAATTTTACTTTTGGATACGTTTATTTTCAAGAAGTGGCCCACAGTATATTTTTGTAGGAGAGCCAACTTTCTATTCAGCCCAATAGGGGTTAAGTCCATTCCTACTATGTCATCTGCATATAATAGACAAGCAAAAGGACGGGTACTAAATTTAGGGCATCTCCACCGGCTTGAGCAAAGCAATCGGGTAAATCTGCTATATATACGGAGAAAAGCAGTGGTGCTAATAAACAACCCTGTTTAAGTCCGTTTTCAGTAGGGATTACTTTTGATAATCCTTGATTTCCACCCATTAATATCTTGCACCAAGTTTGGGAGTGGAGTGCTATAATCAAGGATAGCAGGGGAGAAGGCAAACCCATTTTTGTAGTGATCCACTTCCCTATAGGGCTTTAATAACAATACAGACTGATTTAATATCTATACACTGTCGTAGCAGAACCTAGTGTAGATCTTTCAAGGCCATGGAGGCAGATGACCTCCTGGGTCTGTTTATGGCCAACTTGGACCTGGACTCTGTGCAGTCAATTTAAAGGAAACTCTGGTGCTCCTAACAGAAAAGCATTACAGTAATTCAACCTTCTGTTCGAAAAATTAGTGTGTTATTTGTAGGTGGAAACAGCGGGAGGATCTTCCAAAGACCTCAAAGTAGTGAAAAACATGTGCCAGCAACTTTATTCACAAGTGTTTCCATGGACAGTCTATTATCAAATATAACCCCTAGGTTACGGACCGATTCGGAAGATGATCTCTCTACAGCAGAAGGCACAGGCCACCACATGTTCGAAGAAATTGCAGTCGGGATTTGCTATTTTTTTTTGCAGAGTTTTATATGGAGCAATACAAAAGCTTGTTTTTTCCCCATTAAATTTAAGGGAATTACGATTGGGCCAGCTGAATACATCATTCATACAGTTATGAAAAGCAGTGACAGACGCCGGTTGGCTACTGTCTAGTGACAAAATTAATTGAGTGTCACCTGCCTTATATATGATGTAGATTTGTGTTGTATAAAAAGGATGCTATGCAGCTTGGATAGGATAAATGTGACCAATTAGGGTTGATGATATGATTAATAAGGGTAAAGAACGTCTCTTGATGCTAAAATAAAGAGGAAGACATATGAGCAAATGGCTAATAATGTCAAAAAATAAGAGGATAGTGCATATATATAGGTGGATGTAACATGCAAAGGGTTGTTAATATAAAAGTTCCAGTGCTTCATAATAATTCAATGTTAATATATTTTCTGTTTAGATGTTTTTATATTTGAAATCGTTGTCCTGAATAAGGTGACAATAATTTAGAACACCGAAACGCCGCGTCGACAGTTTGCTTCAAATAATTTGTTTTATTATTTAGTGTAAAAACAGTTTACTTCAAATAATTTGTTTTATTATGTAATGTAAATGTTTTTAATAAATATCATGATCAAGTGTTTTTAATTGTTATGATTTAAGCAATGTACTGGTAAACAAATAAAATAGACAAACATTTTATTCCTTTGTATAGTTATATGTGACTCATTTTTGATTGTACAAATCCAATGTATAGAAAGAATATGTTGTACATTTGGTAACCTGGCTAAAGACTATATATCACATCAATCCCCCTCTCTCACAAGAGAATAGGGATCCTAGAGAAGATAACCTCTTTCAAAGCATAAGACTAGGAAAAGTGAACTTGTTGTTTTTCACCTGCATAGTTCACCACTCTGAAATTAGGAGATTTAATGTGAGTGATCAGAGGTCTCAGATGTTAAACAAGACTAGAATGAAAGCTGACCCTTGTTGAACTCTGTGATGCAAATTCTTAAAGTTGGAGCAGTATGGGGAAAGAGCTACTGCCGGAGAGCATTCAGATAAATAAGAAAGCATCCAATTGTACACAGTCCCAAACACTCTGCTCGAAGCAAGTCAATCCAAAAGCGGACTGCGGTTCACCGTATCAAATGCCGCTGATAGATTTAAAAGGACCAGAAAAGCTGATTGCCCGTTGTCAGTCTGCATTGTGAGGAGTGCCATAGGAAAGCAGATTCTGTGTCATTATTCGGCCTAAAGCCAAATTGCATTTGGCAAGGAGGAGATTGTCTTCCACAAATTAAGACACTTTCCGGCTTACAAATTGTTCCAATTTTTTTAACTGGATAAGACATGAGAGATATTGGTCTGTAATTACTGAGGACTCCCGAATCCAGGAAGGACTTTTTAGTATAGGAGTAACTATCGCCTTCTTTCAGGATAGAAGTACAGTGCCAGATTCGAGTAACTAATTGCAGAGTTGCATAAGAGGGAGGAAAAGTTCATCCGTTAGCTCTTTCCAGACCCTATGGGGTAGAGGGTCAAGAGGAGAGCCGGAGGAGGTAGATATTGCAATGCTATAGAAGAGATTCTCCGTTAGGGATTCAAACCATTCAAACTTATTCCCGTACCTAGGGGTATCCTTACTAATAGGGAAGGCACCCTCACATCTGGAATCATGTAGTAGACGAGATACACTAATAGTCTCAAGGATCTTTCCGATCTTGTCATCAAAGAAATCAGAAGAACAAGTTACTTACCTTCGGTAACGTTTTTTCTGGTAGATACAGTATCTGCCTGTGGATTCCTCACCTTGTGATTCCTCACCTTGTGAATATCCCCCTGCGTCAGTAACGTTTGGAAAATTCTTTTGTAGCACGCCGGCGTGGACAACGTCACAGGAGCACGGCATCGCGCGCGACTCCGGCTGACGTCACGACTCCTTATTAGGCCTACGTCGGCGTGATGACATCAGTTCTGCCCTTTTTTCCGTGCCTTTGAGGCACCCGGATGGACCAATGACAGTAGATATACATATATACAGTGTACATAGTACATACAATTCAAAACTGCACACATTGTGCGTAGCAAAGGTATGAAAAACCCAATATATATACAAATATAAATATACATAAAATACATAAACTCAGGTATAGTAGAGTGGACAACGGGGAGGCGGGTGGGTCAGTGAGGAATGCACAGGCAGATACTGTATCTACCAGAAAAAGCGTTACCGAAGGTAAGTAACTTGTTCTTCTGATAGATACATCTGCCAGTGGATTCCTCACCTTGTGAATAGAGTCCCACAGCAATCCCCACTCCCGGAGGAGGGTGTCCACTCTCCTATACTAGAAAATCCTAAAGGACAGAGCGCGCAAAGTGGCCGTCCCTCCTCACCTTGGCATCCAAGCAGTAATGCTTTGCGAAAGTGTGGAGGGAGGCCCAAGTCGCAGCTCTGCAAATATCATCAACAGGTACACCTCTAGATAAAGCAGAAGTAACAGACTTTGCTCTAGTCGAGTAAGCTCTTATACCCTCAGGAGGGTCCTTACCCACCAGGGAGTAGCAGATCTTGATGCATAATATTATCCATCTTGAATGTGTGTGCTTGTGCACAGCTCTTACTTTCCTGCAGCCAGCAAATCCAACGAACAGCTGGTCATCCAACATGAACTCTCTTGTCCTGTCCAGGTAGAAGCTCACCGCCCTCTTAGGGTCCAAGTGGTGAAGTCTCTCCTCCTCCTTGGAAGGGGGAGGATAAAAGGTAGGGAGGGTAACGGACTGCCCCAGATGGAAAGGATTTACCACCTTAGGCAGAAAAGCAGCGCGGGTCCTGAGTACCATTCTTTCAGCATGAATGGTCAAGAATTGGGGCTTTGAACTAAGAGCTTGAAGCTCACTTACCCTCCTTGCCGAGGTAATTGCGACCAGGAAGACCGTTTTAAAAGACAAAAGTCTCAAGGGACACCTGTGCAAGGGTTCAAAGGGAGAACCCATCAAGTAGGATTTAGACAAGATTTAAGTCCCATTGAGGCACAATAAAGGGAGTAGGAAGAAATGTATTAGTGAGACCCTTCAGAAACCTTAAAACCACAGGAGATTTGAACAGAGACGGCTGATCCGGCAAACAGAGAAAAGCCGACAAAGCCGACAAATAACCTTTGACAGTAGCCACCGCAAAAACCTGCTGGGCTAAGGAAAGTGCAAATTGAAGAATATTGGACAAACGAGCCCTTAAAGGGTCAATGGACTTCTCCCCACACCAAGCAACAAATTTAGACCACCTATAAGAATAGACGGACTTGGTGGAATCACGCCTGGCTGATAAGATGACATCCACCATATCGTGAGGGAGAGAAAAAGAACTCAGGTTGCCCCGTTCAATCTCCAGGCATGAAGGTGTAAGGTCTGGAGGTGGGGGTGTAGAACCTGCCCCTCCATCTGGGAGAGGAGGTCTGCCCTGTGAGGGAGACGGAGCGGCGAGCACGAGGAGAGGTGGAGAATATCTGTATACCACACCCTTCTTGGCCAATCCGGGGCGATCAATATAACTTGGGCCCGGTCTTGGCGAATCTTCCTCAGAACCCGAGGAATCAAGGGTATGGGAGGAAATGCGTAAAGGAGTTGCGAGTCCCAACTCAACTGAAACACGTCCCCCAGTGCTCCTTGCATCGGAAACTGGAGACTGCAGAATGACGGGCAGTGAGCATTTTCGTGAGTGGCAAACAGGTCCACCTGAGGAGTTCCCCATGTCCGGAAGACGTGACGAACCACCTCCGGGTGAAGCCTCCACTCGTGGTCGGCCTAGAACTGCCGACTGAGACTGTCAGAACCCCGGCCAGATGATTTGCCATCAGACAAATCTGATGGTCCTGAACCCAGGACCAGAGACGCAGAGCCTCTCTGCAGAGACACCACAACCCTATTCCTCCCTGCTTGTTGACATACCACATCGCGGTGGTGTTGTCCGCCAGGACTTGAATCGATCGGCCGCGAAGGGAAGGGAGGAAGGCCTTGAGTGCCAAACGTATGGCCCGCAATTCCAGAAGGTTGATGTGAAGCAACCTTTCCTCTGGAGACCAAAGACCCTTGACCTCCAGATCCCCCAGATGAGCACCCCACCCTAGAGTGGATGCATCCGTTATCACTGTGGCCACAGATGGAGACAGTTGAAAAGGCGTTCCTTGAGACAGATTGCCTTCCACGCCCTACCAAGACAGATCCGCCGCAGTTTCTCTGGAGATCCTTACTGACTCCCTGAGATCTCCATTGTGCTGATACCATTGCCTGCGGAGGCACCACTGGAGTGCCCTCATGTGCCAGCGTGCATGGTTGACCAACAGAATGTAAGAAGCCATAAGACCGAGCAGACAAAGGACCTTCAGGACTGGAACGACCACTCCATTGTGAAATACAGGTATAATTTCCTGTATGTCACGAATCCTTTGAGGAGGAGGAATGAACGAAACACAGTGGTGTCCAGTACCGCACCTATGAACAGGTTGCGCTGGGAGGGCACAAGGTGAGACTTGGGTACATTTATCGAAAAACCCAACCTGCGCAACAACTGAGTTGCAGATGACGGAGCACCTTCTCCGGCGACTCTTCTTTGATCAGCCAGTCGTCCAGATAGGGGAACACTGGAATCCCAGACCTTCTGAGATGCGCTGCCACCACAGCCATCACCTTGGTGAAGACTCGAGGCGCAGTAGTAAGTCCAAACGGAAGGACCGCAAACTGGTAGTGTTGCGGACCCACCGTAAAACGGAGATACTTCCGGTGCGACTACAGGATCGGAATGTGAAAATAGGCATCCTGCAAGTCGATCAACACCATCCAGTCTTCTTCCATCAGCGCCTGAAGAACCTGCGCAAGAGTGAGTATCTTGAACTTCTCCTGTTTGAGATAGAGGTTCAAAACCCTGAGGTCCAGGATTGGACGAAGTCTGCCATCCTTCTTGGGGATCAGGAAATACCGGGAGTAGCATCCCTGACCCCTTTCTTGCTCCGGAACCACCTCTATTGCACCCTTTCTGAAAAGAGCCAGGACTTCTTCCTGCAAGAGAAGCAGGTGGTCCTCCGAACAATAACCTTGACAAGGAGGGTAATTTGGGGGAAATTCCCGAAAAGGGAAGAGCATACCCATTCTCTACGAGATTGAGAACCCAAAGATCTGATGTAACCGATTCCCAATCTCACAGAAAATAAGTAAGCCAACCCCCTTCAGGACCCGTATGATCCAGAATGGTGGATCTAGGGCTGCTTTGCTGTTGTAGGTGGGGGGTGGGTATTAGAGGAGGAAGTTGAGGAGGAGGAGGCTTGGCGTCCACGGGCACGACCCCTTTGTCTACCTCTGTAGGACTTGTACAAAGGATTCTGCTGTTGCTGCTGCTGTTGGTTTTGCTTACAGGAACGAAAAGTAGACCTTCCAAAACCCCTGAATTTCTCGGTGGAAAAGCCTCTAGTCTGTAAGCCCAAAGACCTTGCCGTCGCCCTACTATCTTTGAACCTTTCTAAGGCAGCGTCAGCCTTCTTTCTAAAAAGGCCAGTGCCATCAAAAGGCAAATCCAACAGAGCAGCCTGAACATCAGTCAAAAAAATTCGGACAACTTTAACCAAGTGGCCCTTCTAGGTCCCATTATTCTAGCCACAGAGTCCGCCGTGTCCATGCCACTTTGAATCACCTGGCGTGCCGCAGCTTGCGTGTCAGACACTACCTCAAAGAAGTTCTTCCTATCCTCCTCAGGAAGCTTAGATGATAACTGCTTAACCGTGTCCATCAAAGCATATACATATCTGCCCGGCAGACAAGTAGCATTTGTCGATTTCATGGCCATGCTACTTGACGAGAATACCTTCTTAGCATTCTGATCCAACCTTTTTGAGTCCTTATCCCCTGGAACCTGGGGAAAAGCACCTGCCGACCTCTTTGAACAAGCCGTCTGAACCACCAGACTTTCTGGCGAAGGATGGGAAGTCAAGAACTCAGGGTCACCAGGTGCCACCCTATAGCATCTCGCCACTGTTCTAGACACCGCAGGAGCAGTCAGAGGCCTTTTCAAGACATGCAATATTGGTTCAGTAAGAGCCTCAGTGAACGGGAGAGTCGGCTCAACAACAGAAGAAGGTGAATGTAGAACCTCAGTAAGGATGTTAGATTTAAACTCTACAGAAGGCAAAGTCACGTTCAGCAGTTCTGCAGCCTTCTTAATAACAACATGGTAGGGAGCCACATCCTTAGAGGGTGCATCAGAAACTGCGGGCAACCCCCATTCCGGCGAAACTTCCAAACCACTTGCACTATGCAGCTCCTCAAAATAATCCTCCTGTTCCTGATTTCGCCTTCCTCCACTTCAGGATCCTCATATTCCTTCTCTTCCATGAGACGCTGAGCTCTATGCCTCGACCACTCCAACCGAACCGAAGTCGTCGGATCCGGTAACGACTCAGACGGAGTCGGGGCCGGCGTCGAGTGAGGAGCTGGAACAGCCTGAGGATGAGAAGTTGGAACCAGCGTCCAACCTCGATTCCGATCCCAAGGTCGCTCCGGAGCCGACGAAGCCATGTGTGGAGTCGATGACCTCGGCGGCGCCGAACCAAGCCAAGGTGTATATGGCGCGGCATGAATGGCAGAAAAGGCGCCGGAGCGTAAGCTTGGGGGACACCCAAGTTGTACGACAATGGACCCATGGGACCAGCCGGTGCACCAGTGGGGTACATTGCTCTCGCATACACGCCATACATAGCATTAAGGAAATGCTAGGGGTCCTGACCAGGACCAGGAAACGGAGGGTACGAACCCACTGGCTGCTCCAAAGGAGGCTGCACCGGAATCGTTTCTTCTTGACCCTTCTGTTCCTCTGGATGATGCACCGGAGTCGCTGAAGCCTGAGGATCCTTAACGTCTTCTTCCTCATGTGCTGAAGACTGACACGGATCCAGAGACGGAACCGGTCCTGGATCCAGAGATGGCTCTCGGGACGGTAAAGGTGAAGCTTCACCTACAAGCTCACGAGATGGTGTGGGAGACAAAAACTCCTTACGATGTTTTCGAGAAGAAGACCTCTTCTTTGAGTCCGACTCCCTGCCGGTATTGTGCCTCGAGCTATGGTTCTTCCTCTTATGTTTTTTCTTCGAGGAACCCGAAGCATGTCCTGAAGCCAACTTCGACGCCGACTCCGATCGGGACCTCGACCTCGTCTTCGACTTCGACCTCGAGCGTCTTGATCTTTACCTCGAAGACCTCTTGGCATCCTTTCCTTTTACCTTGGCCAGAAGGAGTTTAGCTTCTCGTTCACGCAGAGCCTTCGGGTTCATTTTAGAACAGGATCGACAGCCTTCGACATCGTGGTCCGAGCCCAGACACCACAAGCAATCACCATGAGAATCGGTTATGGACATCATCCTGGGACACGATCCGCACTGCTTAAACCCTGTCTTCTTCGACGACATCTTCGGCGGAAGACAGCAACTCGAAAAAGATACAGAAACACACAAATAGCAACAAAGTCACTATCGGTAACACAAGAGATCCCAAGAAACCGTTAGCGTCGACGACGCAGAAAAAAGGGCACTGATGTCATCACGCCGACGTGGGCCTAATAAGGAGTCGGTGACGACAGCTGGAGTCACGCGCGATGCCGTGCTCCTGTGACGTCGTCCACACCGGCGTGCTACAAAAGAATTTCCCGAACGTTGCTGACGCAGGGGAATATTCACAAGGTGAGGAATCCACTGGCAGATGTATCAATCAGAAAGTTTGTCACAGAGCTCCTGTGAGGAACTTACTGCCTGGCTCAGGCACTCCGGACTAGAGCTATTATGTAAAATGTCAAAAACCTTTTTTAGCTTTTGGTTGTTATTTGGGAGTGAACTCATATGTTACGTTTTGTTTGTAATTGGCTTTGTAGGTCATCTGTGTCTAGTACTGGTATTATAGGTTGTCTGAAATGTAAGTTTGGTACAGCTGATGGTTGTGTCATTAGTTGTATCGGTTACATATTCTGTGGCTTGGGTTGCATATATTACCTGTGCTCTGGTACTGGTTTAATTGATTTCCCGTTGTCATTTGTTTTGTGGAGGACTGTTGTTAGCACCGACTTAATAGGTTGTCTATCAAATAGGGCTGGTTCAATAGAATTTCAATGATTTCAAAGGATCCGCGTGGATTGCAATTGGTTTTAAGATTTTTTAAATATGTTTTTTTTGTGAATTAGAAGTAATTTTTCCAGTTGCCTATAGTTTGTTGGAATTAACAGTTTCCCCTTTCTTTAAATCTTCAGTTCGGCAGGTTTTTGCTTTCAATGGGCCCTGTGAATTATAATCAGCAACGACCTAGGAAGACAGTGGTTTCGTTTTCAAACCATTAAGGTTCATTTTAAAAAGCCTTTGCATCAGCATTAGCATAATCTTAAGTGACACAAAGTAACACAGCAGCTGCAGCGATTTTCTATTCAATACAAAAAGATTTTTTGTTTTTTTGAAAGATGGCCATATCACAGTGCCAAATCCACTTTTCCCCACTTTCTATCAATAGGACTACTGAAGAGGATCAGAGCAAACAACAATAGGTTTTGACGTAGAGCCTGAGAAACTAAGACAGATTGTCTGAACTTTGCACCAAAAACCAACACTTAGTGGAAGCAGGTGCAAACAAGGGGAAACGTGTAGATTTCCTCCAGAAATCATTGCATTACATATGCTGCCGTGCACAGCACACAACTAATGCGTCTGACTCTTCTGCAGTTTCTCCGCAGAGGGGGTTGTACTGGAAGTGTATGCATCTTTTGCAATGTACGGATTTGCACACGTCCTCTGCGCCATGGCGCAAAGATTTGTGTCATTCATGGCAGCCTTTTGGTGCTCCAGCACACGGGATGTTACCAGCAGCAGGGCAATATTTGTAGCTATGTCACTGCTCTGTTTTTCTCTTCATGCAGTGCAACACAGCAAATTTGGATGCTGCGCTGTGTGAAATGTGGACCTAAATGTCTTGATGGACAGAGAATACAAAAAGTATTCCCTCTCCATTGGGGTAAACCGGTTTTGGACTCCCATCACTCTCTCATTACTTTAAAGCGCTTTGTAGAAAGAAGCGGAAATGTGACTGACTAATACAGGAGACAGGTGTCAGCTGCTTGGAGGCGTAGTCTCTGTGCCTCCTTCTTGAAGGTGAATGGGGTCCCCAGAGACTGCCCAGTAGAGAGACTCTCTGAGACCATCCACTGCCTCCCACATACACCACCCACACAAAGACCAGCAAAAGGTTTGTCCAAATGTGCTCAGTGTGTGCTCGGACAGCTCTGGTTTAATACTATCAATCTGCTGCACAACATTCGTGCTGTGAGGGGGCGGGAACCCAGCATAGTAAACTCCATACTAATATTTCCCCATACACCTGAGAACTATGCCGGTTGGATACTTCCATTGAAAGTCAACACCCACCAGTCACTCTTGGGCAACAATGTGGCAGAAGCCCCCACTTGCTGGAAGACCCTCAGATACCCAAGAAGAGGCTCCAGCAATAAGGCTCATTTGGGTTTGGCAAGTTCTTGGTCTGACTGTATAGTTTGGGATATAGTTGGGCAGATTGTGCTTTAGAAGATTTTTAGACTAGTTACAATGTGCAAACATTAAGATTTTTGCAGTGAATATTATTTGTTCAGTGTTCACACTGGCTGTGGGTTTGATTGATTTTTCAGATGCTCCTATATGGAAAAGATTCTGGGTGGCCATTGGAAGGTAGGTTTTAATGTGTCTGTGATTTGAAATGATTTTTAGAAAGGCTCTGGGTGTTTTTTTCGGGTTGGCTGTCATGTGGCAGATGTTGACTTTATACCCATCGTTACATTTGCATTTATGGCAATTCTAGTGAAAATTGTGGGGAAAAAAGATGCAATATGCATATACATCAATTGTCACGTTCCCTACCATAGGTAAATCTGTAGTTTCTATACTCAAGCACTGTTATACACGATGTATTCCTATACAGAGTGGGGTCGTCTTCTGCTGCTTTTGTAATCACCAGGTACTAATCGGACTGATTTTCCTACCTCCTCCACACTGCACACTGCATCCTTCCCAACCGCTGTGCGTCCATATGTACAGAGATTCCTGCTGCTTTTCAGGCTCCTTCTGCATCTCCTCTGAAAGGTTTACTGGGATGGTGTATTCATAATGAATGCCATAGTTTTGGTCATGGAATAGCAGCACCTATTGCAAATTAGATGAAATACTGTAAAATATATAAAACATTAAACCACACTTGCAAGTAAATCAAGGTATTGAGGTCAGATAAGCAGATTGGCAAATGGATGTCCTCTTGGGGGAAAAGTGTAGTAGAAGCAAACCAAACTAAGGTAAAATGACTGTGTTAAAAGACAAAGGTGAGCGAAGTGGTACAGACCTCAAAGCTACAAACACCATGACCATATACATCTATCATGCAATCGTGTCTTACTGCAGAACACTTGACTCATTTATTATCAACCATATCCAAATGATCAGGGCATCACCCTCGCATTCTCCCTCCTCTCCCCTCAAACCTTCATTTATCCATTGAAAGTCATCTCTCATTCTAGTTATCATTCCCAACCTTTCCTCCCACCTCAACAGCTGAACTGGGCCCCATACACCTCATATCCACATTCCTACATTCATGCTGGTCCTTCTGCCTCTTAAACCATTAAAACTCTCTCCTCTGCTATGTCACACATTAAGCATGTCGATCCTTTTCTACTCCCTGCTTCTTAACTAGAATTGTCATCCCACTCCTAATAAAGCAGTGCTTTACCTGCCTACCCTTTACAAATCAGTCAGACTGCCCTCCCCAAATACCAGTTAGTCTCACCCCATTGCTTCTTTGAGAAAAGCCGTGAAAGACAAATATTTTCAGTCTCACTGAGTGCCTTAGCCTCAGAGAACTCTGCAAGTACTAGACTGGCACCTTCACCAAATGCACTCCAACGAGGCTCCATGCATATGCCCAACTTCACCACAATAATGTCTCCTCAGTCAGTAACTATTTCAAGCATGGAACTCATTTGTATTTATTCTCCTAGCTCTTCTTAACCCATGCCAGAAAATCCTGCTGTGCCTCCTGGTCTACCCATATACCCATGGGTATCAGTCAGAATTCAAAAAGGCTCTATCCAATAAACTGTGCACGACATTTTCTTATTACATAGCCCATTTAGGCATCGCCTTCTTATAGTTTGTATTCTCTTTCAATCGGTTTGCAGAAGACAATAACATATTTTGGTCCTTCTTTGCTCTCACAAACTTACTCCCAGCTTAGCCTTTGTATCGCTCCATACCGCACAGCTACATGCTTTGTAATACACAACCAGACCACAATATAATTCATTCAAGAATGCATCGTCCTAAACCCTTTACATCTCTTCACCACCCATTTAGTTATCCCTTCCCCTTTCACCCGCATCCTCGAGGAACAGCTGATCAGCGAAGCAAGGTTCTGCAACTTTATTGACACAGTCCTTTTCTCTGCTTACCACCTTTTCAGCCTCCGCAAAATAGCCTTACATTATATTTCACTCTTTCACGACCTGATTAACACAGTTCTCAGCAAGCAAGAGAACAGCATCATCGTCTTTTGGAGACCCTTTCAAAGTTTCTCTCAATTTAGAAAAAATGATTCATTGTTTAATCTTCTCAGATTCCTCTCTGCCGACTGATACCCATTACAAGCCCTTTGCCCAGTTCCTCGCTGTAGTATATAAATCAACCCATGCCCTACCCCACTCTGTGGCTTCCTTACATTGTGCAAGTCATCTGTGTCTGCATCTTGGTCCAAACCTTTTGATCTCACCACTCACAAATCCCACTATTGCTCATTGCTCTCTTTTGCTCTAGGTCAAAGTCTGAGCTGAAAAAAGAGTCATAGGCACAGATGCATCAAGCTAGAATTTGCTCGCAAAGGGGCAGATTCCGGTATTTTTGCATTTGGGATGCATCATCCCAAATGCAAAAATCGCAAGTTAAGAAATCGCAAATTTGCGATAACTTAAATTGCTATTGCACTTAAGGAATCTCAAATTGAGATTCCTTAAATGCAATGCATTAAAGTTAAAAAATTAGCGATTTCGCTAATAGGGGGCGCAAATCACCATGAAGTTGAACTTCATGGTAATTTGCAAAAACTTTGAAAAATGCACTAAAGTGCATTTTTTCAAAGTTCCATTTTACACACAGACATGCCCTTACGGCATGTGTGTGCAAAATGTACCCATATGCAGATTTCAGGGGTGCAACAAGGTGTCCTTTTGACACCCTTGCACCCTTGAAATTGCAATCTCAATTTGCGATTCTCTAATTGAGAATCACAAATTGAGACTGTCTTCCCATTCATTCCTATGGGCCTCTATGCCCATAGGAATGAATGGGGAGGTATTCCTTAATTGCGACTCGCAATTTGCGAGTCGCAATTGCGAGTCACAATTAAGGAATTTTAAGAAATCGCTATTTTTTAAGCGAGTTCTTCATGCATGGCATTTTGCAATTCTTTATTAGCGAATACTTATTTTTCGCTAATAAGGAATCGCAAAATGGATGCTTGATGCATCTGGGGTATTGTCTCCAAACATGAGTGCCAGGGATGCCACTCGCAATCACCTACACAAATGAAGTAGTGCTCATGGGTTTCTGATGTTTATGCTTTCATTGTCTTACAATGTCATGCTCACGTTTCCTTTACTAAACATTGGACTTGCGTCTAACAATCCCATATCTATCTTTCGGGGTGGCAACTGTTCATTATTTCTCTTTGAGGTGCCCAGCAAATAAAGCACACATAGTTACCCAAATGCTGGTCCTAGAAAAAATAAAGTTGAAGAAACTCAGCACGATATGTGCCAATGCCCAATTAGAGCAAAGAATAGTTGGCACTGGAGTGAACGAGAAGAAAAAGAATACATCAAAACTTTGTGCTGCAAATGTAACAAATCTTCTGCCAGTTGCTCAGTGTGTCAAGAACTCCAAATTGTCACCTTGTGCTTTACTTAGCAAAGAGTATGACTTTCGAGTTCAATATATCGCCGCTCAAGGTCTCATTTTTGCTTCCTTTCTTTTGGGATTTACTGACCATCGAAGCTATTCTTTGATTTAGAGCCAGCTGTAACCACACTTGGACATGCTGATATCCACTAGCACTGCAAAAACAACAAGTGATGGACCGAATGTGGATCAATGTCACACACTCCCCCAGTCAAAAGATCTGGGCCCAAATCCATCGTTTGTTTGCACTCCACACCATGCTGGGTTAGACAATGGCGATATGCAAATCAGCTCTGACCCTGTTGCCCCATGGGAACAGTCCAGTCCGAACTACAAAAGCCATGTCCTTCCCAGAACGGAATCAAGCATCCGAGGACCGGACCGGTTTCGAGGTAGCACCTCTCATCAGCCCGGCTAGCTTGACTCCAAGTGGTGTGGAGTGCCTGGGACCCACGTCTGGGCATCCCCAGCGCACTTAGGGCGGCAACTGCAAAAACAACAAGTGATGGACCGAATGTGGATCAATGTCACACACTCCCCCAGTCAAAAGATCTGGGCCCAAATCCATTGTTTTTTTGCACTCCACACCACCCTGGGTTAGACAATGGCGATATGCAAATCAGCTCTGACCCTGCTGCCCCATGGGAACAGTCCAGTCCGAACTACAAAAGCCATGTCCTTCCCAGAACGGAATCAAGCATCCGAGGACCGGACCGGTTTCGAGGTAACACCTCTCATCAGCCCGGCTAGCTTGACTCCAAGTGGTGTGGAGTGCCTGGGACCCACGTCTGGGCATCCCCAGCGCACTTAGGGCGGCAACTGCAAAAACAACAAGTGATGGACCGAATGTGGATCAATGTCACACACTCCCCCAGTCAAAAGATCTGGGCCCAAATCCATCGTTTTTTTGCACTCCACACCACCCTGGGTTAGACAATGGCGATATGCAAATCAGCTCTGACCCTGTTGCCCCATGGGAACAGTCCAGTCCGAACTACAAAAGCCATGTCCTTTCCAGAACGGAATCAAGCATCCGAGGACCGGACCGGTTTCGAGGTAACACCTCTCATCAGCCCGGCTAGCTTGACTCCAAGTGGTGTGGAGTGCCTGGGACCCACGTCTGGGCATCCCCAGCGCACTTAGGGCGGCAACTGCAAAAACAACAAGTGATGGACCGAATGTGGATCAATGTCACACACTCCCCCAGTCAAAAGATCTGAGCCAAAATCCATCGTTTTTTTGCACTCCACACCACCCTGGGTTAGACAATGGCGATATGCAAATCAGCTCTGACCCTGTTGCCCCATGGGAACAGTCCAGTCCGAACTACAGAAGCCATGTCCTTCCCAGAACAAAATCAAGCATCCGAGGACCGGACCGGTTTCGAGGTAACACCTCTCATCAGCCCGGCTAGCTTGACTCCAAGTGGTGTGGAGTGCCTGGGACCCACGTCTGGGCATCCCCAGCGCACTTAGGGCGGCAACTGCAAAAACAACAAGTGATGGACCGAATGTGGATCAATGTCACACACTCCCCCAGTCAAAAGATCTGGGCCCAAATCCATCGTTTTTTTGCACTCCACACCACCCTGGGTTAGACAATGGCGATATGCAAATCAGCTCTGACCCTGTTGCCCCATGGGAACAGTCCAGTCCGAACTACAAAAGCCATGTCCTTCCCAGAACGGAATCAAGCATCCGAGGACCGGACCGGTTTCGAGGTAACACCTCTCATCAGCCCGGCTAGCTTGACTCCAAGTGGTGTGGAGTGCCTGGGACCCACGTCTGGGCATCCCCAGCGCACTTAGGGCGGCAACTGCAAAAACAACAAGTGATGGACCGAATGTGGATCAATGTCACACACTCCCCCAGTCAAAAGATCTGGGCCCAAATCCATCGTTTTTTTGCACTCCACACCACCCTGGGTTAGATAATGGCGATATGCAAATCAGCTCTGACCCTGTTGCCCCATAGGAACAGTCCAGTCCGAACTACAAAAGCCATGTCCTTCCCAGAACGGAATCAAGCATCCGAGGACCGGACCGGTTTCGAGGTAACACCTCTCATCAGCCCGGCTAGCTTGACTCCAAGTGGTGTGGAGTGCCTGGGACCCACGTCTGGGCATCCCCAGCGCACTTAGGGCGGCAACTGCAAAAACAACAAGTGATGGACTGAATGTGGATCAATGTCACACACTCCCCCAGTCAAAAGATCTGGGCCCAAATCCATCGTTTTTTTGCACTCCACACCACCCTGGGTTAGACAATGGCGATATGCTAATCAGCTCTGACCCTGTTGCCCCATGGGAACAGTCCAGTCCGAACTACAAAAGCCATGTCCTTCCCAGAACGGAATCAAGCATCCGAGGACCGGACCGGTTTCGAGGTAACACCTCTCATCAGCCCGGCTAGCTTGACTCCAAGTGGTGTGGAGTGCCTGGGACCCACGTCTGGGCATCCCCAGCGCACTTAGGGCGGCAACTGCAAAAACAACAAGTGATGGACCGAATGTGGATCAATGTCACACACTCCCCCAGTCAAAAGATCTGGGCCCAAATCCATCGTTTTTTTGCACTCCACACCACCCTGGGTTAGACAATGGCGATATGCAAATCAGCTCTGACCCTGTTGCCCCATGGGAACAGTCCAGTCCGAACTACAAAAGCCATGTCCTTCCCAGAACGGAATCAAGCATCCGAGGACCGGACCGGTTTCGAGGTAACACCTCTCATCAGCCCGGCTAGCTTGACTCCAAGTGGTGTGGAGTGCCTGGGACCCACGTCTGGGCATCCCCAGCGCACTTAGGGCGGCAACTGCAAAAACAACAAGTGATGGACCGAATGTGGATCAATGTCACACACTCCCCCAGTCAAAAGATCTGAGCCAAAATCCATCGTTTTTTTGCACTCCACACCACCCTGGGTTAGACAATGGCGATATGCAAATCAGCTCTGACCCTGTTGCCCCATGGGAACAGTCCAGTCCGAACTACAAAAGCCATGTCCTTCCCAGAACGGAATCAAGCATCCGAGGACCGGACCGGTTTCGAGGTAACACCTCTCATCAGCCCGGCTAGCTTGACTCCAAGTGGTGTGGAGTGCCTGGGACCCACGTCTGGGCATCCCCAGCGCACTTAGGGCGGCAACTGCAAAAACAACAAGTGATGGACCGAATGTGGATCAATGTCACACACTCCCCCAGTCAAAAGATCTGGGCCCAAATCCATCGTTTTTTTGCACTCCACACCACCCTGGGTTAGACAATGGCGATATGCAAATCAGCTCTGACCCTGTTGCCCCATGGGAACAGTCCAGTCCGAACTACAAAAGCCATGTCCTTCCCAGAACGGAATCAAGCATCCGAGGACCGGACCGGTTTAGAGGTAACACCTCTCATCAGCCCGGCTAGCTTGACTCATAGTGGTGTGGAGTGCCTGGGATCCACGTCTGGGCATCCCCAGCGCACTTAGGGCGGCAACTGCAAAAACAACAAGTGATGGACCGAATGTGGATCAATGTCACACACTCCCCCAGTCAAAAGATCTGGGCCCAAATCCATCGTATTTTTGCACTCCACACCACCCTGGGTTAGACAATGGCGATATGCAAATCAGCTCTGACCCTGTTGCCCCATGGGAACAGTCCAGTCCGAACTCGAAAAGCCATGTCCTTCCCAGAACGGAATCAAGCATCCGAGGACCGGACCGGTTTCGAGGTAACACCTCTCATCAGCCCGGCTAGCTTGACTCCAAGTGGTGTGGAGTGCCTGGGACCCACGTCTGGGCATCTCCAGCGCACTTAGGGCGGCAACTGCAAAAACAACAAGTGATGGACCGAATGTGGATCAATGTCACACACTCCCCCAGTCAAAAGATCTGGGCCCAAATCCATCGTTTTTTTGCACTCCACACCACCCTGGGTTAGACAATGGCGATATGCAAATCAGCTCTGACCCTGTTGCCCCATGGGAATAGTCCAGTCTGAACTACAAAAGCCATGTCCTTCCCAGAACGGAATCAAGCATCCGAGGACCGGACCGGTTTCGAGGTAACACCTCTCATCAGCCCGGCTAGCTTGACTCCAAGTGGTGTGGAGTGCCTGGGACCCACGTCTGGGCATCCCTAGCGCACTTAGGGCGGCAACTGCAAAAACAAATGATGGACCGAATGTGGATCAATGTCACACACTCCCCCAGTCAAAAGATCTGGGCCCAAATCCATCGTTTTTTTGCACTCCACACCACCCTGGGTTAGACAATGGCGATATGCAAATCAGCTCTGACCCTGTTGCCCCATGGGAACAGTCCAGTCCGAACTGCAAAAGCCATGTCCTTCCCAGAACGGAATCAAGCATCCGAGGACCAGACCGGTTTCGAGGTAACACCTCTCATCAGCCCGGCTAGCTTGACTCCAAGTGGTGTGGAGTGCCTGGGACCCACGTCTGGGCATCCCCAGCGCACTTAGGGCGGCAACTGCAAAAACAACAAGTGATGGACCGAATGTGGATCAATGTCACACACTCCCCCAGTCAAAAGATCTGGGCCCAAATCCATCGTTTTTTTGCACTCCACACCACCCTGGGTTAGACAATGACGATATGCAAATCAGCTCTGACCCTGTTGCCCCATGGGAACAGTCCAGTCCGAACTACAAAAGCCATGTCCTTCCCAGAACGGAAACAAGCATCCGAGGACCGGACCGGTTTCGAGGTAACACCTCTCATCAGCCCGGCTAGCTTGACTCCTAGTGGTGTGGAGTGCCTGGGATCCACGTCTGGGCATCCCCAGCGCACTTAGGGCGGCAACTGCAAAAACAACAAGTGATGGACCGAATGTGGATCAATGTCACACACTCCCCCAGTCAAAAGATCTGGGCCCAAATCCATCGTATTTTTGCACTCCACACCACCCTGGGTTAGACAATGGCGATATGCAAATCAGCTCTGACCCTGTTGCCCCATGGGAACAGTCCAGTCCGAACTACAAAAGCCATGTCCTTCCCAGAACGGAATCAAGCATCCGAGGACCGGACCGGTTTCGAGGTAACACCTCTCATCAGCCCGGCTAGCTTGACTCCAAGTGGTGTGGAGTGCCTGGGATCCACGTCTGGGCATCCCCAGCGCACTTAGGGCGGCAACTGCAAAAACAACAAGTGATGGACCGAATGTGGATCAATGTCACACACTCCCCCAGTCAAAAGATCTGGGCCCAAATCCATCGTTTTTTTGCACTCCACACCACCCTGGGTTAGACAATGGCGATATGCAAATCAGCTCTGACCCTGTTGCCCCATGGGAACAGTCCAGTCCGAACTACAAAAGCCATGTCCTTCCCAGAACGGAATCAAGCATCCGAGGACCGGACCGGTTTCGAGGTAACACCTCTCATCAGCCCGGCTAGCTTGACTCCAAGTGGTGTGGAGTGCCTGGGACCCACGTCTGGGCATCCCCAGCGCACTTAGGGCGGCAACTGCAAAAACAACAAGTGATGGACCGAATGTGGATCAATGTCACACACTCCCCCAGTCAAAAGATCTGGGCCCAAATCCATCGTTTTTTTGCACTCCACACCACCCTGGGTTAGACAATGGCGATATGCAAATCAGCTCTGACCCTGTTGCCCCATGGGAACAGTCCAGTCCGAACTACAAAAGCCATGTCCTTCCCAGAACGGAATCAAGCATCCGAGGACCGGACCGGTTTCGAGGTAACACCTCTCATCAGCCCGGCTAGCTTGACTCTAAGTGGTGGGGAGTGCCTGGGACCCACGTCTGGGCATCCCCAGCGCACTTAGGGCTGCAACTTCAAAAACAACAAGTGATGGACCGAATGTGGATCAATGTCACACACTCCCCCAGTCAAAAGATCTGGGCCCAAATCCATCGTTTTTTTGCACTCCACACCACCCTGGGTTAGACAATGGCGATATGCAAATCAGCTCTGACCCTGTTTCCCCATGGGAACAGTCCAGTCCGAACTACAAAAGCCATGTCCTTCCCAGAACGGAATCAAGCATCCGAGGACCGGACCGGTTTCGAGGTAACACCTCTCATCAGCCCGGCTAGCTTGACTCCAAGTGGTGTGGAGTGCCTGGGACCCACGTCTGGGCATCCCCAGCGCACTTAGGGCGGCAACTGCAAAAACAACAAGTGATGGACCGAATGTGGATCAATGTCACACACTCCCCCAGTCAAAAGATCTGGGCCCAAATCCATTGTTTTTTTGCACTCCACACCACCCTGGGTTAGACAATGGCGATATGCAAATCAGCTCTGACCCTGTTGCCCCATGGGAACAGTCCAGTCCGAACTACAAAAGCCATGTCCTTCCCAGAACGGAATCAAGCATCCGAGGACCGGACCGGTTTCGAGGTAACACCTCTCATCAGCCCGGCTAGCTTGACTCCAAGTGGTGTGGAGTGCCTGGGACCCACGTCTGGGCACACTAGCACAGCACATACCGTCAGAGTGCCTGCCACATACATGTTTCTGCAGCTTTCAGATCAAAGACTCAAACACCAATCTTGGATTCACCAGAGGTTTGCCAGATGAACACCACTCGGATGGGTAATCGTTAAACCTGCTATATAAAGGGCTCTGGTGCTGTCACGGAGGGGTGGAGTATCAATACATAACAAATGCAGGTAATTACTGTTGAAAAATTGAAACCATCCTTGGGAAAAGATATTCGGCTGCGAGTTAAGAGTAAAGCACACACAGCTGGGTGGACAAAGATGTTTGTGCAATTCAATAATTTCTTTAATATGGTCTGGGAATAACACTTCCACTGACATTCACACACACACACACACACACACACACACACACACACACACACACACACACACACACACACACACACACACACACGTGTTTTTGTTTGACTACAGTTTGATCAATCCTAGACACATTAAGTATTCTGGGGTTGGAGAAATGAGAATCAGGAAAATACTTCGGTGATTTCCATTCAATCAAAATGTGATCCGACATTAGAACTCAGTGATTCCTTTTTAACAGTCAGGACCTCGGCCAAACATCCACATCATCTTTTTTTCATGCAAGAGGACTTCAATCCCATTGAATTTCACTGAATAAAAATAAAAAATTCCTGGAAAGCACAGAAATTATTTATTTTATTTTTTAACAAAAAATTATAGTCTGTACCTCACACGAATTGTTGTAAAAACACTTGACATCCGCTCATCTGTTCCGCCATTAAACTGTGCCAACAATGTGAAACAACAGCAAAGAGCTCATGGGCGAGATAGCTTAGTGAGTGCTGAACTGACTGTAGAGTCTGCATGTTAAATGGAGGTCAAACAAGGGTCAATCGATTTCTGGCATTTCATCCTACTCATGTTGAGAAATTGGTATCAACAAGTTTGGCAATCAAAATACTTTATTGCGTACACTAATAATACATAAAATTAGGAAACAAATCGGTATTTATTGTACTTTAGCTTGTTGACTTCTGAACCCTTTTTCAACATTCCAACATCTTTGAGGTAAACGTCTATGGAGGCACCAAGCAAATCAACCACCATTGGAAGGTGGTTGATTTGGTTGGAGGCCAATAACACAGTTATCAGTTCTTCAGACAATGGGTTACATCTGGTGCACAATGGAGACCCCTTCTTGCATCTAGGGGGGGGCCACACTGGACATATTTACCAGCTAATACCTCCTAGTTTAGGGATGTCTTCAAAGCTTTCTTCAAGGCTGGAATCTGGGTTTGTTCCTCGGGTATGTCTTCAAGGCTTCTTCTGGTCAAGGCGTCCAATTTTGCATTTTCAAATGTAAGGTTCAGCCAGGGACGTAAAGAGGTGCCATACTAGGGCTGTGTAGATTTTGCATGTCAATTAGAATTTTATTGTTTGCCCCCACCCCCTACGTTAGGTAGGGAAATTCTCTCGATGCAGGGTTTATGCCTCATGATTTATCTAGATTTAAACAGACTACTACTGCTTCTAGACTGTGCAGTGATTGAACGTTTTGAATGTCTCATTCCTCGATTTCTCACTTTAGAAGCGATTGCAGTAATTCAGCCATGGCAGAACCAATCACCTCAGACATTCAATAGCGTCTCATCTGAAAGAGAGGTGGCACCTTTCTTAACATGGTAGTTAGAAATTGCTATTTCTCATGGCAGCTTTCATTTTATGTGTGAATGATAGTTTAGTGTCACAAGAAATTGCAAGGATTTGCTTTTTCATGTTAGGAAAGGGTTGCTCCCAGTTTCTGTGGTCATAGAAGTGAAAACATAATTCCTGCGGGAATACCAGTTGCCAGGACCTCCTGTTTTGCATGGCTAAGGCACTGGCTACACCCCTCCATCCTAAGTAAATATGTCACAAGCAATTGGCGATTTTGTCTTAATGTCTCAGATTATCGTTTGTCGAGTGTGTAATTTGGTGCCATCCATGTACATTTATAATTTCAGATGTTGATCCATAATTAACTGTGCCAGTATATACATGTTGATAAACAGCGGCAAAGCCCAGGAGATTTGGGGTAGTGTTGTTTATTACTCACTTTTATGTTTATGGATTTTATAATCTGTGGACAGGATGAGAAGGATCAAGATTTCAGATGTGCAATACGTATTTTACATCTGCGTAGTCCTGAAAAGCGTGGTGAAGATGTTTGATTGGAAAGCGATAGAGGAGTAAAGAGAGGTTCCACAGAACAGATATCTTCCATGATTCCCTTAGGCCGATTTCAGCTAAGCATCAATGGAATCCTTGACTGGCTCTCTTCTTGAAAACTGACAAAACATTTCAACAGTTCACCAGTTGGGTTGGTTACCGACCAATTCTGACTGTTTACTATTTAACAGCATATAAAGGGCTTAAGAATACCTGCAAACCATTTAAGCTTGGAGTTAGGACCACTGCATTATTTTCTCTCAGGCCTTGAACAGGGTTCTGGCTTTGGGTACACCGGTAAACGCATTTCTTCTAATACTCAATAAGCTAATATGACATGTGCTGTTTTGAAGTGAAGTCACCTTTTAGGTCTCAATTTTCTGTAACCTATTTTCGGTAAGTTTCTATTAGTGTTAACTTTTGTGAAAGCTATTGGACACCATGCTAAATCAAGACACTCTCTTTATTTCCAGAACAACACAACCCCATTTTACATCAATAGATGTGTGTGTTGAAATGCCACAGTATTCCAGTATCTAAATAGTAATACCACTAAACGGTTTATAATTGTCTAATATGCAATGCAACTCATTGTGTGTGCTCATTTACTGCAACCAACGCAGCTACATACTGTGTTCCTATATTGCCACACAAGTCCAATAGCTCAGATAAAAAATTGCATTGACCATGTAAACAGAACATTTCGCAACTTGATTTACAAAAGTATACACATTCAGTATATTCTATTCAAAATAATATTTGGAAACAAAGGCGCTGGTGCAGCTGGGGAAACCCAGGAGCTCATGCAGCATTCAAAGATTTATGTTGAGGCACAAATGATGTCTGACATGGTAAATAAGAGTTGAAAGGGTACTGCCGTCCCATCAGGGCTCAGGGAGTCTTCCAAATGCAGAACCATCAGTGCATCCACTGATCGCCCACATTCCTTGTATTTATTGAATGATTTGACCAGACACAAGGGGCAATATGTTACAAGAGCCTCTTTCCAGTTCATGTTCCCCGTCAAAGGCATGAGGGTAAATGTGCAGAGAGGCTCCATATCGTGCACGCCTCTACTACTCTCAGTTTGATGACTCGCTTGCTTTTTCCAGTCGAAGTCCAGTAAGGTTCATGCTTTTGTACCTCGTGGTCAAAGATAACACTATGGAAATATTTGCCATCTAAAAATATAATTTTCATAACTTTAAAGGGGTGTGGTCCTTGGGAGTTACTTAAGTGGCTCCACAGATGCTAAATTTTCAGAAATGCTCTGTAATCCTCCTGACCCACAGGGATATCCTACCAAATGCGGCTAAAAAACAAGAAAGAACTAGAGAACAAAACCTTGTGGCAGTAACGTTTTCCTCAGTCGTTTTATGTTTGGGTGGATGAAAAGAAGCATCAGTTCAGAAGGCCATCACGGGCCCGAAGAAATGGAAGGAAGGCTCGTGCTCCTGTATACAGGTGGCTGAGCCGTATGCCAAATTTATGAAGGATTACCAGGACAGACTTGATGTTGTACTCTTTGCTTACTTTCCACTGCCTCTCAGAGTTAGTTTTCTGATTCTTTCTAGTTGGTCTCCATATAGTATTGTCTGGTGGCCTTGACGGATAAGTGTATCCTGGGTGGACTCTGTATAGTGTCTTACAGATAAATTAGCTGTGTCTTGAATGGACTGTAATCTCTGTCGCCTAAGGTAAACACCACATAGTGCATACCCGTTAGTGTTTAACAGTGATCCGCCACGGTGCAGTTCGGTTGCTTCTGGGTGAACGCCATACACCACAACCTTAGGGGTATAACAATGCCTTCTGTAGGTTACCTCTGTCACTTAAGATGACTACCATACAACACATCTTTTCAGGGTTTAACAGTGCCTCAAATGGGTTGATCCTCTGTTGCTTCTGGGTGGAAGCCATACTTCAACCTTTGGGATTTAACAATGCCGTAACAATCTTGTAGATTGTAAAATGCAGTATATAAGTGTGCAAACATGGATGATAGTGTGAGGAGGTGACCCAAATGCATGCCAAATGGCGTGGCAGAAGTAAAAAAACTGATAACTGTGCGATAATCACCATGACAAACTGTATCAAAAGCACAACAACTACACAACAGTGTTTACAAGCACGTTATGTGTGGTAATGAGCATAGCAAATAGTACCAAATGCATGACAGTGTTTACAAATGCATGCATATTGTATGACGATCAGCATAACAAACTGTACCAAAGCATGACAATTGGCAATACAGGGTGTTTATAAACTGCATGATAACTGTGTGATAATTAGTATGACAAACTCTAATTCTTGATGAATAATGGGATTATTCTATGCATTGACATTTATGTACTGCACAGGGCATTTGTTTACAATAAAAGCAATGATAGGGATTTTAAGGTTTTACATAGCGGTTTACCTAGCACAAAGCAAAATACTGTACCAATTTGCTTACCAAATTTTGCAACACTGGGAGAGTGCTTGCTAACCCTCAGGTTTATGTCACAGCCTTTTCCAGGAAATTATGAAGAGAATTCGGACCATAAATTGGCGTATTGTAGACACCCGCCCCCAGTGGGTGTGGCCTTAATTTCAAATTAAAACTTCCATCTTGCACCTCCCCTTGCTCCAGCAAGTTCAGCCCGTGCCCCATCAATCAACCCCCTGGGACCAGGCTCTCCTAGTCAGGGGCCTACTGCTAACTCAAAAGCCCTACTAGTGATCAAGGTAACTACGGAGACCCATAACTAAAACTTGACAACACAGCTGCCCCAAGCATAACAACTGTAATAAAGTCACCCGTTTGGAGACATGCCCAAAACACAACTTTTAAGGGGAGCTTTATTATCGCAGCTCAGCGCTTTGACAGGCTGGAGCTGGGCGCCATGTGAAAGCAATTTTCTTCAGCTTTACAGCCACGTGTAATACAGATTATTTTCCAGGAGCATAACTGGTTTCGAATGGCGTTCACAAAAGCAGCTCTGAGGACCTGGCTTTTTCAGCCAAGTGTTTTACTGCATTGTTTGTACAACCGTTTCCTACTGAAGGGGACGGGTCTGCTTCCCTTTGGTGCTGGCGCGCGCACACAGACACATACGCAAGCACCACGCACGCATCAACGTGAAAGCAAGCACAGGGTTCTCGGTGTAGCTGGTCCATGGGTTGAGCAGATTCTGCAAACATATATGTATAACCTGTACATCAAAGGGTCAAACCCACACAGACTCAGTCTACCCAATTTCAGAGGTTGATAAAAGGCGCCCCAGTGAGGCAGGTAGTAATAATACCTGCTACAGAAAATTTAATTTATGGTAATTATTATTAGAATGGTGCATTTTATTAAATCCAGACTCCAGCAAAGCATTAAATAAACATGGCAATTTAACTGAAATCTTGTGGCCAGTGTCTGGTGGATATTGTGGCCCTTTCTTCCCATAACATCTCCCATAACATCTACAAACGTGCAGCTTCTAGCAAACGTTCCTATGCTTGTAATGTATGTGTATGTGGTCTTGTAAAGCGCACTGCTGCCCTGAGGCGTCGTGGCGCTGTAGACCGCTGGGGAACCCGTCCTGGCTATCCCTGTGAGATGGTCCCTACTGGGTAGGTACCCAGTAGGGACCATACTGGGTATCTCCAAGGTGAAACCAGGCATCCCTGGCGAATGTGGGGGGCCGTTGTAGAGATGAGGCAAGCTAATGCCCAGAGTTGCCGAGTGGGATCCCTGGTTAGAGTAGGCACCGAGGCGAGAATTATCGAGTCCGCTGACCCTGGTCCACGACCCTGCCACGTCGGGAATTGAACCCTGGTCCCGGGCCGTTCTCTGCTTCTGGGTCTGCTGCCTCTAACCAGTGAGCCACACCACTCCACATTTGTGCTTCATACATTTGTTTGAGGTTCAGACCAACAGGCTTTTCAGTTAACGAGATTTTTAGTTAGGAGCACCTGTGTGATGTTCACATCTCTAGTTCCTATTATTATTCAGACCTTCGTTTACTCTTAGGTGGGTCAATCGGCTGTGCCATTTGGCAAACAAGCCGTCATTTTTATAGTTACCTTACTACCTTGTGTTTTTTTTATTTTATTTTACTTGAGTGACTTGCTTTCACCTCGATCTCCTGGAGCGGATTTGTTGAGACAGCAATGGCAATTCTGCAATGTGATGGTAGCATGGCGTATCTGGTTTTATTTTCTAAAGACACACCGGGACTTAAAAAAGTAAAAACCATAATGTGCTGTGAGTTCTCTTCCATTACGAGGGGAATTTTAGTATTTTTAAGCACCATCATGTTGTATAGAGTTCTGTGAATAAGGAAATTTGCCCAAATGCAAACCCACAACCTTGCATCTGCAAACTATCTGTATCCACCCTTTACTTGTAAGTTTAAACGTTTTTCAGTATTGTATTGTATTGTATGTTGGATTTTTATAGCGCTTATAACCCAGGGGTCTCTAAGCGCTTGCCTTGGGAACCCGTCCTGGCTTTTCCCTGTGAGATAGCCCCTACATGGCACCCCCAAGGTGAAAGCCAGGCATCCCACCGCGGGGGTCCGTTGTGGAGATTAAGCAAGCTTAATGCCCAGAGTTGCAGAGTGTGAACCCATGATTAGGTCAGGCACCGAAGCGAGAATTATCGAGTCCATGGACATTTGAACTCAAGACCCTGCCGCGTCGGGAATTGAACCCTGGTCCCGGGTCTGACCTCTGCTTCATGGTCTGCCTGCTCTAACCAGTGAGCCACACTTCTCCACTAGGCATTGACTAAGGCATTGCAACTGTTAAGCACTGTACCCTAGTTCCTGGTCTTGAAGCATCTTAATGGATACATGTGGTGCATTATAAATCACCAAATATGAATGAATGAAAATACTGCTTTTATAAACTGTTTATTTCAGCCCCTTTGTGATGCAGCAATGGGCAGAGATCCATCAACTCTGCTTGGATACTCGTGTATAGCAGTGGAGGCTTCTTGTCGCAAACTAAGAAAGAACGGGCACAAGTTCGACTATAGACAACAGTAAAGGCTTTAATTTGATGCATTACCAACGAGCCCACTTCTGAAAACAGAGAATAGTAAATGTGTGTATTTGTGCTTGTGGCAGGAGAAGGGAAATTCCATCCAATGGAGTGATATCATATGTGTGAGACAGCATTGCAGCTTAAACTCTAGATGCAAGTGGTGCAAATCATTGATCCATCGACCTCCAAAAGAAATATTAGATAGATTTGCTGGATTTAAACAAAGGAATGGTTCAAATTACCATGAGGTGTAGAGGTGACTTGGTTGGTCCCTTAGCAGAGATCTTCTCCCACAGTCCACGTCTGACATAGCGGACTGTGGTACCAGCGATCTGGAATTCTCCAGGAAGTTCTATTTTCCAGTCACTGTTAATGGATTTCTTGCTGGAATCTTTCAGGGCTGGACAAGAGGAAAAAAAGAATAAGGTAATACATCAGACCCAATTAATCAAAGCACTGCTGTACTTGGTGCAGCTCTGGCACCGTGCAAGAGGTGTTACAAAAGAAATTCTAGATTTCAAAAAAGAAATGTTTCAACTCTGGAATGCTAGATGGAGCTTAAGGGCTGCCTGCCAATGCAATGGGCACTATAACCATGGTAATATGGCAAATATTATGCAACATTAGCACAGCCCAGTGAAAGCTTCACTAATGTTCAAGTTATGTAGGCCAAAGGTGGAGAAGTTTTCTGCTTTCCTTGCAAGAGCTTGTTCCCTAATGATGGTGCCGCACTGACTAAATTTCAATAATCCAAACTTTAAATGAGAAAAAGCAGGTGATTTTGTGTCCTGTTAGATATAATTTCCTAAAGGCACTTTTCACGAAAGTCCAAGGTTTGGGTAGTTATCCAATCGAAAAAGATGGGTCCTGGTTAAGAGCGAAACTGACGCTCACCACTGGCACCTGTGCCCACTCCTTCCATTTTACCACGTCAGGAAGGGGAACCCTCTAGCATTTTAAATACATGAAAATTAACAGGGTCTAGCAGAGGCTAAGTTTGAAAAGGATATCTTTAAAAAACACTATTTAGACCATAATGATGGTAGGCATGTTAGTCCCTCTTCACATCTATCAAATGTCATCACAATTATGTGTGGTCTTCGTTTTTTTCAGTCCTCCCTGCCTGAGCTGGCAGTGTTGGCACAGCATAAACCTTTAAGGGCCCAACCACAGATTTATCACATCCTAAGTGCCAATAGGTTGTATTTATTGAGGGTGTTTTACACAAGTGCTGCAATGTAACATTTGTGGTTATTTTTGAGTGTTAGCCCACTAGGTAGGTGACAAACAGATCGAAGTTCTAGTTGAGACGCATAGGGTTTCCAATTGGGGGGGCTGATCCCTCAATAGAGGGAAAGTTAGTCGCAGTCCGATCTGCTAGTAGCTGCAGGCTGTGGCTGAAATTCACTTTCTACGTGAACTAGGACTTCTCAGGAGCAGACTAAGCTGCCAGTAGGAAGAACTTCATAACAATGTGAGTACTTATTTCCAGGTGACAAAAATAAGTAGTACTTTTTCTCTCCTATCTGATCCCTGCTTCCTAATTCTTTTGAAGAACTCTGGTTAGGCTTGCATTCAAGTTATTAGAGTGATACCACCTAAGCTTCCTTGAGCTTTTTGGGCTGGTAATGACCAAAGTGAACACCCCCTATTCTTACCTTCCCCACAAATTCCATGAACATCCAGGTTCCACAGAGTGGTTAGCCGGACAGACCTATCAGTAGATCTAGGTAGACTTTCAAAGGAGGTTGCTCTCATTCTGTGGGTTCTAAGCCTGCTAGACCCTGAACCATGGTCCACCAGCCTGCTCTAGAGTCCAGCAGGGTCCTCCTCCAGCCAGTTGTGCCCTCCTACGAAGACTATTGGCATAAGACAGCCCTATTGACCATCCCTTTAAAATGCTTCACTGGGTCGGCCTTATACAACTACAGTTGAACAACCATACCTAGGTATTTCAGATGATTTTGTCATAAGAAGCTTTCAGACTCCTTTAGCAGGAATTGCAAACAGGGGGAAGATATTTACACACGGGGACTTTTATGCATACATATAGCCTCCAAATTTCACATTCATGAACACACTCATAAACTGGACAAAAGTGCCCATTCTGAATTTGTATAATCCAACTTAAACATTGAACTCAGTTTCAAACTAAATACACAAGTGTGAGCATTTAGAGTCATATTTATATACATTTTCAAGCTATTAGTCGCCTGGTGAAAAGGTCACTGCACTTTTCAATTAGGTTATCCTAACAGAAACCATAGCCACATTAATGTAAAATGGCATGGACCCGAGGAAATGCGCTAATTTTATCACTTCACTTATTTTATATGCATGTATTCACGCGTATTTTCTTTGACGGGTTATGCGACAATGGCTTTACCTACCACTGACATTCAAAGACCCATTGCTTTTTGTCTAGCTAAAAAGTGTAGCACCTTAAAGTTGATGAAGCAATGTGCAAACCTCCAAAACAGTATTGGCTTATTTTGCATGGAAAGAGGTCCACGCTGTTTTTTAAATGATGGAGGTTAGCCACGGAAATACCGCTAAAGACACCACGAAGGACACAAAGCACATCAAGCCAATCAACTCCTAAACCCTGTAGTCTTAGTCGTGATGCAGATTGCATTTCATTTAAACTGTACTAAATAAACCTATTTCCTGAAAGAACCACATCTGTTCAATTGTTCAGGTAAGTACCAAATCTCTGTGATTGGAATTGTTACTTAAATCATGCCATTCTATAGCCATAATGGTCACATCAGACAACTGTGTTTACCAAGTAATTTGGCCATTTTGCAAATGAGAAGTGGGTCACGCATGACACACCTATAAAAAGCTGATGTGGGTTACAGCCTACATTTGTGAGGTTTGGCACTCTAATTATGGAAATCTATATAAACACCGCTTTCAAACTCTGAGCCAAATTCCCCTTAACTGTCAAGATCAGGAACCACCATCTTGAGACCTTCAGACATGTGTGCACTATCCAACCTGTGCAATATCCAACCTCTTAAGGTAAAAAGCCATCATATTGGGGTTAAAGGTGCGATTTACCTCACATTTAAGAAGACACATAGGGGCCCATTAGGATGGTGGCCGGATCACCCCCGCCGGGTCAGCGGTAATCGCCGCCGACCCGCCGGGGGTGATCCGCCTGCCATCCACACACCAAAGACCCCCCGCCATATTATGATGGCTGGGGGCCTGCGGTGGACAGAAAAACCATATGCCGCTTTTCCGCCGGTTGGCTTGTCGACCGGCAGAAAAAGTGCCTCCATATGGTTGCGGTGTCTGAGAGACACCGCTATCCATATTACAATGCTGGCGGTTATATGCCTTTCCACGGCGGCGTTGCATAGTGGAAAGGCAAACGGTCTTTGATTTGGGGGCCCATTGCTGGCCCCCAAGGTGAAGGGGGTGCACATGGGGGGTACATTGCCATGCACTACGTGGCAGGAACCACGTGGTGCCTGCCATGTAGTGCATGGCATTGCTGGGCACAGTCCTTTTCCATTGCGGGCAGGTCTGCAGCTAGTAGATCCAGCCAGCAGATCCACCCGCAATAGAAAAGGTACAGGATGCGGCCGCCAGTGGGGGGCGCATCCCAATGTGCATGGCAGGACCGCCGCAGCATCGGCGGGCGGTACCGTGCTCTGTTGCTGTGCCGCAATCGTAATAGGCGCTTTGGTGTGATAATACCCATGAAGCCTTGCAGGTGTTAATTTCAACATATAAATGAATGAACATTGAACGTTTGTTTTTCAGAATGGACCTGGGTATGTAAATCACACAAAAGACCTAAGGCTCTCACAGCAGACCTCTTATCGGTAGCAAACGTCTACCAGTCAATGGTCCTAACATATTAGACCCCTGCTTGCTAACCTTTCCACACACATGCACACACCGTGTTGCCCCATAGTAAAGAGGACGACGTCTAATTGAACAGGAGATAAGCTTGAGTACTGCATCAGGACCATATATAAGCATGAGGAGTATCTGTCCTGCATGAGGACTACATTGCCACACTGCAAACCCGGTCTTATAGGGGTATGCAATATAATTTGAATATATGCTGATATTGTACACTACACACTGCACTTTCAGATATCTGAAGTGGCTTCACAAATAAATGGGTGATAATAATTCACAATGCAACAGGCTCAAACTAAAGCGTGACTAACATGCACATGCCTGTGCATGTGCAGTGAACTACCCAGCTCTAGGTGATACATGGAAGACCTCCTGCATGAAACCTGATGGCCGAGTGCTGATGGAAGTGTATAAATCAAAAGAGATGTGGACCACTCGGAGTCCAGTCCCAATGAGAGATCTGTGTGTGCCTGTCTTCCTTTTGCTGATCCAAACAATATGCCATTCACTTCAGCCGCCTACAATTCCTGGTGCACAGTAGATGCACCATGGACCCCGCACAGCAAGAGGGCTCTTGGGGGAGCGCCCAGGAAGAAGGCCGCCAGTGTGGGGTACAGACCACTTAGTGGCGTACATCAGTCACTGCATTCTGCCCCTCTTGCAATCAACGACTGACTGACAATGACCTAGGAAGGAAGGGGGGGTTATGAGAGGAATTTCCAGTACAGCTCATATGATCCCATAATCATATCACACAAATCAAGTGTGCTGCAGTCAGATGTCAGGAAATGATAAAAGCCATCGGCGGAAGACCGCTAAAGTCACCCTCCTTCTGTTGAGTCACAGAAGGAGTTCGGCTGTCTACGGCGGCCTAATCACTCTAATATCACACACAAGATGATCCGTCTCTCATTCCCTTACTTTGGATGATATCCTACACTACTGATTGTCGTAGTTGTCTTATCTTTAATTTTATGAAGCACGGACGTAAAACGATGATACACCACAAAGACTGTCAGCCCTTCCCCTCACAGGGCGCCCGGCGGAGCCCCATGGGCCTACCCCTTCTCAAATACTCTTGGTGTGCACCGTACCACTCTGACAGTTGATCTATATTCATTCAGGTGTTCCTTATTGATAGGTCCTGAAGAGACCCCCTATTGAAGGTGGGGTTGAATCACCATCGACACGCATCTAAAATGAACCATTATCCAGCCCCTACTATTGTTATACAAGGCTGGATATACCAATTGTATAATTATGTTATGGTCATTTTTTTGTATCATTTGAAACCTATGTCACAAACTGTCCCCCTTAATATGTAGGTTCTATGCTCACTTGGGACACCGTGCACCTTGTTTTGATTAACTTGATTATGTAATTTATATAAATAGCAAATAACCTCAATTTTATTGTTGTGTATAATTTTAATTCTCTCTTCGACATACCTTTACTCATAAGCTCTGCCACTGAGCTTAAATACTATCATTTATTGAACACATTGTCCACATGAACCACTGTTCCTTACTGTCTAATTGACATAGGGGCATCTGTGAATGTGATGAGGGTGTGGCAATACACCTGTCTCAAGCAATGACTAGCACTGGTGCCGACCAACACCAAAATCAATACATGTGGAAGCTAGTGAGGCCTCTCGCTGGCAGGACTTATTGAAGTGGTACAGCATGGAGAGAAGGAGGCACCGGCCAGGTTTCACTTCATCAAAGAATGAGAAGGGTCACTGCTAGGATGTCACATGGCGGAGGACCTCGAAATGTTTTTCTTTGCATGGACCGTCCATCCTCTACATATAGACGACCTTCTTTGTGAAGTTCCCTCAACTATTTCAGGGACATGGATGCCTGAGGAGAGAACCAACAAAATTCCATATTGATAAGCCAGTGAAGCCGATGGGACTCCAGCACCAGTGGGTACCATTCTAGCTCTACCCTCTAGTGGAGCAAAAATATGAAAACCTTGAACAAGTTGATGTGATCGAAAAGGTTTCAAGATCCCACCCCGTAGGTGTCAGCAAGGGTCATAGCAGAAAAACTCAAGCAACCCAGGGTGATCAGGACGTGTATAGAAATGCACCTCCCTAATCGGACGGTTTAGAGGAAGCAACTCATTATCTCGACCATGGATGATATAGTGGTAGACATCAACGGGTTCCAGTGGCTCTCAAAGTGGGACCTTAATGCCTGCCATACCACCAGCGGCTGCTACACCCAGAGAGTTGGTACATCATTAGCTTTTCGGCCCAATTGGGTCTAGGAAGATACAAGCGGCTCTATTTTTGGATCTCAAATGTGTTGAAATTCTTCCAAACCACCATCCGGAAAGTCCTCTCAAGCCTATAAGAATGCCCAGGAACAGGATGTGGAAGACTACATGTGAATGGTTACCAACGGCGTGTGTCCCAAAGCCTCCTGATTAGCTAAATCATCTGATGAAGCAGGTAAATGAGATCCTCCAAAAGACCATTTCCCCCATTCAATGAGGTGCATGGAGAATGTTTCTGCTCGATGCCAACCAGTGGGTACTCACAGACAAAAAACAGCTGTCACAAATGGGAGAGTGTGGGATGAGCTGAGTGTGACTGCTGAGGGGTCACTGGATTGTATTACCAACAACACTACACCAGAGAGTAGTAGACTTGGCACACTAAGGGGTGGCAAAGACCAAGGTTCGCCTTATGGAAACGGGAGGAGCCAGTGTACTGGCACCTGTAGCCACAGAAGAACCCTGTGGAGCACCATAGAACAAAGTCAGCCTGGACTTTGAGAGCTTCCCTGATGGATGGAGTTGAAGGGTATTCCAAATACCCAGTAGTGGAGATAACGAGTCCTCAGGATTCGGTAAAGGGAGCTAATGTTGGAGAAAGTGTTTATAACTTTTGGTCTTCCAGATGCAATATGTACTGACGATTAGCCCCCATTCCAAGGGGCAGAATTCAGGGACTTTCTAGAACACCAGGAAATTTGTCACCAGGTGGTAACACCACTGTCGCCTCAACGCACTGGTGATGTTGAGCAACGCATGCACACCCTTAACTAGTCCTTGGGCAGTAGCATGAATGAAGGCTCCAATCCTGAGGCAAACCTACATCAATTCTTGCAGGCGTACAGAAATACACCCATTTTACAATCCAATGTTCTCTGCTAGAAATGCTGCTGAGACGCGCAGGAAGGGACACCATTCCAATGATGCTGCAATGACAAGTCTTTGTCTTTGACCCAGCAGTCCCCTAGACAGGCGAATGGGGAGTAACAGCGAGGCCAGTCAGCACCAGAGAGCCAAGGTATCAGGCCTGAAACAACCAGGTCCTACTATGGACACACAAGATTGAAATTATGCCATCCATACGAATGTGAGCTCTGTGCAGTCACATGGGTGACTGGCACCTTAGAATAAGTTAGCTGGGGCACTGAGATAGTGTCTCGGAGCGTATCATGGTTTAAAAAACATGGAAACCCGGCCTACACCCTAGAACAGGAGGCGCTGAGAAAGTGCAACAGATATCTGGCAGATCATGAAAGGGGATAACATCAGAGGCAAGGAGCTCAAACACCAAGCCAATCACCCCAGTAAGTGGTTCCAACACCACACCATCAACAACGTCCAGCTTGCTGCCACCCCGAACGCCGGTGGCGGAGATGGCTGAGGGACCCAAACCAGCTCCAGCTGCAACCTGGAGTATAATATGTTCACCAACCCTTCGCCCAGCCAGAGACTGAAAGACTTTGTGTTCGTTGTGAAAGGAATAGCACCAGTCTTGAATGAATGTTGGATGGGATGTAGTGATACACGGAAGACTCACACACAAAATGACGCCCAGGCACAGCTAGAAGGGAATAAATAAAGAGAGACATGGACTGCTTGGGGTCCTTCAGTGAGAAATATATGTGTGCGTATCTTCCTTTTTCTGGTTCCATGTGGTGATTGCTTGTTGCTTTAAGACCTTGTAGAATTGTTATATGTAATAGAACCTTTTATGATGTACTGTACTTTGTAGGAATGTTATGATTCAGTATGCTGTTCCCTGTTGGTACTACTGCATGCACTTTATTTCATCTGAACTTCTACTTGAATAAATATCTAATACCACTTCAAGGAGTTTGTCTTATTCATGAAGAGGAGGTCACTACAGATTTGGCAACGAGATGGGCACAACTTGTAATCTCAACCCACAACAAATTCTCCTTCTTTGAAAATTCATCGTTTCACCTTCGCTTTGCTACTCAACTATAATCGTGAGTAATTCAAAGGAACATTATTTTTGAAGCACCCCTTTTTCTCCTAATTCGTTGCGGATAATTACAACGTTGTAGCTCCAACGTTTTCCGTTATTGAACCTTTAATCTTAAAGGGTTACCCTCGCGTGTACAGCTAAAAGTGACTATTTTGAAAAGAGGAGAGGGGAAAGAATCACTGCATATTTTACTGAAAGCCTCATCGTTTTGGGCAAATATTTCATGATTGTGCTGGTTCCAGCGTGCGATTCGGTTGTTAGCGCTGTGCATTTTTTGAAAAGCATGTAACGCTTACCGAACCACCATTGCCTCGTTCTCAGCCTCGCTCTTCACAACTTTCATGCACGCAGCAGCGACGCAGCATTGCCTGGAACAATTGGATTCTACGCGCGCAGACACCTTTCACATCAACGCGCTCCTACGTGCATTTCTTCAACGTTGCAAGCGTCATCACGCTCTCCACCGCCATCTTGTGGTTGCTAGGACAACGCGACCACGGATACGAAGAGCGTTCTCTCCGATCTTCGTGTGGGTATTTATCATTTACTTTGACTCAATTTTAAAGCGGTTTCTACAACAAGCAATTTGGATAATACAATTTTTCATGAGGCTTATCATTTCTTTGCGCTATTCTCTTAAAGTGCATGCAGCGTGAAGTTTATTCCTGAAGTCCATTCTTTTCGTTTTCTTTCAAAAATAAAAGACAACATTAAGACTTCCACTATATACAAATACTTACATTATTTTGTGACATTTTTTTCAACATGTCTGTTGAAGCTACGCCTTCAAGATCCAATCCAACAGGAGATACCAATTTAAATAGAGACACCC
This sequence comes from Lissotriton vulgaris, assembly GCF_964263255.1. Classification (NCBI taxonomy): domain Eukaryota; kingdom Metazoa; phylum Chordata; class Amphibia; order Caudata; family Salamandridae; genus Lissotriton; species Lissotriton vulgaris. The sequence goes on along the minus strand of NC_141687.1, from coordinate 1,870,354,480 downwards.
ATCTTCCTTACCTACAAATCAATTCTCCTAAAGAATTTCTATCAATCCCGGGAGAACCAGTCGTGTCATGGTTAGACTGGAAGGAGTACTTTTTGAACTACATAGCAAACTTGGAAGATGCAAATGGTGTTTTTACTCCTGAAAGGAAAAAAAGAATGTTATTGTACTCTTTAGGTCCAGAAGGGCTTCGCATTTTTAATGAAATGCACAAACATCAAAGTGTGGAAGGAGATTTGGATGTGTTCAAAGCAGCTATTGTAGATCTTGATGACCATTTCTCTCCTGTAGTTTGTATTGCTGTCACCAGACATTCCTTTTTCCACAGGAAGCAACAAAAACGCGAGTCCATTGAAGAGTATGTCTCTAGTTTAAAAAAATTAGCTGCTAAATGTAAATTTGCACAGTTGCATGACGATCTGATCAGAGATCAAATTGTTATGTACTCAAAAAATAGAACATTGCAAGAGAAATTGTGGGTGGAAGGTGACAGTTGCTTGAAAGATATTATTGCTTTAGTGAAAAAAGCTGAACTTTCAGAAAGGTGCGCCAAAGTCACCTTATCACAAGATAAAAAGGAGGAGGTGGTTGGTAAGATTGTGGAAAAAAAGAATTTTTATGTTGGTCCTTGTCTTCATCATGAAAATCCTGCAGATGTTGTTTCCGACCTTCCTTCTGCAGAGGACACACAAAATGCTGGTGTTATTAAGTCTAGCAGTTTTGGTAGACCTATTCGCACTCCTAGCAAATTTGATGATTTTGTTCTTCAGTAATTATTATTTATTTTCTTTCTTTTGTGATGTGTGGTGATTGCTTGTTGCTTTAAGACCTGGTAGAATTGTTATATGTAATAGAACCTTTTATGATGTACTGTACTTTGTAGGAATGTTATGATTCACTATGCTGTTCCCTGTTGGTACTACTGCATGCACTTTATTTCATCTGAACTTCTTCTTGAATAAATATCTAATACCACTTCAAGGAGTTCGTCTTATTCATGAAGAGGAGGTCACTACATTCCACAGCCATCCCACACTGTACTGTCCCTCATCGGGCGAGGCATCTGTCATGGAGGTTTCTCTGAACCGGAAATAACCACACGAAAGGGAAGCGTAGCAATTTCTTGTGCCTTGATGATGATCATCTTAGGCAGCCTGTAGATAAGCAAGAGAAAGAGGGCAGCATTTAGAGACCCAAAGCTGGTCTAACGTTTCAGAAGGTGGATTCTCGTGAACCTTTCCAGCTTCCCTTCCAATGGCGCGCGCTTGCGTCACAGTTTCTCTTTCACCAATTGGAGGGCCTGCTCAATGCTTGACGTTCGCACCTGTTTTCAGCATCTCCTAGCAGCATGGCGGAGCCGTCTGCTGCACAGAGGCCTCCAGGGGACACGCTGAGCCGCCAAGATATATATGCCCTTCCACCGAAGGTCCTGCCCTACCACGCTGGAATCTCCCAAGCCCATATCTCACTCGTAAAGAGGAACAGGACACTTTGTCATAAAAATGAATTTCCTTTAAACACAAAGCCTGCGTTATTTATGGGATGATTAATTGCCCCCAGGGGATTCATCCTCCTGGCGCCAGGCTCTTTTAATGTACTTCTTACAACTGCAGGTGGGAATTTGTGCTTGGGGACCTGCGGCCCATTAACATTATTTATTGATGTAAGTAATAGGAGTCTCAAACTTAACGTGGAAACTACATGTTCGACAAGAGACGTGTATTGTACGACAGACCGGGGTCAAAGTGTCACGAGGCATCACCCCGCCGTCAGACTGCGGCCCGGGGGAGACGGGTGGGAACATTTGCGGGTAAAGCCTTCTTTCCAGCGCCAGTCGAACGGAATACGGTTCTTTCACGCGGAACTGAAACTTTGACTTTCACAGAGGAGGAAGATGTGTCTGCAGCGTGAAGTATAAAAGACCGGGGGTTTGTTTCCTGTGCCAGGAGCAAGCAGTAGAGAGATCTGAAGGGCTGCGCCGAGATTTCCCAGTAGACTAGAGTTTTGAAAGCCCGAGAGTATTGGGGAAGCGTCAACTCAAGCCTGGCTGGAGTATCTCTTTAAAATGTCTGTCTGCACGTTTATTTTCTGAAGACAAGTTGGTTATTTTTTTAGTGTATTGGTAGATCATGACGTTTTTCAAATTATCGTGGCCTTTAGGAACAGACTTTGTCTTCGGCAATGTGCTTAAGAAACACTCCGGGAAGCTCTTCACAGTAAGCATGGACAAGGGAGTAGCCAAAAAATAAAATACCCCCCACTTTGAGCCACATGAATGCCTCGGTTACTTACCGGTAATCTTCATTACTCCAAGTGTAGTCTTCCTCGCCACATGACTGACGTAGTGAGCTTCAGCGCCACACCAGAAGCATCCAAGCAAATTACCGCGCTAGTGCTCCCACCCCCCATAACATGGCTGACCTCCTTCACCTGTGCCCTAGTACAAGAGGAGGCACAACCTACCCCACGTCCTGTTCAAGTACCAACCCTCAGCACCCAAACCACATGAAGCCGATAGCCAAACAGGGAAGGGAGGGATGGGAACTCATGTACTGAGGAAGACCACACTCAGAGTAATGAAGATTACCGGTAAGTAACTGGGGTATTACCCCCCTCGTAAGTCTTCCTCGCCACATGACTAATGTAGTGAGCATATACCAAAGCCAACGTGGACAGTCAACAGTGGGAGACCAACAACCACCCCAGACCCAGGCACAGCAGAGAAGGTGGGCAGAAACAACTACTCAGGAATGACAGGTAACGGACAGACCTCAGGGAAGGACATAGGATTAGGGCACAGGAAGCAAGGGGACCTCAAAAAGGACCCCAACCCGACCAGCCGACTCAAGGCCACCAAGAAAACAACCAACATGCCCATGAACAACACAGCCACTGACCCCAAGGGTCCAAAAAGGGGGCAGCATGCAGCCCCTGAAACACGCATCAATCTAGCCGCCAAAGGAGCCTGCCCATCCAGTAGAGGACAAGAGAAAGCAGGCAAAGCAGCTTGCGGCTTCCAAAGAGCAGAAGGAGCCAGGCCCAACAAAACTCCAGGAACCAACAAAACTCCAGGAACCAGACAGGAATACCTGAATCAGAGTCCAGCCCTACATGACATCCCACCAAGAAAAAGGATCACAATAGCAGGATCAAGACCAAAGGGACGCCTGAGGTCAAGAGCCCAAAAGCAGGCATACAACCTCTGTCAAACAGCCTTCTGGACAACAGACAGACCCATCCAATAGCCAGGCATGAAGATGTAGTGGCCGACGAACCCATGCCGGGAGAGGAGAACCCTGCAGAAGAGATGGATTGGTGAGAATTGCCCAACACTCCTAAACCGCAAGATCCTAAGAAGAGGATACCAGGGGTGGTGGACCCAGCCCAGCACAATCAACATAACAAAAGCCCCCACCAGGCGGAACTGGCACAGCACCCTGGCAAACAAATGGATCAGAGGAAAGGCGTAAAGTAGGCTGTCCGGCCACTGGAACGACATTGTATCCACTAGCCATGCCAACAGCCAGGGGCTACCGAGCAGAAGCGGGGTGGAGAGCAGAGACCATGGCCGCAAAGAACGCCCCCGATGGGCACCCAAACCTCATTTGCAACACAAGGAACACCCCCGTCAACAAAGAGATTGAATGCATGGGAGAAAAACCAGCTCAGGTGGGCTGCTGCACAATCGTCCCTACCCAGGAGATACACCACCCTCAGAGAAAAAAGAGGGCTCACCGCCCAGGTCAGAATCCCCTGCTTCAGGAGCCCCAAGGACTGAACCCTGCAACACCCCTGGGGAGGGAGACAACTCAACACGAAAGAAAAGACCCAAACACCTGACAGGCCATCCAAAATGCCCCAGTACCCTGAAGCTGAAAGAGAAACCATCCTGCAGGGGGATCCCACCTCTCCAGGACTGACCAAGGCATCAAAGTCGCCTCCCCCAGCCAAACTCACTGACAGCCATGGTCACCACCTGAGAAGGAGACACTAGAAAAAGGGAGACCCCCGGCCAGACGGACGGTGTCCAATCCCCACACCAGAGCCACGCCGATCCTAAGAAAAACCCCACAAGCAGGACTCAATGGCTGGAACACAGGGACCAAAGTGACAGTAGATGAATAACCACGGGGTACAAGAACAACTGAGCCCACGGAAGAACACTGACAGCTGCTGGCATCAACCCCTAAAACCACAGAGATACATAAGCAGCAACCTCATCGAGCAGACAACTAATTTCCCACAAGTTGCCCTCCTTTCAACCGGAAGAAAAACTTGACCACGGACCATGTCCAGGCGAACCCCACTGAACCCCAGACCAGGTGTGGGGAACAGACCAGATTCACAGCAGTAGCTAAGGAAGCCAAGGACTTCCAGAATCCCGCACACCACCAGGGCGCTCAGTTTGCCCTTAGTAAGAGAAGAGCCAGAAAACAGCAAATCATCCAGATATGGAAACACATCCATCTTCACCTGGATGGATAACCCCCACCAAAGGAGCCAACACAGTTGTGAAAACAACTCAAGGGGCCGAAGCAAACCCAAAAGGGAGAACCTGGAACTGACAACGCTCCGAACCCACGCAGAACCTGAGAAACCTCGGGGAGACCGACAAGACCGGCATGTGGAGATAAGCAACCAACTGATCCAAATGATGCCACCACAGTCCCCTTACTCAGAAAAATATAAAATTCCCGCAAAAACGACATCCCAAACGTTCATGGGGAACACATTTTTTATTTTATTTACATGCTCTAAGTCCAGCACAGGCCAGAAAACCCATGACACCTTCCTCACCAGGAATAGGAGCGAACACACTCCCTGACCACTCTGACCTGGAGGAACCAGGCTTTATGCTCCCTTAGCAAGCAGGGCTCGAATACCAGCCACTGGGCCCCACCCACTGCAAGAGAAGATGGAAGGGCGGTACAAATAACCTGGGGGACAATCTCCAACAACCATTGGAGGGAGAACAAACTGTACCCCGTATACAGAAACCTCAAACTTGCACCCCAAAGCCTCACAGAGAGAGAGGATGTGTGTAATGACTTGATTGTACCAGGGGAAACCCAATAAACCCTTGTAGGCTTGGGCAATGATTATTTCAGGTCAAAGGAATGCTACAAGGGATTTGTTTTTATAGTATTCAAGCTCAGTTGGGAGTCGTATCAGTAATATCAACTCCAGTTTACCAAGTATCACATATTAACAAAAATAGAGATTAATCTATGGAAGGAAAAGGAAACACGGAGATGTAATAAAATCTGTTCTTCAAAAATTTTTATATAGATTCAAAAAAATATAAATTGCAATTCAGAGTATGGGGCGACAGCTACATCATCTCCTCCTCTGTTGCTTGTGCACAGGCACACAACCATCATTAATTAATTTCTTTTGGTTGTTGTTATCAATTGATTGGAGTTGATGTTTAAGTTGTGAATTGATGTGGTGAAGTCATATATACCCCTTTTCACTTCTTTGTTGCTTTTTATGTATGTCTCCCCATACTCTGAATTGCAATTTATTTTTTTGAATCTATATAAAAATTTTTGAAGAACAGATTTTATTACTTCTCCGTGTTTCCTTTTCCTTCCATAGATTAATCTCTATTTTTGTTAATATGTGATACTTGGTAAACTGGAGTTGATATTACTGATACGACTCCCAACTGAGCTTGAATACTGTAATGACTTGATCCACTATCGGAGAACAGGAACCAACTGTTAAAGAGACACCCTATCCGCAGCCCCAACCTCGAAAAGAAGGACACCCCTGGAAGCCGACAACAGACCTAAAACCCTCCAGCTACCAAAAGAACCTTCACTAGAAGACACAGCCGGGGGCAAATGCTCGTGTCCTCCACAGACACTGACAACCTGAGGAGCGCAGAACAACCTTACCCCTCAAAAAAGAAACGTCAGACAACATCCCGGTCTTTTGTAGCATCACTGCCAGGGTGGGCAGGATAATCACCCCTCGCACCCTAAGCTCGGCCATACATGAAAGGCCCCAAGAGAGGCTGGACAGAGAGTAGGAAAGAAAGGCAGACGTGCAAAGGAAAAGTAGACCGTGGCGTCAGCGCTCTTGACCACCAACTCCACCCGCATGTCCACCAGAACAGGGGGTGGGAGGGCAGAGTCATCCCCACACACTATAGTCCCTTGGGATGGCAGACCAGCCACACCTACTGCAGCAGAGATCATCCACCACCCCCTCAGCACTAGAAGAAGGAACAATGCATACTCCATGAGACGCGGAAGGACACATACGCAACTAAAAATATAGCAGGTATAATAAGCTGCATGGCCAGCAATGAGGGTGTCACAACCTGATTTTTAAGAGCTGTTTGAAATTTAACCACCTTAGGATACAAACAAAACACTTATCCTTCGAGAGCCTTTGCCACCACAAGCAGAAGACTTACGATTGAGCTGTAGCTCCTTGGCCCCAGACCTTGATGGCCAGGGCATGCTTCATCCTGAACATCACCTGAAGCCACCAATCTACACATTGCCAAATATCCGACAAACAATCCAAAGGATTAAAAAGCCCTAAAGTAACTAAGGTGCAGTAACACTCCGGTTACCTTGTTGCATAGACCCTCAAAACACTCAGGCCAGCTTGCATGCACATCAGCGCAACAACCTTGTGCGCCCCCAGTCACCAGCTGAATCCAAAAACAAAAACTGCACCAAATGCGCGATTCGGCGACTACCACCATCGACAAGGTCGTTTACATGCGGTTGGACCCTACCGCATGTGGATGTGGGATGGGATGCGGCCTGCGGTGTAAATGGATACACCGCAGGCCGCATCCCATCGGCGGCGTGACTAGCAAAAACCCGACTCGCAGTCATGCGGGCAGCAACACAAAAGAAAGGAAGCCAGAGCAGGGTACCTGGAGGAAACACACCTGCTTGGGGTCCAAAAACATGGCGTGGCGTCATCAGAGACACAGAAAACAATGCCGGAGTTGCTCACAGCTGTTACCCCTCATCCCAGACCATAAGCCAGCTGAAGCAGAGCTTCAAAAACGACAGTGAAATCCCGCTATTGCAGGGCTGTAATAATGCATAGTTAAACATGCTATTTGCACTAATACATAAGTGCAGCCCAATGGCACCATGCATTAAGTGAGTCTGCATACCAGGACCTCTGACTGGAATCTGGGCCTGCTAAAGCATGACCGCACCCCACTTACCTGCAACTTGCTTGAAGAGTCTGCAACGCGGAACAAACAAAAGGATATGGGGTGGGTTGTGCCTCCTCTTGTACAAGGTCAGGAGTGAAGGAGGCCGGCAATGTTAAAGAGGAATGGCAGTAATAGAGCGCTAAATTTTAGTGAAGGTTCTGTTGGGGATCTGAAGCTCACTACGTTAGTCATGTGGTGAAGAAGACTTACGAGGAGGTAATGAAATGTCCTAGCAAAGAGAGCGATCCCGACCCTTTCTATTAAGGAGGCAGTGGGATTTGTTCCCCAGAGCCAAACGATTCAGAATGATGCATTTTACAGCAAGATTTGAAAAGAAGGCACATTTTCTAGCATTGACATCTTTCTTTAGTTTATTTTTTACTTTTTTCTCTCCATCTTTCTTTCCCACATTCTATTTATTTATTCCATCCCTTGTCATTCTCCTCTCATTCCATTTTTCCATTTTCCTTTTGCTCTGTTCATTCTTCTTTCAGGTGTCTTGTGCTTTCTGTCCTTCTTTATATGCATGTTTAATTGTCCTTCCTGCTTTCCATCTTTCCCTTCTTTAGTCCCTTCCACACATTCTTGTTCCTTCCTTTCTTATCATCCTCCTGTCCTTGCTTTGCCCTTTCTCTCATCCCTCTTTCTGCTTGAATTCCTCCTATTTGCTAATTCTTTATTTTCTTTCCTTCCACCGCCCTACTACCCGTCTCTCATTTCTTCTTTGGATTATTTTATTCTATTAGCTGCTTTCCTTTCTTTCTCTCCTCCCACTTTTATTTCTGGTTTTTCCTTTTTTGTTTTTGCTACCCCTTTTTCCAAGTGTCATTCTTTTCTTCTGCCTCCAATTTTTTTCCTTTTCCGTCCTTCTTTCCATTCTTCTGTGTGCCTATGTTCCATCCTACTTCCTTTTGACTTTTCTTCGTTATTTCTTACTTGAATTCTTTTTTCCTTCCTTCAAGATATTTCGTTGTTTTTGCCTCCAACTTAATTTTTCTTTTATAGTCAAACCTTTCTCTTTCATTCTGTCACCATTTTAACCTTTTTTTTACTTCTCCACCCCTTCCCCAGCCCACAGTTGTACTTTTTTATTCGCCCAGCATTTATAGATTTGTACTTCTTCCTTTTAATGACCACCCAACCAGAGATAATAGTTAAGAAGGGCCATAAATTAATGTAAACAGTCCCGTCACCCCAGCTTCAGCTGGCAAAGAGTGGCCTTCACTAGACCCTTGAGCATGGAGTTGATTGCAAAGCAATATTATAATTAAACACTGTCAAAGCCAATAGTTTTGGCCTTTATATAGTGAATGTAGAAATGCCAGATTAGGTACTGGTACCCATCAGTGTAATGTTATGTTGAACTGATTTGTAAAGTGCGCAGCTACTCAGAGTGTCCCGGCGATCAGGCTAAGGGCAGCAGACCAAGGAACCTAGATTATCTGCCTTAAGAGCCACGTCTTTGGTTTACGCCTGAAGGAAGCGAGATTTCTGACCATATGGAGGTCTTTTGGAAGTTTGTTCCAGGTGAGCTTCCCCAGGTATGAAAAGGATCTCCCGCCTACTCTTAGTCTATTGATCCGGCGCACACTTGCAAGGCACGCGGAGGACCGAACGTAGGGTACGTGCTGGGATGTATTAGCTGATTCTCTCTCTGAGGTATACCGCGCCCATGTCGTGCAGGGCCTTATGCCATGGTTCCAAGCCTTACTCTTCAAGGTCACAGTCCTCATTAATGAGGTGAACCCCAACTCCATGAAGTGAATTTTACTTGAAATCCTCTCATGTTGTCAGGTTTGTAGTAAGAAGAGTAGGCTTAATAACAGTGAGGGGTAAGTTGTGTACGCATAAATTCCACATTCCTCAACTTTGTTCCAATACATGCTAATGGTGAAATATGACAGAATGTCCAAAATGCAGCCCTACAGATTTGTGCAAGAGAGATGCTCTTACTGTTACCCTTTCTATCTGATTAAGAATCCCTGGATGTCAGTAGGAAAAGGGTTGTATGCCAGTGGGTAGTCCAGAACTATGGTGCATCCACTCTAAGGCCTGAGGTGAACAAAGTAGTGTACATTTTTACACTGGGGAGATGTCTCATCATTATAAGAGAGGCACCAACTCCTGCGAAGGCATAACGGGCCATGACTATTAACTTTGAATCAGTGCTTAATTGGAGCCGGTGGTTTCCAGTGCTCACCAAAGGCACTTAATCATCAACACCGGCGCTTTTCATGAGCACCAGTTAAGGATATTTATGGTAGGCATGTGGAGATTGAGTGATTTGCCTAGAATCACAGAATGTTGAGCCAATGTCGAGACTCAAACCTAGTGCCAAAGTTTGCAGCTCTGGCCATTATGCCACATCCTCTCCCCACTTTCATGGTTGGTTAGTAGTTGGTTCAGTTTTAGGCGGCGCTAACAGAAGAAATGGCTGCTGACGAGAGCCACCTCACCATTTAAAAAAAAAAATTTCAAATTAACAACTGCTTTGAATGCTTCCTTGCCACTGCTCTTAGGCATGGGATCAGGGCAACTGAGGTAATGCATAAAGACAGCCTCTTGGCCATGCTGACACTAATGCATTAAACTCCGAAGCTTGATGGTCCATTAAATGATGATAGAATGTTATAAGCTTGGTTTAGTACAGAGTGGTGAAGAAGAACAGGCCAGGGAACCCAATCCTGGAACTCAGATGATGAAAATATCTTGGGTTAGAAGGACTTCGAGGATGTAAACATTCAACCTAGTCTGTTTTGCTGGGAACTATTTACCCCTCTAGGTAGCTGCAGATATTCTCCCAGGATCCTATCTCGGAAGCCAGGCTGGCCTTGAGCCATGGTGCAGGAATCAATATGCCCAGCAAGCCAGGTGGACAGCCTCCTGGTGGCAGCATTTCTGGCCTCTCTTAGTGAATGCAAACCAATGAAATAATGTTACAGTAATGACACCACGGGACATGGTCTGCCATCCACAGGTAACAGAGCCAACACGTTTTAGAGATGGTGGAGGCCAGGTAGATGGATTAGGAAATGGCACCAGCTATCATTTATTCCGCCTAACTGTGTTACTGGCTGACTTGGAAATCTTCCATAGGTGTTTTAGAGTATCGCAAATGTAAGTCGAATGTGGTCGAGTAATGTACCGATAATGTAACACTTCATCTGGCTCGGATATTTTGGAACACTGAGGCATAGTCTTACCTTGAACCCTGTAACTCTACTACACCTAGCCTCCTGTGCACTGCCCTCAGCTCGTGCATCCACGTCCTCTGGACACGTGTACATATTAAGTCTGCATAGATCTATTTTGGCAACAAGCAGCTACATTGCTTGCTTCTATGAATCACTCGGATTAAATTTGTCGAAATTGATGCCGTACTTATTTTGTTTTTGCAGCTGGTGATCGTGTACTGTATGTCTTGTGCCTGGCTATGCAAAATGTAATTATCAACACTGAATCAAAACTCTGGTGTGGAAATCTTGAACTGAATTTTTTGAAACAGGGATTTTGCAGAAATATAGGTACATGCTTACGCACAGGCAAGGGATTTGCCATAGAATCCAATACTCCTAACACTGGACCAGCGCCACATGGATGGAGGGGCACAAGCGGCACTCACATGCATCAACCACAGATTAGTGGCTCTGAGGAGGTCTTGTAAAGGTCTCCGGAACTGTCCCAATGGGCAATCCCGTAAATGGAGTCCCAGCAGCAACTCTAAATGCAAAACGATTATCCCTTAAAATGTGCCACGCCTTCCAGGCGCTGTTGGTGAGAAGGGGCATTATTAACTCAAAATGGCGGCGTTCCTCCTTTGCCTCAAGTGATCCAGCTTTGGGCCTCTGCTTGCTGAGCACGAACTAGAACAACTGCCCAGTTTCCATAAAAACAATCTCTGCCTCTGGCCGCCGGTTTAAGCTGACCTCTTCACATTCCCCACGCTAATTAGGCCTAAAGAGCTTGGCTGCCGAATTCACTGAATCATCATAATAAGCCTTGAAGCTTCTCAAGTCAAACCAGGCCATCCAGAAAGCGGCCTAAAAATAGCCCGCGCCCTCTGATACTGTAGTTTGTAATGGTTGCCTCATTCCACTCGTGAGCAATTTTCTTGCAATCATCATCGTGAGGACAAGTTGGCGGGTTCCTTTGGAAGGGCTTTCATTCGCTTTAGTGTAGCTCTGTTGCCAGTTAGTGGGATAGCCATGTTAAATGATAGCTGTTACACGCTGCAGGGAAAGCCTTACATTCTTGCGCCACCTGGGACTTTGTCTATTTGAGAAATTAGATGCTTGGGCGCGTATATGTCTCTCCGTACAAGAGTGCCCCATATGAAATGCCAAAGTCTGCAGTGACTTAGAGTGGGGATGGTCAGTGGGGGGTCACATGGAAAAGGACCCTGTGGACTAAGTGGACACACTCTACTACACTAAGTAATGTATGCTTTGTGCTACAGTTCCCCAGTATTAATGGAAAATTCACAAAAAATGCCAGTCTAGGCTGAGGGGAGCACGAGCAGAACGGAGTCCAACGAGGCAGAGACAAACACGTTTTCCAGCATGGTTGTTGCCAAAGTGAGAAACAGATCTCGACTTTTTATTCCAATTATAAAGCTTGAAAAAGTTTGCTAAGTATCCCAAGTGACTGCTCTACAACTACTACCAAAGGAACAAATTCATGGTTAGGAGAACTCCTCTGGGCCTGGCAAATTCTCCTCCGGGAGTCCTTTCGAGCAGGGGTGTAATTCCTTCTGCACCGGGGCGTGAGGGCTCATTTTCGTTTCTGGAGCTGGATGACAGTCCTGCAGAGCGGTCCTGGGGATGGGGAAGGAGGTCTTGGCAAGATGGGTGCAGCAGCCTGGAAAGACGAGTGCAGGAACCTCCTGACAGGGTTGGAAGCTCCCTGGTGTATGCTCTCGTGAGTGCTTTACCGGGGTAGACCGGTGACCAGGACTGTCACTGCAAGCGTGAGTCACAGTATGCTGCTTAGTGAACTGGAAGAAGCACCGAGTCTTAGGTGAGGAGCCAGGAGTGTCACTTCAATATCTGGAATGCAGCCAGATAGGTGAGGTAGAGCCCAATCCAATACATTATTAAGCAAAGGAAGGCTTGAAACTGAACACGAGGTAGGGGAATCGAAGCAGTAAGGAAGGAGGCAGATAAAAGAGACTCTGTAGCCAATGGGTGTTGTTCTCTTTTACTTTCCTCTATGCTGCTATTGTATCTAAGAGGAAGCACAACTTGTCCTAACAGCTACGAGGAGGTTGTACAGAAGGAACATGAAGCCCTTCAAATGGTTTTACGTTGGACGAAGAAGGTGACCTGAGTCAGTTATGAGTAGAGTACACGTATAGGAATGTGGATATAACTTCCCAGAATACTTTGAATAACTTGATCCACCCTAACAAATATGAAAAGTCACCAATGTGACTTAGAACCTAACAGAATGTATATGTATCTGATTGAATGACATCTTGCGTGACATGTTACCTACACATGTTATGGGGCCTTCCCTGCTGCCATAATTGGCAAAGTGAGTATCTGAAGGACTAATTACAATTTAAATCAAACCTTATGGCAGTCCAGGCTCTAAGAACTAGTTCTCACAGTCTTTGAGGAAGATCACTAGAACAAGACAAGAAAACACATTTCCTCTTGGTTCCTTATAAAATCAAAAACAACTCTGGATGCAGAGGGAGGATGGATCTGGAAATCTACCTAGTTATCATCAAATGCATCAGAAGAAGCCTCATTAGAGGTCAGCACCAGCAGGTCATTTACTATTCAATTAAATGTGATGGATGCAAGGAGATGACCTTCCAAGACCACTGCTTCAAGTCACGGGCAGTCCTAGGTTTGAAAGGATCATAAGATAAGTACTACTTTTAGTTTTTACTCACTGCACTTAGGCTAAACCTAATTTTCATGCGCAAAAGGAGCACGCTACAGAGAAAAGACTTTTTTGTAGCAGGAGAATCGCAAACATGAGTTGCTGTATCTAGAACATTATGGTGTGGGGTGGCCAGCTAATACAGGATTACAGAAATTAGAAGTGAAGGGGAGGGACAAGGAATTGACAGCACCATTGAACAGCTGTGTAGAGACATCTTACCTTTCAGGAATGTGTGCAATAAGCAGTAGTGATCATTGCAAACCACATGTTTGGAGGACCTTCGAGAAGCTGAACAATGTATCGCCTTCAAGAAGCAAGGGTAAGGTAGGCGGTCATGCTCAAAGATAATTGACTGGGACTGCTGGGTTGATGGTGAGCTTTGCTGAGATAGAAGTCTGAGGTCAGCGTACTTTTCCATCTGGACCTGGTTCTGACCTGGTCTCATAGGAGACAGGAGCAGGGGCATGTGAGTGCTTCTGGTGGGGTAGTCCTGCAGCGCATGTGCATCGACACAATGGCATAAGTGAGGGGGTCAGTCATCGACCTAAGGGGAGAACCGTAGATGTAGCGCGGCCCCCTAGTAAAGAAGTACCAGACTTTTAGAGATCCATTGGGCAGACAGCTTGGCCCTAGGTCTGGGCAAACCACGCGTGGACACATTCCCAGAGGGTCTCTGTGTCATCAAACCATCCTTTCAATGTAGGGGGGATGGACACGCTGCACTAGAAAGCTGGGGGAACATGGTTAGCTTTGAGTCAGATTTTATTCCCAAATTGTTCAACATAGCCACCGTGCCAGGCTACGTTTCGAGCTCCTTGGGCCAGATGTCAGTGAACCAACAGGAAACCGACAAGCACATCCTCTCCAGTTTGGTGGGCTTCATCTTTATATAGCAGCTCCTAATCCAGTGATAGAGTGACGACAGGCACAAAGCTACTGCAGTAGTGTAACAAAACTTGAGCCCCCACCCCCAGCAGAGTACATGGAGTCGGCCCCCTCCACCCAGCCCACCACCTACCACTTTTGCAGAGCTCCCCCCGAGCACTGGGCCCCCGCACCACAGGGGCATGGGGGCTTATGCTGCACCATTGAGCTAGTGTTGAATGCAGTGTTCTTGAGTAAAAATGGCCATGACTTGATCAAGAGCTGGGTGTAACGGTGATTTCTTCACAAAGTGAAATATGTTAGCAGCCACATTCACAGAGCCTCTCCAACAACAGAGCATGGTGGGCCAACAGGACCAACAGGCTCAGAGCCCTGATCACGCTTTCTTCACTTATATTAAACTCTAAATGAAGAAATAAATGTCTCCTATCGTCCAGCTCTTAAGTCACCTCAGGCTCGATATTTTATTCTGGATAGACTCCAGCTTGTGCTTCATTAAAATGGTGAACCCTCTAAGCATGGTCTTGTTATTATCCGATACTGGTGTCTCTTTCCATCAATTTAGGAGGGATGGCAGGTTGCAACTGAACCTTAAATGGGATAAGTCTTGCGGTTTTGCCTTATATTGTTCGTCAGAGAGATAACTACTGCTCTCCTGAAAGCCTCAGGGACAGTGCCAGGACTGACTAAGGGACTGCCAATCTTTACATGGACATCCACAGCATCCGCCAGCGTCCGCTTGCTGGGCAGAAGGCGGATTCTGAAGCTTTGTTCTTGTGGCACACCAGTGTATCTGAATGTACTGTAGAAAAACATTCCAGCAATACAAGGCTCAACCTCGCTTAACTTGAGAGTTTAAGAATTTGGCATTAACTAAACATTTTTGGACTAAATGTCTTGCTATATTTCAAAACATTTGAGAACAAAAATTCATATCGGATAGCAAAGACTCGTAGAGGCTGTTCCAGAGAGTTGCATATTAGGCTGAAGAACACGTGCACCGACAGATCTGGCCTGAGGAATATTACACTTTTCAGTGTCAGGTCAGGCGGGGGTTGTTGCAGACTTCCTGTAAGCAGAGTGGGCAAGTGTGTCAGTTGTTTTACACTTTCATCTTACAAGGAGAATGGGGCCCTGTACGGCAGAGAGAGCTCTCTTTTCTGTTTCACCTTCCCCTCTCCTGCAACAAGCATTTATATATTTGTCAGCCAGTATCTAATTAGCATACCTAGTGTGCTCGCATCTTACAGCACAACTCATATGGTATCAACACATTGCCCAAACTTCCCCACAAACTGTACCTGAGGTCTTTTTACATCCTCTGCCTCTTTCCACGAGAACGGAAAACCAACCCACACCAACTGTGACCTGAAACAGCATGAGGAGCAACAGGGTTTCATAACTTTGTAAATGGTATTAATATTTCCACGGGCGACGCCTTCAGCCGGCATCCGGACTGCGCCCTCCAGCGCCACTGGCACATGAAGGGGGCAGAGACTCCTCCTGGCCAGGGCTGCTTCCAGGGAGGAGCCAGCCAACGCCGGGCGGAATCAAGATAGAGCCAAAAAAATGAAAAGGCAGATGCTGTCCAAAGAAGCCAACTGTGGGGCACGCGCTGTGTCAACTGCACTGTTAGTGCGCCTTGCAACAGGTGTACACTATACTGAGTGGGCGCATATCTTACAACTGCAAGGACTATAAGGGGCAAGGGGCCTGATGTACCATAGGCTGGTCTGGTACTCATTCTGAGTCTATGGAGAAATGTGTTTATACACAAGAGCCTAGAGGGCTTTTTACTGATAGAGGAAAAGACTGATGGTTCGGTTCAGAGTGCCCACTTAATGTGCAGGAGGATCCTCAACTAACTCATCTATGCCTTCCTCGTTAGTAATTAGAAAGTGTCCTCATAAGAGCAATGAGGCTGTTGCAAAAGAGGTACGAAGAAGAGGAATTCATATAGAGGAATACAATAGCACAGATTGGCAAAACAAGAGACAAGCCTTTTCTAGATACATTAGTGAATGAGAAAGTTCCATAATGTAAAGCAAGGCGAGCAGGAAAAAGTTTTACGGTGATCTTGGAAAAGATAGATTACTTATATTCTTTGAGAAGCAGTTGAGAGTTAATTGCAAACTAGACACGGATCTCAACATATAAATAATAAAGTCAAGGGTGGTAGATACTAGGTGTCCAAAGGTGAAGCAAAGAGCAAGACACTCCTAGGCTAAAGATGAATGGCCAGACTCGTCCTATTCTGAAAATAAATTTAAACTCTCGATTTTGCCCAGATGGTAATTATCCTGAAAGGTTGATCTCACCCGTCGTGGTCAGATGGCCATGCAGGCTTTGGCTATCATATGGGTGAATGTTTTTAAGACCGTCATAGAAAGTGGCCTCCAAAGGTGAGCTTTAATCAGCAATCATTTCAATTATACAATCTGATTGTTAGCCCTCTCCTGCTGTATGGGTCTTATTATGGAGGCAACTAAAGGGGAAGAAATAAATGCATTGGCAAAACCAATATATCTTATTATCTTATGTTAGTGTGCAAGGGAAAGTAATCAGACATTCTTAAATTATGTTTACTTGCGTTGCATTCATAAATGCTGTTTATCATATTAAAACCGGCCCTGGGGTTTTGCCAATGAAGGGGTAAATGTAGAAATAAATAATTGCTTTCTTCATAGGATGCATATAAGAATAAAGAATTGAACGTGTCAAACAGTGTGATGCTTCAATGTACTTTCCAGATGTAAAAACGTAGCTCATGCATTCTAATGGAAGCACTAACTGAAAGGTGGAATGAGACACCAAATAGCCAATAGCATGAGGTGAGAGGGTAATGCTCCTCTGTGTGAAGCCAAAGACCACTCTAGTTGGTAACATTACATCTTCCAGACAGCTATGCTGCCAAGCCAGTCCTAATGAGTGGCTGCTCAGGTGGGAGCTACATATATGGTGCACAATTAATACACAGTGTCCCTTCCCCTATACCCCATCTGTGTTAAGTTCCTCACTTTTTTTCCTTTTCATGTGCTCTCAATCTTAACTTCTCTCACTCCCTCATCTAGTCTTTCACTCTCTCCAGTGTCTTCTAGCACCATGAACTGCCCAGAGGTAACATGTTGGTACTATGTAAAATATTGTGGCTTTAGTGTCTATAAGAAACCTTATGAGCAGTGTGCAGACCAGCCTATACGACAATCAGAAGATATCACAAGATGGTGGTGCCCGTGAAAGGCCGGTAGAGCATGGGTAGAATCCATTGCTTGTCAGACCTGTCAAGCGAGGGACTGCCACAGCCCGACTTACCTTACATTGGCACCTGTCAATGGCGAAATATCAAATCAATCAAAAGGCCAATCTTTTTCGGCTTACTGTAGATAAGGTGTAGGCCAGGGCTTTACTAGAAACAAAATCAGTCGTGCCACAAATGTTTAAAACAGCCCAAGGCTGTAGGAGGCCAGTGGTAGATTCTTCCCATGGGGGCTTTCATGGTTGGGTCATGTTAGCCCATCCTGCTCTGAAAGTAGGCCCCTAACCTGAATGTAACAGAGCACATGCCAGAGGACAGAGTAGCTTCATGGACGTCATTTAGGCGGCTAACCAGGGGCCGCAGCTGCGACCCCTGGCTTGGCCCTTGCGACCCCTGGCACTGCCTTTGCGACCCCTGGTCTCAGAGGTGGCAAAATCAGTGCTACTGTGCCTGGAACATAGGAGCATCTCACCCTAATGGACGTCGTTTCAGCTTAATTTTCATGGTTTTCTGTCAAATTGTTATTACACTAATAGTAAATAATATTATTTACTAATAGTGTAATAAAAAATGGACTATAATAAGCTGTCATATGTCCCTATCTGACAGCTAAAGTAAGACGAAAATGCTTTTAAATGTATGCTGTATACATGCCTGTAGGTGAGTGTGTTTATTTGAGAGTGTGTAAATGTGTGTGCATGTTTAAGCTTGTGTGTGTGACACAAAGTAAAGGTCAATGGTGTGTGATGTCACTTCTGCTACCTCGGGTATTTTGGTGAATTGTCGCCTATGAGTAGCTTGTCCTGTCCTGGCTATATCAGAAGTCACTTTATTTACCACCGATTTGTCAGAATAGGACTCCACAAGAAACGTGTGCAAAGAAAGTCTGATAACTCACTCCTCCGTTGTTGCACCTTAGACTTCATTTATTGACTGATATTTTAAGCACACCATTAGCTCATCAGCTCCACTCTCCCCCCACTTTACAAAAACAAACAAAAAAGGCTATTCCTTTACATCACCGAGGACTAAACCCAGATGTATTTTCATAATATAGATTTCAGATAATATAACGTCCTCGCTTGGCTGCTAAATGGCGATCGAGCAGCAGTTAAACACGACCCAGGCCCCGTCTGATAGTAACCTCACAGAAAAGAAACTCAGGCAAAAGGCAACACGTGAATTATACAATGTCCAGAAAAGGATAAGGTTTCCATTCTTAGCACGACATGCCCCGGTCTCTGGTTATTAAAGGAAAGGGTAACAGATACCAGCTCATATTTTAATCAAGAAAAAAAACCCTGGTTCCTTTTTTTTGTGTGCTTATTTGTTCAATTTTTCTTACCCAGAAAGCTGTGCGCCGGTTTGTCCTCAACCACCCGAATCCGCCTGGCTCCAGCTGGGATCACCGTGGCTTCGATATAACCTGTGGAAAAAAAGTTCAGGCAGATAACATTTTTTTACAAAAAAGGTTACTGAATAGTTAGTTGGCAGTCACATTAACAACCAACTCCTTTAGGAATCTATGTTGAGCCTAGCCTTCTCAAGATTTAGGACACCATATCCGTGCACGAGCAAACCTCATAGCTGTGTAGGCCATAGGTCCAGTTACTGCGAGGTACCTGTGGAAACAGAGGCGCTACTCCATAAAATACCTCTTAGACATAGAAGCCAGTCTGCCATTCAGTGCACCAATAAACATGCACACGTAAAGTATGGTACAGAATATTTTTTTTTCTCTGAGGTTGTTCACTTCTCACTTGAAATAGATTTCCCAGAATTAAAATTCAACCTTTTGAAGGAAAGTTTCTTTAGAGCAGTGGTCTTCAAACGTATTAATACTGTGTCTCTTTGTGTAAAAAAATCCACTAGGGTCCCTGCAGACTGGAAACCATATTATTTTACAGTTATTCTACAGAATTGGAAGAAATTACATATTTAATAGTTCAAACGTTGCAGTTGTGCTGGGTTATCCCTTTTAAATATGAAATCGAAAGCATGATTGCCAACATGCTATGGCAGCCTGGTCTCCCAAAAGCATAAAGGCATCCACAGAGCGATCCTTTATCAAAAAGAGGTGGGGGGATTTAAGGGGATGGGTTTGAGGGTTATTTGGAGCCCCTGTCCCTTTGGCACCTACGCCCAACCCGGGCATGAGTCATAAAAGATGCAGGGATGGCTTATTAGAGAGTGGCCACTGCCACAGTCTTGTCACTAAAAAAACAGCACTATTTTCAGTATGATGATCCTCTTGGCCAGTGCCTGCATACCTCCCTCACCTGTGGCAATACAGCCCACCCTCCCCAGTTTGAAGACCACTGCTTTAGAGGCAGATTCTGTTCACCCAACAAGCTCCCAAAAGTGTGCCTGGATACACCAGAAGACCAGAAAGCCCAAGTCACACCAGCAATACTTACCATATCACAAACCTCGGCGCATTCCTGGCTTATCAATGAACAGCTTAATTTGGTGCACAGATAGCCCTCTGACGCCTGAGTGGACCAAAGTCAACACAAGCATCAGATAGCTCAGTGGTGCGTTCATGCATCTACTGCAAACATCTGGGTGCAACCTGCAGGACACAGGTTTCAAACAGATAAAAGGGCCCACTTCATCCATTAGAGGTGGAAAGATCAAATGCAAATGTTACATTCGCTCTTCACAAAGACACAAAACTATAGATCTATAGCAGCAAGAGCTGTGTACAATCAACAATAATTATTTAATTTATTTAAATGGTGGCTCTGTTTCGTGTTGACAGTACACCTTCATCATCGATTTCAATTCTTACTCACACAATAGAACAGGTCTGTGAGGGGACCAGGCATCAGGAGCTGCTGCCCACTCTGCCCTGTTCAGGCACCTTAACCCTCCCGCAGATCAACGAGTGTGAAGGTGGAAGGGTGGTCAGTGATCATCAGCCTCGTTTTCACCAGGGTCTCCCCCTCAATGCCACCAATCAGGGGCCACTGCGATGGGGTTCATGTATGAACAGCTATTGCCCCACGATTGGCTTTACACCTTGTATACTTTTGCAAATTATCGACAGTGTGATTGGATCATGGTGGTCAAACCATTTACAAAGCAACTAAGAGGTGGAATAATGAAAACAGGGATATGCCTGAGACCACAGCACAAATTCAGGAAACACAGTGAAAAAGACACATGTAGAATCGCTGGTACTTGGGAGGAGAGCTGGGACATGATTAAACTTACAAAGTTCATGTGTCCACATGGTTTCTCCGGGTGGCCATCCACCTGCAGAGTTACTGTACCCTTGAGTTTGGTATCTCTCTGGCTCCCCTCACCAGCTGTTGGCTTTGTTACTTGCTGTACAGTTGCACCCACATTGGCAAAGCAAATAGTGGCGTTTGGGTATCTTGGATAGTTATTTTCTGTACTTTCAGGATTGCTAACAAATTGATTTTTCATGTAAATTCCTGGATATCTTGGTAGTATGGAAAATAACAATCAAAGATGGTCACTCACCGCTCTTGGCGTTGCCAATTTTTGTGCTGCATTGGCAAAGCCATTACCTTCATAAAACAAGCATTGGCAATGTGACACCGATTAGCTTTCCCAGTGCTCATTTTATTTGCCATAACCAACTCTTTCCCCATGCTATTGGCCTTTCAGAGGCACCAGCCACACTCTGACATCTTCCGATTACTCTATGAGAAAGTCTTGCCTTTTAATCAGACAACTTTCATCACACTGGGAGCTACTGCAATCTTGTCACCATCCGCCCTGCTTGGAGAAATATGTTCTAGAAATCTCTCAATGGGTTTATGGGAGAGCATAGGCTGAAAGTGAGTGGACTAAGCCAGAAACCATGCTATAAATTCACAAACATCAAATCAACCACTCCAGTGATTTAAGAACCACTGCAGTTGTCACTGTCCAGTTCTTTACGGTGGGTAAAAATTAGAACCAATAAATAATCGTTAAGTTTAAACTGTTTATTCGACATGGGGCATGACAGTTTAAAAACCAGGAACTCTGGGTTTCTGCAAAGCAGCAGAGGTTGCCATGGACAGTAGTATGAATTGTTAGAATTTACATTTTAGCCACAGTATCTGGTGGTATACATTGGAAGCTGACAGTGCCGGATATCTGTGAAAGTGGCTGCCTGGGGGGCCTGGGCATGGGCAAATGGTCTGTGCAAGTTATTCTGAGAAAGGTTTTGAAGAAGTAGAATTACAGGGTGGCATGGCATCTTGTATTCTGCGCGCTGTCCCCGAGGGCCTGGCTCCCAGGCATGCTACAGTCTGTATAAGGAGCAACATTACATACAGGCATATGCATGGAGGACCACAGGAGGCCAACGGGGCTCCACATACCATACTCAGAAAGGGTGGTGACCTGGGGGGAGTGAACGAGTTACTTTACAGTTCAACACAGAATTCATTTTTTTAGAATTTAGTTAATAACTAGTGACAAAATAAAACAAAACTGGAGTTAATGGACAAAGGAACGCCAGATAAAAGCCACGTTGCCCCTAGGCTGTGAATGATAGTCTGTTCACCGTACACCAATATATATTAGAAAAGAGTTCTCAGTGGCATCGAGTACATACTTTTGGACCAATGCTAACCTTGAGCAGCGGCCTTCCCTGTTCTGCCACAGCTGCAATCCCAAAAGAAAAGAAATAAAATAGGACCTTCCTTGGCTCGGCCAATAACAACCTCCAAAGTCCCAGCCTTGAGTAACTATATCCCTCCAATAGCCCACGTTTACTGGCAGGTTACAGATATTGTATTCCCTTCTGTCACTTAAAGGCCAATTGGTGGGAACTGTCACAAGAAACAGAGTAGCCGCGCCACAACATGGCCGTGGCCAGCCAGGAAACCCTACTTTTGCAACAGTGCCCTTGCCTAAAAGAAATGCTGTCATGAGTACCTTAAGTGACAGATTCAGTTCCCCCATAAATCTAGCTATCCTCTTACTCTTTCCTTGCCATCAAGTTTCGGCTGGGACTGCCAGAGGGAACCTGGGGAGCAGACTCATTCACAGCCACGGGGCACGCGCTTCCCAAAGAAAGACCACAAACACCAATCTTCATTGAAAAGCCATGTGAAGAGTCGAAAGCCGTCATCTCCTTTCGTGGAACATACGCTTCTCAAGCTGTTCTGCACTGATGCTAAACGCTCCCATGCCAGAGATGTGGTGCATCTGCACATCTGCACAGTGCATCGCAAGGCACAGCTGGGCCAGTGTCTAGAAGCCAAAGATTGCCTTCACATAAACTCTCCCATGGCCACAGAGCCCTCCAGGAGTCAGTCAAATCACTGGACCCCGTGGAACTAGGCAGCGACAGGAGAATTTGAGAAACAAATCACTTTCAACAGTAGTACTACTCAAAAAGAACATGTGCATTCATCCAGTCAACCCTCTCTTGCTTCTGGTGGAGGTCTCTGCTTCAGTGTTTTAAAATGTGTCAGTGACTGCAAACTATACCCGAAGCAATGACACGTGTGAGCTCAGTTCTAGCGCTGCTTCGTACTGTGGTGTACTGTAGATTTATACAACACTTACTACCACTGACCAATGTTTGTGATGCCAAGACACTGGCGCGACCCATTGGGAGTAGTAAACTGGAAGAATGTCAGACTTCTCAAAGGAGGTCTGTTAATGTCCTCGTGTAAACAAAGCATGCTGGGAACTGGAGGGATCCCAACATCTCAGTTGGTTGGCGTTAACGTTTTAGGGTAAAAAAAGAGGCGGTCTCAGGTGTACACAAGATGTGTGGATGTTTTGGCATCATGAACATGCATCAGTGTTCTTTCATTACCAAAATGTATCATTGTTTTAGAGAAACATGGCGAGTCAAGGCTCTTGTCAAAACAGCTACCTGGCATAAACATGACGTGCCATTTTCCAGGAAGTAAAACCAAAATGTCCCAATATTCTTGTGTAAAGAAGCTGTGTAGTTTTTGGATGGAGCTACCCTTCTGTGGCAATGCTCTGATATAAAGAAATTGTAAACCTGTATTAACAATATGTGCCAGTGCTTTCGGGTAAAGGAAATGGGTCAATGATTTGATGTTATTAATGCAAGTTGCCGTTCTGATGCATACTAGTTCAGTAGATTTCTCAATCCAAAAGAAGTTTGGCACTGTTCTCTCCTTAGTAGTATACGTCATGGTTCTGATGTAAACCACGTCTGCCAATATTCTAAGGCAAAGCTGTGCCAATATTTTGTCATGTCCAAGAAGTGCAAACTTTTAGGAGTTAGGAAAGTGCTTCAAAGTGAATAAACACAAGTGAATTGATGTTTTAGTGTACACAAGTTGGGGCAATGTTCCTGCATTAAGAATCCGTGGACACTGTTTCATGCTTATGCAGGTGTGGCTACATTCTAGTCAAAACAAAGTATATATTACTGGTTTCTACTGTAACAACGTACATACCTGCAAACCGTGCTCTATCAGTATGTATACACGTGGAATGTCAACGTTTTCTGACATAAACCTGGTGTTGGAATGTTCTAATATAAGTGCAACAAGGTGTGCCAATACTCTGATGTAAGTAAAGTGTCGCATTGTTTTCTAGTGTGAAGTAAGTGTACCAATACTTAGGTGTTAGCACGTTAAGTTAAAGTTTCAAGGGATACAAGGTGTGGCAAGTATCAGATTTAACAATACAGTGTCAAAAAAGGTGCTAGATTGTGTGGCCTGCCAATTACTCCAGGTGGTCCGTTTGAAAACCGGCCTGGGCCTCTGTATAACCACCTATTTGTTGGCTAGCTACAAAACCGCAACCTCATGTGTCAGAGCCAATGGTACTTTTCCCCCCAGATAGGAGCACCAGACAGGGTTGCCCACTGTCTCTGTTAATTTTTGCCCATTCAATGGAGCCACTGGTCCAATATCTCGAAATTAACCTTGAGATTCGAGGGCTCGAGGTGGACGGACAAACCTACAAATTCGCATTGTTTGCTAACGATGTGTTATGTTTTCTTACGAGTTCAGGCACATTTCTTCCAACACTGCAAGATGAACTAAAATATTTAAGGAGGTGTTTGGCTTTGCATCAACTACAGAAGTCTACTGGTCTAGGGGTGGCAGACCCTACTCTCCTCCTCTGGGCTAGCCCGGGAGGCTACCTCCCTACGTTACTTGGGGGATTCCATGACTAATTCGATTCACACGATATATGATTACAATGTGCCTCCAGTGCTGGAAGCTGTATTAAAAGACCTCTATCGCTGGGGCAGGCTAGAGATGATATGGCTGGACCGTTTCAACACTATGAAAATGATGTACCTCCCATTCCTGCTCTGCTTGACTCACACCTTGCCCCTGTGGACCCCCTGCACCACCGTCGCACACACCCACAAACCGCTATTGCAATTTGTGTTGCATAACTCCACTCCTAGAATACCGCGAGGAACACTAGACAAGAGAACGGCTGACAGTGGGTTGGGTTTCCCCAATATAGAACACTACATTCCTGTATCACAGCTGCAGTCTGCTGTCGACTGGCACCACATCCCCCATACCAAGCCTTGGGTATTACTGAAATAGGGGGAGGCTCAGTTATCGCCCTACAGCACTTCATGTGGCGGAGGCCCTGAGATCGCTTCTCCCCCCACGCCCCATTGTATGCTACTGCAACGCTCTCGCTACTGGGATAAAATTAACCACAATGAGGCAGCCACCACATACCCTTCCCCCCTCTCCTATTAGACACAACCCCAAGATCATGCCAGGCCAGCTGGATGGACGCTTATCAGACTGGGGGAGAGGAGTGCCTCCTCTTTTGGGAGATTTGTACCAGGATGGGGTTGCATTAGACAGGGAGTCCTGTATTCAGCGCTTAGTGAAGGCCAAGGATAGCACAGCCAAAACGCCCTTAGAACAGCTGTACTCCCATGGGTCCCCTAGGAGGGGCCTCACTCGCCTATGTGCAGCATTTGATAGCCTTTCCCAGCCCCTGCGAGACTAACCACAGCAAACACCTCGAAGGACCATTGTCTGCGAGGGCTTTCAATATGGTTGACCAAGGTTTGGCATATCTTCTCTATGAAGCGTTGGACTGCTATAGTCACAGACACAATGTACAAGTTTGTGCGAACCTGGCTGCCCTTTAAAGCCTAAATTAACTTGGGATTGAGTGGAAGCGCACCCGTCCACCTTCTGGGAGGTCTCTCTTCATTAGACAGTGGGTCTGAGGAGGGCGGAGATGAGACTTTGTGAAGCACCTCCACTTTTGGAACTCTGGGTGTTCAGGACCTGCCAGCCTGATGTCCTCTGGTTGTACTTTGACCCTCTACTATTAATTATGGTACGTTGCACCGACCACCGATGGGATAATTTGTGAAAATTCTCCATACATCCTTGCTTTGCTTTAACTGTAGTAGAATGTGTTGTGATCATATTGGCATTCCCCCTCACCCTCCCGTTCTGTTTTCCAAAACATTTCAGGAAAGATATGTGTAGAAAAAAAATGCAGTGTCAATGGTACGATTTAAATACGAGATGCTGATGTTTCACGGTAAAGTTTGTCTTCCATCTACATTGTTAGCATTATTAATTGGTGGTACCCCCAATTTAAATGTTTTGCTATCACTGTGTCAGTAAATGAATAGTTTAGTATGGATAATTTAAAATTTCAGATCAATGGGAATGCATGTTGACAGGGATGAGACTGGTACCTCGGAACAGGTGATGCTGGAAATCCTGTTACCCCAGTGTCCCACCTCTTCTACTCGGCTTAAGGTCTGACAGCTCTGAAGAGGATAGTTAAGACTCCTATACTGCTACTAGTTTGTCACCAAAGCCTCCTTTAAACCAGCCAGATGTCTAAGACTGGTTACGGAAAACTGGGATCCAATTCAAGGTTTTTCCCTATAACCGATATCTGCAAGATTGTATTTCACCCTAAGTATCTCTAATGCTCCTCTGGCCTAAGGCCTATCATCATTGACTATCTGCAGATGAGTAGAACATTTCAACCCCAAGTGCTCTGAGGTGGCGGTGTTTATGTAGCACTTTACGAAACCCTGAACATTAAAGGAAGAATAAATACATTTCTCCATTTCAATAGGCTTTCGAGAAAACAATGGCTTTTCATTTGAAGGAATAAACATAAAATCCAAACAGAAGCCCAAGGAAAACCAAGCACCATTACAAAGACCATCCCTGCAAGCATCACACCGCATTGTGGCATCTTACACGAGAAACACTTAGGAATCGCCTTTGTCTTGGACATCACACAGGTGGAAACCTTCTTACAGTGGCTACCGATGACTGAGGAACAAAGGGGATGTCACACGATTAGTGCTCTGTTGCACTATGACATGATTGTGCAATCACAGGGTCATTTCTTAAAACAAGCGTCATGAAAACAGAACAAATGGTGAAATATAAAACTGGTGCAGGTTCAAGGCCATTAACTTTGGATGATACCACAGATCAGTGCTGTCTAACAGTGGTACCCGAGAGCCAGGTTCATGTCAGAATTTCAAAATAGCCACTTAAAAAGGAGTTATTCTGAAACTCTTTCAAGAGTCTGGCCTCCCTGGACCTAGGGTCAGCCCTTCTGTACAGCCCTGCACGGCTGATCTTGAACATGGATGTTTGCCAGTCAATAGTATACAGTTTGTCATTGGCAATGTTTGATTATCTCCAGGGATTACATCATCATCTTGTCTTGAATAGGTTTGACAGCCGCAAAGGACCCCATCTTGACATGAAAGGCAGATATGTTCAGATCCACTGGTAGCTCCTATGATGTCAGTGCAAGAAGTGTTACATGCCCTGAGGGAAAGGCAACACTCAAAAATAAAGGAAAGACCAGTGCATGTTCAATTGGAGAGTGGAAGTCTTTCTTCTTTAAGGAGAACACGTAATGTCTTTAAAGCTTACAAATAACAAGGTCTCATACAAGACTGCGAAGAGACAAGGAATACAATTTGGATAGAAATGGGGAAAAAACACTAAGAGTATATCGCATTGATTGGTATTTAGTAAATATAAGTAACTAACAAACACCATTTGGCGTGCTGTCTGACCTGCAAAAAAAAATCTACCTATGTACTTAAAATCTTAAAACCAATAGAAGGTGTGTGTTTTCTATATCGCCTCACCTGCGCGGGAGCAGCGTAAACCAGCTGCAGGAAGATGCTGTCAAGAAACCCAGGGCTGGTGCTGGTGTTCAGGTGCCATCGAGCACAAGGAGTCCGGGCTGGTAAGATGGCAATAAAAACCCAACGCTCAGGAATAGGTCAGCTCTGTCCCAGTATTTTTAGATTGAACATTTCTGAAATTAGGGGAATCCCCAATTGGACGAGAAGTTTTTTTTAGGTAATGATAAAAAAAAATGTGTTTTATATCGGGATATGCATGAAACATCTGGAGGATGGGCATGTATGTCCCGGAGTTCTTGGGACTCCCAGCCCCTTCCTGCCGATCACACTGCCGCTCCTTTCCACGAGCACAAAAAACCAGGTGTGACCAGGACTATCAGATAAAAAACAGAATTACGGAATTTGAGATTGCACAACCCAGACATAAAGGATCCAACGCGGAACCTCCTTCCAGCGTCCCCGCTACAGCTTCTAATTAACGGATGTCGGATGGAAATGGTGAGGTGCGTGCAATTGGCTCTCTTCTCTCTTTTCTCTGCATCTTCTTTGGGTTCGTGGGAGATGCAGAATGAGCAGCAGGACACAAGTGACTAATGACTACCCTCATGGAAGCTGCGGTTTCAGTGGCCTCCCAAGTAAAATCAGGCCCCTATGGCAGCTCACATGGCCTATCTATTCATGGTCAACAAACCGTGCCTCGTCAAGAAACAGGGAGTAAAGCCTTACTGTGTCCAACAATGCTGTCAGAAACAGGGTCCCATCACCTCAGAAGGTAAGGGTTAGGATGGGAGAGTCTTTTGGGGATAAAAAACCCTCTTGTGCCATTTATTATATGCCTGGATCTGACAAGGTGGCGAATGTGGCGAATAAGGGCAAATGAGTAGATTCATAGGAACAGGTTCTGTTCTGCTTATGTCTAGAGGCATGCTTTTATAATGAACTTTAATCTCACTCAAACAAATTTTGCTAATTAGTCGGCATACATAACCAAAATTGAGTCAGATTCTGCACTACATTACTAAACCGTGACTAGTGAGACACATGTGGTAATGCACAACTCCTTTTAAAAAAGTGGGAAGATCACCGGAGGATGAAGGAAGCGGTGCATTTGGCAAAAGTATCTAACCACTCGCATGTGTGACAACATCAAGATGTAGGAGAAGCCTCTCTTTGAATACTCTCTTGTGTAAATTGTCATGTTCTTCCCATATACCTAGGGGTGGCAAAGGATATGAAAGGCCATCCAATTCGCACCTCCAGATGCTGATGCAACAGATAGAGGAAACCATAATGTAATACTCGTCAGTGTCTACAGCTGGAATGCTCAATACTTGCAAGAGCATCCAGCTGTGGCAACCAACAGCAAACTGCTGCACAGCTTGAGCATGAAGGCAGCTGTGTTTCAGAGGCTGAAACCTCATCCAGGAGCTTGAGAATCTGCTCTCCAGCTCAACACATTCCCTGCTTCTGCCAAGTGGACAAGGAAGAGAATTGAATAGTGTTAAGATGGAAACAGAAGGCCCATCCTGCATATGTTTCTTCCAGCGCCCTTAAATCTTATAAAAGCTCAGATTGGGAAACTTATTTCGGAGGGGCCAATTTGAACCATCCCACAATGCATCTGTGCAGGTGGTTGAACTATAAGAACTTAGTATCTGCTCATTCATTGCAATCTACACTACTAAGGATGGAAACAAAACGGCTGGGGCAACTGCATCTATCTCAGTAAAAAGAGATGTGAGACAGCCGCATGTATTTCAAAAAGTAACCAATAAATTGAGAGAGAAGTAGGACAACTTCCTCCATGTCACAGAATTGTGGATTAACTCTGGCCATTTCAGAAAAATGTGAGGCAATCATGTTAATATTAGAGAAATTTGGGGTACATATTCCACTTTCATGACAAAATAGGCTAACTTTGTACACTTTAGAGAAAAGTGAAGTAAGCATTAATTTCAATAAGATATGCAGGTATTTTGTTCTGGAAAATTAAGAGAAAATTTCAGAGTCAAGCAGATTGACCTCCGAGCTGGAAGACTCCCTCTGGACACTGCTGCCTAAGGCTGCCTACTTTTCGAAATGGAGACATTGTTACTTGAGCGCTGAATATAATACAGTTTTAGATGGACAGACCAACAGGCACGATATAAAACAAGAAAAAGAAAAGAAAAGCTCATTTGTCACCTTCTCCACTTCTGAAGACATCTTTATGTCAGTGCTTCGTAGAGTCTCCCAATGCAAAACATCCCATTTCAATTAACAGAATATTAATAAAGATCAATAAAGCAAAGCTACACATAGAGAAAAGGCACATCTTGGACTGAAGTGCTGCACATGGACTGTAAGTTGTTACCTCGTTGAGAAGTCACAGCAGAGTGCTCCTTGCCAAAAACACTCAGAAGTTACAGAGAGGCCTAGAGGAGATCCTACTCACCCATGCCCTTGGTGTGGTTGAAGTCTCCCTTGACCACCTTGCAGGTTTTGCCGTCTCCATTACAGATCCCACAGCGGTCCTCCCTGGCAGCCGAGCCAATAATGCCATCACATCCAATTTTCTAATGGGCACAATCAGAAGGGATTCTTTATCAGTTCCTTTGCAAGTCTTACATGCATGCTTTGATGATATCAACCATGTTACATGCATGGATATCAGAGAAGGTAAGCAAAGCCGCAGTTCCCTTTCCTGAGACGCCATTATCCAACTCTCTGCACTGCAGTATATAGTAGAGGTGTGCTACCAAAATGGAAAGGTTTTAAGATCAGCCTGTTTATATATCTGCTCCATAACACTGACTTTCAGTAGATCGTCAGAAAATCTACTCAATGAGCTGAAATATTTGTAAACAATATTTAAGGTACAATATTTCTGGCACACATTATTTTTTAGGTACAATATCCTGACATACAATCATACTGGTGTCCAGCCTGTCGCTCAACACATGCAGTTTCACGGATATCGAGGAACTATGCAAAAGGAAGACAAAGTTACTTCACTAGAAATACACAGTTTTGTAAAGAAGAGAAAATGAGTTTAACTCAGGTGTTCATGTTGCTCAGTCAACAAGAAGACCACTAAAATGTATCTCTTCCATATTTAGGAATCTACCATTGCACATAAGGATAGATTTTGCAATATTATTTCTAATTCATAAGCATAGGGGATGTGAGACTGTTCCCTGACTGGGACCTGGAGTAGGATCACAAGCATCCTTTGCCCAGTCCCTTGCAGAGGATGCATGTTCCGATCATCTAGGGGGGCGAAGGGTGTTTCTCTGCTAAAAGCGTGCAACGCCATCTTGCAGGGCCTTGGTCTCTCGGTGCAGGATGCATATAGGAAGGCCTTGCAGCCAGTATGAACTGCCCCCAGAACATGATGGCCTGCGCAGAGCCCACTATTTCCCTGAGCCTTAAGAACCCATCTTCAGCCTGTGCAACATGTACCAAAGATGGCAATGTTCTAGAAAATAGCCTATACATTATAAGCAAAATTCCATCTGCCACATGGGAAAGCTGACTAGTGATGCATCTGGTTTAAAAATCCAGCTCACCCCTAGAATTCTGCTACACCCAGGTGACCCGTTATACATATAACTACCATAAACCATGCCCTCAAATGGAGTTCAAAGAAAACCTCTGGTAAATCAATTCTCGGAAAAAAAATCGAAGTTGGATCACTGTGCCTGAACTAGCACGGTAATGCAACTTACAAAGGATCTTTCTACACTGCAGCGTACTTGCAAAAAAAAAAAAAAAAAAAAAAAACACCTATCTTCTCTTCTGCAAAGTTTTACAGAGGGGTGTGTCTCCTTGGAATATATTTCTGTGGATTATCTTACTTACTGAGGGGAGCGTCATTTTTAGGTCAAGCATTCGAGACTCTTGTATATACTTTAGTATATAATTATATGTGTATGTATTTTGTGTGCTCTGGAGCACAGCCCTAGGACTTGCCTGCTTCCGCTTAGGGACTTTTTTTTCTGTTCAACTGCCTCTATTTAACTATCTTGATAGAAAACGACTAGCAGAGGTCAGTAAAATACCTGAATCTCTTTAGCTTTCTCTAGATTCCAACCATAGAAATTGTGTTCCACGAGTGAAGACATTAATATTTTTTTCAAATCTTGTATTTTCAGTTACATGACCACCGAAAGCCCTGATTTTATATTAAAAACAGAGCTTTGGACTATACCATTTCCTGTTGAAAGGCAATATTTCTCTCCATGTGTTCCCATACAAGGTGTGCCACGCAGTTTGACACTTACTTTCCCTCCATGATAAAGAACAGTAGATGTTTCAGCACCCAGGCTAATGTGCTGCATAGCTAAGCACATATAAAGGTCCCAAAGGCGAGACCGATTGCATTGAAAATGCTTGTTCCATGTGTTAACCATTTGTATATTTTATAAAAATGCAGCTTCGGGTGTTAATTCATATACATTCACTCCCTCCTCAGTTAAAGACCTGTTTTATGGACAGACTCCAGCCTTTCGCAGAGGGGCTGCTTGCTGCTTAAATTTGCTCTTTGATGACTATTTTTCTTGATCTCTTTTGGTCATACTCATCAGCTAAACTCATCACAGCTGTTCCCAGATCAGCCAGCCTTCGCTGGATTAACAAGTCCCTCCCCCTGGAGCGCGCTTGTGCAGAGCATGGAAACATTAGGAGGTCCATATACTTCATCACTGGCTGGCCTAAACCTTCTAAACAACCCTGTTTCCAAAAGAAATACTGCTGCATGTTGCAGATTTTAAGTCACCCGTCTGTTAACAGTTAATTAAAAGTGATCATGCGCGGGATCAACATGACCCTTTTTATGTGACAAGTATTTATATCCAAAAGGCCTCCTGTACAATGGTGTCCTTGTATATTTTTATTTTGTTAAAACATGTAACAACTAAAACACAAGAACAATTACCTTCCTCCTTCGTCTTCCTCGTCACAGTCACCCAGGAGCACTCCGTGTTCCAGGCACAGCATTCACCCATATAAAAAAAGAGCCCACACCCAATATGGCGGCCTGACAGGAAGTACCTGTCACCTTACCTGTAAGGGTGGGGAAACCGTAGAACACATTCTGTTTTTTTCTCTGTGTTCCGGCAGCAACACCCATTATCTTCTGCTTCGGTGGTAAGTATATTTTTCTTTTTCTTTGTGGGGTCTGCTATAGCATCTCCAACTAATTATTTTTATTCACTTCCTTGCTGCCGCTGCTCGCGCTGGGGTGGCGGTTTGCATGTGGGGTTCTCTCCTCACCTCCACTCCTGTGCCGAGCGATTTGGAGAGGCAGAGTGCTAGCTGTTCTCTGCCCTGTTTTGCTCCACTACTCCTGCGCTGAGAGACTAGAGAGCGGCGGTGGTGGGTTTTGGCGCTTGTACCGCTCCCATGCTTTAGCGGCCAGGATCAGCGGTCCTTATTTCTTCATTTTCAGTATGGGAGCTTTGGTCTCCCTGAACTACGTCTACCTGGCAATGGCCATTCCACCCTGAAAGCACCTTATCTCCTCTGATCTCGGAAGTTAAGCAGGGTCGTGCCTGATTACTACCTGAATGGGGGACCTCCTGGTAACACCAGGTGCTGGAGGCAAGTGCAGTTCCCGGTGGCTCCTATCTCCCCCGCAGGGCGGGTTCGCGGAGTTGTTTTTGGTCATGGGATGACCGTCTTCTGAGTGCCGCCTCCAGGGGGGCAGTGCCAGTTGCTTAACAACGGTGTGTCTCGTCCTTTTAAACTGCTGGTGCCTTCTCCTTGTCTGCAGTTGTGTTTTTGCGGCCATGCAGGGTAAACGCTCTGAGAAGCGTAAACAGCAGTCTTCTGGTTCGGAGTCTGAAACTGCTTCCTCCCAGCAGCCTGTGGGCATGGACCTTGATGTCCTTCAGGCAATGTTTAATAAGGCGGTGGTCTCTGCTTTCGCGGCTTGGGATGGACTGGTGCCTAGATACCTAGGGTTTCTTTTCAGCCTGTCCCGGACTCTGATGGTTCAGATGAAGAACAGCGAGGACGCTTTGTTAAAGGCGGAGAGTTAAAGGAGGTCATAACTCACTTGAAGGACAATTTGTCCTTTCAAACTGTCGTTCCTCTGGATGAGGAGGAGGATTTTTTCTCTCGATACCGCCGGAAGGAGCCTGATGATCTTCCCATCCATAAGCCCATCCAGCGGGCTTCTGTCCAGGGAATGGTCTGATGTCGAGAAAGCGGGGTTCCCTCTGTTTCTTTGTAAGAAGTACCCTCTTCAGAACTTCCTGGCAGAGTCCCCCCCTCCTTCAAGTAAACGTGGACTCTGAGGTGGGTCTGGCCTCCAGTGGGTACATAATCTAAGAGGATGCCTCTCCTAGTGATCCTGTTGATAAGAGGGTGGACAGTGCTGCCAAGCAGACTTACTCTGCCACTAACTTTTCCATCAGGGCGGCTGCTTATACCTCTTATGTTGTCCAATTACTTCTGCATGATTTTCAGGCCTTATCTGAGGACCTCCAGCAAGGGGAGAACGTTATTCCAGTCTCTTCCTTATGAAACTACAAGTTCGCTTTTTGTCGGACATTTCATTCGACTCTGTCTGCTGCTGCAGCCATTTCTGGTTCCAATGTTTCTGCTCCTTGTAACATCTGGATGAGGTCTTGGAAGGCAGAGGCCTCCTGAAGGACTGGGTTCTTTAAGACCCAGCGGTGCCAGGGCACAACACCTGAAACCTTCGTGGGTAACCTGCTCCGGCGTACGAATGACAGAGACACGGGACACTTCCTTCGGCGTCAAAGATTCAAGGTTTATTTACTGCAGGGAACACAGAAGTCACGACAAGTACAACACGTGCAACTTGGGGAGACTGCTTCAAATTGGTTCTGTGGATCGCTCCTTTTATACAGTTTTTACCCATAGGACAACATGGTACACAAAAGTTTACAACCCGGTTCCCACCATTATCCCCCAGAGGGGTCGCTTTGGTCACTTTGATACACATAAGGTCCGGAACATAAGTGCGGAAACATTTGGCGGTTCCCAACTGTAAAAACCCATCTTCCCAACATTAGCGCATTCCAATCGGCAGTAAAACAGATCGAAATAGGAACAAAGACAGGTGTAGAGGAAGACGGAGACAGTGGGGAGATCGGAAAGGGTGTAAAAGGGGAGGTATCGGGAAACACGAGATACAGGCATCAAAGGGACGTGCCTAATGAGATGCACGGCTGAGACAAAAAACCGGCACGGCAAGATGAACCTCGAGCGGGGCCATCTGCCTTACAGTATCATCCCCCTCGTCATAAAGACACTTACAAAGGACATGTGTCTTCCGCAAATATCTTGGGAGTCCCAGGGTCGCGAAGCGGACATCGTCCGTTCGCTGGCTACTTGAGGGCAAGAGACAAAATGGATGCCGTATCTAAGATGGAACCCGTGGGTACAGATGAAAAACCCACATAACAAACGAACGGTTTAAGTTAGCACAGCGAAACTGCGCACACTTACCAAACTCGTCATTTGCGGTTCATAGATACCAGACTCAACCATATTCGTGCGAGTCGAAAACATCACTTACAATTGTCACGGAACCTCAGACGCTCCTTTTGCCCTCATGTAGGCAAGCACTAGTCGGAATCATATTCGATATTCATCAGACCATCGAGATGTTGCTGTAGCATAGCTCTGTCCAACCGAGTCCCCTTGGTAACAGGTGGCTGTCTCATACACGTTGTAGCACAGAGGCCACATAAGGCAGGACCGCACTGCACACAAAGGCAACACGTGAACAGGAACGCCACAACGACTCCGATGATCATCAGAATCTTCCAACCCCAAGTCGACATCAGGCCCCAAAACCATCCAAGTAGCGTCCAATCCCCTACATCCACGTGTATGGATTCGGAGATCTTATGCAACTTCGAGATGGCTTGATAGACAGTCGGAGCGTTATCAGGAATGAAAATACAGCAGCTCGAATGGATCACCTTACATACCCCACCTCGATCTGCTAAGATCACGTCTAAAACCATACGGTTTTGTAACGTCATAAGTCTATCCGCCTGAAGTTCAGTGGTGATATTACCAAGGGCACTGGCAGTAATATTAGCTGTCGATTCTACCACTCGAGTCAACTGTCTCAGGTTCCTACTATTAACCATAGGTCCCCAAAACGGGAGGAAACCCTTGAAAAAGTCTCCTGCCTCTTGACCGGCAGTATCCTCTTCGCTAATTACGCCTCTCACAACTCTAGTCTTGTGATAATCTGCATCTACAGTGAACGTCGGAGGCAACAAGTTTGCGATGAAGCATGAGCCCATGAAGTCAGAGGGCAACCATGCATATGCACGATCATGACAGATAAAGTATGTACCCTTGGCGGCCAGGAACACAGGGGACGAGACCATCGGCAGAATGTAATTTTCAGTGCAAGCACTCTCTCCAAGTCGGGCTTTCGATCTTCGGCCACGACCTATGAGACAAAAATTACCAATGTGGGGTACGACCCATATCGGAGGCGAGCTTTTAAGCTGCTTTTCACTAGTGAACACACTATATTCGCCTCTACTTAGGACCCTATAGGCTTGTATCTCTTCTTCGGGAATAAGCGAGGGATCATAGATATCGCTATCTAAATCCTCTATTGCTATAGACAAAGGTTTTTGATACGAGGTAGGACCAGAGTAGGGGGAACGTGGTTCTCGAATGGGGTGGAAACCCAGTGCGCTTCGAAACATTGTCTGAAATGCTCGAGCAGACCCTTGGGAACTATACGGTAACACCAGATATGGAATTCCCTTATCCGTAGTATGTGGCATCAACCCACACACCCAACAATTAGTAGTGTTAACCACTAACTGATGCTGATGGAGGAGCTGAATAAAGGAATTATTGCGGAATTCTGCACGTCTAGCCTGCTCGTGTTCAGGTAAGATATGAAAAGAGTGAGGAGAAGCAGTGGAGGTAAGTTTAGGGTCAGGGGTAGGAGTAGGTGTAACAGAAGGTAAGAAGTAAAACATTGTGTAATACACCCCACCCGCCAATAATTCAGTAACAGTCAAAAACAATACGAATATTTGGAATATAAAACATTTGGTACGACTGAGTTGCTGCAGCTTGAATCTATGAGCCTGAGCTCCTTCCAAATTCTTCAGCTTCGAGAATGCCATTCCCTATGACCGTCCGCAACGTTTCTTGACGCACTTCGTTCTGTGTAGCAATAGTCAATCCCTAGGAGTTCCCAGGAACCGACGGTCTTTAACCTAGCGTCAAGACCTACTAACCAGAAGGAAGTACGCGCGTGGCCCTACGGCCTTTATTTCACAAGTGTATATGCAAAAACAATGTTTCTCAGCTGTGGAAGCAAAAAGTGTAAGGAACGAAGCTCAATGAATATGTACAAAATAATTACAGTGATACGAATGTTCAAACTGATCGTGGCAAACGGGATAATGCAATTATCAGGGGACAGAACAGGATCTTTTATTAGTCTTTGGTGCTGGATCGCAAAAAGTATCGGGTTTTCCCAGGACGTGTCTGTTCGTCAAACAAAGGATCCGTTGAAGGGACAGCGTCCTGTTGATCAGCTGAATGTTTTGGTCTTGAGTCTTTTGCTGACAAATGTTCAACAATGTCTTTCTGCTGCACTGAGGATTCTCCGACAGGTTGTGCGTCGCTGAAAGGTACAAACGCCGGCAATCCTTCGGTTTCGGTTGATGCAATGCCTTTCCTCACCCACGAGTCTGCTGGCAACGGGATAGGGACTTTTTTCGTATGGGTGGCATGCACCCAATTCTTCCGCCCCTCAAGACGAACTGCAGTTCTCGTGGCAAGGAGGACCTGGTAGGGTCCAGTAAACCTCGGGTCCAAGTTGTTCTTGCGCGAAAAGTTCCGCGTCACCACCCAATCTCCGGGCTGGAGCTGGTGGCCTGGACCCTCCGTCTGCGTCGGCAATGCTTCGTGAACCTGTTGGTGAATTAACCTCAGTTTAGCAGTCAAGTCATGAAGATAATCGATCAACATTGGATACTCAAGATCACAAAAAATACCTGGCCTAGGAACCCCCCAAACATTCGCAGGACGACCAAACACTATTTCATAGGGACTAAGCCCTACTCGGGAGTGTACAGTCGCCCTAGTTGACAGTAATGCTAAGGGTAAAGCGTCAGGCCACGAAAGACCAGTCGTAGCCTGAATCTTTGCTGGTTTTAGTTTAAGGGTGCCGTTATACCCTTCAACCAAACCAGCTGACTGGGGATGGTTGGCACTATGGAATTTCTGATTAATTCCAAGGCCCTTGCATACACTCTTCATCACACTCCCCACAAACTCACTTCCGTTATCTGACCACACAATTCTAGGCATTCCGTACCGAGGAAAGTATTCCTTCAGTAGGATTTTCGCAGTAGACAAAGCAGTATTGTCTTTGAGAGGATAGGCCTCGATCCATCGGGAGAATGCGCAAACCACAACTAAAACGTATTTCAGGTTATTGCATCTCTCCATATGGATGAAGTCCAATTGAATCACCTCAAAGGGACATGAAGGGGGAGCAAAACTGCCAGGAGGAGTTGGGGTTCCCTTGCCAGGATTGTACATCATACACACCATACAGTTCTTAACCAAGCGTTCAGCACATTTCGTAATACCATCATTCTTCCACACAGGGGACAGCAACTTGCAAATACCTTTCGCGCTAATATGTGCTAACCCATGCGCCATTGTCACAACGGCCAGCACATACGCATCCGGTAACATCCATCTTTTCTGATCCGACAAATCAATCCAACAACCATTCGCATCCAACTTTCCCGTACTTTCTTTCCACTTCGTCTTTTCAGTGTCGGTGGCCTCATTCTGAATTGCTTTCACACTCTCGATAGTGTCCTCACACATACTCGATTCTGTAGGCCACCTAACCGAACTCGTCACATACATTCGAGTGCTAAGGTTCCGGGCAGTCTCCTTAGCAGTCCCATCCGCAAACGCATTACCTCGACCCACATCATCCGTCACCTTACGATGCGCACTACATTTGACAATCGCCACTTGCTTAGGCAACGTAAGTGCATCCAAAAGATCATTCACAAGCTGGCCATGCTGAATCTTCGTACCATGCGATGTTAGAAAACCTCTCTCTCTCCACAAACGTCCAAAACTATGGGCGACGCCAAATGCATATTGGCTGTCGGTAAACACATTCACACGTTTCCCTTTCGCTAACACACACGCTCTAGTGAGAGCGATCAGCTCTGCAGCCTGGGCAGAATTCTGATTTAATCTTGCAGTCTCAACAACAGTATTCAACGTTACAACAGCATAAGCAGTAGTCACATCACCATTCGGCAACTTAAAACATGAACCATCCACATACAGTGTACCATCTGGTTCTTCCAATGGGGTGTTTTTAAGGTCCACTCGACCTTTTGTCTCCTCCTCTGTCCTCAAATAACAATCGTGTTCTGTTATTTCATCTGACTCTGAGCTAATTGGTAACAAAGTTGCCGGGTTCAGGACATTACAACGTTTTATTTGAATGTGGCTTGCCAACAGCGTCAACTCGTAACCAGACAACCTCGCACTCGTCAAGTGCTGAGTTTTCGTACGATTCAAAAGAGTATCGACTGCATGCGGAACCATCACCGTAAGCATATTATCCATGACCAATCCTGCTGATTGTCGGATGGAGACCGCGGCTGCCGCTGTTGCTCGTAAACAACTCGGCAATGCTCTAGCTACCGGGTCCAAGGTCGAGGAAAAATATGCACATGGACGTTGCTTACCACCAAAAGGTTGCGTTAAGACGCTCAAAGCACAACCTTCTCTCTCGTGAACATATAATGTAAACGGCTTGCTATAGTCAGGAGTACCTAACACAGGAGCCGAATACAATGAATCACGTAATTCAGAAAAACTTTTCTGACATTCTTTCGTCCATGGTAAAGGAGTTGAAACATCCTTGCACGTGAGAGCTACCAATGGTTTCGCTAGCAATGAAAAATTTGGAATCCATTGCCTGCAGTACGACGTGATACCTAGAAAGGCACGCACATCTCTTTGGGTTGTTGGCACAGCCATTCGCGCAATTGCTGCAATTCTCTCTGGGGTCAACCGCCTTCCCTCCTTTGACAATAAGTGACCTAGATAGGTTACTTCTTGACAACAATATTGGAGTTTAGAAGGGGACACCTTGTGATTTAACTCGCAGAGATGTTGCAGCAACGACACCGTAGCGATTTTGCAAATGTCCTGAGTATCTGCAGCTACCAATAGGTCATCGACGTATTGGATTAAGGCCGCACCGGCCGGCAACCTAAACGCATCCAGTTGACCCTTCAAGGCTTGACTGTAAATCGATGGACTTTCACAGTAGCCCTGAGGAGCGCGTTTAAACCGGAAGCTGCGTCCACCAAGAGAGAAACCGAAAAGGTCTCTGCTCTCCTCTGCAATCGGGATGCTGAAGAACGCATTCTTCAAGTCAATCACCGAAAACCACGATGCAGAAGCTGGAATCAGAGTCAGTAGCGCCGTGATGTCAGGCACAACGGGGAACTGAGGAATCACAATTTTATTCACTTCCCGTAAATCGATAACAAAACGATAAACAGGTGGTTTCGAAGGATCAGTACGTTTTAGAATGGGCAGTACAGGGCTGTTGCACACGTTTCCCCATGTCTCCTCAATAACATCTTTCTCGATCAAATCATAGATGATCGCCAACAATGCTCGTTCCCCATCAAGAGAGATACGATATTGGGGAATACGTGGCAATCGCACATTAGATTTCAACTGAACAACATAAGGTGAGATATCAAGTAGGCCCACATCATTGGGACCTGTTGCCCACAAAGACGCAGGAAGAGAACTCAATTCCGGTGGAAGCTTATCGAGAGACAAGTACATGGGAGAGACAACCCTCTCTCCCAACGTAAGCTTTACACCCGCAGGAGAACAATACAAAGTTGCATACAAACGTTTGAGCAAATCCAGGCCCAAAAGATTTTCACCACAACCCGTGGTTAAAATCAACGGAGCTTCGAGCTCACGAGGCCCAATTTTAAGGGGCAAAGGGCACGAAACTGGATTGCTAACGGGGGCGCCAGAGAATCCAACGGAAACATTTGTTAAGCCAGACAAAGGTGCGCCAGGGAGTTTCGAATGCTTAATGGAACTTTTCGCTGCACCAGTGTCCAACAGAAAAGGCTCAACGACGCCCGATGTAGCAACTGCGACGTAAGGCCCTCTCTGATCAACCGGAACTGATACCACTCCCTCTCCTTGTCTATGGCTGTCCTAGTAATTACTGTCGTCAGTTCCCTGATCGACGTAATAATCGTCTACATTGTACTGCGCAGATCGTCCTTGCGACGATCCACGTTGATCAAAACAATTATCGGAATTTGATGAGTTATCTGAGCGATCGTTCTGAGCACCACGACCTCTACCGCGTGGTGCCTGCTGCGAACCACCAC
Source organism: Lissotriton vulgaris (assembly GCF_964263255.1). Classification (NCBI taxonomy): domain Eukaryota; kingdom Metazoa; phylum Chordata; class Amphibia; order Caudata; family Salamandridae; genus Lissotriton; species Lissotriton vulgaris. The sequence continues at coordinate 1,870,313,747 of NC_141687.1, read as the reverse complement.
GACCTCCTCTAGATGAGTTACCACTATTACGTTCATTTAAAACAGGACAATTGAATTTAATGTGACCCTCTTGTCTACAATAAGCACATTGATTGTACCCCAACGAGGATCTTTGGGAAGAGGAGTCATTACGAGATTGTGGTCGGTTCGATTGCGGCTGCGATCTATTTTGTTGCGAATTATTCTGATTCGAACGTGGAGGATACGCTTGCTGAAGCAGCACTTTAGTTTTTAGCTCTTTCGTCTTTTTATCAGCACGGTCGCTCTCTTCTTTCTCTCTGTTCTCATAATATTGTGCCGTAGCCAATATCTGAGCTGAAGTAGAAACAGCCCACGCACTTTCTGAATTTTTCAATTTGTTGCTCAAATCGGGCAATAAGTTCGAAACAAATTTATCCACGAACAACCTTTGACCACCCTCAGTGCTCATATCCTGACCACTATGATCAATGAATGCCTCCTCGAACCTCGTAAAGAAGTCGGAGACACTCTTGTCCTTCTTCTGCTTACAAGCTGACAATTTGTCCCAATTTACCCTCATAGCTGGCATAAGAGTTTTCATTAACGTGATTATCCTTTGAGGAAGATCAACAATCAGCTGGTCGGGTTTAGCACCACCAGTTTGTCCGGCATCTGCCGCTACAATGGCAGCCCAAGCACCACCTAATTCATTCGGATGGTTTTCCTGACGAATCTTAGCCCATACCGGTTGCGGTACAACGTTGCCAAACAGCATGTCAATATCGGCAAGATTCATTATCGTAGCGTCTACGAGCTGCGATAATTCTTTGTAATACCCTGCAGGATTTTTGCGAGGGTCAGGCAAAGATTGCTTCACCTGTAACACTTCCGAGCGTTTCCATGGGAGGTGTATCCATACTCTCTGGAAATGCCCCAGTGTCGGAGGAGCAGCATTAGGATTAGGTGGCATCCAAACCGGAGGAACTTCGCGCATAGGAAATTGACCAGACTCATCTGGCTGTCTTTCGACATCCTCAACAAACAAGGCTTGAGGTATAGGAGTGGGACGAAAAGATAGCAACCGTTCAACAGCACGTCGAACATTGGTATCCACTATCAGTCCAGCCGAGAACTGAAGTTGTAGATCAGACAGAGCGGTCAGCACCTCGTCAGGTGCATCGGCCGATATCTGATCACGAAGGACCTTACACATTTCTTCGAACACAAATCTTTGGGTCGGTATATTGAACTGACAAAACGTGTCGAGTACAATGCGTGGTGGATGTCTAAGGGGGTGCGTCATCCAACCCATCGCCATATTATATAGCGAAGCACGTTCCCTATTACCAGGAAGCTGACTACGTCTCTGAGGACCATCTGAACCAGCGGACCCAAGAACAGGTCCGAGCGAGTGAAAGAAGCTAGCCGCAAGAGGAGAGTTACGACTACGAGTAGAGGGAGAAGTATAGGACACAGGACTAACAAGTGAAGGAGTAGAGACAGAAACAACAGCAGGGGTTAACAGAGCAGGAGCAGTAGCGTGAGCAGGAGTATGTGGAAGCGGAGGAGCAGTAGGAATAGCAACAGCCAAAGGAACAGGAACAGTCGGAAGAACGGGTGCAGGTTGAGGAACAGGCAAAGGAAGAATAGGTGCAGGAACAGGTACAGGGGGAATCACAGGGGCTGTGGTACCCTGTACGTACGGAGGTGGCGATTTCATAAGATAGGACATTAAAGGATCCTCAACTGCCTCATCCTTCTTTTCCGACTCCGTAGGCAAAGCAGGATAGCACTTATCTATAGTCATACGCTGCAATCTGTCAAACACTTCCTTTTCCTTAACCTCCTTATCATGCTGAAATTGCTCTGCTTTCTTTACAATGGTACCAGCACTATCTCTCTGATTTCGCTTAGTCTGTCTGATTTCTTTCTGTCGGGCTTCTTTACGCCACAACCGAAAGGCATCAAACATGGCCGGCCTTGACTTTTTCGCGAACAATTTAACCTCTAGATTATCTAAGATCGGGGCCTCGAAGCTACCATGTGGTGGCCAGCGAAGGTCACCGTCCTTCTTCGTGTATTTGATCCAGTATTCATTAAAGGTAATCGGGCCTAGCCCATGTTTACTGTACAGTTCATAAGTCGGAGTTCCAACCGGAGGTATCGGACACGAGTCCTCCAGTCGGGAATCCACACCACAAGGTCTGAAACAACTGAACAAAGTACTACGACCAGGCATCTTGCACACTAGCCGAGTTTCACAAACTTCAAGGGTTACGGGATTTACCACGTCCCAGCAAAGAGCTAATACCCTCGGTTTTTGGCGGCTGCAGTCATCAAATAACACAACAAAGTACGCTAGCAAAGTGTCACCGACAAAAACACTCACACAGCGTCAACAACAAAAACACTCGCTAAAGTGTCAACAACCAAGAACTCTGGGAGCGACCCACAAATACTTAACTCAAAGATCGATGGCGTCTCCAGGAAGGCCCGTCAATCGTCTCGCTATACCAAGGTCTACGCCAGGCGCCAAAACAGGTCTACAGTCAGGGCAGCAGTCCGTCGCAGCCGTCAGGAGGCGGGAATCTTCGCGGGAAAAGTCTTCGGGCCACTTGTTTCGACAACAGGATCGATGAAGCGGAGTGCACCTTCCCTCGGAGATTTCACACGAAGTTCCTCACGATCGTCGGGCTTGGACCGGTACCACTGATGCAGCCGCACGTTGGGCGCCAACTGAAGGACTGGGTTCTTTAAGACCCAGCGGTGCCAGGGCACAACACCTGAAACCTTCGTGGGTAACCTGCTCCGGCGTACGAATGACAGAGACACGGGACACTTCCTTCGGCGTCAAAGATTCAAGGTTTATTTACTGCAGGGAACACAGAAGTCACGACAAGTACAACACGTGCAACTTGGGGAGACTGCTTCAAATTGGTTCTGTGGATCGCTCCTTTTATACAGTTTTTACCCATAGGACAACATGGTACACAAAAGTTTACAACCCGGTTCCCACCATTATCCCCCAGAGGGGTCGCTTTGGTCACTTTGATACACATAAGGTCCGGAACATAAGTGCGGAAACATTTGGCGGTTCCCAACTGTAAAAACCCATCTTCCCAACATTAGCGCATTCCAATCGGCAGTAAAACAGATCGAAATAGGAACAAAGACAGGTGTAGAGGAAGACGGAGACAGTGGGGAGATCGGAAAGGGTGTAAAAGGGGAGGTATCGGGAAACACGAGATACAGGCATCAAAGGGACGTGCCTAATGAGATTCACGGCTGAGACAAAAAACCGGCACGGCAAGATGAACCTCGAGCGGGGCCATCTGCCTTACAGTATCATCCCCCTCGTCATAAAGACACTTACAAAGGACATGTGTCTTCCGCAAATATCTTGGGAGTCCCAGGGTCGCGAAGCGGACATCGTCCGTTCGCTGGCTACTTGAGGGCAAGAGACAAAATGGATGCCGTATCTAAGATGGAACCCGTGGGTACAGATGAAAAACCCACATAACAAACGAACGGTTTAAGTTAGCACAGCGAAACTGCGCACACTTACCAAACTCGTCATTTGCGGTTCATAGATACCAGACTCGACCATATTCGTGCGAGTCGAAAACATCACTTACAATTGTCACGGAACCTCACTCCCAGAAGTCCCTCCTGTCACACTTACCTGTTGATGGAGCTAAGTTGTTTGAACCTCAACTTGAGGATCTGCTGAGGAAGTAGGTGGAGGATCGTAAACTCCTAACGCCTCTGCTGCCTGCATTGGGAGGTAGGGGTTTGGTTATAGGCGTGCATTTGGGAATCCCCCTCAGCTTGGAAGGGTCCCTCTCAGCCCTTTTGTGGTGGGGTTGTGGTCGAGGCACCCCCTTCTCTGCAAAGTCCCGGCAACAGCCCGCTGGTGCTGCGCTTTACAGATACCACTCCAAAGTCCTGACTATCTCAGGGTGGGCGGCCAAATTGGACAGTTTTCCTCCACTTGGGCTCGCAACGTCACCGATTCCTGGATTCTTCGCTTAGTGGCCAAAGGTTTTTATTTTTTCATTTGTTTATTAATTTCAGTCAAAATAATGACATCAAATAACAAGAATTCTGTTACAATGGAGCAATAAGAAAACAAACCCCATTCCGCCCCCTAGCCCCCCCCCACACACCCTTCCCTCAGGCAGAACAGATAGAGGTCCAATACATTGAATAAGTACATTTGGCTCAACAGCTGCACATATGTAAAATATGCCCTCATATACCCTCAAATAATGCTATTAATATAAACAATCAATAAAGGCATTCGGGGCACAAAAGAACTCCTACCATAGAGCAACACCTACGCCAGTGTGTGGGTCTGATCGTACAACCAGCTAGAACATGCACAGGAAAAGGACATTATTCATACAGGTTTATAACAAGTCTAGTCGAGTCATAAAGTATGCAGTGAGCGGGGCCCACAAATCTTTGGGGCGAGAAGTCTCAGGCAACTCCTCCTCATATGTCAGTAGCTGAGTTTTGCAGTACAGAAAATCGCAAAGGCATTTTTTTTTGTCTGAGTGGTTTTCGCACCCCAACATTGCGCCACAGCCCTCTTCGCAAACCAGATAGACAATGCAACTATACGTCTGTTACAGGGTTTGAGGCGTTTTACATACCCTAGTAGGCAGAGTTTGGGGGTGCAGTGCACAGGTTTCAATATATTAGTAAGCAGTTTTGTTACTTCAGATCAAAAGGCGAACACACCCGCACACTGCCATGCCACATGTAGAAAATCTGCGTCCACCATGCCACAACGCACACAATTAGCAGTTTCTCGAAGGCCATATTTAAATAGCTGTGCAGGGGTATAATATAATTGATGTAGACATTTGAAATGGATTATTCTGAGGTTACAATTAGCCGTGAGGCGGCCGGTGAGGGCACAACAGTCAGTCCATACATCTGGAGTGAGGCATACCCCAGCGCTGCCTGCCATCTAACACAGGAGAGGTGCTCATGTTGCTCCAGCTCTCGCAAGGATGCGTTGTAAAGTTTCATATCAGACCCTGTTGCTCTTCTCCCGCCAGCATCGCCTGAAATGCCCATAGAGTTGTAGGTTCAGCCAGGTAGTCCGGATATACAGCCTTAATGGCCTGCCGCACTCTTATGTAAGTAAAGACAAACATAAAGCCTTGGTCTGCGCCCTTCTGCGCATCTTGCAGTGATTTAAATTGACCATTCGTATATAGATCTCCTATCCGTAAGATGTCTGCTTTGGCCAATTCACTGAGAGCCTGCCTCTCACGTGCCGCTGAGATATCGGGGTGCGATGCCAGGCGCAGAGACGGAGCATAGAGGTAAGATAACTGAGCTATTTCCGCCAGCTTACGCCAAGCCCACGCCGTACACTGTACAGGGTTTATCTCAGTCCGCGGGCAACCCGTGGCCCCTGACAGAGTTGCCGCCTGCACTGTCAATGGAAGCACTGTATCCGATTCGATTGCCACATGAGGCTGAAACCTCTTTGGAAAGTGCCAATAATGTGCAAACTGAGCCTGAGCACAAAGATAGTACAGTCTGAAATCTGGGGCCTCAAATCCTCCCCTCTCAAATGGCTGCACCAAAAGATCCCACCTTTACCTGGTCTTCTTCCCGCCCCAAACAAATGTTGTTAACGCGGATTGAAGGGTTTTGAATAGCACCATATTCAATTTAATAGGGATATTGACAAATAAATCAAGCAGCTAGGGGAGAACGATCATTTTTACAACTGCAATTATGTTCGCCAAGGAGAGAGGCAGATATGGCCACCGCTCAGCCTGATCAGTGATGTACATGAACGCATCATGGGGTCCGACGTCCAAGTTAGCGGATACTCCAGCTCAATCTCTTTAGTGTGCAGTTAGGGGAAACACCACTGATTTCGATCAATTGATCCCGAGGCCAGAAAACCGTTCAAATTTAATGTACTCTAGGAGCAGCTCAGGCAGATACACCTCAGGTTCGCATACATGTAGTAACATGTCGCCCGCGTACAGAGAGATGACCAGTGGTCTCTGTCAAAATCGCAAAGCTGCTGCCCCATGCTTTTGCCGGAGTTTGCAGGCTAGGAGCTCATCGGCGAGCGAGAATAGCATCGGTGACAGCAGGCACCCTTGCAGTTTGCAGCTTTCAATAGGGATCGGAGACAACACCCACCCATTCACTCGAACCAGAGCGACTGAGTTTTCATAGAGCACCCTAATCCATTTTAAAACAAGCCTTGGCATAGCCAATAGGTCTCGCTTTTGGGACCTTTTAAGCATTTAGTTATGCAGCACAATATCCATGGTGCAACAACATCAACTGTTGCATGGCTCAACACTCATAATGTACCAAAGACGAGACCTATTGGCTATGCCAATGCTTGTTATTAGAGTACCTACCCATCTTCCAGTATTACCTGAATACTGAAAGATATGTCTGATGCGTGCACTCTTGTACTGTCACCCTACAAGCTGGCACCGTGGATTATTGCTCGCCATTGCCTTCATGCATTGGCAGGTCACAAGGTTGCATACAGACAATGCCAACTCAGCTTTTCGTCCTTTTAACACTGTAGATGGTCTGCAATAAAAATTTGAAAAGTGTAAAAGCTGCTCTTTACAATGATTAGAAACCGTTTGAGTTCGAGATTAAGTTACTGTTGTAGGAAATAACATAAGTGCTCGCGCCTGTTCGAAAACATTCCTAGAATAGTAAATATATGCTTGAGAACATCTGCAGTAAGATCAAAGCCTGCTTGACAGCGCATCATATTGTATTTTTCGCGTTGGCCATGTACTATACGGAGTGCTGCGGTTCCTGTCTGTGACTGACTTCAGTCATTTTTGCTGCAAGCAGAGGGTGTTTTTCCTTAAAAAATGGTGGGACAAAAATTTTATCTGTAAGTTTCAAGCTTGTTAAATCTTTTTGGGATCAGCTAAATGAAGGGCATCGTATGTGGCAATAGGAGAATACGCTTTCAAGTGGCTGACAAGTTCTCAGTGCTAGAACAGGAAGACATCAGAAGTTGAATCCCGCCACCACATATGACCAAATTGTGATACTAGACACACACCTTTAGGGATATGTTAAATCCAGCATTGAAAGTAACGGTGGGCATAAAATCCGTTTCGCGGGCGAATTTGCGGATTTTCCGTGATTTCGCGATCCGCGAATCTCGCGAAATCGCGGTAAAATCCGCGAATCAGCGGGGACGAATTTTCCGCCAAGCAAGGGTTACAGCAGCAGGTGCAAAAGTTGAACCTAATTTCTTTGTAACCTTTTACAAAAGGGTTACAAACAAATTAACTTCAACTTGGACACCTGCTGCTAATTGCTTCCTGGCGCCTCGTTGCCTACTTGAAACTGTTCTCTGACCCTGCTCTGATCCTTGAAGCAGGGTCAGAGAATAGTTACAAGTAGGCAACGAGGCACCTGTCCAAGGAATTAAACCTCATCAGGAAGCACTTACAGATATAAAAAACAGGAAGAAGGGAGAGGATGGCAAATACACCCATTTTGAGTTGTCAGGAGGGGTTAAACTAAAAGAGACCTTTACAGCACAATTTTCATATGCATTTTGCTAAAAATAAAAAGCTGTATGTTCTGTAGGGCAACTCAGGAATCTGGCCCTTCAGAGATCCGGCCTCTCTTTCTTTCTCTCGTTCTCTCTCTCCCTCTTTCCCTCTCTTTCTCTCTCTATCTATCTATCTATCTATCTATCTATCTATCTATCTATCTATCTATCTATCTCTCTTTCCCTCTCCCATAAACGACTGCATGGGTAACTTCGCTATGCAAGCGGCTCGCGAAGACGCAAAAAATCCCCGCGAACACGCAAAAAATCCGCAAATTCGCACAAATTCGCAAATTTTGCGGATCGCGAATTCGCAAATCCGTAAATTCGCGGATCGCAAATTCCCAAAATTCGCCCATGCTTAATTAAAAGCAGATTCCGGAAACGCTGTGAAACTGAGCTTTTCAAGATTGTTCTTTAAATAAAATACACACTTGGCGCGAGAGAGCGAGAAAAACTGGATATGAAACGTGCTTCACAATCAGTTGAACTCCTACTGCCAGACATTGACTGGACTTGTAATTCTTACAATATAGCGCTATGAGGTAAAACTTGAGTAGACTTGCAGCGCTATATAAATCTCCTAAATAAATGACTTCACTTTCCTGTGCTGCATTTCTCTCATCTGCAGAAACCGGAGAGTGCTTCCATATGGCTGAATGACCAGCACTGAATACTGTCTGCACCCTAATATTGTATATTTTCATCTGAATAAGTGACCCATGCAGGGCTGGTTGTTGCATTTCTCTCACATTGTACATTCTCTGTTGGTCTAATAAAATGAATCTCTGTCTCTATATTGTAATTAGTAGGGGGTGCCTGATTACATATCTGCAAGGGTGTAATACGACCTATTTTACTAGCCTGGTTAAATCCCACATGCAGTTAATGCAGTGCCTGCAGTTAACGGACACGTTATCGCACCAATGACTTGCCGCGGGGGCGGGCAGCTTTTATTAGAAGGAGGAGTTAAGCAGAGGAAATGGCGAGACACTTGAGTTAAAGCATGACACGCTCTGACGCAAAGTAAACACTCCGGCGCTGGCAACTTCACCATGGAAATAAAGTGTTTCCAACAAGGCGTTGACTGGTGCTGGACTAAGTCGCTACCAGGTGCATTGCAATAAGAAATCAGCATGCAGAATTTCTTAGATCAAAAACACCTCAGGCTGCAGTGGCTTAGACGTAAAGCACAGTTACATGCTTTGCAAGCAGTGCTACTAACCATTGGCTGGGCGGGCGTAAGCAAAGTATTTGATAATGCATAATCCAAATAAATGTCACTGCTGGTGAACTATGCGCCATTTAAATTGACATCAGTTCCCACGATATTAGTCCGTTGTGATTCCTGAAAATACAATTGTTAACAAGAAGAGCGAGCAACAAGCCCAGGAGTTGTGTGCGCAGGCAAGCGCACAAAAAAAACACGCGAGTGGTGCGCGCCAAAGAAGGAGAGGCCAGGGCGCTAAAAGCTGGCGGCTGCACGTGTGCACGCAAGAGCTAGGCCGTGTGGCAGCACTTTTAAAAGCCCTAACTAAATGTCTCGCATGTCAGCGCATGTGCTGGCTTAGACGAGACCTAAAAAAGGGAGGACAGCCCATCTGAGTCAAAAACGTTAACATGCCTGGCCATTGTAAGGAGTGAAAAGCGTTTGCTGCATCTAGCACCACTGTGCTTCCACGTTTTTGAAGAATCCCTTGATTAGGCACACCTTTGGTTCATATTAAGAGACTCCAAAAGATGTATCCAAAATATTTACACCATTCATGCTTAAGCATCGTTATTCCACATATGCAGTTTAAACACAAGTGCTCCAATGCATTTCGGGCCAATTGCCCTTCTTCCAGGAGCTTATATAAAAATAAAGGATTAGCGTTTTAGCAAATGTTACATGCATTCATTAATCAAACCCAACATGATACAGTTCCATGATCACTGTGTCACCATGTGCTTTACTGCATTTGTGTGCCCGACTGTACCGAGTTTTAATGTGTTCAACAGGAGTCGCAAATTACTGAACAGAGACTACTCCTGCAATCTAAGTTTCCATGTTCTCGAAAGGACAGGGGGTGATTCCGATGCTCCTGATCTCTATCCCGCTGATGTGGTGATGCTCGCACAGTGCCCTCATTTTGGTTCACGGGGTCGGGTCAGTTACAGTTGTTGTTGTTCTTGACGGCCTATAGGTCACCTCTGCTCATAGTTCATTGGCTCCTGCCTGATTCACATGGCACAATTATTTTCGGCAGCCCATCCTGCAGAGCTTGAAATGGAATAATAGAAGTGCAGGTACTCTGTAGCAGAGTACCTGCTTGTCTCAGAAAAGTGCGGGTACTCTCCAATTAAAAGTATTACGTTTTTCTTCTTAAGTGCCGGTACTCTCCCTCTCAAAATAAAAAAGTGCCAGTACTCAGTACCGGACAGTACCGGCCCATTTAAAGCACTGCGTTCCTGGTATACGGGGTTGACACATCACTGCCAAGCATGGAGTCAGCCCTTACCCTAGGCAGTCAGCCCTTACCGTACAGCAGTCTTTACCACTGCGGCCCCACCTGGCATACAGGGTCGCAGCAACAGTGCCGTGTAGGCTTTGGCCCCCATCCTGAGGCAGTCTTATGCACAGTGGCTACTCCTGACTCACGAGATCGCCATAACGGTTACACAAGGCTTCGGCCCTTACCACACGGCAATCTTTTTATATGGTCATCTACACGGCAGCCCTCTCCTGGCATAGAGGGGTCATCAATTCAGTCATGCACATGGGCAATGACTTGGAGTTGGGCAGAATTGGCACAGTTTCGCTGGGATTACATTAAAATTCAATAGAATTCTGCTGAATTTTGCAAGGGGCCTAAAAGGAAAGCGTTCAGCCCAGAGAGGAGGGTGAGGGATGCAGGTACCACCCTAAACACCTAAGAGGAATGTGGGTGACTAGAAAGAGCCGGTGATTGCCCCATAGAAGGCACCATCACTTGTTTTTGTGAAGAGGGTGGTAATAAACACTGTGAGGCTCATGGAGCTATAGAGGCTTACGTAAATCTGGTGGACCTGGCACACTTTTTTTTTCTTGTGCACAAGAATAAGTGTGAAGGATAAAAACGCAGCTGACATTTCAATAACAGGACCAGGTGCCACTGTGTCCGCTCACTGCCATGACAAGTCCAAACCAAGCCCATGGCATAGGTACTAGCCAGGTGACAGTGCCCTTTTCTTGTTTCTTGAGATACCCTATGCTGCTAATACCCAGAACCGCTCTCTGCCCTCTGTGCCACAGATGGTGCCTGTTGCTGTTGTATGTGCTGCAAAAACACACCCTCTAAAACCAGATGGGAGCTTTCTCCTGCACATCTCACTCTCCGGATAGCGGTGCTTCCAGAGCAGGGATCCAGGAACTTGAAGTACACTGTGCTGCCATTGGCTCGCCACGGCTTGAGCTGCAAGATAACATCACAGGCCACTTTGGCTTACACAGCATAGAGCTCGAAGTGTCTGTAGGCAGAACATGCACTGCATCAGATCTTGTAAGGAAAGCAGTGCTGATTTAATTCCACTGGTGGAACAGCTGCATTAATCAGTAGTTCCGCGTTACATAAGTAAGTACAAAAGTAACGTGGAATTACTAAATTATTCACCACTGAACCTCGCTCCCTCCAACGTCTCCTCTTCCTCACAAGGCACACTGTGAAAAAGAGCAGGTAGTTGCTGATGCTCTAGGTTTCAGAGCAGGTGGTCTTGGTTTCTCTGGGCGATGCCTTCTCACCCAGCAGAAAAACTATCCTGTTTTGACCCCCATTTATGGTCACAGGTGAAAGTCTGGCAGAACTTCCCCTCCTCAAACAACCCATTTGGCTGCTTGGCAGATGACAATTTTGGGGTCTCCACCTCTCCTTCTTATAGCGAAGTCCATTTCCAGACATCAAATGTTGTTTAGGGTCTTGAATTTTGAAGTTTTATGTTGGGGCTTTGCTTCTTTTGAAATACAAACTTCTATTTACCTCTTCCTCTGGAAAAGCCGTCTGTGACAGCAGAAGAGACTCCGAAGCTAATAGTCTCACAGCACAGGTCAAAGGATTGACTAGAGTTAACACCTGGATGTAAGCTACAGTGTATCAATGTATCAAAAAGTTAATTTGGGGTTTTCTAGCTCCACTCTTTATGATTCCCTTATCATCAACATCTCCTTCTTGAGATGTGTCCAGGCCACTTCCTTGTGATCTATCACTGAATCAAAGAGCACCCTTTGAAATGTACAGGTAGAGCCCTGCTTTTCCTTCTCCACTGTGTCCCACCCAGCTTACAGGAATGCAGCAATACATAAATCTGTCTGGGGGGATTCTTATTCCTCAAGTCTTCGCCAGGCAGGCCTGGGCCTCCCAAAATGCAACCCAGGGTCCTCCATGTAATGTGTCATTACAGACACACTTGCACTCTGTCTACGTACACAGCACACACACTGTATAGCATTATTACCTCCATGTATTGTGCCACCACAGGCACACACACACTCAGCGTGCGCTGCTCAGTAATGTAGCCTTTCTGTGTTTTGCTACTTGCTGCACATATACACCCAGCACACACATTCACCATGTGCAAGCTGCACAACACTACACCATTCATGTATTGTACTCCTTGTCGGTACACATACACCCAGTAAATGCACACACTACATAGCACTACATCTTTAATGTACTGCACTCCTTGCAGTTCCACATATATCCAGCAGATGGCTCAGCATGCATGCACTGCACAGCACTGCTCTAAACCTGTAATGTACCCTTCCCAGGCACATATACATCCAGTGCTGAGGCACCACTCCTGCACTGCACAGCACTTCACATCTTACTGATGTACACCAAGGGTGAGATGAAGCACACAGCAGAGGAACTTTTTAAAAAGCGAGTGAGCCTGTAGGCCTCACTCCAGTGACACAGATTCAAAAGCACCTGTTCTCTCCTAGTGATAACTACACTGTTTGCTGCCAGTACCGCCCTCGTGCTGCTTAGAACCTGGTGAAGCCAGTAACCTTCCACTACTATAAAGGTAGTGTTTTGGGCACCCCTTCTGGTCCAACCAGACGGCAATCCATGAGACAGCCATATATCATGGTGCACACTCATGATCCATGTTTGTCTATGACAACAAAACTCAGCATTAGGGATCCAGATAATAGTACAGTTGGGCACTCAGGGTAGGGGTACACATCTATTACTATGCAGAGAACTTTTCTGTCCCAACACAGATTCACACCCTACCAACAAAAGCAAGTAAAGTTCTACTTTTGTGGCAAGTTTGGTGTAAATTAGTTCAGCGGTTTTTGGTATAGACCTGAGCAAAATTTCCTGTGGGAGCTGAAATGGGAAAATACGTTTTTGACCCCAACCTGCCCCCACAACATGAAAAGTGCATCAGAACCCTAAATACACTGTGTACGTGTGTGTTTATGTTTATACCAATAGGTAGTAATAGTTAGGACTTAGTTTCCATAGGAAAAGTGTTTTTTGTTTGCTAATAAGTTTGGCGCTGTATGACGAATCCTCCCGAAATTTTCAAAATTAGTTTGCCACTCACTTCAGCTGCTGTTTGGAAAGTTTCAGTGTAATTTGTCAAAGGGGCACAGAGAATAAGGGAGGTCCCAAAATGGTTTTCCCCATAGGGATTTTGAACATGACTGTAGCCTGAACCGTTAAACAGAATTTCACCAAATTTAGCAGAAAGCTAAATCTTAGTCCAAAAATATTTATTTTCTAAATTCAGTGTAGATGTGTTCAGTAGTTTTCGAATCATTAAAGAAAAAAGATTTATGTATATCTAGGGACACGGTGCGTCTGTGGATTTGACAGATCTCATGATGAGATCTGATTGACTTTCGCCACTTCAACTAGGAAGGGGTGGCAGCCATCTTGGGACTTAGCCAGTTCCCCCCAAAAATGCTAATAAACTGAAGGGGGCAGGATAGGAATACCCAGGCCCCCTAGGCCTGGTGGTGGGCTAAAAAAGTTTACATTTTACAGCACCTTACAGCGATCCGTGAATCCATAGAATATTTTTTAAAAAGCCACTAGCACAAGTCCACACCTTTTTTCTTTATGACCCCGTGTGACCCAGGTCCTGAGGGGTGGATTTATAAATATAATTTGGGGAGGGTGGTGAAGCTGGTGAAACTGGCCCTCTGGCCTAGCCTTACAAATTAAGCGGGGTGGGCACGCAACTCCCCTGCTGGGCCAAGTTCGCGGCCAGGTGCACTAATCCCTTGAGGCCCGGATGATATTCAGAGAGAGAGGTTGCCGCATGGACCCCCTCCCCAGGCCGATTTCGGCCCCAGGGACCCCATCCTCCCAGGGCCTAGCCATAATATAAAGTGGAAAGTGGGAACACAGCCCCCTCCTGGGCCAATTACGGCCCAGGGACCCTATCCCCCAGGGCCCGCTCATCTTACTATTGTGGAGGGGGCTACGTGGCCCCCTTCACAGATTGATTTTGATCCCGGGGACCCCTTTGCAGAATCAAAGGGAAGGGGGGCAGTGCGGCCCCCTCCCAGAGCCATTTAGCTCCAGCTATGTCCTGGCTTGGGAAGAGAAACATGTGTTTACTCTCATTTGGCGGAAGCAATTTCAAAGCGCCTGCCCATAGCTAACACAAAGTAACTTCCTAGCTGGTGAGAGCTTTAAAAATGCTTTTGCCAGCTGGGAGCGGACTTCAGATATGTTTCCCTGCCCATAGTGATGCAGGCATGGAAACAGACCTGAATATTGTTCACGCCCGCATGGAGCAGCATTTTTAGCTGCTCCCTGTGGGCGGGAGCATTACTGGCTCCTGTTGGATGCGGGGAGCCGCTTGGGCAACTGGGGGCTTGGGGCTTCCCATGGCAGCCCCTAGCAAGGAGATGGTGGGCGACCTGCGTAGGCGACAGGGCACCCACCCTTTTTTGCCCAGGCCTGGGGGATAAGGCGGCATGGCCTCCCTCCCTCATTAATTATTGGCCAGGCCCTGGGGATGGCTCCCTGGGGCCGTTGTCGGCCCGGGCGGGGGGCGCATGCCCCCTTTAATCACTGGCTAGACCCCAGGGGAAGGGGTCACCACAGCCCAACAAGACTAGGGGAGGGGGCTGCACGGCTCACCTCCCCTTTATTTTTAATAATGGCCCTTGGGCGGTGGGCCACATGGTCCCCCTTGCCTTTAATTTGAAAAATAGTCCTGGGGATGGGTCACCAAGGCATAATAAGGCTCCAGGGAACCATGTAGCCCCCCCTCCCTGTTCATAAAAAAGGCCCTGGGGACCCCAATAAGTCTAGAGGAAGGGGGCCACATGTCCCCCTACCCTTTAATTTTTTTTTAATGGCCCTGGGGATGCGGTCCGCAGGGCCTAAAAAGGCTCGGGGAAAGGTCCACATGGCCTTCCTCGCCTTTCATAAAAAAATAGCCCTGTGGGATTAGGTCCCCAGTGCCTAATAAGGCTCAGGATGGGAGCCAATACTGTGCTTTCTAGTGGTTTATACATAAAAAATTTCTATCAGTACCTACTGTTTAGAACTGTTTGTCAATTCTTGAGTGTACTAAAAGAACAATGTCATGCTTACTATCTGACCAACTGCTGAGTCGAGGCACAGTGAGGCAGTATTACTCTGGTACATCCAGAATGACCTGGCCTGTGTCCAATCCACTATGTGCTAAATCCCCACAGCCCATAGCCTTTGTCTGAGCTCATTGGCGGTTGGAAGGGGTTTGCCTTAGGTCATATACAGATGGATATGCCTCACCAGGTCTAGAGTGAAGGGCATGAGGGTAGGCCATATCTTCTGCTGAACCCCCTCTGTGCATGCCCAATGGTCGAGCGCAGTGACTGATGTTCACACTGGAGCTGAGAAATGAGCCCAGTGTGCATGGTTGTAAATCCACTCTGGGCTGAGAGTAGGGCCTGGATCTTGGCCAAAGGCCACTTGCAGTGGTTAATATCCTCATATACCTTTTATATACCGTATCTCTCCATATGCTAGAGAACAGGTCTAATTCTGGTAGTTATCAAGTTACTCTATAGCATTATATGTACATTTGTGAAGTGCACATTCACTCCTCCAGGCATCTTGGTACTAAATAGCAGGTGTTTGTTATTACCCAACTCAATGGTATTCATGTTATCGACCTCGGAATAATGAAAGGCTAAGGGTAGCCCTGATGATTCAATCCTGTGAGCATGAGGTCGAACACTGATAGCTGGAGCACATGCATTAGTCCACAGAGCAAACTGTCATGATTAGCCAGACTCAATACTCAATTGCGTTTTGTGTCTTGTAATTAGAGTTTCAGGGAATTGCAAAAAAAAAATCACTTTTACCATCAGGTCTCTTTAAACCATGTTTACCGTTCTGTGAGCTGCAAGTTTATTCAGTCCAAGTGTAAATCATATTGTCTTCTTTGCAGCAACTGCTGATATCACACTGGTGAAGGGCATAAACGCAGCCCAGCTGGCGGCAGGCCTCCGAAAGGACTCGAGTGTCTGGTGTTGAAGGCTGAGAATTCTACTCTCCTTGGTATTTCATTTTAAGCCAGGTCCCTCTGTAATATTGATTAGTTCTGAGGATGCACACTATTACGCCTCAAGGCTATGTCTGATTGGTATACTATGAGCTCCAAGTGCTCGTCATAGGTTCTGGTGGGAGGTGAACATCTTTCAAAGTTTAACAACATGTTCTTTAGGACAAGAGAACATATTCAGCTCAACGTCTGGCGCCACCTATTGCAATTAGCCATGTTAGTCACAGACAGTAGCTTGCTTCATAAAATCGATATCTTGCAGCACAGGGTGACCCCTCTGACATCTACTTGGAGTGAGGAATTGACCTCCACCATAATATTCGAGTCTTGGAAAACAGTTCTGTTTAGTGTCAATTGATAAAAAGCTGAAATGGCGCCACGGTTTAATTGGGCAAAACTTTACAATGGAAGCAAGGACCTAGAATCAAACTGATGACGCAGCGCGTCTTGAGTCTCAAGAGAACCACAGGGCATATCTACAAATAAAACAAACACAAAGCCTGTCGCGCCACACGTCCATTCAGGTTCTTTCACACAGTACATCATAACCATATTATCAGACAACCCCAAGGGGGCACGAGGCAGAGCTCAGAAGCAAACATTTATTTTGGATTTAGTAGTGGGCTCACATTATTATGGATTTCATTTCACAGATGGAAAATTCTATAAATATTGAACCCGAGCCAAGATGCCAGGTCTATCACAGGCGCTCCACTTCTATCTTGATACAACACCCCATGAGAGTACCTAAAAATCAAACTTGCCAGACCTGTGTGCTACCACAAAAGATCCATCCAAGGTGATACACAAAAGTCAAGAACTCAATTAAGTCTCTACTCCAATATTTAATATCCGTATGGGCTTTCTATATCCACTATCACCTTTACTAGGATCTGCTTAAACCTCTATTTTTCATCCTCCTATGACTCCCCACTACCTCAAAATTTCTCCTATCGCAGTTGTGTTTCCATCTCAACAATCAACCACCTAAGCTCTGCAAATGTCCAATACCCTGCATCCCACAGCTGTCTCCAACCGCATAAGCCTCTCCCATGACTCAGCCTCTATGTGGTAAATGGTTTCTATATCTTTTCCCTCTCTACCACTTTATCAGAATGTCCTGTGACATCATGGAATGTTTGAGTGCCTTACTGTGGTGAGGTTGTCATTTGGTCATCCGAGGCTGAGGAGCTGGTAGCTCTCTCCTGGTGGGGTTTCTCCTTGTATCTTCACATCTTGTAACTTGCCACCTCACATCTTGTAACTTGCCACCTCACATCTTGTAACTTGCCACATATCTTCCTACTAATAAAGAGGGATCTACTACTACACCTGGACTACACATCATCATTTAAGTACCACACTCTACAACCATTGAAATCAGTGTGGCACAGAGGTACCTTTATCTTGATACTCAAAATGCCATGGCTCTTCTGTGGCTCTACCTAGAACATAAGCAACATGTCTTAAAGCTCTGCCTCAACCCCAGTGATTCAGCTTCCAAATATTTAATTCCACAATAGACCATAAAGTACACAGGGATTTCTTCCTTGCTCAATTCTCTGTCTCTGTGCTACACACAGAGCAGAGCCTCTACCTCGATATCCAGGTCACAAAACTCTCCTTTACCAAATAATTCAACTTCCCAGTCATTTGTTCAATTAAACCTCCCTCTAACAAACCTTTTCCTTGACCCTATATGAGACCGCAAATTTCTCACTTTAACCCAATACCTACTTCTGATTCAGCATCTATCACAAAACATGCACTCAGAACCATGTTTCCAATCCAGTCGCCGAATACCCTTTATACTATACTCTGCCTATAACCAAATACCTCAATTCCAACCTCTCAAGGCTCTGCCTCTAACCAAATACCTCAACACCCAGCTCTCAGACGACCTCTGCCACAAACCCAGTACAACACTCCGCTCCCTCCAACACTATCCCCTAAACAGTGGCGTCTAGAACCTCTAAGTCTAGCAGCAGAGGCATTACACTGGGCCCGATTGGCTGGTAAACTGGGTCTCACTAAATGGTGATTAGTTGTTTGTGGACTGTGTCGGGCTAATGTTTTAGAGTAACACTATAACGGAATATGATGACAGAGGTGGGGGAGAGGTGTGGGTAGAGGCAGTGCTGGCCTTAGGATATTTTGAGCCCTGTGCAGAGTATACTAAACGGGCCCACAATGACACATGTAAAATTGTTTTTCATTGTTAATCATTTTATTTTAGTAGAATGTTAACAAGTACAACATGTAAAATGTAAGTATACACGTGCACCTGTGATAGATTACTATATAATGCTACTTCTTCACAAAAAGGGAACTTTTCTTGCTTTCTGTCCTACACATTCTTTTGTTAATTCACTGCAGTTGAGAGTTCGTCCAACTTCATGTTCAACTGATATCAGTGCCAAGCAAGGTAGCGGGTCTTGGGTTACTGAAGAGCGCAATCAATTCTTAATAATCTTCAACTTTAAGAACAATCATTCCCCAGAGGTTTCTGTAACAGGAACTGTAAAAATCCTTCTAAGAATGATTACATTGTGATACATATAATGCAAGCGGTTGTCATGCATGTATTTGAGAACAGAGAGAGCAGATGCAGTACATGCTGCATGTGTATCGGGGGGAAACAACCTTTACAACGCAACTTTTACAACGCACTACCATTACAACTAAACTTTTACAACGCAACATCCATTACAACGCATGCCATTACAACGCAACCATTACAACGAATGACACTACAACGCATACCACTACAACGCATGTCATTACAACGCATGTCATTACAACGCATGTCATTACAAAGCATACCATTACAACGCATACCATTACAACGCATAGTACCCTTACACTATCCAACACTTACCCTACTGTTGCACCCCCTGGAGTTACAATAGTAATTTTTACCCCTACACTATCCAACACTTACCCTACTGTTGCACCCCCCGGAGTTAGAATAGTAATTTTTACCCCTACACTATCCAACACTTACCCTACTGTTGCACCCCCTGGAGTTAGAATAGTAAATGTTATCCCTGCACTATCCAATACTTATCATGTATGCTATGTAATAAGTTTAAGTTTAAGTTTAAAGTATTTCTAGAGCGCGACATACACCGAGCGGTTTCTTGGCGCTGAGATAGCAAACTACCAGAGGGAGAAGAGTCAACCACAAGGACATAAACTGAAAAGGGGGATGTTAAGGCAAGAAGGCCTGGGTAAACAGGAAAGTTTTAAGAGATTTGCGGAAAAGGGAATACTGGGTGAGGGATCTGAGGTGGAAAGGAAGGGAATTCCAAAACACAGGGGCCAGAGTAGCAAATTTAGAGCCGCCCTGTTTTTTTTTCTTGAATCGTGGGGTAACTAGAAGATGTTGAACTGAGGAACGGAGGTCTCTGCAGGGAACGTAAGTTTTGATGACTGAAGATATGAAGAGGGGGGCCAGACCAGACCTGGCCTGAAAGGCCATGCATCCAAGTTTGAATAATGCGCGTTCCCGAATGGGAAGCCAGTGAAGGGTCTTCAACAGAGGAGAGGTATGGTGGAATCTGGGGAGACCAAATGCAAGACGGGCCGCCTGGTTCTGAACAAGTTGGAGCCTGCGCAAGCTGTACTGTGGGATGCCGTTGAACAGGGCATTCCAGTAGTCCAGGCGGGATAGGACCAGTGCGGACATAATCAGTTTGAGTGCAGGGAAGGAAAAGAAACGAGAGATAGTGCGGATAGTACGGAGAGTGAGGAAGCAAGAAGATACCACGGAACCTATCTGGGAGTGCATTGTGAGTTTATCATTGAGCTTGATGCCTAAGGTCTTAACTGAGGAAACAGGAGTAGGGGGAGAGCCGAAAGAAGGGGGCCAAAATAACGAGTTCCAGGGACTGGAGCAACCACCCGTAAGCACCAGTTCCGTCTTATCGGGGTTGAGCTTCAGGTGGTTGAAATTCATCCAGTCCCTGATGAAAGACAGAATAGATTGGAAATTAGATATAGAGTCAGGGGAAGAGGAGAGGTTGAAGATGAGCTGGAGGTCATCGGCATAATTATATGCCGTGACCTCCAGCTGCTGAAGAGCAAAGATGAGAGGGGAGATGTACAGATTGAATAACAGGGGAGACAGAGAAGAACCCTGGGGCACCCCGCACTGGACCTTACAGGGGGTAGCTGAAAACTCCCCAAGACGAACCGCCTGGGTCCGGTCCCTCAGGAAGGATGAAAGCCAAATGAGGGCCGTTCCTCCGATGCCCGCCGCCCTGACACGGGAGAGTAGGATGGAGTGATCCACCGTGTCAAAAGCGGCGGATAAATCAAGGAGGACCAGCGCCTGAGGTTGACCGTTGTCCATACCCTCCCTGAGGGTATCCAGCACAGACACCACCACTGACTCTGTCGAGTGCCTTGGCCGGAACCCCGCCTGACAGGGGGCCAGCACCCCATTCTCCTCGACATAGGAGCTGAGCACAGAGGTGACGTGTCGCTCAAGCACCTTACCCAGAAAGGGTAGCAAGGAGATGGGGCGGTAGTTGGCCAAGGCAGAGGGGTCAGCTCCAGGTTTTTTCAGAATGGGAACAATGGTGGCAGATTTCAGTGACGGGGTCACAACACCCTGGGCCAAGGAGTTATTAAGAAACATGAGAGGGGGTAGGGTGCACACTGAGTAGATCTGCCGTAGGATGTGTGCAGGGCAGATGTCAGCTGGGGAACCAGATTTGATTTTAGGGAGAAGGGAAAGGAAAATTTCCTCGGAGAGAGGGGGGAGAGAGGTGAGTGAAGCAAGGACAGGGGGTGGCTGGGGATCAACAAATAAGGGGGACGGAGGAGGGATATTGGTTTTAATGGTCGCAATTTTTTCCACAAAGTAGGAGTTCAAAGAATCACAGAGATTTTGAGAAGGAAGAGGTTTCAGTGAAGTCCTGTCGGAGAAAGCCAGGTCATGAGTGATGGAAAAGATCTCCTTAGGTTGGTTCTCAGCTGCTAAGATTTTGGCGGAAAAATAAGCCTTCTTGGTCTCTAGAATGCTTTTTTTGTAAGCCCCTAAAAGGAGGACATAGCGGGACTTGGAGATGGGACAGTAGTCCTGTCTCCATCTACGTTCTGCCTGTCGGACCGTGAGTTTCTGCTCTTTTAGTTCTTTACTGAACCAACGGTTTGCGTCTTTGGGACGCCTAATCGAGGTACGCCGAAGGGGGGGCCATGCAGTCACTTCCCTCCGTAAGCCAGGAATCAATGGCCTTAGCTTGGGCGGCAGATGCCAAGTCCGATAGAGTGGGAGAAGAGGCCAGTAGTGAGGAAGTAAGGTCCGATAGGTTAACTTTGCCCCAATTGCGAGCCCAAGAGTTTTTGGCGAGGGTAGGCCGCTTGGTCAAGCAGAGGCAGAGGGAAAAGGAGATTAGGAAATGATCTGACCAAGTGCAAGGGGACACGGTGAGTGAGGAGAGGGGACAGTTGAGGGACCAAACTTGGTCTAAGGTGTGACCGTGGATATGAGTGGGGATGTGAACCAGGGAGGAAAAATTGAGTGACAATAAAGTTTCTGAAAAATATCTAGAAGAGGAACATTCCTTGGGGTCGGAGGGCCAGTAGTTAAAATCCCCAAGGACCAGCACCGAAGCATAATTAACAGCCAGGGTGCCGAGTAGATCTTGAAAGGCAGGGAGAAAAGAGGGGGTGGGTTGTGGTGGACGATATACCAGCACACAGGCTAGGTGAGGGGAGAAAGAAGAGGAGCGGACCACTAAGTGGTCAATTCCTCCCATAGGGGGAGAGGGAAGAATCTGAAACTGAAGATCCGTGCGGGCAATGAGGGCAACGCCTCCACCCGTTTTCCCTAGTGGGCGGTCGGCGCGGATGGAATAGTATGATGAGGGGAGGGCAGCCAGTAGGGACGGGAGGGAAGACTCACAAAACCACGTCTCAGTTAGGAATAAAAGATCGGGTTTGTCCGTCTCTAGAAGTATGAATAGATCCTGATGGTGTTTGATGGCTGACCTGGTGTTTAGTAACATAATAGATAGTGGGGGAGGGAGAGTGTCAAGAGTGGGCGTCGACTGACGTGCCGATGGAGAAGCAGAAGAGAGGGAGCAGCCCTGAGGGCAGGCTTGGCAAGGGGAAAAGCAGCCCATGTTGGTAATCCGGTGAATAGTGCGGGGGTCAAGGGGCCAAGGACCTTGTAAAAGAGTGAGATCGGCTGAGGTGTAGCGAATAGGGAGGCCAGGGGGAATTGCCCCTAGCCCCTGCCGGCCGCGGACGGGCGCAGACGGGCTTAACTCAGGCGCAACTCCGGCGCGCCTTTGTCGCGCCCGCTGCGCTCGTCCGCTGCGCTGCCGCATATAGCCTCTTTAAATAGGGAGTATCGTGGGGGGGATGGCTAACAATTACATTGAGCTGAATAGCCCAAGCCAAGATGGCGCCCGCGTCCGCGGGAGCCTGCCACACAACGCTCGGCCCACGGTGATCCTCTGAGCCCCTAGATGTAAAGCAAGTTAGTCAACCTGTCAACTTTGAGGTACAGGTGAGTTAACACAAACACATTAAAATATCAGATAAAAATTATGACTGCTCGCAATCAGCAGCACAATCGAATTAAAAAGTGGAGGAAGGGTCCACAGCTCGTCAGCAGTCACAGGTGAGACCCTCTGCCACCGGGTCGTTTGCTATCACCCGCCGAGAGCCGGGAGTGCTCCTAAATAGGGAGTATCGTGGGGGGGGTGGCTAACAATTACATTGAGCTGAGTAGCCCAAGCCAAGATGGCGCCCGCGTCCGCGGGAGCCTGCCACACAACGCTCGGCCCACGGTGATCCTCTGAGCCCCTAGATGTAAAGCAAGTTAGTCAACCTGTCAACTTTGAGGTACAGGTGAGTTAGCACAAACACAGTAAAATATCAGATAAAAATTATGACTGCTCGCAATCAGCAGCACAATCGAATTAAAAAGTGGAGGAAGGGTCCACAGCTCGTCAGCAGTCACAGGTGAGACCCTCTGCCACCGGGTCGTTTGCTATCGTTTGTAATGGTATGCGTTGTAATCGTATGCGTTGTAAAGGTAGTATGCGATGTAATGGAATGCGTTGTAATGGTAGTTTTGTAAAATGCGTTGTAATGGCATGCGTTGTAATGGAATGCGTTGTAATGGGTGTTGTGTTGTAAAAGTTTTGTTGTAATGGCATGCGTTGTAAAAGTATGCATTGTAGTGACATAAATCCGTATCAGGATGGCTTTTCTTGTACAGACCCTGGAAGATTTTAACACCTGTGATGAGTTCATCCCTGCAATGTTTGCTTTAAAATATGTAGATGCATCTTTGTACTTTTACTCAAGCTCTCCTGTTTCCAAAGTTTTACCTGATATAACTTGGTACACAAACCTATATCTGTCATTAAATATTCCATTTGTTCAAATCATTCTTCGAGTTTGCTGATTGCCTGATCAAAGATGACATTGAAGTAATTAAATTCTGAATTTTTCTTCTGCTCCATTTACTGGACTATCTTCTCCTTCATACTCAAAATGTAATTTCTTCCTTCTTGTCCTCTTTTCAATCTCAAAGCTGGTCTCCCCTGGATCATCAAACCTTGAGGCTCTCTCAGAGGCAAATTCAATAGCTTTATCAAATCCTGTGTGACAAGACTCTCTCATGTAATCCCCAGTACGTTTCAGCACAGCTAGGGCAACATCTAACTGTATTTCAATACTTTGCATTACTTTGCTAACTTTATTAATTCGACCTAAAATTCCATACAGATGGCAATGGCGACAAGAAATGGAAATGAGTGAACCTCATTCCGTAAACTCTGGGTCTCAGAGAATGTTTGTCTATCAAGATTAGGCACATCCAGAACTTTTATCAATGCTTTGTGAACATCAGGGGTATAGTTGAACAGAACTTTCACACTCTCAATTCTGCTCTCCCATCGTGTGTCTGATGGCCTCTTTACAACTGCAGTACTCACAGAAGAGGTAAGTATGGGCCATCATTTTGTTGATGGTGTAAATATGTGGTATATTCTCGGTAAATACCCAGAGAAAGACAGTACTGCTGCTGATGACTTCGCTGCATCACACAAAACTAGATTAAGAGAATGACAAGCACAAGGAATGAAAATTGCTTTGGGGTTCCTTTCTAGTATACTTTTCTGTACACCGGAATCTCTTCTCCTCATATTAGCCCCGTTGTCATAACCTTGAGCATGGCAGTGTTTAAGAGGTATTCCAAAATATTGCAGTTTGTGAAGTACTACTTGTCTCTGTCGCCGCCACCCCGCCAAACTGTGGAACTCTCTCCCCTTGGCCTTCGTCAATGCTAGCTCTCTCCCGGCTTTTAAAAAACTCCTGAAACTTGGCTGTTCCCCTCCTAAGCTGCTGTTGCACTCTTTCCCCCTGTTTTTGTCCGCTTAGCACCTTGACACCTTCGGGTATAGAGCGCTTTACAAATACTATCCTATCCTACTTGTGTCATCTACAGGTATGAACCCCATGAAGCTGTCCTCTACCAATGGGATAATTGAGGATATATTAACTACACGAATCATCAGAGTAATTTGTTCTCGATGACTTATGTCTGGTGTGCAGTCCAGTATGAATGAATAATACTTGGAAGACCTGATAATATATAGAACACTTTTCTTGATGTTTTGTGATATAAATTGAATTATTTCATTCTCAATTGTGTTTCGTAGGTAATAGTCTACTATTTCATTTTCCTCAACTCTTCAAATGTGTTTTGCCATGAGATGATCATATTTAGCAAGCAGTTCTGCTTGACCCAGAAAATTACTATTTTGAATATTTCCAAGTTTCTTACTGATTCCCTTCAAAGCCAAGTTTCATTCTGCTTGAAACTGTACTATTGACACACGCCAGTGCAAAATAGAACTCCAATATCAGATTTCAGACTCAAGTAAAGTCTGCTCTGCCTGATCAATCCCAGTACAAGTGGAAAATCTCCTTTGTGCTTCATATTATGAATGCATGTGCCGCATATATTCAGCAGACTTTTCATGTGAATGCAGGTTTTCTCCAACATGTGCCCAGTCACTGAATCCCGTAGTGGAGAGTTTGCCTGACCCTCTACCTAACAATTTGCAGCAGAGACAATATACTGCATCAGCTGTCTTGAAGTATACTATCTTCTGTCTCTCAATCTTTTAACTGCTTGTAAGGGTTTTATAGAAATGCACAGGTGTGAAGCGTCTGTCATAAGTTTTAGGATTGGTTCTCATGTCTCTCTCTCTGTGTCTGACTAAAATCAGCTTGCCCATATTATGCTGACACAAAGTATTTGGCCAAGTTTGTGGATCCATCTGAATAGATTTATCAGATGTCAAAATAGTTCTTTTGTTCTCAGTTTCATCCTCTGTCTCAGAATTGCAACTCATCTGCTCCTGAACATCTTCTTCCATAGAGCAAGTTGCAAGTTCCTCCTGATTTTCAGTTTCCATTAAACTGCCAGACTCCGATGTCTTATTTCTACATCTAGAGTAAGCCTGGACGTAGTTTGCGGAGTAAAGCTACGCGAAGTGCACTTCGCACTACGCGAGCTACCTGAACTGCGTAGTGCACTGTGCAAAATGCTGTTCGCACTGATTGCACAGTGCTGGAAGCTTGTCTGCACTGTGCAATCAGTGCAAACTGCATCATGCACAGTGCAAGAGGTCGTTTTCTGCCGCTCGAGTAGATTTCTACTCGAGCAGCAGCTTTCTCAACGTAGACTGTTAGTTTTGCATCACGAGCAGTCGCGAGACTATGTGACCACTCGCAATGAGAAACCTGACCTTCCCGCATTGAGAATCTCGGCGGGAGGTTTATTTTCCACACTCGCGATCGGCAACTTGATCTTGCTGATCGCGAACGAGAAAAAAGTCTCGCCGGGATGTCATTTTGCTTGCTCGCGGTCGCCAACTTGACGTTGAGGACTGCGAGCAAGCAAAATATGACCACTGCACTACGCTACGCGTGTTTGCACTGTGCTACATGCAATTCACGTAGTGCACAGTAGCGTAAACTTTGCAAACTACGCGAGCGGAGCGTAGTGCTTTGTCCAGGGTTAATCTAGAGGTTTTTTTCATGTATCTTTCAATTGCTTCTCTTTGTCTTTCAGCTGCAGCATCTCTATCGTTCTTGGCTTTCCTTATTGCTGCACCGGAGAGATACTTGTACGGTTTCCTTGAGGCCATGATAGATCGGTGATCTGACAATCATAGATCTTACACCACATTTGACAGCTTTTGCTCCCAATCTAAGGTGGAAAACAGCGGACTACTCGCAGCCTGCGCTTTAAATTGAGCAACACCCCAACTGCAAAGTTAAAACAACAAGATCTGCGTCATCAGTGACACATAGTAAAACAAGTTGCTAGAACTTCTCATGTTGCAGATAATGGGAAATGTTACTGGATATGAATGAATTGAGAAATGCGTTCATAAATCACTCTGCCCCATGGCAGAGCGCCATACATAATGCACCGCGTACACGTCTGCTTTTTTTCTTGCTGTGCGCGTTTGAAAACTCACAGCAGCCAATGTAGGGGAGGCTGCCACACTTCCAGATTATGACAATGACGTTACACACAGCGCATGTTTCACCAGTAATCCACAGCGGCACTGCACCTTACCTACTACTTTTCAGCAATCTCGGCGATAGCAGTGGCATAGCCAGTGTTTATAGAGACCCTGAAAAGCCTCACGCTTTCTGTGGGACATGTCAGTTCACAGGGCTTTTGAGGCATGCACACTCCCTTCCGCCACATCTCCCCGTTGTGCTTTTGTTGCATTTATAGCGGACTGCGCCCAATTTAGCTGAGAGTGCTGGTCGACAAGCGGAACGGTTCTGTGTGGCAGACACTCTGATATCAATGGTAAATTTCGGTTAAATTTTCAGAGGCATTTTCGGGTCCCTGCTAAGTTGCGGGTCCTGTGTGACTGCACGATTCGCACAACCCTAAGGCCGGTACTAGACATTGCCAAATCAGCAATGTAAAACGAAGCAGAAGGAAAAAGAGACATTATATAAATGGGAAACAAAAGGACACAGAAAGAGGCAAATAGAAAAAGCCAGTGCGAAAGAGAAAGTTAAAAAAGAAGAAGGTAGTTATTGATTGTTATAGTTATTGATTTATATAGCGCTGAATCACCCATGAGGGTATCTCGGCGCTTAGGCTGTGGAACCCTTCCTGGCTCTCCCTGTGAGGGGCGGAGCCAGGCATCCCAGCGCTGGTGGGGCCGTTGTGGGGATTAAGCAAGCTATTGCCCAGAGTTGCAGCGTGGGGCCCATGATTAGAGACGGCGCCGAAGCGAGAATTATCGAGTCCGCAGACATTGATCCAAGACCCTGCCGCGTCGGGAACTGAACCCTGGTCCCGGGCCTGATCTCTGCTTCAGGGTCTGCCGCCTCTAACCAGTGAGCCACACTTCTCCATGTGAAGAATGGAAGCTACGAAAGGCAGATGGAAAGAAAGGGAAAGAAACTTCAAGAGTAGAGAATGAAGTGTGAAAGAAAGAAAGAGGGAAAGAAGAGAAGGGTGTAGTAACTGATACACTTGGGCACTGCAGCCCTTCGCTTCACTGAGTAGTGTAGCAACTATGTCTTTTCTTCATTGGAGACACAGAGCATGACTTTTTATGTACTCTGATATCAGTTTCCATTTTTGGTCCCCTGTTGTGTACTGTATCTTACAAAGTACACTGTGGTTCTGCAATAAGTTTTATCGAAACCCAAGGATACAGACTTTCTTAATGATCACTCACCCTTAAGGTATAACCTCCCAGGGATTACTCAAAAAAGTAGTTCTTTGCTATTGCACGTACATGTGGTCATTCAGGTGATGACTTTAGCATTCTTTCACCCTACCTGTCAAATATGGAGGGTGCTGCTTCTTTCTGTTGCTCAAGTAGATTTTCTTCTCGAGTGGCAGCTTTCTTAGCATGAACGGTTGTGACCTGTCGCGACCACATGTGTTGAGGAAATCTTGACAGGAGGCATTCTAGAGCCCATAAATCCTGCCTGCGGATGCAAATTCTCACTCACACTCGCCAACTTCACTTTGGCAAACCTTATAAGAGAAAAAGCTCCGCCACATGGCAGAGTTTTGTCGTATCTCTGATACTCGCATAGCGCTGAGTGGGCAAAACTCTGACTTCAGCCAGCAGAGCTGAATTTTCTGCTCACCCCAAAATATTGGTAGCAGCAGTCAAAACATAAGCCGCAGATTAGCAATAGGCAGAGCTGGAAGAAAAGAACTGGAAATTATTTTCCAAATCGCTAAGGCATCCCTAAGAACAAAAGTAAGAATCGTTCAAACAGTAGTAATCTCTGACACCATATGGATGCGAACGTTGAACAATGATGAAATGAGAGGAAGAGCATTTGAACTGTCATGTTGGACAAGACCTCTAAGACTACTAAGGATGGCCAGGAAAACAAACAAACGCATACCTGATCAAATCAAGGTAGAAATTTCACTCAGTATAACGGGCTTGATTGAAGCTCTCATACAATGGACATATAGTGCGAAGACCATATTCCCTAGAAAAACTGTGATGCTTGGAAAAGCCAGAGAGAAAAAGGAGGCAGAGAATTGCCAGCAGCTATGAGGACAAACTCAATCATGATATCAATGAATGCGCCATTGATAAGTCTGAACACCTTAGACAGCATTTTGGAGACAAACTATCGACTTGATGACACATAAAAAGCATTCCCATTGCCCAAATATATTTCATAACATGTGACAAAAGTGGCAGTTCCTCACCCACTGATGCTGAGCAACATACTTAAGTGCTTTGCACCAGTGACTCCAGACTACACCCATCTATTTTCTGATTTTCTTTTAAATTTCCTAATAATGGTGATGCACTACCTTTAGGATACTATGTTTAAATTTGAGCACCATGTAGGAGAAGGGCAGGCCACAAGACAAGCAATGTAACCTTTTCTTACCCACTTCCATCTACCCTTTGAACAATATGAGTCCATAGACTCATATTGTACATTCCACAGATCTTACTAAACATTTATAAGCAGGCCTATGACCCCGGTACCATCTTTCAATTTGTTCTACCTTGCCATTCAGGTGATTTTCCATCTCGGTATCCCCAAAACTAAGATTTCCTCCTCTTGACCCAAGATCTCATTTTCCCCTAAGCACATCCAAAGCAGGACTGAAAGAACATCCTCAACTTAAGAGTTACCCATTCTCATTTAGCTGTCCTACACAAAAACGACTTTACCAATTCTCTAAAATCTACTTTGTACTGATACCATTGTCTACAGTCTATTAACTTTTTAAATATAGTTATTTTTGCGTAAATACAGAACAAATCATTAGATAGAGAAAACCAAAAGAACATGTGAATCAGCTATAAGCTTCTTATCTGAAAATACATGCTTCAAGCGGATAGGATTGGACTTGCAAATTAAAGTACATTAATTATATAAGGAAATGTTTTTTAAAACTGAAAAACTGAAAATAGTGGACAAGTAGTAATAAAAACACCTGAGACATGACTTATAGCTTGGCCGCAAACCTTTTTGTAAATTTGTCTTTTAATCAATATTGCACAGGTATCTCATTCCATGTTGGCCCATTAGGCTGTGAAACAATAAAAGAAGAATCACAAATTACCTTACACGCCAGGTAGGTAGTACAGGATATCACAGCGGCAGAAATGTTCGCCCCTATGCTCAGGCGTCATTGCTGGGCATATATCGTCATATATGACATACAGGTATGGGTGGGAGGAATTTGTGTATTCGCGTTACGCAAATCTCCGCGAAACAGTAAAAAATCTCAGAGAACACTCAGAAATTCTGCGAACATGCGGAATTGCTTGTTCGCAATGCTTTGTAACTGTTCGCAATCACTGTTTGCGTGCTCGGGGGAAATATCTCGCAAACACGCATTTTGAGAAAGCAAACAAGCAAAAAAAATTGCAAAGTTGCGGAACGCAGAATTTTGGGCAATTTTGCGTTCTCCGTGGAACGCAAAATTACCCAAATTCCGCAAATTCTGCGAGCGGAATGGAATTTACCGCCCAGGCCTATACAGGACACCTCCCATTGAAGGGAATTAGGCGCAAAAGAAAAACCAAAATAACAATAAAAAATCATGATAAGAACTTGGCAACGACGGGCAGTCGGGGGGTATTTCCCAAAAAAGGGAAACAAAATAACAGACTCTCGAGCCGCAGGCAGGGAACAAGAGGGGATATGTATGAAGCCCCTCAATCTCCGAGGGGCATTGCACTGTCTCATCTGAGTGGGGGGAAGCAGAATACGTGCATGGGGTAGCGATCAATAGCAGCTCAATCTGCTAAGATAAATATATAATTCAGCTATTCTGTAATAACAGTTAGGGGTGTGTGTAAGGAACCAGCCCTCTTTCACCCGCGAGCACAGCAGTTGCCTCAAACCTTATGTCTAATAAGAGCCACTTATGTTCAAATCACCCTGAGATACTAATATTACTAGTGTTGTAATAGTGACCACATCAAGCAAAGTTTTCTTAGTGGCTAAGTTAGTGACCACTACTGTTTAATTTGTAAAAGAATTAGTACCAGGGTCCAAAGTTTTTCTCAGAAGCCCTCAGACAGTGCTATCGAAGGTTGGGGTCGCAAATACAAAAGCTAGTAGTCTTCATTCTACATTATGCCTTATTAATCCATCACTTGCCACTCCCTGTCGCTTTATCTCATCCTTGTGGGTTCTGTCTAGCTTTCTCCCTTTGTCCCTGTTTTTCCATCTTTCTCTTCCTATTTCTTTTCCCCTGTTGTGTTTTTGCTCTATTTTGCTCTGGATGAGAATCTGTGCTGCCTTTCCACACAAGAGTTTCCCTATATTGAATGGTTCGGCACTGCACTTGCTCTGGGTGGTTTTACAACAGAGTAGTCCTATCAAGCCACCCTGGGAGCCTTCTGCTAGTTGACACCAGACTACCTCTGTCAGCACCAATGCAACACCCAGCTATTTACTTAGAATCCTTACAAGAGCCAGTAAAAGTCAAGTTGGGCTGTGGCAGAGTCAATTGCATGTCAGCTTACTGAAGCTGTTTGTGCTCTACATGTCTTTCAGCGGCAGCAGGCGAAATATATGGTTTCCACTTGGGTCAGTCCACTGCTGGACATGGTCTTGGGCAAGGTATGGATATGTGATGACCTTCAGCTCTTGCATCAGGAGAGCTAGAATGCTGCTACAAGCTGGTGGCCTTCAGCTCATGCATAATGGGTGCCATAATGCTGCTACAAGCTGGTAGCCTTCAGCTCTTGCAGCATGAGCTAGAATGCAGTAACAGAAACAGCCATCTCCTCTAGGCTTAGACCCCTCACAACCTATCCCCCCCGAAGAAAATGGAACAAAATCACCACCGACCAACTCCTCACATCGCTCAACCAAAACCCACCCGCCCTCTCATCGGACCCAAACCAAGCTGCCATCAAATTCAAACAATGGATCACTCACAGCGCTGACGAATTAGCACCCCTGAAAAACCATCACACCAAACAAGACAGCAAAAAGGCCCCCTGGTTCAACGATGACCTTAAGAAATCCAAGAAGCTATGCCGTACTCTCGAGAAAACATGGAGAAAAAACCCAACCACCGACAACATGACCACCTTCAAGGCAGCCACCCGCAAACACCACCAGCTGATTCGATCCACCAAGAAATCAGCATTCAAGAATCGACTCAACAACAACGCCCATAACAGCAAGGAACTATTCAACATCGTCAAAGAATTCACCAACCCCACCGCAGCCTCAAACGACATCACTCCCTCCCAAGACCTCTGCGATTCGTTATCCTCCTTCTTCTACAACAAAATTGCCGACATACATAACAGCTTCGAAAACAGTTCCAACAAACTATCCTCTCCACCCCCCTCAGATCCTAAACCGACCTCTAACAACCTCAGCGCCTGGAACCCAATCACCACTGAAGACACCATCCGCCTAATGAATTCCATCCACTCTGGCGCGCCAACCGACCCATGTCCCCACCACATCTTCAACAAAGCAGACTCCATCATCGCACCCCATCTCCGTAATGTCATCAACTGCTCCTTCAACTCTGCTACCTTCCCAGAAAGCTGGAAACATGCCGAAGTCGGCGCCCTCCTGAAGAAACCCACAGCAGACCCCTCTGAACTTAAAAACTACCGCCCCATATCCCTCCTCCCATTCCCGGCCAAAGTCATCGAGAAAGCCGTCAATAGCCAACTCGCCGCCTTCCTCGAATCCAACAACTCCCTCGATCCCTCACAGTCCGGCTTTCGAGCCAAACACAGCACCGAAACTGCCCTCATCGCAGCAACAGACGACATCCGAACACTACTGGACAACGGAGAAACAGTGGCCCTCATTCTACTCGACCTCTCCGCCGCCTTCGACACTGTCTGTCACAGCACCCTCATACAACGCCTCAGCAACATCGGCATAAAAGGAAAAGCCTTGGACTGGTTCATCTCCTTCCTAGCTGGGAGAACTCAGAGTCCGACTTCCCCCATTCAAATCAGAAGCCACCGAAGTCATCTGCGGTGTACCACAAGGATCATCACTCAGTCCCACCCTCTTCAACGTTTACATGAGTCCACTCGCTTCCATCGCGCGTCAACACAACCTTAACATCATCTCCTACGCTGACGACACCCAGCTGATCCTTTCCCTCACCAAAGACCCCAACACCGCCAAAACCAATCTTCACGAAGGCATGAAAGAAGTAGCCGTATGGATGAAAAACAGCCGCCTAAAACTTAACTCAGACAAAACGGAAGTGCTCATCCTAGGATCATCCCCCTCTGCCTGGGACGACTCATGGTGGCCTTCGGATCTGGGCTCAGCACCCATACCCACAGACCACGCACGTAACCTTGGCTTCATCCTAGACTCCTCACTCTCGATGACCAAACAAGTCAACGCCGTCTCATCCTCCTGCTTCAACGTACTTCGTTTGCTCAAAACAATCTTCCACTGGATCCCCGCCGAGACAAGAAAGACTGTCACCCACGCACTGGTTACGAGTCGACTAGATTACGGAAACACCCTATATGCCGGAATTACAGCCAAATTACAGAAAAAACTCCAACGCATCTAAAACGCATCAGCGAGACTCATTTTGGACATCCCTCGCCAAGATCACATTACCAGCCACCTGAAAGACCTCCACTGGCTTCCCGTCAACAAGAGAATAACATTCCATCTCCTCACCCACGCACACAAGGCCCTCTACAAACTAGGGCCCGAATGCCTCAACACTCGACTATCCTTCTACACACCCACCCGCCAACTAAGATCCTCCAATCAAGGCCTCGCCGCAGTTCCTGGTATCCAAAGATCCACCATGGGAGGTAGATCCTTCTCCTACTTTGCGGCCAAGACCTGGAACTCACTCCCCACTCACCTCCGCCTTACACAGAACCACATCTCCTTCAGAAAAGAACTTAAAACCTGGCTATTCGATAAATAATGAACCCCCTCCCCAAGCGCCTTGAGACCCTCTGGGTGAGTAGTGCGCTATATAAATTCCTGAACTTGAACTTGAAGATTCTCCATAAAATATATCTTGCGGGACCGACGTTGGTGAAGATGGGCTATAGCACTGACGCAGGATGCATGAGGAGATGTGGGCAGGAAGGCACTTTTGTACATGTGCTCTGGGTATGTCCGGTTATCCAGGGGTCTGGTATGCCTTAACGAAATGTATGGTGGAAGTAATAGGCAACAAGAATGATTGTAATATAAATGATAGCATGGGAAAATGACATGGACCAGTGCATGTTAACGGAGAGGACAGTGTAAGAATCCAGAGGATGCCCCAACAAATGGACACAAATTTGGGACAAATGGAATGGCTATAAGGGAGAGGTTTGTGATCCTCTGCAGCCCAGACGGAGACATAGGTAGAATAGTCTCACTTTTATCAAATGTGAACTGTTCGTAACAGGCTATGGACCCAGGTCTGTGGTTGAAACTGTACCTGTGAACCACCTTCTGGCACCTATGTTTGTATACTGTCTAACCTGTGTGACATTGTCTGTAATAAAAACGTTTAATTAAAAAAAATAAAAAATAGAATGCCGTTACAAGATGGTAGCCTTCAGCTCTTGCATTACGGATGCTAAAATGCCATTAAAAGCTGGTGGCCTTCAGCTCTTGCAATAAGGGTGCTAGAATGCAGTTACAAGCTGGTGGCTTCAGCACTATTACCACGGGTGCTAGAATGCCTTTACAAGCTGGTGGCCTTCAGCCCTTGCATTACATGTGCTAGAATGCAGTTACAAGCTGGTGGTCTTTAGTTCTTGCATCACACGTGTTAGAATGCCTTTATATGGTGGCCTTCAGCTCTTGCATTACAGGTGCTAGAATGCCATTACAAGCTGGTGGTCTTTAGGTCTAGCATCACACGTGTTAGAAAGCCTTTACAAGATGGTGGCCTTCAGCTCTTGCATCAAGGTTGTTAGAATGCCTTTACAAGATGGTGACCTTCAGCCCTGGCATCAAGGTTGTTAGAATGCCTTTACAAGATGATGGCTTTCAGCTCTAGCATCAAGGTTGTTAGAATGCCTTTACAAGCTGGTGGCCTTCAGCTCTTGCATCAAGGTTGCTAGAATGCCTTTACAAGATGGTGACCTTCAGCTCTTGCATCAAGGTTGTTAGAATGCCATTACATGGTGGTGTGAGAATATGGTCTGAGACTGCAAAATATACATTTGTTTATAACACTCACAATACTTGCACTGTCCCCCCACCTCTCCCCGGCAGCCGTTGACTTTCATTATCTTTAAACACAAAAGACCTGTAAGCTCTGCAAGAAACATGCACAGAAAAAGACTGAGATATACTGTAAATGTTCCTAGAAAACACTAGAAAGCTACTCCACCTGGCACTTGCCATGTACACAGAGATCCGTCTCGTATGCTCCACAGGGGGTGCCATCTAAGACCCTGTCTGCTGCGAGGAATGGCGCTTCTTTGCCCAGTGGTGTGCAGAAAAGTTCACACGGTCTATCTGGAAAAAAAACGAACACTAGTACATGTCTTTACTGGAACTCCATAAACAATTATGTGGCAATCATGAGGTTGTTTGCTGAAACACAATTGAATGTACTGTAATGACCACAGTCTATGTACCATATAGACAGCTCCGATCACTTGAAGTATCATATCTTTCATTTAGGTTACTTTCTTAAACAGATGTAGCGGACAAGATGACAATCAGGTATCAATCCAGCCAGGGCCTTTTTTTAGGTCTCGGCTAGAAGCGAGCGAAGCTCGCTCTCGCCAGAGACCTTATTGTTAGCGACTCCGCTTCCCAGGACGACAGCACTGGCCGCGCGCGGCGATTTGTTAAGGCCACGCGCACGAGAACGCGCTCGCGGCCAGGTGCTGTCCTCCTGGGAAGCTGCCTCCCTTCCCCGTGCAGGGCGGGCCGCCGCGCTGCCTGCGGCGACCCGGAAGCATTGCCGGCCAAACCGGAAGTAGGTGCTGTCTGTCGGCGGTGTCTCGTTTTTTTTAGCAGTGACAATGGTCTGGAAGAGGCTTCCCTGGAAGAAGAATCAATGGTAAGTAAAGGACCAAATCAGCATTGTACTTATTTGAATGCGCCAAATTGGAAGATTAATTTGAAAAAAAAAATTATAGCATTCTGAAAAATGTCTACAGAATATCATAAAATTGCGATTGCTTTATACGTCCAGGCAGCCAAGAATAAATAATGTAATGCAATGTATTTGTTTTTTAGACCTGGAAATACAACGAAATCAATTAAATATTCCCAGTCATGGATTTTTGTGTGTGACCAAGAGACTGGTTGCTGAAATTGCGTGAGGAAATACGACTAGCAATTATAATAATAATAATAGTGCTCTGTGCACAGTATTGAAAAGCACAGCTTTGCCATCTCTAAGCACTGCAAATAATACGTTACTGTTTACACAGTTTAATCGTATTTAGTGAATCGACGGTAGAAAGATGAAAGGCTCAGATGGTCTTGCCCAGAATAAAAGTTGTGACTTGCTGATCACCTTTATCGAATATCAGCAGCAGTTTTGTAATAGGTAATACCCTGCTGATCACCACATATTTGAAATTATCCTCAAACTGGCATTTTATGTAACCGAGCCCTAAATCTGCATAGCGGGCCATTTTCTTCATTCTTTAGGACCGCCACAAACGAGGCATTCTCTGTCAGCTGTGCTGGTCTGACATCCAGTGGCTGACAAGCACTATCGCAGGCATGTAATTCCGCGGCAGCTCTGATGGTGACTTCATTTTCACGGAAAGGGCGGGTGCACGTTCACAAGACCCGTTTGTTGTGTGAACTTGTCAGCAGCAGCAGTGCTGGCTCCCATGACGTGGTGTAAATGGTTTCCCAAAGTCAACCACGGACATCCCACAAAGAAAAAGCGACAGAGACTTACCTCACGCTGTAACTTCGCATTATACATATTGGGTAATGACTTGGTGAAAGATTGCCCAAAAACATTTACTTTGTCTGCTAACACTTGATACATATTACAACTCTCGACGTGACTTGCAGCCCACAGTCAGGGCAGTGGCGTAGAAAGGTCAGGTGGTACACGGTGCGGAAAATTTCTTCTCACCCCCCCCCCCCCACCCCCCCCACATTGAAATTATTAAAATATGGAAAAAAAAGAAAGTTACACATATTTTTGTTATTTTGTCACCCCGCTCAGTGCCATTTATGTCACCCCCCTCAGTGATGACACCCGGGCGGCCCGCTTCCACAGCACGCACCAATCTTCCCCCGCCACAGTAGTGAGTGCAGGGTAGTGAGTGCAGAGTAGTGAGTAGTGAGTGCAGAGTAGTGAGTAGTGAGTAGTGGGTGCAGAGTAGTGAGTGCAGAGTAGTGGGTGCAGAGTAGTGAGTGCAGAGTAGTGAGTAGTGAGTGCAGAGTAGTGAGTAGTGAGTGCAGAGTGGTGAGTAGTGAGTGCAGAGTAGTGAGTGCAGAGTAGTGAGTGCAGAGTAGTGAGTAGTGAGTGCAGAGTAGTGAGTGCAGTGTAGTGAGTAGTGAGAAGTGAGTGCAGAGTAGTGAGTGCAGAGTAGTGAGTAGTGAGTGCAGAGTAGTGAGTAGTGAGTGCAGAGTAGTGAGTGCAGAGTAGTGAGTCCAGAGTAGTGAGTGCAGAGTAGTGAGTAGTGAGTGCAGAGTAGTGAGTGCAGAGTAGTGAGTGCAGAGTAGTGAGTGCAGAGTAGTGAGTGCAGAGTAGTGAGTAGTGAGTGCAGAGTAGTGAGTGCAGTGTAGTGAGTAGTGAGAAGTGAGTGCAGAGTAGTGAGTGCAGAGTAGTGAGTAGTGAGTGCAGAGTAGTGAGTAGTGAGTGCAGAGTAGTGAGTGCAGAGTAGTGAGTCCAGAGTAGTGAGTGCAGAGTAGTGAGTAGTGAGTAGTGAGTGCAGAGTAGTGAGTGCAGAGTAGTGAGTAGTGAGTGCAGAGTAGTGAGTGCAGAGTAGTGAGTAGTGAGTGCAGAGTAGTGAGTAGTGAGTACAGAGTAGTGAGTGCAGAGTGAGTGTGCAGAATGCAGAATAGTGAGTGCAGAGTAGTGAGTGCAGAGTGAGTGTGCAGAGTGCGTGTGCAGAGCAGTGAGTGCAGGTGCAGAGTGGTGTGTGCTGTTGAGTGCAGAGTGCTGTGTATTGGCAATGTAAATGACAATGCCATTTATTTATGATTTAAAGAAAAAAAAAGAAATGTCATGAGCAATGCCAATACCTCTACCTTTAATGATGCCGAGACCATTGCATTGCAAATGCTTGTTATATTTATAATGCTCAATGGCCGCTTGTTGTTGCATCCTTTCTGCTTCTCACTTGCACCTTTCTGCAGCTCCATCTTCCACCCGCCCGCCAGCACTTCGTGAGCCCTGGGGTAGAACATCCCCGCACCAGGAATGGCGCCTAGGTCAAGGGGAGAGCCAGTATGCTATATTTCCTTTTAACAGCATAAACATAAATTGGTCCATGACAGCATTACATTGTTTAAGAGGCTTGACAGTGTGACGGAGTTGAGACTAAGAAGAAAAAGGACAAAGGAGTGAGGTGGAGAGTGAAAAGGAGAACAATAGGGAGTTCATGCCACCATGGGTAATGTGTCAGCATCACAATCCAAATCGTTGGCAGGAGTGGCATCAGTTTCACCATACTCCAGACAGCCAGCAACGCCTTCTTCCATCTCATAATGTTCATTATCAGAAGATAATTCATATGGATCCCCCATAAACCATAGGATGAATGAAGAGTTTCGGGTAATGACATTCTCTTCCCACCATACAGTGATCATGGAGTCCTTAATGTCAAGGGCCAAATATGGTTGACGATTGTAGCTAGGTTTGTCTTTGCCAGTCCCATTTAGCCTCACAAACAAAAAAATTCCCTGGCACAAATCATAAACTTGAGCTCTTTGTTGTTTGTTGGCACATAGTTTCATCTTCACTTGATGTGCAGGATCCCAAGTTCTCACCTCATGGTGGAGCTGCGGAGGAGGCCTGAAGGGTGACTCCAAGATCTTGGTTCTCATTATCCTCCCAAACATATATTAGGTTGGTGACACACTTGTGATGCTATAAAGTATGTCTTTGTAGTCCCTCAACGTCTGACAGAGAACATTTGATATTGATGAATGAGTTGTCTTGACTAGGAGT
Organism: Lissotriton vulgaris; assembly: GCF_964263255.1. Classification (NCBI taxonomy): domain Eukaryota; kingdom Metazoa; phylum Chordata; class Amphibia; order Caudata; family Salamandridae; genus Lissotriton; species Lissotriton vulgaris. The sequence continues at coordinate 1,870,275,033 of NC_141687.1, read as the reverse complement.
GTGTGGCAAACTCCGCTAAGTCAGTGTGGTTCACAGAGTTTTTTCCACTCTATACTCAGCTTGGAGTGCGAAGTTCAGTAAACAACTCTGCCAACCGACGGCGAAGAGGAGTTTTCCTGTCCATCTCTAATAATAGAATCAAACCTTTGGCACACAAATGGCTTTCAACCAATCCTGTACAAAGGCACCTTCTAAAGGTATTGGTGGGGAGGTGTAATGACATTGGATTGGCTTGGGAAACTGTAACTGTGATTGGCCAGACACTCAACTGCAGCTTTATGAGCCACCTGGTCTCCACCAATGTCACAAACTCGTTCACTCTTTCAGCCCCCTCTTTCAATCCGTAGCACAGTGAACTGAGGTGTTTGACAAGTACCACATGCCATTTTTGTGCTGGGCTCTATTGTGTCACTTACCACCGAGTGCCCGCTGGGTGAGCTACGCAGACTTGATCTTTATAGTCTTCACAGTGACCGTTCTACCAGCGGCGAGCAAGGCTAAGCGTCTTTCTCACACCAGGCATGGAGGATGGACTCGAACGCTCGTCATTTTAATCCAGATCAGCATCTGACATGCGCGCAGGTAATATAAATATAAGGAGGTGTGAACCGCATAAATGTGTCTCAAAGTGAGGCTTGAAGGGCTAGAAGTCCGCTTCCAGTTGAGGAAAAGAAATTGACTTTCCCTTTGTCTGAGATGTAAGCGTTTTCAGAAACAGTGGGCGCAGATCGAAAGAGACGTGCTTGGTCCACGTCTCAGACTGCTGATAAAAAGGGCCAGTTTGTCCAGTAGTGTTGATTCCAATAAGGGGGATCTCTCTGCACTGATGCATGTCTGCTGATTATGAGGGGTTAAATTTAGGAGGAGCTTGCGGCGAAGGGCGGTTTGCCAGGATCACAAGAGTCGATAGACACAACGTCCACGACAGCAGAGTTTGGGCTGGAAGTAGGACTGGAGGCTTAAGAAAAACAGAGGAAGATGACTTTCGTGGTTTATGAATAAATCTCTCTTAATTTTACTGTATTATATGTATCCACCCATAATGTATGTTTTTCATTTTACACAATGGAAAACACAATGGAAAACATACTCCAGCCCTGATGTGCAAAATTGGGTTAAAGACCTGATAATATTCGAAGATTTTTATGTGACTCATAAATTAAATTAAGGTATGTTTTGGAGTTTGAAGTACCTGCATCCCCTTAAGTTTTCACAAGGAATAAAAGGACTGTAACTTTAGAAGGTGTGAGTGATGAGTTGGAGCAGGAGCTCACGACAGGAGCAGAAGGCTGTTGGGGCTCAGACTGTATTACCAGCATTGAACAGAATTGGAAACACCAGGAGGTCTGTCCTTAGCCTCAGCAAGCTAATGTGTTTGCTATGTTTTTAGTGCCATAGTCTTACTATGCCCGTCTGCGGAACTCCGCTGATTGTTTTTTAGGGTTTGGACAACTCTGCAGAATTCTGCAGAGCCTATCTGGGTGTAGGCTTTTTCTGGACTGGTGAGGCTCCGACTGAGATGTGCCTGGATTCAGTGGGGAGCTTCTGGTCATTGTTCCTCTGAACTAGTATTTCTCTGAGAGCACTGGGATTGCATCTTGTATGATCTCTGTTTGGAGATTAGGGTTGAAGTATACAGGTTCTTTGTATTTAAATTTAGTTTTTTAATCATACCAAATGCTCTTTGACATTCGTGGACTACTAGAATGGGGCACCATTTTCACAGGCTGTTAAATGTGATGAAATTGAGTATTCAGCTTGAACAGTAGCTGGATTGGTCTGAATAGAATGGAACCCACAGCAGACAAATTTGGGACTCTGGAAGAGGTATCAGTGCTGCAGCTTTATCTGTGTTAGGACACATGCCATCTTGTGCTTAACAGACCTTAACAAGAGTCTCATCATACTCTTTTTGGTATGATCTCAAAAAAAGCATATCATCTCTGTAATATAAGCAATTAGGTATGCCTTGTATGATCTTATAAGATTTCCTCCTGAAAGACCTCCACAGAAGAGAAAATGCTGAAGCTGAGCCAGTTATGTTAATAAAGACCACAGTGTGTGGCCAGTGTGTTGATGCACCTGGAACTTTCTTCTACATGAGAACCTTTGTTTAAATCCAAGTTTGGGACAGATTTTGCACCAAGTCCTAGATGTGGGTGCCAGGTTTCTTTCTTGTTAAATTACAAGATTCCGGCAGTGCATCTTGATGCGGATTAGAAAGCCCTCATCTTTACATTTCAAGACAGGACAATCAGAGACACCCATGGTGTGGAACCAGGGATGGATTCAATTATGTCATTCTCCATCAGATTTTCAAGTTCTTCTTGAACTTGTTTTTGGATTTCTAATGGTATTCCTCTAAAGAGCTGAGCCACTGGGGTTATAAACTCATCCATATGTAGACAGGTCGGATCTTTATTTGCCAATTCCTGTGAAAGAGCTCAGGGAACATTGAGAAGGCAGTTCTCCAAAGACACAGGGTTTTTAAAACTACAGGGAATACTTGCGCTCTACCATGTTACTGACTGCCTGTCTGGCTGCTCCTGTTGCAGGCTGTGGTGCTATAGGGGAGGGAGGACCCTCTTAACCCCTCCAAGAAGGTGTTGGTTCACAACACTTTAAGCAATAAAAGACCAAATCCCACGCACACACTCAATTAAATTCAAACACAAAGTAGTGTAATTATCAGTTCACATATTATAATCTTTAAGGAATGTTGGTCATGTTCTGTGCGCCAAATATTATCACTAAATGGGAGCAGGAACCATCCGTGTTCCGAAGGAATCGCCATTGGACTGAGACGCCGGATTCGCGGCTGGTAGAAGCGGGAGGTCCTGAACAAATCGGACATGTACAAATACTTTGTCGGCTATAATCAGCTGAGAAATTGCAGAATCTAACAGCGGCAACAATTGCAACATTGAGAAACTTTAGAACACGGATGGTTCCTGCTCCCATTTAGTGATAATATTTGGCGCACAGAACATGACCAACATTGTTTTTACTTAAAGTTGATGCAGAAGACAATTACTCTCCCATTAAAAAGTCAAAGATACACTTACCGGGTTGGAATTATCACCGGTCAAGCGGAACTACAATACACGCCATTATAACAAGAAAGCCCTGAAGAGTCAGAGTGACCTGTACTCTGATGAAACACGTGTCGGCTGGCGTGGTATAGCTTGAGCAATAAAAAGAAACTATTGCTCTAACAAGAAGAAGGGGATATCATTCCTTAAAGATTATAATATGTGAACTGATAATTACACTACTTTGTGTTTGAATTTAATTGAGTGTGTGTGGGATTTGGTCTTTTTTAACATTGAGAAGGCATTTGCAGTCTCATCTTCTTTGACACCTTGGCAACAAGGTGACACAGGAGATGCGGGATATTGTTTCCTTCTAACACACAAAACCACATAAATACCTAAAACATGAACTGCACGAATATTTCAAGATAAATAATTAGATAGGAAAGCATAAATGAAGTGCTTTTTTCCAATTCTGAAGCGTGATGGAAACAAAGATTTTAATAGGATCGAAACTAATCAAAACACTTTACTTGGTGATACACAAATAAATATTCGGTGAGACCGAATTTCCACACATTATCTGTGTGCTATATAGTTTTATCAGTAAAACTCTACGTCTGTGCAAATTTAGCGGTTATTTCAATGGAAAAGATGCAGTCTGTAAATGACAGTGTGCTACCCCACTATGTTTTACTAATTTATTGAGACAGTGTGCTCCTAGATGCAACACCAGTTGTATACTACACCCATACCATTGTACTGCTGAATGGGCGTGGCTCATTTGTGTCACTTGCTCTTTGTTTGATGCTTGGATTTTTCACAAGCAATAGTTCAGTGATGTAACATTGATGGAAGCACCCCCAGTGTCAAAATTGTTCCAGGACCACTGCCGACTAAGGCCACTGGGGTTCTTACTGCACTGGGAGCGTGATGTTAGCTCCATCTGATTCCCTCAGCTGGCAGAGGCAGACTATGAGCAGCAGAATAAACCAAGGCACCTCTGGGGACACTGTGAAGGTCTCATTGTGCAAGCCTTTGAAGGCCGAACACTGCGCATGCTCACTTTTATCAATGCAGAGTGCACCATTCAGCCTTGGCTTCCTGCTGCCAGCAGAAGTCAAAGAAGAAGGTGTGCCATTTTTTCTGCATGACTTCTGAAGACAAGACAGTTGCAGTGTTTACTACGTTCAGCCTGACGGGGTTCGGCCGACCATTTCGTTTAGTAAAAAACACATAGACTTACTTAGGACAGAGTGTTGGAACTGGTAAAAATAATAATTTGAGCATTGTTTGTTTCATATTATGCTAAAAAAAACACATAAGTAACTCTAAAATAACATCTCAAGGTTTATAATGCACAATGCTTCCATATTAAAACCAGAAGTAAAAATAGTTAGCCTTCTGATACACATAGAAACCAGTCAGAATCTTAGAAAACATGATGTTGCTGCTCAGAGTGAGATACTGAAAGAGGGGGGAATGCAAGTAACTGTTATACAGAGTACTTAAGTAGAGATGTTCCAGGCAACAAACAAGGAGAGCCGAGCAAGGGTCTGTCTTCGCTCTAAAAGCCCGTCTTTGCTCTAAGTGCCCAGGCATAAGCTGAGCCACACAAATATTTGGCATGGAAATCATGTAACAAATCACATTAAAAAATATGTTAAAGTGTCTTCACAATTCAAAAAGTATATTTCTTTAACAATTGCTGCACCATGGCACATCAAATTATATCACTGCACTGAGAGGCATGTTTTAAAAGTGGTCGTTTTTAAACACAAGCTTAGAAACATTCATGCCCCCACCTTGATGACAATGCCATGTGTGCACTAAGAGGCAAGTCAGTTGTCAGGTGCACCTCATATGTAGGCTACATTAATATTTTACATGGAATAACATTATAGTTCACAAAGACAAGCACAAAGGATTTTTGTGCAATGCACATTTTCATGTACGTCAAGGGTTTCTCACATGCAATAATGGAAAAAATAGGAGGCATGATAAAATAAAATGACTACCTAGGATATCTCAATTGGGTCAAGTGGTCTAGCCGGGATTAATCCCAGATTTTGTGGTTTATCATTGTGTAATTCAGCTACTAGATTGGTATCCTTTCTCCCTTCTGTTTGACATCCCAATGTAATACTTTGTCTTTTATCGTTGATGCATGAGGTTAAAAAGTGGGTAGCTGACAGAAGCTACACGAAAGCTCAGCTAATTTTTGGCTGTAGGCCTCTAGAGGACGTCGGGCTGAACCGGAGCCTGGCATCTGGCTCAAGCCTTCAATGGCTCACCCATGTTTAGAATTTACTCTTGGTAAAGTGCCTGAAATAAGCTTATGTAGTATGTACCTTGTTATTGTATTATGCTACTATGTATTGTGTATTTCCCTTTAAGCAAGATATACCCATTTGAATCTCTAGGTTCCGTGTTCTAATGTGTACTCGTGGTATTCACTGTGGGTCAGTTCCTGCAGACAGCTGATGTATATGGACGTGCTCATTTCTTTGGAATAAACCTACAACTCAAACTAATTGAATTACTTCTTTATTTACTACAAAAACTGGCGACGATCGGGATTGTTAAAGAACCAAGAAAAGAACCAAGAACTTTCTTTTGGATTTATATATTTTTTCTTCTTCGTTAATTCTGATATTAACTTTGGAATCGTTTTTTTAGTACTTCAAGTCAACAAACTTTAAGTGAACGTCTTCCACTGTTATTAAGAAGATTTCAACTAATTCTTCTGGATTGTTTTTTTTTACTTGTCAAGTATTTTTCTCCAGATAAACTACAATTGCTGGGTACATTTCTTCTGTGTTGAAAATCGTCTACAAATCGTGAGTAGATCGAGTGGTTTCTTTCTAACCTGTCTCTCACTCACTTTACATGATTTTTAACTTATTAAGTAAACTCAACCTGTGTGCTTACCTTCGAAATTTCTTCTCTGTTGTTGCGCGCATCTTCGAACCTTCGCAACGCTTGGCAATGTGTGTTGTGCTCCGAATGAGCGCTTTCATTCTCACTTTTACATTGCTTGGTAGCCTATGATGCAAATGAAGCTAGCGCAAGGATAGTCACGTCAGAGGTCATGTTGTGTAATTCGCGTATGTGCGTGCCTCAATCTTGAATTATCTTGAAGAGGTCTGTGAACGTTTTAAAGCATTTGGGCACGTCAATGCTTCGTATTTCTTCAATTCTTCTATGGATTTGAGCAGCGTTAATACGATTTCAGCCAGCATTGTAAGTTTATTCTGTTTATCTTTCTTTTGCAAATTTTGGTTTTATTTTAATTATTTTTCAACAACATGAGAAATGACAATTCTAGCGGCAATTCTGCTTCTACTAGTTCTTCTTCGAACAGCTCAATGTCTTCTTCTTGCATTAATATTAATATTAGTACTCCTAAAGAATTTTTGACTTCTCCTGGTGAACCAATTAATAAGTGGTCTGAGTGGAAGGATTATTTCCTTAATTATATAGCCACTTTAGAGGATAATGTTGGAACTTTACACCATAACGTAAAATGAGGATGCTTTTGCACAGTCTCGGTCCAGAAGGATTAAGAGTTTACAACGAGATGCAGAAACCGTAAAGATCCGGTGATATTGACATTTTTAATGTAGCTCTCTCTGATTTGACTGAGCATTATTCACCTATTGTGTGTATTGGTGTCACCAGACGAGCATTCTTCAAAAGAAAACAGTTGGAGAATGAGTCTGTTGAGGAGTATGTTTCCCAATTAAAATTGTTAGCTATGCATTGCAAATTTGGTGTTTTGCACGATGAACTCATTCGTGACCAAGTTGTTGTGTGCTCAAGAAATAAAAGTATCCAGGATAGACTTTGGATCGAAGGAGAATCTAGTCTGAAGGACGTAATTACATTATTGAAAAAAGCTGATTTCAGACAGGAGTTCTAAGGCTCTGTCAGAACAGTCGGAATCTTATATCACTACTACTTCCATTGTTAAAGTTTCTGTCAACAAAAGCAGTAAAGAAGTGTGTAAAAAAAGAACAACAGAAGTTTCAAACTAATAAGAGCTTTCAAAAGGGATCTTTCAATCAGAAACCGTTCTATAAGCAGACTTACAATAAAAATGAGTCTTCCTCTTTTGTTTGTTATCGTTGTGGAGACAAGAATCACAACGCAGGATTTGACAAGTGTCCTGCCAGATCTGTGAAATGTTCTAATTGTGGAGTTTTGGGGCATTATGCTAAAGTGTGCAACAGAAGTTCTTCTCAACGACCTAAAGTGTCTTGTATTAATGACACTGATTCTTCTGACTAAGACTCTGACTTCAATAATTCTTCATCTCATATCGCAGGGAAACGCCAGTGTAATATTGTTTTGAGTGTTGATGAGAGTGTTAAAAGTAAACCTTATGCATTGTTAAATTTGGTGGAATTCCCATGCAGGTTGAAGCGGATTCAGGTTCACCGTTTACAATCATCAACAAGGATGTATGGTAGAAAGAATTAGTTAATGATTTAGGCCCTCACCTTGAACCTACTGATGTTTCACCTGACAGCTTTACCAGTAACAAAATTGAAATGTTGGGTTTTCGTTCTTTAATGTTTGAATTTAAGAGTCGTACTGCCTTTTGTAAATTGTATGTTGCTATTTATGGTCCTTCCGTTTTAGGTTGGAGGGATCAGAAATCCTTACATATTATTCTTGATCCCAACAGCCCTGAACAAGTCCTGGTTACTGGTGAGGGTGTGAACACAAAAAATTGGGTCCTAAAAGAATTTCCCAACGTGTTTTCAGGTAAGATCGGTAAATTCAAAGGATTTTCACATTTCATCAGGTTAAACAGTGATGCAATTCCCAAAATTCATAAAGTTCGCAATGTTCCCATAATTGTTGCAGATGAAGTCAGAAGTGAATTATTGAAATTACAAGAGAATGGCATTATTCAGCTGAGTGGATTTCTCCATTGGTCGTCGCGAGACGTGCCAATGGGAAAATGTGCTTATGTGTTGATCTTCGTAATTTGAATAACAATATTATCGTTGATCAGTATCCTTTACCTAGGATCAACGAAATGTTGTTGTTAACTCATGGTGCGAACTATTTTTTTTTACACGCTGGATTTATCCTCAGTGTACCACCAAATTTCTTTGCACCATTGTTGCAGAGACTTGACAGCATTTTGCACTCCTTTTGGTTGTTTTCATTTTCGTTGAATGCTGTTTGGTTTGGCTTCCGCCGCCGCCGCCGCCGCGGTGTTCCAAAGACTCATGACATAGCTTTTTGGGGATTTGCATGGCATAATTTTTTTCAAGATGATATACTCATCATGGGAAAAAATTCTGCACAACATGATTCGAGATTGAGGAATGTTCTACGTATCCTTGATAAAAGGTGTCTTACTGCTGAGGTTTCAAAATGCAAATTTTCAGAGAATAAGGTGGTATACCTAGGGCATGAAATTGGGGAGCAGGGCATTAGACAAAAAACTAAATTAATTAGGGATATTTTGGATGCTCCTTCTCCTAAGTCCAAGGATGATTTAAGGTCATTCTTGGGTTTGGCACAATTCTATTTTAAGTTTGTCTCTAACTTTTCAGAAAAAACATACCATACGACGAGTTTACTAAAGAACAAGGTTCCTTTTATATGGTCTCAAGAATGTCAGCAGGCTTTTGACCTTATAAAAAAAGCTGTGTGTGGTGCTCCGAATCTTCAAGGTTTTGATTCAGCTGCCACCACATTTGTTACCACGGATGTTAGCTCCCAGGGGTTAGGAGCGGTTTTGAGTCAAAATTCTGAATACAATCAAGAAGTGGTAATTGCATTCGATTCCAGGTTTTTGACGCCCACGGAAGAAAAGTATTCTGTGATTGAAAGGGAAACGTTAGCTGTTGTGTGGGGACTGGAGCATTTTAGAAAATTTGTGTGGGGAAAATTCTTCTATGTGAGATCTGATCATAAACCACTTGCAAAGTTACTAACTACTGATGGCCTTGTTAAAGCAACTGCTAGGATAGCGAGGTTATCAATGCGCCTACAAGATTTCTTGTTTGAGGATAGGTATGTTCCAGGGGTTAAAAATGTCATTGCAGATTTCTGGAGTAGGTTTTCCTTACCAATTATTGTGGCTGATAGGTACTCTTGGAACGATTTTTCTGTTGCTAATGTAGTTGCCAATGACAACGTTTTTGACTCTATTTCATTGGAGCTATGGCTTAAAGCTGATTCTGATGACAATACTTTGAGTATTGTCAAGTCTAAAGTTGTAACTCCTTGGAGTGATTTTTCTAAGAAGAACTTAGACGATATCTTGAGAGGTTTTTGCGAGGTTAGGGACGAACTCTCTATGTCTGATCATTTTCTTATCAGAGGTGATAAAATAATTCCTCCAGAGTCTTTAAGGGACAGAATTATACAGTTGTCTCATGAAGGTCATCCAGGGATTTCTCGTACAAAGTCTAGAGTAAGGGATCAGTATTGGTGGCCTGGAATCGATAGTACAATTGAGAAATTTGTCAGTGCATGTGTCAGTTGTGAGACTTCCGATAAATCTAAGAAGACTTTTAATCCACCACTGGGGGAAGTGGCTTCTCCAAGTATTCCTTGGGAGGATTTGGCAATGGACATTATGGGTCCTATCAACTGGTTTGATCAAACAGTTAAATGTATCCTTGTTTTGGTGGATTTGTTCTCGAGGTGGTTTGAATTAAAGGTGGTTGACAAAGTTAATGCTGTTAGTGTAATTGAATTTTTAGAGAACATTTTTGTACAACAAGGTTGTCTTTCATCTATTCTTACAGATAATGGTGCACAATCCAAATCTAAGGAAATGCATTTGTTCTTCGTCTCTAAAGGAATTAAGCATAAATTGTCTCCATTGTATCATCCTTCTTGCAATGGGGTTGTGAAGAGACTTAACAGAATTATGAAAAGTACTTTGCAATTGTGCATTAAGTCTAAACTTGGATGGGACAGGGAGTTTTTGAAAATGTTATGGGCTTATCGTGTAACACCCCATCCATCTTTGGGTATGAGTCCATTTTCTCTTATGAGATGTAGGAAACCGTTATCCATTATTTATTCTAACCTTCAAAGTGTACTTTGTAATAATGGCAATGAGGATGGGATGCTGAAGAAGATTAGAGGATTATAACTGCTGATTATATCGAGTTGGACAACCCCTGGCACTGGAAGTAATAAAATCCAGAAGCACTTGTGTACAGTGCTTGAAGTTGCTGGTTCGTAAAAATTGCCTGGAACGTGACATGAAGAAGTGGAATTGAGGTTAGTGACAAGTGTGTTTGGTGAGAGTGCCATGATAGCACCGGCGGCTGTATAAGGCATACAGTATTCTGAATGGAAGTGCAATGATGGCACCAGCGGCTGTTACCGTGTTCATGAGAAAAATGTGCTGTACTGAAGTATCCTAGTTTGGATTGGAAAGTGCTAAAGAGAGAGTAGAAATAACAGTGCACCATCTGCATCAGTGTAAATTAATATCTGCTGATGTGCGCGAATAATTAAATTGCTTTTGAATTAACCAACGAGCGTTTAAAGTAGCCTGAGTAAAGCCTTCTGGAAACTCTAATAAATAAATAAACTGCGTATATAGAGCGCTCGTGAAGCTGTGTGAACGCTAATGTGGCAGTGATTTTCGTAAATAAACAAGGCACGCATATATAAAGCGCTCGTGAAGCTGTGTGAATACTAATGTGACAGTGACCTTCGTAAATATACAAGGCGCGTGTTGAAAGCAAGCCTTCGCGACTTTTTGGAAATATACAAGGCGCGCGTTGGAAGCAAGCGCTAGGTAATGCTGCTTCTGCACAAAGATAATTATAAATAAACAAAGAGCGAGCGTCGGTGTAGGCGTGCAAAACTAACGAGGCGGCGAGTCATAAGTAAACAAGGTGCGTGTTGAAAGTGAGCGCCAGGAAATAATTACGGCTCCTGTACCCGAAGGCTCTGCGCATTGTGTGTTTGACTGGAAGCCCCCCAGGAAGTAATGACACGTTGATGAGATCTCGCATGGGTCGTGAGATCTCGTAGTAAACAGGATACAAGATTTTAGTCCACAACTTAAAGGAATAGTGCACCATGCAAGGAGCCAACAGGAAACTGTGTTTATTTAAGTGAAGGACCAACATTAGGACACACAATTCTTTCATAGTTCTAAAAGAACAGCGATTTAAAAGACAACGGTGACTACTTCATTTGCTTTAGTTTTACTTCCTTTCTTTATTTCTTTATTTATTTGAACTGACAGCCTTGTAATTAATATCCTGTTGACAATAATATATTGATATGTATATTGTGTGGACATTTATGATATAGTTAAAGCTGCGGATATTAACTTACATTTTAATTTTAAGTCAACTGGCCAAAATTGATTTATCACTGTGAAAAGAACAAGGAAAGTACCCTGCCGCTTGATAAGAGGAGGTCCTAATGAAAGGATCCTATTTCGATAGAGAGAGGGGGTGATTAACACAGTGACTGAAGCTGAACACGGCAAAATTATGTCATTCCAAGAAGAGTCAACAACATATTATGAGAAAATATATATTTTTTTTATTATTATTCTTATTTTTCTCCTTTAAATATATTCAAATCACATACATATAAAAATTTATACATTAGCAGGTTATTGAAAAAAGCACAAGAACAAAATTTCATTCCAAAGTTAACAACTGCCCATACTTCATACACACTACCACAGTCATTCACACAAGGGTTTTCCTAACTAAGGTACAGACATTCAGCTCTCATTAATCCAATTATCTAGTCCTGGTATAGACAACAATAGGACTTAATTTGGTTGTCTAACGCGGGAGATTGTTTAGATCCAGGTAGATGTTATTAATACGGGTCCCGATGTAATTGGAGAGGGTTGCCGTATTCCTGGGACAATGTGCCCGGTGCATTTGTGGTTTTCTGCACTTTCTAAACGCCCGTGTAACTGGGGCATGAACAGGGGGGTCTACATCTTCGATATTTACCTGTGCACCCTCCTGCACAAGGAGATCTTGTTCTGTATCGTCTGCCTGGGATTCGGTGTCATTATCCTGGGCTAGGCCATGGTCAGATTCTATGAGAACGCTCTGATTTGGTGTCCCACTATCATGTATGTCTGTATCTGGGATTTCATTTCCCACATCGTGCGATGGTATGTCTACCCACAGTGAATTTGGAGTGGGCTCAGGGGGGAAAGATTAGGGGATTGGCTTAAACCTAATGATTGTCTCCTTTCATTGTTGATCTTTGATACTACATGTACCATGTAATTGTCCATAGTATTTCCCCCAGCAACTGAAATCTTTTTTGGCATCCTCAGTTGTGTTAGTAGAGATGCTAAAATTTACTCGTATAAGAGCGTTTAGTAATATAAAAGAGCACAGGAATTACTTTACAAGTGAAACCAAGATGAAAATATATTCAAGAACAAATAGTCTTACTGCAGCCGGGCAAATCGTATTCCGCAGGGGCAGTATAACGTGCCCAGTCCAGTCACGACCTGTCCGCCCTTAGTCCGGGCTTCGTCCCGCACACGTTCCGCTTCGCGGAGAGCCCTGAATTGGTCTTATAGCCCTCAGCAATCAAGGGGGCGTGGTCGCAGCGGGAAGAGGCTACAGCTGTTTCCAAGCCTCGCAGTCCCGCAACGGTGAGACGGCAATCAGCGTCCAGCTGCACTCTGGGAACTCGAGTGCAGCGCTTGTGGCGTCCCAGCAAAAGCCCCGGTCACAGCAAGCCAAAGGAACTCTTGTTCTCCGCAGCGCCCAGCAACAGGATTCAGGACAAGTTAGTCAGTGAGTGGCACCCGCGAAGCGGGTCCCGCGAAAGGTTAAGGGCTCGGTGGATGAGGGGGCGTGGCCACTGCGGGAAGAGGCTACAGCTGTTTCCAAGCCTCGCAGTCCCGCAGCGGTGAGATGGCAATCAGCGTCCAGCTGCACTCTGGGAACTCGAGTGCAGCGCTTGTGGCGTCCCAGCAAAAGCCCCGGTCACAGCAAGCCAAAGGAACTCCTGTTCTCCGCAGCGCCCAACAACAGGATTCAGGACAAGGTAGTCAGTGAGTGGCTAAAGAGAAAGTTTGGGGAAAGGGACGAGCAGGGAAAGAAGGGCGCACAGCAGTCACTGGCCGCACCTGGTCTTAATAGGCCGTTCACACTCGCTGCAACTTGCCACTTACCACTTCCCTACTTCCAAGCTTAATTGCTGCTGCGGTGGTCTCCCAAAACGGTCTCCCAAAACGGCCCAGACGGCCCTCAGGCAGATCTGAGCCCACATGCGCTGCTGCCGCTGTTGTTTTGGGCGTGTTGCTGCGTCCTACGTGGGATGAAATAGGATCCGTGCACTGTTTGGGGCTGTATGGTGCTACTGTATAAGTGCTGATGCGCGGCCCCTCAGCCGAACTCCTGCAGCGCTCCTGCCTTGCCTTGCTCCTGCGCTCCTGCCTTGCTCCTGCCTTGCTCCTGCCTGTCGATAACGTGCCCCCACTTGGGTAGAGGTTGCGGGGGACAGCGAGCTAGGAATCCGGAGCTGCCGAGCCAAGAGCAGCCGGCGTCTTCCTCGCGCTTTCCTCACACGCCCACACGATCAGCGTGAAAACACGGAACCGGTGATTAGCAGAACATTAACTCTCCGGCACACACCACAAACCGTCCTGGCTGCACTAGACATACAGCTGATTCAGATAAATGTATAGCAGTCAAGGAAAAGTGTTACAAGTGTAAAAGAATAGGGCATTTTGCACAAATGTGCAAAACCAGTACCTCCAACAAGTGGAGACGTACAGTACATGCCATACATGAGGATAGTGAAGAGGAGTCCTCTGATGAAAGAGATACACTGGAAGTGTGTGTGATCTATGATGATGAAATCAATGAAATTCATGAAGGCTACAACCCTCCTGTTGTGTTTGCTTGGCATCAATGGTACCAAAATCCTAGTGTGGGCAGATTCGTGCTCTCCATATACGATCATAGACAAGGATGCATGGATAAGAATAGGTAAATGCAAGTTGAATTCCCCGGACATTGAACCTGTGGGTTATTATGGGGTCAAGTTACCTTTGATAGTTTTTTTAATTGCAAACTATCTCACAAGAACAAGGAAACAACTAGCAAGGTGTATGGAGTAGAAAAAGGGAGAACCTTGTTAGGATGGTGCGAACAAAAAATGTTAGGGATCAAATTGGATCCAAACCATACTGATCAAGTGCTAGTAACAGAGAATTCGGAGAAGAACAAGTGGAGTCTAAAGTATCCTAAATTATTTAGAAGTGAACTAGGGTGCTTAACCAAATTTGAGCATTGCATTGTTCTTAAACCGAATTACATTCCATGTGTACACAAGGAGAGGAATGTTCTGTTTGCACTGAGAGAAAAATTAAAGAAGGAACTGCAAAGGTTGTGCGATGCACAAGTGATTGAACCAATCGAGTCATCAGATTGACTTAGTCCCATAGTTTTAGCACGCAAATCTGATGGGAATTTGCGCACATGTACAGTGGCGCCTGTGCTGGATGTGTGTGGAGTGAGTGTAAGCTAGCCCTCAAGGAGTGGATGGTGCTGGCAACAAATACAACAGTGAACACTATTAAGACGGAAATAGTAAACACCAGCATTACAGAGACAACAGTGGTGCATTATGGTGGTAGCCGAAGCAAGTACAGAGGTTACCCAAGGGGCAAACAGAAGTGTCCGTGAGTTGCAGTGCACTGAGATAGGGGCACTAGAGCTGAGCGCGCTCATGTGAACAAAATGTCTAGGATTGGGTCCCTTTGGGATTTTCCTGATGCATCTGCAGTGGGGGGGATTCATACCTGCATTGCCTTACTCATCACCGTCCCAGGTCTTCCACACTGCCTGAGGTGACATTGCTGCATGAGCTCACCACAGCACATAGCCAAAACGGAAATGAACGATGACTCGTGGTGCACTGAGTTAGTGGCACCTGGAGTACTAAGCAGGGCATCAGGCAGATGATGGCATCCACGACAGGTGTGAGCAACTCCGTTAGTCTGCCAGTACCACTGTTTCGACTCTTGCAGATGGTGGTTGGAGGTGGTCCTGGCGATGGTGGCGTGTGCCCCCTGCGGTGATGTGACGTTCGGGCCGGTCAGGACTTGATTGGATGCGTGAGCCCTAGTGGACCGCATTTGAGGCCAGAGGATGCGGACAGCGCAGGGATACAGAAACATGGCGTTGGAGAACTCAAGGCCATCGTCTTAGAGGCCATTCAATATCTCAGATGACAGGGTCCCTGACTTGACCAGCACAGAGTTAGTGGCCCCAGATGCACTGAGGCCGGCACAGGCACCCCTCCATAGGACGGTGACTTGCTGTGCACTAAGGTAGGGCCACGCGGACTAACAGTGGAAGGTGTTTTCCAGGGCATGGTGCAGAGGGCAGTAGCCAACCGGAAGCAGCAAATGGAGGCGTCGAATGCTACAGCCTCTTTTCCACCACTAATTCGATATCAGCTACATGAGGATGAAAACTACCCCCTAGTCCATAGACTCAGACGCCACTAAGGTTCGACCAGTGAGTTTCCATGAATGTCTGGAAACAGACTTAGTGGCACCAGGGCTGGAGGGGATGCAGTCTGCGATGATGCCGGTACAATGATATGAACTCCGCCACTGCTAAATCAAGACTCAGTCCAACTGTGTGGCCTACTCAACGGCAGTGTGGGCCGGAGGTAGTGGTCAGCAGTGGCCCACAGCCACGTGTCGCTGGCTCGAGATGCACAGAGTTAGTGACACCAGGGCAGTTGTCAGTAGTGTTCGATCACCTCCGTAATGATGATCCTTTTTTCATCCCGACTGCAACGCGTCATCCTCTTACACCTCTCCTTGCATGCAATATTATGTACTCTGACATTGAAAAATCGATGCTCAATCCAATTGTGTGACCTACTCGAGCACAGCATAGGCCGAGGGCAGTAGGCCACGTGGGCCCACAGATATGTGTGGTTGTGGTGCTATGCACAGACTTGGTGTCACCATATCGAAGGGAATATAGTGACTTCAAATCAGCCATAAACATCGTCCTCTGCCATAGTACAATCAAGACTCAGTTTCAAATGTGTGAACTACTTGTCCGTTGTGTATGCCGGTGGAGTATGTCAACAAGAAAGGAGTACTGCGGGACCAGGTTTGGAGCTTGTACCGGCACATGTTGGGCCCTCTTCGACACACACCAGTGTTGGCAGGTGGGCATTGAGCCCTGGGTGCGAAGGGGCGGGCAAGACTGGTTTGGGGACCAGCGTCCCAGGGTGCAGCAGGCGCACAGGATCGCAGGCACCCCAGCTCACGGAGTCGGCCAACTGGCGGGGTGAGAGGCGCCGCCCTGGCAGAGACGTTGGCATTCCGGAACAGGACCACGCTCAGAGTTACGTGCCTTTTATTCACACCCCTACGCTGGCCTGGCATACGCCGGGCCAGCCCACTCTGCTCACGCTTATGGGGGGGACGTAACAAGCTACCTTTCCGAGATCTTCCCCACTGGCTGGGGTGACATGGTTGCGTCCATTGTCCACTACACTCCAAACACTAGCGGTGAGTGTTGACATGGATATGTGTGTGGTCTGCATACTGCAGTCTGTCAAGCACATCCACGCCACACTTGACATCGTGTACATTCTCATTCATGGGTCACTTGCCTCCTTCGCACCTATTCCCACATTCTGCTATTGTGTGACTGCGGTGCCATGCCGTTGATGGCTAATGTACATGGCTGGCCCAGGTTCCCACAGTAAGTTGTGCGGTCATGTCTGGTGGGTGTGCATGTTGTTTGGCATGTTGTATGTGAGCTTGTGATGTGTGCATTCCCAGTCTTGTGAGTTGCATGATTGTGGAGTTGAGGTGAGTGGTGTGTTCATTTGGTACTTGCCAATGAGCAGTGCATTTCCGTGGCTGCCATCCTGGTAGCGCTGGTTGATGATTAAGCATGGGCGGAAAATCCGTTCCGCTCGCGGATTTTGCGGATTTTCGGGAAATCCGCAATCCGCGAGATTTGCGAATTTCCCGCAAAATCCGCAAATCCGCGAGCAGCGGATTTTGCTCGCACTGCTCGCACTGTTCGCGTGAGTTCGCGCCCCGCGAATAAGTGCAAAATTGCAGAAAGACGATCTTAGCAAAACTGAAAGTAACTACTTACCAGGTTCAAAAGTTCAGGCTCATCATTAGTAGCCATTTCCTGTAGTGCTTCCTGAGGGGCCCCTCCAGAGTTCAGTTGCCAGTTGAAACTATTATGTGACCCTGCTCTGAACCTCAGAATAGTTACACATATGCCACAAAGGTCCTGAATTACAGCTAAGGGAGACAAGCAGGAGCCAGGCTGGAAGTTAAAATCCATTAATCAGCCCCTAATTCATTATTGTCAGTTGGGGCAGGGCAGGTGTTGTAACTAATTTTGCAACAATGAAAGCACTTAGCAAGTGCAAAAGATCACTAATCAGGGCGCACTAAGGAAGCAGGTGCCAGCTAAAAAAATATTCTGTGACACATTAATCAGCCCCAAATTAATTCAGGTCACTTGAGGCAGGGAAGGTGTGCTTTGCTTTGCCGAAAATAATGTACACTGGACAACCAGAGGGTGTGGTGATGAAACAGAGGGTGGCATGGGTGGGCCAGAGGGTGGCATGAGTAGTCAGAGAGTGGCAGTGGTGACAGAGAGTGGCAGTGATGAAGAAGAATGTCCCAAACAGGCTGGACACGTAGAAACAACAAGTTCGCGAAACTTGCGACCCGACAGGTAAGTTCGCAATTTGCGAAAGTGTACAAAACCCTCGCGAACTGGCAGAAACACGGGCGAACACAAAAAAAAAAAAAATCCGCAAATTTGCGGGAATTCGCGGATTTTGCGGATTGCGAATCCGCAAATCCGCAAAATTCGCGAACGCGAGATCCGCAAAATTCGCTCATGCTTATTGATGATGCACTGGCGGAAGATGTTGGGATCATGCAAACTGCCTGGGTGGTTGGCGAAGAAGTTGGTGGAGATTCCCCAGTGGTCCAATATTGCCTGGACATTGGTGGAATACGTGCGCTTTCTGTTGCGGTTATTGTGTGCAGTGTTGGCAGGGGGCACAAGTAGGACATGTGTGCAGTCAATTGCCCCGACACGTGCGGGAAGCTGGCTATGGCGTAGACGCCTTGCTTGTTCTCCAGCTGTTCCTGCGCAGTTTACGGGAAGTATAGATGGTGGGGTACCAAACTGATGATGTCATCCATGAACGTTTTGAGGGACTTGGATCGGGCTGGCTGTGAGACTCCTCCGACTCAGGCGGTTGTTGGTTGAGGGGTAACAGAGGCTAACACCTGCAGCACAGCCAGCAGCTTTGTTTGAGGCGGGATGTTGGTTGTCCGCTGTGTTGGTACCATCAGCCTGTGGACAATGGTGTTCAGGATGCGGAGGATGTTTGTCCCTTCGAGCCTGTAGCGGGCAATGACATTCTCTGATGTTGGGTCTGTGAGGTGGTGCGTTTTCTGAGGGTCGCTGTCTTTGTCTGCGCTGCCTCGGTGTTGGTCCGGGGGTATTCTGGGGGGGGGGGGGGGTGTTGATGCCCTCTTGGGGGTCTACACTGCATGTTCATTGGCTCCATGGCATCTGTTGTTCATCAGGTGTGGCTGTGGGCTCCGCTTCCTTTTGTGGTGCAGGCAGTAGTTCCGACTTTACACCAGGTCAGAGCAGGTGTTAATTTCCTACTGCTAACGCCCCTTATCACATTTTTAGGCCTCGACTACAGCATTGCTTTAGCAATGTTTGTTTGTCAAGATTATAGTAAGGCTTTCAAAAGTCTACCCAAACTGCGGATCGGGTACAGTTCATGTGACCCGGGCGCGTGCACATAGCACAGAGCCTCGGCATCAGACTTCAAAGCACCCCACTCCCTTTTCAACAGTTTCATTTTACTCCTCGCATTCTCCCCTCCCTTTTAGCCCACTCCCTTTTGGTTCCTCTGCTCCTTGCATTCCCCACTCCCTTTTCAACAGTTTCATTTTGGCTCCTCGCATTCCCCCCTCCCTTCTCGGGCAGCCCTTTGATGCTTTGGTCGCATCTCCCTCTATTCACATATAATGCAATTCTTCATTCAGCCAGTGCATACACATTAAATGAGACAAGACACGCAATGAGCATAACACAACCAAGACTGAAACTATACAAGTTGGACACATTTTCAGCTTGCACAGAAGTGGTGTTCAACATGAGATACCCATCTCCCACAGAAATATATGGAGTTGTTCACATTTTAGAACTTACACCTCTGAACCTCTCCTACTTAAATTTCACACAACTTGTCAAGTCCCCCACCCACAGTGGTGGCCATATTCTCGACCACATTTGGACTCACGGGGTTAAGTCTTCTTGCCCGCTGATCACTCCCTGTGTGTGGTCTGACCATTCCCTGATTGAGACTGTAATCTCTGTCGATGGTCATATCAGGGTCCCCCCACTGGAGGGCAGTGCCGCCCGCAAGTGGAGGGCTGCTGATTCTCCTAAATTGCTCTCCCATCTGTCAGAGACCCGTCCTTCCCTCCCCAATGATATCTGCATTAACGAGCTAGACGGTAACATCTCTCACTGGCTCACGTCAGCTAGCGATATCTTTGCCCCTTTAACCAAGTTTCCCCGCTCTCGGCATAGTAACTCCCATAAGTGGTTTGATCCCAACTAAAAACCCAACATCTGGAGCTACGCCAATTGGAGCGTAAGTGGAGGAGAGACTATTGTACCACAAGCAGAGACACTTACGTGGCCGCCCGTAATAAATATAAAAAAGCCATCATTGCGGCCAAAACAGCATATGCCTCCAAGAGAATTCTATCAGCCCCTTGTAAATCGAAGGAGATTTTTAAAGTCCTCGATGAATTCACCTCTGACTCTAGGACGCTCCCAAACCAGGCTCCTACCCAGGAATCATGCAAAGCTCTCAGCACGTTTTTCTTAGAGAAAATTGTTATGATTAAGGACACTACCCTGGTCACCTCTCCTGGCACTGACTCTGTCTGTCCCCCTCATAATGCACTCTCTCTTACACATTTCCCCTCTCTTGATCCAGAATCCTTGGCTACACTGGCCGTTCGCGTCAAGTCTGGCTCAACGGACGACTGCTGTCCACCATCTATACTACGGGACATCTGCCTTACTTTACCTGACTGTATTCTCCCTCTGTTGAATTCTTCTCTCTCTTCTGGCACGGTGCCCAGCTCCTTCAAGGAGGCCGTCCTGGTGCCTCTACTGAAGAAGCCAGGAGCTGACCCGCCCTGTCTTGGCGAACTACCGGCCTATCTCTCTTCTGCCCTATTTTTCTAAAATTCTGGAAGCCCACGTCATAGCCTGCCTCTCACAGTTCATCGAGAGCTCCAACTTTCTTGAAGCCAACCAGGCTGGTTTCAGACCCGGCCACTCCACAGAGGCAGTGATCTTGGCCGTGTTGGATGCTCTGAGAGACGGCGCTGACAGGGGTACCCCCTAGGCCCTGGTTCTCTTAGATCTGTCGGCCGCCTTCGACACGGTGGACCATGACATCCTTCTCCACCGTGTCGAGCAGGCCGGCATCCAGGGCCTGGCGTTGGCATGGGTCGAATCCTTTCTGACCGGGAGGTCTCAGACAGTTAGTCTGGGTACCTTCAGGGCACCTAGGGAACGTTCACTCTGCAGGGTCCCCCAGGGCTCCTCCTTATCCCCTCTTCTCTTTAATCTGTATCTCCGACCTCTTCTCTTTTCTCTGAGGCAGTGGGACGTCACCGTCTTTAACTACGCTGACAACCTGCAACTCATCTTTCCTCTTAACTCTTCTTCTGCTATTTCTAATTTTCAGGCGGTTATGTCCCACATTCTTCAGTGGATGAGCCAGAACCAACTCAAACTGAACCCCGGGAAGACGGAGCTCCTTCTTCCTGGTAAGAGCTCTACCCACTGGGGTCCGCACTTCTGGCCGGCAGATCTTGGCCCTCCTCCCACCCCTGTGGCCTCGGTGAAGAGTCTCAGGGTCATCATTGACTCCGAGCTATCCCTCAAGCCCCAGATAGGGAAGGTGGCCTCCTCCTGCATGTATCAGCTGCGCAGGATCAGGAAGGTGGCCTATCTCCTGACTCCCGAAGTCCTGATTCAAGTCATCATGGCTCTCGTCCTCTCCCGCTTGGATTTCTCGAATTCTCTCTATCACGGTCTGCCCAAGGCCCTTCTTTTTAGATTACAGATCGTCCAGAACCAAGCGGCAAGATTGGCCTTCGGGATCCCGAAATGGCAATCCGCTAAACCTCTTCTCACCAACTTGCATTGGCTTCCTGTCACTTCGAGGGTAGCCTTTACGATCGGCTGCCTCACCTTCAAATCTTGAACTGGTCCCTGCCCTGCCTTCCTGAAATCCCTCATCAGTCCCTATTGCCCTTCACGTAACCTCAGATCTTCTCACCTCCACCTCCTGGTTGTCCCCTCTTTTAAACTCTGCAGAATCGGAGGTCGGAGATTTGCACATCTGGCCCCTAAATTCTGGAACTCTCTTCCACCCTCGCTTAAATTCTCCAATTCGCTCATCCAATTTCGCAGATCTTTGAAAACATGGCTCTTCCCACAATCTGGCTAATTCCCCTGCCTCCCTTAGCACCAGATCAGCGCCAGGAAACCCACGGTGACAGAGCGCTCTATAAGCTCACCTTAACATAACATAACATAACCACTACTCACACCTCTATTTCAATAAAAGCTCAGTGCACCACTGCACTTACCTCTCAACATCTAATTTACACATCACTGTGAACCTACCTCTACATCTCTAACTCTGAATCAGCTCTTTGCCCCTATCTTCTCATCAAATCTCCCTCTCACTCTCCCTCTAACTCTCAACCCCCACCTCTTTCCTCTATCCTCACTCCCCCCTCTCACCTCACTCTCCCCTCCACTCTCCTCTCTCATCTCTCCTCACTCTCCCCTCTCACCTCACTCTCCACTCCCCTTTCTTTTTTCCCCTCTCTCACTCTCCCATCACTTTCCCCGCCCCCTCTCTCTCCACTCTTCCCTCTATCTGCCCTCTCTCCCCTCTCTCTCCCCTACCTCTCGACCCTCCCCTCCCCTTTCCCTCTCTCCTCACTCTCCCCCCTCTTACTTCACTCTCTCTCCTTTATCCCCTCTCCTCTCTCTCCTCTCTACTCTCTCCCTCTCACCATCCTCCTCACACTCCCCTTGCCTTAGTCTCCCCACTCTCCCCTCTCTACCATTTTCCCTCTCCTCACTCTCCCCTCTCGTTCTCCCCTCTCCCCACTCTCCCCTCTCCCCATTCTCCCCTCTCACCACTCTCCCCTCTCACCACTCTCCCCTCTCACCACTCTCCCCTCTTAACTATCTCCCCTCTCCTCACTCTTCCCTCTCTCCTATCTCTCCTCACTCTTCCCTCTCTCCTCTTCCTCCTCACTCTCCCCTCTCCTCACTCTCCCCTCTCACCACTCTAACCCTTTCAACACTCTCCCCTCTCACCACTTTCCCCTCTACCCTCTCACCACTCTCCACTCTAACCCCTCTCCCCTCAAACCCCTCTCACCACTCTCCTCTCAAACCATTCTCCCCTCTCACCACTCTCCCCTCTCACACCACTCTCCCCTCTCACACCACTCTCCCCTCTCACACCACTCTCCCCTCTTACCACTATATTCTCTGTCCCCTCTTCCCTCTCGCCCCTCTTACCTCTCATCCCTCTCTCCTCCATCTCCTCTCTCTCCTCACTCTCCTCTCTCTCCTCACTCTCCTCTCTCTCCTCACTCTCCTCTCTCCTCACTCTCCTCTCTCCTCACTCTCCCGACTCTCCCCTCTCACCACTCCCCTCTCTCAACACTCCCCTCTCTCACCACTCCCCTCTCTCACCACTCCCCTCTCTCACCACTCCCCTCTCTCACCACTCCCCTTACACCATTCCCCCCTCTCACCACTCTACCCACTCTCACCACTCTACCCACTCTCCCCTCTCACCACTCTCCCCTCTCACCACTCTCCCCTCTCACCACTCGCCCCTCTCACCACTCGCCCCTCTCATCACTCTCCCCTCTCACCACTTGCCCCTCTCACCACTCTACCCTCTCGCCACTCTACCCTCTCACCCCTCTCTTCACTCTTCCCTCTCACCTCACTCTCCACTCCTCTTTCTTTTTCCCCTCTTTCACTCTCCCCACTCTCCCCTCTATCTCCCCTCTCTCTCCTCTCACTCTCTACCCTCCCCTCCCCTTTCCCTCTCTCCTCACTCTCCCCTCTCTCACCTCACTCCCTCTCCTTTATCCCCTCTCTTCTCTTTCCTCTCTCTCCTCTCTCCCTCTCACCATCCTCCTCACTCTCCCCTCACCTTAGTCTCCCCACTCTCCCCTCTCTACCATCTCCCCTCTCCTCACTCTACCCTCGCCTTCTCCCCTCTCCCCACTCTCCCACCTCTCCCCACTTTCCCCACTCTCCCCTCTCTCCCCACTCTCCCCACTCTCCCCACTCTCCCCACTCTCCCCACTCTCCCCACTCTCCCCACTCTCCCCACTCTCCCCACTATCCCCTCTCACCACTCTCCCCTCTCCCCTCTCCCCACTCTCCCCTCTCACCACTCTCCCCTCTCACCACTCTCCCCTCTCACCACTCTCCCCTCTCACCACTCTCCCCTCTACACTATCACCACTCTACCCTCTCACCACTCTTCTCTCTCCCCTCTACTCACTCTTCCCTCTCTCCTATCTCTCCTCACTCTTCCCTCTCTCCTCTTCCTCCTCACTCTCCTCTCTCCTCACTCTCCCCTCTCACCACTCTACCCTTTCAACACTCTCCCCTCTCACCACTCTCCCCTCTACCCTCTCACCACTCTCCGCTCTAACCCCTCTCCCCTCAAACCCCTCTCACCACTCTCCTCTCTCACCATTCTCCCCTCTCACCATTCTCCCCTCTCACCACTCTCCCCTATCACACCACTCTCCCCTCTCACACCACTCTCCCCTCTCACCACTCTCTTCTCTGTCCCCTCTTCCCTCTCTCCCCTCTTCCCTCTCTCCCCTCTCTCCTCCATCTCCTCCCTCTCCTCACTATCTTCTCTCTCCTCACTCTCCTCTCTCCTCACTCCCCTCTCTCCCCACTGTCCTCTCTCTACTCTCACCACTCGCCCCTCTCACCACTCGCCCCTCTTTACCACTCGCCCCTCTCACCACTCCCCCTCTCACCACTCCCCCTCTCACCACTCCTCCCTATCACCATTCCCCCCTCTGACCACTCTACCCACTCTCCCCTCTCACCATTCTCCCCTCTCACCACTCTCCCCTCTCACCACTCGCCCCTCTCACCTCTCTACCCTCTCACCACTCTACCCTCTCACCACTCTACCCTCTCACCACTCTACCCACTCTCCCCTCTCACCTCTCTCCCCTCTCACCTCTCCCCCCTCTCACCACTCTCCCCTCTCATCACTCTCCCCTCTCACCACTCTACCCTCTCAACACTCACCACTCTCAACACTCTCCCCTCTAACCCCTCTCACTACTGTCACCGCTCTCCCCTCTCACCACTCTCCCCACTCTCCCCTCTCACTCCTCTCCCCACTCTCCCCTCTCACTCCTCTCACCACTCTCCCCTCTCACCACTCTCCCCTCTCACCACTCTCCCCTCTCACCACTCTCCCCTCTCACCACTCACCACTCTACCTTCTCACCACGCTACCCTCTCACCACTCTACCCTCTCAACACTCTACCCTCTCAACACTCTACCCTCTCAACACTCTACCCTCTCAACACTCTACCCTCTCAACACTCTACCCTCTCAACACTCTATCCTCTCACCACTCTACCCTCTCAACACTCTACCCTCTCAACACTCTCCCCTCTAACCCCTCTCAACACTATCACCACTCTCCCCGTCACCACTCTCCCCTCTCCCCACTCTCCCCACTCTCCTCACTCCCCTTTCTCCTCACTCCCCACTCTCCCCTCTCAACACTCTCCTCTCTCACCACTCTCCCCTCCCCACAATCACCACTCTCCTCTCTCACCACTCTACCCTTTCACCACTCTCCCTTTTCACCACTCTCCCTTTTCACCACTCTCCCCTCTAACTCCTCTCCCCCCTCTCCCCACTATCACCACTCTCCCCTCTCACCACTCTCCCCTCTCACGACTTTCCCCTCTCACCACTCTCTCCTCTACACTATCACCACTCTCCCCTCTCACCACTCTCCCCTTTCACCACTCTCCCCTTTCACCACTCTCCCCTGTAACCACTCTCACCACTCCCCCCACTCACCCCTCTCATCACTCTCCCCACTCACCCCTCTCACCGCTCTCCCCACTCACCCCGCTCCCCACTCACCCCTCTCACCCCTCTCACCACTCTCCCCTCTACACTATCAATGCTCTCCCCTCTCACCACTCTCCCCATTCACCACTCTCCCGACTCACCCCTCTCACCACTCTCACCACTCTCCCCTCTACACTATCACCACTCTCCCCTCTCCCCTCTCACCACTCACCCCTTTCACCACTCTTCCCTCTCACCACTCTCCTCTCTTACCACTTTCCCTCTCTCTCCTCTCCTTCCTCTCTCTCCTACCTCTCCCCTCTCCTCACTCTCCCCGCTCTCCTCTCCCCGCTCTCCTCTCTCCCCTCTCTCCTCTCTTTCTCCCCTTTCTCCTCACTCTCCCTTCTCACCCCTCCCCTCTCCCATCTCTCTCCTCACTCTCCCTTCTCTCCCCTCTCATCTCCCATCTCTCCTCAAGGTACACACAATTGTCAAAGAGCACTAACACAGCATCATTTATACCATTTCTGCATTAGTCAACACCATTAGAGCATCACTCAGCACACCACATCATTAAACAGCATCAACACAGCATCATTCTCCACCACTACACCATCTCTGATCACCAACACTGCATTAGTCATCACCAATACAGCATAAATCTGAAGACCTCTCACACTACAATTATAATATGCCCCTCAAGCGGGGCACAAATTCAGTTGAGCAGCAACACAGCATTATTTTTGCCACCAATGTAACACTCTAGACCACTAGAGCTTCAATCACCACACCACATCATTAAACAACATCAACACAGCATCAGTCAGCACAACTACAGCATCATTCTTCACCAGTCCAGCATCAGGCAGCAACATTACAGCATAAATCTGCACACACTAGATTGCAGAGGTGGGAACAGAGTACTTTTTAGGTCTCGCCTAGGGCATTGCTTTAGTAATGTTGTTGGCGAGATATTATGTACGGGCTTTAAAAAATGCACCCATAGGCTTTTCTAGGAGGATTGCCTACAGTGCATGTGTGCGAGCGCGTGCACAGCACACACCATTTGTCAGCCTCTCTCCGCACTCATGCTTGTTTACACTTCGAAGGAATCCGCTCCCCCGCCCCCTCCGCGCAATGCCAGAGATTGTTGTTTACAAGCAACACCCAAGCTGCTTTCGGGTAGGGAGGAGACTGCAGATTCTTGAGGGGCAGTGTCTTATATACATGTTAGTTTTGTGAGCTAGCTAGCACTCCATCTGCAGATCGTCCTTATTCTTTCCTCACCGGCACTTGGGGGGCATGACTGCTTAGTTTATATTCCTCGAGCAGTCTAGAAATTTGTTTTCCATGGGGTTTTTTTCAACCTGCGAGGACAGACTTTACGTATTAACAACTGTTGTAGCAACTGCTCGTTTGTTTAGCTGGGGTGGGGCGGAGTTTTCTGACATTTTTCGCCTGGTGTCACTAATGTTACTGCTTTCAATGAAGGCCTAATTGATTATCACATGTTATGTTTCTTTCCAAACAGCTGTCCCAATTCACATTTCACTACCCTTTTCCTGGTGAAACACGAAGGGAAGAACATCTCAAATGTTCAAATTTTCAGTGAAGTTCAGAATCCTAACTTGTGTACCAATTCCCGTTTGTGCCCAAATCGGAATTCCCGCCAGCTTCAGAACTCGGGACGAGCGCATGTGAACAGAAATTTCACACCAGTGGCATTTTCATGTGTGCATGAAATGGATTTTTTACATGAAGGAGAACTATTCATTGTGCTGCATGTCTAATTTTCAAAAAAGAGGTACAACGCCACACATGGACATGTATGAGTGTTCTAATAACAGGAAGAGGCTGGTAGGACACAGTTTGAACCAGTTTTACAATATCTTTTTTTTTCATTAGAGCGTGAGGGAAACGCTTTAACTTTTGCCTATGCTTTCACTATCTAAAACTACAAAGAATAAGATAAATAACCGTGCTCTCGTGCCTCTCCTTCCTTGCACACACCAGTGCTCTCTTTGCTTTCGGTGGCTCTCTGTCCTTTCACTGCCTCCCATCCCCCCTTGCTAGTCAGTTCCAGCACTTGTTTCCTTCTCTACCCCCTTCGCACACCACCTCTCACTCTTGTTACACCCCCCTTCCACACACCTTTACCACTCAGTGCCACATACTTATATGCTACATAATTAAAATGCACTCAATGCAACATACACTCCAAACAATCCCACTCAGTGCCACAGAATTACATGCCACATAATTACACTGCACTCTATGAAACATACACTCCAAATACCACTCAGTGCCACATAATTACATGCTACATATTTACACTGCGCTCAATGCAACATACACTCTAAATACCACTCAGTGCCACATAATTACACGCCACATAATTACACTGCACTCCTCATAATACCACTCAGTGCCATATAATTATATGGTACATAATTACACTGCGCTCAACGCAGCATACACTCCAAGTACCACTCACTGCCACATAATTACACGCCACATAATTACACTGCACTCTATGCAACATACACTCCAAATACCACTCAGTGCCACATAATTACATGCTACATATTTACACTGTGCTCAATGCAACATACACTCCAAATACCACTCAGTGCCACATAATTACACGCCACATAATTACACTCTACTGAATGCAACACACACTCCACACAATACCACTCAGTGCCACATAATTATATGCTACATAATTACACTGCACTCAATGCAACATACACTCCAAACAATACCACTCAGTGCCACATAATTACATGCCACGTAATCACACTATACTGAATACAACATGCACTCCAGACAATACTACTCAGTGCCACATAATTATATGCTACATAATTACACTGCGCTCAACGCTACATACACTCCAATTACCACTCAGTGCCACATAATTACACGCCACATAATTACACTGCACTCAATGCAGCATGTGCTCCAAATACCACTCAGTGCCACATAATTACACGCCACATAATTACACTGCACTCAGTGCAACATACACTCCAAATACCACTCAGTGCCACATAATAACATTCCACATAATTACACTCTACTGAATGCAACACAAACTCCACACAATACCACTCGGTGCCACATAATGATATGCTACATAATTTCACTGCACTCAATGCAACATACACTCCAAACAATACCACTCAGTGCCACATAATTACACACCACACAATTACACTCTACTGAATACAACATACACTCCAAACAATACCACTCAGTGCCACATAATTATATGCTACATTACACTGCGCTCAACGCAACACACACTCCAAATACCACTTAGTGCCACATTATTACACACCACATAATTACACTTTATTGAATGCAACACACACTCCACACAATACCACTCAGTGCCACATAATTATATGCTACATAATTACAATGCAACATATACTCCAAACAATAACATTCAGTGCCACATAATTATACGCCACACAATTACACTCTACTGAATACAACATACACTCCTCATAATACCACTCAGTGCCACATACTTATATGCTACATAATTACACTGCGCTCAATGCAACATACACTCCAAATACCACTCAGTGCCACATAATTACATGCCACATAATTACACCGCACTCAATGCGACATCCACTCCAAATACCACTCAGTGCCACATAATTATATGCTACATATTTACAATGTGCTCAATGCAACATACACTCCAAATACACCTCTGTGCCACATAATTACACGCCACATAATTACACTATCTATCTATCGCCCTTACTCTATCTATTGCCCCTCACTCTATCAATCTATCTATCGCCCTCACTCTATCGCCCTCACTCTATCTATCTATCTATCTATCTATCTATCTATCTATCTATCTATCTATCTATCTATCTATCTATCTATCTATCTATCTATCTATCGCCCTCACTCTATCTATCTATCTATCTATCTATCTATCTATCTATCTATCTATCTATCTATCTATCTATCTATCTATCTATTGCCCTCACTCTATCTATCACCCTCACTCTATCTATCACCCTCACTCTATCTATCTATCTATCGACCTCACTCTATCTGTCTATCTATCTATCTATCTATCTGTCTATCTATCTGTCTATCTATCTGTCTATCTATCTGTCTATCTATCTGTCTGTCTATCTATCTATCTATCTATCTATCTATCTATCTATCTATCTATCTATCTATCTATCTATCTATCTATCAAAGTACTTGTAAAGCGCGCTACTTACCCGTGAGGGTCCCAAGGCACTGAGGGGAGGGGGGTGCTGCTACTGCTCGAAGAGCCAGGTCTTGAGGAGTCTTCTGGAGGCGAGTAGGTCTTGGGTCTGCCGTATGTGGGTAGGGAGGGTGTTCCAGATCTTCGGCGGGGAGGTAGGAGAAGGATCTGCCACCGGATGTTGTTCGTTGGATGCGGGGGGACAGCGGCGAGGGCGGGGCTGGCGGAGCGGAGCTGGCAGGTGGGGGTGTGGCAGCTCAGTCTGCTGTTCAGGTAGGCTGGTCCGGCGTTGTGGAGTGCTTTGTGTGAGTGGGTGAGGAGCTTGAAGGTGATCCTCTTGTCGACGGGGAGCCAGTGTAGGTCTCTCAGGTGGGGGGTGATGTGGCTGCGACAGGGGACATTGACGATCAGTCGGGCTGAGGCGTTTTGGATTCGTTGTAGTCGTCGTAGGTGTTTGGCTGGGATTCCTGCGTAGAGTGAGTCCAGTCTGCTGCTGATGAGGGCCTGTGTCACTGTTCTTCTTGTTTCGGTCGGGATCCACTTGTATATCCTGCGGAGCATGCCGAGGGTATTGTAGCAGGAGGAGGAGATGGCATTGACCTGCTTAGACATGGAGAGGGAGGAGTCGAGGATGAATCCTAGATTGTGTGCATGGTCAGTGGGTGTTGGTGCTGTTCCCAGTGTGGTCGGCCACCAGGAGACGTCCCAGGCTGAGGGGGTGGGTCCAAGGATGAGGACCTCCGCCTTGTCCCAGTTTAGCTTCAGACAGCTGCTCCTCATCCAGTCGGCGACGGCCTTCATTCCGTCGTGGAGGTTGGTTTTGACGGTGTGTGGGCCCTTGGTGAGGGAGAGCATGAGTTGGGTGTCGTCAGAGTAGGAGATGATGTTGAGGTCGTGATGGCGGGCCACTTGTGCGAGGGGTGCCATGTAGACGTTGAACAGCATTGGGCTGAGGGATGAGCCCTGGGGGATGCCGCAGATGATGTTGGTGGCTTTGGATCGGAAGGGTGGGAGTCGGATGCTCTGGTTTCTGCCGGAGAGGAAGAAGGTGGTCCAGTCAAGAGCCTTCCCTTGGATTCCGGCTTCTAGGAGGCGTGTCTTTAGAGTGTGATGGCAGACCGTGTCGAAGGCAGCTGACAGGTCCAAGGGGAAGAGGGCTGATGTTTCGCCGTTGTCTAGTTGGCGCCGGATGTCACCTGTGGCAGCGATGAGGGCTGCCTCGGTGCTGTGGTTTCGTCTGAATCCGGACGGGTCCAAGATATTGTTGTCTTCGAGGTGGCGGGCCAGTTGCATGTTGACGATTTTCTCGATTATCTATCTATCTATCTATCTATCTATCTATCTATATATCTATCTATATATCTATCTATCTATCTATCTATCTATCTATCTATCTATCTATCTATCTATCTATCTATCTATCTATCGCCCTCACTCTATCTATCTATCGCTCTCCCTCTATCTACCTATCGACCTCACTCTATCTATCTATCGCGTCACTACAGCATCACTCAGCACCACCACAGTATCACTCAGGGGCACCACAACATCACTATGTTCTACCACTGCATCACTGATCGCCACAGCATCACTCGTCGCCACCACAACATCACTCAGCGCCACCATAGCATCAATTTGTGCAACCATTCAACAACAACTGGTTAAAATATGTTCTCTCAATGTTTCAAGCTTTATTACAAATGTCACAAAAAGATGTTAATATTTCACTTCTGTTCTTGGATTTTCGTCACAATAAAATACACTGAACATTATCTTCACAAAAGTTATTTACAAAAATTTAAGCTATTTCCATTATAAATTACAATAACTTTTATTTAAGTATTAATTATTTAAAAAAATTAAAAGCCTTTGTTATTTGTAATATAAATACAAGTCACGTAAATACAACACATATTGCATTATAAATGCTACAGGTGTCACATTTGCGAAAGTTAAGACTATTGGCATTGTAAATGACAAAGCTATTAATTTCGCTATTTTAAAACCCAACACATAAATAAAAAAATTGTCATTTACAATACCAATAGCTCAAACTTTCCGAATGCGAGGCCTGTTGCATTGCAAATGCTTGTTTGGGTTCAAATCGCCTATCTGGCTGGTCATTGAGAATGTTGCGGAGTGGTGTTGTCGCGCCTTTTGACACGGGAACGTCTACTCTGCATCTCATTAGCAATAGTTGTGGGGGTCATCTGTGACAATGTTTTTTGTGGCTGCTATTGCAGGTAAACTGGTGATATGGGCTGTTAACACCAGCTTCAGAATGGGGCGATATATTTATCACCACTTTAGCTGCGATAAAGTGCTGTTAACTCGGCGATAAGTCGTTGAGAATATGCCCCTGTGTGTAGTAGTGAGTTTTGATAAGGCAGATGCAGACTAAGTCGAAAGAGGTTGAGGAGTGTTGGGGGCAGCTGACAGACTGAGATGTCACCCTAGTGCGGGAGCTTGGTTACTTTGCTCACACTAAGGCCTATGACAACCTCGCTATGCCGCTGCTAGTGCTCATATATATATGAATGTAAGACGAAATTCAAGTAGTTTGTTCCGTCTTTGTTTCTTTTGGAAAGATCACTATGTGCTGTTCTATTTCTAGATATCATAATAACACGGAGAGTGTGTCACACCCATTCATTCATTCTAAAAGGCCAACAGATGTTTGTTTGCACAACTGTTTGCAGTTTTTAATGTTCCAAATTGCAAATGAAGTCATTTAATATGTTTGCAACACTATGCCAGATCAACTTATGTAACAGAGAGAGGTATCCATAAAATAACTGACCTACTATGTTTTTATTAAAGCCAAATTATATTTAATTTGTCTTGTGTCATTGTATATTACACAGGTTAGCCATTGAAAAATACGTTAGGAGACCGAGCAGATGGCAATGCTATTGAAAAAGCCCTCATACAAGTGTGAATAAGTACTGTTGAGGATAAATCTTATTTGTTTAACCCACACATGCAGATTGATTTTTTTTATTTTTAATAAAAATATTTTTATTGTTTCAATATTTGTACATATTCCCCGGGCGTCTGTATTCTTGTACATAAGACACTCCCCTTCCGGGTGCAGGAAATGGTGTCGGATGAGGAGGGTAGATGCTTCCTGGCTGTGGGTACACTGGGTAGCGAGCTACTTCTGCTGGTTAATATTTATGCCCCGCATGTGGATTCTACAGAGTTGTTCCCCAAGGTCGCCACACACATTACAGAATTAGACACAGATACCATATTAATGGTGGGGGGAGACTTCAACCTAACCTTAGATTCCGTAACTGACATGGCTGGGGAAGGACATATTACCAAACCGCATGCGTGAGGTACAGGCGCTTACCTCATTGCTGCACTCCTCAGTCCCTAATGATCCCTAGATGATTCAACACCCCACAGGTTGCGACTACTCATTTTAAGCCCCACATGGTCATGAATAGACAGCTAGTACCTCACTCCCCGGCTCTTACTAGCGTTCCAGACTACTGACTATCTGCCGCAAACATTGTCAGATCACTCCCCCATCCTTCTTGCATTGGAGATGCCCAATATACAACACCCACACTCCTCATTGTTAGATTCGGTCTTCCATAGTGAGATTGGGGATGCCATTCAGGAATGCTTTCAACAAAACAATGGCACAGTGGAACAACAGTCCACACTATGGGACACCTTTAAGGCCTACATTAGCCCTTAAAGCAAGCAGGAGTATTACGTCCGTACGTAGGGAACTAGAGCTAGTGGAGGAGAAACTCTGAGATATGGATACAGCTGCAAGGATGACTGTCCCCCCCCCCCCACCCCTTGCTCCATGCCCGAGCGACACTACTGACAGAATTCAATGAACTAGCGGCATGTGAAGTAAATTGTCTGGGCAAACATGCTAGAGCACAAGCATATGGCGAAGGTGAACAACTTGGTAGAGCACTTGTCAGATTGCTCCGCCCCCAGTACCAATCGATGTATATCACACAGCTTGATTAAAGTGAGAAATAATTCCTAGGCAATTTCAATCAATCCAGTACAGGTATAAGCATAAATCAGGGAAAAGTAAACACCGAAAAATTATGTAAAACATATATTGATTTTTAATTATATTAAAAAAGACATAAGATTAAAAACTGTTGTAATAACACACTAAAAGAATTCATTTCATAACAATTCAATCAAATACACAAAATTTATAATAGTGGCAATTTTTATATTCTTTATCAATTGTGTCGACGTGCGTTTCAGCGTAATCAAAACGCCTTCTTCAGGAATAGCCACTGATTAACCTAAAAACAGTAATAAAGAGACATTCAATATTGTCATTAATCTACATCTGTGATTACACTATATCTTAAATTTTTTTAATCGAAATAGATATCCTTAAACACAACGATAGATAAATTTGCATTTGATTTATAGCATTAAGCATCAAGGCATACATACATAATTCGAGTTACTCAAATTCCCTAGAGGACAATATAGTTTCACTGATTAATAAGACAGTACTTCCTTACGTCTGGAAGAAAACAACATCTAAGTGGTCATATCGTAACAAATAATATGAAAGGACTTGATGACAGAAAAATAAGGAAGGAAAGGGACATAAGAAGGGTGCCCTGAACATGAATTTATCACTGCAATACCACAGGACTTACTTCATATACTATATATTATTTTTCTGTCATCAAGTCCTTTCATGTTATTCGTTACGATATGAGCACTTAGATGTTGTTTTCTTCCAGACGTAAGGAAGTACTGTCTTATTAGTCATTGAAACTATATTGTCCTCTAGGGAATTTGAGTAACTCGAATTATGTATGTATGCCTTGATGCTTAATGCTATAAATCAAATGCAAATGTATCTATCGTTGTGTTTAAGGATATCTATTAAGATAAACATTTTTTAAGATATAGTGTAATCACAGATGTAGATTAATGACAATATTGAATGTCTCTTTATTACTGTTTTAGGTTAATCAGTGGCTATTCCTGAAGAAGGCGTTTTGATCACGCCGAAAAGCAGGTTGACACAATTGATAAAGAATATAAAAATTGCCACTATTATACATTTTGTGTATTTGATTGAATTGTTATGAAATCAATTTTTTTATTGTGTTATTACCATAGTTTTTAATCTTATGTCTTTTTTAATATAATTAAAAATCAATATATGTTTTACATAATTTTTCAGTGTTTACTTTTCCCTGATTTATGCTTATACGTGAACTGGATTGATTGAAATTGCCTAGGAATTATTTCTCACTCTAATCCTGTTTCCCTGTCCTAGGAATTGAAATATATTTACTAATCAGGGGGTCCTTGTTTTTCACATTTATCACACAGCTTGACTCAGATGATGGGGAAACACTACTGAAGGGAAATTATATCCCTGTGGCATTCTTATCCTACTACAGCAATCTTTTTGCCACGCCCAATCCCCCGCTTGGACAGGCCCATGCAGATTACTTAGAAGAGACAGCCATGGTTTGGATAGATGAGGGACAGCGCCAATTTCTAGCTGCCCCGATCGATGTGGACAAAATTAAACTGGCTAATGATGGTCTTGCTGGTAACCAAGCCCCCGGCTCGCATGGCATAACGGGCGAATTTTACAAAGCTTATAAGACCCTATTGGCCTATCGATTAATAGAGCTATATGATGGAGTTCTGCGGGAGGGCTCACTCTCCCCTACTATGTGGGAAGCTATAATCACACTTCCACTGAGCCAGGTAAAACACCCAGAAATTGCACATCGTACAGGCCGTTATCACTCCTCAACCAAGATTACAAACTTTTTGCAGAAATGCTAGCCCCCCCACCTCTCTCTATTAATGGATAAGATCATATGCCCCTTCCAGGCGCGTTTTGTTCCTAGTCGATCCATCACTGTGAATCTGCATGCAATCTTTAATGTCATAAACCAGTTAGAGCCTACCCTCCCAATGGCAGCTATTCTATTGGATGAGGAAAAGGCATTACATTATTTGGAATGGCCTTTTCTATACATGGTGTTACAGAAACTGGGAAGCCCGTCGGCTTCATCGGTCTAATTTAGCTTGTATACACTAACCCTGTGCCCCGCATCAAGCTGAATGGCAAGATCTCTCCCAAGTCACTCTCACACGAGGCACCAGGCATGGTTGCCCACTCTCGCCCTTGCTGTTCATTATTGCTATGGACCCCATGACGGGCCAAATCCAGGAGAAACATATCCACCATGGGTTGAGGTTCCACCGTAGGCCACTTATGACCTCGTATTATGCCGACGATGTTATGCTGTTTGTGAGAGAGCCAAGGGTTAATCTCTCTCCATTGCTGCGCGAAGTAGTGCGATTTGGAGTATACTAAGGACTCACTATAAACTGGACTACGCCAAACGTTTTTCAGTTGACCCCGGCCATCATCTAGGTAGATATAGATTTTCTATTATGGTGTTGCACTGTCCCCCCTAAGTATCTAGACGTTTTCCTGCACTGTAGTGCTCCTGAGGTGATTCGCCTCAACAATGGGCTGGCAATCGACAACCTCACAACACAAGTTCAGTAATGGATGAAACTCTCTCTCTCGATCTCTGGTAGAATCGCCATTTTAAAAATGGTGGTGCTTCCACATTTTTTGTATCTTTTTTTAAATATTCCCATTGCGCTCACTGCAAAATTCTTTCACACATTACGTGCCTTGCTTATCCGGCTGGTATTGGCAGGCAAGCAACCGCGTATAGGGTGGAACACACTCGTCATGCTGTATAAGCTTGGAAGGTTGTGGTCCCAGATTTCTATTTGTATTATCTGATCGTTCACTTTACATATTACTGGTATCACATGGACACCAGGCTGCAATATTTGAAACCAGAAAGCTCCCATGTCCACCCGAAGTCGCTCTCAGTCATACTGCCACAAGGGCTGCCGCAGAACCCTGATGAGATCCAGACATTGCCTACTGCATGCTGGGCATGGTCCAAACTACGGAGATACTTACATGCCGGATTCCTGTACTCTCCTCATATACCGTTAGCCAATAAACCTTGGCTACCCCCAACAACTAATGCACTCACCAAAGGCACTCTGTCTCGATATGGGTTGCGTACTGTAGGTGACCTTTTTAAAAGACTCGCAGCTAGGCACTGTGGGAGACCTAATTTCAAGTAAGGACGTGTAATATATGGATAGATTTATCCTAAACAGAGTGCGCATCTCCCTAAGTGATGCACTCCGAGCCATGGCGACGGAGCCAGCGGATTTCTCATTGCTTACATGACTATTACAGCACTAGATGGGGTGCAGTTAGTATCACAGCTTTATCACACATCCCTATCCCACCGTCCAGCTGTTGGAAGCAAAGGACGTCAAGCCTGAGAACAAGACCTATGATTTCCACTGACAGACCAAATATGGTTAAATTGCTGCAAACAAATGCGATATGTATTGAATAACCACCGTCATAATTTAGTGCACTTTAAGTACCTGCACTGAGCGTACATCACCCCACACCTTCTGGCCAAGAAGGATCCCAGCACACCATTCTCATGTATCAGGTGTGCAGCTGATCAGGTGGGGTTTTCGCACCTGATCTGGAGCTACGGGCCAATATTGATATATTGGGGAGAGGTCTTCCAGCTCCTGTCCCTGATGGTAGAAAGCACCATACAACCTACACCACTGATCACCTTGCTGGGCTACGTTAAACCTTTGCAGAAAGGAGTACAACAGTTTACTGCCATTGCCCTGCCCATTGCGAAATAACAGATCTCATTACATTGGGGTAGTGCCCGTGTCCCGACAGCAAAAGCTTGGATTCGCAACCTGATATATTGCAGTACCATCAGTGACGTGCATGCCACATTGCAACCACCGACATAAAGATATCTAGCAACCTCTGAGAGCTTACCTGCAGGCATATCCACTAGAGATTGACTAGGGGTTCTGTGCAGACTTCGACCTACCGGGCTCTCCTCGGCGGTGCAGTGGTGGGATGTGAACGGCCTACTATCCCTTGGAATCGCTGTAGTGACATGTCTACCGGGAGGAGGGGGGATTTGTCCGCACAGGCTTAAGCATGTTTATGAACTTGTAACGTGAATCCTGAGGGTGGGGGTGGTTATAGTATAGAGTGTGTCCGCATTGCCTATCTCACTGAGCTATGGCTGTTCAATACTGATACCCACCGACGTAGTGTTTAGCACGGTGAATGGTTGTGATAACAACTTCTCAAATTGAAGAGGAACTCTTTATCGAGTTTTATGTTTAATTTACATTGTTTTGTTTACTACATTCTGAGATGTTCGAGATTTAGCCTCTCGATGGATGCTGGTATTGTACCTTTGTGCACCACGAAAATCTAAAAAACAAATAATAAAAAAAAAGGATGTCAAGAAAGGTCGTTGGAGGGGGCCTGAGTACAGAACCAAAAAGGAGAAAGAAGTTAATCAGGACAATACAAGGATTTGTTGGAGGAGTGGCATAAAGGGTCACGTGGCCTGTGACCCGACTTGCCCAGCAGG
The DNA here is from genome assembly GCF_964263255.1 of Lissotriton vulgaris. Classification (NCBI taxonomy): domain Eukaryota; kingdom Metazoa; phylum Chordata; class Amphibia; order Caudata; family Salamandridae; genus Lissotriton; species Lissotriton vulgaris. Next base: position 1,870,237,018 of record NC_141687.1, on the reverse strand, counting down.
ACAAATACGCATAAGGTGTAGAGAAAGAGGCATGCAATCTAAATATGGAAAATAGTGTGAATGTTGTGCAATCAAATCAAGATTGCATAAAAGCTGAGGAATTGAGTGAGAATGGAGCGTAGAGGCAGAATTAAACTGCTCACTGAGTAAATGATTGAGCAGGGAATTCATTGAGAAGTGCTTGAGAGCCCTTGCAACTCTCTTGTGATGGGGATCAAGAAATTGAATGGGAAATCTGGAATAGTGCATGATCTAAGAAACATCATAAAATTGTCATCTTTTGTTGTCCAGTGGTCCCAAATCACACAGTAATTTTGTTCTAAATTCCATCAAATGCAGAACGGTATAAAATCACTGAGTTGTGGCAAGTGGTCTTCTCCATACCTCCCCAGGGAGAGAGTCAGGCCTTCTTTGTATTTCATTTCCAAAATAAATTTCTCATTTGATGTAGAATTCCATAAGGGAAAATTGAAAGTCCTTTAATTTTAAGTCAAATCCTAATGAAAGATCCAGAAAACATAAGGTTGTCCAGAAATTCAGTCATGGTGCAGTATATTGATGACAGACTATTCGCATCCAAGACAAAAAAGACTGTACACTTGACACAATTACTTTGCAGAATCACTTAGAAGACAGTGGTCATAAGGTTTCCCCAACAAAGATGCAGTATTGTTAAAAGGAAGTAATCTATTTTGGTTATCACATTGAAAAGGATGCAAGGAAAGTCTCAAAACAATGTGTTTCGGCAATTCTGAAAATGAGTACTCCTACCACCCAGAGGGAGCTGTGAATGTTCCTTGGAATTGTTGGCTACTGTTGTCAGAAGAATAAAAACCGTTCTTTGATTGCAAAACCTTAAATATGGTTGACCCACAGTGATATAAAGGACAAGGTGCCATTTTATGAAGAGTGTTCAGAGGCATTCTGGATATTAAAGTGTATGAAATGCACTCGCCCATGGAATGCCTGACTACAATTTGATGTTATTTCTTTTCTGTCATGAAAAAAGTAGGTGTACATTATCGATTCTTACCCAAAAGCATGGTGGAGCCATGCTTACCTGTCAGCTGTATTGGATCCAGTAGCTGTAAAATGTAAATGTAAATGTAGTAGTACTTGTATAGCGCACAAATCACCCATGAGGCATCTCGGCGCTTGAACTCATACCGCTGTGGAACTCTTCCTGGCTTTTCCCTGTGAAGTGCCCACTCCTGGGCACCCCCAAGGTGAAGCCAGGCATCCTAGCGTTGTTGGGGCCGTTGTGAAGATTAAGCAAGCTATTGCCCAGAGTTGCAGAGTGGGACCCATGAATTAGAATAGGAACCGAGGCGAGAATGATCAGGTCGGAGGAAATTTAGCACAAGACCCGCCAAGGCAGGAATTGAACCCTGTCCCCGGGCGAGACCTCTACATCGGGGGCTGCCGCTCTAACCATTGAGCCACACTTCTCCACTAGTTGTAAGTCTTCCTGGTTGTTTGAAATCAGTTGCAGAGGTTTACATTGCAACTGAACAGAGTGAATGAATAGTGATGGCCCATATTATAATTGTATATGTTCTACACTCAAATGAGATCCTATTGACGCGTATAAGAACTCAAAATATGACAGTCAACTGACCACATATGAACAAGCAATACAAGCAACAGAAAACATCTTGATTAGGAGGTGTAACTCCTTGAATCCAGCAACATTGGCCGAGGAAAACACGTCTTGTAAAACAACTTACAAAATAAAACATTGTCATCAAGAGAAACTAAAGCCAATCAATGAAGAGTCTGCATTAATTGGTCTAGATTCAGAAAATAGTGAAAGTGAATTGCCAGTTGCTAAAAGATCAGCAGGAAAAGAACCCCAAATAGAAAGCATGTATCACCAAATGGATATATCTAGCAATAGTGTTTGAGAAGGAAGAATAGTCAGAAAAAGAGAGCTAGAATCCAATCCAATGTTGTCAATACACTTTTGAAAGTGAACCTGAAAGTGAATGAGAAGAAGAAGAATCACCTTGAAAAATTGAAAAGACTGTTAAAGATTAACTTAATGGTGAAACATACAGCAAATTTTAAAAGAAGAAATGCAACAATTTGAGAGCATGAACTGAAATGAATTTTAAACAAAAAAGAATATTTTTTATTATTCTTATCAAAGAAAAGACAAAAAGAAGAAACCTACTACTGATTTAAAGAAAATAGTTAATTTAGATTTTTGGACCTTAACAATAATTTTAGTTTTTTAGTTGCAATAGAAAATGGAGTACAGCAAATGCTGTAAAATTATTTTAAAAATATATATTAAGTAGCTGGCTTGTACCTATTTTCTCCGGTAAGCTGCACCTCCGCAAGAGTTGAATTAAAGTACACAATGAAATGAAACCTATTACACTGACATATAGGGAAAGTTTAGTTAGTGGATTTCAAGATAATGTTTATGCTAAAACATTGAGAGAATGTTGCGCTGATGACTACTAAAACCTGCTTTGTATGTATGTTTCTTCCCTCTTCTGTAAGGAAAGGTTCAATCCTACAGACCTTTCCATTTCCTATAGCCCCGCATGTACAGTGTTTGTTAGTATATATGTTTTGTAAATTAATTTTCCTCTCCTTACTTGCTGGATTTCAACATCTTGTTGAAGGATTTGCCTATCGCTGAAGATGGAAGCGTTTATAAGTGCTTGAAATATGAAAAATTCTGAAAATAATTGTGCAAATTGAGCACTGTGCACAGGCTTTGTGCATTCATTAAAAGTAAAGTAAGCGAATAGGTAATGCAAGCTAGTCTATTGACCCATGCAGTATGCTTCAGTGAAAGGAATTAAATGTGAATCACAATCTGACAGCTCAGTGGAGGAAGCTTGCTGAGCAAAAATTTACTCAATGTATGTATATTATGTATGATTGTTTGGGGAAAAACAATAGTCTGTCTTAAAGGCCAGACCTAAAAGAACTGACTTACCATTACTTTCCAAAAAGATGAAAGAATGAAAGGCATCACAGTAATAATTTGACTAGTATTTTAGCAATTGCATTAATGGGGAGGCATTCATCCATGCTACAACAAGAGTTAGTTTATTTATTTGATAACATAAGTATTTTTATCGCCTCCTTCAATGTCAGCTCCTGTGGTGTAATTTAAAAGTTGGGATACACCTTCAGAAACACGACCAGAATGACTAAAATAGGGTTGTCCAATGTAGATCTGGTAGGGTCAAATCAATGCCAGATTTTCAGGATAATCACTGTCTTTTTAAATGAGACCCATTTTGATTACTCTGTTTATTCAATAAAAGACTGTTATCCTCATCAGGGGGCTAGACTTCAATAATCTCTACCCTAGATCAGTTTAATCATAGAGCCACGTTTTTAATTTCTTTTTAAAAAGTGTAGGGGAAGATTCATGCCAAATGTGAGCAAGTAGGGTATTCCATTCTTTGGATGACAAGTAATTAAAGGCCGAGCCATCCAACTATCTCCAATGAATGTGCAGGACTGCCACTAAATAGACCTTAGAAGACAGCAGAGTCTAAGTAGGAGAATAAGGTACAATGGAACTCTTAAGGTATCCTGGCCCCATGTAAAGATCTATGAGTCAGACAAAGTGCCTTATAGCGGCCCCTTTTGTAGACAGGTATCTAGGTGAGTGCCTAAAAGTGGGAAGGCAAATGCAGTGTTGGGCAGGGCAGGTTTAGAATCAGCCTGTGATATTCCTAGAAACAAAGAGTCTTGATAATGCAATCTGAATATTACCAAGGCTTGGACCACAGTTTTCTAGGCTTTGCTGGGAATTACTTTGAAAATCATGTAAAGTAGTTTTTGTATAGAAAACACGTGTGTGTAAATTTGGAGATTTGAGAGGCCATCAAGTGGTAACTATCAGTCATAATACCCAGATTCTTTACATCTGGCACTGGGGTGGGAACAGCATACAAGTCCGATTGCCACTATTCGGCATTCCAAAAAGAAGCATTTCTTGCACAAAGGAGAACCTCCATTTTATCTGAATTCAGCTGGAGACAGTTGGCATGCATCCATCTAGTCACTAAACTCATGCAGTCACGAAACTTAGTCTGGATAGGTAGAAAGTTCTATCAGAGATGTTAACAATGATATGCATGTCTTGTGCGTAACATGACAACCAGACCAAAACAATGCACCAGCTCTGCCAAAGGAATCATATAGAGCAGTGGTTCTTACATTTTTTACTTTTGTGGACCCCCACGGAATCATTATTGGAATCCAGGGATGCCCACTGAGTCATTATTGAAAGCTGGGGAATCTTTCAGCTTTAGCAAATTCTATGATTTGAACCTCAGAACAATACACAGATGTCTAGAAACAAGTATGTACCAAACAAATGCTCACATGTTGAAATATTTTGTTTGATTCACAATCAAATATAGAAAACGTTTTCAAAATGTAATTTTTTCCTTGTTTGTACATACTTTATGGATTTTAATGTATTCATTTTAATAATATGTAATTTTGTAAAACAGTCGCGGCCCCCTAAATAGGCCTTGCAGACCTCCAGGGGTCCTCGGCCCACTGGTTAATAACCACTGATATAGACAGTAAAATAATAATTATGAGGGTACCCAGAAAGAATGGCAGTTATTGTAGAAAAGAGAAAGGAAAAATAACCGAGTGGACTGCTGGTAAGAAAGAAAGCAAGATGGTTAAGTGTCTGATGACAAATACCAATTTTGAACCACTGCTAAATAAGAATTGCATGGGAGACAGTGTCAATGGCTGTGGACCAGAGGGGCTGAGCCACCGTGGTACAACATTTTCCATTAATTGCATGTAGCTGCCACTAGTGTTGATCTGGTGCTGTTATTTGCCCGAAAACACGACTCGGAGAAATTCAGAAGATTATTCTCTTCCACATGCCTACGAAGTTGCCTATTATTTGCTTTTTCAATCATCCTATCAGTCAACGCATGAAGGAAAATTGGGTTATAGTGAACAACGAGATAGAGTTCAGTTGATGGTTTCTTTATAAGGCAAAGGACCTTCCACAATGCCGGGACCTCTGCAGTGCAGACGGATAAGTTTCAAAAAGCAGTCACAGGAGTAGCCAAGAAGTTCTCGGAGATTGCAAAGACATGTCCATGACAAGGATCAGAGGAAGATCTAGACTTTATTTCAGTAAAATTCTAATCTTAGCTGGGTTACCTGCAGTTAGAGAAGCTCCAGGTTCCTATTCTTTGAAGTTATTGACTAACGTAAAGATCTCTCGTTGAGAAATGCAGATATGGGGGTCTGCCATTGGCCAACAATGGGGAGGGTTATAAAGGACGTTCTTTCTTTTTTTTCATCAGGCTGCTCCAGAAGAGCTTCCCAATCAGTCAGATAGCTTTTTTTTTTATTGTAATACTATTATGATGATGAGCGTGCGGGATGCGTTCAAGTCATTGCAGTAAAAGTGTAAGTTAAACGAGCCCATGGGCTAAGTTTACTTTCACTGAATCAGTGCTCGGGGGCATATCTCAGCCTCCTGAGCACTGATTCGCATGGGAGGGATATCGTTGGAAAGGGGAGAATCTCTTCTTTCCAATGGTAATGATGCCCAGTGGATTCCTGCTTGACGATTTCCACAGTTGAGTACCCACTAGCCACCAAGGATAGAGGGAGCGACCCCTGAGACAAGGGCGTAAGGGGAAATGTATTATTTCAGTCTTTCTACCACCCCGGAGGGAAGATAAAGGCAATTTGATCCAGATCGACACCCCCCCCCGGGTGTGCAAGTAGCCCAGGATATACCAGGGATGTTTTTTCCTATTAAAATATAACAGTAGGGGCTGCCCAACATTGGCATGACCATACCTCCACCCCAAGTAAATTAGTAACAATCAGTAACTGCCCCCAATCTAAGTCCACCTGATGCCAGGGAAAGTTTTTTTGAAAATATAGGGGCGGGGCAGCTCGCCCTGGGCATGGCTATGACCTCACAGCAACTAAATGGGACAGAAGTCTTTCTGCCACTCTCCGGAGGGCAGATTAGAGTAATTTCCCCCAAACTCCCCGCTTGGAGGGAGAGGGCAGAAAGCCCATTAGTCACCAGGGTTTTCTTTTAAATGAAATACAGGGGTGTGTGGCGCCCAGCATGGGCAAAGCTATGCCATAACCCCAAATAAATGAGACAACAGGCTTTCCCCCCCCCCCACCCCCTCGGAGGGCAGAAGGAGGTAATTTCCTCCGATCTGCCCCTGAGGTGCAGGAAGCCCACTATACACCAGGGATTATTTTCAAATGAAAATATAGGGGTGGGTACTGCCGAGCATGGACTAAGCCATGCCCCCACCCCAAGTAAATGGGGCAGCAGTCTTTCTGTGTCCCCCTGGGAGGCAGAAGGAAGTAATTACACCACATATGCTCCCCAGTGGGGCATAAAGTCCACTAGATGCCAGTTTTTTTATTTTAATATAGGGGTGGGGCATGGCCATTTCCGGACACCAAGTAAATGGGAGCAGTCTTTCTGCCCCTCATGTGGCACAGGGGAGAACAATTACCCCAATCTGACCCACAGGAAAAGCCCACTAGACACCAGGCTTAAAAAAAAAAATATGTATGTATAAAACAAATATAGGGCGGGAGGCTCTCCAGCATGGGCATGGCCATGCCCCCGCCAAAAGTAAATGAGGCAACAGTCTTTCTGCCCCCCGGTGGGGGGGGCATATGGGATTAAATACCCCAGATCTGCCCACCAGCGGGCAGAAAGCCTGCTAGACGCCAGGGAATATTTTTCTTTGAAATATAGGGGTGGGGCTGCCCACCATGGGCATGGCCATGCTCCCACCCCAAGCAAATGTGGCAACAGGCTTTCTGTTCCCCTTGGGGGCAGATTTTGGTAATTAACCGGATCTGCCGGGAAGGTGGGGAGCAGAAAGCCCACTAGACACTAGAGACTGACTTCATGCAATATTTTTTGGGGGGGAGAGCCCGCCCTGGTAATGGGCCCGTGCTCCCCCCACCCAGGGTCCAAATAGACTTTCTGCCCTTCCTGGGGGTTGGATAGAGTATTCACACCCAAAATGCCACCCCTTTCTGGGGAGCAGGAACCCCACTAGCAAACAGGCACTTAAAAATGCCACAGAAACAAACAAAAGGATAGGATGAGATTGAGCCTTACCCCTACCCCAATGGGGTCAATAGTGTATTTCTGCCCCCTTTGTGGCAGATAGGATGCTTCTTCCAATAGGGGAGGTTGCCCCAAACTTGCTCCTGGGGAGGTTAAGAAGCCACCTGACACCAGGGATATTGCCTTTGTGGCAAAAGTAAGTAGTTTGGGTGTTGCACTCTGACATTGGTCACACCCTACACCAAAAGAGATAAACTGCCCCCTCCACCCCCACCCCTACCTCACAGGAGCAGGAGGAAGGTGTGCCCTAGGGGGCAGAAAGCTCATTGTTTGGCAGGAATATATATTTTTAAATAAACTAAGAGGGTGTGTCTTTCCCATCCAAACCACCCTCACCCTAAAACCTCAATGGTCTTTCTGCTCCCCTGATAACTAACAAGAATGCCAGTACTGCGCAACAATTCAAGAACTAACAAGGGCAATGAGCTGAAAATCTCTCATTTCCACAGACCACTCTGTCAGTCAAGGTTTTATCAAATCAGATGAGTTTATTTTTAATTTTTACTTTTATTTTGAAAAAAGATTTTGGTAATATTATAAAACACGACAAAATAAATATAAAGCTTTGACTTTAGTCCAACATATTTATCATTAATAAAATGGGGGAGAAAAAAGGGCCTTTGTATTGAAAATTTTTAACAAAAGCAGGAATTATTTAAGAGTGAGAAAAAACGGGGGAGGAAGAAATGAACACTTAGAACAATCGACTTGTGTACATGAATTGACGACAGACAAACAAGGGATAGTGATGGGGGGATGAGAGTGGGGGGTTGTTGTTAGTGAAGGCCTAACCTTGTTATTTTGAATGTGTAGACCAATCTTGTGCAATTTTGTACTCTAAATGTAAAACTATTGATGGTCTATTCTATGATTAGGACTGAATTGCTGTACTCCTCCATTGAGTGAATTAGGTTCTACCTGCTAATATAAATAGGACACAAGCAGGGCCTTCACTAAAAACAAACCCTGCTGCCACCCATGGAAACTTACCAATCACAACCATTTTTAAAAACTAGACAGCCAGGGGATTCCGGGGTGGTATGCCTTGCATGTATCCCCCAAGGTTTTCTCACAGATAATGCCCTGCAAACCTCAAATTTTGCCTGAAATCATGCATTTTCCTTAAATTCCGGCGATGGAAACGTACAGAATCTGCTGAAATCCACAACATTTCTATCACCCAGAATTGCTCCACTTGTGCTGATACAAACGCGGCACCACTTGTGTGGTTGGTCCTAGTGGTCGCGACAGGAATGTATCAAACTGAGGTCAATGGGAGTCTCCTCTCAAGGGCTTGATCAGTTTCTGTTTTGGGCACTAAGCCCAGACACACAAGTGGTGCAACACTTTTATCGGCACAAGCCGGGTAACGCTGGGTGGATGGTAGGAATTTTGTGGAGTCCTGTGCATTCTGAAAGCTTCCATCAGAGAAATGTAAGGAAAATGCATGATTTTAGGCAAAGTTTGTGGTTTGCCGGGCATTGTGGGTAATAAAATATGATGGCCTCCATGTAAGACATGCCATCCTGGACTCCCTGAGGTGTTTAATTCTAAAACAATGTGCAGGTTTTCTAGTTTTCTCTAGGTGCCACTTGAGCTAGGGCCTAAAATCCACAGCTACCCACTTTGCTAAAAATGGGTCAGTTTCAGTTGGAAAATGTGATGTTGCATTTTGGGCCTTTTTCTATTGCGTGTACTAAGCCTACCGACACAAGTGAGGTTCCATTGTTATTGGAAGACTCTGGCGAATGCTAGGTGAAAAATTTCCATTACAGAAATATGAGGAAAATGTGTTTTTTTTTTAAAGTAAACTTGTGAGCTATGCAATTCACCCACCCTACATTCCCCATAGGTGTCTAGTTTTAAATTTTTTACAGGTTTGCTAGGTTTCTCTAGGGGCAGGCTGAGCAAGGATCCAAAATCCACAGCTATCCACATCGGAAAAAAAGAGTCATTGGTGGTGGATAAATTGGATGAGTCCATGTGTTTTGGCCCGTTTGCGGTCATAGGTACTAGGGACTACTCACACAAGTCAGGTAACATTTTTATCAGAAGTTATGTGGGAGCATCGAATACCAGAACGTTTTCTATTACCAACTGGATTTTGCTGCATTTGTGCTTCCCAAATGTAAGCCAGTGTGTAAGAAATAAGACATTTTGAAAAATACAAAAAACCACTGCTCCTAAACCCCATATCTTGTGCCCATTTCAGAAATACATAGGTTTCCTTGATAACCATTTTTCACTCAGCACATTTCACCATGTGATTTGTCTATACTCGGTGCACAATAAAAAACATTGTACGATGCAGCTCAGTTGTTGGCTCTGGGTAACTTGGAGACCCTACAAACCAACCAGGCCAGAATGGCTTAGCGGCTGTAATGGTATATTGCTTTTGTAAATCGGCCATCATGCCAAAAAGTTACAGATGAAAACATTGTCACAAATTTCAGTGTTTTCCTACAAATTTTCAATATGTTTTTTTTTAACTTAATTTTGTTTGGTAAAATTTTGTGATATCTACATAAATGACTGCTTGCTAAATTTGGAATTTTGTCTACTTTTAAGACATCTATAGCTTTCCTGGATCAACCATAGTTTTCACACTGGTTTCCACCACAAGCTAGTTGAGAGCACAAAAATAGGAATAGTGGGCTACCTCTTGGAAAATAACAAAACTGTGGTTAGAAAAATGTTTTTTTTATTCTTAATGTTTCTGAACACTTGGGGTATGGTGACATTAGCACAGCAAATCGTTTATTGATGCCATTTTAGGAGAAGAAAACCCCAGATACTTTTATCCGGAGCCCTTTTTTCCTATTTTCCCCCAAAAACTCAACATGTTGCTCGTTCTTTTTAGGGGAATCCACAAAACCTGGAGACATTTGGAATCCACAGGATGTTGGAAAAGGGACGCAGGTTTGGCGTGGATACCTTTTGTGGAAAAAAGTTATGGAGCCCTAAGAGCAAACTACCTCAAATAACTAAGAAAGGGCTCAGCACTTTGGGGAGAAAGGCCCAGCAGTTAAGGGGTTTAGACCGAAAGTAGTTAGATCTTTCCACATGTATTTAGCTTGCCCATTAGATGGCCTTTCAAAATGATAATTCAGATCTTGTAACAGCAGAAAGTTAATTCATGTTTTTACATAAGGTAGGAGCTCGAACAGATTAATATTAAATGAACCACTATGGTTGAAGTGAGGCTGAGGGGGGTTTATACAAAAGTGCTCCTACAAATGTAATAGCAGAAAAGACCTAAAGATTAAAAATCATAGTCTACCTCTTCAATAGTTGGTGTATTGATACACTGCGCATAGACTGCTTTGATGCGGACACAAACGGCAGGAAAAACATCTTCATCATCAATGATTTCACCACACCTCCTGCCGCCTCCAGCAACATCATCCCCTCAAAAGACCTTTTCAACAAGCTCTTAGAATCATTCTGTAACAAAATCACCTCCACATATGCCAAATTTGACCCTCAACAAGACCCCTTCACCATTGCAAATCAACTTCTCATCCAGGCCGAAGAACGAATCGCGGATACAATGAAGATTATACACTCGGGCCCCATCTGATCCTTGCCCCCCCACCATGCCATCACAAAAGGACTACTATTGATCAGCAAAGCACTAACACCCATCTCCAATGCCTCCAATGACTCAGACATATCCCCTAGAATCCTGCAAATATGCCACCATCATGTCACTGGTCAGGAAATTATCAGGACGCGCTTTCCAACTACAAATTCATCTCCCTCCTTCCATACCCGGCAAGGGTCTTAGAGAAATGAATCAACCAACGCCTAGGCAACCACCGGCTCTTCAGGCACTACGGATTCAGGCCCAACTATAATACAGAAACAAAACTCATCGCTGCCACAGACATCTGCATGATCCTTGACTTGACAGCCTTCATTCTCCTCAACCTCTCTGCAGCATTTGACACGGTTACACATACCATCCCTATCATGTGCCTGCATGAGATTGGCATCTAAGGACCTGCTCTCTGCTGCAAACACAAGCTGTCAGTCTGGTACCTTACTCCTAGGAAGCCTGCAAACAAATCTGTGGAGTGCCTCCTTCTGGCCAACGTCATCTGCGCACACAACATCAACAACCTCTCCTATGTCGACGACATGCAATTCATTCTCACCATCTCAGATAGGACTCCGACACAAGTTCACCGTCTCCATGACCAAAGTTGCTGACTGGATGAAAGTCAACTGTCTGAAGCTCAACACCAACAAGACAGAATTAATGATCTTCAGCAAGAACACCTCACCACAGGACTCCAACTGCTGATCGGCTAAACTCAGACTCACGCCCAGCACCCACACCAGGAACCTCAAAATAATCAACAACAGCAGACTGTACATGGTAGTACAAGTCAAATGACTCCTAAGCAATATTAGAAAAAGACATCACTCATCCCTAGTCACCAGCAAGTTGAATGACAGGAAAGCCTTCTAAGCCAGCACCACCAAGCACCCCACTAAAAGACTACAAACCATTCAGAACTCAGCAAACAGACTATTGTTCAACCTATCACACACAACTGTCATAACACCACAACTCAGGGAGCTCCACTGGCTTCTGATACATGTATCTCCTTCGATGAACCACCCGGACACCTATGCTCCGAAGGATTCCTACTTTCACACATACCATTCATGCACAGAACCATCCATGCACTGCTGTGGACTGATGGACACATTTCTGACTAGGTTGCACAGTTATCCGCGGAAATGAGACATCACCTGCTCAAGGTGAAGTAAGATTTGCCCGATCCGTTTCAGAGCCCAAATACCCTTTTTGTGTTTAACAGACTTTATTAATTCCAGTGTATACAGCAAAACCAATACAACGTAATCTAATGAGAAAGAATCATCAATGAACATGCTGTATTAGCAACTTTGAAACAGCCATTAAAGTCTTTATAATTTTATGAGGAAGGAATAAAGACAAGGCTAAATACCCTTTTAATGATGGAGGCATGGTCAAGGTGAGAAAAATAAAAGATGTTTCACCTAGTTCTAGGTGGACTGGACGTACCTGTACTCCTGTTGGTGCAGGCACACAATGACGTTTTGAAGGAAGGTGATGGTTTGCACTCACAGAACAAATAGACTGAAGAGGACACTGCAGGGCAGGTCCGGGAAAACGCCCCTGAACAACATGACCACAGACCAGGTGGAGAAGCAGTGACAGCACCCTGCATGCTTTTGCAATAGTGACACTTAGAGAAAGTGTCCTAGAACTGAGTGACAAAAAGACACTCCATATTTATATTTATCACTTGTGCAAGAATGCATAGCATAGTACAAACAATATTTGTAGTCCCTTAATTATGTGTATGCTACCTGTATTGCAACCACCAGATGACTATCCCCTTGAGTACATGAGAAAGTAGGAAACGTTTTAGGACTTGAATATTGCTGGATTTGTAGAGAGTTTGTCAGACACCTCAGTGATCCTATTGGATTATATGAAGCACCTGTGCCTATACAGGATTATGCGCAAGGGAAAGGATGTCTTATATAAAATGCAACATGAGATTGCGGAGAAGGAAGGATAGGATGGTACCCACGTTGTACTTTACTACCAAATATTCCGGCCCAATATCGAGTGTCACCTACAGTGGAAAATAGTGATGAGGAGAATAATGTTTTTGTATGTATTAAGCGCTAAGTAACCCAGCTTCCTGATACTTAGGATATTTAACAAGTAGCAAGTGCCCTAACATATTGGAATTTGATAATACCAGGGGTAATTGGAATATAAGGGACAGACAGTAAGTATGAACCGGGCCACCGAGGTCCAAGGGAAACAAGTCAACTACACTTTACATTTATGGAACATCACTATAGAAGGGGAGACACTGTGATAACTCTGATGGTTTTCTACATCACCTGTTAATTGAGAGAGAGAATGATTATGCGAAAGCACCAAATGTGATTTCTAAAATTTTAGAATATAACCTACGGTCATCTGGGTGCTCTTACATGGCACCATGGGCAAATGTTACACTTATAAATTCAGCATGGATTGATTGCAAATATAATGATTAATTTCAAAACACTTTCCTTGAGGGGTTGGACTTCTTCTCAGTAAATATCACACACTGGACACACAGTCACAGGGAGGTATGTATTTAATGTGTGGCACAAGAGCATACACGGTGCTTCTCCTTCACTGGGAAGGTATGTGTGCTATTTCTTATCTTACACCAAACTTTTCAGTCGTACCACACATTGCAGCCTATGAGCTATTACATCTGTGGAGTTTCAATCATAGGTATAAAGGTAATATACATTTTGAGCTAATGCGTATATTGCTTCCTGTATATGGTGTATATGATTTGGAATTGGCCCTTGTTAACACGTCTGCTGAGCTAGCCATAGTGTTTAACTCAAGAAGAGACGCACTTCAAGAATTGCAGGTGGAAATTAATTCAGTGGCTGTCATGACTATTCAATATATGATTGCGCTCCACCTCTTAAGCCTACAACAAGGAGGATTCTGTGTTTTACTCAATTCTTCCTGCTGTTATTTTTTTTAAATAAAAGTGGAAACATAGAAAGGGATATTGCTCAAATAAGCAGGACATTAAAATGTTCAGAGGAGCAAAGAAAATTACTGATTCTTGGGACTGGTCCTGGCTATGGTCTTGGTTACCCACAGGATGGTTAAAATACATTTTTTCGAGCACAGTTAGGTATTTTTATAGTAACAGTTGTACTTTTGTGTTGTGTTCTGTGTTGTTGCTCCATGGGACAGCAATTGTGTAGTAAGGACATCCTTTCAATTTCTGCTGGTAAAGTTCTACCTCCTACAGATCAGGAGATAGCCTACAGATATTATAGAATACAACACACAAGGAAATATTTGAGTTAATGGCTATTGACATATAGCTTATAAATATATTGAATACTAATACATAATTTGTCTATGTTTGAATAACGATTACCTCATAGGTATATCTATGTGCCAATATATGCATTTTTTTTAGGCACCGGGTTAAAGTCCTCAGAAGCTGTGTACTTTATGCAATATATTGTTACTACTATGTTTCATACCATATATATTTTTACACTGGTGTAGGATATAAATATCATAAAGAGGGGATTGTTGGGAATAATATATATTCATATGTATGTACTAGATAGATAACACAGTTCCAACTCTCAAACCTACTGAGCTATTCCACTTCTGCCTGCACAAAGCTGCCTGGAAAGCAGTCTCATTCGCAGTTCTCATTCTAACACTGAACATAGGCTCCCAGGCTGACCTTCCCACATGGCTTCCTTAAGAGGTCTCCAGGGTTATTGCCATGACATTGGGGTGAGGTGGGTTTGGATTGGAGTGGGTTGGATTAGAGTGGTCTGGGGTGGACTGGATTGAGTGTGGCGGATTGGTGTGGAGTGAGGTGAGTGCATTGGCAAAGATTGGAGTGGGGTGGATTGAGGTGTACTGCACAATTATGTGTTAAAGCATCATTTCAGAAATTACACATAAGAAAGATACAATGTTGCTTTGCAATAACATAATCCTCATCTTTTTAGAGCAGCACCCACGATCAAAACATAAGAAATCATGAGTGCAAAGTGAGGAAAGAAGACTTGCCAAAATAAAAGAAAGTTAACTATAGGAAATGAATCTTTGCAATTTTGTTTGTCCTGCTGGGCACATTTTTCCAACCACAAGCCTTCTGTTTGAAGGGCACTAAAAGTTAAAAAGAACAAAATAGTACCTCAATCCCGTGGCGAGCAGCGGAAGGGCATGGATTAAATTGAATCAATCAGTGCTTGGTCCCTGCTCCAGAGTGGGATGGAGATGATGTTAGGCCTGCCTTGATGACTTACAAGGCTGTAAAGATCAGTGCCAAGAAAGCCAACAATTGGTAAGCAATAGGCTGGCTCCGGGCCCTTTTCTGTATACAAGAATGTCTCGCAAGCAGGAGGCATGCACTAGCATATGCTCTCACAGGCTCAACCTTAAAAATGAATATCTAGGCAGAGAAAAGCAACTCTAAAAACCTTTGAATAGTAATATCTGTAGAAACAGATAGCAATAAACGTAGACCCTAAACTGTCCAACACCTATATTTTAGGAGTTATGAACCCCAAAATGGTCTCATTGCTTTCCTACAGTGTAAAGTAAAAATCTTTGAGGCTGTTTTTCTAAACTCCTCTCACTGGCTCAGTACTATTACTATTAAAATAAAATTCTTACATTTAAATTTACAAATAAAATGTTAGGTTATGTATTGATGAAATGGTATTTAATAGCAAGATGTGATAGCGCAGCCTCGCACAAATGTCTCTGTGTTTTAGTTCACTGTACAACATGAGGAATAGTCTCTCGCTGTTGAGCAAAAAAGTAAATTCCAATTGTGTTGCCAAATTAGAAAATGGTAGGTAGGAGCTAAGTAGAAAGAGTAGGCTGTTGCGGTTTCACAATGTTTCCCTTGGCTCCTGGTGCTCTGCATTCGCCCTCACCAATAGTAGATGGACAACTCAATTGACTGGGACCATAACACAAAACTAGCTTCTCTTAATCTTGCCTTAGTAATACTGGATCTTCATGAAAAAGGAATACCATGTGCAATACCACATAGCAGTCCACACAGGTATTCCCAATATATAGGGGGTTAACTCTTTATTGTATGGAACTTGTGGAATGTTACCACATGGCAATTATGTGTACAGAGTTTGCACACAGCCACTATCATGCAAATTGTTAAAAAGACCTTACTATAGGCTGCCAAGGGACTATATATTTGATTTAAGAGCAGGTGGGATAGGGGCACTGCTCCAATCATTGGTGGTTCACGTTTTAAAAATCCTGCGGGGATCGCAGTGTTTGGAGGTTGAGAGCAAGCCTGGCTGCAGAGTGTGGTATGTTTTGGAT
Source organism: Lissotriton vulgaris (assembly GCF_964263255.1). Lineage (NCBI taxonomy): Eukaryota > Metazoa > Chordata > Amphibia > Caudata > Salamandridae > Lissotriton > Lissotriton vulgaris. The sequence continues at coordinate 1,870,220,969 of NC_141687.1, read as the reverse complement.
GCTGCTGGTCGGTTGAGCATTGATCAATGTGAAAAAAAGTTACAAATATAATATCACCAGGGAGACAACGGTAATTATGAAGCACACAAATTTTAAAATGAAATAACAAAAATGTTATATTTATTAGGTATATATACTCAAGCTAAAAACATTAAAATTTATAGCACATAATAAAAGAAAATACAATATATAACCAATTCTAAACAATCAATATAATACAAACAATCACACCCTTAATTCATAAAACAGTGGCGGACACTAGTAGTCCTCTTCGACGCGCGTTTCGGCGTTTTCACAAGAACGCCTTCTTCAGGAGCCACATACACAGTCAAATATATCGTTCCCAATGAGACCTGGAACATGTGTGGGAAGGGTTGTCCTCAGTAGGGATAGCTGAGGGTGTTCGAGTTCTTTTGATTGAAGTCAATCGTCTGCTCAGAGTACTAATGCTCTGTATAGCGGCGAGTGTGGTTTATTATCTTATGGGCACCGTCATTCGATATCCAGGTGCTGGTGTATTTAACCCGGTAGTTCCTATTCCACGACTGGTATTGCTGCTTACGAAATGTAACGCTCGTTATTCCTGATATATAACTGCGCAGTGATTAGCATACAGCGAGATGATACCAACGTTCCGCTCGATGTATTTACTTTCCTTCACGCTTATAGATTAAAAAGATAGAATTTTCTTGGGCCGGCTTCGATGTAGCTAATCGACTTCAAGCGGCAAAAGGGTCACGGCTCTGTTTGTGTTGAGATTCTAAAGATAGAATTTTCATAAGCCGATTTCCGTGAAGCTAATAGACTTCGAGCGGCAAAGGAGTCACGGCTCTATTTCTGTTGCGATAATGAAAAGAGCATCCGCGGGAACATCAACCTGCGGGAGTCACGACCGATATGTCTGGTGGCGTCCCGCAGCCGTTGGAGGAGATAATAGCAAGATGTGATAGCGCAGCCTCGCACAAATGTCTCTGTGTTTTAGTTCACTGTACAACATGAGGAATAGTCTCTCGCTGTTGAGCAAAAAAGTAAATTCCAATTGTGTTGCCAAATAAGAAAATGGTAGGTAGGAGCTAAGTAGAAAGAGTAGGCTGTTGCGGTTTCACAATGTTTCCCTTGGCTCCTGGTGCTCTGCATTCGCCCTCACCAATAGTAGATGGACAACTCAATTGACTGGGACCATAACACAAAACTAGCTTCTCTTAATCTTGCCTTAGTAATACTGGATCTTCATGAAAAAGGAATACCATGTGCAATACCACATAGCAGTCCACACAGGTATTCCCAATATATAGGGGGTTAACTCTTTATTGTATGGAACTTGTGGAATGTTACCACATGGCAATTATGTGTACAGAGTTTGCACACAGCCACTATCATGCAAATTGTTAAAAAGACCTTACTATAGGCTGCCAAGGGACTATATATTTGATTTAAGAGCAGGTGGGATAGGGGCACTGCTCCAATCATTGGTGGTTCACGTTTTAAAAATCCTGCGGGGATCGCAGTGTTTGGAGGTTGAGAGCAAGCCTGGCTGCAGAGTGTGGTATGTTTTGGATGCTGCTGGTCGGTTGAGCATTGATTCCAGCATAGAGTGCATTGCCATAGTCCAGCTAGCTGGTAATGGGCATAGGTGAAGATTCTGCCAGTGATGGTGGGGAGCCATTTGAATATCTTCTTGAACATCTTGAGTGTGTGGAAGCAGGAGATGGAGACTGCATTCAGTTGGCCGGTCATGGTGAGTTGGGTTATCAATTACTATTCTGATGTTCCTTGAGTGGGTTACTGATGAGGGTGGAATAAAGCTCAGAAGGTCACCAGGTGGAGTTCCATAGCAAGTTGTCTTTGCCAAAGAGGACTACTTCCATTTTGCTTGAGTTGAGCTGGAGGCAGTTCGCTTTGATCCATACGGTAGTCTGCGTATTTTATGTCTTGTTAGAGAGGCAGAGTATGAGCTTGGTATCATTAGCAAAGGATATGATGTTGATTTCGTGGGCACGGGTGATGCTGGCGACAGGGTTCATGTAGGCATTGTACAGCGTGGGCCTGAGTAAGTATGCTTGTGGAACTCCACAAATGAAATTGACATTGTTCGAAGTGAAGACAGCCAAGCTGACCTACTGGGTGCGGCATGGCTTTTGACACAAATCCCTGTGTACTAACCTTAGTAGACAGGTATTTGTACTAAATATTAACGCTTCCTCACATCAGGCATAAGGGAGGAGGAGAGAGCAATCATTAGTTCTTTCTTTCACCTGTAAGTGTTTTTCTGATTCAAATAGCCCAAAACCTCATGGGTTATTTGTTTAGCAGCCGAAGACAGGATATATTGCATGTCTCTAGTTTAAAAAAAGGTACTACGGGCCTCATGCATAAAGACCTTTCGCGATTGGAAACCCTACGATTTGCAAAAGGGCTTTTCTTTATTTATCTTTTAAGAGTTAGAAAATTCTTTCCAACTTGTAAAAGGGTTATGAGACCCTGTGTGAATTGAAAATAAGTGGGGGCATAAAAGGGGAGCCCCCTTTTACTTACGGGCTGGAGAGGCATGTATTAATGGTTTGAGTCTGTATTTATAGCCTCAACCCATTGATCAGATAACCACACATAAAAGGGGGTGATAACTGTCCACTTTGAACCCATTCCTGTTGGCAAATTTCTAAAAGAGTTTCATGGAGAGTTGGCTGAGACTTTTCAAAACGACAGATTTTTATTTTAAACAGTCTTGTTTCCTTTAAGAAAAATGAGCTGTATTAATTTTTTTTTAACTATTTCAACACAATCACAAACATCATGGTCAGATATCCCTTCAGGCCACCATCCCAGTGATTGTGGCCAATCGCAGGGAGCTGCAAATTGCGATCTGCCTAATGAACACCCTGTGACCCCTCGTGACGTGATTCTGTATTTTGTGACCTGACCTATGATCCTATGGGCCTCACTGGTGCTGCGAGTGTGCCAAGCAGTGAGAAAATCTTGAATCAGCAGGTGAAAGAGGCTCTCCTACTGGAAGCATCTAGACTGCGAGTAAGAGGTAAAGGACAGCGAAAAGGCTGGAGGTGGCCATGTTTATTCAAGAAGCATGTGGCAGCCATCTTGGAACGGGATAATTTTAGAGTGAATAATAAGGCACTTTGCAGTATGACCTGTTTTCCTGCATGTGCTGCCTAAGATGCCCAACCACATGAAGAGGGAGATAAAACAGACTTTTTTGCACCTAAAAAAGCATCCGGAAGGCAGCAAGAAAACTGAGAAGAAAGGATGCATTCTTTCTACATCTCTCTTGGGGACTATTCACCCACTGAAATTGGCAAGTCGGACAGCCTCCAATGGACCAATGGTAAATCATACAGTGAGAGTTACATGTGAAACACTTCAAGGGTCTTTCTTCACTTTAGAATGCAGGCTGTCCCAAGTGAAGAACACCATACAGGCAATTCCTGATAACAGCTCACTGGAATTATGTGCCTTGGAAGCATCAGATTTTGCACCAGGGTGGTCTAAATTATGTGGCAAGAAAGGCTGAATCTGCAGCATATTTCTATAGTATTACATTATTATTTTGTCATTTTTACACATGGTTATACTGTGCGGGTAAATATTTCACTTCATTAGTACCAGTTTAACAACCAGAAACAGAAATAGGCAACTCAAAGGTGACCAGCTAACCTTTGAAAAGGGCCTTCGCTGCTCGCTAACACATGTTGCCATGTTTTTAGTAACTTCTGATCTGATTGAGCTAGAAACTATTTTTTTGTTTAACTCTGTAGATTATGCAGTAGGTGGTGGACTATTTAGCAAGTGGGGCAAATCCATAAATATGCAAAAAAATTGCAGCCTCAATATCACATAATTCCACTGGTCTTGCTCATATCGGGAAACATTTTCAGATAGACATCCAAACTGAGAAAGATAGCTTAGCAGTAGCTCAGAAACATTATGGATCCCTTGACTGCAGACGGGAACTACTGGAGAACACTGCAGTAGGTACAAATTGGTGTATTCTGGGAGTATCTGAGGACAAAGGAAAGGGTGATCAGAGTTCTTTCATGACTTACTGGATCTCTGACCAAATACTCCACTAGAGGTCTGACTGGGGGTGAATGGAGAAGTGTCAGAAGGAAATCATCCAGACTGGGCTGAACAAAATGCGGTGCAGATCATTTCAGTATGTTAATTCTGAGAAAATAGACTTGAGATCTGAAGTGCTTAAGGTAACTAGGCACAAGAAAGCTTCAATTGAAAGGGAAGCCCATTTACTTTTCCGAGGCTACAGAGAAGAGGAAGAGAGACACATATTACTATGGGCGTGCATAATTTGCATTATTTAGGTGAAATATACGTAATTTCTTAAAAAATAAATAATATGTATATCATGTGAAATATATTTAGCCGATATGTTGTAAGATACAAGTAGGAGACTGATTTGAGAAGAGAATGTCTTAATCAAAGAGAATATATGTTGTGGCAAGGAAAAATGTCTTATTTGAAGAGAACATACCTTGCGGGAAGGCATTTTCTTCTCAAACCAGTTTACTGCAGGCAAAAATGATGAAAGAAATGGTGAAAATCTCCACACATTTCACGTAATGTGAAACTTGGAAATTATGCAAGATTAAGCCAGCATAACAGAAATGGTGGGCAGGCTTATTTGTTAGCATTATATCTAGAATTTGAGTCAAGAGTTGCACTACTGAAGTTAGTTCACGCTTCTAAACTGAGCATGGTCTGCACAGGTAAGATACACCTCGTCGAGCTGTCAGTGTCAGATGATGAGTGTGACTAGTTACAGTTATGCTTGGCATCTACAGAAAATTGTGTAGGGGATTGCTGTGACATAGACCTTGCTATACTGGTGGCCACGTTGATGGTTGAATCCAAAGGCCCACAGCAGTAACCTCACTACAGCCACCAAGCCCTCGTTCATCAGAGCCGCCTTCTTACACCTTTTATGAGTCATAATTTTCCTTCTTATGTATTCCCCCTTTTATCCATACTTCTATGATTTTTCTCCCTCTCAACTTTGGGTCACTGTATTGATGGGATTGGGGTGTATAGAAAGAACAGCCATACATAACAAATGGGGACTTTGATTTAAGAAGCTGATGACCTTCAACGTGTTATGAATGGGGATGAGTTGCCGGATTGTGCAATTGTGGTAAATTTGAAGAGCTGAAAATAAGTCTCACAATGATATGTTGACAGCTTAGTACCATTGCTACATGTGATGTACTTAATATGTTTGTCTTTGAAAATTAATAAAGCCAAAAGAGTAAATAAGACATGTAATCATTTTTCTCATATCTGTTAGTACAACCATGAACTTCTCAACTATTTTCACTCACCACAAATAATATAGCAACAGTCTACTATTCACAATACATGTCTGGAGTAAATATCTCAGAAAATAGTTTCTCAACTAGGAAGAACTTATACCTTCATATATTGCAAAGAAATAAACATGCACATCTCAAAAAATCCAAATCTGAACTTACCGTCCATCACCACTGCTGTCAAAAGGCTCTTCTTCCTGGCAGTGGTTCGGTCATGGGTGTGGCACTGGTGGTCCCTGAAGCTTGAGGTTTCCTTCGGGCAGTGTGAGTTCTCACAGACTGCGTGCTCCACGCTTAATCCTGGGCAGTTCTTACCCCCTGGGCCCGGCCTACGTTGGAGAGAAAAACAGAGACTGGCTATTAACTGGGGCCAATGCCCCACTGCATGTGACCAGGATATCATGTTTCAAGCCACTGGCTTTGTTTTCACAAGGAGGGTTCCCAGACAGTCGGGCAGGAGGTAAGCATGAGCGAATTTTGCGGATCTCGCGTTCGCGAATTTTGCGGATTTGCGGATTCGCAATCCGCAAAATCCGCGAATTCCCGCGAATTTGCGGATTTTTTTTTTTTTTGTGTTCGCCCGTGTTTCTGCCAGTTCGCGAGGGTTTTGTACACTTTCGCAAATTGCGAACTTACCTGTCGGGTCGCAAGTTTCGCGAACTTGTTGTTTCTACGTGTCCAGCCTGTTTGGGACACTCTTCTTCATCACTGCCACTCTCTGTCACCACTGCCACTCTCTGACTACTCATGCCACCCTCTGGCCCACCCATGCCACCCTCTGTTTCATCACCACACCCTCTGGTTGTCCAGTGTACATTATTTTCGGCAAAGCAAAGCACACCTTCCCTGCCTCAAGTGACCTGAATTAATTTGGGGCTGATTCATGTGTCACAGAATATTTTTTTAGCTGGCACCTGCTTCCTTAGTGCGCCCTGATTAGTGATCTTTTGCACTTGCTAAGTGCTTTCATTGTTGCAAAATTAGTTACAACACCTGCCCTGCCCCAACTGACAATAATGAATTAGGGGCTGATTAATGGATTTTAACTTCCAGCCTGGCTCCTGCTTGTCTCCCTTAGCTGTAATTCAGGACCTTTGTGGCATATGTGTAACTATTCTGAGGTTCAGAGCAGGGTCACATACTAGTTTCAACTGGCAACTGAACTCTGGAGGGGCCCCTCAGGAAGCACTCCATGAAATGGCTACTAATGATGAGCCTGAACTTTTGAACCTGGTAAGTAGTTACTTTCAGTTTTGCTAAGATCGTATTTCTGCAATTTTGCACTTATTCGCGGGGCGCGAACTCACGCGAACAGTGCGAGCAGTGCGAGCAAAATCCGCTGCTCGCGGATTTGCGGATTTTGCGGGAAATTCGCAAATCTCGCGGATTGCGGATTTCCCGAAAATCCGCAAAATCCGCGAGCGGAACGGATTTTCCGCCCACGCCTAGCAGGAGGGCCATTTGACTTTTTCCATAAACTCAAAGATGGCCTCCGATTTGGAAATGTTAGTATTTTGCCATCTACTACTGCTAGGGATTCTGGCTGAGAGTATCTCAAGAAGGGAGAGCCTCAGGTCTATCTAGATGAGCCTTCTCCAACCAGTAGCCTGTGCGCTTGCGGTGGCTCTCCAGGTACCTATAAGTAGCTCACTTTTGTACAGCCTAGCCTACTCAAATAGAAGCATTTTATTGGCTGAATCAGTATATGTATACTTACATTGAAAAGTGTATATTCAAGATGAAAATATACTGAAATTTGTAGAAATATGGCTGAATTTTCCCAATACATTTACAGCTGATATTCGAGTGATAAATCATACGGCCTTGGGAAGACCTATTGCTAATAATAATCCCTATTTTTTTTTTACAATATTGCAGGCAACTATCCCTGAAGCACTGAGGTGATCGCTTAAATGTAAATGTAAAAAGACTTCTGGTAATCATATATATATATTGGCCACTAATGTAATCTTGTCTGATGTGGGCATTATTACAACACCTATAATATTGGGATGATTTTCCTTAAAAATTGGTGCCTCTTATTACTGAAAAGGTTGGAGACCTCGATGTAGACTTATGAGAGAGCCTGTTCACAACCTAATGTGTTGTGAGAGTTGTAGTATTGGCTTGCTTCCATTAAATTGTAATGAAAATGAGAGAGACCCCTTAAAACCAAAGGAATAGGGTGCAATAAGACAATATCGGAAAGAAGGTCTCCTTTGGACTACATTCTAAGAATAACTTCTACTACTTACCACATCATCCGGTGCTCACTATAATCACACGAACTCAAAACCACTTCTCATTCGCCATACGCACGAGGGTAATACCATAGTAAACCCAATGTCAAAATACCACATTATAAAAATAGATCTATTTATTAATGATTATGTCAAGAAAGTATACCAAACAAAATACAAATTACTTGTTTAGTTAAAAACAACCTAATAACTGTTATTTAAAAGACTTTGTTTGTCATAACACAGAGTGGAAAATGTGCACACATTGTTATTAATGTTTATCTGTATCAAGATTAACATGAAGTCTATAAAAAATTAATGGAGCTACAAAACAATAAACAAACATTACAACCTAACGGAGAGAGTACACACAAAAGACAATACACGTTTATTATGGTTGTTCGTTGCAGAGCCATGTAATAACTTCCTCAAACCTTTAGCATAGGGTTCATTTGAGCAGCATGTCTTCCAGCATTACAGTCTCTAGGGGTGGGCAGAATTTGACTCAGCAGAATTCAGCGGAGTTACATAAAAACTCAGGGAGATTCTGCTGATTGGCGGAAGTAGGCATGTTGCGCCACCCAAGCTGTGATTTAGTGCCAGTAGCACGTTCCACAATGAAAAATCAGTGTGAATGGCACCACGCGTTGCGCCACAGGAAGCAGCTACTTGAGTTGATTTTGCTAGCACTCGAGTAGATTTTTTACCTAACCGGCAGCTTTCTGACTGCTAATTATTGTGACCACCCGTGGACGCCCACATTACAAAAACCTCACCGGATGTCCATCTAGCAACTGGAAATTGCGCTATGGAGTGCCAAATTTTGCTTGCGCTCGCCAACTTACAGTTCTGGCAAAGCATGCGAGAAAAGACTCCGAGTTACAAGAATAACGCGTAGTCGCCAAAATTCCACTAATTCTGCAGGCGGTACTGAATATTTACCCCAGCCCAGTCTCTACACCCTGCTCAGTAATTGAGGGGAGCTTATGTGCAGTCTATTCCATTGCCCTTCTATGGAGGTGGCAGGAGCACCTCTAACTCCGAACACAGTGTTGGGAAAGCAGCAACATTTGTTGATTCTTTCATTTGAAGCAATAGAGAGTGCTAGTATTTGTTGCATTTGAAACCTGCTTAGTGTGGAAATCAAAGTCCTGACATGGTTGTTCCTACATGGAAAGTCTTCCTCTTAGCTCTGCTGATAATAAGCAGCGCATACGTTGAAATACCCCCTTTAAGTTGAGCAGTGTGGTGCAGAGGACATGTGACAGTATGTATACATACATTTATAGTTTATTCATCATATTGCGCACAAGTGAAGCAAATATTTGAGTGAAACAGATACTCATTTTAAGGCCTAATCAAGACACATGCTAAGTAAATGCACTTATGCCAAGACCTATTAGTAATGTTAATGTATAATAACATCAGAATACATATGACTGTTAAAACACATCACACCTTAATATGTATGTAGGGATGAGGTGTTTCCTTGGTACAAACCTAGTTAAAGATAAACAGTGTAAAAAGCAAACAAAGTTAACAACTGAAAGGAGAGGTAGCTGGCTTGTTGAGTGTCAGTGCATTGTGATGTAGTGTTCTTTAAAACGCTTTGTCTACAACTCTTTTCTAAATTGGAACAGTGTTGGGGCGGTCCTTATGGATACTGGGATTCTGTTTCAGATTCCGGATGCATAGATGGATGCTATTGTCGATGTACTATTTTTTCACTGAAGAAGAGGTTGACGGCACTGTACATTTCTATGGATAGAGGAATAAATAGGTTCAGATCAGGGTTGATGCAGTGCTTGACGGTCTTGAAAAGAGTTCTGCTTCTTTTGGTGGCTTCATTGATGGTGTCTGTATACTATTTTGCTGATATGATGAGCTGTATGTGTGTTGAATAGTATGAGGTCATCTGTAGTTCGGGTTTACTTATATTTTCTTTCGAGTCTGACGATGAAAGGTGTTTGGAGTATGAACCTGTTGAAGGCTTTGGCTTTGAATTGCATGTTTTATTGGGTTGTGGATTTTCAGGTACTTTTTCAAAAAGTGTTGGAGTTGTTTAGTAGCATGTCGGCTTTGGGCATGGAGTTGACAGGATGAGAGATAAGTTCAAGCATTAGGTTTTCAATGGAGAAAGGGTATGAGGGTTTGCTATTCTCTTTTATGTTGACCTTGGTTTGTTGGTAGGAATCAGAGCAAGGAGATAAGGATGGTGTGGTGGTCAGCCTAGTCTACGGGTATGGGTGGTTTGCGTTTGGGTCTGTTGAGTATTAGGCTTTTGGAGTGTGGTGGTTGTGCAAAATACTGTCTCATTTTGAGTGTGTTAAGAAGGGCTTCTCTTGTATTTTTGAGCTTGTGTTGTCTGGGAGGCTGAAGACACCCGAAAGAGTGGTGTGGGCATGTTGGATGTACGAAGAAGCAAAGAGATCTGAGAATTCAACAATGAAGTCCTTGTTCTGCCCAGGAGGTATGTAGATGAGATGGAAGGTGGTAGTCTAACTTGCAGAGAGTGGGAAATGGCATGTCAGCAGCTCTACAGAGTTGTTACATACTTTCCTACAGTGCAGAACCAGACAGGCTTATGTATAAAAGTGAAATATCCTCCCTACTCATGAGCATGACTACACAATGGATACTGTAGCTTGTGGAAAGAAAGACATCTAGAATGTATGAGTATTTGGGGATGACTCAAGTTTCTGGGATGAAGAAAGTTTTGGGATCGGATGGAATGCGTGTTCTGTAGGTTGAGGGTATGTGGTAGTTAGTATGATGTGTACGGGGTTGGGTCTATGTAATTTATGAATGCTACACAAGTGTCTGGGTCATCTAGGTATGGGGGTGATTGTGAGGACTACCAGGATGGGATGCTGTGTGAGGCACTCCATACCTTCAAGGTTTAACTGACTGAAGTAGAGAGAAGGCAGGAAACAATGTCACTTCCTGTGCAGATGGATGATAAAGATGACTGCAGCATGAAAGTAGTGATTTCACTTTGTTAGACCTGGCATCTTTGGCGTATTTGTCCGCTGTCTTTTTGCTTCTGACCGCCTGTTTTTGACTGTGTGCTGCATTTTGTTTGTGCTGGTTTTAGGACTATGGGTACTTTACAACTGCTCACCAGTGCAAGTATTCCCTGTGTAAATTGTATTTGTGATTGGTTTATCCATGATTGGCAAATTTGATTCCTGGCTGATGAGGGCTGAAACCCGAAACCGGTTCTAGGATGCTTGTTTCCAGTCCAGGGAGGACCTGGCTTGGCAGTTCGGGCTGGACTGTTCCCATGGGGCACAGGGTCAAGACTGATTTGCATATGGCTGGGTTCAAACTGTACTGGGGTGAATGTATGACAGTTCTGCATTCTGTCCATCAACTGTTGTTTTTGCATTTGTCACCCCGAGTGGGACGGGCATGCTCAGACGTGAGACCTGTGCTCTCCATGCCACTGGAATAAAGCTATCCTGGCTGATGAGGGCTGAAAGCCCGAAATGGGTCCTATGATGCTTATTTCTAGTCCAGGGAGGACCTGGCTTTGCAGTTCGGGCTGGACTGTTCCCATGGGACACAAGGGCCAAAACTGATTTGCATATGGCTGGGTTCAAACTTGAATGGCATGGTAAGCAAAAAAAACGATGGATTTAGGCACAGATCTCATCTGGGGTGAATGTATGACATTGTTCTGCATTCTGTCCATCAACTGTTGTTTTTGCACGTTTAGAAAGTGGGCATTTCTTGCTTTACTATTCTGTGCCTCTGCCTGTCTGTAGAATCCAAGTCTGGGTTTGATTGACAGTTGGGCTCCAGTGCATTCACTCTAGACAGTCACACAAAGGGAGCTGAGGTGTGCCTTGCATATCCTGATGGGCCATCACCAGGCTGATGGGCCTTCCTGAGCTAGAGTGGTGGGAGGAGTTGTCACTGACACCTGAACAGGGCTGTGCCTGTCCTCACACAAAACTGTCTCCACACCCCTGTAGTGTGTCTGAAGCCAAGTCGGGGAAAGGCAGGTTTGTGTGCACTACAAAAACTTACCTTTGAAGTTTGCCTACTTCAAAGGCAGAAAGGGATATACGTATTGGACCTCTGACACTCTCAAATCAGAAAACTTTTGGACCAAAGGACATACTGCCAGGAAGAATGACTGATTTCTGTAGGAAGGACCGTCACTCCGCCTGTTGCTTTGTTGTGCTGTTTGCTGCTTCTGTCCTGGGAGTGAAACGACTGGACTATGCTTTATACATCCTGCTCCATGGTTCTCCAAGGGCTTGTTCTTGCTTGCCTCCTGTTAGGTAGTCTCAGGGCCATCAAAGACTTCACCGGTCAGTGCCTGGGCTCTCCTGATAATAATAATAAATATTTATAGAAATTTATAAAGCGCATGGTTACGCCATCTCAGTGTGTCCCCGCGCTAGAGTGAGGTAAAGTGGCAGCGACCCGGCTCCATGGTGCTCAGCCAAACTTAGCCAAAGAACAAGTGGGTTTTAAGCGCCTTCCTAAACCTTACTTCAGAGGTCTCCATCCGGAGATTTATAGGAAGTTTATTCCAGTTCTGAGCTGCCAAAACCCGGAAGGTTCTACCTCCCATTCTGGCCTTCTTCCCTTTAGGCACCAGCAATAGGCCAGTCCCACTGGATCTCAGGGATCTTCCAGGGACATAGCTGGAACAAGGTCCCTCATATGCCCTGGGTAATGCGATGGCATGTACAGAGTGCTTTGAACATCACTCGCTTCCTAACTGGAAGCCAATGCAAAGTATCAAGGGCTCTTTTGGAGGAAGCCCTCCTAGGCTGCGCCAGTACCAGTCTCGCAGCGGCGTTCTGCACTACCTGCAATCTCCCCAGGCAAGAGCCCTGACTTGCCAAGTGGTGCCAAATCCAGTTCCAATGCCCTTAGAAGTGAATCGGGTGAGAGAGCCCCGACTTGCCAAGTGGTGCCAAATCCAGTTCCGGTGCCCTTGGAAGTGAATCTGGTGAGAAAATCCACGCATCGACTTGCAACGCCTGTATTCTTGATGCAGCACCTATAGTGCATCCAAAGAATCGACATTGCCTGCTTTGTGGCTGAAAGATTGTTGCATTGTGAGTCCCAAGCACTGCGTCACTGGTGTCCGTGGCACCACGCTCCGACTCCGAAGCAGTCACTACACCACGGTTGAAGAAAAGATGCATCACATCTGGATTTTCGACTCATCGTCCCTCGACACAGTCTTTTTCGACGCAGGACTTCAGTAAGGAACTGAGACCGTGTGTCCAGAAATCAACACATCACCTCTTCTCGCAGTTAGGAATCGACGCAACACTTCCCCTGCCTAGCAGTAAGGAACTGACGCCTCACCTTCCCTGGGATTAAGGACTCGATGGATCGCTTTTGGTTTCTGGTGCCTCAACTTCCCTGTGCACTTTTTGTCTAGGATTTTGATGCATCTAAGGTGCTTTGTGCTAGAAACAACTGCATCCATAGATTTCTGTGGACTGTAGTTACTTAAACCTTTTTCAAGTTATATCATGGTGCGTGTATGTTGGATTTTTAGTCGTTTTGGTCTTGTTTTATTCAGATAAATACTAGCTATTTTTTTCTAAACTGTTTTGGACTCATTTTGTAATGTTTTCGCTGTGTTACAGTATGTGTATGTACAAATGCTTTACACATTGCCTCTGAGATAAGCCTGAATGCTAATGCCAAGCTATTGTGAGCAGGGGTTATCTTAGATGTGTGTCTCCCTTACCCGGATTGGAGTGAAGGTCCCTACTTGGACAGGGTGCAAATCACTGCCAACTAGAGACCCCATTCCTAACACAATTCCTGTACAGATAGAGGATGGGAAATTACGTTCATTTTCCAGACTCTACTACCATGTGGGAAAGGAAAAATAGGCGAGGAAAGGGTTGCCAGGCAACAAAGAAAGTAAACTTGAATGAGAGAGAGAAGTTGAATAAATAGTAAGAAGTGGCAAAATTATAGAAGCTCCCCTTTAAAATATGAAATGTTGACTACTTAAACCTGGACATTTAATAAGGCTTTCTCTTCTTTTTATGATATCCTGCTTTCTTTAAATGCAACAAAAGTATGCCTTTGAATTGTAAGAAAGTCGATTTCAGCTTATCCACTAATTTCAATGAACATCTATTAATTTCCACAATGTGGTATACAGGCATACATAGCTATTTATTTTAATATACTACATGCACTCTGCAGAAGACTTCTTATAAAGCTGTTGCATGGTTTGTAAGGTGGTAATTGAAAACTTTTGTGAGGTTCCATACTGTTGTGTCCTACATCAAAGTCTGGGAAAACCACATGGAAAACCTAATTCCTTCGATTATTGTTTTCTGATCTGAGATTGGCAAGCATAAAATAACAAGTTGCTTACTTTCAGTAATGCTTTTTGTGATGTATACTCTATGCAACAACGGATTCCTCTCCTTCAGAATATTCCCCAAGTGCCAGCCTGGATCGAGAGGTTTTCACAGCAGTGCTGCTGTGCACCTTTTGGTAGCAGCAGGCATCTCTACACTAGCCATGCTCTACCTCAGAAGTGACATAACAGAGCCACATATAAAACCTACCACTGTGCACTGACCTCAAGTTTTCTGCTTGATTCTTTCTGTGCCCTGGGACAAAGAGCTCAAAACAATTTGTGATACTAGTATGCAGAGCTCCAATTTGATACATTTTTTGATGGTAAAATAAGGCCACTCCACAGAATGGGGAGGCTTGAGTGAAGTGAAGAATCTACGGTTAGGGTATCCACCGGAAAGAGTGTTTCCAAAAGTAGGTAAGTTGTTCTACTGATTGATACTTCTAACCGCAGAATGCTTACCTTTAGAACATATATCAAAGCAGCACCTCCCCATTGTAAAGAATCTCTGAAATGGGCTCAGACCAAAAAGTCATGCAGATCTGAATGGACTAGATGCCCTTCCTAATACAGTGTGGAGGAAACGCGGAGTTTTCTGGACCTAATTGGGCGTTGACGTTTCGACCCTAAAGCGCCCCAGACGGTGGTCGCGGCGGGTCTTTTTCAAGACTGGAGGTGGACGAATGACAGTATAATTCAGGAATAATGATTTGCCCGATGTACTTTCACTCAATTGCTGGTCATATCCGTCGTGTATACGATCAGATAAAGTAGGCTCGCGGTCAGGAACTGGACGCGATGTGAAGCGGGCTGAAACCTGAAGCTTCAGGTTTCGGCCCGCTTCACATCGCGTCCAGTTCCCGACCGCGAGCCTACTTTATCTGATCGTATACACACTGTATTAGGATTCCCTGGAGATTGATTAATTGTAGGCCTATTTATCATCTTTGTATATAATTGTAGTTATTCATTATCACTGTATATATATCTTAGCACTTGAGCAGGTTTTGCACCTACTGTCACTGAACTGTATTTATGTTTGATGGTCTTACTTTGTATTGATTGTTTTGTAACTGAATGGAGTAATTCAGCACAAACGACTTTGAATTCTAAATATAAATGCTTATGAGTTCAATATTTGGCTATATCACTCATTCGTGTTTTCTGCTTGAGCATTGATTCCTCAATTTGCAGCTTTGTATCAGAGAGTTCTTATATTTGTTTCATGTGCATATACTAGCATTTTACAAAGTAATTGGTCTTACCCAACAGAACCATTTGTTTGTTTAATTACCAATCTCAGTAAGGACATTTGTCTGGACATCAATGAAGGCAACTGTAGGTCCAGGACATCAGCTGCTCATCTAATTATAACAGCAAATGACGCACTCATTTGTGTCAGGGACACAGGGGGTATAAACAACCCTGTATCAGAGGAAGTATCAGTCCCAAAGGATTCCTATAAGTCAACGTATAAACTCATCATCTTAATGTGGGGGTAGATCATCCCCATTGGCATAACAAGGTGGTTAGAATCAGAACCGAAAACATGCAGGAGCCTCTAAGGACAACTCAAAGATGGTGGGAGTGTATTGGTTGAGCCAGACTGTCTGGAGGCCAGAAGCCCTGGAGTGGAGTTGGAGAGTGAATTAAGTCAGGATCGAGGGAGATTCCGCTCAGAGTTGGACATCGGAGTGGGTACCTGATCCCCTTCCATTGCTGGAGAATTTAGTACTGTTATGAACAAAAGAGGACTCGCTGAGGTCTTTGGAGCTGGAGTGGAACACAGAACCAGAGTCAGTGCAGATGCCGAGGTGGGTTTGAGGGACTGAGGGTGGATCCTCCAGAGGTAACCAACTGGAGGCCCTGTAGGGTTTTATGGTCTGAAGACATGCCAGAGAAACAGGAAGAGTGCCAGAAAGACATCATGGCCTTCTTCAAGGCCTTGACTTGCTGAAGAATCACCGATAGTTGCATCCCACTTACACTTCTTATGCTTCTTCTTTGACTTGGACTTCGGCTTACTGGATGACTTTGATCAAGAAGATTTGGTGCCGGTGTAGCCTCAATAGCAGGAACAGTTCCATGCCTTCGACTTGGAGAGGGAGCAGTACTTATATAGGTTTCATGAATTCTTTTGATGTTCGGTGATGTGTAGCTTCATTTCCTGGTCCTGGATTGCCTTTGGGTGCATGAGGGCATGACCATAGAGAGGTTTGGATGCATTATCATGCACACAGTGGTTTGGAATAAACAGAGTCTTGACGTACATACTTCATCAAATCCTGAGGTTTTCATCTCTTCCTGATTAGAGATAGGGTCTACCTATAAAAGATAGCAGGAATTAATTTAAATATTCATCAAATGGGCTATTGTATCTTATTGAGCCCCCCTTCTAGGTTTAGGGCTCTCTAGTGTTTGATGGAACATTCATTGTGATCGACTATCCTGTATATTTGAACAACTATATCTCCAGATGTTAGCTGTGCCACCCTTCCAATGGTTACTCAAACTTTTAACAAAGGGGATTGTACACTTGATGCCCTGAAGAAGGTGTACAGCCTGCTGGCCGCGGTTCCCCGAAACACGTGTCGGCATCTAAAGGTGTTGCATTTAAAGATTTTCGAAATATTATTCGTACCCAAAGGCGTTCTTACTGACATCAAATACTTATTTGCTGTCTTCAACAGATGTTTTGAAAGATATTGCAGATTACAACAATTATATGTTATTGTAGTCTCTATTTTCGTTTTGATATATCACATTCTATTTAGCAACAACAAGTGTTTAGAAATTCAGCCAAATAATATTATATACTAGAATGTATATAAGATGTTGTTTATGTCACTGTCTAGTCCTTTAGAATGTTGAGGGTTATTTTAAATAAGGGACATGAGAGAGATGGGGTATATGTATGTGAGTGAATGTTTGTGAAGTGTGATGGTTGTGAAGTAAGTCGGGAGGGGATGGCAGGGAATCGGTTTCCAAATTATGGGCCTCATTAGGATGGCGGTGAATACGCATCCTCCGTGCCGGCGGAAGCCACTGCCGGCCCGGAGGATGTGGATTCACCGCCACGGCCACAGAAAACACCCACCGCCAGATTAGGATGGCGGTGGGACCAGCGGCGGACGGCAGGTCCGTCTGCCGCTGATCCGCGGGGTGTGGAGGGCTATTTGGTGGCGGTGTCTGCAAGACACCGTCAGCCAAATTAAGATGGGCATTGCTACATGCTTTTGCACTGCGGCTTTTCCGCCGTGGAAAATCATGTGGTCTTTGGTGTTTGGGGGCCTGTTGCGGGCCCCCAGGGTGTCGGGGTGGGGGGTGCACATGGGGGGTACCTATGGTACCCCCAGCATTTACCTGCACAAAGCGGCAGGCACAGCGCGGTGCCTGCCGCTTTGTGCATGTAAATGTAATACATGCCTTTGTAACCTTGCGGCGGGTGCTGCTTCAAGCAGCACCCGCCGCAAGGTTAAAGATACAGGATGTGACCCCCAGAGTGGCGGTCACATCCTAATTGCACCAGAGGGACTGCCGCTGCCCCTGCGGACGGTCCCTCCACCTCAGGGCGTCCGTCCGCCATCCTAATGAGGCCCTATGTACTAATATATGGTTTTTAGATCCTGACACTGAGAGACATAATATGAATATGTTTTTATGAAGTCAATATTTAATTTGTAATGGTGATTCAATAAATGCATTATGTTTGTAATTTGGAGGTCTTCTTTTGGCCTCTGTATAGCCTTTGTTGTATCGAGTCCGTTTTCCTTAACCTACTAGTATAATCAAAGTGTAGGAGGTTGGCTGGTTTTCCTCTGTTTTGAGCATGAGTGTACATTCCTCGCATGCCTTAGAGTTGTGCCACGAGCCAGTCGTGTAGGTCAGTCACTGACATCTGTTTCTGACAGTCATGGCATGGTCTGAACCCTGTAGTCTTCAGTGGAAACATTGTTCCCTTGCATGCTGAAATCAGAATCCCAGCTTCACCTTCAAGGTGCAGGAAGAAAGGAACTGAAGTCGACATGCAGGGGGGAGTGAATATGTGCGGCTGATACGGAATGCGGGCAATGCGGAGCCGCAAATGCACCCTTTGCATGTGTAGGACCCATGGCCGGACTGGCCGTAGCAGGCACAGGGCATTTCCCCGGTGGGCCGCAGGGTGGGGGCCGGTTTTGGGCTCCTGGGCGACCGTTTTTTTGTTACAGGGGACCTGAAATATCGCCCCCTGTAACAAAACTTGCAAACTAGCATTTTGCCAGGGCCGGTTTCGGTTCCCAGGCCGGCCCCGGTAGGACCACTGCTGTGAAAATGTCCAGGTCCAGCCTGGTACCAGGGGAATAGTCTAAAGTTGAGGAATCTGCAGGTAGAAGTATCCATCATATTCCAATGTTTTTGCAGGAGGCCAGAAATGGACAGAGTGGGCCTGCCTCGCAGGTGCAATGCGTAACTGTACCCTGGTGTCTCAGAGTTATTTTTCCCAGATGGGGGCACTGCCAACGTCCCTCATTCTTTGCAGCGGTGCTTTCACTGCTTCCTGCTGGGAGAAAAGATCGACTTATGTTTCCCTGAAGCGTGCTTTCACGTTATAATAGAGACGTGTATGTGTGGCGCCCACAACACCTGGTCTTTTCAGTATTTTTACTTTTCCTCTGTTTTGTCTGAAACTTTCAAACCATCTGGCATTGCAGCTGCATGCTCCAGTAAGTGTCTCGGAATGCGAGCGCAGGGGCCCGTATACTGTATTTTTTTGCTACTATCACACTTCCATAACACTGACTCGGCATCGCAGCTTTAACCCTTTGTCTCAGAGTGGGATGCATGAGTGGCCTACTTCCGTGTCTCACACACTCAGAGCTTTACTGAGAACCCGCTTCCTACAACCCAATTTCCAAGCGTTTGGCAGCTCAGCTCAGAAGCTGGCTATGAAATTGTTGGACGGTGAGGCTCTGGGGTTCCAGATAAACGAGCTTCAATGCGCTGGATATAAAATGACAATTAAGGAAGTCACGAGGTTCTATTAAAGACCAGCCGGGGTTCTGCCAAGTATTGTATAAGGAGTAGTTTATTCCCATGGAGAAGTGGGGCTAAGTGATAGTGTGCTTAGCAAATACGCACAAGATAACTTAACAAGTGCGGATAAGTGACATGAACGCTTGTAAAAAACAATTACAGTCAAAGAGTAATCTGGAGTGAAGAAGAGGACAGGCCTTCTCTAGTGACTAAAAGAGGCTAGTAGTACGCAGAATTCAAGAAACAGAAAGAGGGTAACCTCTCAAAACCAAGGGGGCGTGGTCTATCAGACAAGAAAAAACTACAACTCACGTAGGTGTTTCGGAGCACTAAATAAAACGATTTATATAGACCATGTGCTGCAAACTGCACAAATATACAAAGACGTACACAACTATCTCCTTTCTTAAGATTTAAAAAGAAATCAATATACTAAATATAAATGTTAAAAAGACTATACATGAATAACATTAGATTACATACAGGCCTCATACATCAATTGTCATTTAGGACTCTTTCTTATAGCTCAACATATAGCCCTGGATAGGTGTTAATTCTTATTTCTAAAACGCCTTACCATGAGACACCACGAACACCCTACACTCATTCCCTGTCTGTTGTTTTATTTAGTGCCCTGAAACATTTATGGCAGTTGTAGTTTTTCTTAAAAGAAGTTAGAACCTAATGCAGGAAAACAAGCAACTCCAATTAAGAATAAGACCGAGATCACGGTTCAGTAAGTGCAGAGTGGAAGTGGGCCCGTATTTGGAGTGCGCCCCATCCAATCACTTATATCAAGACATTATTCTCAACACCTGCAGGCAGAGCCTTGTAGTCGATTGGGCTCAATGTTCACTTGGCCACCTAATTTAGTTTACAAAAGTTGCCACATTATACGTCTTTAATCTTTCGAGGCAAATCCCCACCTCCCATTATCAACTTTGAGCTGACAGAGCACTCTACAAACGCCCTCTATCCTGCTTCGATTTATCCTCTCTTCACTCTTTCCGTCCTGCTTTCCATGCATCCATCCATCGGTTCATCCAGAGGAGCGTCGCCCACACTGAACAAAAGGAATTATCCTTTTAGTTTCCTATTTCAATCAGTGGCTCGCGGGCGGGGCGTGGCGGGGCTGGCAAGAAGCAGGGAGAGGAGTGGTTCACAACCCCTAAGTGTGTAGGACTGCTTGGACTTGGGCTGGCCAAACAGTCCTGCACACTTTGCATCCTCCCCACCATGCTGCATTACAGAGCCTGCTGAGGAGCATGCACAGACTCCCATTCCTGTCTGAGCGCCAAACCACAGTGCTCAGACCAATCACAAAGCTGCATTGCAGTGTTGTGATTGGCTCAGGAGAGCTTGGGAGCCGGGGATTTCCTGCTGCCTGCCCAGACTGCAGGAAGAAGGAAGATGACGGAGGACAGAGGAGAGGCGGTGGTCATCGGAGGGAAGTGTTTCCTTCTTTTTTCATCGTTGATACACCCACCCCACCCACTTCCTGGGTCCAGTAGCAGCCACTACTGCATCCATACCTCCCACCCCTCAGTAATGTTCATCAGTATGCCCATTTCAAGGCACTCCCCATTTTTTGCAGGTTGCCTCGTCCCTCCATTTTGCAGGTGTCCTCACGTTATGGTCTCTGAGGAGATCTCAGGTCCTGCTATCTCAGATTCTCACCCATCGCTGTTCTCTGCACCATCCCCAAAGTCAAGCTTAATGTTCTGGCACCCCTGCTCCACGCCGTTTTATGCACATACAGACCTGTCTGATAAAAGAGGTGCTGATTTCATCATTTTATCATGTGTGGTTGTTCTTCAATCCTTTTACAGCATGAGTACTCACAAATATTCCCCCAGAGGCCACAAAGTAGTGTCTGTGGCATGCCCGAGTGCAGCATCAATGCCATTAGGGTGGGGGTTAGGGTGATAAAGGTGGGCATAGAGGGACGCAGATGCATGGTTTGGATAACAAACAAGCCACCTGTCTGCCACTGACAGATAAAGCATTAACTTCTGATGTAAAACGTGAAAGGGAAAGAGATACTCATCTGGCAGCTGAATTGCAAAATGTGAAACCAGAAAACCTGGGATCAGACCTGGCTTCCCCACTTGACCAAATTGTGTAATCCTAGCCATTTACTATGCCTCCTTTTATTTCATCACCTCAAATGAGAGCTCCTTGAAGTACACGAGTTCCATTTGAACCAATTTCCGTGCCTCTCCGCAACATTCCATTATGTGACACCCGCCCACCTCCTGCCCGCCTCCCGCCCACAATATTAAAAAGATTAAAGCTGAAAGAAGAGTTAAAACACTTACCTTATCGAGGGTACATCTCTTCCTGTCTATCGCGCCTTCTTCTTTGAAACTGCGCATGCGCATTCCTGGCGGGAGGCGGGCGGACATTTCCGTTCCCCCCCCCCCCCGAGTGTGCAGAAATGTGCCCCGTTTTTCCACCTTCTTTGCGGAAGGGGCAAATTTCCGCACATTCCGTGGGCGGAACAGAAATGTCCGCCCACCCCTATTTAGGATGTGTGCTGTACAAAACTTTCTTGTGCTTTATTTAATAAACTGTGTTTTTTCAATTATATATAACAACCAAGGCTACACACAAGGCACACCTGACAAATGACTTGCCTATCGGTCTACTAATGCCATTGTTTTCAGAATGGAGTCAGATTGAGTGTTTCAAAGTTCGTGTTTGAAAACTATCGCTTCTAATAAATGCCTCTCAATGCAGGAATTTAATCTGATCTTAAGGTAAAAAGCTCATGCATGTTCATAAAATATTTTTGGGGGAAGTTTGCAGAGTTTATGGTGTTTTTACAAGTTTAATACAAGATGTCTTTAAAACTAAAGGTGTTCCCTAGGTTAAGTTGTCTAGGGCACCTACTTTTCATCTTTGATGTTACTTTAGTTAAGGTGTAAATAAAGTATGCCCGTTTCACAGCTTTAAGAATGTTCTTTGTTCTTGCTCAGCCCAGTGCTGCTGTTAACCAGGGGGCCGCAATTAAAGGTCAGGGGGGCCGCTTGCGGCCCGTACTTTGAGTATATGGGTCTTAGAGTCTGCAACCCTTTTCGGTGCTGCGTTGTCACATTTCACCGACCTTTGCATAAGAAGTTAGGGGTCTGTCAGTGTCTTAATCTTTGACAATTTTCTGCAACAGTCAACAGGGTCAGTAAATAACTCCAGCCAAAAGGAAACGAGGGCTCTTTCTAGGGCATGTAAAAAGGAAAGCCCACTTGAGTGCCTCCTCAACATGGCTTCTCTTTGTTATTCTGAGTTCAGGAGACGAGGAAGGAGAAGGAACTCTCAGCTCGGATAGCGACAGACCAGACCTTCTCACGACTGTGTCGGACGTGTGACAGATGCACTAAAGGCAGAGGTGTGGCGCAGCGGCCAGAGAAGCTGACTCTGGAGCACGGGGATTACGGTTCGATCCCCGGCGGCAGCTCAGCTCAGCATCATCGGACTCTGGGCATCAGCTCGCTTAGGGCCATATGTATCAACACATTTCCCCATAGACACAGAATGAGCAAAACCCTTTGATATATCTGGCCCTTAATCTCCCCGACTGCCCCCCAGCACCTGGATACCCTTAGGGGTGATAAGTTTGTGCTTTACAAATGTGGAATTATTATTAACCTTTTCCGTGCTGATGACGGAACCGCTCCGTCATCAGCAGCGGTGGCGCTGTGCTAGTGACGGAGCGGTTCTGTCGCCAGCATGGACCCGCCGCGCGGCCGCCCCGCCCCTTAGCGCTGCGGCGGGATAGCCGCCGCAGCAAAGGGGTTAAGGATGGCTGCACTAAGGGCAGGAGGTTGTCACAAGTTAGCTCCTTCCAGAGAGGCTGGTTCCTTGTCTTTTAGAGTGCCCGGATGGCTCACAATGAGGGCGCCTCGAAGCACATGCTGCCAGTAGCATAGCCTTCATTATACTGAGTCTGGGGATTGAATTCTTCATTCTCTATTTCACAGAAAAACATTCTGCTTTTAGGAAAGCAAAACCCTCAATTCCTACACAGCAGTGACATGCTATCTGCGCCCTGTACCTTTCAGAGTGCACGTGCTGGCAGGTTTGTATGTCCGGTGTCTTGTGGGCCAGGCACGAATTTCCATTGATTGTGCACTGACGGATGCTGGATCTAGGAACTCATAATTTTCCAAGAACAAAGGCGGCCATATATCTGTCGTCATTCATTGAGGCAGATACTATTTCTTTTTACTGGAAATTATCCAACCCAAGTTGATCAGCTGGTTCAAAAATCTCAAGCCAGCTGGTTAAGATCATGTATTTCGGCAACAACAAAAACTAGTATTTCCCCACTGACAATAGTTTCTGTCAGACAATTTATAAACCATCTGCAGACGAAAAACAGCATGAAACCAGGAATGTGGTTTGTAAAAGAAACCATTTAGTGTAAGGAACAAAGGGACAAGCCACAGTAAACAATAAAGATCAGAATCGGGCTGGGAGCAATTATTATTTGAGTCACCTGTTGAGCTGCTCAGTCCTGTATTTAATACATGTTACCGTCAGAAGGGCTTAGAAACAGCAATCTCTGCCAGAAAAAAAGTGGCTTGCATCACAAATGCAACCATCTCAGCCTCATGCTTCTGAGAAGTGTAACAACTTTATTTAACAGGCATTGGCAATGCTAGTAGGTCTGTGTGAGAATTTGGGCTGCTAGTTGAGAGGAGTGCAAGCCTTTCTTAAGCAACAGACACAGCCTGGGTGTTAGGCGACCTACTTCCACTCAATCTTTTACCAGCTCAGGAGTGGTAACCTGAGACTGGCTCCTAAGCTCAGGGTCTGTACCCTGAGGCTGGACAGTTGGTAGGTGTGTGTCCTTCCTCTCCCTGCCCTTTCATCTGGGAGTGGTGCCCCCGAAAAACTGAGCCCACTCTCCTTGCTGAACTTCCACAACTCAGTCTTAATTAGGTCATTAATCTGGGCCAGCTTCATCAAATCTTAGTTGTTAGACCTGGCATTTTCCACGGGCTTTATACCCAGACTTTTTGCTTTTTGGCCTCCTGTTTCTGACCTGTTCTTGTTGGTTTTATGACTCTGGGCATTTTACCACTGCTGATCAGTAATAAAGTACATATGCTCTCAATGTAAATTGTGTTTATGGATTGGTGTTTCAATGATTGCCTTATTTGACTTACTACTAAACCCCTAGTACAGTGCATTGTATGTGCTCAGAGCCTGCAAGTCAAATGCTGCTAGTGGGCCTGCAGCACTGATTGTGCCACCCACGCAAGCAACATTTTAATAGTATCTCAGCGCTGCCACTGCAGTGTCTGCGTACAGTTTCTACTGCCATAACTGGCATGTACACCCACTTGCCAGGCCCTAACTTTCCGTTTTCTTACATGTAAGACACCACTAAGGTAGGCCCGGGGACCCCTTTGGGCAGGCTGCAGTGTATGTGAAAGGTAGGACATGTACTGGTGTGTGTGGCATGTCCAGAGAGTGAAATACAGTGTATTTTGTTTTTCACTATGGAAAGGCTATCTGTCCCATAGGACAGAATGGGAGTTTATTTTAAGATCTTAAAAGTTTAACTTCCCATTAAGACCAGGTAGGAAGATGCAGATTAGTATGCCTGAACACAGAATATAAAAATGCATCTTTTAGTAAAGAGGATTTTTATACTGTGTTTTTGATAATACCACTTTTAGAAACTGGTTATTTTCTTTCTTAGCCATTCTGGGTGCTTCTGCTGGTTTGAGGATTGCCTGTCTGGCTTTGGAGTGACAGGCGCTTGGACGTGCATTCTCTCAGCCACTGGGGGGGTTGAGGTGTGCCCTGCATTTCCTGAAAGGTCTGGGCTGAATAGACCTGGTCTGCATTTAGAGTAGTGGGAGGATATTTCCCTGCACCTGAATAGGCCTGGTCTGCCTTACACACTGCCATCTCCACCTCCTGCCCAGAAACTGGGCCATCGAGGACAGAACTGGTTTGGACTGAACACAGATACTCACTGCGACAAGAGAATGAAGAGAAATGGAGTATAAATATTGGGGCCCAGACCCCAGGATTTTAGATTACTTCTGGACTCAAGAGGAACCTCTGCCAAGTAGAAGAGCTGGGAAATTTGAAGGAGAAGTACTCTGCCCCTTTGCTGAGTGGGGTTGTCCTGCAGTGGCTATTTCTCGAAAGGAGAGGACCAAGACTTTGCTGCGTGCTGTGTATCCTGCTTGAAGAAGATCTCCAAGGGCTTGGTGTAGAGTTTGCGTCCTGTTCTGACTTCTCAGGGACACAAAGATTTCATTTCCTCAGTTGTCCTGCACCTGGAACTGCTGTTGTTTCAGCTGTCACAAAGGGAAATAGCAACACTGACGCCAGCGAGCGATGCTGCGACATATAACGAAGCCATGGGCAATGCTTGTGAAGTGTACAGTGCACCGCAAGTCCAATGCCTGCCGACGCTACACTGTACCGACTCTGATGCCTTCACCAAGGCTCATGCCTGCATCAGACCTGAGGGCACTGCTCGTGATGCTCACGACAAACCACCCGACTCGCACCGCAGCCCGGACTTCACCAACGCCGATGCTTCATCTTTACGGAGCCGACACCTGACGTGGGTGACATCCCGAATCCATCAATCTTGCCTCGTTGTAAGGAACCGACACCACTGTGACTTCAGTAAGGAACCAACGCCTCACTTTCCCTGCATTGCAACACCAATAAATCATCACCTCCCTGACGCCATCCACCGTCTTTGTTTTCATCGCTTGTCAAGGTACCGTTCTTTGGGGTCCGTGTGACTCTGGGCCCGATGCCGCGCACCTCACGATCGACGCCGTACTTTGGGATTTTTATCTGTCACAAAGTCGTTATAGCCCCAGGTGGAGCTATTTGTTGCTACAAGCTGTATTTTTGCAAATAACCTATTGTTGGTGATATCTTGAGATGTACATAGTGGAGCTTGAAGGTTTTGGTCTTGTTGTGTTTAGATAAAGATTTCCTATTTTTCTAAACTGGTGTGGTGTCCATTTGTAGCGTGTTTGTTGTATTACTCTATGTGTATACAAATGCTTTACACACTGCCTCTGAGATAAGCCTGTCTGCTCGTGCCAAGCTACCAAGGGGGTGAGCAGGGGTTGTCTAAGGGCGTAACTCCCTTCTCCTGACTAGAAGCAAGGGTCCCTACTTGAACGAAGGTGCAAACAATTGTCAACTAGAGACCCCCATTTCTAACATAGTAGTCTGTTAGGCAGTCGGGATACATTTCCATTCTGGCAAGGAATCACAGGTGCAACAACAAAAATTCTTAAGTGCATGAAGGTGAGGCAGGAATTAAATTTGGAAAAATGAAGAATTTGAGAGAAAAGGAGAATTTAAAAAGAGGTTGAATGTGGTATGAAATTACTTATAATGAGTTGTTGTGTTACACAAATCACTGTATGGCACTGCACAAACAGAGGTATTAGATCCAAACTTTTCAACACAAAATGAAACATGCATTTGCAATGCAATAGGTCTCGCATTTAAGAAAGTTTAAGCTATTGGCATTGTAAATGGCAATGCCAAGAGCTTAAACTCTCACAAAAGCGAGACCTATTGCATTACAAATGCAATTTTTGGAAAG
The DNA here is from genome assembly GCF_964263255.1 of Lissotriton vulgaris. NCBI lineage: Eukaryota > Metazoa > Chordata > Amphibia > Caudata > Salamandridae > Lissotriton > Lissotriton vulgaris. The sequence goes on along the minus strand of NC_141687.1, from coordinate 1,870,194,425 downwards.
CGCTTCATGCTGCGCTTTCATGTTAATGTCAGCCACGCCCCTGTCTTTAGATGAGCTGCATCTAAAGAAAGGGGCACGGCTGCCATTAAAGTTAAAGCACTGCATGGGGTGCTTTTACAAAAAAACTGTTTGTCAAGTTGAAAAACAAGTGCTTTTTTTTGTAAAAGTACTCCATGTCGCAGTTTCACTTCAATAGCTGCCGCGCAACTTTCTTTAGAATCTGCTCATCTAAAGAAATGGGCGAGGCCGACGTTAAAGTGAAAGCACCGTATGGGGCGCCTTTACTAAAAAATATTTGCAATGCAATAGGTCTCGCATTGAGAGAGTTTAAGCTATTGCTACTTATAATACCTATAGCTCAAACTCTCGTAAATGCGAGAAGTATTTCATTGCAAATAAGCAGCCAAGATTGTCCCGGGCTTCTTTGAAAGTGAAAGTGAAAGTGCGCACGGTGCACTGAATGTTGCAGGAAAGCATGTTGTGCCTGCAGTACCAGAAACTCATTAATAAAAAAAATAATGCTTACAGACTAAATAGACATACCATGTAACAACATAAGTAAAAGTGCCAGTCCTAATGGGAGGTAACAAATGAAGACAAGGCGGTGCTAACGAGGGACAAGCAAGCCTATTGATGAATCAGAAGCCAGCATTTACGAAGGACAATGACAGAAGCCAATGAAAAATATGGGTATAGAGTGGGCGGGACTTCAAGTACATACTCTAATACAGCATGCCTCACCAGGTAGCGCATGCGCTGCCTAGGCTCAACCTAAAAAGTAGCACTAAGAATAGAAATTAGTGTGTCATTTATGTAATGAAAGTTCAAAGAGAAAGTTTTCATCCAAAGGTCTCAGAAATCAATCATCCAATCAAATTCAGTCCATCATCAAGAGAGGAGTCATGTATTGATATCAAAATCGAATTTTATTCATTCCTTTATCAAATGTCATTTGGCCCAGCCAAGGCTTTTCGTCCATAAGGACTTCATCAGGGCTGGTAGGTCCTTATGCCAAGTATCACAGTATAATTCTGAAGATTTCCTGCTTTTGGTGCGTTGACCACAACAGTGAAGATCCTATTTGGGTAGAATAGATCTACTTGGAATTAAGATATTTTCCCCACACATCTGGTCATAAGACGAACTGCATATTATACTGTGATCTTCGGCACATGGACATACCAAACCCTTCTTTTTCATTTTGTGTTGAAAAGTTTGGATGCAGTGTGATTCCCAAGCAGTCGTATCACTAACAGTTGAGTGCAATACGTTGAATTTACAAAATAGGAAATAAATATACACTAGTGAGATCCCAGATGGCCTATACCACTTTTGTGGTCGTTTTTCTTACAAGTATTGAATGCCACCACTGCCATCAATGTCAGAAATTGGGTTGTTGGTTGAAGGGAGGGAGAGACGCATACTCAAGCAACAGCCACAATCCCTGTTAGTGTGTACTACAAATAGTCACTAAATTAACCAGTGCTTAACGATCTAGTAGTTTCCCACCAAAGCAGTCAGGCTTAACTTAGAGGCAATGTGTAAAGTAGTTATGCAGCACACAAACAATAAAGTGAAAACACAATGCAAGAAAAATCCCACACCAAATTTGAAAAATTAACTAAAATGTAATACATGATTTGACACCAAATCCAGCAGACCTGCAGAGATGCAACTTCAAAGATTTCAGGTAAGTATAGCACGCAAAGGAACAAAGCGCCACTCTAAGTTACCTGGTCATGAGAGAACTGGTAAAAGTCACAAGTTCAGGTCGACTGCGATGGTGTATGGGACAGACACTAGGATCAAGTTAGTACTACTGGAAGTGTTACCTGCTAAAGTCCAGCACAAAGAGTTCCGTTCACAGCGGAGGAGGCTGTGACAAGCAGTGAGAGCATCACAGATGGTTGGCACTGTAGTGCAAAGAGCAGGCAGGGCATCTCAGATGGTTGTTGTTGCAGTTTGAAGCTCCTGTCTGGCGGCATGGACGGTCATTGTTGGAGCTTCAAGCTGGCGGTCACTGCAGGCTGTCGATGCTGAAGAGAGAAGTGCAGATCTCACGTTGCCGATAGTCACTGGTAGTCGCTGTATTGGGAACAGTCGGGTTCACTGGAGCTTCACTTTGCTGGTCTTGCTACGAACAGGCCCGTTGGTGGCGAGAAAGAGCCCAAATCTTCAGGATTTCTCCTTTTCTTCAAGGAGGAGCTCGACAGATGCCACAGCAAGGGTCCAGTACCGGAGAGGCACCTCTCTGGGATCAGGAACTCACCAGAGCAGAGGTCAGCAGGCCTCAGGCAGGTCCAGTTGCAGATCCACGCAGGTCCAGTTGCAGCAGGTGAATCGGGCAATTTCAGAGAGGCCTCTGGAGCTTATTGTGTACCTGTATCTTAGAGCAGGAGGTCAGAAAGCTGACCCTTGAATTCACTTCAGCCTGGGGTGAAGGGTGCATGTCCAGTCTTTCTTCTCAGACAGCAGGGCAGGCCTCATCCAGCAGGGAAGTCCTCTGGAAGTCCTTCTACTGCAGTGCCATCTTTAAGGCGGTGCAACTGGCACCGCTGCACAAGGCACCAAGCTAATGGAGGCACCATGTGCCCTCTGACCAGAATCAGTCAGGAGCGCGGTTGCAACACCCTGAAGCCTCCACTGTGAGCCCCAGCCTGTCTTTCATTTCTGCATCATGGAAATAAAATAAAAGAAAAGCTCCTGTTCTGAGGACTTTCTATATTGGCAGTGGGACAGCTGAGCTCTGCTCTTAGCAGAGAGTTGACCGTCAGAAGATGTTACCATGCAAGAAGAGCAAAAGAACATAAAACAAATTCACTTCTATACATTTAAGCATCAGTCTGGAACCTAGCTAACAATACCCCAAGATGACCCTCCCCATCGCACCCTAAAGCCACGAAGCATCTGAAGCCTATCACTGTAGTCTGAAAAGAAAACATTTTTCAAGTCCCTTCAGCTGCAGTCTGGATAGTGGTACTGGCAGAGCTGCTACCCCTGATCTAGTGTAAACAAATTCAAGCCCCATTCCACATTACAAAGAACAGTCATGGGGATGTGATGAAAATGAGATCCCCGCCTATCCAAACGGGGGCAGCTAGAGCCAGTGGCGGCTCCTTGAGGGAGTGCTGCGGGACGGGATGGGCAGGGTGGGGGTAGTAAACTTCGAAATTGGGCCGAACAGAGTTGAGTAAATAAATAAATAAATAAAACGAATTACATTGCGCGCTGCATCGCCGATTTGGCGTTGCAGCGTGAGCAATGTAATTAGTTTCATTTATTTCTTTCTTTACTCAATTCCGTTAGGCCCAGTTCCGGAGTTTTCTACCAGCCACCCTGCCTCTCCCCCGCCCGCCGCACCGCCCTGCAGCACTCCCTCGAGGAGCCGCCACTGGCTAGAGCCTCAATGGGACTATTAACAGCAGCCAGATGGAGAAGAAGGAACATCTCTCACACCCCTAGCACTGCAAAAGAGGGAGCCAGGAAGAACCAAAGGCAAACTTCTTGGTATATTTCTGCTGCAATCTAATTGATCACTCATGCCTGTAGTGCTGCACATGGCTGGTAACAAGCACTCCTCATGAAATGTTTCTGGAGAACGGTGGGGTGCAACAGCTGCTTCACTGACCAAAAGGTCTGGTCCAGGAAAAGATGATAACCATTTCTGCCGACCAGGCCAGAGGCAGGGATGTAACTTCGATTGGTGCAGCAGGTTCAGTGGCACTGGGCCCAATAGTCTGAGGATCCCACTGACCCTGATTAGTGCTGCATTTTATAATTCACAAAGCAGACAGGGTCTATTTCCTTCCTTCCTTACACTGGCTACACAACTACACAGAAGCAAACTCTACCTCAGGGATCATTTCAGCTGCTCGCTGGGGAACAAGCATCTGAAGCCCTTCCACCACTGCTCTGCGGGCTGGGCAGCCAGACCCTGAGTGAGCCCCTATAGGGTGAGGCAGAAATCTTCTTTACTAATGTCTTTGCTGGCTTACCTAATTGTGTCACAAACAGGCTGCATTTTAAAATATCAGTTAAAGGCACCTGCTGCAGAGGTCTTGTGTGCTCAGCAGTTTTCTGTTGTATAAATAGTGGGAACGTAAATCTGGTTAATGTACTTGTGTGGAGAAGTGTGGCTCACTCGTTAGAAGCGGTCAGACCCTGAAGCAGAGGTCAGGCCTGGCACCAGGGTTCAATTCCCGACACGGCAGGGTCTTGGGCTCAATGTCCGCGGACTCGATAATTCTCACCTCGGTGCCTACTCTAATCATGGGTCCCACTCTGCAACTCTGGGCAATAGCTTGCTTAATCTCCACAACGGCCCCAACAGCGCTGGTATGCCTGGCTTCACCTTGGGGGTGCCCAGGAGGGGGCATCTCACAGGGAAAGCCAGGAAGGGTTCCACAGCGGTATACAGCGCCAGGATGCCCCAAGATGGGGCGGCAGTGCGCTTTACAAGTATACATACATTTACATTTTGTCTAGCCACAATTGTGACTCAAAGTAGCACAGAGGGTAACCTGTAACATGCATATCACAGGTTAGTATTTTATGTAGATAGCTCAATGGGTCCCTGCTTTTGTCGCAGAGATTGTTTTGTTACTTTCAGTTCATAAGTAGCAACCCTTCTAAGATAGTACAGTTAACTATACACAGGCACCAAAGAGTTGCATGTAAACTGCAAGGCACAGGTTTAAAACATTATTTTTTTCTCAATCTTTTATAATGCTATAGTTGCTAAAATTGATTTATTTGGATAGTACTACATTTTTATTGGTAAAGCAACCACAGCCACTGTGTTACAGTTTAAATTCTAAATTTGTGTTTCTCCAGACCAAGCACTCTTAATATACGATTCCTACCAGTATGAATGATATGTGACATGCACATTTAGTTGCCTTCATTGTCTTATGTAACAGTGCCTGCATATTAATTTGCATAAATATACGTTTCATTGTCTCTTCATAAATATATTAGATGTAGACAGAGCACTCTCACACCTTACTTTGGCATGGGTAATGCTATTTAGGAAATGAAATAAATATGATAGGGACTACAAATAGATGAGGTGCACCACTGGACGGTGTTACTGGGGGGGTATGTGAAGAAGGAGGTCATGGAGGGATGGCAGAAAAGATTGCCGCACTGGGCACCACCACTGCTAAAGCCAGCTCTGTTCTTCTGTAGTATCCACAGGTCCAGAAGTAAACTAAAAGAGTGGATCTGAGGGTTGCATTTTATACCTTGTGCCACCTTTGACGTGGAAGAAGCTTCTAGAGTTTTCGCTCTAAAGAGGTGTCTGGGATTTCCTGTCTCCCTGCCCTGGTCCCATTCTGTCTGGGGGGCACAATAGGCTAGTATGAAGTCCTTTGTGTATGAGCAGGGCCAGGGCTCTTGAAGCGCAAGTGTGGTAGGTGGCAGCCCTGGTCACTCCTTCAGCAAGCCCCTCTATTGTGATAGTGACTGGGAGGAATACACCATGGTCAACTTCCAACTACACCCAGTCATGTGACTCAGGAACAGGCTGCAAGCACCAAATGGTTAGGACAAGTCAATGCCAAATTTCTAAGTGTCATTTTCAGACTTGTGACTTTAAATCCGACTTTACCATTAAAGATAGTTTTAAATTAGAATTCCCTAGTCACCAAGCATGACATTCCTACCTGCTCCCGACCAAAAACTCATCACTTATTTGATGTAATATTGTAGTCCAATGTTATCATATGGGAGAGGTAGGCTTTGCAATAGTGAAAAACGAATTTGAGAGTTTTTCACTACCAGAACATGTGAAACTTAAAAGTACACGCCCAACTGTTTAAATACACTGCACCCTACCCTATGGACTGGTGAGTTTTACTGTAAAGTGACTTAAATGTATTAAAACAGAAGGATAAGGTCTGGCAAAAGGTTTCTTTTTTTCAGGTCAAAATGGCAGTTTAAAACTGCTGTAATGCCAGGCCTGAGACAGGTGGGAAAGGGCTACCTACGAGAGTGGCACGATAAGTTCTGCTGGCCCACTAGTACCATTTAATTTACCAGCCTTGGATACATGGAGTGCCATTTTACTAAGGACACATAAATAAATTAAATGTCCTAATTGGGTGTAAGAAAATATTCCCATGTTTAAAAAACGAGAGTACACGCACTTTAGCACTGGTTAGCAGCAGTGGTAATGTGTGCAGAATTCTACAAACCAACAAAAACAAATTCAACAAATCGGAGGGGGTGAAGGACGAAACGCTTAGTAATGACCCTTCAGAGATGGCCAAGTCCAACAGTCTGGCTTTAAAGGAATGTTGTGTGACAATGTGAATCATTACCAATAAATAACATGGGAATAGATATGTATTTGTGTGGAGGCAAATACCTGTAGAATAATATTGGTGTAGGTTAAAAGGTCAGGTGACAATTGCACTTAGCATCCATGTAGACTAATCCCTGCCCTCATCCATCTTGGATGCTGCCAGAGCAAAAACACCATATACTATCTAGTTATCTAAGACATTTTAATAGCATTACAAAGTCATGCTTGTGCCCCTGAAAGTTCAAGCCTATGAAGCTGGATTAATGATCACAGCTGTGTGGAGGGCAAACACTTTTTTTTGTGGAAGCACACAACTTCTGCCCAATCAAAACATACACACCTGGTTCCTAGCAGGTGGGTGGAGACAAAACCACTCTCTAATGATGCTCACATTGTCTGGTGACAGCTGTGCTGTCAAGCCAGATCACAAAAATTATCAAATCATTCCTTCACTTTATTAAATACCACACCATGGCCTCCAAACAGAATATACCTTCAGCATTATGGTTTTTGATGATTACAGAGCACTGCCATGGCATTATAGATATGTAATTCTGAGCAACCCACCAATTCCTCTCTCTCTCACAGACACACAAATATCTAAATATGTATGGGTGTTTATATATTTAATTGTTGGTCCCTATTTGACCCATATTGATCAATAGGTTTAAAGGTTATTTAAAGAAAACACCTCATGCAAGATCCTTATGTTAATTTCTGATTTGCGCTGTGGAATCAGGGTGTACAGGTGGTTGGCCGCAAGCAAGGTCCGGTTTCCAGCCTCACAGCGCACGGTTCAAGAAGTATGGCTGCTTGGGTGCAGGGTCTGGCCACAAACCAAGACCTCTGGCCAACTATTAATGTTGCTTTTAAAAACTTCATTCAGTGAATAAGATAGGGTTATAATAAAATTATGACTCACGTATTCACATGTGAATAAAAACCTAAGAAAAGTACTGAAAAACACACAAAATGACACTATGGTGACAAACCAAAACCATGGACACCTGAAACTGGCCAGTTATGGCCCGCTATGCAAATTTTAATTTGCGCCCTTGTAAAGAAACCCATAGGTCACCCTGAGAGTGGACTGCTTATGTCCTCACACACGATGTGGCAGATGCCATGAGAAATTACACCAATGAGCCCTCCCGTGGCATTATATATCACCGTACTGTTGACATTATCAATGACATCAGTATGAATATAGTTTAATTTCCTAGTTTGGCCATGTGTTAGTACTTAATGATGTTGTGTTGTTAACACTGGCATACATACTGAGGGCTTACAAACAGTCCATGTGTTTCATATGAAGCGTACTGGGGGTGGGGAGGGGTGGATGGGGGGGTTACGGCTGTAAAGTTTCCAGAGAGGAGCATATTGAAGTGTTTTCTTATTTTTGAATGGTCTCCATAACGTTGCATAACTTTTTTTCTCAGACAGATGCCAGTTTATGGATTTGGGACAAATCTTTCATTTAGTTTCAAAGCAGTTTGTCATGCTTGCATCAGTTGCATGTTTTTGTAAAAAGACATTGTCCAGTTATGACTTTGGTTGTTCAACATATGCTTAAAACCTATTTTTCTTTCACACGACTCTGTCATCTGTTTCCATACTTGTCATCCAGTGCATTCTCGGTGCAAAACAAATGTGGTGACATTGGATGCAAACCTTTTAAAGCTATTTCTCGGTCTGTGCGTTACATGGAAGAACTCATGTTAAAAGTGCTCTTTTGCTGTACCTCTGGATACATCTGAAGCTATAAAATCCAATAGTGCACGTGTGTGCATCCACTCGCACATATATCACAATTCACAGTAAAATGAACCACCGTGGAATCGTTTGCCCCATGTTTCACTGCTTCCCACAGGCCTCAACAGAGTCACTGACATGGGAACCGTTCTCACCCAGCAAAAAGTAGTTCACCTCCTTCGACGTCAATGTGATCACCTGTCGCCAATGTCGCTTTTTCTCCTTTCTTGGAGATTTAGTAGTATGAGAGGGATGTTCAATGGCAACACAAGCGACTCTTATCTGCTACTTCATCTTCCGTTAACCGACTGAGCTAACTTTTACATCTCCAACATTTCTTTGAAGTCCAGATACAGACCTGTCAACTCACACAGTGCCATTATTCCGGCTCCTTTTGCAAGGTCACCAGGCGAGGAGCTAAAATCACACGGTGGCAGGAAAAACAAGGTAGAAACCACAGCTCAAAGTGGCTTTCCAGCAGTGGCGGCTCCTTCGCTATGGTAGAAGAGCGTTATCCATGCTACATGCAGGCTGCGTTACAGCCTGCGTGGAGAACATGCCCAGGTCCCTGTTCCCTGGTTCAGCGTCAAACCAGGACGCTCAAAACTAATCACAATGCTGCATTGCATCATGTGACTGGTAAGGGGAGCCTGGGTGCCGACCATTCACAACGCTATTGGTCAGTGGGGCCTGGCTGTGCTTCGTGTTCCTCGGGGAGAGCAGGAGCACAGGCACGGGACCCGGCGGCAAGGTAAGTTAATATATATATTTTTTTTAGGTCGAGCATCAGCGCATGCGCTGTCTGCAAGACCTCCTGTATTTAATTATCTGACTTTTTCCCGCCTGCTACTTAGCATTGGTTGACCCCCGTGGCACTCTTCTTTGGTGCCACGTAACTTGTCCAATTGCCGAAACGTCACTTCCTTTGAAGGCTAAGGAGCACCAGTAAAGTACTGTTTCCTTACGCCTTCAGTGTTGACTTTACGCCTTCAGTGTTGATCTGTTGTTTTGTTGAACTCTTTTTCTTATACTGCATTGCCATTTATTCGTTCTTCTTTCTGCTGACTTGTGCCTTTCTTGTCTTCAGGCTCATGAGGTGTTATTAGTCTGCACTAACATAAACTGCACTAACGTAAGCGTGGGAAATGCTGCAATGGGAAGTGGGGGCAAAAAGGATGCTGCTTTTATCCTGGCTGCTTTGAGAGGTCTCCCTGGCCTCATAAGGTTGGTCTGTGTCCTTCTGCAGCTGCAGAACAGAATACAAATAGTCCAACTCCTACCCGTCCACCCGACCCCCAACCACTGGTCGTGGTGAGCTCCGGCTTGGTGCTCCTCGCCCCATATCTCTTCTTTGCCGTCCAGGAAATCAATTTTTACCCCGGTGCTGAGCAGCAGAAGAGCTAGACCTGGCACAGCGCCCAGACCCGAGCTTACTTCCTTTGAGCGCAGACAGCAGCAGCAGCTTATTTCACCGGGACTAGGACATGATCCGCCCAGGACTCTCTGTTGCCACTGTAGTATCAAGCATTTGCAATGCAATAGGTATTGCATTTGCAACACTCTGAGCTATTGCCATTGTAAAGGACAATGAATAAAAGGCATTGGGCCATGTGTATCAAAAAAGAGTTTAGCGATGTTCAAATTGCAATTTTTAGAGAATCGCAATTAGAGAATCGCAAAATGCAATGTATCAAGGATTTGCTATCATTTTTGCGAATCCAACATATTCCTTATTTGCGAATCGCAAATTGAGATTCGCAAATAAGGAAAACCCTCCTATTCATTCCTATGGGCTAGGAGGCCCATAGGAACAAATGGCAAGACATTCTCAATTTGCGAGTACCAATTAGAGAATCGCAAATCGAGAATGCAATTTCAAGGTTGCAAGGGTGTCAAAAGTACACCCTGTTGTACCCCTGAAATATGCATGTGTTCACATTTTACGCACATACATGCCCTGAAGGCATGTATGTGCAACAGATGGCACTTTTAAAAATCAAAAAAGTGCTTTTTTAAAGAAAATCGCAAATTACCACCAACTTAAAGTTGGTGGTAATTTGCAATTCCTTAAGGCCAAATAGCAAATTTGTGGTGCTTCCAGAATTGCATTTAAGGAATCGCAATTTGCAATTCCTTAATTGCATTTGCAAAATAGAGAATTGCAAATTTTGCAATTCTCTATTTTGTGATGGCTTTTTGGGATGATACATCCCAAAAGGCTTTTTCCAATTCTCAAACGGGCCGATTGTGAGAATCTGACCATTTGCAAATGGGAAAAAGGCTTGATACATATGGCCCATTGTCCTTTACAATGCCAATAGGTCAATCCTTCTTGACCTCACGGCAGCATTCGATACCATTTCTCACTCCATTCTGCTCAACAGACTCAAGGACATCGGGGTTACTAATTCTGCCCTAGCCTGGATAAGTTCCTTCCTCTCCGACAGGTTTCAAACTGTCACACTCGGTCCCTTCCATTCGAAAGAAAAAAAAGTCTTTTGCGGAGTTCCCCAGGGCTCCATTCTGAGTCCCCTTCTTTTTAATATATATCTCATCCCTCTGCTTACCCTTGTTGAATCGTTCGGCATAACTGTCACGTCTTATGCCGACGATACTCAACTTGTCATCCCCATCGACGACAATTCAAACACGGCCGAACTCAACCTTAAGCACTGTCTCACTGCGGTCTTTCAATGGATGGATGCCAACCACCTCCGATGCAACTCGAATAAAACCGAGATCCTGCCCATTGGTAAGAACGCTTCTTTTTGCCCCGCCGTGTGGTGGCCTGATAATTCCGCCGCCCCTCCTCAGACAGTTTCATCAGCCAGAAACCTCGGAGTTATTTTTGATTCCGATCTCTCTTTCGATACCCACGCCACGACCGTAGCAGGTAAATGCTTCGGCATCATAAAGTCCCTGAGAAAGTTCTTTGACTTCCTCCCGCTCGACTCCAGAAAGACCATCGCGGTAGCCCTCATCCTCTCTCGAGTGGACTACTGTAACGGCCTCCTGGCAGGGACCAAAAAGTCCACCCGGCTGAAACTTCAAAGCGTCCTGCACACTGCTGCGCGTCTTGTCCTTAAACTCCCACGCAGATCCTCAATCTCCTCTGCTCTGAAAGCCTTACATTGGCTTCCCTTGCATAAAAGAATACTTTTTAAAATTCTCATTGTAGCTTTCCGAGCCTTCAACAAATCCGGTCCTGCATATCTGTCAATCCGCTTTCCCCACTACACACCAGGCCGCTCCCTTAGATCCTCGCAAGAAAACCTCATGACCCCCTCCAAATTCAATCTGAAGTCCAAAGGCGGTAAAACACTTAGTACCCTGGCTATCAGAGCCTGGAACAGCATGCCAAGGCATCTCAGACTTCAGACGCTTGAAAAGCCGTTTAGGAAACACCTTAAAACGTGGATTTTTAATCTCTCTGATGACTGGACTAAAGCAGCCATCTAGCCCCCCACCATCTTCCTTGTGATTTGGTCTTTTGGTTTGTCAGCGCCATGATGCTCCCTCCGGAGCGAACGTTCGCGCTCTATAAATACCCATCCAAATATCCAAATATCCAAACTCTCGCAAATGTGAAACCTATTGCATTGTAAATGCTTGTTTAGAAGGTGGGATGGACTAATTTAATATTAACTTGTATGTCTTTAGCTCAGCGAGGAATCATGCATTCTACTACTACTTAGTATCCATAGCGGCAGTAAATCAAAGAAAAACATCCTTAAGGCAGCTCACCGGTTGAAATTATCATTAAACATTAACTGCCACAACTAGGCATTAGTCTTTAGCTTTTAAAGAACACAACTTTTTTCCTTCGGATAAAGGATGCTACCTTTATGCAGCGCGGGCTGGTGACGTAGATGGACGCGAGTAAACCACACAAGGGCATTGTAGAGAAACCGCTCGAGGGCAGCCTTATGTAATTTGTGGTTTACAGGCTGTGCGAGTTGCACATTTGTTGATGTTCACAAAAGTGTTGCCTATGACATTACGGGTTTTTGTTTATTTGTAGTGCAGAATCTACGGCGATTTATGTACACGGAGTTAGAAAAATAAATCGGAACACTCGGGGAACTGTCAGTAATCTGAAAAAACCTAAATGAACTGGTTGGTCTCAGCTCTCCAGTCTGTCAGATTTTGTCTGGCAGCAGTGACTTTGGATTCGAGGACTTGCACTTCATCACTCCAGATTCACAGGTTTGGATTGGATTTTCATTTTTGATTAATTCCAGTTTTCAGACGGTTAGAGGTTAATCAGAAAGAAAGTGAAATAGATTCCTCAGATTATTCTCTAATTTTCAATTGTTCAAGTAGAAACCAGTTATGCATTTCACTAGTGGCAGTTAATTACATTGGCATTTTGTGCTAGTTACAACAAACAAGCATTTTCAATACAATAGGTCTTGCTTTTGGAAACTTTGACCTACTAGTAATGTAAATGACAATGCCTTTTATTATTGCAGGTTTTTTAAACACATAAATAAAAGGCAATTTCATTTACATTGTCAATAGCTCAAAATCTCGCAATTGCGAGACCTATTGCATTGCAAATGCTTGTTTTAATATGCGGACCTTCCCGCACCCCCGCATGACCGCCTTCTCCCCCGCGAACCCGAGCGCCTGCCCCGCCATCCGCAAGCCTTGCCAGCCTCCACTGGGTTCCAGTTTGTCTCTGGGGGCAGTAAGCGGCTGATGTTCATTAATCGGTTGAAAACAACTCAGGACTTCGGCAACAGACTCAGTGACCCTTTTTTGGCTGGGGCTGGGGTGGTAGGCTTGGTGAAGGGAAGGCCTCACCCACTCTTTATACAGTGAAATGTGTTTACAGGTTGGCAGGTCTGCAACTAACATGTCAAAAATTATACAGACTGGCACATGACATGCAATATCATGTGACTTATCTTTTACAAACAAATTGTTCACAACTGCATCAACACATGTTTGAAATTAGAGACAGACAGGCCTACAGAGCAATTAAGAGATTTTCCATGGAGCGAGTTCCTTGGAAAGTTGGTATGGCTATAGTAGTGCATCACGTATCAATATATGACTGACTCTTCCTAGTGCTACCAATCTGTCTATCACAGAGAGAAGCAACCTGTCCTTAAAGGTAGAGGGGCCTGCCACACCTTTTTTGCAGAAATGAAGAGTGTCAGTCAGGCTGCGCGAAGGTCAGCCTGACAGACACTTCTTATGTTCAGGTCAGGCAGTCAGGCGCTATACTTGCGCTAAATGAGCTGAACTTTGCCGGGCAGAGAATTTCCAAAGCCCTTTGGGTGTGACCTCCTCAGCCCAGCAAATAAAATCAAGGTCTTTCCCCTCATAACGAAGCGGGCATCAGCGACAGACTAACCTGTGTGCTTCAGTTTTAAGCCCTGAAATTCCCAGGGCCGAGTGTCAATCAATGACACTTTGTCACAGAGTGGGCTCAGGTCAGCAACTCTCACTGACCCCATCCCACTATATGACGAGAGGGGACTGTCACCTCCTCTCAATGGCTGATGCAAGGTCAGCCAATGAGAGGAAGTGGCTGTCCCAACACTCCAGGAACCTCGTAGCTTTCCCTCGAACCACCCGAGATCACCACTGCAGCTAGTAAGTTGTGTTTTCTATGTTTGATATGTGCATGCTAGTGGGTATGTAGAAATGTATGTATATTTGTGCGCGTGTGCTGTGAAAGGGTGTATTTGTGTGTATGTGTTTGTGAATGCTTGTGCTTGTGTGCACACTTGCGAATGCATGAGCATAAGTGAGTGTGCATGTAGATGTGCGTATGTGTCTGCTTGAGTGGTCCACCCACTCCCCTCCTACTCAAATTACCAGCCGCCACTGATCAGACACTGGGATGAAATCTCACAAAATCCTGAGTGCTGAAATGGGCCCGCCAAATTCAATAGCATAATTCCAAATAATGCACCCCCCACTAGCCACCTATGCAAAATGTGATAAGCGGCGACTGAGACTTCTATAGCTCACAGACATTCCAAGGTCTTAGGCTGAATGTCCCATCCCCCACGCCACTGGTGCTGAAGGTGCCTGCGTAAAGCCTCTGTCCCCAATGTACAGGGTTGGACTGGCCTATAAGGTAATCTGGCAGCGCCCGACGGGGCTGTTCTCATAGACTGTTTTGTGGGCCGTTTTTGGGAAGCTTGTGGGCTTTATTGTCTGCTGGGCTTGTTTTTACTGTTGATTTCTCTGCAAATAACACAAACATTGACTGCAGCAGGCAAAAACTCATGAAGTCGTCCATACCTTGCAAAACACTTATCAGGGGTCTTTCCAAGTTCAAAATTGCCTCAATTTGCAAACATGGGCCACTTTTTTTGCTTTTTAAATCACTAACAGGGTCTCTTTTATTTTGGTGGCTGGCCTTTTTTATGTCTCAGTCCGACCCTGCCAGTATATATGTATACAATAAAGACTGCCTTACCAAATGGAAGTGGTTAAGCTAAAAAACGGCATACGGCGTGTTTATTATTCGTCTCCAGCTCTCTCTCTCTCGGAGGAAATATCACCACAGAACTCAACATTCTAAACAGTAGGAATGTTCCAATGGGGGTGGGGAGGGTGGAGAAGGAAGATGAACACACGGAGGAATGGAAAAGTCGGCAGGGGAACAGCTAAGCGTCAACTAATGTTAATAACAACACAAATGAACTTACGGTGGGTGGTCGCACTTTCTCTGCCGGAACCGAACGCCAGTGCCACAGGTCCGGCTGCACATGCTCCACGGGCTCCACGCGCTCCAGTCCCCATCCACGTGCTCCGGGATCGGAGTTTTGCTGACGCATTCACCCGCCCGGCACCACTGCAACACAAGATCTCTTTAGCAGACCATGGAGGGTTTTTTGGGTAGAAGCATGCACAGTTAAATGCAGTTTTGTTTAGGTAAGTGCTGCTGAATGCACAGTAGGATGACCAACCGTCTGTAAATTTCACGGACTGCCCGTAATTTGTGCCTCTTGTCCGTTGTCCGTTAGGGTTTCTTCCACGGACGCCTTTTGTCCGTAATTTTAGACATTTGCTGAGCTGCCCCCTGCAAGCAGGCTGTAACTAACTGCAGGGGGCAGCTCATGCTCCTGCTGTGATCAGTGGCCTGCAGCAGCCCCTCCCCGACCTGGCACAGACTGCTATCAGGCCCATTTTCATTCTGGATGCTGGCCTAATTATCACATACAGAATGATAATGGGTCTCTCTGCCCTGTGACAGCATTTCGGATCCAGTGTTTTTTTAGGTCTCGCCTTTTCCATTGGAAAATGGCGAGAATTCAAGTGCTCGATCGAGTAGTCAAACCACTGCAGTTTCGACTGCAGTTTCTTCACAGTGCATGTGACCACAAGCCTCTCGTGAACGAGCCCAGCCAGCCCAGCCTCCCTCACACAGCTTCTCCCAGCCATATGGTTGTTCGAGTTGCCCACCCCCTTCCTCTCCAGCGCCTGCCTTCCTTGACTCGCATTAGATCATCAGAGGCAGCCCAGCCCCCTCTCCATATGGGCAGCCCACCCCCTCCCTCTCCAACGCCTGCCTTCTCTCTTTGTGTACTTGCTCCAAATTAAGTGGTTAATTGGGCCGCTTTGATTTCCAGTTTACTTCCAACTTCTATCACCAGTGTGCATAGGTGATTTCACACAATCTCTGTTAATCTCAGCAGAGCGTTTTTGACTTGGTTCATTTACACAAATAGCTCACTTCTGCTGCTGCACCAGGTATGACTATCTTGCTACAACCAAACCTATCCGCCACCAGTCTTTCTTTAACATCTAACCCATGTTTAACAATCTTTAAAAAAAAAACATAACATACAGCCTAACACTGGCTGCTTGGCTATAATTCGTAATTCATAAGCATCAAACTATTTTATAAGTAACTGACTCAGTCCTAGCCTTACCAGCCCTTCACACCAAAATGCACTCTGACAGGCATCTGTTGCTTCCCCAGCGTCTCGGCCTCACTTCTCCTCCCCCCTAATTACATCCCGCTTTCACTTGAAAGGGACCGCCAATGCTTGTTTCATTAGCTCCCCATCTCTCATTCTGTCATCTTCCCCCTCGTCCCTCCCCCCCACGGGTCTCTTCTTTCCTTTTAAGAAGGCCCGCAGTTCACTAATGGAAATGTGGCATTGCATGGCATTTTAAACATTTTGTGTGTGCGCGCGCACGCACCACTGGGATGTGCATCTTTGTATTGCAGAAATAAGCAGCAGATTTAGGGCATTGTTTCTGCAAAATAAGAAATTCCAATGGCAGTCTGACTTCATTATGTTTCTTGCGGGAGCACCTTCTTTGGTTATGCCGCTCGGATTTCCCCAATATCTTGCACGCACAATCAGCAGGTTGCTTGTCAGAATGGTGTTATAAAGAATAACATTATCCCGGGGCCAATAGAGAAGAACCTTCAGATAGTTTAATATGCAATTTGACGGTATGAAAATTAACAAGGATAATCTTGTACAAAGGTACACCACACATTTGTACGCAAACAGACCTTCAATAATACTTACATGCGTGGGAATGCGCACATCAAGGCACAGGCTCATGCATGAGCACAGGTGCCTAAATAATTACATACATGCAAATAGACACGCACTCACATTTCTATAAACATGCACATTCATACATGCAGTCTCATATGCATACATTGCATTTCCATACCAAACACACATGCAAGCCCACACTGCACAATCACACGTGCACCCTCACAAACAGCCTTCTTCCTTCCTAAAACACAGCTTATTTTTGTTAATGGCTTTTTTATATGCGTGTCTGTGGTGTTAAAAATGTCAGCATAGCATTCCCCATAGCTCCCCGTGACCCCCTCCCTCCCTCTTCTCTCCTCGCTCCTTGTGCTCCCTCCTTCCACTCAGCATTGAACATGTGCCCCGGTGCCTTCAGAGGAAACCACGACTCTTCAATCTTTTTAGAACAACGTCCGCTCATCTCATTCTACCTCTCCCTTCCCCCCCCCCGTGTTGGTCCGTCACCTCTTGCTTTTGGAGACAGTTATATGGCTGCAATAAAGCACAGCAGCAATGCCCCATTCTCAGCTCTTCACAGCGCACTCTCTAGCTGTGCTGTGACAAAAGGAGAAGGAAGGGCCCTCAGCCCAACCCCAGGGGGCAGCCACTTATCCTGATAGCAGGGCACTTACTGGGCAATAGTATCTCCTCCCAAGGGGATTTACAGAAATGAGGATTTAATGGCAGATAAGCACATGCAGCCTGCCAATTTCCGGTCCAATTGGACATCAAGGCCCCATATAGGCACAAAGCTTTAGCGCACAAAGCTAGAAACTACTGCACATGCAACGCCACTCACACATGCAACGCCACTCACACATGCAACGCCACTCACACATGCAACGCCACTCACACATGCAACGCCACTCAACCACGCAACGCCACTCAACCACGCAACGCCACTCTACCACGCAACGCAACTCTACCACGCAACGCCACTCACACACGCAACGCCACTCACACACGCAACGCCTCACACACGCAACGCAACTCACACACGCAACGCCACTCACACACGCAACACCACTCACACACGCAACGCCACTCACACACGCAAAGCCACTCACACATGCAACGCCACTCACACATGCAACGCCACTCACACACGCAACGCCACTCACACACGCAATGCCACTCATACATGCAACCCCACTCACACACGCAGCGCCACTCAACCACGCAACACCACACAACCACGCAACGCCACTCAACGCCACTCACACACGCAACGCCACTCACACACGCAACGCCACTCACACACGCAACGCCACTCACACACGCAACGCCACTCACACACGCAATGCCACTCACACACGCAACGCCACTCACACATGCAACGCCACTCAAACATGCAACGCCACTCACACATGCAACGCCACTCACACACGCACACATGCAACGCCACTCACACATGCAACACCACTCACACACGCACACATGCAACACCACTCACACATGCAACGCCACTCACGCATGCAACGCCACTCACACATGCAACGCCACTCACACATGCAACGCCACTCACACATGCAACGCCACTCACACATGCAACGCCACTCACACACGCAGCGCCACTCTCAGACACACAACGCCACTCACACCCATGCAAGCCCACTCTCACATACGCAACGCCACACTCACCCATGCAACGCCACACTCACCCATGCAACGCAACTCACCCACACAACGCCACTCACCCACGCAATGCCACTCACCCACGCAACGTCACTCACCCACGCAACGCCACTCACCCACGCAACGCCACTCACCCACGCAACGCCACTCACTCAAAGCCACTCACACCCACGCAGTGCCACTTTCACCCACACTGTGCAGTGCACAATAGGCCTCGCAGTAGGAAAGTTGGAGCTATTGGTTTTGTAAATGACAAAGCCCTTTATGTTTTTAAAATGAAAACAAAAATAAAAGGCATTGTTATTTGCAATTGTAATAGCTCCAACTTTCCTACTGCGAGACTTATTGGCAACGCCAGTGCTTGTTTTTCCAGTGGGGGTGAGGGGGAATCGAAATGACCTGATAAAATAAATAAATAAAACCTTTCAGCATCTCTGAGGTTTTAACTATTACGTGCCTGCTTGAAATGATGTACATGCTTTAATAGGGGCTTCTGAAGAGGTTTGCATGAGTTCTTGAAAATGGTAGACGTGTATATTGTGACAGACATCTCTGTATGGAGTGGGCTACAGTATAATATGCAATGTGTCTTTGGCATGATAAGAATGTCAAGTGTTGGTAAAGCAATAACGTGCAAGGGGCCAAGGTCTCCAAAAAAATAACAGACTGTGTGTCAAAGGATCTGTGCAAAGGCACTGTCACAGGGGACTCTGCAAAGTGGGAGAGGTAAGGCGGGTGTCCTTGGAGGTCTTGTCATAAATGACTTGTGCTGTTTTTATGACATCATACACTTTTAGGGCTACAATGTTAGAAGCACGAAGTAGGTGAGTGAGCGCTGCACCTCTTTCAAGGCCCTCTCTGGCAAATACGTTGAACCAAAGAGAAATTAACTGCTTTATTCAGTACATTATAAAGTATGCCTTAAAGTGTCACACAGAATGTATTGAAATGTCACACGTGACATAAGCAAGCTGCAGAAATGGAAATGTTACTCATAACGAAACTGAAAACTTAGCAGATATGTGAGTAAATCACTTCAAAACAAGCCAAAATATGGGTGATAACTTCTTGTTTAGTGTTTTTTTCATTGATTGGCGAGTTTCTGCATGTAAGTCTCTTTGGGGGGGACATGTGAATGGTTGCAAGAAAGTATTAATGGGTGAGGATAGATAGATGAACAAGTTTATTGGTGGGTGGATGAACGAATGCAAGAGGAGATGAGGTATGTGGGTGAGCGCACAGATGAATGACCTGGTGGCTGAGTCAATGGATGAGTGAGTGCATGTATGAATGAGTGCTACTTGGATAGATTAGTGAATGAATAGTATAATACAACAATCAAGGAATAACTGTGTGCATGTAGTGATTACCAAGAGCATGAACAGATCGATGGATGAATAGATTAACAGATCGTATTGATGGACAAATGAGTGTGCAGGCAGAAGAGAGAATGGATGAGTTGAGCTGAGATCTGCACTTCAGTCACAGTCTGCACAAAGTTGAGTTCAGCGTCAGTGAGGCTGGTTCAGGCTCCACGCGGGGGCCTCTCACACATCCTACTGCCCTTCCATTACTGGTGCTGAGTGTTGTGAGAAGTTGGCCTGATATGTGATGTACACTATTCTAGTGGGCACCCTGTATCAGTCCAAACAACCCTTATAGTGATGGTTGTAAAGTCAACCTTATAGACCAGCTATCCTAGAGGTAGCATGGACAAAGCAGTCTAAGGCTAAAACTTCAGAGGGAATGTAAAGCCAGCTGTTTTACCATATGTAACCCCTTGAATACCAAATGAAAGGACACCACACAGGATATATATAAAATATATATGTATTTATTTCTAAACAACCCCTCTGAGCTCTTTATGAGATCAGAGGCACAAGCACATAACAAGTTACTTAATTATCATACAATAAGTTGCACAAAATACAGTAGAGCCCATGGGGCACTTCAAACCATATAATAAAATAGTGGTATAAGAACCACGTCACAAACAAAGGAAAGGCCTAGGATCTAGGGAATCGCTGGGACTTCACTGAACTACCGAAGGATAGGAAGTAGGAGGCCCACGAGAGGCGTGTGCAGTGTCTTTACACACACACAAGTTACCATAGAGTTAGAATGGGAACAAAAGAATTAGAAACTAGTTATTTTAGGTCACTTCCGGATGGACTAGGAGAAAGCTACTTGAAAGTTAGACACTAGGATAGTTAATACCCACAGGAGCGCCGGAGTACTTGTGTTACCTCACCCACAGGAAGCGGGTGCATAGGTGTCAAATTGTGTCGGATTTCGTCGCTGAATCCTATGGAGCCTTGAAGAAAGATGCTGCAGGCGACCAGGAGAGAAGTGTCCGGTTGGATCCAAGGGCGGATCGAGGATGAAGAGTACCTGAAAGCAGAGGGGACAGAGTCTGGGTCCCTAGCCAGTGACCAGGAAGGAACCAGGCGATGTTGCGAAGCAATCAGGTGATGTTGTGAAGCTGGTCTCTGCAGCCACATGGACCAGGAGGTGTCAACGACAACCAGGAGTCAGGCACATACTGTCCCACAAAGGCTCTCGCTGTCGGCGGTGTCGGCTTCCGGATTGGAGTCAACAAGCCTTGGATAAGGCAACCCACGCAGGAATCGAAGATGGCTTCTTAATCTGACCAGCACGGTCTGATGGGCTGCTCCTTTTCAGGAGAACAAGGGCCAGTCTGGAGCAACCAGACCAGTGGTGTAGATTCAAGTTTTCGTTGACACAGAGGCCACTAGCCAAGGGGCAAGTGACCGGACAGGCGCGTCAAGCAAGAAAATGCAAAAGGGCCCCACGCAGCACTCGTGGAGTGTGGAGGGATGATCTTTGGTGCAGATGATGCTTGGGGCTAGGGCTTCTCAATCCCCAATGCACAACTTCAAGGGTGCCTCAGAAGTTGCATGGAAAGCAATTCGCTGGCTTTCCAAGATGGCCAGTCCCACGTCGCCTCCACGGGTCTCAGCTTTGCTGTGGCTGTGGATCGGGCTGAAGGAAGTCTGGAAGCCCGGGTCTTGTCATGCTCTGTGTTCGGGCTCCAGCGGGAGCGACGACAAAGCAAACCGTTGATCGCTTGATGGTGCCTGCTTGTGCAGGGTGGTCACTCCTTGACCACAAGGGAGATTCTTCAGTCTTCTATCTTCAAGTAGAACGTCGAAGGTCCAGAGTTTCGTTATACGTTTCAGTCAGGATTAATCTAAAGTCTTGGGGCTCAGCTCCTACCTATATACTAAATCTAGGGGCTGGATTACCTGCTAGGTCCCTCCAATGGGTGGGACCAGGGAAGGGGGTGGTTACACCCCTTTCCCTTTGTCCAGCTTCGCGCCAGAGCTGGGGATGGAGTGCCCCAGCACTGGTTTGAACTGGACTATGCATGGGACACCTTGTGTGCCCCAGGCAGTGTCTCGTTTCATTCAGCCCTCCCTGCCCCAATACACTAGAGCCTGTCTGGGGTGGTGCTAGCACCTCCCAAGACAGGAAACCTATTGTCCAAGCCTCCCTTGCTTGAAGGACTCCCAGCAGCAGGAGGTCAGACTTGTGTCTGTGGCAGCAGCATCAATTTTGTGATGCGGAGACGCTGGTTAACTTTAACCGGGATTAGTAGGAACAACATGTCTTCTCTCTCTAGACAGGTGGAATGCTTACCCCGTCGCCAGAACTGGCGAGGAGGTAGTATTCCAAAGCGTATGACACCTTACATGACATGTAAGACCTCAAGAACTTTTGGCCCATCTCCCTGCTCCCTGCTCTCCTTCCCGGCGAAGGTCATCGAGAAGATCGCCAACATCAAGATCCTAGACCCATCGCAATCAGGATTCAGACAGAACCACAGTACCGAAACAGCCCTCATCGCCACCACAAACGACATCCGACGCCAACTAGACAACGGTGAAACCTCTGCCCTCATCCTCCTGGACCTGTCTGCCGCCTTCAACACGGTCTGCCACCGCACGCTAAGATCGCGCCTCCAAGAAGCCGGAATCCGGGAGAAAGCCCTGGACTGGACATCCTTCTTCCTCACGGGCAGAACCCAGAGAGTCCGCCTCCCACCCTACAGAGCAGAAGCAACCGACCTCATCTGCGGCGTTCCCCAGGGCTCATCCCTCAGCCCGACGCTGTTCAACATCTCCATGGCCCCCCTCGCACAAGTGGCACGCCAACACGACCTGAACATTATCTCCTACGCCGACAACACCCAGCTCATCCTCTCCCTCACCAAGGACCCGCTCACCGCCAAAACCAACCTCCACGAGGGTATGAAGGCCGTCGCCGAGTGGATGAGGAACAGCCGCCTGAAGCTGAACTCGGACAAGACAGAAGTCCTCATCCTCGGCCCATATATGTCTGCCTGGGACGACTCCAGGTGGCCGACTGCACTAGGAACAGCTCCGACACCCAAGAACCACGCGCGCAACTTGGGATTCATCCTTGACTCCTCCCTCTCCATGTCCAAGCAGGTCAACGCCGTCTCCTCCTCCTGCTTCAACAACCTCCGCATGCTCCGCAGGATCTACAAGTGGATCCCGATCGAAACCAGAAGAACGGTGACCCAAGCCCTCGTCAGCAGCCGGCTGGACTACGGCAACGCAGTCTTCGCCGGAATCCCCACCAAACCCCTACAACGACTACAACGCATCCAGAACGCCTCGGCCTGCCTGATCCTCAACCTCCCCCGCCGCAGCCACATCACCCCTAACCTGAGAGACCTGCACTGGCTCCCCATCAAAAAGAGGATCACCTTCAAACTCCTCACCCACGCACACAAAGCGCTCCACAACTCTGGACCAGCGTACCTGAACCGCAGACTCAACTTCTACACCCCCGCCCGCCAGCTCCGTTCTGCAAGCCTCGCCCTCGCCGCCGTCCCCCGGATCCCACGAAGCACCTTTGGAGGCAGATCCTTCTCCTTCCTCGCGACCAGGACCTGGAACACACTCCCAACCCACCTACGGCAGACCCAGGACCTACTCGCCTTCAGGAGGCTACTCAAGACCTGACTCTTCGAGCAGTAGCAGCAGCCCCCCCCCCCACACCTCCCTTTAGTGCCTTGAGACCCTCGCGGGTGTGTAGCACGCTCTATAAATACTGTGATTGATTGGTTGATTGATTGATTGATTGATTGACCTAAAAGTTGGTGTAATGTTTAAAAAGGCATTGGGCTTCCTACTCATTTTGTGTCTTGTGGTAATGAGAAACGCTGTATTAGAGGAGGCCTATTTCTTGTCACTAGACAGGCCAAACAGCTAAAACATGTGGCAAGAGCATGAGGCTCAGATTCCATCTAGCGATAGTCCTCTGGGATGGGAAAACAATGGAGCAGTCCCATCATTAAGCAGAGACGAAAGAGCCCCTGGTATCTCTTTGTAGACCTCTAAGTCTGCCAAAAATGTTTCACATATTTCAGTTTGGCCACCTTTTCTGCTAGATATATGGAGACATTCTGGGCCATTGTCCATTGAAAAAGTATGGGTGTTTCTTCCCTGGTACTGCAATCAGTGACTGAATATTTGTCACTTTCTTCTACATTGGGTTCTGATCGTGGATATGTAGCAGCTGAAGAACACCAAGATTGAGTGAGGTAAAGCCCTGGTGAGACTACTTTAATTCCTGAGAAACCATGCTGTCAAGCTGAAGGACTGTAGAAAGGGATGGATCTCTCTCCTTTTGCAGCTTTTCATGAGATCTAGAAGGTGGCAAAACATTTCAGAATTAGACAAAGCAAGGTCACGCTGTCCTTGACCTCTTGAGGAAATATCCAAAGAAGGGGGGTCAGAGGGAAGACACCGAACAACTGCCCTGACCAGTCAGTCATGAGATCATGCATTTTTATTCAGCTAGGTCACAAAGAGATCTGACTCCAGGTCTATAAAAGGTAGTCAAGTACCATGGGCCACATGCATCATTGTTTGATTTTGCAATTCCTAATTTGTGATTTTTAGGGAATCGCAAATTAGGAATTGCAAAATGGGATGCATGATTTTTTTCCCATAATATTTGTGAATCGGTAAAAATCGCAATTTTTACCGAATCGCAAATATTATGGGAATACTAAATTGCAATTTCGCAATTACCATTGATTCCTATGGGCCAAAAGGCCCATAGGAATCAATGGGAAGGCATTTTCAAATTGCGATTTTCTTTTTTAGAATCGCAATTTGTTCATGCATTACCTGGGTGCAGGGGGGGTCCAAAAGGACCCCCCCTGCACCCCTGTAATGTATTTTTAAGTGCATGTTTCACACACACATGTCCTAAGGACATGTGTGTCTGTAACATTACACTTTAAAAAATGCATTTTTGTGCATATTTAAACATTTTCGCAAATTACCACGAGGTTCAACCTCGTGGTAATTTGCACCCCCTATTTTGAAATTCGCAAATTTCAAAACAATGATGCATTGCTTTTAAGGAATCGCAAAATTGCGATTCCTTAAAAGCAATCGCATTTTTGGAAATCGATAAAAATAGCGATTTTCACAAAAATGCATGATGCATCCCAAAAACGTATTTAGGAAGTGCAAACGGCCGAATTTACCGATTCGCACCGTTTGCACTTCCTAAATAGGTTGATGCATGTGCCCACATATGTTGTATCTCTCTCATAAGGTACTTTTAGTTGCCAAAACAGGTTGTCCATCAACAGCATGACCACATCTGTAACGTCAGATATCACGTTGGGGCCTTTTAGGAAAATGCACACACACTCAGTTTTACATTGCTAGTTGGCAGAGTGGAAGCCTGTGCTGTCTCGTCTGCTGATGTACAAGGGCAACACTACCGTCCATGTGAAACATTACCACGTTGGACTTAATCACTCACAAGCCAGCTAGTAGAGAGTCTGCTCTGAAGCCGAAAATATTTATGTGCAGTATATTTGGTATTTGCAAAACAGCACATACAAAAAATGTCTCCACAGTAGGCCCCCAAAACAAACTAAAATGAAGCTATTCAAACCAAGTCCTAAAGACTTTGGGGCCAACGCACCAACTAGTTTGTAGTTTGAGATCATGATCTCATATACTGCTACTTCCCAAGAAGATGTTGTGCTGGATGCATCTGCCACCTGCCATAATGAACCTCTCCACTGCAAAATGCCACAGATGTGAAAGAGATCTGTGGTTTACTTTATTGTCATAATCATTTTTTAAGGAGAAAATAACCTTGCAGGTATAGTGAGCAGAACTGTTTCAAAGAACAAAGAATGGGATTCTCTTTGACAGAACATGAGAATTTTTCTAATGTTATGGTGAACCTTAGCGCAAAAGGGATCTGAGGAACCAGGTTTAAGCTGAACACACACAAGTCCTGAGAGAAGAAGTTTAAACAATAGTCTTAGAGCAGCCTATGAAGAGACAAAAGTGTGAAGTCCTATCAAGCTGCTTTATTTAAAAAAGAAGTTTTTTTTACTATGGTTCTTGCATGCAGTGACATGGAAATGTGCGTCTAGAAGACCCACTGAGCATAACCATTCATTGTGCTCAATTGCGGCTCGTACCTGTGCTAAAGTCAGCATTGTGAAATTCTGGGATGTAGTTAACGGTTCAGAATATAGAAACCAGCACCCATTCTCATGTAGCAGGAATAGATGCTCAACAACGGCTTGAGAGGAGGGACTGGTAGCATAGCTCCTAAAAGGAGAAACCTATGGAACTACTACACATTGTCTTTGCATGTTAACAAGTGAACAAGTGTCCGCTTTGGTGGTCAAACCAATGGCAGCTGCACTTGATAGACAGTGTTGACAATTAAGAACACGCAGTAGACCCGAATGACCTGTGACCAATGGTGGAAGTGGGGGAAATCCGCTCTCCCCATATACATTGGTGGGGCATAAATCTCTTGAAGTGAACGATTGGAGGACCGTGACCCTCAGCAGTGGTCAGAGCCACAGGCTTCGGGATATGTAGGAAGTAAATATTCTTGGTCCGTGCAGAATGTGGCCAGGAAAAACAGACAGAGAATTACTTGGCGACATAAAAAAAACTTCAATGTCTTGGATGACTGAAAGAAGTATTTTGTTTTTACCATACACAGTATTTGGCTGTCAGTGATTGGGCTGTGAGTCGTCCTGCCTGTGTACTGCGGTACATCCTTCACAGTTCAATGAGATTTTCCTTTCTAGTCGCAATAGAAAACCAACTCCTCAGCCCAGTGCCTCATGTCTGAATCCTTAAGTCATGCCTGCCATCTCTTGGAAGGATCAGTGCTTATAGACCCAGAGGAGGTATCAATGTGCTGGGGGCATTAGATGTTTCAGTCTTCTTCCTCTTTGCTGAGGCTGAGGATGGATTTGTACTTCTAATCAAAGTGTTAGAAACCTGTACGGTATATTAATGAAACAAGTGACGGTAGGGTAACTCTTAGCTGTCAATGATAGCATAGGCATTGACCCTTCAGAATCAAAAACCAAAGTACTGCTACATTTATCTTATGAATATTCTACAGGACTTTAGTTTATATTTCTCACCAAATGGGTGACAAAATGCCATTTAGGGAGGCCTCCATCACCACCACAGACTTAGCCAAAGGATTCCCAGAAACAAATATGAAGTTGGCCTTGGGGAACCTGTACTTGTATAAATGCATGTGGCTTCTTTTGTATCTCCAAGCCAGTTTCAGAAATTACAATGTAATATGGAACGACTGCTTTAACAAGTAAAAAGTAGCAGTCATTGAGACAAAAATGTCCGCGTTCTCTGTGGCAGAGCCGGAGCCTTACTGGACAAAACTTGGTGCTCCACTGCAAGGGCTGGAAAGTACTTTCATATGGAATGCAGATCCTCAGAATTACCAGTGCCTTTTTGGGGGTCTAAAACAGGCCCCTTATTCATTCTTTTCTCGACACCTGGAGCCGTTCACGAGCTGTTCTTGGTTATGGGTTAACCGGATGCCTCGCGATTGACCTGCTGGAGTCAATGGTGCCAATGACCAGTGTACGGTGTATCAATAGCTTTGAGTTTGGCTCTCAAAGGTGTGGGGAAAGATTCTGGATAACTCATCCCTCCTGGAATACCTAGTTTGGGTTAGCCAATCTCGTGTCAGAGTGTATTTAATGGTCACTGATGGGGGAATGACCAGGATGGCCAAGTGTACCGGAGGGTCCTAAAGAAGTCAGATGAATGGTATAGCAGCATCACTGTGCTGGGGGCATTAGACGTTTCTGGTCTTCTTCTTTGCTGAGGCTGAGCATGGATTTGTACTCCTAATAAAAGTGTTTGAAACCAGTACGGTGTATTAATGAAACAAGTGACGGCAGGGTAACTCTTAGCTGTCAATGATAGCATAGGCATTGCCCTTTCAGAATCAGAAACCAAAATTACCGCTAGATTTATTTAATGAATATTGTTCAGGACTTTAGCTTCCATGTCTCACCAAGTGGATGGCAAAATGCCCTTTATGGAGGCCTCAATCACCACCAGAGACTTAGCCAAAGTATTCCCAGGAACAAATATTGAGTTCACCTAGGGGCCCCTGTACTTATTTAGATGCATGTGACTTCTTTTGTATCCCCAAGCCAGTTTCAGAACTTGGAATGTGATTTGGAACGACTGCTTTAGCAGGTAAAGAGTAGCAGTCATTGAGACAAAAATGCCCGCATTCTCTGTGACAGAGCTGGAGCCTTACTGGACATAACTTGGTGCTCCACTGCAAGGGCTGAAAAGTACTTTCGTGAAGGCTGAGCAAGCACAATGGGAATTTTCACCCTGATGACACTGGAAGGAGCTGGACTCAACTCTGCAGAGCACCCTCTGCGATTCACCAGTGAAGGGCAAGAATTGGTCTTCTGTAAAACACATACAGAGGAACAGAACTTGTGATGGTGCCACGACACCCAGAAACAAAGGCTTGTTTAACCCTGCTGTGAAATGACTGGTTAAGGCCTGGGGCAATTTTACCGGATGATCCAACAAAATCTCTGATATGAATGAAAGTTTAGCCCCTGGGAGGGTTCACAACTCATGGGTGGGAATGACCCTTCCTTAGGAAGTAAAGAATAAATCTATCCAGAACAATTAATCTAAAATGCTGCGGAAACTATTAATGTGAGCTATTACTTTTACTATTCTGTGTGCCAGTAGCAAACATTGTGTATTCTGGCCTAAATGTGCAACATCTTTGTGGGTGAAGGAGAGTACATGAAAGTTACGTCTTGGTATCATACTGGGTTTAGAAGGAACTAATAAAGCACCCGGCTTCACAGCCCCTCAATTTATCTCTTAATTGTTCCTATGAACAATGAAATTGAATGTCTCCATTGATGAATTTACCCTTATTGTACATCAGCAATAAAAGCTTCTTAAGGACCAACGTCAACATGGCAACATGCTGCGTAGAAGCTGTACACAGGATGGCTTTTCCCAAAGAAGATTCGCAGTACTTTTGTGGAGGACCACAGTTGCAAATTGCTTGTGAAGCAGCAAATATGTTGTGAATCCACTGTGTGGTTGCTGTACATGCCCATATTAAGGCATAGGAAGAAAGGAATCAATGGAAATGAAGACTCTATCATATAGGAAGGAAATGTATTACAGAAACAGATTCCAGTTTACACTCAACAGATGAATAAAGTGAGCTGGTGAGAGCACTCCGTCAAACAGGGAAAAGAGGTGTGAGTGTATGCATGTGTGGTCCTGGCTGTGCATGGATTTGGAAGCCACTTTGACAAGCAGCTGCTGGTTCCACTAGTTGCCCATTTAATACATTACATTGAATGTATTTGGACTTAAAATCGAGTTATTAATATCGAGCTACACAAATATTGAGTTTTTAATATTGTGATGCAGACATATTGTTTACAAAATATGTGTTTTTAATATCGTTTGCAATATTGTTGTGGTTAAAAAAATAGTTTTTTAATAATTTGTATGTATTTTAGTTCATATTTTAATTGTATATCTTATATAGTGTTTGTATAATTGCTGTCGATAATTTTGAATTATAGTTTTTAATTTTAAGATATTTATAATTTTTTATGTAATTGTTAATAGTAATTTATTATGTCGTAACGGGTTCTGAGGTTTGAGGGGTACAGGGTGCGAAGTTAAGAAATATTAATTAATGAGTACTTTTTGATTTCAATCAATGTTTTAAAATGATAATTCATGTTTTAAAATCATTATTCATTATGGAAATTGTGTATTTATATTTTTAAGCAATACTTTATGAGTGGGTTGTTTTGTTTGTAGGGGTATAGGGTGGAAAGTTAATTAACTAATAATGGATTTATTAATACATTGTTTATTATTAATTAGTTAATTGATAATTATGTAAATCGTGTAATTAATTTGTTAAGTGTTAATTTAGGTGTGGGTTGTTTTGTTTGTAGGGGTATAGGGTAGGGACTTAATTAATAATTGATTAATTGTTTATTAATTAGTTAATTGATGATAAATTACATAAATTATGTAAATATATATTTTATGTGTTTTTTTAGGTGCAGGTTGTTGGGTTTGTAGGGATTTAAGGCGGGAACTTAAGTAATAATTAATGATCAATTCATTATTAATTGTAATTAAATATTTGATGTATTATTAATTATGTAAGTTATTTAAAAATAACATTGTGTGTTGTGTTTGTAAGCTGGGAAGGTATTGAATTATAATTAATTAACACATAATTCATCATTTATTAATAATTTGTTTATATATTACTTAATATGTTAATAGTGTTAGTATGTTTGTGAGAAGCTGGCTTAGTATATGGTGCACACTTATGTAAGTTGTCACTCTGCACTAATCGAGACAACCTTATGGTGATTTTAGTGGATTTAGACAACCTTAGAAAGCTCTCTAAGTGGTAGCTGTGGAGAGCAGCCTTCAGGTTCAGTCCAGGGGTCTAAAGCTTGTTTTACCAGAGCGTAATCTTATTGGTATAGATTAAGAGAAAAAGAACCACACAATGAAGTTATTAAAAAAAGATGTATTTATTATTAGACACTCACTAACACATATAAATATCTCCTACCCTGAGATATACACAATGCACATAATACTTTGCATAAAAAATAGGTAAGTAGCATGAATACACAGTGGTCGCCAGGGGGAGACCAAACCATATACTAAATCAGTGGTATGCAAACCACGATGCAAGTGCAGACTGTACCCAGAAGATGTAGAAGTGCAAGGAACTACCCGAGGTAAGTACCCAGGAACCCCAGGGAGGCCGTGTGCAGAGTGGGAACACGACTGCGTGCTCAATTCAAGTCAATGGGTAAGTCACAATTTTAAAGAAGAAGGACCCTTTCCAGCTGACCAAGAAGAAACCAGTGGAAGATAGAAGGTTGGAGAGCCACCCCACCCGTAGATACCCTAGGAACCAGGAAATCTACATCAGGGAAGCTGGGTGCATAGGTGTGAAGTGGTGTCGGAAACCGTCATCAAACTCAATGGAGGACTTCAGGATGGTGCCGCTGCTGAAGAAGGCCACTCAGGAGTGACCAGGAGGCACGGAAGACTAATGCTCACTGATGTCGGGTGTTGTAGGAGAGCTGACGGTGACCTTGGAACTTCAGCTATTGGACCAGGCAACGGTGTGGAAGACCAGGAGCCATTCACGAGCTGTCTCATGTTGGATGTCAAGAGTTGAGGGGTCGGTGTCTGTCAGGAGCACCAACAAGCCTTGGCAACTGCAACCAACGTGGATAGTGAACACTAGGCAGAGTCGGGACCAACAAAGTCCAGTTGACTCACCACAAATAAGGGAGTCAGAGTAGTCCCAGAGCAAGCAGGGGAGCCCACAGGAATTAAAGAAGTGCCTAAAGAGAACCCACAGGCCAGGAGGCACTGGGGTAGCGAGAGGACCTCAAGCAG
This sequence comes from Lissotriton vulgaris, assembly GCF_964263255.1. NCBI lineage: Eukaryota > Metazoa > Chordata > Amphibia > Caudata > Salamandridae > Lissotriton > Lissotriton vulgaris. The sequence continues at coordinate 1,870,163,385 of NC_141687.1, read as the reverse complement.
CTCACCAAAGATGCAGGTCCACGATGCAAGTGATGCGGTCAGGACGAAGATCTTGATCACAAGAGATGCTTCAGGTGGGGGCTACTTGGAGCCCGAAGATCTTGAAGGAAGGAAGCCAACAAGCCTTTGCAACCGCAAGTCGATGTGGGGCACAGGGTTACAGTTCCTGTGACTCCGACAAGGGATACTGGCCACAAACGTGGTGAGAGGACAGGGCAGGCATCGAGCTATGTGAAGAACTATCACCTGTGCTGAGCCTTTCGGAGTCCATGAGAGTCCATGATCAGCAGACTGATCAGCTTCGTTATAGTGTTTGCAGATGCAGGGAAGTGACTCCACTTCAAAGGAGATTCCTTCAGGTGTCTTGGATGTCCACAAGACTTGAAAGGTTCTTGTATGGAGCCCCGGCACAGACGTTGCAGCAGACTTGCAGGACGACGGGACTAGGGCAGCAGGAGTCTTCCCAGTTGCAGTCTCGGAGCCCATGGCAAGGTACAGCGAAGTCCAGATTTCCCAGACAGTTGAAGATGAAGTGGTATCTTGATATGAATCTTGTCCCTCAACCAATCTAGGGTTACACCCTCAGGGAAGCCCTAAGGAATTGGATTGGGATGATTCAAGGTTCCCTCCCAGGGGAGGGGGCAGACAGTGGGGAGGGTACTCTCTATGTTGTTTGTTCAGTTTTGCGCCAGAGCAGAAGCCAATGGCTCCCTGAACTTGCTTGACTTGGATTAAGCAAAGAGGGCAGCAAATGTGCCCTGCAAGCAATCTCAGTGGCGCTGGCATGCACCCCCACACTGCCCCAATACACTAAACCCTATCTTGGAGGTGGTCACACCTCCCTGTGACAGGATATCTATTTTTCTGCCTTCCCCAGCGTGAGCTTGGCTCAGCAGCAGGAGGGATAAATTGTGTCTATGGTGGGCCATGTTGTGCTGTCTGGATCTAGAAGACTGGTACAGGGTGCACTGAGGGCCTCCCGGAGGAGTTTTACAGTGCATTAAATCATAACTCCCACACTGTCTACGGTGTGAGGGTATGATTTCAACATGTTTGATACCAAACATGACAGGGTTAGTTACAGCCAGTTTTGAATTAGCCATTGTGTAATGACGCCTGGCCACTCTATATATCGTAAATGCTGATGCACTTATAACCCGGGAGAATGGACTCCAAATTTGTAGGGGTGTCCTGCTCATGCAGGGGCAACCTCGCTTAGAACCGAGCACCCTGCCTTTAGAATTGAAAGGCCTGCTCAAGGGGTGACTTATAAGTTTTAAGTGCAGTGACCTCAGATATAGGCAAACATATATTTTGTAAGTGGTGCTATCACCAGCTTACACAGGCTGCAATATTTACAACAAGGGGTGGTGAGGGACAGAGTCTCTGAATTAAGCAGAAAGCTCTCACCCAGTCAAGAGATCAGGGCTAGATCCAACACCGTTTTTTAGCTCACTGCACCATCCCAGTTTCAGAACCTGACTGTATGCAAATTAGTCTGTTCCTGTCCCACTGCATGATGGGAACAGGGCAAACCAAACTACAAAAGCCAATTCTTACACTGGGAAGGAAACAAGCTCCCGGGGACCGGTTTCTGGCATTACAGCCGTCTTCGGCCCGGTTTGCTTGAATCCTGATGGTGCAATGAGCAAGGGTCTCACATCTGAGAATACCCTTCCACGCTTAGGGTGGACAAAAATATTTACAACAAGGGGTGGTGAGGGACAGAGTCTCTGAATTAAGCAGAAAGCTCTCACCCAGTCAAGAGATCAGGGCTAGATCCAACACCGTTTTTTAGCTCACTGCACCATCCCAGTTTCAGAACCTGACTGTATGCAAATTAGTCTGTTCCTGTCCCAGTGCATGATGGGAACAGGGCAAACCAAACTACAAAAGCCAATTCTTACACTGGGAAGGAAACAAGCTCCCGGGGACCGGTTTCTGGCATTACAGCCGTCTTCGGCCCGGTTTGCTTGAATCCTGATGGTGCAATGAGCAAGGGTCTCACATCTGAGAATACCCTTCCACGCTTAGGGTGGACAAAAATATTTACAACAAGGGGTGGTGAGGGACAGAGTCTCTGAATTAAGCAGAAAGCTCTCACCCAGTCAAGAGATCAGGGCTAGATCCAACACCGTTTTTTAGCTCACTGCACCATCCCAGTTTCAGAACCTGACTGTATGCAAATTAGTCTGTTCCTGTCCCAGTGCATGATGGGAACAGGGCAAACCAAACTACAAAAGCCAATTCTTACACTGGGAAGGAAACAAGCTCCCGGGGACCGGTTTCTGGCATTACAGCCGTCTTCGGCCCGGTTTGCTTGAATCCTGATGGTGCAATGAGCAAGGGTCTCACATCTGAGAATACCCTTCCACGCTTAGGGTGGACAAAAATATTTACAACAAGGGGTGGTGAGGGACAGAGTCTCTGAATTAAGCAGAAAGCTCTCACCCAGTCAAGAGATCAGGGCTAGATCCAACACCGTTTTTTAGCTCACTGCACCATCCCAGTTTCAGAACCTGACTGTATGCAAATTAGTCTGTTCCTGTCCCAGTGCATGATGGGAACAGGGCAAACCAAACTACAAAAGCCAATTCTTACACTGGGAAGGAAACAAGCTCCCGGGGACCGGTTTCTGGCATTACAGCCGTCTTCGGCCCGGTTTGCTTGAATCCTGATGGTGCAATGAGCAAGGGTCTCACATCTGAGAATACCCTTCCACGCTTAGGGTGGACAAAAATATTTACAACAAGGGGTGGTGAGGGACAGAGTCTCTGAATTAAGCAGAAAGCTCTCACCCAGTCAAGAGATCAGGGCTAGATCCAACACCGTTTTTTAGCTCACTGCACCATCCCAGTTTCAGAACCTGACTGTATGCAAATTAGTCTGTTCCTGTCCCACTGCATGATGGGAACAGGGCAAACCAAACTACAAAAGCCAATTCTTACACTGGGAAGGAAACAAGCTCCCGGGGACCGGTTTCTGGCATTACAGCCGTCTTCGGCCCGGTTTGCTTGAATCCTGATGGTGCAATGAGCAAGGGTCTCACATCTGAGAATACCCTTCCACGCTTAGGGTGGACAAAAATATTTACAACAAGGGGTGGTGAGGGACAGAGTCTCTGAATTAAGCAGAAAGCTCTCACCCAGTCAAGAGATCAGGGCTAGATCCAACACCGTTTTTTAGCTCACTGCACCATCCCAGTTTCAGAACCTGACTGTATGCAAATTAGTCTGTTCCTGTCCCAGTGCATGATGGGAACAGGGCAAACCAAACTACAAAAGCCAATTCTTACACTGGGAAGGAAACAAGCTCCCGGGGACCGGTTTCTGGCATTACAGCCGTCTTCGGCCCGGTTTGCTTGAATCCTGATGGTGCAATGAGCAAGGGTCTCACATCTGAGAATACCCTTCCACGCTTAGGGTGGACAAAAATATTTACAACAAGGGGTGGTGAGGGACAGAGTCTCTGAATTAAGCAGAAAGCTCTCACCCAGTCAAGAGATCAGGGCTAGATCCAACACCGTTTTTTAGCTCACTGCACCATCCCAGTTTCAGAACCTGACTGTATGCAAATTAGTCTGTTCCTGTCCCAGTGCATGATGGGAACAGGGCAAACCAAACTACAAAAGCCAATTCTTACACTGGGAAGGAAACAAGCTCCCGGGGACCGGTTTCTGGCATTACAGCCGTCTTCGGCCCGGTTTGCTTGAATCCTGATGGTGCAATGAGCAAGGGTCTCACATCTGAGAATACCCTTCCACGCTTAGGGTGGACAAAAATATTTACAACAAGGGGTGGTGAGGGACAGAGTCTCTGAATTAAGCAGAAAGCTCTCACCCAGTCAAGAGATCAGGGCTAGATCCAACACCGTTTTTTAGCTCACTGCACCATCCCAGTTTCAGAACCTGACTGTATGCAAATTAGTCTGTTCCTGTCCCAGTGCATGATGGGAACAGGGCAAACCAAACTACAAAAGCCAATTCTTACACTGGGAAGGAAACAAGCTCCCGGGGACCGGTTTCTGGCATTACAGCCGTCTTCGGCCCGGTTTGCTTGAATCCTGATGGTGCAATGAGCAAGGGTCTCACATCTGAGAATACCCTTCCACGCTTAGGGTGGACAAAAATATTTACAACAAGGGGTGGTGAGGGACAGAGTCTCTGAATTAAGCAGAAAGCTCTCACCCAGTCAAGAGATCAGGGCTAGATCCAACACCGTTTTTTAGCTCACTGCACCATCCCAGTTTCAGAACCTGACTGTATGCAAATTAGTCTGTTCCTGTCCCAGTGCATGATGGGAACAGGGCAAACCAAACTACAAAAGCCAATTCTTACACTGGGAAGGAAACAAGCTCCCGGGGACCGGTTTCTGGCATTACAGCCGTCTTCGGCCCGGTTTGCTTGAATCCTGATGGTGCAATGAGCAAGGGTCTCACATCTGAGAATACCCTTCCACGCTTAGGGTGGACAAAAATATTTACAACAAGGGGTGGTGAGGGACAGAGTCTCTGAATTAAGCAGAAAGCTCTCACCCAGTCAAGAGATCAGGGCTAGATCCAACACCGTTTTTTAGCTCACTGCACCATCCCAGTTTCAGAACCTGACTGTATGCAAATTAGTCTGTTCCTGTCCCAGTGCAAGATGGGAACAGGGCAAACCAAACTACAAAAGCCAATTCTTACACTGGGAAGGAAACAAGCTCCCGGGGACCGGTTTCTGGCATTACAGCCGTCTTCGGCCCGGTTTGCTTGAATCCTGATGGTGCAATGAGCAAGGGTCTCACATCTGAGAATACCCTTCCACGCTTAGGGTGGACAAAAATATTTACAACAAGGGGTGGTGAGGGACAGAGTCTCTGAATTAAGCAGAAAGCTCTCACCCAGTCAAGAGATCAGGGCTAGATCCAACACCGTTTTTTAGCTCACTGCACCATCCCAGTTTCAGAACCTGACTGTATGCAAATTAGTCTGTTCCTGTCCCAGTGCATGATGGGAACAGGGCAAACCAAACTACAAAAGCCAATTCTTACACTGGGAAGGAAACAAGCTCCCGGGGACCGGTTTCTGGCATTACAGCCGTCTTCGGCCCGGGTCATCACCACCCCCTTTTCTGAATCGTTTTTGGCCACTATTGGTGTGGCAGGGTATACTCAGACATGAGTCCCTTTCTCACTGCTCCATCAGGATTCAAGCAAGCTGGGCCGAAGACGGCTGAAATGCCAGAAACCGGTCCCCGGTAGCTTGTCTCCTTTCTGGTGAAGAATTGGCTTGGTAGTTTAGCCTGCCCTGTTCCCATGATGCACTGGGCCAGGGACAGGCTGATTTGCATATAGCCAGGTTCTGAGCTGGGATGGGGCAGTGAGATAAATAACGGTGATGGATCAAGCCCTGATCTTTGGACTGGGTAAGAGTGGTCTGCTTAATTCAGACACTCTGTTCATCACCACCCCCTTTTCTGAATCGTTTTTGGCCACTATTGGTGTGGCAGGGTATACTCAGACATGAGTCCCTTTCTCACTGCTCCATCAGGATTCAAGCAAGCCGGGCCGAAGACGGCTGAAATGCCAGAAACCGGTCCCCGGTAGCTTGTCTCCTTTCTGGTGAAGAATTGGCTTGGTAGTTTAGTCTGCCCTGTTCTCATGATGCACTGGGCCAGGGACAGGCTGATTTGCATATAGCCAGGTTCTGAGCTGGGATGGGGCAGTGAGATAAATAACGGTGATGGATCAAGCCCTGATCTTTGGACTGGGTAAGAGTGGTCTGCTTAATTCAGACACTCTGTTCATCACCACCCCCTTTTCTGAATCGTTTTTGGCCACTATTGGTGTGGCAGGGTATACTCAGACATGAGTCCCTTTCTCACTGCTCCATCAGGATTCAAGCAAGCCGGGCCGAAGATGGCTGAAATGCCAGAAACCGGTCCCCGGTAGCTTGTCTCCTTTCTGGTGAAGAATTGGCTTGGTAGTTTAGTCTGCCCTGTTCCCATGATGCACTGGGCCAGGGACAGGCTGATTTGCATATAGCCAGGTTCTGAGCTGGGATGGGGCAGTGAGATAAATAACGGTGATGGATCAAGCCCTGATCTTTGGACTGGGTAAGAGTGGTCTGCTTAATTCAGACACTCTGTTCATCACCACCCCCTTTTCTGAATCGTACACAGGCTGCAATGGCAGGACTGTTGTCATAGTATGCGTGGTCTCCCATGGGTGGCATAATACATCCTTCAAAAAGTGGGGGTAACCATAAAAAGCAGAGCCTACTTTCCTACAATAATGTATATTAATTGAATTATCACTTGATTAGAAATGTTTAAATCTAAAATTAATTATTACAATGTTTAATAATTATTTAAATGATTTAATTTATAAAAACAATTGTATATATTTTTTATATTAATAGGTTCATATTTTTGGAAAATTAATAGAGCTATTAAAATATGGTATGTGTTTGAAATACATTACATATGTTTACTGAACAGACTGGAGTGGGAATAGAAAATTGTACTCCTCCGGTGTCCATCGCTTTCCCTACTGTTGCACAGACTAGAGTAGGAATAGTGCATTTTACCCCTCCGGTGTCCAACCCTTTCCCTACTGTTTCACAGACTGGAGTGGGTATAGTAGATTTTATCCCTCTGAAGTCCAACTCTTTCACTACTGTTGCACAGACTGTAGTGGTAATGGAAAATGTTGCCCCTGTGGTGTCCAAAGCTGTCCCTACTGTTGCACAGACCCAAGTGGTAATAGAACATTTTACCTCTCCGGAGTCCAATACTCTCCTTACTGTTGCACAGACAGGAGTAGGAATAACAAATGTTCTCCCTTCAGCATCCAACGCTACACTTTACCCACTGTTGCACATACTCGAGTAGGAATAGTAATTTTCCCACTCCGGTGTTCAACACTTTCCCTACTGCTGCACAGACTGGAGTGAGAATGGTAAATTTTACCCCTCGATGTGCAACACATTCAATACTGTTGCACAGACTGCAGTGGTAACAGTATGTCTTTTTTTTACAAAGTTTACTATATGTTTACTATTATTTCAATGTATATAATAGTATTAATGGTTTAGTTCTTTAAATATATTATCTGTTTATTTATATATCTAAATGTGTATTATTTTTTATTTTGTCATTAGTATTTTTAGTAGATGTGTTTTTAGATGTTTTTATTTGTTTTAATTGTTTAATGTTTATGTATGAATATATATGTGCATACATATACTTATATATATATATACACACACACATGTATATATAAATATATATGTGTAAATATTTTTTATAATAGTAATTAAAAAAGACAACTATAAATTTGGTTGATGTAAAATATATCTATTTCATATTAGTTGCTTTTTAAAGTTATGCATATATAAACACACCCACGTTTTTAGGTATGTTTACATAAATATATATTTATGTTTCACTTTAAATGTTATTTACATTTATGTAATATACATTATATTACAGTTATGTATTAAAATGTTTACATTTTACCATGGTAAACTGCATTTATTGAAAAACTATATTTGTGTTAATGATATTAGTGTAAAAAATAATTTTTACTCTATATTTCTGTACTCATCTTTATAAGCATAGGAAAACGATATTTGTGTCAACGATATTTATGACATAATATTTCTGTGGTAGATAGTCTGCCACTGATCCTACATGGGAACAGGAGGAAGCCAGGACGTATTTAGACAGACATTTCATTTATCACAAGAAGAAATATGTACTTGTTATCGATCTGTCTTTTCCAATATTGCTTTGAGAGGAACATGTGGTCCTGTAGTCTACCTCAATTGCAGACTGCAAGCCCTCGTGACAGAGTTCTATTCCGACTTCCTGCTAAGGTGAAACTGCATTATCGGGGGTAGATTACTTTGCCTACCTGTGCTCCGTACACATTTTTACCTAAACTGGCAATACGTTTAGTAACAGTAATTCAGACTAAATATTCAGTACATGTTACATGTTACTCATTACTCTGCAAGCTGGACAAACATGCAAAGACAGGATGTGCACGAGGATATGCATCTGGCCAAGATATGTCTGCTTCTGAGCCAGCCAGCTTTCATGGCAGGGGCGATGACATGTGTGGATAGGTGAGGAAGCCAGCACACAAGTAGCTCATGGCCTACCATCTACCTGTTTTCCTTGGAAGTGGAACACAGAATAGGCCTAGAATCCTAGGAGGAAAGACACTGGTATAGACTGGTGCTCCCATGTCAGATAGATGACTCTTTGGGATATGGAAGGGTGAAGCCTCCTTTATTAAAGTAGGAGGGATCTGTCCAACATCCATCATGGCCTTCCCAGGAGTACATCCAATCCCTGAAACATTAAGAGAATAACAGGTGCAGCCTATAGGACTCAACATCATCACCTACGCCGATGACACCAAGCTCATTCTCTTCCTCACCAAGGAACCCAACATCGCCAGGTGCAATTTCCAAGAAGGTATGAAAGCCGTCGTGACCTGGATGAGCAACAGCTGCCTGAAGCTCAATGTGGAATAAACTGAACTCCTCATCATCGGCTCCACCCCTTCCGCATGGAACAACACATTGTGGCCAGGGCCGGACTGAGAACAGAAACCGGCCCTGGCAAACTGCTCAGCTGGCCGCCCTGGGTTCAGGGGGAGTGCAGGTGAGCAGTTTGCGACGGCCGGTTTCGGACGATTTTGTTACCTGGGGCCGACATTGCCGACCCCCGTAACAAAAACGGCCCCCACCCTAGCGGCCTACCGGGGAAACGCCCGGTGCCCGCTATGGCCAGTCCGGCCCTGCTTGTGGCCCCCTGCCCTCGGAACTTCACCCACCCCAACGGACCATGCACGTAACCTCGGCATCAGACTCAACTATTCACTCACCGTGAATCGCCAGATCAACGCTGTATCCTTCTCACGCTTCAACACCATCTGCATACTTTGCAAGACGCTCAAGTTGATATACCCGACTCCAGGAAAACCATCACCCACGTGTCTCATCACCAGCAGACTGGACTACAGAAACACTCTCTATGCAGGAATCAACAAAAACTTCTCTTCAAACTCCAGACCGTCCAGAACGCCGCAGCCAGACTCATACTCAACATGACCTCATCACCCAACACCTCTGCGACCTCCACTGGCTCCCCTTCAAAAAAAGAATAACCTACATACAGCTCACACATACCTACAAAGCTCTCCACGACACCTGACTACAATACCTCAATGAACGAAACTCCTTCCACGCCCGCAAAAGAAACCTCCACTCAGCCAACCTCGCCTTAGCCACTGTCCCCTGTGTCTACAGAACCAGAGCCGGAGGAAGATTCTTCTCCTACCTCACAAGACCTGGAACAAACTCCCCCTCCACCTCCGACAAACCCCTATAATTCATCAATTCAGAAAGCACCTCAAGAACTGGCTCTTTGAGTGACCCCCAACTGAGATGCCAACTACCCCCCCTCCCCCCAGTGCTTTGAGACCCTCATGGGTGAGTAGTGAACTATACAAGAACCCTGATTGATTGATTGATTGACAAGTCCAACAGGAAAGCAAGTCAGTCAATTAAGGAGTGGGTTTGGGAGTCCTATAAAAAGAGCATCCTGGGAGTCGGAAGGTGATGTCAAAACTTCCAGGAAGTTTGCTCATGATTCTTCGGGCTTCTCGCTAGGCACATGGGGTTTTAGGCTGAGCTGAACAGATTTTAAGCTGGAACAAAAGGGGGAAGATAGAGAGCAGGGCAAGGGTGGGAATACCAGGGCTTCCTAGTGGTTTGGTGATGATTCCTTGCTGTTTGCTTCAGATACCCCAGGACCCTGTGGGAGACGAAGGGCAGTGGCCTAGAAGTTGAATATGCAATTAAAAGACTAAGTTAACTCAGATCTGGAAATAATACTGCCTGAGACTACAGGAAAAAGACTTAAGTTAAAGACCATAGTGCAATGTTCTTAAGTATATTATGTGGCTCAGCAATAAAGCCCTGGACCCTGTCTGATTATTATATAGCCATCGAGGGTGACACTTACAACAGATCTACATGCAACTATGAATTACGACATATTTGTATCTTGGTTCCTGCATTGTGCGGGTACAGCAAGAAGACATTGGAATGAATCTGAGATGCAGGGCGTAACACAAGGCCCCGCAGCCCCCGCATTGCGGGGGGGCCTCCGAGGGCCACTGGCTCCGGGGGGCCCCCCAGGGGCCCCTCACGTAACATGCTTCTTTGCGCACACACAGTAGTAGGGCTGTGACAAAAGGAGCAGCGTGGGCCGGCCGGGCCCCTGCTGCGAGATTGAAATGGTGGCGGACCTGGCTGTGCATGGCGGCGGGGGCCCCGACAGGGGCCAGGGGGCCCCCTGCGAGTCTCTCTTTCATCTTTATTATGGTGCGGGGCGCGGGGCGCGGGCCGGCCGGGGGCCCCGGCACGGCCGCCGGGGCCCTGGCCATCCGTAGTGAGTGACTTCTCTTCTGTTCTTGACTAGGAACAGAAGGCGAGGCGAGGCGGGCAGGCAGGGGGCCCCCACCCTGCCCGACTTGAGTCAAGTCATTGTCAGTGACAGAGACAGTAAAGTAAAGTCCGAATTTCGGTGGGGGGGGGGGGGGCCGGGGCCCGGCCGTCTGTCCGATGATGCAGCAGGGCAGGGTGCAAGTACGCGGCAGTGTGTGGCAGGTTGTTGTTGCAGCAGTGTGCAGTGGCACGCCACGGCACTCTCTGATGCAAATAAAATATAAATGGAATTGTAATGGTGCTGATTGCTGAATCGATCGATCGATCGATCAATCATCAGGCCAGGCGGGACGGGGACGGACAGACTGTGGAGATGCGCGGCGCGCACACACTTGTTTACTCCCAGCAACAGTCGGTCCTGTCCAATCCTGGCTGACTAGTCTTAATTCTTTCACTTTCAATTCCAATTTCCGCCGCGTATGCGCGTGCCGCGTGTCGTGGGGTACGAGGGGGGGGGGGCTGGGGGCAGGACTGATTGGCTGGCTGGTGAGTTACTGAGTAGAGGTGACCAATGATGCCCTGCCCTACATTTGTCGGCACACACAGCACATGCGCAATCGCCGCCGGCGCAATTAACATAAGGTGTGGCATCAGGGGCCAGGGGCGCGCATAGCCTGCCCACCCCAAGAGGAGCCAGGCCAAGCAGCCGCCCATAGCCATAGTCAACTCAAGACAACTTACAAGAGATCGATTCGATTTATGAAGAAGACAAAAGCCAGCCAGGCCCGCCCCGCCAGCAGACAGACTGTCCGAAGACAAGTAAGTTTGTCCCAGTCCTGACCCTGCCGGCACCCACATCTGACTCCTGACAGTGACACTGTCACTGACCTGTCCTGCTGCGGGGCCTAGTAAGAAGGGCCTCATAATCCTGTCCAGGCTGTCCTGATTTAAATTGCCCGGCGGCCCCCGGCCCTGCCCTCGAGTTCTGTGTCCTGCCCCTGGGCCTGGCAGCTGGCTAGCTAGCCTCCTCTGGCCCGGGTGTGGCGCATTGCCATTCAGGATGTCATGGTGTGTAAAAGAGCGAGCACCGAGCAGACTAGCTGGTAGAAGAACTTTAAATGGGCTGGCTGCCGCTGGGCAATTAATTCAATGGCGAACGGGCCGGGGCATATTTATATATGGGCGGGACGGGTGACTGTGAGGTGTGGTATTGGGCGCGATTAGCCGCGGTGTGTGGCTTGTTCTTGTTCAGGGTGATAATAATAACGTGATTAGCCGAAGCTGCGGTGTGGTGGAGGATACTTTAATGTCTCTTCTGGGTGGCTGCAATGCGGTTTGTGGTGGCTTAACGTAACGAGTGTTCTAAAGATAACCATAACTCTTCAGAAGATGCAATCGATGGACTGTCCCGTGACGTGACCGCTGAGTGTCCCAGGCCCCGGGGTGATCCGTTGCTCCAGTCCAGGGCAGGCCTCGTCTCTCTGCCCTTTTGGGGTTGTGGCCCTGGGTTTGATGGGGGCCGGGTGCACACGGCCTTTCTCCTCCGAGTCCAGAATGCAAAGACGAGTCTTGATTGTGGGACTAGCGGCCCATAAGAGAGGAGAGCGTTTTTTACTGAAAATGTGGAGGGGAGCAGGCGAGCAAAAGTAGGGCTAGGTCAGGATAAGATTGGAAGTTGGAACGGAAGGCAGGGGGTCATAGCGTGGTCGTCGGTGGGTGTGTGAACAGTGAACTGTCTCTGGGTTATTATATCACAGTTACTATCATTCCTCCATTGGTTACGGTATTGTAATAGGATGGGGGGAGGCCGAGGGAGATGATATCATCATGGTGAGAGTGGCACTGGCGCGCCGCGCGACGTTGGTTGGTGGTTGTCTGACAGTTTGTGGGGCCGGGTAGGGAGGTTCAGGTTGTGTGAGGTGACGGTCACTCTGATGGCCCGAGCTGTGGGCACTCTGGTATGCAGTGCAAAGTGCGCAATTAATGGTGCCCGTGCCCCGGGGCCACCCTGAGCCTGGCTGGCTGACTCGGCCAGACTCCTGAGCATGAGCAGAGCACTTTCTTTTTTTCTGAGTTTATTTTTTTCAGTCGACAGTCGACTCGAAAGTCTCGAATTTAAATTCAAAACGTCAACGATGATGAAATGGCGGCAGGACGGGGAGCGAGGGTGAGGGAGGGGGATGATGCGTGCGCGCGGCGCGCACACAGTCAGTCACTGAGCAGAGGAGGGAGGAAGGAGAGTATAAAGTAATGGTAGAATCACAGACAGGGGGATTCTAGAATCTCCGTCCCTTCCCCTCTTCTGCATGTATTCAGTGAAAATGTAATTCCTAACTATTTCCAAAAGTCGAGTTCAAAGCTCAGAAACCCCTAAAAGGACTCTCCCTAAAAAACATCACTGTTGTGCATTGATTGGATATGGACCAGTCTGTCGTCGGAGTTACTGACATGGCCTTGTTCATTGCACCTGTAAAAGGCATCTTCTCTTCTGTCTTCTAAAATTGTTCTTCACGGAGTGGTGCTTCTCTTCTCTGGGGCTTCTTAGACAGTAGTTAGTGGTGCATACAGTATGCCAGCCGGTGGTGCATGCAGTGAGGACACCGTGTGATAAGCAGTGATGCTGGCTGGCAGTGAGGACACACAGTAGGAGGCAGTGGTGCATACGGTGAACATAGCATAGGAGGCAGCGATACATACATTGTAGAGAAATTATATGGTGCATACAGTGAAGGCAGTATAGGAGGCAGTGCTGCATACGGTGTGAAGACAGTAAAGGAGGCAGTGGTGCATACAGTGCAGATAATAGCGTAGGCAGTGGTGCATACAGTGAAGGCAGTATAGGAGGCAGTGCTGACTGCACTGCTGCCATCTGCGTTCTACCTGGTGTGTGTGTGTGTGTGTGTGTGTAGGGGGGTGGTGGGGGAAGGTGAGAGAGGAAACTTTCCACCACCTCTACTGCATGGACTTATTGTCTGCTAGCTTGCTCTTGCTCCTCGTGTTAGGGAAGCTTCTCATGCTGTAACCCTGCTGTAGGCCAGTGAAGCCTCTTAAAACCTTTCAGCAAACACAAGTCTAACTCAATGGCATTTGCCAGTGCTTGCTTTCTTCCCTATCTCATTGGAAAGGCTACTCAAGTGATTTTGAGGTATGTAATCTAAGCTCGAGCAGCCACGAGTTCCGATGGTCACAGTCTACATGCTGGTGAGTGCATGTTTGTTTCAAGGGTTTTTTTTTGCTTTACCAGCGCAGAACCTCTTCATAAGAATGTTAAGCTGATGAGGTCCTTCCAGGTGCGCTGCTGCGCGCGAGGACGGGCACCAACACATGCATGCAACTGAAGCAGAAATAATAAACTGGGGAATTCTTGGGCATGACGCTTTGAAAATTTTGATAACAGTATATGGTACACGGTAAGCTGCAGAATGTTTAAAATAGAGAAATGTCCTTGTGTCAAAACTGCAACTTTGATCAGAATCGATAAGACGCATTTAAAAAAAAAAACTTTTGTTTAAAAGTGATGGCAAAACAGCGTTTAATTGTAAATAACAGCACCTTGACTTCATAAATCATGACGGACTGGCGCACTAGCTTTCGATATTCATAAACTTGGGTAGCAGCATGTATGATTAATGTATGATTCAGTGACTTGTCCGTAGCACCTCACAGGTCAACTCATCATTTTCCTAAAATTGTATTCTATCTCGTTCCTAATTGTTTGTCTGAAAGTAGGATTCCCCACAGTAGCCTTTGGAGTCCTCATGAGAGTACTGTTGTCCAGGCATTGTGCTATTACACAAACAAGGGTAACGGACTGTGATCTTACAATCCTGGGTCTGCATAGATATTCGGCATGTAATATCGATGTCAACAACCCTTTAGTGCCATACAAATGGTTTCACACGTAAGCCAAAGTCTGTCGGCAGGCAGACTGTAGAGAATGAGATGGTAGCGAGCCTAGGCCAGGAAGGCATTGCTGTGCTAGATACTCTACCACAAAATGACCACGATGACTTATTGCCAGAATAAACAAGTTACACACCTGCATTTTGTGCGGCTTCCAGGTCTTATGAAAGCTTAGTGCCTGATTTAGAGCTTGTCGGACAGCCGACTCCGTAAGGTTGGCATATTTGGGCAAAATGGAAGGCTTGGGCAAAGGGCGCTGAGGAATAGGATGCCGCGCCGCCGGGGAAGCATGGTGGGCCGCGGAGGGGGTAGGGGGGCCCCTCCATGTGCTTTGCAGGGGGGCCCCCTCAAGTTTCGTTACGCCACTGCTGAGATGCTCTATATTTACAGAGTGGACGTTTCTAAACAGCTCAAAGACTGTTACTGCATGACCAGGGCCATAAAGACAAAAGTCTTTAATTTTTATTTCACATTGAATTTCGTCATTATTACCGAAGGGTAAACAAAATGCCCACACATAGTAATTCATTTTCTGGTAATTTGTGGCTGGTTTTCATGGGACTTTGGATGAAAACCATCTGCTTTCAGGACAGACTGGTGCCGCTAAAAGGCAAGGAGACTTAATTAGCAAGATAACCATGCATTTTAAAATACATGATTTTATTTTTCACCAGACATAATGCTACAGGGAGTTACAGTGTTGATTATGCCCATGCCTCTTGGAACTTTCATAACAGGCTGAGGCTGAGTCTTGTCCAGATTTACAATTACCTTGTCTGCCCCACATTCTGTTCCATCCAGTGGGGGGTCCAGCTTAGTTTTGCATGACGCATCTCCTTCCACGAGGCACCACAGCCCAGCACACATCAAATGCTGAAAGCACAAAAGAAGGCAAGGTTTTAAGGCAACTTACAGTTTAATGAACTCAAGTAATAGATACAACAAAAAGCACTATGCAATACCTATAGGAACCAAACAACGGAAATTTCAATAAAAAATGCGATGATGTGAAACACTAAACAAAGAGAAAAGTTTTCACTTTCCCACTTCTGCAATTGTGTTCTGTTGCCACGTTCTTCATTTTGGTGGATCCCAAACAGGGCAGCTGTGGGGACGAGAAAACTCAACTAGATTAAACACAGTAATATTGAAAAGCAAGGAGGTTTCAAAGAAAAGAAGGCATTTAAAGTATTGCATTGGCCCCTTATTCTGGGATAGAACTGAGAGGGCCTAATAGGACGGCTTAGAGACCCTGGGGTATAGAATACACGTCTCATGTGTGCAAGACCACTGACTCATTGTCAGCGAAACTGCTCTCCCTCCCTCGCAGCTCCACCATTAAGTGAGGCCTTCCCACAAGCCCCTGCACTCTCGAGTGTTGGTGTTCAAGGCCCTCCTCCATCCGCAAGTTTCAGCTGCGCCTCATCCCTGGTGGTCCAGTGGACCTCTGTCTCTATTCTCTCGCTCTGCTTTTTCTCTCCTTTTTCACTAGTTTTTTTTCCTCACTTCTATCTCCCCCTTCAATCTCCTTCTGTGTCCTCTGTGTCTTTCCTCCACTTTTTCTTGCACTTTTGCTGCCTTATTTGCACTATTCTCTCTCTTTTTGCCTGTTTTTCCCCTCTGCTGCTGCCCCTGCGGCCCCTCCCCCCCAGCACGACCAGTGCGACCGGCCCAATCCCGCTCCCCTCCCCGCTCCCGCCTCCCAGCTCTCCCCGACCCCTACTTAATGGCGGCCGCTGCGGGGACAGGCGAGCAAGACCACTGACTCATTGTCAGTGAATTTGCTCTCCCTCCCTCGCAGCTTTACCATTAAGTGAGGATATCCCCCCCGAGCCCCTACACCCTCGATTGTTGGTGTTCGAGGCCCTCCTCCACCCGCAGGTTTTACCTGTGCTTCATCCCTGGTGGGTGACCTCTGTCTCCATTGTTTCGCTCCGCTTTTTCTCTCCTTTTTCACTGTTTTTTTCCCTCACTTCTATCTCCCACCTTCACTCTCCTTCTGGGTCTTTCCTCCATTTCCTGTTGTTCTTCCCTCATTTCAAGCTCCCCCCTTCACTCTCCTTCTGTGTCTGTCCTCCTTTACCCTCATCTCAATCTCCCCCTTTCACTCTACTTCTGTGTCTTTCCTCCACTCTTTATTGCACTTTTGCTGCCTTATTTGCACTTTTCTCTCTCTTTTTGCCTTTTTCCTTTTGCCCTTTGCAGCCTGTTTTCCCCTCCTGCTGCTGCCCCCGCGGCCCCTCCCCCTCAGCACGACCAGTGCGACCGGCCCAATCCAGCCCCCCTCCCCACTCCTGCCTCCCTGCTGTCCAGCCCTCCCCGCACCCTACTTAATGCCGTCTGTGCCGCCGACATGCCAAAGGCAAGCCAGTCTGCGCCCATCCGCGACCCGACTGCGACCAGCGCCAGGAAACCTGGATCTCTGCACCGTCAATGCTATGACCCAGCGGCACTACATGCTCTCAACCCAGGCCACAACAACAACTGCAATCTAGCATCACCAGCCGACACCTATGGACCCTTCAGCTGTCATCACTGCCAGCACACCTGCAGCACCGCCAAGACCACGGACCCAGCGCAACCTGCCTGCAAGAACACAACTAAACCAAAGACCCTGCAATGCATCCTCCTCATCGTCCGATCCCTTCACAAACACGCCACATTTCTGGAACCTCCTCGCAGCACCACCCCGGACGTAGCATTCTTTACCGAATCCTGGACCAACACCACCCCGGGACCGGACATTGCCATCGCCATTCGGCAAGGATACAAGATCTCCAGGAAGGACCACTCCAGTAGCCCGGGAGGAGGAAACCCCATCATCTACAAATCCACTCTCCACCTGAGCACACTCCCTGACGAGCCCACAGACCTGATGGAACACCTTCACTTCAAGTTACTGGGCAGCCCTATCTCCACCCTCCGAGGAACCCTCATCTACCGACCCCATTGACCCTGCAGACTTTTTGCCAATTCCATCACAGACATCATCTCCCCGTATGCCATCGCGTCCACCAACTACACCCTACTGGAAGACCTCAACTTCCACCTCAACAACCAACTAGACCCCAGCACCACATCCCTCCTGGACAACCTCCAGAACATTGGACTCCGCCAGATCGTGACTGAACCCACGCACTCAGCAGGACACACCCTCGACCCCCTCTTCACAACAGGAAACTACATCATCTTCATTCACACTTCCAAACGCCCATGGACTGAACATCGATGCGTCCACTTCACCTTCAGAACACCCACCATCCACAGACACCAGCACCTGCTCCCACGAAGAAGCTGGACCAGAATCACCGACGACCAGCTAACCTCATCACTCATCAACTCCACCCCAACCATTGCGGAAAACGACGACCCCAACACCGCAGCCTGAACCCTGCACAGATGGATCTCGGACAGCGCTAACACCATAGCCCCCTCAAGAAAAACAACAACACCCACGGCAAGAAAGCTAGATGATTCACCACCGAAGTCCAGACGCACTTGCCCACGTCTGGAAGAGGCCTGGAGGAACACCAAATCCACAGAAGCCCACAACAACTTCAGAGCCGTCCCCAACGCCCACCACCAACTTATCAGAAAAACAAGGAAAAAAGCGACTGAAGAGAAAATCTCCACTCATGCACACAACAGCAAAGAACTCTTCAACATCATCAAGGAGTTCGCCCAACCCACCAGCGAGTCCACCAACATCCCTCCCTCACAAGACCTCTGCCACAAACTCAGCACCTTTTTCCACCACCAAATCAAAAGCATCTACGACAACTTCAACGAAGACAACCAACACACTGAACCCTCACCAACCACCCCCGACACCCTGAAGCCAGCGATCATCAACTGTACAGCCCTCACCACCGAAGACACACTGAAGACGATGAAGTCAATCCACTCCAGGGCCCCCAAGGACCCCTGCCCCCACCACATTTTCAACAGAGCCGCCGACACCATCGCACCCATGCTCTGCCACACCAGCAACCGCTCCCTGGCAACCACTTCGTTCCCTGTCGACTGAAAACAGGCTGAGATCAACCCCCTGCTGAAGAAACCCTCGTGGACCCCACCGACCTCAAAAACTACAGACCCATCTCCCTGCTCCTGTTCCCAGCGAAAGTCATCGAGAAAGCCATCAACAGCAAACTTGCCACAATTATCGAAGAGCACAAATCCTCGACTCCTCCCAATCCGTCTTCGAAAAAAAACACAGTACGGAAACCGCCCTCCACGCGCAACAGACGACATCCGTACCTTACTGGACAAAGTAGAAACAGCAGCCCTCATCCTCCTCGACCTCTCAGCGGCGTTTGACACAGTCTCTCACCGCACCCTAATACGCAGACTCCACGACGCAGGGATCCAAGACAAGGCACTCAACTGGATCCGCACCTTCCTCTCTGGCAGAACGGAGAGGGTCAGACTCCCCACTTTCCTCTCGGACCCTACACCTACCACCTGTGGAGTACCCCAGGGGTCCTTCCTCAGCCCTAGGCTCTTCAATGTCTACATGGCTCCGCTCGCCCCCATCATCAGAACCTACGGACTCAACATTGTGTCATACGCAGATGACACCCAACTCTTCCTCTCCCTATCCAGAGAAACCCAACACCTCCAGACACAACTTTCAAGAAGGATGGAAGCCATTGCCAAGTGGATGAAAAACAGCTGCCTACAAGTAAACACCAACAAAACGGAAGTACTCATCATGGGCCCAAACCCCCATGCCTGGAATGACACCTGATGGCCACTGCCCGCGGAAGCCCGCCCACCCGCACGGATCACGCACTCAACCTGGGAATCATCCTGGAGCTCGAAATGGACCGCCAGATCAACTCCGTCTCGTCCTCCTGCTTCCACACCCTCCGCCTCCTACGTAAGACCTTCAAATGAATCCCCCATGAACACAGAAAGACCGTCACTCACGCCCTGGTCACCAGTAGGCTGACTACGGCAACGCACTCTATGCCGGAATAAACAAAAACCTCACCCACAAGCTACAGAACATCCAGAACGCCGCCATAAGACTGGTCCTCAACCTGCCAAGACACTGCTATATCTCCCTGGACCTGCGCACACTCCACTGGCTCCCCATCCAAGCTAGAGTCACCTTCAAGATGCTAACCCATGCTCACAAGGCCCTCCATGACACCGGACCAGCATACCTGAACAGCCGACTCAAATTCCACGCACCCCAAAGGACCCTACGATCAGCCCAGCTGTCCTACGCCCTGGTCCCCCGCACCAAAAAGATCAGATCAGGAGGCCGCTCCTTCTCCTTCCGCGCGGCCAGAGTCTGGAACGACCTACAGCTCCACTTCAGACAGATAACATTGCTCCCCATCTTCGCAAGAAACCTCAAAACCTGGCTCTTCGAGAGACCCCCTCCTTGATGGACTGGAACCGGTGACCCCACCCCCCAGCGCCTTGAGGCCCTTACGGGTGAGTAGTCGCGCTTGACAAACACCTGATTGATGTTCATGACTTTACAGCACGATTTCCCTTCCTCGTTCTTTACAAATTTCCGTCTATTCTTGAGATAGCAGAGATCATTCACTGCATGCCATTTCTCTATGTGGCATATGAGTATCATACAGTCCCTGCTACAGTGCACCACCACCTTAATCTATCAAAACTTCAATTTTTAAGGTATTACATTAATTTCTGAAGATGTGTTTGGGCGAGGTTGGCTTTATGGGAGAAAGCTTTTCTAGTTTTTGACCCAACAGTACACATTTGATCACTACTGGGGTGATTTGCTGGCCAGAAATGTTGAAGATTTTAAATACAAAAGTCTATATAAACCAGAATACACAAAAAAGGATCTCGTCGTCAGCAGTTATTTCACACCAGGATCAATGCAAATAAAATAATTCTAGCGCTATCAGTAATGACTTGTTTATATATTATAATGCTTATACTACAGAGCTTGCAATTTCCTAGATCATTAAATGCCAGATATTACTGTAACTCCACTAAATGTTAATTCTTATTATAGACTTCTGCAGGAGAAATGGCTGAGTCGGCTCTGTCAGGAGTTTAAAACACACACAGACACGCACACACACATATACACACAAATACGCACAAACACACAAAGCCTCCCTCATTAATTAACGAGCTGTCTTCCCTACTGCAGTAAAGATGGATAGCGCTGCACCTCTTTTGCTTTTCATGTAGTCTTTGAAGCACTTGATAATTGATTAATACGTGATCTAAAGCCAGTGTCTTGGTGTCCTTCAATTCTTCTTTGAAGCTGTGTTAAAAGATGGTAGTATGTGCCTCATCTTTTCCATATGTTTTCGTCTGATTTTTAACATGCTAACTCCCGGACATGCGGAAGAGCTGGTTTAGGTCTCTGTCAGGGTGGTCCACGCTGCCTATCACAAATGATAGATTATGCGGCATGAGCTCCAGATGCGGAAAGTGGATAAGTGAATATTCTTCAGCACACTAAGTGAAAAAACGGCAGAAATGGCTGTCGAGAAACATGTCCCTGCGGTAGGCATGTTTAAGCCTGTGATGAAACTCCTGTGATGGAAATCCAGTGAGAAACGCATTTAAGCGTAAGCAGGTCTGAGGAGGATTCCATCACTTGGACGAAGCGCCATTGACTTCTCTACTGGACAGACATTTGTGGCAAAGCCTAAATAGTCCAAATAGTACAGACTGAGATTTATGCGGCTCAGGTGTGTGGGCAAGGATAGGCATTGTAAACCGTTCAACAATCAGATGGAAGATACAGTTTTGCTACTAGATGTAACTACTCATTGTAGCCCAGTCTCAAATAGCCCTGTCCAATAAAAACAGAGTGTAGCTAGCTGTATCCAGATGTATTTGTTGGGGGGGAACTTCAGCCCAGGTTGGCTCCACTAGTAGTCTGAAACAGAAATGATAACGAAAGTCCAGTGATATGTATTGTCAATATAATTTAGAACTCATGTAATCAGCGTATACCTTTGGAGCAACCAGAGGTTTCGAAAAAAGAAGAAGATCGGGCAGATAAATGCATTGCAAGCAATCAGGTAAGAAATCCATCAAATGTCAAAAAAATTAGACTGAAATCACAAGTCACAATAGAAATCTGTGGAATCTAATATGAGGCAAGTGACAGAAAGTGAGACAAAAAAACTTGCCATAAGTCAAGAAATATAGGCTGTGCTCTACCAACCTTAAAACAGGTTCAGACTACAGAAACATGGAAGTGACTGGGAACATACGCATCGAGGTGTAGTGGAACTACTGAGATGCATGATTCATGAATTGTGTGTACAAATGACATAGGTGAAACACAGTTTACTCTAACCCAGGGCATGCATACGTGCATAAGTCATGTTATTTTATATGTTATATCATGTTATGCAGAGTTGTAGAGTGCATTGTCACCTGGGAGTGTATCTTGGCTCTGAGCAGGACTGAGCATAGACAAACCTAGTGCCTAGCGGGACTATCTGAGTAGCAAGGTCCTCATCTTGCGGAATTCAAGAAGAGAGGAGGAGGCTCTTATGTGTAAGGGCAGATTGTACCAAGCTTTAGGAGTGATGTAAAATGCTCAACCGATGGATCTGGTTTTCCATATGTGTGGGATGTTGCAAGTAGGAGTCCTGATGAGTGGAGGTGTCTGTAAAGTTTGTGAAAGCAGACATGATTGTTGAGGTATGCTGGGCCATCAATATGGAGCTAACATCTTTCCTAGAATCTCATAAGATTCTGGATAATACCCAGCATGATTTCCGTTCGAACCACTCTACAGAAACAGCCTTGCTTATGGCAGTTGAGGATATACGTAAGGTCATGGACTCGGGGTAGGGCTATTCTGGTCCCGATAGATTTAACAGCAGCCTTTGATACTGTGAACCATCTGGTGTTAATTCAAAGGTTTCAGGACATTGGTATTTCGGATTCAGTTCTAGCCGTATTGTCCTCATTTCTGGCATCCCGAAAACAAATTATCCACTGAGACGGACTCCAGTCAGAGGAATTTGTATTATCGGGAGGTGTCCCTCAGGGATCGGCACTATCCCCCACTCTTTTTAATATTTATGTTGCCCCATTGGCAAAATTAATAAGGAGTTTTGGGTTTTCGCTGGTGTCATATGCTGATGACACTCAGCTAACAGTGTCAGTAACCCAGGTAGAGGATATAGTGACAGTCAAATTCTCCAATTGTATTTCTGCCTTGATGAACTGGATGAGTGATAACTTTTTAAAATTAAATACAGAAAAGACAGAAGTTGTAGAGTTTGGACAAAAGTCTGTTATTTGGGGCCAGCACTGGTGGCCATCCTCAGCAGGGGCCTGACCAGTGCCAGTAACTAAAGTCAGAAATCTTGGCTTTATGTTTGATAATGAGCTGAACTGGGATGCACAGATCAATCAGCTGTCATCAGCGTGTTTTTTTATGCTTAGACAGCTGAAAAAGATCTTTCCATTTATTCCGCATACTCTGAGGAAAACTGTGATAATTGCCACAATTCTGTAGAAAATCGACTATGGCAATGCTTTGTACTTAGGAGACGGGGTAAGACAGCTGACCAAACTGCAATCAATCCAAAATGCAGCGGCCAGAGTCTTACTTAACTTACCGAAATACCACCCTACTTCATTTGCCTTGAAACAACTTCACTGGCTCCCAGTACGAAGGCGCATTGAGTTTAAATCACTCTGTCTGGTTCACAAAGCTCTATCTGGTGGTGTGGCAGAGGATGTGCAGTCTCTGTTTCCTCGTTACGTACCTGCACGTGAGTTAAGATCAGCCACGCTTGGGTTGGTCAAACTTCCCAAGATAAAGAAAGCAGGATGGGGAGGAAAACGTTTTTCCTTTCTTGCTTCTAAATTATGGAACTCGGCTCCCATCCTTCTGAGAAAGGAATTAAACAGAAGGACGTTCCATAGGGAAATTAAAACCTGGCTTTTTACCCAACAATAACCTGTGATTGCGTTGTATTCTGTTCAGTTTTCACTAGCACCAGGACGCCTCGGCAGCAGTGCGCTTTACAAATATTTTCATTCATTCATGTAGTCAAAAAAGTCAGGAAGCAGGAAGGTTAAGGGCAAAGTGTTCCACCCAAAACCTTAAACAAAACAACATTCTTCAAAGCCTAAATACTGATACAATAAATAAATATATATTTTTAAATATATACCAAAATTGATATCACTTCTTATATCTATCTTTTTATCTGCTCAATAATTCTTGGGTTTTTACTCATTTTTCTTTGATTCTGCGGTGAACCTGTTTTGGACTTGTCAGGTTTATTCTGCTATCGCGGAGTGTCTTTTTATTTTTCATTTTCAGTTTGGAGCCTCTTTGGAGTCTTTCTTTGATTCATATTGAGTGGCGAAATGGTTAATATTCTAACTTTCATTTGTTTCAAAAGATCATAGTTGGCATGATGCATGCATCATTTTCGTTCTTAGCTTCCCTTCAGAAGATTGGTAGTCCCTTCTCTCTCTTTACCGCTTCCCAGGTAAGGAGAAGTTAGCATTCAAATTCTTTTTTGCGTCATCAGCTGAATTTAGGGAGACCTGATGCTCTACTCGCGATTGATTCCTATATATTTTAAATTGGACTGTCCATGGTTCTTTGTTAGCAGGACACATTGCCTGATCGAAAGCCAGGATGGTCATGTGTATGTTGCTTTATCGTGCACATAGCCTCCTATGTTTCTCCTTGATATTGATTTCTTTTTAAGTATTTTTTCTGTAGGGTTACTTTATGTTTTTGTTTAGAAATCTGGCAGTTCAGAGGGTCTTACCGACAGGATAACATCTTCCGTATAATGCTGTGAATGTAATCTTTCTTTCACAGGTTTATGTCCCTGACTGCCTTCTGTATGGTATTCACGTGGATTCTCCTTGGTTTTCTATGAGACCTGCTAGACTTGTTTAGAAGCAGGTATTTTTCGATCTTTTACTACGTGTGCAAGGTCCATTTGAAAACATTTCAGATTGATTTTTGTTGATGTCTTAGGACCTAATTATGAGTTTGGCTGTCTATCAGACCACCAAACCTGTGTTGTCGCTGATGCGGTGGCGATCGGGGACCGTCATACTACAACTACGGTGTACGGACTGCCATAGGACTGCCGCAACCACTGGGGATCCACGATCCCTGGCAGTGGCATTGCGGTCTGAGGCCGCAATATGTTTGGTGGTGCCATATTACGAGTTTCCCCACCGCCAGCGGTCTCATGGTGGTGCTCTCGCCATGAAAATGCTAGCGGTGAGGAAACTAAGGGGGCCCTATAGAGCCTCCTGTTGCCTCTGGGCCTGTGGGTACATGCAGGGTGGGGGGGCTGTGTGCTCCGTCTGCAATGTGGCGAGCGAAAGGTAAGTGTTTTCATTCATTTTTAGGTCGAGCAGACCTACTCTCAATGCGTGAGCATTGAGAGTGTCTGCTTCAGACCTTTTGTGGCCCGTATTTAGGAATGTGGACAGCTACCAGACGCGCGCTTTGACGAGGTCAGATTTCACCTCGGGAGCGAGCGTCTGGTAGCTGCGCATGCGCGAATCAAATCCCTTGCTCACACACACACAGGCAGCCCCCACCCCTCTGCATGCACGCACACACACACACACAGGCGCGCGCATGCACACGCAGGCATACGACACACATACAGGCACACATAAAGGCACACTATCCCCTACCTCGCATTCTCTCTCAATCACACAGTCACGCATGCGCACACACATTCCCTCGCGCACACACGCGCGCGCACACTCCCCCTCCCCCTCCCCCACCCCTCCCAGGCATACACACAGGCACGCACGCACTTCACTTCAGCCCTGGGCCCCACTCACCGACTGCGCTCTTCCGGCAGGCTCCTCTCGCGCTCCGCTCCTCACGGCGCGGCGCGTCTCGTCTCCTCTTCACAATCGGGGCTCCCTCAGGTCCGAGGAGCCCCGCAACAGGCGCCACACTCCTCCTTCTCCCCGGCCCCCTCCTGGGGACCCGGGCTGATTCGGACCGGCAGGGCGCTCCATGCGCCGGCAGCTCGCGGACCTCGGGAGGCGGGACTTCCGGTCGGCCGCGACCGGATTGGCCGGCCGGCTAAGAGCTTCCGGGTCGCCGCGGGCAGCGCGGCGGCACCCTACAACATGAACTTGTTATTTTTGCGGTGGAATGTTTGTCATTGTTGTAGGTTGTGTTGGTGTCCATGGGGGTGGCGTAGAGGCCCCTCCACGTGTTCAGCCATCTATTGCAAAAAGTGACTGCCGAATGACACAACTATCATTTACAGTCCGAATAAAATATACCTCTATTTGCTTGAAAAAAAAAATCTGCCTCCTTAAATGAATTTCAGTCGCCGTCTTTCATAGTTATTGAAGCTAGTGGCAGACAGCTAGACACAAGGGTAGAGTTGAAACTACGGAGTCCGAGAGGCAGTTCTGTGCGCTTTCCCCTCTACCGCTGCGAAGTAAATGAAGGGCTGAACACGCTGCTCATTAACCCGCGAGGCATGTGAATGATATGCTGTCACTGGAGTGTGAACGCGCGCGGCTCCGTGGCGCGAGCTGCGCGCAGGTGTAAATGAACCGGCGCTGCTAGCTTTACAAGGAGAAGTCAGTGTTGATGCCGCAGTGTGCAGATTATTCACAGTCAAGCATAGCTTCCCTTCCAGCTTTGTTAGCGAGTTCTACAAATTCACTAATAAGTGCCAAATCCGCTATTTATAGGCGCGAGACAGCAGGGTGGTATGGAAAAGATGTCTGCGTTATCCTCGAAATTGGTAGTGCTTTGTATGCGACTTTCAGAACAACAGCCTTCCTAGAAATGCCAAGCCCTCTCTTCCTTTAGGATATGGAAGTCCCGTCTTTCCTTTTCATTTTCTCTCCTCCTTAATCTTCCAGGCATCAGCATGGCCCTTCTTTTCGTTTTTTATGCATTGTCCTGTCCCTTTCCACTCCAGCCTGTGTGTGTCCTGAGACAAGTTCGATATGCGTTCTGGCACTAAGGCAATGGCAGATGTGCTGCACAAAGAGCCACTGTGGGCTAGTTTTTCGTGCCAATTGTTTAGTGTTGAATGCATACAATTCTAAGAGTTGAAGCAGATGAGGTGAGGTTACAATGACGGCATAGTCTGTGTGTTTGCAAGCAGGATACACTGGTGTGTTAACAGCAAACACGTTGAATGCAAGCAGGATACACTGGTGTGTTAGTAACCGCAAACACTTTCAATGCAAGCAGGGTAAACTGGTGTGATATTAACAGCAAACACTTTGAATGCAAGCAAGATACACTGGTGTGTTATTAACAGCAAAGACTGTGTATGCAAGCAGGGTACACTGGTGTGACATCCCAGTAAAGTCGATGTGTATGCAATCAGAGTACACTGGCGTAACACTCATAGCTAAGTCTTAGTGTATGCAATTCGGGTACACTGGCGTGACACTTCCATGCTAGCAAAGTCTGTGTATGCCAATAAAGTCTTTGTGTATACCCGTACAGTACTCTGGCGTGACACTCACATGCCAACAAAGTCTGTGTGCATGCATGCACTCATGCCAGTGAAGTCTGTGTGTACGCAAGCAGGGTACACTGGCGTGACACATGCCAGCAAAGTCTATGTGTAGGAAAGCAGGGGACAGTGGCTTGACACCCACGTGCCATAGAGGCCCGTCTGTATGCAAGCAGGGTACACTGGTGTGACATTCAAATGCCAGCGATGTCTGTGTTTGCAAGTAGGGTTCAGTGGCATGGCACTGACATGGCACCAAAGTCTGTGTGTATGAAAGTAGGGTACAGTGACGTGATACTCACATCAAAGTCTATTTCACTTCTGTTCTAGGACTTTTGTAACAATAAAAGACACAGAACATAATCTTCATAAGTTATTTACAAAAGTTTAAGCTATTGCCATTATAAATTATAATACCTTTTATTTAAGTATTAATTATGTAAAAAAAAATTAAAAGCTATTGTTATTTGTAATATCAATACATGTAAGTCACGTAAATACAACACATATTGCATTACAAGTGCTATATGTGTCACATTTGCAAAAATTATAACTATTGGCATTGTAAATGACAAAGCTATTAATTTCGCTATTTTCAAAAACAAAACCTAACTAAAAAATTTGTCATTTACAATTCCAATAGCTCAAACTTTCCTAATGCGAGACCTATTGCATTGCAAATGCTTGTTTTATTTAATTTTACCTATCCTGTCGTCTGTCTATTCCCTTACTTTTCCGCTCTTACCTGTGCTGGCCACGCCTAGGCTGACCATTTTGATTCCTCTCATAGGCCTGCTGTGTTTAAGTACCTGGATGACTTATTCGGCGAGTGGGAGCCTCTCTTTCATATTCCACCTGATATGGTGAACCCTTTTGGAGCTTTTATTTAGGATTCTTTGGTAAGTCAGTATGTTTTCTCCCTAGTACTTTGGGATATCCCTCTTCGTTGTTGAGAGGGCAGTTTAGGTTATACCACATAACACGTTTAGCTAATATCCAAATTACATGTTTGTTGTTCTTGTTTTACACAATAGGTCATTTCAGTTATTAGCTTAATAAAGGTTTTGTAGTGTCCATAAATGTATGATTAATTATCTGTATCACTTTGGCTGTTCTTAAAAACTGTGGTTTTGCTATTTGTCATCATTTTCAGGGTGATGAGGGCGTTTTTTATGTTTGATCTCTTGCATTTATTTTATTCGTATATCATTCGGCTAACATGCCAAGTAAGATGGCTGTGTCTCCTTTATTTATACAAGGTTTGAGATTTTCTAGATCATATCTCATCCTAGGCAGCAGGTAGGCAAGTATATGGTGTTATCTGCTCATCTTTCGATCTATGTATCTCTTGCACTTATTTTAATTTGTTGACAATTTTTTTGTTTTAATTGAGTGAAATAAAGCGTGTTTTTAGGATTATTAGATTACTGCATTTCTAATGCACAAATAACATAATGATAAAGAGTTGCTTTAATGTCACAGTGATTCTACAATATCAATGTGTCTATGGAACTTGTCTTTCTTTTGATAGACCCCTGATTACAATGGAAAAACATTCAAGATGTTTGAGCTTTGTCATCAAACAAGTGAATTGTTAGTCCTGATGAAGGTGGCTTACTAATCAAGACTGTCCACTGAAACATGCGTTGACAACTTTAATTGTCACCTGCAGTCTGACTTGACAAGGAATTGATGACTTCTGAATCTTCTTGTTTCTAGGACCTGGGGCTATACAGCAGACACCTTGTTTTTTAATTATTCTGTACTGCACTGACCTACAAGCAGTAAGCTTTTGATTTGAGGCACATTTTGTAAGATAAAAACACATTTTAGTGTGATATTTTGATTAAACTATTTTTGTAATTTGGATGAATGTTTATTAAAATAGCTCTTTATATTCACAAATTAATAGTCTCTCTGAGATGTGTATATTGAGGATAATTGAGTTTTCTTTGCTGTATAGTGAAGAAAATCTTTGTTTATTGTATCAGTACATGGGCTTTGAAGACTTATTTTGTTACAGTGTTATGTAGTGCCTTGAAATTGTGGGTAAGAGTTTGAATTGTGCTCACTTGTGTAAGGGGAGCCAGAGTATTTCCTTCAAGTGTGGTGTAATGCGAGTGTTGGGTGGGAGTTGAGAGAGAGTAATTCTGGCTGCCAAGTTCTGAATGGTATGTAAGCATGGGCGGAAAATCCGTTTCGCTCGCGGATTTTGCGGATTTTCGGTAAATTCGCAATCCGCGAGATTCGCAACTCTCCCGCAAAATCCGCAAATCCGCGAGCAGCGGATTTTATGGCTTGCTCGCACTGTTCGCGTGAGTTCGCGGCTTCCCAGTACAACTTCGCGCCCCGCGAATAAGCGCAAAATTGCAGAAATACGATCTGAGCAAAACTGAAACTACTTACCAGGTTCAAAAGTTCAGGCTCATCATTAGTAGCCATTTCCTGTAGTGCTTCCTGAGGGGCCCCTCCAGAGTTCAGTTGCCAGTTGCAACTATTATGTGACCCTGCTCTGAACCTCAGAATAGTTACACATATGCCACAAATGTCCTGAATTACAGCTAAGGGAGACAAGCAGGAGCCAGGCTGGAAGTTCAAATCCATTAATCAGCCCCTAATTCATTATTGTCAGTTGGGGCAGGGCAGGTGTTGTAACTAATTTTGCAACAATGAAAGCACTTAGCAAGTGCAAAAGATCACTAATCAGGAAGCACTAAGGAAGCAGGTGCCAGCTAAAAAAATATTCTGTGACACATTAATCAGCCCCAAATTAATTCAGGTCACTTGAGGCAGGGAAGGTGTGCTTGCTTTGCCACAAAAATGTACACTGACTGGACAACCAGAGGGTGCTGTGATGAAACAGAGGGTGGCATGGGTGGGCCAGAGGGTGGCATGAGTAGTCAGAGAGTGGCAGTGGTGACAGAGAGTGGCAGTGATGAAGAAGAGTGTCCCAAACAGGCTGGACACGTAGAAACAACAAGTTCGCGAAACTTGCGACCCGACAGGTAAGTTCGCGTTTGCGAAATTGTACAAAACCCTCGCGAACTGGCAGAAACCCGCGCGAACACAAAAAAAAAGAATCCGCAAATTCGCGAGAATTCGCGGATTTTGCGAATTGCGAGTTCGCAAATCCGCAAAATTCGCGAACGCGAGATTCGCAAAATTCGCCCATGCTTAATGGTATGCAGACTTCGGGTGAGTGTTTCTTTGATCCCGGCATAGAGGGTGTTCCTATAGTCCAGCTTGCATGCATGGAACAAGTATACTGCCATTTTCAATCACAGCTGTAGAGATGTTCCGGGGTGCTTTGAGCCGATGACGGATATGGTTTTCAATGCACTGCTATGCTTCCAACACTGCTATAGCTGATGTTTATTAATGGCTATTTGAAGTTTTTTTTTGTATGCTTGGTGAAATTAATTTCCTAATAAACTGCGCCGGACCAATAACGTTTTCAGAAACTGCTCCTCTTACTTCGCTGTATGACATTTTTTCATTTAAATGGATCCAACAACAGAGTCAGCTCCAGGTGTCTTAGCAGGTACCATTTCGAACCTTCATGTAAACTCAAACTCCAATTTGTAAACTGGGTGCTGTCCATGAGTTGCAGGGCCTGAGGAAGAAGCATATCTGCTTTCTCACGTATGGTACCAAATTCAAAACATGTTTCAGCTAACACTGGAAAGAGTTACAGAAAGCACCCCTGTGTTCCAGTGCCACACCACTACAAAGCCTGTGGTGAACATGCTGCAGTGATAGCTCCCAGAGAGGACTTCTCTGCCCCTCAGCAAGCGTCACATGTCACCACAACAAACTCATTTCAAGGGCTCCTTTAAGGCAGCCACATCCTTTTGAACTTAAAGTATCCCAGCTAAACTCGTCTGAGGCCCAGATGCATCCACTCAATTGCTTCTTAAGTAAAAGGCTTTTGCAATTTTATTATAACCATATATAAACAATAGTCTTCCAACTACACTTTTTCAGAATTGTTACCAAATTGTCGCATACACTTACATGGTTTTTTTGTTTTGTTTAGAACATACTCTTTTGTTCCTGAGATGTATCAAGTTAGAGGATCATTCTATTCCCTTTTTGGTGGAAGTGTTACAGATTTTAAAGAAAAGAGAAGACAAGTTCCATTGAGGTCAGTTTTCTTATACTTGCCAGAACATGGGCAGTGTTCTCCCAGAGATCCAAATCAAATGGAAACAATGCTCGCAGAAGCAATGTAGCCAACCTTCTTCCAAAGAAGGAAAACACAATTCATTTTTGGACACAAAGCAGCCATCTCAGCTGACTGGCTCTTACAATACACATTTGGGGAAAACAGGGACCCACGAGTGCGAGACAGACTGTTGAACATATAAACAGTGGCAGCTGCTCAAAATTAGTCGTGGTGGGGCAACGCAGCAGGGAGGAAATAACAAAAAAAAACCTGCTGCTGCGGTCGCCCTAACAGTGTTTCAATCCGACTCGCGATTCCCTGCACAGGCTCCCAGACTCCAATCCAGACGCTGCTCTCTAGCTGGAAATACTATTTATCAGCATGAGAGCAGTGGCGTGATTGGTCTGAGTGGGCTGATCTGGTGCTCGCTCAGACACAGGGAGTCTCTGCCATTTCTCCACCCGGCTTTGCAACACAGCTGGGATGGAGAAATGTAAGTGCGCATGTTGGTTAGGCCGTCCTAAAATGGCTGGACAAATTGACATGTGCACTTACCGTGCACCCACCACTCCTCTCTCCGGCTGATGCAGTGAGACTCCCAGGATGGCCCTGCCCCGCCATTCACCCACCCACCACAAGGCTTGGCTGGCTCTGGCTCCCTAAGAAAAATAAAATGATAGTAAAATAGTTTTATTAACATTCTATTTTTCACGTTTGCCTCTGCTGCCTCTCAGCAGTGAAGAAGCCCTTGCATATAAACTGTGTGATTTGTGGGCAGACAAGTGGTGCTAAAGGGTTGGCAGAGTCCTTCAAATTAGTATGTGCTGAAGCAATCCTCTAGATGTACGGAGGCTCCATCACCATGGGCAAACCTCACCAATTAGGCCCTCAATTGATCTAACCTTACTAATGAGAATACACCTGGCCTATGGTGTTCAAATCTGAAAGCACTCTGGGATACAAAATTCTGTGATTTCTCGTGAACAGCCAGGATTGCAAATAGGAAAATAGGTCGAGACAGAAATGAGAAAACCATAACTTATTAACAATCACACACTCAACACAAGAAGATGTGGCAGGTGGAGATCTACAACTTCTAACTGGATATGCTCATGCAAGGCATATGTACGGAGAAATGTATGACATAACCATGCATTACTCTACACTACGAACACGCAATTTTACCATGCATTGCCTTTACCACGCTAGTCTTTACCACGCATATGCCTTTAGCACGCATGCTTTTACTATGAAAATGTAAGTATATATCACTGTGATATACTTACATTTTAGTTGTAAAGGCATGTGTGGAAAAGGCATATGTGTGGTAAAGATCTATACACACACACACACACTCAAACACACACATATGTATGTCTAAATATATGTGTGTGTATATCTATAAATATCTATATTCCCCAATCGACCCTAACCCCTAAACTCAACCAAGCATAAATATACTCTTACCACCCAATACTTCTACCCACCCCGAAACCCTAGAAAACACCTTTACCACCCAATACCCTTACCCACCCCTAAACCTTGAAACGTTCCAACCAACCACTAATCTTACCCATCCATACATCCTAAAAACACCCTTTCCACCCAATACCCTTACCTACCCTTAAACCCTATAAAATACCCAATGCCCTTGCCCATCACTAAATCCTATAAACACTAGGGGTGGGTGGAACTTGCAGAGTTTCACTCTGTGGAATTCCTCAGAGTTACATAAAAACTCAGCTAGATTCAGCGGAGTAATGTGAGTGGGCAGAATTTAGCACGTTGTGCTGATTTTTAGCGCCGCAAGCTTGTTCCATGCTGTGAAATCAGCACGAGGTGCACCATATGGCACACCAGAATGCATCGCGTCTTCCTGCCACTCAAGTCGATTTTCTTCTTGAGCGGGAGCTTTCTCAACATGAACGGTTGCGACCTATCGTGACCACTTACTTCGAGAAATCTCATCAGGAGGCATGCTAGTGCCCGAAATCATGCTAAGGGACGCAAATTCTCGCTTGCACTCGGCAACGTTGGCGAGGAGCGTGCTATAAAAACCTCTGCCACACAGTGGTTGGCAGATTTTTGCTGAAACTCCACATTCGGGCAAAATTCTGCAAACTCTGTTGGCAGAGCAGAATTGTTTACCCACTACTAAGAAAAACAAGCTGAATACCCAATACCCTTCACCACCCCTAATCCCTAAAACACCATTACCAGTCAATACCCCTACCCAGCCCTTAACCCTAAAAATACTCTTACCACACTATATGCCTACCCACCCATAATCCCTAAAAACACCTTCATCATCTAATACTCTTACCCACCCCTAAAGCCTAAAAGTTCCCTTACAACCCAATACTCTTACCCACCCCAAACCCTTTCCCACCCATAAACCCTAAAAATATCCTATTTCACATGGGGGAGCTTAGCCTGCAGTGAAATGGCCGCTCGGTTAGCGCACAATACAGCATTTATCCTGCACTCTCTGGCCTCCAACATCTCTAAAGGTGGGTGCTCCCACACCAGAAACAATTGCGCATCCGCCGAACCAGGCGAGGTGCACACAGATTGCTCCTCTGAGAGCCACATTGAGCGGCGCGCTGGGACCTCCGGAGTGGCAGGACACCATCTTGCTTAGCCGAGCGCCGCTGGGCAGGGTTCTTCTGTGTGCTGGAGCCGCCATGAGATATATGCCCTGATCTTCGGCCCGACCTGGCCCTTTGAGACCCTGAGGACCTGGCCGGTCTGACCTGGGGCGGCGCGGACCTGCGGTTTTGGATGGGCGGTGAACCCCTGCTGCTTCGTGGTAGGTCCAGCCATGGCGGGCTGGGGCTGAATTGAGATCATAGAGGCAGGCCCCGGCCTTGGATACTCTGAGTAGGGGGCTGGACCAACCCCCCGCCTCCTGCTACCTTGAGGTACAGTGGCCGCGCCGGCCCCTGCCCGCCAGAACCCAAACGAACAGCCGATAGCTGGATGAGTGAATCTGTGTCAGGCCTAATCTGCGAGCGGGGGGGTTGCGTGTGTGCATGCCGAAGGCGAGTGATCTGACCACTGCGGAGGGGGGGAGGAAACAGAGCAATCAAACCTCAAGCTCTTTGCTAGGCCCGGCCTCGAAGCTTCGGGCCCGGGTTGAAGATGAGAAACAACTCTACGCTCTGCGCTCTCTTGCTCATGGAGTGCTGCTGGACGAGGCTCAGCTCTTCCGCCCATATATTGAAAAAGAGTAGAATGGAGGGAAAAAAACTGAAATAGAATAAAACGACAAAAGTGCAGCTTCGCTGGCTCCTACCCATTGTGGTCGCGACACAGGAGATCACTGCTAAAGGTGAATGGGGCTTTGCTGGGCTTCGCTTGTGGACGTGGGAGGTGCTGAAGAAGCCCGCCGATACGGCCGTCCTGATTACTGTGGGGAGCCGCCGCTGCTGAGCCTCATTGTGTCTGGTGCCCCGGCTGAGCCCGGCTGTGGTGCTCTGAGGCCAGGTCAAGGGTTCAGGAGGCTTGCCTGAGTTCTCGGCTCCCTCTGGACCGCTGTCGGAGGGCTGGGCCCTACTTCTTGCGCCTGAGATTCTGGAATTGTGGGGTCACACTGAACTACACTAGCTTGGAACATCCTAAAGCAATGATATTGGCCCCTCAGTTTGCCATCGCGCATTGCCCACATTGATGACAAATAAACATGGCGGGACCCAGGCTGTGCTGCAGGTGGAAAGATCCGCAACTGGATGCTGCAGGATTGATCCCAACAGGTGGGAATAGTAAGGAGCGCCTGGGTATAACTGTGCGATGCCATGAAGTACCCCCGGGACACAATGGTCAAGCACGATACGAGGCAGTCCAAAATCTCATTTAAAAGCAAATCAGCATGCCAAACGGGTGCAGATCAGTCCCAGGGCCAGCCAAGGACCCCTCTATGGAAGACCAACAACAAGAGCAAGATCTCAAATCCATCCTAACAGACATCAAGGCTACTCTCAAGATAACTGATACTAAACTGGAACACATGGCGCACAGACTTGACAAAATCAATGAGAAGGTCAATAAACATGAAGATCGTTTGGACCAACTGGAAAGCCGAGTCTCAGATATCAATTAAACCAAACCACAACCAAGGAGCAACTACTGCAAATGGACAGGGTCCTAGCTGTTATCAAGGCCAAAAATGAGGACCTTAAAGCTCGCTCGTGGCAAAATCTTCTCATTTTAGGTGTACCTGAATCCACATTCATCGACAATATGGAGAACTATATCACTAGCATGCTCAAAGACCTATTTGATGGACATTTATCCCAGATTTTCATAGTTAAACGAGCGCAACTGGCCTGCTGTTGATTCATTTCCAGTCATGCAGGGCACCAGGCAAGGATGCCCTCTGTCCCTGCTCCTCTTTACCATAGCCATGGAACCTTTAGAAGATAAACTGAGTCAATATCACACACACTGGGGAATCCCCTTCTGAGAGCGAGCAATCCTAATCTCCATGTATGCGGATGACATGGCTTTATATATCAGGCAGCCTCGAGACAACTTAGCCTGCGTTATTAGAGAAGTTGTTAAATTTGGAAGCCTTTTGGGTATAGCAGTAAACTGGACTATATTGGTCCTATTTCCTCTAACAGATAGCAAAGAACAGTTCACCTTGGAATTTGAGTTGCAGTGGGCAGTGGAACCAGTTCGCTATTTGGGCGTAAGGCTAAGCCAGAACACTGATGAGCTATGGCAAGTTAACTATGGCAGAGTCATAAATCACATGGTTGGAGGAAAGAATCCCGATCTGGAGTCGCCTACCTCTCTCGCTCAATGGCCGACTGGCCATCATAAAGATGGTTATACTGCCTAAATTCCTCCACCTTTTCAACAACCTTCCGATTACACTCACGCAACACTTTTTCAAACAGGTATGGTCCAACTTAATATCCCTTGCCTGGGCAGGCAAACAGCCTAGAATAGCATGTGAAGTCCTCCCACTAACTTTCCGCCAAGGAGGCCTAAGTGCTCCAGATTTGACACAGTATGCGCTGTGCGCCCAGGACCAATATGTAAATGTTTGGCTGTACAAGACTAAGTTTCAGCCACACACCGCTGCTGAGGTGGACCGAATTATCCCAATGCCACTATCTACAACTCTCTACCAGCCATACAGATGCTCCCGATCACCCGCAGATACGGTGGACTGTGTAAGATATACCTGGGATGGCTTGAGAAGAAGAGCATCCCTGAGCTGTTTGTATGTTCCATCCACCCATATTACGCATAACCCTAATATGCCAGCACTAGTAGATGAGGGAATGCAAACCCGGGCCCATAAAAGACACCTCCATATAAATGCTGATCTATACCCGAACGACCTGTTTCTGGCTGCACCCACGCTAGCTGACACTCCAAAACCCACAACAATGGATATGCTTCTTTACACTCAAATACGAGCCACATGGTGCGCAAATCTTCCCACTTTCCCGGCTCCTCCACCAACGTTACATACTCTGGAGCACATACTTACACACACCTTTTTCTCCTCCTTCCTTTTCCTTTCACCCCCCTCGCCCATTCTTATCCCTGTCCATTTTAAGGTCACTGCTCTGTTGTTTTGTAAAACCATCTTTTGTAATGTATGCTATATTCTCTTAAATGCCAATAAAAGCCAAGCAAAAAAAGGAATATC
Organism: Lissotriton vulgaris; assembly: GCF_964263255.1. Lineage (NCBI taxonomy): Eukaryota > Metazoa > Chordata > Amphibia > Caudata > Salamandridae > Lissotriton > Lissotriton vulgaris. The sequence continues at coordinate 1,870,126,742 of NC_141687.1, read as the reverse complement.
ATATTTTGCTTTTCACTCACCATTACGAAAGTTGGCGGTTGAAAGAGGGACACATGAAAGGCACCTTGTTTCACTCTTTCTTTTCATCTGATTTCGGAAACAACAGGTATAACCAAAGTTTGATAACTTATTTTGCATTGCAAATGCATTTAGCATTTCTTGGAAGTGATGCAAGTGAGGGTCGTGCTTAAGAAACAGGCTAGTGTATTGTTGGGCAGCTCAACTGTAGTTGTGGCCTGCAAGGATCGGGGAGGTAAGAGGGTGTAAAAAAAGAGAAAAAAAATGTAACTCCTCATCGAATCGCTCCTCCGCCGTCCCTCCCAGCCGGAACGGGAAGCACCAAGGCTCTCCTAAGCCAATGTCAACTTTGCAATGCAGTCTTTTGGTGCTCAGACAGGCAGTGGGAGCCTGGGCATGCTCTCCACCCAGACTGTGGAACATGCAAAGTGTGCACCAAGCCAGCCAAACAGTAATGTGCACTTACAATGTGCCACCACTTTTCCCCCTGCTCCTCTGTCATCAGAGCAGCATCGCCCGCCTACAAACCAGCTGCAGCAGAAAAACATGAAACAATAATAACCTCTAGTTTTTATCAATATATTATTTCACTGCTGCAAAGCAGTGGGGCGACGCTCCTCCACCTTAGCGGAGGAGCTGAAACAAGGAGACTGATTTGTCAGGAGAAAAGGAAAGATGATGGGGTCTATATTGGTGTCCAACACAATCAGATGGAAGCTGACTACTTTGAGTTTGCAGTTTTTTTTTACGTTTTGAAGGTCAGCGTTGCAAATAAAAACATAAGATTGGGCCAATAGGCATTTCCATTTGTGATGCATGCTATAGAAATGGTTATCAATATTAATCCCTCCCACCCCCACAAGGCAATCCCACTTGTGTCCCTTTAAGGTAAAGCAAGTCCTCACACCAGCCCTGAATAAGGAGAACGAGGAGAGTCTGGGGATATTCCCCGGTCAGCACCGAGGAGTGCCAACCAGGCACACAGAAGGCAGTGATACTTTCATTATCTTTAGGTAATAAGCATGTATGCGCCCCGGAAAAAAACGCTGATGCTCAGCCAACAGAGGGAGCCACCTGGGTGCACTTATTACAAGATTCCTACTGGGACGAGCACTCAATAGAGTCAAGCAGCTCAAGACTTGCCTGTGTATGCAGATGATCGGCTATGGCTAGTAAGGTAATACCTTATGTTGGAATAGTCCTTTCATCATTCACAGGGTCCCTTATTTGGCCATATTTCATTCATTACAGTTTCAGGTTGTTTTTTGTGTGGGGCCTGTGCACCCTGAACTATAGGGAGCATGCCATCCTCCAACTGGGGTACCGAACATCATCAAACCACACAGGATGCCACACGTCAGCTCTTTTGAAACTATGAAATCTATAAATCACCTTGAATAGATTATTTGGTGATGTGAATGTATATTTTAAGAGAGTGAAGCATTTCGTTAGGAAACACAGTATCTTACAGTAATCAGTTGTATGTGCTTTTTTAAAGAAGGGGATTTTTGGCATCTCTGGATGTTCCGTTTTGTAGATTTGTCGAGCGTGTTACCACCCAGGAGGGTATTCTGGCACTGGGATGGTGTGAGCCTAGGCAAACCTAGGACCTAGTGTGACTAATTGAAAAGCAAAGTCTGTAGCTTCTTGTGGAATTCAAGAATTGAGGACGATGCTCTTGTGGGTAGCTGCAGGCCGTTTCACATTTTAGAGTGATGTAGAAGAAGGGTCGACTGCCGGATCTGATTTTCCATATGTGTTAGATATGTCCAAATATGAGTCCGTAGGAGCGGAGGTGCCTGAAAGATTTGTAAAAGAAGATGCGTTTTTTGAGGTATGCTTGCCCAGTTTTATGTAGTACTTGGAAAGTGTGGGTGAGAAGGCTGAATTGTGTTTGTTTGTGTATAGGGAGCAAGTGAAGCTCATTCTGCTAAGGTGTGATGTGAGTGCGGCGTGGGAGGATCACAGTTTGTCTGGCTAACAAATTCTCTGAATGGTCTAAAGCCTTTTGGTGAGTTTGTTGTTGATTCCGTCATAAAGGGTATTTGCGTAGTCCATCGTGCTTGTGACGAGGGCGTCCGACAGTTTTCCAGGTGTTGATTGGGAGCCATTTGAAAATCCTCTTCAGCCTCTTCGGGGATTGGTGCTCAACACCATGGCTGTAGGCTGAGGTTATACACTGCAAGTGTTATCGTATATTCTGCAAACCGACTCACATGGCTAGAGTTCTAGCTTCCCATATCCAAAGTGTGCACATTCTGTACAGAATGTCAGGACCTAGACTATAGGCAGGTGGTGTGCTTCAAAGCCTTACCAATGGCAAAATCGGCACTATCCAACAGCTGCAAATGAGATCTCTCTCTTTTTAAGAACAACAGGGTATAATTGAACCTGGTTTCATGTTAAAAGCAACAATCAATCTTTTACAGAACCTAAAAAAAGTTAGCAAGTCAAGAAGTTCACTGTGTATGATTAATACCATAATACAATGGTTACGACAAAAAAGGAATTTCAAACTCTAGCCTAAAGCATCATTTTAATGAACAGGAATCAAGTGACAAAACTAGAGAAAAGGCACTTTGTAAACTCAATTTTAGACTATTGTTGACCTTTCAGCGAAAGGGACATGAACAAAATGAACTGGTAACACAAACTTACACTGGTCACAAAGGGAAGGGATTTAAACTTCTTTGGAAAACAAAATAGATGCCTGGGTTGGGAAAGTAGAACCTAACATTGTTTCACTTCCTCGGTCGGTTCTCTGTGTGTGTTTATGTGCGGCTGCTTTCAAATTACTCTGCGCTCAATAGTTAGTTCCAGATGTGCCACTCCCCTGAGACGCCATTTCTGGAACTCACATGTCAGCGCTACCAGAGCAGGCTGGGAGACAGCATAAATCCTCCTCCACAACCCTAGGTGAATTCTGGGGAGGTTATGAGATTGCGCCTGAGGTTAGAGTGTGGTTTGTTGTCCTGACGTGACTTGACTGTACTGTGAATGTCAAGCCTCGACGTGCCTGGGGTGTTCCAAGAAACAGCAGATTCCACAGCGCTCCTCAGCCATCAATACTGCTAGCCCGGGTACCGACTTGAGGAGCTTTGGAGATCCCTGACTTGCTGGCACTATGACATTAATAAGACTTACTTTGCTATCATTGAAACATGGTCCACCCAACCAAACGCAATGGGTCTACCGCATTTCTTTGAATGCCATGAAGGACAACATAGAGTTGCTACCATGCTTCTATGCCTCTATGGGGAAACAGCCTTTAAAACAAGGTTTTTACCTCGTTGTGCCTTTACCACATATTTTACTGCAAATGTGCATTTACAACGCATGCCATTACCACGCATTTAAGGTAAGTTGGAAGGGGTGGGGGTATCCCCCCACAAATACATTGTTTTTAAATCTAAAATCAATGCGTGGTATTGGCATGCGTTGTAAATGCATATTCGCAGTAAAAACATGTGTACTAAAAAATGCGTGGAAAAGACATGCAAATAAATTGCCTGCTTTGTACCATCGTACAACCCCTCAATGCACTTGAACTGATCCACTGTTCACCCTGAATGTGCCCTAAGGAAAACGTCTCCACCGCTGCACAAATGGGAATGGGACGATCTTCTGTCACTAATATATGGAACCCCCAGTTTTTTCTTCCCACTTAAAGCCCTGGATTATGGTATACTGGTGATAAACTGTCACTGACATTTTCACCATGGTAGACAACACAAGGAAATCCGAGTACAGGGCAGGGGGCACTCGTCGTAGAAGTGGTTAGTGTAAACTTGAAGTCATGAGATTCAATCCTGGCTGGGCAACTTAGACTGTTATCCTTCTAATGCCATAGATCAATGAGTTGATTAATATAAATGTTTATTATTAAAGTGTCAAGACACAATGTAGATTGTGGTGCTTTTCATAAAAACGATCAATGGTATTAAGATGTGAAGATAGCAGGAACTTTTACAGTTTTATGCTAATGGAAATGTAAATTTAAGGTAAGCAAAACTACTCTGAGGGCAAACATAATTCGGGTCTATTGGCATGTTTGCGACTCTTACCCAGGAAGAAACTGGTGTGAGGCATGCAGGGGTATATCTGGGGAGGAGCAGGCCTGAATTTTAAGTGTAAGCCGTGAACGGAAGCTACCTGGGCTTGGATCCCTCTCGCCTGTCCCCGGGATATAACTAGGGCTCCCGGTTTTATGTTTTTTTTGTTTTTTTACATTTCCGTCTGTATTTATCCATATTTATTTTTTGTTAACCATATCTGTATTTATCCATATTTATTTTGGATTTTGTGAAAAAATTACGCTGAAATTAGTATATTTCTACATTTTTTTAACTAATAAATACATACTCATGCTTGAATCCCTGCCAGGTTTCAATGCTTTGATCGCCCACAGAAGATAAATCAATATACTTGTATGAAAATATGCACATTTCAGTAACAACCTTGGGCATATCGACTAGTGTTATAGTCTCTTTACTAAAATTCCTTTCTTTTTTAATCCCTTTACCTATCAATCCACACAGCTATTGGCCTGGCGGTCATGGCAGACAGTATTATGAATTACTCAAAAAGCATAACAATTTCCGTTTTTATACACATTTAAAAATAAATACAGACAGAAAAAAATATTTTCTGTCTGTATTTATCTCTAAAAATCAGTAACAACGGAAAAACGGGGAGCCTTAGTTATAACACTCTAGGTAATAATGCGTTCATTGGGCCACAAACTTATTTGGGGAGGGTTCTGATTGCATCGTGTATGTGCGTCATCAATCAAGCGCCACTGTGACAAGTTCATCCACCTGCGTTCCTTCCTCGTTTCACAGCCAGAGTCGAGCCTCGGTGGTCCGCTGTCTCACCTACAGGCAGGCCAGCCTGGCCGGGTCCGGGCCCTTATCGTGTTTAACTTGCTGCAGAAACAAGCCTCCCACGGCCAAAACAAATAAAGCACGCTAAGCGAAAGGCTTGGCTGCTCCCCAGCCCTCGCAAGTGCTGAATATGTGCTTTCTCTTTCCTGCAGTGTCAAATGTCTCTGAGCTCATTAATATGAACGGGGTCCAAGACACACACCGAGAGCATCCCAAAATAAAGCAAATCTGACTCAGAGACGAACTAGGGGGGCATTCGGCATCGAACTTAGGTGGTAGGAGAAAAAAGTTGTGCATAATCCAGGCACATTCCATGACACTAAGGATCTGTGTTGTACTTGCATTTATGCAGCATATCATACACCTCACGAGGCCCACTGACTGGTGAACAAGTAGAACATTACAAGGAAGGTTGTGTTTTCACTACATAGCAGATACAGATTCTCAGGTATTCAGTGAGAATCTGTAACTTGCTGCCGCCATTGCTCCGTGTCACCACCTCCATCCAGATTTTCAAAGCTGACCTCAAATCTCTTCTCTTCCAAAGACACTTTCAGAACTAATACCCTCATTCTCAGACCCCTCTAGGAAGTTAGTTCATCATTGTACATTTTTAATATTTCCTTGTTCATTCCCCACCCTTGATTGCTGTGTTTGATATTATGTTATTGCCTATATGGTTTTACCCGACCTCTTTTAGTCTCCTGTTTATTTTTGTAAAGTTCTATTTTGTACCATTTCTCTCATGTAACGTAACTGGTTCTATTGTGCAGCGCTCTGACACCTTCGGGTAAAGTCTGCGCTATATAAAAATGCATTAAGTAAAAAATAAAAAAAATAAAAATACTGTTGGTCACTGTGTTTAATTTGTAAAATTATAAGAGGCGGGCCCAAAGTTTTGCTCAGAAGTGACTGCCGGTACTTTTGAATGTCAGGGCTGCCTAATTCCAGGTCTGCATACTCTTGATTCCTCCTCGTGCCTCTTTCATCCACAACCAGACACTCCCTCTCCCTTTATCTCACTCTTCCATGTACGTTTTCATTCCTGCTTTCCTTCTTAGCCATTCTTCCTCTTTCTTTCCCCCTTTTGTATTTTTCTCGCTCTTGCCTGATGAGGATAAATAAGATCCAGTTGCCAAAAGTGAGTGCTAGTGGACCCAATTTACATCCCGCGGCTCAAGTTCAGCATTATTAGCTTTGAAGGATTTGTGTTTGTCGTGTGGCCAATGATGCATGTGTTTTGGTGTTATGCTTCACTTGAGCTTGCAGTCAATTGAAGAGTGAAGGACAGCATGCATAAGCTTTATATTGTTTGTGCATCAAATTGCCAGGGTGTGGGTTTATGCTTTACTCATGTTGCAGCACTCATGCTCCTGCGCTTATGTTTGGAGTGAAACTAAGAGTTACTTTCTGATATGAGTATGGCTATCAGCCTTGCAAAAGAGGTTTGGATCCATGTGTGCTGCGTGTGAGAGATATTTGCTCATAGGATTGTGCCTCCCATCCTTGTAAGGGCGGTTTGGTTCTGGATATTACATGGGCAAAGCCTTCTTGTCTATTGTCGGTGCAATCCTAAAGATTCTTTTCTGTCAAATTCAGGTCTTTGCCATCTTTCGACATTCCAAGTGATCTTGTATTTTTCTCCCTGCCAGACGAAAATTCCAGCATTTGGCGCAAATCTAAAGTGAAGCATCCTATTCTGCAAGTATTTTTTAAGTTTTACTCAGATGAAGGCCAGAGTCTTGCCAAGGATGGACCTGTGGTCAATGCAGAGTGCTTTGATAGTGGAGTGCCCGGCCATGGGTAGCTAGGGAAATGCTTGGAGGACTGCTGAGATGTGTTCTTATAGAGGAAGGTCCATAAGATGTTTTAGTACTCCAGTTTGGATTCTTTGCAGCATTTGGAGGAAGAAGAGTAGGGTGTATTTCTTTTGCACAGTCTAGTTAGGCTGTAGATATTTGAGAAATCTCGGTGTGAGCTGAATAATTTGCATTGGTTAACTTGGGAACTAGAGAAAGTTTGTAGTCCATGATCTCTCTGAGAACTGTTACTTCGTCCAAAATGGCTGTCCATGGGTCGATTTTTTGTGGCCAAATGACTGTAGATTGTTATCTCTTTGATTTACCACAGGTTAGGATCTCTGTTTTGGGCGAGTTCAGTTACTCAGGTAGGTGTTGACGAGGAGAAGGCAAATGTTCAAGCCTTGAGGACTTCCAAAGTCACTGCTGATAGTACATTATGTAAAAAGGAATACAAGAACATGGTGTAACTGCCTAAGAAGTAGGATGTGATCTAGTGCAGGATGCTTCTTTAAATGTCAATTTCCTCTAGGACTGTGTCAAAGGTTACAGAACAGTCCAACACTAGTAGTGATGCTTCTCCATTTTTGGCCACAGTTCTTATTAGGTCATTCTAGATAGAGATCAGGGTGAATGTCATGACTTTTTCCTAGGTGGAAGCCAATTTCGCTGTCAGAGAAGAGCATGTTTTCATTTATAAAGTCAGAGATCTGATGGAAGGTGGCTCTGTCAATACGTTTTCCGAAGAACAGGCCATTCAAGATCGGTCAGTAGCTGCCTGGGTTTGCGAGGTCAGGGTTCTTTCTGATAGTTGATCTAATATAAATGATCTTGAGGGCTAGAAGTTAGAGAGTTATGCAGTCGGCTCTTGCTAGTAAGGGGTTAGTTGGGAGAGTATGCTACCCTTGAAGGCTTAGGCCATGGAGTGGTCTTATTGGAAGATGGGTGAGCTCTTAGCCATGACCAGTTCCTTGATTTGGAATCAGGTATTGGTTTGAAGATGGCCAGGGCCTGGAGTCCAGATGTGCCTTAGTTTGTAAATTCTGGTCTGGTAGACTGTCAACAACTGCTGGTTTACCATCCTGCTTCTGTGCTATTGTTACAGGATCTTTGCTTTTGTGACAAGGTGGTTGAGACTATATTGTCACCGAATGCTTCAGTATGTGAGGTTTTGGTTGCAGGACACTTGCAGCTGCAGAATTCAGTGTGGATCCTTTGTAGGTGTCTGGACCAGCATTTGGCTGCAGAGATCAACTGGCAATAATGGGTTGTTTTTTCATTCTTAATGGATGATTTGTAAATCTTACTTTGGTGTTAGAGGCATGTATTGTTAATTCTGCTTGTTATTTCTTCCACTGGAATGAGAGTGTATTGGTTTCTTTCTTGAGTTCCTTTTTCTTTGTATTGAGCCACGGGGACCTCTGTCTGTGGTGAGGGTGTGTATTCATTTGTTGAAGCCTTTGGACAGCCAGTTACAACCCTGTTTAATGTCTGATTTGATTGGCAGTGGAATTGTTGTTAGATGGGAGCCCAGTGCTGAGAGGTTATGTTTCTTTCACTGTCTGTACACAGTCCTGTTTACTGCTCTTGCTGTACTAGTTGTTCTTGTGAGGAGGTTCAAAGAGAAGGAGATAAAGCAGTAATTGCTTAAGAATATAGGCAGGTTTCCTGCTATTGTGATGAGTCCAGGTGGAGTGAAGGCTGTGTCCAAGGTATACCCAGTCAAGTGCATTCATACCTAGACAAGATAAAATAGTTTGGGGGACTCAAGGTTGTCAAGGGCAATCTTAATTGGCAAGGTCAGGGTGGTCATACCAACTCTTCATGCCTCCCCGAATGCAGAGACTGCTGTAGATTGCTGTGATATTTAGGACGGTGCTGTGATATTTAGGACGGTGTCAAGAAAGTTACCTATGAATGCTCAGATGTTTGTTGGAGACCTGTCTATCAACATGAATGAGAATAAGATGGGTGAACAACAGCATATGAGAACTGATGTGTATTCAGTGTGCTGCATTCCGTAATGGTAAGTTTCAATAAGGTGTTCCTCAAATTACCTGCATGTCCTCCTCTAGTCTTCTTGGTGTGCTTTAGGCAAGGATTCCATATCCAGGAGGATGGCCTCATAGAGGACAAGAGATGTTCAGTCTTCTGATGAGGAATAGGAGGTCTGGTTATGAGTCAAGAACTATAATGCAAATATGCATGTGGTTCTTATTCATTGATTGCACTGACGAGGAGACACCTTGGCTAGGAAGTAGGGGAGACCGGTCCAGGAGGAATAGGGGCAAGGTTGGTGTGAGGAAGAATTGAAGGGGAGTATCAGCATGGGGAGAGTGGGAATAGAGATAACTATATAAGCCTTTTCTTCGTTTCGTAAAGATGCAGTAAATGTCCAGGCCAAGGCTGAGAGCCAAGAGAGGGAGTGAGGTGAGTTTGGTTAATGAAAGTGGACAGCCTATGGACATTAGATGGTGTGGAAGGAATAGTATTTGTATGATGAGAAATTATTAAGGCTTTTCGCTTAGATTAACATTGCAAGTTTTTCTTGTTTTCTTGTTAAGAGTTTCAATTCTCATAGACTGCATAAGTGTTTTTTTTATAAATCAAATTTAAAATACTTGTTATTTCTAGGGTTAGTGTCAGACAGTGATTTTGGATAATTCTCTAATGCTTAATACCCATTAATTATTAAAAATGAAAGTGATTGACATTGACTCTTTCGGCAAGGGCTTACCAAAAACTTGAAGGGTTTCATAAACAGGAAATACAATTTTCAAACATATAACTCATATCGAATATATAAAAACAAGTAATGCATTCAAGCAGTTAATTCATAAAAAAGGATAATACAAGCTGTAAAAATAGGTCAGAGAAAGTTATAAAAATGTGCTAAGCTTTTAAAATAGAGGAATTTAGTACAACACAAACCAATTTGATTAAACTGCCTCCATGATAATTAAATGTAATAAGTAGTATTTGGGACTATGGTATTTTATAGGGCATTTAGTGCTAGTGTTTGATAAGGATTAGCTTCTGCGACTTAATACATTTGTTAAAAATTATGTATTTACAAAACATTCCACAGTACTAAGCTCTCGCATAGAAGAAAACTATTCTAAACTGTGAAACCTAAAATTAAGCGAAACAAACAAAAACAAAATTGGGCTGAATCTCTTAAGAATACAGATATGTATAAAAGAACAGATTGAGTGCTGTGCAATTGCTAATTAACAACGTCATACCTATTGTGGTATGACTAAAATTTGGAATATCACCTACATTAGTGGAAAAATTCTGAACGTTTCAAAGTAGAAGAAAATCATTTTAGGGGCCAGTATTAACAGAAGTGCTGAGAGGCGCCAACTCAATTGAAGCCCTAACAACCTCTGTGATACAAAAATAACGATTGTACCTAAACATAGTGAAATTTAACATAACTGTGGAAGGCAGGGTACAAAACATATTTGACATTGCAAATAAAAAATCCATCAAAATATATGTACTAAGGCTGAAATAAAAGATCTGAACGATCACAGAGAAATTTCAAACAAATGTCATAAGAGGGAGTTGTGGAAGAGCTCATCTACAGCTAAAAACTGTAAAAAAAAATAAGCATAAATGCTGCAAAACACTGATCCAAGATTGATGGCAGTATAATTAGTTTCCAAGTAGAAAGTCTGTAGGAAAGGGGAAGGAATAGTCAGAACTCCCAAGAAGGGATAGATTCGTGGTAAACGAATATTTCACTAATTGCTGTTAGGAACAGACGGAACAAACCTTGAGGGGCTCATGCAACATGCAAACAAAATGGACTGATTCGACTTCTGATTTTCTACAATGGATGACCGCCAGGTAAAACAGAACCCGTTACCTCCATGTTCTTGCAGAAAGTGGCATTGGTTCCGAACAGAATCTGGCACTGCTCGTCGGCACTGTAGTGCATGCCCGGCAGCTTGTGAGGGAGGCGCACTGCATACCGGCTCCTGGGGTCTGTCACCAATAGACATGAGCTGACCTTCGACCTGCAAAGTTGTGAAAGTTAACACACACACACATAAGTCCCTGAATGCGGAACCTGAGTACAGCAATACTATACACAGAACAGTAGACATACTCTGCTCCTTGGTTTAAACCAAAACTGCCTCCTAGCAGTGACATTTTTAAATTAGATGACATGGTTCTTAAAAAGCACTGAGCCTCATAAAAGGGGACGAATAGAAATCTACCACTACAAATGGATAAGTGTTACCTATCAACATTCCAAAGTCCACATAGAGATAATCTTCCTCCCTGAGGGACATCTCCATCTTACAAAACAATACATGTTCTTAACAATGTTGCAGGTTCAGTGGTGAATAAATGTTCTGAATGACCCAGCGCTATGTGCTGTCAATATTGGACACCACTCCCTTGTTTCTTCTTCATAAATAAATAAATATCCTGGCGGTAGTACAGTTTCAAAAATTCGTTTTCTTTCCTTCCTTTCTTTGAACTTCAAAATTATAAATATTAATATATTGATGAATAATACAATGGTTTGAATTTTATCTGGCAGATATGCATTAATATTTTAAAATTGGGGAGTCTCTCTCACTCTCTAAACCAACCACAGTGACATGAGGGCTCAAGGTTGAAATCTTACTTTTCCATATTTATATTGAATCCGTTGTATCATTACAAACCAGTATAGGGATACAGTATTATCTCTACGCATATGACACCCTGTTATACCTTTGTCTCTCTTCGAGTGCTAACACACAATCTCATGCTTATTTTCATTCAATATTCAAACGTGGTTTAAAAGGCGACATCGTAACTAAATGAACTAAAAACCAAATGTCTCCTCTCTTTAAAACCTGACTTCGTTCAGGCTGAATGACCACTGGATGAATATGATCTGACCGGCGGGCGGGCTTTAAATCTCACTTTGTGAAGTCCAACAAATCCCTAGGTATCCTATTAGACGAGGAACTCAAACTTAGAACCCAAACAAAGATTCTGGTAAAAGTGTTTTTTTTAACTTCTACTTTTTAGGTCAAGCATTTGAGACCTCTTGTACATACTTTAGTATATAATTATTATATACTTATATTTGTATGTACTTTTTGGGCTCTGGAGATCAGCCCTAGGACTTGTGTGCTTACTCTTCGGGACTTTTTTTTCTGTTCAACTGTCTCTATTTAACTGTCTTGAAAGAAAACGACCAGCAGAGGTCAGTAAAATACCAGAATTGCTTTATGCTGAGAGACTTTCTTTTTTTCTGGCAACTGCCTCTATTTAACTCTCTTGATAGAAAACAACCAGCAGGGGTCAGTAAAATCCCATAATCACTTCAGCATTCTCTAAATTTCAGTCCATTGAAATTGACTTCCACGAGCATCCGTAGACTATAATATTTTTTTCATATCTTGTATTTTCAGTGATATGACCACTGAAGGCCCTGATTTTATATTAAAAACAGAGCTTTAGACTATACCATTTCTTGCTGAAAGGCAATATTTTTCTCCATGTGTTTCCATACCTGGCGTGTCATGCAGTTTGGTGCTTACGTTCCCTCCATGTTAAAGAACAGCAGATGTTTCAGCACCCATGCTAATGTGCTGCATAGCTAAATATATATAAGGTCCCAAAGGCGAGACCTTTGCATTGCAAATGCTTGTTTTAATTGCAAACCTTTCCTACCACCAAATGACTTAAACACTGATGTGTAATCCAGCTTCCATTTTCATCTTAACTGTGGACATGCTACCCTCCCTGGACTACCAAAGCAAACCCTTGCAACACAAAAGGTGGCTCTACCTCCTGTAGCCAGAATGTTTTTAACTCTTAAAATACCACCATTTCACACCTTTTCTCCAGGGGTGGTTCCTGTTAATGGGCAGAGGAGCGTCACGCATACTGCTGCGAGTTCAACACATGAACACAGATAAATTATTTAAATGGCGATTTACCATTTTATTAAACTGTGTGTGTGCCATGCTACCACAAGTGTGATGATGGGGCGGGTCACATATCTGCGGATTGCAGAATACATCTACAGGTGCTCAGTGCGCATGTCAGATTGGTCATATGTCTACAGCCGGCCAATCTGACATGTTTGCTAGATGAAGACAGCAATCCCAGCACTGTAAAACAGCCTGGGGATTACTGGCACAGGTCCACAGCCTCAAAATGAGTGCTGGGTGAGCCTGCTCCAACCAATCCTGGTGCTGCTCTCAACAGCATGAGAACAGCTACAGGATTGGCTGGATTTGGCACTTGGCAGGAAGTCAACCACTTCCATTTCCTGCTCGTCAGTGCTGCTTCTATCCCTGCTTCTATCCACCTGCTTCTTTCCAGGAGAGAAAAGACACGAAGGACCAGCGCAGCATATTTTTTGCCATCGCGCCGCCCAACCAACTTTGTAATGTTTGTAGTCACCCTTGCTTTTCTCACCTCCTTAAATTGGTTCACAGTTGAAGCAGGATGTACTTATAAACCTGCCTGTTTAATCTGCAAGACTTTACACCTACATACTCCCAAATATCTTTTGCAGGAGAGACCTTCTCAGAGACATGGTCAGAAGTACAGTGGGCCAAATAGGTGGAACACGCAGAGAGGTAGATCTTTTAGACGACTGAGACAGGCCTTTGGCCCCCAGAACAGATGGGGACCACCAACACCTTGTGGTTATCCTATGCACCCTTTTTAACCACCACCCCCACAATCGACAATCCATAACCCATCTTTTTTAGGATAAGGCAGTGAGAGATCTCGGGGCAGACAGAGACATCACAACACCCGGACCCACTCAAGCCCCCTTTTATCACCAGAACAGATGAGGAGCATGTCCAGAGGAGACACCCAACCCAGCAGCAGCAGCAGCAACACAATGACCTTGTATCCAATCAGAGGAGTTGCAATTTGACTGACCAAGAAAGGTGTCTGTTGAACAAAGGGCTGGGTTTTGCGCCCACTTATACGGGTGCCAAATTTAACACTCAAAAGGAACTGGTGCAGTTCTTTCGTAAAATAAGTATTCAACATTTTTTCAAATACAAAAGAGAATTGGGGGAAAATGAGGCCCAGGTCAACCCGGGTCTTAAGAAAAAAATCTTCTTTGAACCCCCTGTCCCATCTGGTACCACCAGAGGTGCTCATATTTGAAAAAACAGTCCTAAGGGACTTTGAAAAATAGATTTTAGACTTGATAAGAACTTTTTTCAACCTGTCAAAATAGGACAGGGAGGTTGTGACACGTTTAATACTGTCATTAATACACGTTGGATACAATCATTACCATCAAACCTGCTGACAAAAGGGGCACAGTGGTGATCCTAGACACCAGTACTTATCGGTCTGAGTGCCTTCGACAATTGTGTGACACCAGATCATACCGCCTACTGTAGTACGAACCCACCAATTGGCTTCAAACAACCATCAAAACTAGGACTAGGGATGGGTTGAGGCAAAGGAAGCTGAATCTTTGATCACCAGTTACCCAATATTTCTATGTGTTACCAAAAATTCACAGGTCTCAAAGACCACCTCTGGATAGGCCAATTGTTTCTGGGTTGGGGTCCCTGCTTGAACCTTTATCACAATTTCTTTATTTATATCTGAAACCTCTCGTCCAGATAATGCCTTGATATCTACAGGATACCAAAGATGTCCTCAGATATCTTGATGGGTTGCATTTTGACATTACAACTGAATTTCAGGTTGCCTTTGATGTGGAATCCCTGTACACCTGTATACCACAGGAGAAAACATTTGACACTATACACGCCCTCCTGTCAAATACTCCCCAAAATTATATATACCCAATCACTTTTAACCTGCAATGTGCCACCATAGCAATTAAAGAGATTTGTTTCTAATTTGAAAGGCATCTGTATCTCCAGATCTCTGGTATTGCAATGGGCAGTACCTTCGCCCCCCTTTCAAGCGAATCTCTATGTACATGAGTTTGACACAAGATATATCTTCTTGGATGCGAATCCATTTTGCTCCAACATTAAACTATTGAAGCAGTACATTCATGATATTTTGGTCATTTGGAGGGGTGATATCAATACCATTAAGCTTTTCCATAATTGGCTTAACTCAAAAAAACTATTTCTGTCTTTCACATGCAAGTATAACAACATGAGCTTACCATTCCTCGACCTACTGACCTAATCTTTAACAGGTACTTTGGAAACTAAGCTTTATAGAAAATCTGTGGAGAACTCATTACTATCATATACAAGCTTCCACCCCAAATCTTTGGGGGACAATTTGCTGGTGGGCCAATTATTGAGTAACTGCTCTCAAGTCTCCAAGTTTAAGGCACATGCACAGGATTTATCTGTATCCCTAGCGCAAAGTCAGTACCCCACAGGGCTAATAGATGAAGCAGCTAAACGGGGAGAAGCAACAATCGGCTGGCCCTCCTTGAAGTTACCCCTAAAACAACCATAACAGGCAGATTAGTGTGTGCTACCACCTACAGCAACTTTTCAAGCAGTATAAAATGGGTGATTTGCAAAAATTGGAATATCGTGAATGAAGGGGAGCATATGTACACAAAACCACTTTTTGCCTTCAAACAGAGTCAAAGTCTTGAAGACCGGTTGGTACACACTAGAGCGCCTAACCCCCATGTTTCCAGATAAGGGACTTTGTGGGATCGCCCTGTTGTCAAGGTCCATTTTCCATTCAGAGCTTGTGGAGTCTGCGCATATACACGACACACCAAACATGTGTATTTCTTCGTCAACATACAAACTGCAGCAGTGATAAGCTTTTTAACTCATCCCTTGTCCCTGCGGCCTTCATTGTGTAGGTGTGACCACCTAGAAAATCAGGACCCAGATTTCAGAGCACCAAAGTACCATCCGGTGTAAATGTATCTTCACAAAGCTGACTAAATATTTTTGGAATAAAGGGCGCACAGCGAATGACTTATCATGGACAGTACTAGATAAACCCACAATACCACCAAACGTACGTGACGTTTCACAGTTTCTATATCTTAGAGAACAACAATAGGTTTTTGGGCTCAGAAGCCATGCAAAGGGTCTGAATGACGAGATCCCATGGCTTAACCTACTGTAGTCATTCTATTCATATTTGGTTCTCGCTGCTTCTTAAAAGATCCATTTGACATATGGAATAACCCTTTCGGATTTTACTCCTAATGCGATGTGACTGTTTATTGGGAGGGTGTATTTCCAGTTCATAGCTCAGTCAGGACTCTACAAAAACATTTCCAGACATGGTGTATAATGTTAGTATAATTGTAGTACATATTGTGACTTTTCTCTCATCACTACCAGACGTCTCTAACTCCGTGTCTTATAGTACTATAAGAATCCAGGGTGTCCAAGCCTTTCCCTTAGCCATTGTATTGAAGTTCATAATACATGATCTGACCATTTTTGTATCACTATGAGGGGGTTCTCCAGATTATGTCCAGCGTAGGAGTCCCACAGTGCTCCAAGTCCCCGGAGGCCCACATCTGATTTCTAACATGCCAGTTTATCAGTCCCTGTTGGTTTCAGGGTAGCTTATACCACGTTTTTATCTTTATAATAAGTAAATGGACTATGATGGCCCACACTACATCTCCCAGAATTCTATTGTGTCTCTGGGCTACCATAAATGGGTCCCACAACTATTTTAGTCACAATTTCTTTTGACGGTGTCTTTTGTCACAGACACAATTTAGTTTGTATTATGTCCCATTCCCCCCAAAAAATGTAATTCATCTTTGAGTTCCTTTTTTGAAAAATGGGTACGGCGGCAATTCGAGTACCGGCTGTTCACGGGACCTCGTTTCCCATGTTTCCATTATGGGCACGATGATGTCATTTTTCAGCACACCACTTGGAGCACTCTTAACACAGGATGCGGGGCAATGTCGGTGTCCTCGACCGCCAGTGAGTAAGAGGCTTGTTATAGGCTACACCAGGGCTTTGAGTGGGATGAAACAACTGGGGAGGGGAGGGGGGGGTCTCTCATAGGGGTGTGGCCAATGTAATTAAGGTTGTGGCTTAAAAACACAAACTAAAAATTTGTGCTTAGCAAAGTGTGCCGCCCGACTTGTATTTTGCAATTACTGTCATTGCATCCAGATATATGATACAAGTAACATCATACCTACAAGAAGTCAGGACTATTGGCTTTGTCAATGGGTGTTAGTTGCATAAGATAAATAAGCAGCAAATATGGCTTGTATATATTATTGAAAAAGCTTCCACTTAAAGCTCTGGTGACAACACGCTGCTCCTGAGTTTTAAAAAGAATAGGGAAATATAGAGAGAATATGACTCTCTTTAAAGGATTTCCTTTCTCCTACAGCGCTCATCTATCATGACGTCATGATCCACTAGTGAGAAGTTAGCAGTGTGAGCACACACACATCGATGTGCCTGCTAGCTGCATACATATGATAAGTGTGAGTATAGACACCACATATGTATGTGTTGGTAGTTATACCTCTAGATAATACATAGAGTCTTTGATTTTTAGATCCTTTTACATAACATAACAGCCACCAAATATATGAATTTCAAGAATGTGAAGACAAGTGTGATGCCTGATATATAATAGTCTGGGGTTAGTACTGTATACATATGATAAGTGTGAATATAGACAACACATATGTATATATATCATATCAAAATCAGGAAGGTGGAAACTTATGGCGCCTTATTAACCCCTTCTGTGCTGTGCGAATTTTCCCCCGGTGCTGAACGTTCCATTGGGCCTATGGAACCATGACGGAACGGTTCCGTCATAAGCACAGGCCACCTTACGCTCATGACGGAACCGTTCCGTCATGAGCATGGAAGGGGTTAAGAAATGTTAATTGCTAAGTAGCAGTTTATTTTTCTATTATTATCCGTAAACAAGCAGCCCCTCTTTAACATCCAGTAATATATTGGCATACAATAATTTTATCGCCATGTCACTGACGTATGCCTTGATATGTGGAAATTCAGTTTTGGTCTTTGGTGAAAATAAATATCTCTAAGCAAGCGACATATAGGTAGACACTAAATTTGTCTAAATGCTTTGGCAAGTGAAAATTTTGTTTTAGTCTTGGGTGGAAAGAAATGTTTCGAGGCAATAAATATCCTTCTCATAATTAGCACATAAAACAACAGCTAACATAGGTTGGTAATGTTTACATAATACTCTAACTGTGGATATAAGTTAAATATGGATTTTTCCTACAAAGATTTCTTACTTATGGTTAAATATATTCAATATGACTGCCCCATTTTTGTTTTTTTTATAACTGATTAAAGCATATACAAGGTCAACTATCATAGATATCAACGCTTGCATTAAAAAATAGTACAACTAACATGTTGGATCCGTTTACATATAAAAACTCATCATGACGCACATTAGTATCATCATTGCGTAACGTATGCATGCCACATAAGACAATTTCAATAGTGAAAGAGATTGGGCCATGTTTGCATCCTGGAACATTGAAGTACGGTTTAAGAGCCTATAAAGAAAGAAAGGTAAGAGACAGATTTGTAGCGAGCCTACATAATGCCATACAGTTTAACGACCACAAAAAAGATAAAGTAAGCTCCAACATTTGCTTAACAATTATGGACGTATAATTAAATTTAGCGAAGTTTAAAGTTAGCGCCTGCCAGGGAACGAAAATAATAAATCATTTAACCGAGGATTGGGTGACACTCTACTAAAATAATATCATACTTGACATTGGTTGTAAGCCTAAAGGAATGCATCATAATCTCCTAAAGAAATAATGAGATAAAAATTACATTGCTAGCTTAAAAGGGGAATCTAGGCACAAAAATTCATTAAAACATTTAAGTACGCGAAAACAGAGTAAGCGATCTTCTGATAAAACGCCTGCATATCATTGGCAAGGCATAAAATTATCAAATCAATTAATTCAGAGGTGACATATACCTTACTAGGATAATGCCGCCCGAGTCATGAGCTGTAAGTTATAAGCAACATGCTGCTGTTATGCAATGAGTTAAAGAATTAAAATGCACAGAAGTGATTTTTAGCAATACGCTGCTATCATGTAATGAGTTAAAGAATTAAAATGTACAGCAGTGATTTTTAGTGGCATGCTTACACGAGATGCATGCATGATAAAAATACATCTACATATAGGTGGGTTTGCTTTAGGACCTTAATTTGAGTATTTATAATCATAAGCTCGATACTATTTTTTAGTAATGAGATCGTTCTACTAATAGAACAGCTGCATAGTATGTTACATCTGAGGACAAGAATATGCACAGTGTTTTACTCACTCTTGATATATAAAAAATATAGGATAGATATATAATTGTATCGGCTAGCGGGATTTTCTTTTTTGTTTTCACTAGGATACATCAGGACTATTTCCCACGTACCTTAATAGCTTTGAGATATGGAAATCCAGAAGATCAATCTGAGGATATAGATTATCTCTAACTACAGAGGTCAGTATACTCTCATCTAGCGGTGTTTATACATGGATGAAAGATAAGAGATAAAGATATATCGGAAAATAATTCAATCTAATGTCACCTAATTAATTATAATTGCAGGGATACATATCTAAAAAGCGTCTGGAGGCTATTACTTGATTGAGCAAGTGTATGGTGAGTAAGCAAAAGGTAAGTATCCTGCGCGCACTCCTGAAAATACCTTTGGAGTAGAATTAGAAACCATACAATAAAAAAAATGTGTATAGGTAATAAGGATTTATTTATCGTTACAGCCACATTTTATGTCCTTCAATATCCAAGAACCTATTTATTCAATGTTATGCTGACACCTATGTTGGAATATAAGCTATTGAAGGATATAATTAAGATTGTTTAAGTAAGTAATCAATAAAGTATAATAATTAGGATTCCGTATATATGAGAATTAGTTAATAAACATCACCTTTTACCATTTCAGAAAAAGCAAGATATTGAGTATATGCGCAAATAGTGAAGTTCTAGTTCCCGTAGATTTTTATGTTGAAGTGAAGAAAGTTAACTGAATAGATCTGGTAAGAGGCTGTCAATACTAAGATATGTATTATGTGTTAGCACATAGGCATCAGTGCTAATCAGAAGAAGTAATAGAGCATATTCCCAAAAAAGAACTATAGTCTTGTTTCCCCCATAAGCTTGAGCACAGGGGAACACAGACATACAGAGCAATCCGTTAAAATGGGACCTATAAAAATCTCTTTATTGTCTATTCTTTAGAATAGATGACTACAAGTATAAATTAGATCTAACATGTAGTAAATAAATTTGACATTTATGCTAAATGGATACTTGACATTTATGTCAGGTATTTGAACCCAAATGACAATACCAAAGACCAGGTATAGGACTGTGCAGCATCTATCCTTGAGAAAAGTAATACCACTCTAGGGGTGTTTAAGAGTCTACATGTTACATGTCACAAATTTCTTATTAATAAATGTAGATGTACTTTATAGCGGAACAGGAACCTTTGAACCTTGATGACCATGTAAATAAAGGAAGATTATGGTTTTTTATGAGACCACTATATGTTATTATTGTAATTTGCAGGTGTTCCATAGATTTATATACATTAAATTAAAATCTTTCTCCATTTTTAGTAAACCACTGGTGTGAAAACCCTGAGGAAGGCTTCTGCCGAAAAGCGTTGGTGATAGTAAAGATCTGTAACCAGTGTCTTCTCAAAATCAGTACATATATGATACCTGAAAATTAACATCTGTGATCAATCCCTTTGAAATTGACACAAACTTGGTGTCCAATTGAATATCACTTAGATATACTGTATTAGATCATGTGGTACTGTTTTTGTTTACTAACTGAAGGCATTTATACTTCTTAGGCATATCAAACCTTATAACAACTTATGGTTTCCATGTATATAGGGAAAGATTTAGGACATGTATGTCTTTAGCAAAAAACTATTGATTATATGTATGTATGTTTTTATAATATTTGAAATAATTTATAAGAAAGGAAAAAAATAAGAGAAATAAAAAATATATATTTTTACATTATATTAGTTTTGACTGTATAATTTGATTATATATTTATGGTTTAACTGCTACACAGTTTATTGTTGAGCACTATGCCAGGTGCAAATTTGTTTTCCAAATAACCTGCTAGCTGCAGGCCCATCAAAACGGACCGCCTGTGCCTGGGCACAAAACAGAGCCCGATAGAGACCCGCTTTGAGGCCCACTTTAAAAAACTGTTGGTGCTCAGCACTGGTGAGACCCGGCCCACTTAAAGCCCTGGGGTACACTATGTGTGAGCGCCCTTCTGGCTTTTATTCTCTCTTTTTGCACTTCAAGTTTGCGATATTAGTTATCGGCTCTACCCGTTTTCTCTTATTTTATTAATTTGGTTGATATCGCCCCAAGTGGCCCGAGTAGCCTCTATGAAGTTGACCTGTGATGTTAAATAATTGCTATCTGATTAGACATAGCAAGTATGGGTATGAATAGATAACTCTGTTTCTTTTGTTTTCTGCAGATGCCAGTGTGGACTCCGAGTACCCCGCCAGGGACAATGTTGAGTTGACAATAGAGACCCGACTTTTGCGGGTAAAATGAGCTGGGTGATTTTAATATCACATTTGGTTGACACCATGCAGTAACTCACTTTTTTGGGAGTCAAACTTGGTGATAATGGCATTTACATGTCATTGCGTTGTCATAATATGGCCACTATAAGTTTTGCCTATAGTGTACCAAGGAGCCATTTTGTGTATTCTCTACTCCACAGGTTCAGCAGAAGTGGATTTCCTAGAAAGTATTGGCGACCATTTGTTGAGATACTCAGCATTGGCTTTTAATTTAAAACATTTTGATAATTTGGTTTTTAGCACTGTATAGCAGAAGGGTTCGATTGCTAGGCCCTGATGAAAGCCCCAACACCTAAGATTAGGGTAATTAATTGTGGGCAGAAACCTGGAATGTCTCCAGGGTGGATTACATTTTCCTCACTGCAGAATCACTTGCGCATAGTTTTAATTCTAACTCCCGGCAGACAAGATAAAAGCATTATGTCTGAAGGGGAGCTAGTTTTATCTCACTTTTTTTCTTTTTTACACTCTATCAATCAGAATTTATAAAGCACAGCAAGGGTCTCAAGGTGTTGGAGTTGCTAGCTGCTTCATGGTGAGCTCTGTTCATTTGAATAACTTGAGTCCTTTTCTGAATTGCCGGAGTGATGCGGCGTTCCTGAGGGGAAGGTCTTTCCAGGCTCTGACCGCTAGGTGAGAGAAGAATCGTCTTCCGCTGTTGGATCGGCAGATCCAGCGGGTGTCTGTGAGGAAAAGGGAGGCGGATCGCAGGTGTCGGTTTGGTTGGTGTAAGGTCATTCATTTGTTGCGGTATGCTTATCATTCGTCCCACACACAATGCATTATTTACCCGCAATATTGTATCACACATGATCCTACGAAAACATCCAAAGAGCTCCTCCCAATTTGGGAGTTAGTTGTGTGAGGAGGAACTATAATGAAGTATGCCACCTTTGGTGGGTGAGGGTTTCTATCCTAAAAACGGAAATTTTGCATTAATGTAGCACTCTGGACCCGGGTATTTCACTGTAGTTCTAATTAATGTGGTTGGAAGCTGATACCCCCTGGTCTTACAACCTCCTTCGGCCCCTTTGTGTGTAGATGCAGAAGAAAAGCTAAACATCGCCTACAGGGAAAAGGCTTTACCTGAGAAATACCTTAACACTGGTTTCCTTTCAGTATCTAACTAGAGTTATCTCGGTTTTTCCCTTTCATTATCTTCTCCAAGCACATACAGCCTGATTCATCAAGCCGAATTGCACTTGCAAAGGGCCAGATTCTGAGAATCTGGCCCTTTGCGAGTGCGATTTTTGCATTTGGGATTCATCATCCCAAATGCAAAAATCGGTAATAGCGATTTCGCTATTTTGCGAGGAATTACATTTAAGGAATCTCTATTTGAGATTCCTTAAATGCAATTCATCATCCATTTTTAAATAGCGAATTCGCAATTTCGGCCCGCTATTTACCGCGAGGTCAAACCTCGTGGTAAATAGCGAAAACTTAGAAAAATGCTTTTAAAAGCATTTTTCTAAGTTGCATGTTGCACACACACATGTCCTTTGGACATGTTTGTGCGCAACACCTGTTTAAATTTGCATTTAAGGGGTGCTACAGGGTGTCCTTTGGACACCCCTGGCACCCTTTAAATCGCTATCTTATTTGCGATTAGCAAATTGCTAATCGCAAATAAGGAATACTCCCCATTCATTCCTATGGGCCTTTTGGCCCATAGGAATGAATGGGGAGTTATTCCTTATTTGCGATTAGCAATTTGCTAATCGCAAATAAGGAATATGTAGGAATCGCATTTTTTTTTGCGATTCCTACATGAATCCCGTTTTGCGAGCCTGTAATAGCGATTCCTTATGAATCGCTATTATAGACTCGCAAAACGGGTCGTTGATGAATCAGGCTGCTAGTTCTAAACCAAGGAAATGATTTTAGAAAGATGTAGCTTTAGTAATTGCTTCCTATAACCTTCTTTTGCTCGTAAAGTTGTTGATGTAACAACATTGGAAGTTGTCTGAATCCCACATATCGCTCTTACTGTTTCTTCCTATCTTCGTTATGGATTTCTTATGCATACTGTGTTATAAACCGAATACATGGGAGGTGCTCAGCAGCCTTTTGAAGCTTTGTATGCCCTTACATAAACCCTTCGAAAATTAAAAAAGAAAACAATAACTAACTTGCCTGCCGATATGTGTTTTGAAGTGACTCGGCCTTTAATCCTTTGCAGTCATATCTAAAGTGCTGCAGAAAAAACAGTTTGTCATGAGTGTTATAAAGGATCAATGCAGAGCAAATACCGCTTCCACCGCAGCACTTAGAAAGGCCGAACAGTGACATAGAGCGCTTTGCAGCAGCCCCACCTGCTCCAGTGCACCCTGAAGTGACCCAGCTGCTGTAAAGTAGCC
Organism: Lissotriton vulgaris; assembly: GCF_964263255.1. Taxonomy (NCBI): domain Eukaryota; kingdom Metazoa; phylum Chordata; class Amphibia; order Caudata; family Salamandridae; genus Lissotriton; species Lissotriton vulgaris. The sequence continues at coordinate 1,870,103,075 of NC_141687.1, read as the reverse complement.
TCTGTTCACGGCTCCCAAAAAGAAACCTATTAAAACCAGAGAAGACGCACAGCGTGCCCAGAGAAAACAACCTCAGTTGAAAAAGGTCAGGGCACGGAACCAACACGTAATCACGAGCCTGTTCACAGAATGAAGGAAGGGTAATTCCAAAATATTGTTCACCGTGCGGGAGCCCTTCCGGAGAGAAGCACGCATGTGGGCTTCCTAGAAATACTAGTCCTCGAGTGCAACATATCATTCCAAGAGAAAGGGATCACACACTGCCAGCACACCCTGGCCTCACACTACTCCCCCCTGGTCAGAGGCCCCCAGGCTACTAACAAACACTAGCCACAAACTTCTAACTCAACTGTTCAGAATGGCTGCAAATGCGAGCCCCGCGTTAGACTCCCAGCACACGCCGGGCTGGATACACCTTTGCGCCACACAGAATACCATTCAACAGGCAACAGCCAGGGATACATGTTAATGCCAGCGCCACAATATTCCCCATCCAGAGGCCCACACTTCCTACAAGCACTAGCCTCACACAACATCCCACTGAGCATCCCAGGGGAGAGGTTAAACTAGCCCGACAACACCCCCACCAGAGGCCCAAAATTCATACAAACACCAGCCTTGCCCCACAATACTGCCCCACCAGGTGCCCAAACTTCTTACAAACACCAGCCTAGCCCCACAAACTCCGCCACCAGACGCCTAAACTTCTTACAAACACCGGTCTAACCCCACAATACTACCCCACCAGGTGCCCAAACTTCTTACAAACACCCGCCTAGCCCCACAACACTCCACCAGCAGATGCCCAAACTTCTTACAAACACCGGCCTAGCCCCAAAACACTCCCCCAGCAGATGCCCAAACTTCTTACAAACACCAGCCTACCCCCACAACACTCCCCCACCAGATTCCTATACTTCTTACAAACACCGGCCTACCCCCACAACACTCCCCCACCAGATGCCCAAACTTCTTATAAACACCGGCCTACCCCCACAACACTCCCCCAGCAGATGCCCAAACTTCTTATAAACACCGGCCTACCCCCACAACACTCCCCCAGCAGATGCCTAAACTTCTTACAAACACCTGCCTAGCCCCACAACACTCCCCCGCCAGATGCCCAAACTTCTTACAAACGCCGGTCTAGCCCCACAACACTCCCTCAGCAGATGCCCAAACTTCTTACAAACTCCGGCCTAGCCCCACAGTACTCCCCCACCAGAGGCCCAAACTTCTTACAAACACCGGCGTAGCCCCACAATGCTCCCCCACCTTATGCCCAAACTTCTTACAAACACCGGCCTAGCCCCACAATACTCCCCCACCAGATGCCCAAACTTCTTACAAACACCGGCCTAGGCCCACAATACTCCCCCACCAGATGCCCATACTTCTTACAAACACTGGCCTAGCCCCACAACACTCCCCCAGCAGATGCCTAAACTTCTTACAAACACCGGCCTACCCCCACAACACTCCCCCAGCAGATGCCCAAACTTCTTATAAACACCGGCCTACCCCCACAACACTCCCCCAGCAGATGCCTAAACTTCTTACAAACATCTGCCTAGCCCCACAACACTTCCCCACCATATGCCCAAACTTCTTACAAACGCCGGTCTAGCCCCACAACACTCCCCCAGCAGATGCCCAAACTTCTTCCAAACTCCGGCCTAGCCCCACAGTACTCCCCCACCAGAGGCCCAAACTTCTTACAAACACCGGCGTAGCCCCACAATGCTCCCCCACCTTATGCCCAAACTTCTTACAAACACCGGCCTAGCCCCACAATACTCCCCCACCAGATGCCCAAACTTCTTACAAACACCGGCCTAGGCCCACAATACTCCCCCACCAGATGCCCAAACTTCTTACAAACACTGGCCTAGCCCCACAACACTCCCCCAGCAGATGCCTAAACTTCTTACAAACACCGGCCTAGCCGCACAACACTCCCCCAGCAGATGCCTAAACTTCTTACAAACAGCGGCCTAGCCCAACAAAACTCCCCCACCAGATGCCCAAACTTCTTACAAACACCAGCCTAGCCCCACAACACTTCCCCAGCAGATGCCCAAACTTCTTACAAACACCAGCCTACCGCCACAACACTCCCCCACCAGAGGCCCAAACTTCTTACAAGCACTGGCCTAGCCCCACAACACTCCCCCAGCAGATGCCTAAACTTCTTACAAACACCGGCCTAGCCGCACAACACTCCCCCAGCAGATGCCTAAACTTCTTACAAACAGCGGCCTAGCCCAACAACACTCCCCCACCAGATGCCCAAACTTCTTACAAACACCAGCCTAGCCCCACAACACTTCCCCAGCAGATGCCCAAACTTCTTACAAACACCAGCCTACCACCACAACACTCCCCCACCAGAGGCCCAAACTTCTTACAAGCACTGGCCTAGCCCCACAACACTCCCCCACCAGATGCCCAAACTTCTTACAAACACCGGCCTAGCCCCACAACACTCCCCCAGCAGATGCCCAAACTTCTTACAAACACCAGCCTACCCCCACAACACTCCCCCACCAGAGGCCCAAACTTCTTACAAGCACCAGCCTACCCCCACAACACTCCCCCACCAGATGCCCAAACTTCTTACAAACACCGGCCTAGCCCCACAACACTCCCCCAGCAGATGCCCAAACTTCTTACAAACACCAGCCTACCCCCACAACACTCCCCCACCAGAGGCCCAAACTTCTTACAAGCACCAGCCTACCCCCACAACACTCCCCCACCAGATGCCCAAACTTCTTACAAACACCGGCCTACCCCAACACTCCCCCACCAGATGCCCAAACTTCTTACAAGCACCAGCCTACCCCCACAACACTCCCCCAGCAGATGCCTAAACTTCTTACAAGCACCGGCCTAGCCCCACAATACTCCCCCACTAGAGGTCCAAACTTCTTACAAACACCGGCCTTACACAACATCCCACGAAGCAGGTAAACACTAGCCCCACAACACTTCCCCACCAGAGGCCCCCACCATCTTACATACTTGCCCCACACCAAGCCCCCAGCTACATCCAATACTCAAGGCAGTGCCAAATTACTAACAAGAGCTGCTAAACAGCCCTTCAGGTGACCACGTGACGCCCACCTGCATGTGAGACTGGGGCGCCGTGAAAAGGAACAGGGGCGCTATGCAGACGGCGACTCTTACTTGAGGAAGTTCTCCAGCTCGTCGCGGCTGCAGGTGGACCAGGACAGGTCGCTGGGGTTCCGGCCTTTCACCCACTCTCCGGACATGATGTGCGAGCGGCCGGCGCAGGCCGCGTGGTCATCGTCATGACTCATGCCCAGGCTGCAATGAGAGGGGACATATGCGGGTCAGGGCAGTCTTCACAACACGGTGTAACACACAGCACACACAGACACGTGCAAACCGTAGGCCTAATATCACTTATTTTCAGCTACATTGGGCCCAAATACGGCAAAGGCACCTGAGTGCAGCTGAAGTACACCCGGCTTTAACTCCACATCGCAGACGTAATGATCAACAATTATAATTTAAAGGTAAAGGGCATGGACTCTTTTTCATGGAGTCCACATGTTCAAGTCGAAAACATTTCATTGAAAATCAAAACAAAGACTTAAATGGAAAGCAGTGTAATAGAGACTCTCGAAACTGGCCTTAAGATTTCCTTTAATTTATTTTTATCCACTTAAAAATAAGGTTTTTTTCTAAACTGCAGACCAGGCGGGCACCTGCAGAGCTTCCACAGGATGTTCACAGAGAATAAGAACACTTGTGAGTCTCGGCAAGGATAGGTACACAAAGGATGACCCAGGCAAGACCGGGTACCTGCAGGTATTATCAATTTGCTAGTTTATACTTCTGTTCGTTTCTGAAAATATACGATTCTTATTGATCGTCTTTTACTTTATTCTTCGAATTAAATGAAATTAAAGTACATTAAATTACATTACAATAAAGTTATAACAACGCTAAATACCTCTGGTGTAAAGTATATCATGATACAATTGCTTTAAACTTCTTAGCAGCAAACCACACACACCCATTCCAGGTTTAATGTCAGGCATTTCTTTCCATATTGAGGTGGCTTTTAATCCAGTGCGCAGGCTGCCGAGATGTGTGCATACCCTGCAAATCGTAGGTTTCAACCCCAGCTGGCAGAACCATTCTTTCATCCTTCGTTGTCCAAAAACTAAATACCTTTAAGCAGGTTAAAAGTGGCAACTGTTTTTCATGACACTATAAACAAGCATTGGCAACGGCAATAGGTCCTGCCTATGAAAGAGCTAATGGCTTTGCCAATGAGTTGTAGCCATGTTGTACACCAGTGCGGCTGCTGTTCAGCATGACTAAAAGTTAGTGGTGTAGAGGGGTGTGGTGTGGAGTGTTGTAGAGTGGAATGGCGAAGAATAGAGTGTTGTAGAGTTGAGTAGCATAGAGTGTCATGTATTAGAGTGGCATGGAGTGGAGTTGTGTAAAGTGGATTTATTGAAGGCGAGTGGACTGATGTTGAGGACATGGGTGGAGAGTGTTGCAGGGTATAGTTGCATAGAGAGCAGCAGCGTAGAGTGTTGCTTGGTAGAGTGGTGTAGAGTGCAGTGGCTCAGAGTTGAGTGATATAGAGTAGAGTGGCATAGAGTGTACTGTTGCAGGGTACAGTGACACAGAGAGCTGTGGCGTAGAGTACTGCAGAGTAGAGTGGTGCAGAGTGGAGTATGGTCCAGTAGAGTGCAGTGGCGTAGAGTGGAGTGTTGCAAAGTGCAGTGGTCTAGAAAGGAGTGCTGTAAAGTAGAGTGGTGTAGAGTGCATTGGCATAGAATGCAGTATTACAGAGTTGAGTGGCATAGAGTGCAGTGGCATTGAGTACAGTGGTGCAGAGTAGACTGCAGTGGGGTAGAGTAGAGTAGATTGGTATAGAGTGCATTGACGTAGAGTGTTGCAGAGTATAGTGCCATAAAGTGCAGTGGCTTAGAGTGCAGTGGCGTATAATTCAGTGGTGTACAATGCAGGATCGTAGAATGCAGTGGTGTAGATTAGAGTGGTGCATAGCAGAGTGCACTGGTACAGTGTGTATTGGTGCAGTGTAGAGCGGTGTACATTAGAGTGGGGTAGAGTGGTGCAGAATGGAGTGGCATAGAGTTTAGTGGCATAAAGTGGAGTGATGCAGAGTGCAGTGAAGTAGAATGCAATGGCGTAGAGTGCTACAGTGCAGAGTATAGTGGTATAGAGTTTAATGGCAAAGAGTGCAGTGCTGCAGAGTAGAGTGTCAGACCGCAGTGGTGTAGAGTGGCGTAGATTACAATGATGCAGAGTATGAGTGCAATGCGCAGAGTGCGGTAACGTAGAGTGCAGTGGTGAAAAGAGCAATGGGTCAGAGTAGAGTGGTGTAGGGTGAAGTGATCGAGAGGAGTGGAGCAGAGCTGAGTAGATGGAGTGGCATAGCGTAGATTGCTTCAGACTAGAGAGAAGTGACAGAGTGGAGTGGCGCAGGATAGAGTGCAGTGGCGTAGAGTGTAATGGCGTACAGTAAAGATGTGTAGAGTGCAGTGGCATAGAGTGCAGTGGTGTAGAGTAGATCAGAGAAGCGTACAGTGGATTGGCATAGAGTGGAGAACAGTCTGGTAGGCGTTGATCTAAAGGAAAAGGGGTGCAGAGTTGAGTATTACAGAGTAAAGTGCATTGGCATAGAGTGTATCAACACAGAATGTAGAGGCGTAGAGTGCAGTGTTGCAGAGTGGCGTGGAATGGAGTTGTGCAGTGTAGATTGGAGTGACCTAGAATGGAGTGGTGTAGAGTGCAGTGGGTAAGAATGCATGGTGTAGAGTGCATTGGAACAGAGTAGAGAGGGTGGATTGGTGTGGAGTGGAGTAGAGTGCAGTGGCGTGGAGTGGGTTGAAGTGAAGTGGTACAGAGTAGAGAGCGCAGTGGAGTGGTGTAGACTAGATTAGAGTGGCGTAAAGTGAAGTATGCATAGTGAGGTAGCACACTGCCATTACAGAAAACACGTTTGCAATTGAAATTACTATTACATATGCACAGACATACAGTTTTACTAATGAAACTACACAGCGCACAAACAATAATTTGTGGAAATGGCCCTGTCTTGGTTTTGCAGAAGCATTCTCTCATGGTGCAGCCTTTCTTTCTGAGGTCTACAGGTTCAGCTGGTGCCATCCCTCTTCTGTTCTTTGCTAGTTCAGCACTCTTCTTAGGCTGGGAGCCAGGTATGCCACTTTTATGTCCAATTTCGAGTTGGTGGGTGGGGAGGAATCCGTAGAAATTGGGGGCAAAACTGCTATAGCCAACCCTTTCACTTCCTCTGTGGTTGGAACTAAACAATCCCACAGTGCATCTCTCTACCCTTCTTCCCTGGGTCAGAGCTATGGGCACACCACAGAGGTGTGCCCAGTATACTGAGCCACCCCTACTGGGAAACCCATTCTGCAATGTGTTTCACCATCTGGAGGAGATACCAGTTTCTTTACCTACCCAAAGAAGCAGGAAACGTAAGGTGTGAATTGTATTTGCCTATCACAGGGGGCAGCCTCTTTGAATCTGGGTCATCTGTGGCCGCAGTTATTTGCTCATTCTGTCAGGAGGGAGTCTCACCTCCTCCCACCAGCAGAACTTTTGTTTCTCTTCCTAAGAGTGCTTCACACCTCTTAGCAGGAGGGCAGGTGTCTAAGGTGACAACTGCTGCAGATAATCAGACACGGCTACAGGAACTTTGGGGCAAGAAAGTGGTGACTTTCTCAAGTCACCTATATATTAAAAGTTACTTTAAATCAGAGTTCAACACTAAGTTGGGTTTAATTTAAGAAATATTTGATACCTTGAAGTACTAGAATTGGTGGTCCCAAATGTAAGGTAGCACTTAGGGTATACCCCCTATGTTAACCAATGAGACTACCATCTTTGCTACAGTGAAAACGACAATTGTGAATTTAGTCATGACATGTAACCATAAAGGTTCATTAAAATAGTAAAGTGCAAAACGAAAAGGCAAAAATAGATCAAAGGCAATAAAGATGCGTAATATTCTAGTCATAAGCATAAAGCTCAGAATTCATTTGTTATAAGGCTAATTTATTACTTGAATGTTGACCGCTGTCAATAAAATAGATACAGCATGAGCAAATTCTGGAAAATAGTCTAATGCCAGATTTGTGTAGCAAATCAATAGGAAATTGAGCAGCATCCCTAGAGGCTTAGGCAAGAGACCAAAAAGATCTTCTGTCTCACCCCCAAAAACACATCACAACACAAACACATTTTAAGAAACCTTTATGGTTTCTAATTACATTTCTAATCTCAAGTCTTTTTAAATTTGCCTTGATGACTTATTGTACTGATTGCAATTGAAATACTTTTAATCTTATCTGTAGGAACACATTTTCTCATCTAGTCTGGAGGACAAAACCATCCCTGACCACACATTAGATGCTTTATTTCTAACATGTCAGATGATCAGAAATAGATTTTTTTCTTTTTGCTTGAGTACAAGAGAAAAAAGTCTCATGCATTCAAACCTTCACAAATGTGGTGTGTCTAATATAAGGCGTATATGGTTCTAGAATGTGCCTTGGGTTGGATTGTAACTCAGTCTAGAGAACAAACAAGTTTTAAAAGCTTTTCTAAAACAACATCTTGCAACTTGAATTACCTGCTATGTTAAGGATGTTTGCTCAATTGTGGACCAGCCATATGTGAGTGTGAAAAATTGCATTGTTTTTCCAAACAATGCCATGAAATGTAAGTTTATGATGCCCCCAACTTGCTCATTCTGGGGTTGACTGTCAGAGCTTTGAACCATCATATCCAACACTCTGGGATTGACAGTAAGAGGTGGGAAAAGGATCTGCCGCTGGTGGTCGTTCGGTGGATGTGTGGAACGGTGGCGAGGGCAAGATCAGCGGAGCGAAGCTGGCGGTTGGGGGTGTAGAAGGTGAGTCGTTTGTTGAGGTATGCTGGTCTGGTGTCATGGAGTGCTTTCTGGGCGTGGGTGAGGAGCTTGAAGGTGATCCTCTTGTTGACAGAGAGCCAGTGCAGGTCCCTCAGGTGGGCGGTGATGTGGCTGTGGCAGGGGATGTCGAGGATGAAAGTGAAGGTCTAAACCATCACTTTTAATACTGTGCGATTGACACTCAGGACTTTAAACTATCGCCTCTAACACTCTGGGACTGACTGACAGAGCTTTAAGCCATTGCATCCAACACTCTGAGATTGACTTTCAGAGCTTTAGATTACCACATCCAACTGCGATAAAATGGGAAATCTCTTAATCAGAGGTTTCCAAACCTTTTATAACCACAACCCAATTTTTAGAACCACTAACTTTCATGACCCGCCTCGGTTATATGGACATGTGGCGGGTGATTTTTTAATGTAACTAAAGCATAATGTGGTAGTGCACTGTCATTTACAGAGAGCATATTTCCTTTGAAATGACCACTACATTTGCACAGACATAGGTTTACTGATGAAACTATATTGAACACAAATGATAATGTGTGAAAATTGGGTTTTAGTGAATATTATTTCTTTTATTTGAATTGCTGATTATGTATTATAATGTAATATTTGTTTAAGTATTGAAATATTTTTAGTAAAAGATTAGGACTTTTATCCTTATAAATAACCCTTTCAAGTCTAATATTTTCCCTACTGTTCCTTAAACAGGTGTTGGAAAAGTAAATCTAACTCTTCCGAAGTCCAACACTTTTTCTAGTATCGCTTAGACTGCAGTGGGAACAGTAAATCTAATCCTTCCAAAGGGCAAAACTTTCTCTGCTATTGCTTAGAGTAGAGTGGGAATAGTACAGCTACCCCCTCTGAAGTCCATCCCTTTCGATACTGTTGGTGAAACTGGATTTATATTGTTTTGTATTTTTTTAATATTGTTTTAATTTTTTGGTGAATGCTTTTAATAACCTTTTGTGCATCTGATGTAACAAGCTAAGTAGCCACTGGCATGCCCAGACATGGGCCTCTTGCTCACCTCACCACTGGAACCAAGCTACATCTGAAAGAAGAGGCCCAATTATGCTAAAATCGGTCTTGTGTTGCTTGCTTTCCATTTCAGAGAGCTTCTGGCTCGGCAGTTAGGGCTGGATTCTTCCCACTGAAGCAGGACCAAGACTGATCGCATATGGCAGGGGCTAATCAGAGGTGGTATGGTGAGCAAAAGGATGATGGGTTGGAATGCTACCCAGAGCAATTATCAGTTGTTAGAATTATTGCAAACATCCTCTGATCACCTTTATGTGTTTCAAGTAGGATTTTACACTTTAGTGTCAAAAAGGATGTCCACATCCCTCAGCCTTTATAATCTGCAGGGTTCAGAGGAGTCATGTCTGCCTATTCAGGTCAGCCTATTGTTTTCTCCTATGAGGCATTTCACACCTAATCAAGGTTAACTGATGGCTGGGAGGATCTCAAGAACCAATGCTAATTAGCCTTCAGAAACTTTGGGCAGGGAGAAGATAACTTTCTAAAGTTACCTTTCCTTAATATTGATTAAAAATCAGGTTTCACCATTGAAAACTGGATCTTTAATAACTATGTAAAGTAGTGGTTTCATTATTTCTCTACCTGTTGCCATTCTTGATATACAGTATTAGTATTTAATATAACTTCTCAGTGTTTCTCTAGGGGCCTGCATGTGAAAATAGTTTTCCTGTGTGAGTCACTGTGAGGCCGTGTTAACAAGGGTTTGACCAGTCAAAAGGATTTAATTTGACAGGTAGAAGTGTAGTTTTTACACTGCTATACACAGGCTACAATGGTAGGCCTGAAATTAGGTTTGCACTGCCACTATAATGGATGGCACAATTGGTGCTACAGTCCACTAGAGGCATTTAACTTCCAGGTTTAGGTACATATTCTACGATATGCTAGTGACTTATAGGTACGCTAAATATACCAATTAGTAGTATGCCATTTCGACCATGTTAAAAGGGGGCAATACATGCACTTTACAGATGGTTAGCAGGGGCAAAGTGCACAGAGTTCAAAGCCAGCAACAATATAGGGTCCAGCAAAAAGTGAAAAATCTGGGATGACCACTTGCAAAAGACAGATTTTTTACAGTAAGAAGGAAGAAGATATTTTTGGTGGGCAAGTTTATTAACTAATGTAAAATGGTACATACAAAAATATTGAACTGCGCAAAATAAACAATTCACATAATAAACCATTCGGTTTGTTGAGATCTATGCATGTTCCTCCTGCACCTCTATTTCTGGTATTTATGCATTGTATTGTTGAGTTGCCCAAGAATCAAGGGTACACAGTAATTCTAGGAATTATAAACCATTTAAATAAGATGGGTCTGTTTATATCTCTGCCATGGACGTCAACTCACCGGAATGCTAGGGGTAGTGGAAGTAGAATCGCATGCTCTTTAACCTTCACTTTAACCTTCACTTTTACTCACACACACGTGTTTACAGATACATTCACACATACACACACCTTCTCACACATAAACACACTCTCACCTGACTAGTATAATGAAAATTGGACAGAAAACAAGGCGAGGGAGCCCCACTAATGTCCGTAAGGCGAGCTACCGCTGTGATCCAGTCACTAATTTTGCTGCCTCTGAGGCCAGGTGAAGCAAAGGAGGTACCAGAGGTTGCAAGGAGGAAACCAGAGGTCGTAAATGTGACCTCTGGCGACCCTTAAATGACGTCCATGATCTCTACCTGGATTGCCACACAAAGAGTTAGCGCAGGTTTCTTCGCAGAAAGTTCTTTTACAGGTTCTGATTATTGACAGAGGGTCTCAATTTATTTCTAAACTCGGGTCTGTTCTATGTAAATTGCACCTTTATTTCACCAGGCCTTGTCTACATCAATTACTTCTGTCCAAGAACACTTAACTGAGTAGTTAACGTATATTCAGAAATCTGCATAAAATGTGGTATTTAAAAAGATATGAAGTGTATGAATTTTATGGTGATTGTAAGAAAAATCCAGTAACTCAGTATGATAGATGTGAGAAGGTGTAGTTACTCATGCATCAAAAATTGTTTTTGAATTTGTAAAATACAGCTGTGGGTCCATTTGAGATTGAGCAGATTGTGAAACCAAGTACTATGAGAAATTGTCCAAGTCTAGAGAAATTCACCCTAATGGTCACGTGTCATTATTAAAAGCTCTTTCTGTAAAAGTAGGTCTTGCTTCCTAAGCTATGTCAGTCCAACTTCATGTTCGACACTTTTTGCAAGACTTTTATACAAGACATCCTGACTACCAGGAGTCCTTCCACTGAGATAACTGACCTCGCGAGGGGTGTGAAGCACAGGCACAGTCAAGAAGTGGACAAAATGCTTAAAACTTAGTACGCTCGAGCTGAAGTACTCTAAATGCACTCACGATGTGTTCTTTTCAGCTAAGGAAAGGCTTGCGCTCATCACTGATTATTAGTGCTGTCTGAACTGACTCTGCAAGCCCATTAAGAACACGCGACTCGATAGCCTTTAATTTCCAGCAGTCCAAGATAAGCATGGGCGAATTTTGCGAATCTCGCGTTCGCGAATTTTGCGGATTTGCGAACTCGCAATTCGCAAAATCCGCGAATTCTCGCGAATTTGCGGATTTTTTTTTTTTGTGTTCGCGCGGGTTCCTGCCAGTTCGCGAGGGTTTTGTACAATTTCGCAAACGCGAACTTACCTGTCGGGTCGCAAGTTTTGCGAACTTGTTGTTTCTACGTGTCCAGCCTGTTTGGGACACTCTTCTTCATCACTGCCACTCTCTGTCACCACTGCCACTCTCTGACTACTCATGCCACCCTCTGGCCCACCCATGCCACCCTCTGTTTCATCACAGCACCCTCTGGTTGTCCAGTCAGTGTACATTATTGTGGCAAAGCAAAGCACACCTTCCCTGCCTCAAGTGACCTGAATTAATTTGGGGCTGATTAATGTGTCACAGAATATTTTTTTAGCTGGCACCTGCTTCCTTAGTGCTTCCTGATTAGTGATCTTTTGCACTTGCTAAGTGCTTTCATTGTTGCAAAATTAGTTACAACACCTGCCCTGCCCCAACTGACAATAATGAATTAGGGGCTGATTAATGGATTTGAACTTCCAGCCTGGCTCCTGCTTGTCTCCCTTAGCTGTAATTCAGGACCTTTGTGGTATATGTGTAACTATTCTGAGGTTCAGAGCAGGGTCACATAATAGTTGCAACTGGCAACTGAACTCTGGAGGGGCCCCTCAGGAAGCACTACAGGAAATGGCTACTAATGATGAGCCTGAACTTTTGAACCTGGTAAGTAGTTTCAGTTTTGCTAAAATCGTATTTCTGCAATTTAGCGCTTATTCGCGGGGCGCGAAGTTGTACTGGGAAGCCGCGAACTCACGCGAACAGTGCGAGCAAGCCATAAAATCCGCTGCTCGCGGATTTGCGGATTTTGCGGGAGATTCGCGAATCTCGCGGATTGCGAATTTACCGAAAATCCGCAAAATCCGCGAGCGAAACGGATTTTCCGCCCATGCTTAGTCCAAGAACTTTCATGTATGCAGAGAGGTGTCGGCCATCTTGTATTGACATTTTTATCTTCCCTTGGTAGGCAGTTGCAATATAATGTTGCTGCTGCAAGAACTTCAGTACACAGCCTGTTGTTTATGTAAGATTTGTGTTGAAGTACACTGTAAATACAGAGAAATATTCACACAAGTTGTTTGTTAATACAAATGATTTCTGAACTAGTTCTTAAACATTTATCTGAACTCTTCTAAGACTTTGTGTTGTTACATTACACTAAGGATTATCCTGTGAAGGAACAGGAAGGAATTATTAGACCAGACTATTTGCTCTGTATATATGAATATATGCACATGTTCTACAGAAGTCAAGTATCAACTTAAGCTTGTCGTCCAAGAGAGAAGAACATAACAACAAAGCTTTAGTTTTCAGGAATTATCAGTTTCACATCAAAGTACAAAGAGTTGGCTATGCAAAAAGAATGCTAAGATACCCAACACATCCTGCAGACGCCCTAAATGAACAGAAGTGACAAATCAGAGGGGTTGAGTTGAGTTCTGAGTTTTTATTTTTATCTCTTACTGTCAAGATGCACTAACCTTGCAATATAGATCCGAGATGGGTACTTCAATATTTCTCCCAAACCATGGCCAACCTTACTCTATGACTGCTGGTTACAAGTAGACCAAGGAAAAGGGGAAGGGGGCAAGAAAGTAAGAGAGGCACTTAATAGTCACACTGGCCGGTTGCACAGCTGGACATAACCTGCACTCTAGTAGTGTTTATATCTATAAAGAAGAGAAGTCTTTGCTATGGTGCTGAATTTCATATTTAACTTCTAGTATTATATATAGTATACCTGTTGATATTCTCTGTATTTCCTGCTCGATATTCAGAAAATAAACTCAACATTTCTCCTGACCTTAATATAAACAAAAATATGGTAACTAAGAATAACACTCTGAGTTACTATACATTGTTTGCTGAAGAGAGGTACATTCAATATTATGCAATATCATTCTTTAGTTCTGCTTACATTCTATGTAACACGTTAATACCTTTAATATGAAAGCATTTATTAACATCATATCATTCGCCTTTAAACCTGGTAGTCATTTACTTGCTATGATCAATATTTTCATAACAAAATCCATCAACAAGAAGTTTGTGCTTACATGATTCCTCTGACGTATCTTGTGAAGGCAATACAATTTATATTGAGTTTGTAATATCAGTACAATTCACATGACAAACCAATGTGGAAATGAAATAAACAAATGCAAAATAGAGTTCTTGAAATTCCCAGTGAAAGTGCAAGCCTATATCTTGTACAAATGTGACGCGAAAACACGTATTTATTTATTTATAACATTTGTAAAGCGTAACTATCACCATACAGGTATTGCGGTGTTGAGAGCTTCTATTTGGAGAAAGCAGCAGCTAGTGTAAGAACATGGTCAATATGACATAGGGAAAAGCCAGGTCTCCAAGGATTTCCTAAATTGCAATAGTTCAGTTGATGATCTAAGAGTGGCTGGCAGCTTATTCCATAACAGGACCAACTTTACTGTAAAGGCTCGCCCACCTTGTCTTGTCTTTCCAAATGTATTTACACAGATAAGATTTGCAGATGCAGAGTGGAGGTATCGCCCAGGTTTATAACCTTTTTGCCTGTGTTTAAAAGGCACAGGTTCCATGCCCTGAAGGACCTTAAAGACAATACACATAGATTGTAAGACTATCCCCTGTTTCAGAAGAAGCCAATGAAGTTCATTCATCACAGTGGCTGCAGATGATCTTCGAAGTCTATTTAGTGCCAGTTTGGCTGCTGCTGCTTTGACTCGGTATTGTCTCTTAATCCTATAGTCCGGTGCTCCAAGTAGTAGAGCGTTGCAGTAGTCTAACCTGCTTAGAACGACGCTGCACGTGATAAGAGATTTTGCTTGGCTTGGCAGCAGTGGTAGAAGCTTCCTAAGGCCACTGAGAAGTGCAAAGCATGTGTCTAAAACTTTACTGACATGGTTCTCCAGAGGCAGTTTGCCATCAAAAGTGACCCTAAGATTACAAACTGTGTCACAACATTGCAGCTCCTCGCTGGTTGAGAGAGACCAGAAATTGGAGGGTAGTGTCAAGGAGATTTTGCTTGTGTTTCAGCAAAGGAATTCAGTTTTATCCCTGATAAAGTTAAGGGAGTTTGTGTTCAGCCAACTGACGAAGTCTGACACGCACTTCTGGAAAGCATCCATGACATCCTGCTGGTTGTTGTTAAAAGACAGAATCAACTGCGTATCGTCAGCCTAGTTGACCTGTCTAATATTGTGGGCTTTTATAAGAGTAATGAGTGGCTTTATATAAATATTAAAATGGATTGAGCTGAGTGCCGAATCCTGAGGAACTCCATGTTGGATGGTTTTATAATCAGAGCGGTAGGGGGGCAAGGCAACCGCATGGCACCGATTCGAAAGATAAGAACCCATCCACTTTAGTAGAGTACCACCAACTCCAATCAAAGCTATTCTTGGCAGAAGGGTTTTATGGTTGACTGTATCAAAGGCGGCTGACAAGTCGAGCAGTATCAGAACAGTCGACTGGCCACTCTCCACCTTCCTTGAGTATGACCTTACTGATACTGGGACTCTTTCCTGCTAACAAAACTACTTGGATTCCAATTATGTTTTTTGTTTTCTTCTCTGAATAAAAGGTTCAGGGGTTAGAACAGCAAACTCCTGCTGCAAAAACTGTGAATCATAATTGCTTAGTAAGGATGCTATGCACTACAAGCAACATATACTCAATGGTTGCGACCATCTGCAAGTTTTGTTAGAGTCCTGTGGCTTCATGAGGCATGTCTTCTGTCTTCCCTCTAGTGTTCACCATATCATTTCCATCTGAGACATCTGACCAGAAGGGGCTCACACTCTGCGTACCTCTCCAGCCTCTTCACACCTGAAACATGCAATTCAAGATCTTCAGAGTAGCGGCTCATGTGGGAATGGTAAATAGAGGTGAGCACATGCTGTGTTGCATCTTGACAGTACCCCCACCCAAGTCTGACATTTTGAGATTTGGGCACTTGGCTGGGTGAAGATTGTAAAATTCTCCTAACAGGCCAGGGATATTACCATTAGAGGCCAGTTCTCATGTTCGCTTCTCAGTGCCAAATCCTTGTCAAGCCACCAATTAAGGGCAGCTATATTAAGTCCCATTATGGCCGTGGCCATGGAAGACATCAAATCATCTTTGGGACCAGACACCAGAGCCGCTGCCTCTAAAAAGAACAGTTATTTATGAGATTTGGAGGAAGAGATAGTTGGACATCAGTACAGCTATGTGGTCCAGGGTATATTTTTCAAACAGTACTCTGTGTAGGAATTGAAGTATGTTTCTACACTCTGATTTACTCACTAGAGGGTTCAGAGTATCACAAAGCAGGTATGTCTAGTCGTGCAGGCTGAATTCAATGGGTGTCACAACATTTGTAAAGGCTCTCAGCTGGCCTAACTAGTACCTGGCATCATGACGCAAGAGTCCTCGAGTTGACAGGGGTTAACAAGGTGTCACAGCATATACCGGAAACCTTGTCAGATAAAGGCCCTGGTTTGTATAGAGAATAGCTCTGCCAAACTGCAACCGGGTAGCCTATGTTCAATATGCCTCAACTCACCAGGTCACATAAACCACTGCATAGCTATATACCACACATACATTGCACTGAAGCAGTGGAATTAATGTAGTTAAGATGGCACCCTCATTTCAGATACAATGTGCCCTTCCCATGCCTATCCATGCAGTCACAGGTTCATTCTATGGGGCACCAGTCTTCAGTCGCATTAGTAAACTTTTTAGTGTATCCGCAGGTGAGGACAAAAAAAACTAGCTGTAGCTACAAGCTCTAGTTACAAGCTATGACACTTTGTCATCCTCCCCGTAGTCTTTATTCGCTGTGTGCTCCACCATTCTCTCCACTAGGACAGTCGCAATGCAACAACACTAGTACTCTTTCACCTACAGTCTGGAGTCCACTCAATCCATACCAGGGTTCTGAAGCATTAAACGGGGGATTTACATCCCCTGTCTGGAAAATGTACATAAAAGAAGGATCTGAACCACCCAACTTTGTTTCCAAGTGCTCCCTTGAGTAGTGCTCTCAGACTACTCGAATGACTGCTATGCATCCAGGGCGGGTGTCTACCTGCAAGCCAGTCTCTCAGTGATGAGTGGACATCAGCAAAATTCAACACATTGTGCTAGAGGACTGGAGGGTCTGTCTAGAGAGACTAAAATCCTGCCTGTATTTGTGGAGAGAATGGAGTTGTTCTCTTGCAAGAGAAGAGAGATTGTCCAGGGGAGTATATAGAGATAACTCTAACCACTTGTATATCTAATAGACCTTTCTACTCACTACCATTCCTATGTGATTCTTAGAGCTTATCCATTTGTATCTCTTCCTTGAGTGACTTTACAACTTGTACATTTGCAATTTTTTTCCTGTTTGTATCTTTTATGTAACTCATGTATCCTAAGTCCTTATGTATCGCAACTGGTTCTTTTGTAAAGCGCTCTGACACCTTCGGGTAATGTTCACGCTATAGAAAATCGCATTAAATAAATTAAATAAAATACATTTTCTTGGCATGAGAAACACCCAAAGAAAGCTGATGGCCCTTAACCCATTTGTGCGCCTTTCGGCCACCGGCCGTCGCGAGCACTACCTCCGTAGTGCTGCGCACATCCGTTGGCCGACGCAGCCCCGCCCACTCAATGGAACGCCCGCACTGTGGCGGAATTGCCGCCGCGGTTAAGGTGATAAGATTGAGCCACAGATGACCTGTGCTGTGAGGAGGGCTCTCTCCGAATAGAACATTAATGAGCTATATCAAAACTGTACCAGAGGGGGTATTCCCTTGTCACCTGGCAGCCCGCTGTAGGCTTGTGAGACTAGAATGCTGCAGATGAGGAAGAAAGGTGTGCTAACCCTGAAACGGAGCGCCATAATTGGCCCAGATGCAGCAAGTACCCCAAAGATGCCACCACAAGGGATCCAGTCTAGAGATTACAACTGCCATTGCTGACCGCTTGTTTGCAGCCGCTGCTAACAAAGTTGAATAGGATATGTTTACAATGCGTGCCATTTCAACGCATTTTTTACAACACAAAATCCATTACAACAAATGTCATTACAACACAAGCCATTACAATGCGTAATCCATTACAACCCAGATTACTATTCTAACTCTGCCGGGGCATTACTTTTGGGAATGTGTTGTAATGGCATGCGTTGTAATGGATTGTGCCTTGTAAAAATTGCTTTGTAATGGCACGCGTTGTAACGTGTGCATTGTAAACGATGTCTCCCAACAAAGATGGGCACTGACGTCTTGTAGGAAAATGTGTTTTTACAACTGCTTGAAGCCTGACCCTGTTTATTAAAAACAAACCTCAACAATCTGAAAATCAGCAAATCGATCTTTAGGATGAGGATACATGCCAATGAACGCATGCACAAAGAACACATTTATAGCTTTTCTCACACATACACATCAATGGAAATCACACAGCTGACACCAAAACAATAATAACATTACAGGTGCAGAAAAATATGTGGTACAGAGCACATTCAATCTAAAAGTTGATACAAAAATTGAAGCTTTCTGTCAATGAACAAACTACTTGAGAATTCTCACTTACTACTGCCAAGCATGAAAGTGAGACTTTATATATCTAAAGCAGTACAGCTTTGTACCATGGCTAACATAGGCAAGTCAAATGGTGTAAGGGATCACAATAGCACTAAGGCAATCTGAAATGATTTCACGCGACTGAACAAGTCGGCCCATGAACACTGTCCCCACAAAAAGAAGTCTTAGCCGCGAGGGAGGGAGTACAACTTGTATATTTTGCACAGCCTGGACTGCCACAGATGACCAGTAGGTTAACAGTGGGGCTTAGCCTGCGCCTTGAAACTAGAGACTGAGGTGTGTGGGTTGGTCTACCTTATCCACTTGAGACTATTTGCTAGAAGGAATGAAAAATACATTGTGCTAAGTTGATCCTGAACCAGTGATAACATATGAGCCATCTGAGCCTAATCCCTGCCTATGCCATAGTTTTTGGGGGGATGTTATAGCTATATCTTCTCCAAATAGGAAGGAGACTGGTTACCGGAAAGGAGTGAGGTGTAGCGGGTCACTCTTAGAATGCAACGTCTTCTAACCCTGTGTAACTTCCCTATTGGATTATGTAGTATTTAATTCTGCTGTGAAATGTATGTTATCTTGCTATTAACGATAAACACTGAGTTGGCCATCATGCTATTTTGTCTTTTAATTGGCTGTTCTGTTTTGAGCTCTTGCCTCTAAACTGCCACTGAGACTGGTTACCCTAGCTGTCCTGAAAGTCAAGTGCAGAAAGCGTTTACGTGGCCCAGATTTGCAGAACCATGGAGAATGGACTTCAGGATACCAATGGCAAATGACCTCAACTTCCTCAGTAGGGGGCCAGTCTCTAGGAGGACTGGAGGACCATATGTCTTTGTGAAGACATTTTCCTTGGATGCTATACTTCCTCGAATATAGGGAATCAACCAGGACTATTCCCTTTAAAAAATCCTTTATTTTTGTGTATGAATGCTGTTGCCTAATTATCTGCCCCCTAAACGTTTACAATGTTTTAGGGCCAGGTAGGGTGAGTGTAAGGAGTGATCTATTTGTCGTCATGAAGGCCACTTACCACAAAGTGGCTTAATTGACTGGTCAAAACATGTTGACAAAAGGAAGCGGGGATGATTATGATCCTTGAGCGTCTGTTGCTTCATTTTCAAAAGTATCAGGGGCACTTGAATAAAGGAGAGCAACGTGTATCCTTTAGATATTTTTAGTCGCCCATTGCCATTGGTAGCGGATCTCAGTGCACCACATTAAGAGCTCCAATGCTCGGTTGAGCCCATCAGGACTATAATACTATGTCAGTGATGAGACAAGACCCAATGATGAAGCTTACCACAGATTGTCAGTGAAGGTCCTAGTATTAAAATTACCGGAACATCCCACACAGATGCTAGTTCTGTGTTGGTATGATTGATGCACCACCAGTGTGTGTGTTTGTTGAATTTACGCAATATATAGTTAAGTTAGGCAGAAGTTAAATTGAACTGATCTCAATTCTACCCCTCTTTTTGTGTGATGGGGCCAGTAGCCCCAGCCTGCCCAGTGCCCTACCCACCCCGAACTGAGTATGGTACACACCATAGTCATAGAGAGTAGCATGCACTTCTATTAAGTATCCAGAGATGCACACAGTTGCACACAGTATAATAATACCTCAGCAAAGATATCCATTTCACCTGTACACAGCAGTCTATGCAAATAAATCTACAGAGACACACAGCACAGCTACACACAGCATTCCCTACAATGTTCTCAGACATGCTCACGCGGGTGCACACTCCAACCATTGCTAAAAAATCCCCAGCAATGCACACATCAGACCATAATAGCACCACGGAGATGCACGCCACAGCAGTTCATAGTAGCCTCCACTAATCGCTCCTGAGAAATGCACACCACAGTTGCACACAACTAGCTATATAAATAATTACACTGAGCTACACACCATAGCTGTGTCTACTAATAACTGCAGAAAGGTGTGCCACGCCTGCACAGGGTAGTTTATATGAATTCCTTCCTGGAGATGCACAACAGATTTGCACAAAACAGCCTATTCTAATGCATTGAAGAGACATACACCAAAGTTGCGCACGTGAGACTATATAAATAACTCACCAGAGATTCGCAGCTCAGCTGCACAAGACCGTCTGTACCAACAACTTAAAGATGCACAACTCAAATACACACATCAGTCTCGGATAACCCTAGAGAAGCACAACACAACACAGAACGTAGACTGCACATATAATTCTCCAGAGATGTACAAAACAACACAGCTCAGGATCTTTCTCTCTTTAAGTATTGTTTTCTGTTTCCAAGCAGTTTTTCTAAAAATATTTCTATCCGCTTTCAAATTCAAATGACTTGTTGTAACTCACATTACTATTCCCAAAACAGTGGCCACGTTAATCTGTAAAAACATGCTTTATACATATATTTCTTTTGTTCGGATGCACTTAAAGTGGAATCATACTTGCACTTTATAATTGTGGATTTTAAGAACTACCAATTAAGCTATTTTTAGATTAAATTGAAGACTAGGATTTAAAGAGTTTCTAGTCCACATTAATCCAACCATAGCTGTACAGGTGGTTATTATTTCTGACAATACTATACTTATCAAAGTTTTTATAGTTCTAGGAATTTCCGTCCATCTGTCAATACCATGCTCTTTCTGCAAGCAGAGCAGCTTTAGAAACACAGGAATAGTTCATAACTCAAAAATGCCAGAAACAGCTGTTCCGCAGAGACTTGCATTCTTTGACTGCAAAGCAAAGTATTCACCTCGATGCAAAATGAGCAAAACGTTCTAAATATTTCTGTAAATTTTAAACATAGCTCAGCACTCCTTTTATAAAATCACATGCTCCTTGAACCAAAATATGCAAGAGAAATTAAAATAATGTCCCTGAAATCGAAAATATGTGTTGTTTGTCATTAAACATGTTCATCTCTCAAAGCTTCACTTTGGACCTGCGCTTTTTATGCATCCAATAGTGCACAAAGACAACACGCTTACGGTAAAAAAAAATACTTGTGAGCGCTTTACCTAGTGGCAGTGATATTCAGACTAAGAGCTAAAAATGGCGAGAGGCCATAAACAAGCATTGGCAAAGCCAATAGGTCTCGCCTTTGGGACCTTATAAGTGTTTAGGCATTCAACAGTTGATGTTGTTGCACCAAGGATATTGTGCTGGATAACTAAATACTTATAAGGTCCCAAAGGCGAGACCTATTGGCTATGCCAATGCTTGTTCCGGACTGCATTGACAGCAGGCACATCAATGTGTGCGTGCTCACACTGCTCACTAGGGCAGAAGTTACGGCATAACGTCATGCCAGGTGAGAGTTGTAGGGAAAGGGAAATCCTTTAAAGAGAGTCAATTTCTCTCTGGATTTCCCTTCCCTTTTTGAAACTCAGGAGCAGCAACATTGTTATGGTGTCACCAGGGCTTAAATTGGAAGCTTTTTCAATATTATATACAAGCTATAGTTGCTGCTTATTTATCATATGCAACTAACACCCATTGACAAAGCCAATAGTCCTGACTTCTTACAGGTGTGATGTTACTTGTTGTATCCTATATCTGGATGCAATGACAGAAACAGTAAAATACTAGTCGAGTTGCACACTATGCTAAGCACAGATTTTTTGGCTTACGTGTTTTTAAGCCACGCCCTTGATTACATTGGCCACGCCCCTTTGAGTAGCCCCCTAGTTTTTTCATCCCACTTAAATCCCTGATTGCAGGGATGGAAATATGTATCTAACCAGGGTATTATGACACTGCCATAGCCAATTGTACCCAACTGAGGCAACTGAGAACAAGGCATGCCACTGTATATGATTAATGCATTTCATTACAAGAAGAGACATATATATCTAAGTGGGCATTATAATACTGGCATGGCAAAGTGCACCCAAATGGGTGCAGTGAGAATATGGCACAGTACCTATCTGATGCTTTGTAATGTGGGGATTGGTACATGTACCTGAGTGGGCATTGTGGTACTGACTTGGCAAAGTTTTCCTATCGGGGTGAATGTGGCGAGCCTGGCATGAACCGTACGAACTGGTGCTTTGTTGTGAGACTGGCTTGAAAGTGTCTACTTAAGTGAATAGTGTGCTATGACATGGTTTACTCTATGTGGGCACACATGAACAACCTTGAACACCATTGTGCCTAACAATGCTATCTCTTCTGTGTATTACACAAGCCTGCAAGCAGCTTCTCACTGTACACATATCATAACGACTGGCATTGCCAATGCCGAAACTCTTCGGTGCCCGTCGGGAGACAAAACTATTTAGGGAACATTTTGGAAATTGAAAGCAAACTACTTTCAAGAAGCAGCTAGCGGTCTCCTGCTGTAAATGCATCATGGTGCAAAGAGCTGCCTATGCTTAATTTGTGGAAAAAAAAGACATAAAAAGCGTATGGGGATGAAGTGTTTTTCCCAGCTTCCTGCCTTGGTGCGGACGAACACCAAGAGTTGCCTAGTATTAATTCTGTCTCATGCGTCTTTTTTTATCCATCCTTGTCTCCTTATCCCACTCTTTCACTTTTCTGCCCCCGTTCACTTGTCACGGTTTTCCGTCTTAATCTATCTTTTCTGTCTGTCTCTCTCTTGCTCTGGTTCTAAATCAGTAAATGAAAAATAACTCCTGGTAGCCAGAAACAAGCGCGGGTTCCGACTCCCTGCAAGCACCAGCGCAAATTATGCACTTCTAAAACATTGGTGCTAATGCATGTAAAACATTTATATGTGTATTTTATGGTTACAGTGTGTATAAGATTGTCATTCAGAGAAACATAGCAAAAAGAATCATCAGGTTGCCTGCCAAGAAATTTTGAGATAACGCTTTGTGGTCTTGGATTTAATTTGTATTTATTTATTTATTTTCACTCTCAGAAGATTGTCGTGGTATGGCATAGAGCAGAATTAGATGGGTTTAAGGACCTAACTTGGAGAGCCAGAGCTGTGGGGATTCCACGTAAGCTCCACGGGTCCCGC
Source organism: Lissotriton vulgaris (assembly GCF_964263255.1). Taxonomy (NCBI): domain Eukaryota; kingdom Metazoa; phylum Chordata; class Amphibia; order Caudata; family Salamandridae; genus Lissotriton; species Lissotriton vulgaris. The sequence continues at coordinate 1,870,079,899 of NC_141687.1, read as the reverse complement.
CCCCTCCTCACCTCCCGAAGACAACACCTCTCTATCTCTCGCTCTAAGAATTGCAGAAGTTCGGCAGACAGTGTGTGTGAGAAAGTGTGAGGGACACACGCTGGAGCCTGATGTCAGACATCCTGAAATAACTTGAATAAACGGCCAGCCTGTGGAGGTGTAAAATATAACACGCTGGAAAATCACAGCGAAAAAAATGAGAAAAACAAGTTTGAAAAAAAGGATGCAAACACTCGCTCCAATGAGCACCATCAAAGATTGCCAACTAATTTTTTTCAACATTTGATGCTTTTAGTAAACAGCGCAGCATTCCGCGCTGCTTATTAAAAGCATCAAATATTGAAAAGTACAGTTTGCCGAGCCCAAAAAAAAAGTGTGAGGGACACAACCTGGAACCTAATGTCAGACATCCTGAAATGACTTGAATAAACAGCCAGCTTGTGGAGGTGTAAAATATAACACGCTGGAAAATCTCCACCAGAAAACTTTCCACACAGATATCACAGCGAAAAAAACGAGAAAAACAAGCTCGAAAAACAAGCAGGCAAACACTTGCTCCAATGAGCACAATCAAAAATTGCATACTCTTTTTTTCAATATTTGATGCTTTTAGTAAGCAGCGCAGCATGCCACGCTGCTTATTAAAAGCATCAAATATTGAAAAGTACAGTTTTCCGAGCCCCCCAATAAAGTGCCCAGAGTGTCACGCCGCCAATGAAGCATCCAGTCCCCGCGTGCACATCTTCTGTACGTCCGCGTGCACGTTTGGAATCCGTATCGATTCCAAAAGACCCTCGCATGGCGAGAGCAGCGCATGCGCACTGCTAAAGCCAGGCGAGGCCTAAAAAAATTGTTACGCTGAAATGAGGGCTAGTAACGCCATACTGTACCAGTAGCAGGTAGGCAAGTGAGAAATGCAGCAAACACAAGCTTCCTGTGGGAGTCCACCGCATAAGAAGATCGATTTCAGCGTAACAGAAAATGATGGTGAGAGGGGAGGAGCTGTTGATATTCAATGTGGGAGCCATTCAGGGAACCTGCACTAGGCGGGATGCTGGAAAGTTGCGCATACATATGAGAAGGTAGGACAATCTCACAGCGGGCTTGGAGTGACGAGTATGAAAAAAGCATTACATGGGCCACAGGAAGAAACTCAAAGAGGCGGCGAATGTTCTCTCTCCTGGGAAGTGCAGGCCTTACAGTCGCCCTCTAAAGAACCACTTGCCAGAAGGGACTAAAAACAGGCAGAGGTGGACGGGGACATACATAGCCCTGGCACAAACGTGGCCTCAGAGTACTGAGAAAATGGCCGCAGGAGGCCAGTGCTGCTAAGCACCAAATAAATACAGGACAGGAGCAGAGTGTGGGTGAGCAAAATTGTATACTAGAGTGTCTCATATCCAAAGGGAGTCATATCCACAAGCCCTGAGAACTTAAGAAAAGGCAACGCACCCTGGGTGCACATCTAGTGTGCCAGTCACTGACAAACTGAAGCTTTTTTATATTCCACATGTGGGAGAACGCAACAATTAAACCTCCGGGGGCATCAAAAGGGGACCTATCAATTGCAGCAAAAGGTTGGATTTGTAGAATTTAGAGATGGTGTGGAGCAACCTCGTTGAGTGATCTATTCCTGGAGATGTGCATAGAATGACAGTCCTCCTAGCAATGCCTCAGGGATTCTTTTTACAATGCCTCCTCCGACAGAAACCAGGTGTATTGAAATCAGCCTTGGTCCTGCTCCAACAGAAACAGTCCAGCTCATCTGCCAAACTAAGTCCCCTCTCAACGAGAACCCAAGCAACTCCCGGTTTTGGTCTATTTGGGCCTCATCAAGAGGGTATGTCTGGACTCCTACGGCACATGGAAGTAGGAAGCCACAAGGCTGTTGCATTAAAGAAACAGGGATAGGTCCTTTCTGAAGCGGCATGGTAGACCAAAAAACAATGGACTGGGACATGGCCCAAGTAATTACTAGTTGCTGAGATTAATTCAAGCATTTCAGCCGTTACTTTTTTTGTATTCTTCGTATTTTAGTCAGGCCACAGAGGGGCTGGAGGCTTGTTTTTCATCAGATCTTCATGGTCGGCTTTAGTGCTGGTGGTGCACTGTGCAACAATGTTTGTTGATGCCCCCAATTACCTCCTTCTCCATGGATTCCCTCACTTCCACCCTTTAACAGTGCCCCTCAAATCTCTATAACCGCTCTCTCTCTCTCATGCATTTCTTTTATTTTATAGTGCCAGTCATACCAATGTAAGTCGTCAGAGCACTTTACATCACACAGACATTACAAAGACAATGAATCATAACTGTGTAAATCAGTATGTAGCAAATGTTACATCAGACAGAGGACTATAAGGTGTAGGAGTCACATGTCATCCATACTGGTAGCCAGTATAGTTTAAGAGTGCTTTGTCTGGAGAAGCACAAACTCAGAATTTAATGAAGTTGGTGGTTGGCTGTACTAAGAAGAATTGATGTCTCCCAAAGTGAACCCTTTTTGCAACATTAGGATAAAAAAAGAGGGAAAAATCATAACGCTCTATTCTACACCTTGCAGTTTGCATGCAGCTCTTTGATGATGGTTAATGGTTCACTGTTCTTTATTAGGATTTAAACTTATAAACTTCAAGTAACAAAAGGGTCTCTCTGACAGAAGCAGTAACGCACTGACCTATTTACATTAAATGCATTGTGATCTGCATGGTGCAAGTGCTTTGCAGCAGGCGTTTTGACCTCCTGCACTACTTAATGATGAGTCAAAACTTCCACAAGACAACATTTCGATCCCTCTGCAGCATGTCCAATAATCACCAGAGTTATCTTGACATTTTTATGGTTGCCTGGAAATTGCTGGAGGCAAGGAACGCAGGAGCAGGTGCTTTTAAAACTATATTGTACTTGAAAACACTGCACCCCTCCACCCCCAAAGTCAGCACCTGGTGCGGTGGCACCGACTGCACCACCCTTGAGCCGGCCCTGAAGACCACCACTGTTGAGTGCTTAAAATAGCCTCAGCGTTAATGTGTTTGGAGTACTGCACCACGCCCAGGCCGGTCCATTGGTGGTAAGCTAGGACTCCTGATTTGCGTCCTGGTATCGTCTCCTCCTGTAAAGGCCACAATCTTGGCGACAGAGCTAACGTAATTCTGTCTATAGGTGAGATCTAATAAAATCAAACCATAGTGCATGGTCACAAAACAACACATAGCCATATTGTGAAAGTCACACCAGACTCCCAAAATCCCAATTTGGCTCACTAGTGCACAAAAGCAACCTAAAATCTCACCACTGGTTACACAGAAAGTCAGAAGTGGTTAATCCACATCTCGATTATTGTTCAAAACGATCATGCAGGACTCAGCTAAATCTACGAGTGCCGTGGAGGGACAGCTGTATTTAATGCACCTGAAAAAATACAACCCCCTGGATACTGAATTTTTCATGAGCTATAAATAGCACCTTTTCCGAGTTTTTTGTCTGTAATGGGCAATGAGGATTTTGGTCCCTGTTGCATCCAAATCTGCATTGATGGGCCCTATGGATCGAACAGTCCAGTGCAATCAGACCAGTTGTTACCCATGGTAAAAGCAACATATTCAGGGTAAATACATAAATAGTGAAGGGAAGACATCCTAACGGAGGTACAGGTAATCAAGTAAAAGGCACAATTTCATGTTTGACCTTGGTAGGGCATAACTGAGGCTTTAAACACAATTTCATATAACTTCGAGTCAAATAATATGTTGGTCTTCATAAAACTTTATTTCCTCCGCAGACAATGGATAAGCCAAGTCTAGTTAATCTGCATCCGCTTGCTGAGTGAGTGTGCTTGGCAAGGAATACTTTATGCATCCGCTTGGACAAGTGGCTTCAGACTATTAACATCATATCAGGACATCTGCAGCAGCAGCAGGACATAGGGTCAGAGAACACAAACCTTGCTTTCTATGCTAGACATATTGTCGTTATATATAATAAAAAACGCTTTCCTCTGCAGCAGGTCATGTCATTTCTGTCAGTAGCTGAGTGTTCCTTGTGAAAAAAAAGTGCAAATCCGGTGGTGCCAAACTGGATCTTCAGACATCAAAGGTCGATAAAACATCTAACAATGGGATGGACAATAACATCAACTATGTAGGGCAGAGGTAATCAAACATTGTAATGCCCCCAGTGTAAAAAAGAAAATCAACGTGTCCCTCTACCATTTATCACAATTATTCTGTTAAATTGGTAATGTTTATAAATGTGTAAACATATTTAAACATTGTCCTTAATTTCTGTTATCCCTTTTAAAAATGCAATCAAATCAGGATTACCAAACATATTATTCTGGTCAGTCAAGCCTTACTAAAGTGTAAAAGTATTCACAGTGTGATTATCGGAAATGGGTGCTAGAGATTTGAAACATATTTGGAGTTCGTTCCATTTTAGCTGTCATACATTTTAGCCCCTAGCGAACAAAATACAAATGGCAACCCCCCAAGATAAGAAACATTCAAAACAATATCTAACGGTATGCCTACTTCTTAGAAGGCCTGGATCTGGGCCCTCAAAGAACTCGGTTAATTCAACTTCAAGAAAACAAACAAAAAAGAAAATATGATAATGAAAGAGGTTGCAATTATCGTGAAATAGTCTCAAAGCCCAAATAATGTATCGAGGATGGCATTAAAAGGTGGAGAAGTGATTATTATCGATATGGAATACTAATGAATAAAAAATGCAAGAACATCTTAATGACAAACACATATGACAAAATTGAAACCGCTTCAGCAAAGGAATATATAGATATTATGGGGGAAAATAGTTAAGCATTGGAGTTTGACTGGATTTCAGATTTTAAAACAATCATTTTTGTTCAACATCCTATAATGACGCAAATGTATCTACTCTCGAAGGTACATAATCTCACACAACCACCTAGGAGACCCATAGTGGTGGCCACAGATTCCCTACACACCCAAAGTATCTTGAACATTTTTTTGCACAGGATCATATTCACTATGCCATCCCACTTACAAGATACTGGAGACTTCTTTTGCGAACTATATGAAACTCAAATCAGAACAGATAAAAAAGTATACACTATGGATGCAAGTAAGCACCCTCTTCATCTCTATTCCGCATACTGAAAGGCCTGGAATCCATCAAGTAGGCCTTTCTGCACAACCACATAGGCAAGGGGAATTCATGCACCTATCTGTACGGTGGGCACAATTTATCACCAGTTGTTCTGAACCGGATTTTCCTAGCATTATGTGCAAGGTCCCTGTTGTCCTCTCTTATTTCTACCCTCTAGAAAACCCCTCCTGATGAACTAACTGCTAACATTTTCAACATCCAAAAAATTGCAAACAAGGCCTTCAAGCCTCAGCAGAGAAAGGCTGATTGGCTGATGAGACCAGGTGATGGGAGAAGAAGCAGGGGAATGGGAACAATGCGGGTGAATACGCCGAGATATCAGCATGGAGAAAGTATGTACAAGGCAGTACTAGGGGCTGATTTGGAGGAGGCACAGGTTGCACTCGATGAACCGAGGTGGTATGCGTTGTGTTCTGTTTATGGATTCATTATGAAGCACCAAAGAATGAGGCCAAATGCTGAACATTTTCATTATTTATGTGGGAGGGAAATAATCGTAATTATATGAATAGGATCATCTGTTCTAATCAATAAATGCACTGTCTTTTCTGTGGTCCACAAACTGCTCGCCAGCATGGAGGACACTGTGGTTGGAGATCCTCCAAAGAAGGGCGTGGACGGAAGTGCACCCCCTGCTGGCTGTTCAGGGGATATACCATAGAATCCACCTGGACACTGCCATGCATGGGATGCTCCTGACTGGGTCAAGAATGAAGAATGAAGGGTGGTTAATCCACACATAGCTCTCTGTTGTTCATCATCCCAGGTCTGGCCCACTTATTTCACGTAGACAGAGATGTTTATCAAGTACTAAGAGATAATGGGCATGTTGGTGGGCAAATGAGTTGCAGTGACCTTAAAAGTGCGCTATCCTGGGTGCCCTCGCCGTACCCCATGTAATACGCGTTTATTTATTTTTGCCTGGCAGACAATGCCCGTTATTCGGCAGTGGCTGGGCTGGTGGGATCTGCTACTTTAAAATGTTTTAAATTCAAAGCCACGCAGACAATCCCTTCAATTTTGATAACTCACTGCAGATCCGCACCCAAGCAAAGAGATACAACTTTTTAAGATCGAAAAAGCAAAGTCTATTCCTTCAGGCCAAACATTTGGGATAAGGTGATTAGGCATCGATAAAGTGCGCAGTTTAGACCAGCAGGGGGGATTACAGCTGCCTGTCAAAGGAAGAATCGCTCACTCCTGACCAGTGCTCCCTGATGCGTGATCGGCACCATCCAAGCAACACTCCTCTTGCCTCTTGCAAAGATCACAGAACTCTTTGAACGGAAGAACTGAGGCATGCATGTCTCGTGGTGAATTAGCAGACTTCTGCCCGTCTGTCTGTGATGAACTGTACTGTAGCATCTATTTGGGTGTGCTCTGTGTGTTTCAGTATCAGCCTTGCAGAGTATCACAGGGTATGCTCTTATAACTCTACACAACTATGCCAATGGTCTGATGCAAAGTCTACTCAAGTCTGCTAGAGACGCCCAGTTGTGTCCATAAAATAGCCCAGCTGTGCCACAGAATAAACTCGGGTCTGCCAAAGAATTAGACCAACTGGGATAAAGGAAGGGGGCAAACTGCTCCAGGATATCGTAACATCTGTACCAGAGATTAGGGCCAAAAACTCAGATAAACCTTGGCAGGGAATAAGCCCTAGTATGCCTGAGAATATGCCCAAGCACGCCAGAGAATTAGAGTGGCGGGCCAGAGAATTATACGAGCGTGGCTAGGAAGGACAGACAACGTGCCAGACCATAGGCCGAAATGTGTGCGAGAAAAAGAGAATATGGCAAGTGTCACAGAGAACAGCAATGAGTTTGCTACAAAGAAAAGACAACTGTGCCAGGGAACACGCGAAATGTCATGGACATAAATTAGCAGTGACACAGGTAGGGCATGCTAACCCTTACTCGCTTTTTGGCTCTCCTGCGTTTGCCTTGCTACTGCTAGTCTCAGGGGCCACCTGGAAGGTAGCAGCTGTAACAATAAGAAGCCAAGGCTCTTTGATCCGCATTAACTATGTTTAGTTTTTCCTCCTTGCCCTTAATTTAGCCTCTCAATTGAAGGTTGGTGACTCTCTTGCAAAGAGTTAAAAATGGGCCATGTCTGTGATATCATTGGGATCAAAGTGTGTGCTGTTACTTCTGCTACCCCTGGCACTTTGCTGAATAAACGTGTATGAGAACTGTGCCAGAGAGCAAGCACGGCGGTGCCAGAGAACAACCTCAATTTTGACTGAGAATAAAAGCAAGGGCGTCAGATGCTAAACCCAGCAGTGCCAGAGGAAAATACCAATGTTTCAGAAAATAAGAATGCCATGGACTAAGGCCAGAGTAGCAAAGCAAGAATTAATTATCATGATATAAAATGAGCTCAACTTTTTCAGAGCATAGACGTGGTTGCAGAAGGTAAATGTAGTGCCACAGATATAGCCAGATAGCAAATCTTTTAGGAGGGAGGAAGATTTAGGGCAGAAGGATTTCATATTATTTAACAGTTTTTGATATTGGGATTTAAAACCCCCAAACTAGGTGTAAAATGAAAATACAAGCAGCAGTAACGCTTCAGCCAGAAAAGAACAACGGTCTCTAACCACAGTTCACGGTACACAATGTGCAATAGATAATGGTACAAATAGTAAATGTGAACCTAAAGCACAGGGTGTGGTAGTGCGATGATTGTAGGAAAGGAAAAAGGAGGGATGAACCGTATAGGAGGAAACCAAACATCTCCAGGGTGAGGGAAAGAAGGCGAAGCGCAGAACTCGTCCTGAAAAAAGAGAGAAACTAGAGTTTAGTTAAGAGGTGTTTGAATCTGGATGTCGTCGTGAAGAGATGAAGAAGAGATTGTCTTGTTAGGGTCCTGCTATAGCATGATAACTCAAGCTTTGGTGTGATCTAGGAGGGGGACACAGAGCTGTAGGATGTGATTGAAAGGCAAGCCATTGAAGGGATTTAAAGTTATTTGTGATGTGGATTTCTTATTATTGGTCATCAAATTGGCTCCAGAGTGGAGAACAGCAGTAGTGGGTGTAAGGTAGATCTCGAGAAGGCAGATGAGTAAGGCACCGCTGCATTTAATAGGAGAAATTACAAGTGCTTGCACAGAAAATTTAAGATCTTTTTTCAAAATGAAGTTTTTAATTTTGCATAGAACCTTGAGTTGGTAGCTCAGATATTTAGTGGCTTTTGTTATGAGTATTATAGTTTTGAGACATATCTTGTCAAAAGCCGAATAAGTTTTTGAGGTCACCAATTCAGAGAGAATGTTGAGGGCCTTAAAGTTGGTGAGCCAGTTTTCAGAGATCCATTGATGTTTATTAAGGTGTATGGTAGAAACCTGCTCTTGGGAGGGTTTAGCCACTTCGCCACGGCGCACATTCCGCCACGGTGGGGTGAATTCCACTCGTGCGCAGATCGGACGTTCACGTCCACCATGACGTCAGAAGGAACAGGTTAATTTAACTTTCTGGGATATCCAGGATCCAATATATTTTAGACATGAGACAATTGTGTCCAAAACTTTTTGGTCTATCACTATTAAAATATACCTCCTTGTCATATGCATCTTGGTGAAAAACAACATGAGCTTTCGTGAATAGCCTGTCAAAGGTTCCACATAAAGACAGAAAATATGTGGGAAAATGAAAGAATCCTGAGGGACTCTGAAAGGGACAGGGTTTAATCATGGAGTTTCCCGTTTGGAGCACTGGGAACTTTTTACAAGAAATGACTTAAACCATTTTAGAACAGAGCTACCGATACCCATTCTGGTGCTGAGGGTGTAGATGAGGATACTATGATCACTGGTATTAACCACCACAGACAGGTTGAGGGAAAAAAGAAGACAGGACTTTCCCTGATCCAAGATTGTAAGAGTTTAGTGTTTGGTGATGGTAGGCCTTGATCCATTCTCAAGGTGAAATGGCAGTCTGCCCAAGACACTCCAGGAGGTCTTCTAAAGGGAGTGACCAGATCTTCTTTAGGAGGAGGGGGAAGACTGTCAATAGTGTCTCTAATATCCTGAATATTTTTAACAAAGCTTTTCACTAGCGCCATGCAACTGCATTATATAGGAGAAGAAGGGAGGGTTTCATTGACTTGACCACTTAACATGTTAAAACGCTCTTTGGGATGATTTAGAGCAGTGTTTCCCAAACTGTGGGTCATGAGCTGGTTTTTGGTGGGTCTTGAAAGTCAGAACCATAAATTAAGATGCCTTTAAATTCTGTGTTTATCTTGTCACATGTGCCTGTGTTTCATAGACAGAGACCACATGCCTGCTGCTTTGTTCTTTTAAAATGGGGATTGGTGTTTATTTTTCTTTCTCTGACTACAAAGTGAGAGGAGTTTTTAAAATGAAATATGTGACAATGTAGGATGTTTTTTGTAACACACAACAGAATGTAAATACCTGTAAACGAACTGTATGTATACAGCAGTTAGGAAAGCAAATATGAAACACTTGTTTTAATGAAATTCTGACGTGTTCTGGAAACTGAGATTGTAATAAGATGAAAACAAATCAAGAAAATTACTTAGTGATGCATAAATGATAATCCGATTTCCACACATTATCATTTGCGTGCTGTATTGTTTTATCAATAAAACTGTATATCTGTGCAAATTTAGTGGCCATTTCAATGGAAAATGGGTTATCTATACATGACAATCTGCTTCAACACGATGGTTTAGTTACATTCAAAAATCGCCCCGCCTCATGTTCACTAAAGATTAGTGGGTCGCTAAAGGCTTGTTGTTCTAAAAAGTGGGTTGTGGTTCTAAAATGCTTGGGAAAAACTGATTTAGAGCATTACTGAAAAAAAGACAGAGGAATTTCTTGGAGAATTTTCTTTCATCTTGAAATTTAGAATTTTATCCATTTCCTCTCAGTTGCCTTTGGGACTGGCCTTTTTTGCAGGGTTATCCCTAAACCTTTTGCCTTCTTCCTCATATTTTGTCTGGCATGTTTTTGTTGGTTTTAGGACTCTGGCCACTGTACCACTGCTAAACATTGCTAAAGTGCATATGCTCTCTGTCTAAATTGTATTGGTGATTGTTTTTTCCATGGTTGGCATATTTGATTTACTAGTGAATCCCTGGGAATTACCCTTGCAGCAACCTGAACATGTGGGACCACATCAATTTGATGGCCAAAACAGCCAGATTCCACCTGAGCTACCTTAGGAAATTGAAACCCTTCCTCGATGCTCCCGACCTAAAAATAGCAGTCCAAGCATTCGTCAACTGTAGACTGGAATACGGCTGTTCAACCCTCTCGGGTTTACCTAAGATCTCCCTCGCACCTCTTATAGCGTGCCTCAATGCGGCCACCAGACTACTTACTGGATCACGGAAATACGATCATATTTACCCACACCTGAAAGCCCTCAACTGGATTCCCCTGGAGGCAAGAATACAACTCAAACTAGCATGCAACACGCACAAAGCTTTATACTCTAACTCCCCTGCTTATCTGACACAGAAATTTGTGATTTTCGGAGGAACCTGAAACTCCTGATCCTCCAGAGACCGCTTGCTCCAACCTGCACGCTTCTGAAAAAAAGAAAACGTACAATCGGGCCTTCTCAGGTGCTGCTCCAAAAATATGGAACTCTCTCCCACCTGACATCAAAAGAACCCCCTCTCTGACTCGCTTCAAAAAGGATGCCAAAACCTTCCTAATTGGTCACATTTTTAAGCTAAATATTGCCTCAACCAACACTATGGCCTGACCTATGGCCGCCAACTACCTCCCTTCGGACTACTTTGTCACCCCTTCAGAAACTTGGGGCCTGGTTGGAATAATTGTAAACGTAATCTGTAAATATGGTTTCTCGTCTGAGTAACGGGTTATGCAAACTGTAAATACGTGCTCGTCTTTCCCTTATGTATCCGGCACCCCTCCCCCTTACTACTCAAGCTGCTACTGGTTGATTCTAAGTTCTGTCTGTATATTGCTTTGCTCTCCTGTAAAGCGCTCTGATACCCTAACGGGTCAAGTTTGCGCTCTATAAAACACTTAACTAAATAAATAAATAAAAACTAGTAAGTACCTAGTAAAGTGACCAGGTGTGCTCAGTGCTTGTAAATCAAATATGACTAGTAGGCCAGCATCACTGATTGTGCCACCCACATGAGTAGCCGTGTAAACATGCCTCAGACCTGCCACTGCAGTGTCTGTGTGTGCAGGTTTAAACTGTCATTTTTACCTGGCAAGTGCACCCACTTGCTAGGCCCAAACCTTCACTTTTACTACATGCAAGTCACACCTAGTGTAGGCCCAAGGCAGCCCCACGGGTAGGGTGCAGTGTATTTAAAAGGTAGGACAAGTACTGGTGCATTTTAGATGTCCTAATAGTGAAATACTGCTAATTGTTTTTTTAGAATTGCAAGGACTACCTATCCTATAGGGTAACATGGGGATTGCCTTGAAGTATCTTTTAAGTGTAATTTCCCATTGAGAGCAGGTAGAGATTTGGAGTTTGGGGTCTCTTAATTCACAATTTAAAAATCCATCTTTTGGTGAAGTTGGTTTTTAAATTGTGTGTTGTTTTCTTTAGCAACACTTTACTATAAGTTTGCTAGTTTAACAGTGTTTTGTATAAACAGATTTGTTTTATACTGGTTGTATTGTATTCACATGTTGGAGTCGTGAGACCACATGATTATGCTGCCATTGTATCTCTATCTGTTTCCTCCTTTTTATTTAAACTGATGTTCTGTTGTATTTTTCATGCACAATTAAGCTCATTAGATACATGATCATGTGTTCTTGATGATCGTATACTTTCATTTTTCTCTTGGAACATTTTTTTTAACTGATTAGTTTTGTAGCGTTGTACACACCTTTAGATTCATGAGACTATATGATTACGCTGTAATTGCATTTTAACAATTTCCTCCTTTTGGTTTCTTTCTTTTGTTTTCACTATTCTGCATGTAACTTTATTCATTCACACGGATTAATGTTTAGCATGTCAGATGCACTGTGCCTTTAAGATGGGCTCAGCATTTAACTTCCGGGTAATGCGTTCACATTCAGGATCACTTCTTTCACTGAACTATCTCTTACGCGGTCAGTTACGGAGTCGTGCTGGGGTCAAACTGATCTTGGTTATCGGGACAGCGTGGCCTGGGGCCACATATCGGTGAGTAAACGTTCGATTATCTGCACAGCATTTATTCGTTAATAGAGTCGAGTTGGGCTCCGTTAAGCTGATACATGGTGTTCTTTTTATTTAGGCTGTTTGTACGTGATTGTTATCGAGCTTGCCAGCCCTAGTCATTCAATTGCGCCGAGTTTTGTGGTCCAATTCTCAGTGAGTCTTCCTGTAATAGTAGTGCCCCTACCCGCCTATAATCGGCAGGTCATTTGTGGCTTATGATGTTTGTTTCTTCTTCTTTTTTAGTGTGAAAGGCATATGGCTTTTGGACTTGTTCAGGTTGCGTTGTGTGGTTGTCTCCAGGTAATGAATGCTGCTATGGTGCACTGCATGATATTTAAAAGTCTGTCCAAGTGGTTGGTCATATGGCATGTTTTAGCATTTGGGGCATTTTTTAGCATTTGCTCTCAGCACAGAAGTTAGTTCACATTACAGGGACATCGTTGTTTATAAAATCGCAATAAATGCACTCTTTTTCTGTACGTGCCCTTGGTGTTGGTTTCTCACTCTTTTCATTCCTTTATCATCTTGACGGGTTGCACTTATCTCATTCCATGCTATTTTGAGACCATTGAGGTTTTTCATGTATCCTTTCTATCTTGTTACATTTGCCTATGTATCTTTTGCTTTTGAACTTGTGCTTTCTTGATGTCCTACCTGTTTTGTACATATTCTAGTTCATTCTTAGTAATGCAAATATCAAGACATTATGTTTATTCATTTATAGATTCCCATGAAGAAGGGCAGCTGTTTATGCCCGAAATGCATTGGGACTTATTAATAATCTGTGAGATGTATGCAATCGCCACTCTTCATATTTGATTGAAGTTCCCTTCGGGAGACACATGAAGTCTGCTCAATAAAAGAAGAATTGTTTGAGCCATCATCAACATCTTTTGCATTATTCTGTTGTTTATTGGATGTGATATTTTTGTTTCTGATTTGTATCTTTGTACGTTCACTCACCTGTGGTATCTGACTACTTGCATAGTAATATGTGATAAAAATGAATTGGAGTGTCTTAAAGTAGTGCACTTGAAGGCTATGGCCATTGTCTTAGTTTTTCCACTTTTCAAGTAGGAGGTGGGCTGTACCGCCCATTCAGATAAACACCACATTGATTAGTGTTTATGCTATTGTTTAACTTTGTAGTTTCAGTTGTTTACATGGAGTGCATATCAGCTGTCTATCCTCCACTTTAAGAAAGTGGGCGTTTTCTTGCTTAACCATTCTGTGCCTCTGTCTGTCTGTCTATCTGAAGAATACACGTCTACATTGGCTGACAGTTTGGCTCTAATGCATTCACTTTAGACAGTCACACAAAGGGAGCGGATGGGCTTTCCTGAGCTAGAGTGGCGGGAAGAGTTGTCACTTACACCTGAATAGGGCTGTGCCTGTCCTCACAGAAAGTTTTATCCATCCCTGTAGTGTGTTTGGGGCCAGGTCAGGGGAGACAGAATCTTGTGCACTATAAAGACTTTCCCTTGAAGTTTGCCTACTTCAAAGGCAGAAAGGGGTATAAGAATTGGACTTCTGACACCCCAAAATCAGAACACTTTTGAACTAAGGACATTCTGCTAGGAAGAAGATGTGGATGCTGTAGGTGGAACTGCGGCTCTGCCTGTTGCTTTATTGTGATGGCCTGCTGCTTGCTGCTTCTTTCCTGGAAGTGAAAGAATTGGACTTTACTTTATACATCCTCCTTTCAAGTTCTCCAAGGGTTTGTGGTGTGTGCCTCCTGTTAAGAAGTGTCAGGGCCATCAAAGACTTCACCTACCAGTGCCTGGGCCCTTCTGCTGAGAGTACTGACTTGCCAAGCTGTGCCAAATCCAGTTCCTGGGCGCTTGGAAGTGTAACCTGGTGATCTTAAGGAGAAAACCCACGTATTAAATCCTAACGCCTGTTTTCTCAGCGCATCGCTGCAATAGATCGAGGCATCGCCACTGCCTCCACTGAAGCGTTGTTCCCATTGGAAGCATTGACCATGACTTTCACTGCAGGACCCAGCTTACCTTTGCAGCGTGTCAGAAAAATCACCCTAGCGTGAGTCGCGAACAGCTTGTCACCGATGTCATTGATACCCGCTCTGACTCCGATGCAGAACCTGCTCGTGGCTGAATAATTGATGCAGCGCCTGCCTTGCAGCTGCAAAATCCACTCAGTGCCTGTATCACCACTGCTGCATCAACGCAGTGCATCTGGATTTTCAACACATTTTCCCTTGATGCCGATTCTTCATCGTCACTGCACCACAGTAAGGAACTGAGGCTGGATTTCCAGAAACCGACGCATCACCTGCCCTGCCAGTAAGAAACTGATGCATCACCTCCTCTGTCAGTAAGGAACCAACTTATCACCTCCCCTGCCAGTAAGAACCGATGCATCACCTCCTCTTAGTAGTAAGGAACCAACACATTACTTTGCTATTCCGGCACCTCACCTCTCCTGTGCCTTCCACCATCTTTAGATTTTTGATGCATCTAAGGCACTTTGTGCTAAAAATAAACACATCCATTGATTTCTATGGACTAAACTTACTTAATCTTTTAAAAGTTATATTTTGACTTGTGTATGTTGGATTTTTGACGTTCTGGTCTTGTTTTATTCAGCTAAATAAATATTGGCTCTTTTTCTAAGCTGGTTTGGACTCCTTTGGTAGTATTTTCACTGCGTTAATGTGTGTGTGGGTACAAATGCTTTACACATTGCCTCTGAGATAAGCCTGATTGCTTGTGCCACACTACCAAGGGGTGAGCAGGGGTTATCTTAGCTCTGTGACTCCCTTATCCTGTCTAGTGTGTGGGTTCCTAATTGGACAGGGTGCAAACCAGTGCCAACTAGAAACTCAATTTCCAATATTGGTAGCAGTTGTGGGATAGGACTGATTGCTGTACACTGCATCCACATCGCAAACCATTACACACAGCATACTGTTCTTTTCTCTTTCTGTTTTTGTAACTCTTGAGTTTTGGCCACAGTCATGTCTCAGTCTGGTGAGCCATCAACTGTAGCTTCAGATTTGGTGCTTGAGCAGTAGAGGTTAGAGACCTATGTGGTGCCTCAGCTCAAAACGTTCTGCAGGAAGTTCAAGTGTTCTTTTAAAGGCCTCACTGGAAAGGAAGAGTTACAAAAGATGCCAAGGGCCTGGTTGGCAGCAAGGCAGGCTGATGAGCACACAGAGGATGGGCATAATGTTGTGGAGGAGAAGGAACAAAGTCTGCATCTGGGAGGGCTGGCGGAGCCAGTATCGCCTGTGGGGTCGGGGCTAGCCTGAATGATGGAAGAGCACCTTCCAGAGCTGGCAGCAGTGTTTTCTCTCCAGGTCTGTCTCCGGAGGAGCTGGCGAACAAGCAAAAAGCTAGGAAAGTCAAGTTGGAGATTGCAAAACGCAAATTGGTAATGGAGAGAAGGAAATGAGAGATGAGGGGAAAGTAAATGGAGATGGAGAGAAGGGGAAATAATTTTAGCTCATGCGCTGAGAATGAGAGAGCTGGAGCTGGAAGCCAGAATGATGGAGTCCAGCTCAGTTGGTGGCAGAACAAATATCACGTCCAGTAATGAAGAAAAATCCACATACAAGGAGGGGGTGACAAACAACAGTGTGCTCAAGCATATTGATGTAGCTCCAGGGGAGTGCAGGGTCTCAGGGTCTGGGGATCTGGCACAGGGAGTCATATTCCTAGTGGTGAGAGGGACAGTATACTGGCTCTAGAATGGAGTCACAGGGAGAGGTGTACCCCCAAGAAGGAAGCCCTGGTAGAGGAATATGAGGTAACTCCAGAGGAGGGTAAGTTGAGTTTGAGGGGCAGTCAGTGTACTGTCTCAACAGATGATGGATGAAGTGGGGTACTTTTTGAATGCATTGGATGGTTGGGTGAAGAGTGGTATGGGGAACATATGTGAGAGGCTATACAATTTGATTGTTGGAGAGCATATGTTCAGTCACAATTTTCCAGAGCTATGCCAACACCCGATGAAGTGTGAGTTCTTTGACCCCAGGGAGCTTGCACTGAGGGCAGACCTCTTGGTGGATACCAGAAGGCCTGGAAAGGCATTTGGGCGTGATCCTGAAGGGAGTGCCTCAGGTTTTCCCCAATTGAGGGAGACGGGAGGTTCACAGTAGCCCAGATATGTCCCAGTCTGGTGGGGTGGGCAGAGGTTAGGTTAGGTTAGGTTAATGGCATTTATTAAGCGCTTGGTTGCACAGAGAACAGTGCGTCCCCGCGCTGACAACCCTACCTGCATCTCTTCAGCTTAGTTCACAGAGGGTGAGCCGGGCCTGCTATACTGAGTTTAAGTTAATGACATTTGTTAAGCGCTTGGTTGCACAGAGAACAGTGCGTCCCCGCGCTGACAGCCCTACCTCCATCTCTTCAGCTTAGTTCACAGAGGGTGAGCCGGGCCTACTATGCTGAGTTTAACTTGGGGAAAAGGTGGGTTTTCAGCTTCTGTCTGAACCTGGTTTCAGACAGCTCCATCCTCAATTGGATGGGTAGGTTATTCCAGTCATTGCTGGCATGGTGTCTGAAGGAACGTCCTCCCATCCTTGCTCTATGTATCCGAGGCGCCACTAATAGCATGCCGCCCATCGACCTCAGAGGACGAGAGGGGCGGTAGACTGGAAGCAGGTCCTGAAGATATGGAGGTGCATTTTTGTGAGCTATACGGTGGGTTATGCACATAGTTTTAAATTTGATTCGTTCCTTTATTGGGAGCCAGTGGAGGGAACGTAATGCCTGTTTCCCAGAGGCTCTCCTAGGGAGGTTAAGGGCCAGCCTAGCAGCTGCGTTCTGGACGCGTTGTAGCTGTGCTAGGCCTTTTTTGCTAAGTCCACATAGAAGGGAGTTCCCATAGTCTAGATGGGAAGTGACCAAGGCATGTACCATAGTTTTTCTGGAGCTGGGGGGCAATAGGTCCAGGACTTTCCTCAGGACCTTCAGGAGTCCATAGCATTTTCCCGCAACCTTACCAACATGATTGGTATATGCTAGCTTAGAGTCAAGAAGAAAGCCGAGGTTTTTAACTGTGTCTACCGGGGCCGGGACCGAGCCCAGTTCCATGGGCCACTAGGCAGAGGTCCAGATGGAGGGACAGGGACCCACGATAAGAACTTCCGTCTTATTACCATTAAGGCGGAGACAGTTCTGTTTCATCCAGCCGTCAAGTGCCACCAAGCAGGCCGAGAAGTTCTCAGCGTCCACAACTGGATCACGGGACAGATTGATCACCAGTTGTGTATCGTCTGCATAGGAGACTATTGCAACACCATATGACTCCACCAATTTGGCAAGGGGTTCCATGTACAGATTAAATAAAGTGGGGCTCAGAATCGAGCCCTGTGGAACCCCTTGCCTGAGACATCTTACACTGGATTTACATGGTGGGCAATGCACTTGAAATCTCCTGTTCTTAAGGAAGGAGACCAGCCACTCCTGTGCAGGTCCGGTTATTCCCTTTTCATTCAGGTGGTCCAGTAATACGGGGTGTGATACGGTATCAAACGCCGCACTTAAGTCCAATAGGACCAGTGCGGCCGTGTGACCCTCGTCCGCCTTACTCCGCAGCAGTTCTGTCGACAGGAGGAGGGCGGTCTCTGTCGAGTGTTTGGCTCTGAATCCCGACTGAGACGTGTGAAGGAGCATGTTTTCCTCCACAAAGCTCACCAGCTGTCGGTTAACCAATTTTTCTACTACCTTCGCACAGTAGGGGAGGAGGGAAATTGGTCTCAGGTTGTCTAATTGCCTAATGCTTATGTGGGCTTTCTTTTTTATTGGGACGACTTGGGCCAGTTTCCAGCTCTCCGGAACTAAACATTCATGGAAAGAGAGCGAAGCCAAGTTACCTATATGCTTCGCTACCAGAGGGAGATGATTTCGAAGAATTCTCGCTGGTACCGCATCTAAGGGAGAGCCCGAGTGAATGTCCGATAGGATATTGATAAGCTCCTCAGTTTGGGGAACCACAAATTTCCTAAGTTCTTCCCTGACCTTATTTCCGCAGTTAGGGTCGGGCAGATTAGAAGCTTCCGAGTTAGTCTGAAACGAAGCATAGATTTTTTCTACCTTCCCTATAAAAAAGTCTGCGATGTCATTGCATGACTCGGTTGTGGGTGGGACTTCCCCTGAACTCGCTGGAGGGGCGGAGAGTTCCTTCAGAATCATAAAGAGCTCTTTAGATGTGTTCTCCGCACAGTCTATCCTTTTATTATAGTACTCTCTTTTAGCTTTCCTGATCTGGCTGTGGTAAAACCTTAGTTCACTCTTATAGGCTTCGCGTAGTGAGGGGGCATATTCCACTCTCCATCTACGCTCCAAGGTTTTACACTTGGTTTTAGCGGCGCGCAGTTCAGCGGTGAACCAAGGAGCAGATTTTGTGCTCCGAGCCATGGCTTTATGAGTCCAAGGGGCTACATTATCCAGCGCACCTTGAACCCATTCTTCATACATCTTGTACGCCTCTACCAAGTTGTCGCTGAGCTTTGGGGGTTCCTGTTCAAGGGCTTGACTGAAGGCGTCGTGGCTGAATTTCCTCCAGTCCCTGCGTCTAATGACGGGAGTTTTCTGTAAGGGCCCCCTGTTGGGCAGTTTCCTCAGTTTAAACGGGATCAAATAGTGATCTGACCACAGGATCTTAATCGGAGCAGAGACACTTATGTCGTCCCAGTTAGTAAAAATTGGGTCCAGCAGATGTCCTGCTTGATGAGTGGTTCTATTGTCAGCTAAAACAAGCATAAGAGTTCTAAGTTCATTGATTAAGGAAACGGCCTCTCTGCCGTTGACATCATCCAAGTGCACGTTGAGGTCTCCTACAATCATAAACTTATTGTGGCGTAAAGCAGATTGCGTTAGAGCTTCCAGGAGGCTTTCAATGAACGCAGTTGCCACACCCGGAGGACGATAGATAAGGTAGCCCTTAATGGTGCAGTTGGGGCTCACCGCGATAGAGAAAAGTCCAGCTTCACATTTATTAATGGAAGCCAGTTCAAGAGAGACTGGTAGGTCACTTTTGTGAATAATGGCTATCCCTTCCCCTCTTTGATCCCCTCTGTTAATGTGAAGAATATTGAAGCCGGGAGGAAGGGCCTCCAAGATATCAGGGATGGATTGTTCATCCAGCCATGTCTCTGTCAAGAAGACTAGGTCGGGTTTGTCATCTAACAGTAGGTCATAAATGTTCAGACTATGACGTTTCATCGATCGGCAGTTCAGTAATAAGGCAGATAGTTCAATACCATCCTTATTCGTCGCTTGGTCTCTGAGGATAGTATGACCGCAGCCCACACACTTCAGGGGCCATTTTTCCACCTGCAGCTTGTGTTCGCATTCCGGCGGCAGCCTCCTGTTCAGCTGTAGTAACGCCTGCCTCATATAGTTTATAATCCCATGTTGATCTGAGATGGTTTGGCCAGGGGGACGGGGCCTGGGCCGCTGCTGGTCGCGGACGGGCGCAGACGGGCTTGCCTTAGGCGCTCCCGCTGCGCTCGTCCGCTGCGCTTGCGTGGATGGCACATTTGGGGAGAGGGTGGGCGTGGCCAGCGAGGTGGGCGTGGCCTCTCGACTGCCGCAATGGCGGCCTTTCCACCAGCTGTCCCGCCATGCAGCGCTAGCTCCGCTGCTCGTGGGGTGTCTGCTGGCTCTAAGTGCTCTCTAAGCTCAGGGGAGTTTAAGGCAAGTTTTTAAAAACAGTGAAACACACAGTAACAATTTTAAAAATGGCGAGTGGATATGGCCTCCGGCTTCCGCCTCAGAGGTGTAGATAGTGGCTACCTGCGCTTTCAGTCAGCGCTAGTTATAGGCGGGGGAGTGGGCGTGGCCAGCGAGGTGGGCGTGGCCTCTCGACTGCCGCGATGGCGGCCTTTCCACCAGCTGTCCCGCGATGCAGCGCTAGCTCCGCTGCTCGTGGGGTGTCTGCTGGCTCTAAGTGCTCTCTAAGCCCAGGTTGCCTAAAATCCAGTTCCAGTTCCTGGATGGTTCCCCAGAGGTAGGACCATGAGGGTGGGAGGGGGGGGGGGGTATAGTCCGTACCAGGAGACCATCCGCTGAGAGGGATCCTATAGTGTCAGGAGAACTGGGGGCGGGGGGTGGGGGAGGTCTGTCACAAGCATCCCATCAGTTCTGATATCTGGCAGTACCACTCCGGAGAGAAGGGTGCAAAAGTCCACATGAAGGGTGAGGGAGGAGGCGGTCCCCAGTGGGAAAACCAGAGAGACAAGGCCCAGCTCTGAGGGTAATGCCCCCCAGGAATGACCCTGGTGATGCTACTTCTGGTCAGAGGGGTCTTCATGCTCTTGTCAGATGAACTGGGGTTGGGAGGCCAGTGCCAGGCAGACTTACACACAACACATGAAGAATGTGTTTACCTTGGCAGATATTACTCCTCCCCTGGAAGTTCTAACTTGCCTGGTACATGCTCAGCCTAAGAGTACAGACCCTCAGTTGGGGGACCAGTTGCAGGTCAGCATTCCTGAACTGGTAGGAGAATTGAGCAGGATTAATGCCACACACCCTGACAGTTTTCGATTGTGAGTGTACCACCTCCTCAAGGAGGGTACGGGGCCTCAGGAGGGGGGCAGGAGTTGGGAGAGCCCACCCTGTTGCCTGTCCTTCTAAAGATAGTTTCCTACCTGTGTCAGGGCAATATCATTTAGGTAACCCTGCATTTCTTCAGGTGTTGGGGTAGTCTTGTACAGGGGTGCAGCTACTATTGGTGCAGCCAGAGCAATGCACCAAGGCCCAGAGTTGGAAGGGGCCCAGTCTGCCATACACCAGCTGATGTTATTTCAGACATTTCCTGGTCAGCGGATTGACTATGTTTACTTTTGAGGGTGAGGGATACAGAGGGAGTAGAGCATACTGGAGCAAGAAAAAAGAGAGGAAAGGAATGATAGAATAAAAGTACAGGGAGCAGGGCAGGGCAAAGTGACATAATGGGAGAAGGATATAAAGTTGAGCGAGAAAGAGAAAGGAGCTATGGCTGAGCAAAGTGGGACAATAAAAATAAGGAGAGATAGGAGGAAGGTGATGAGGATGAGTGCGCGAGAGAAGAGAAGAGAGAGACTGAGGAAAGAGTTGGATACGGGAACATTAAATGGATGACTGAGAGGAGAGCAGAGTGGAGAAAGGGAGACAAGAAGGAATGACAAGTAGAGTGAAGAACTTGGAGAGCCATAAATTACATTAGTTTAGCAGGCACAGTAACAACGGGGACCGGGGGGGGGGGGGGAAGTATACTGCACCTGTTTAAGAGCAGTATTTTAATACTGGCTGTGAGGTCTAAATTCATTGCTTGCAGGAGGCCCCCATGCTACTCCACTGAACTTGTAAGTATACAGTTCTGTAGAGTAGGATACCATTTCATCGCAAATTTCCCACCTGGATGTGACTTCCACACCTTCCCTAGTGTACAGAACATTGACCGCAGGCAGAAACTGATGTCACCAGAGCTACATGTTCAATCATATTTACCATGACAGTTTCTCTCAGACTCAGCCCAATCTTTATGCTCGAGCAATAGAGTGTTTATTTTACCCAGGATAGCAGGATATGGTTTATATGCCTGTAGTTTTTCTACACATCTACTGTCAGATATCTCTCAGGAGCTCAGAGTGTTTAGCTATTGTCATTCCCGTATGTACACCTTAAATGTCTCCCACACTGTAGAAGATGATGAAATCAAGTCTAATTATCCATGAACTCTGAGACCAGAGCGTAAAGCTCTTCATTAAACACCCAATCACATAACACAAGGGAAGGATATCGCCAGTCTGTATAATATGGAAGTATAACAGCAACCTACAATTGAGTCAGTGCTACTGAATGATCTGAGAGAGTGTGTGGGAAATATTGGACTTCTGGAACCCAACGTGCAATTTCAAAACTGGGGAATCAGTAGTCCCACCTAGAATCGCTATTGTGCACAGTTAAGTAAAAGGGGAAAAACTCTCCCAGAGCCCTTTTTAAACCTCCAAATATATAACAGACAACTGTTGGTTAGGAAGTGGGAAAGAGGTTTGCCATTCCAACGTGATTAATGAGGTGTATTTGATGATCAGTTTTGAGTCCAACAGTAAGGTCAAGCGCCTAGGCACAGGTGGTGAAGTGCTCTAGTTGGTACAATCTGAGCCCAGTTACTCTTGACCTGCCAGTAACTCCTTAAAAACTTTCCACAGAGTAGTAACTTAAAATTATCTGGAACAAGAGATTAAGTGCTTGTCTGAAGGAAGGCACAAATCATATCTCTTTCAGGAAGAAGATGCCAAGATCATCATCTAAGAATAGAGATGATATTGTAGCAGTAATGGTAATGGCTGATTTGTAATCTATAACAACAATTATAATGGGCGTGCATATCAGAGTGCAAGTGTGAGATTGGAAGTTGCTTATATGGCTTGCATTACTGGGAATAAGAGCTCTAACCTTCATTAAGTGGATCAGGAGATGGCAGGAGTAGAAACACAGATCATGGTTGCAGGTCTGAGCGAGTGAGTAACTTTACTGATCGTGATTTTGAGTAGTAAGGTAGAAAAGTGTCTACACATTGGCTATTACAGGGGCTTCTAGATAAAAACGTGTTTGTACCTTTTGGAGTGAGGGAGTGATCAATCGGGGGTGCAAGCAAAGGGAGGATTGGAAGGCAGGTAGGAAAAGTGGGAAATCATGGGAAACGGATATAACCGTCTCATGTTTGGTCTGAAATGAGTTTAGCGATGAAAGAACAGAATGACTAATGGAAAGATGTTTCTGAAAGCTACTAGATGGGGAAGTCATTAGTATGGTGAGATCGGGCCACAATAAAGCTGGAATGCATAGGCATCATTGGAAGGGGTTAGCTGAAGAGATGTGGTCGGAGAAAGACACTGGTTATCTGAAATTATACCCCCAACCCTTTTGTTTTCAGTCTTGTTTACAGGATATAGCCTTGTGTGTCTGTTTATCCTCCTGATGAAGAGGCCACTCAAACAAAATTAATTGAGAACATCATCTTTGGCCGCCGCCTTTCATTCGGAGTGCTTACAGTTAAAGGTTATTGTAAATATTGAGAACATCTGCAAATCATTGAGAAATTGATGCTTTTAACTATTAGTCAATTTGTGTCGACAGATAAATACTTTTCAATTAATTAAACATTCTGTGAAATGTAGTAGGATTGCACAATACATTTCTGAGGTAACCAGCGTTCTTATTTGCTGTGACTTGGCAATAATACGCAACACCAGCAGGGGTCGCTTCTTCTTCATGATCCTTAGTCAGATGGTTCCACCACACAGGGCACCAGCTCCTATAAAACAACAGTTTTACAGGGAACACGTCAGTTTAACAATATCACCAGCTACAGCTGAGCGAAAGGTGTATCTGCTACATTGGTGAGAACACGTTATTTGTGTTTGTCATTACACAAACGCTTTAATGAAACTGTAATTAAACAACAGGGGGTGGTGATGGACAGAGTTTCTGAATTAAGCAGAATACTCTCACCCAGTCAAGAGATCAGGGCTTAATCCAACACCGTTTTTTAGCTCACTGCACCATCCCAGCTCAGAACCTGGCTATATGCAAATTAGTCTGTCCCTGGCCCAGTGCATCATGGGAACAGGGCAAACCAAACTACCAAGCCAATTCTTTCACTGGGAAGGAAACAAGCTCCCGGGGACCGGTTTCTGGCATTTCAGCCGTCTTCTGCCCGGCTTGCTTGAATCCTGATGGTGCAATGAGCAAGGGACTCACGTCTGAGTATACCCTTCCACGCTTATGGTGGACAAAATAATTAAATAATTAAACAACAGGGGGTGGTGATGGACAGAGTTTCTGAATTAAGCAGAATACTCTCACCCAGTCAAGAGATCAGGGCTTAATCCAACACCGTTTTTTAGCTCACTGCTTAATTCAGAAACTCTGTCCATCACCACCCCCTGTTGTTTAATTAATTAAACTGTGACAGCAATCGATGCAATCTAACATGGCCAGGGTGTCTCTTCTTGAAAAGGTCATTCTGGTCTTACTTATATTGTAACATTGGGCATAGCAGACAGCCCTGCAGTCCGTTGGCGTCCCAAAGAGCGGGCCCCCTTCTGGACCACGACCTTCACTGCAAGATGCCTGGGCTAAGATGCCCTGCAAAGGATGATTCCGGGCATGTGCAGGCTGAGCAGGCAGAAGTGCTTGGGGGGGACCCTCCCAAATGGGGTTAACCTGTCAAGCGAACGCTTTCTGTGATGGTGAATTCCCGGCCTTCAGGGGAGGGCTCTCGAACTGCAGTAGGGCAGTCTTAACAGCATTATAGGCCCCCGGGCTAAGCAGTGCACCGGGGCCTGCCTACACAACCACTCACAGGAATAAAAATGTTTAATGAAAAATTTGTGTTAAATTCTGGTCTGCATGGGGCCCTATGCTCATGGAGCCATGCGTTAAGTCGGCATTGGGCCGCAGGGGCTGAAAGTACGTGAAGAGAGGAAAGGTGGGTGGTGCTTGGGGGAGCCGTGAGCACCAACCTCTTAAGCAGAAACGATGGCAGAGGGCGGGTTCAGTATTAAGGATCGCCACTGTAAGGTAAAGGCTAGATTTTTAGGGAGGGCATCATATTGTAGGGAAATGCATTATTTTGGGCCTGCGTTAGGCCGATGCAGCGAAGCTGCTTATTTTTTCCAATGTCCTCTTTTTTACAATAATATTTCTGCTGTGAACTTTTGCACATATTCACGTGTTTGACAATATTGGATTTGTTTCTCGGAAACTACTTCTGTTAACACATTTGGCTTTGCATACATTATCACAATGTTTCGTACACCAAGTACAATGCCTTTAGGCTAGAATGTACATATGTCGTACTATCTTCATCCACTGGCGACAGGGCTATCTACATATCCATAACATTGCTAATCTATACGTATATCACAAGGCTGCTTTTTATAATAAATAATCAGCATCTCATGGGACTAGCAGAGGAGGCACTTCAGCTGACACCGAGGTTCCCTGCATGCTGAGACTTCACCACGCAGAGGTCTGACATCTCCGTGAGGCATGTCCAGTTCGTGACCAAGATGGAGGTCCTACATTCTCTCCCGCCAGGTAATAGGGTTGGATCGTCCCTTGGGGGGATTCATGGCTTTACACCTACACACACACACTCAAGGCACACACAAAGTAGGGTTTGCATTGTAGGAGTATGCCCGATGACTATCTTATTTTATATGCCTGCATAAATACACTGTTTTAGCACCATGGTAGAACTGTATCTACTATTTACTCTTTTGGTGCTTGTAATCACTTTCATCTGCTTCTGTCTACTGATTATCGCAGCACATGTATTTTACACAAGAATAACATTGGTTCAATAAATACATTGAAAACGTCCCACTGTGTATACTCTGTATATTTCTAGGAGAACAAAAGAACAAGAGGTCCTGATCTGTTTCCACGATACCCAAGGGGTCAGGGTTGTCATGTTGAGTGGTTGCCAGAAACCATTCGCTCCCTGGTAGCGTTAGGGGGCTATGGCGGCACTATCAGCTAGCTGGTCTATAGGCCAACATATCCTGCGGGGGTGCCCGGAATCAGTCTGGGCACCTCACCCAAAGTTTACGTTTTCCCCAAAAAATCGCAGATCCTACAGATTAGTGAGAACTACATGGCAGCGGGGATACAGGGGACAGATTTTTTTTTCTTAGTGTGAAAACTTTCTTGGATTTTTGTCCTTCGTCTGCCAGCATTCAGCACTGTCTTGCTGGGAGGTCTCCACATTTCCCAGTAGATTCGTGTAGGGAAATCTTTTGCTGGTGTGTGTACGAGACTGGATGTGCACTGCCTGGAAGTAAAACATCCCAACCACGAGCGCTCCCTTTCCTGGGACTGCACTGGCCAGGCAGCGGGACTAGTAGTGCATTTTGAAGGTGAGCCTGCTGTCCATCACCACCTGTCTTGGGACACACAGCTTCCGCCGGGACAGGGCGCCCCTCCGCGCGGGAGCCCGCCTCCCAGTGGCGCTGGGAACGATTTCCCGGCCTCGGGGTTCAAAAAGGCTCGCTGGCGGAAAGGATTAGCCGACCTGCAAACCGGCCACAATAGATGTTTAAACTCCACTTTCAGAAGTTCAAAGAACCGCACTACATCAAAGGCCTCTGAATGGTGGGCAGACACAAGGGCCCGCAGCCCCCACGCACGGGCGCCCGCCTCCCAGATACATGTCATACAAAGGACCGCAGGACCGAGCCCGCAGCACGCCCCGGCCCGACCTCGCTCACACAGCGGCAGACAGTGCTGACTTGGCGGTCGCTTTCATCGGCTTTTTCTTAGAATAATCTTCCTTGCTCTTTCCAGACAGCGTCACACGCAGAGATCGGCCGGTATGAGCGCGTATATGTAGGCCGCGTTCCCTATGCCACTGAATTTGGCCAACTCTATCGAACTCTGCAGCCGCATAATTCCGGTGACGATTTCTCATGCGTCGAGAAAATGGGGGAATAAATAGGGGCTTCTCCCCTAAATGCACACCACGGAAAACCGGCGCGCGCTGTTACCCTGTGCACATCCAAAGTACGAAGTACACTCACTTGTATTTCCGTGACTTATTTTGTAAGAACGAATCAATTCAGCTTCGCCAGAATAGTATATTTATTCAGAATGTCGCATTTATCCAAATTACTTCTCGTGTCATTGATGTAATTAATTCATTTCATCGCACTGCAGATGATGCGCAGCGCGAGCTCTTCTAGTGAATCCACTTCGAGTTAAGCATTTACTCTCCCTCCGCAGGCAACCCTTCACATGGTGCACAGATGGAGGTTGAAGTCTCAGAAAGAGACGGCAGAGCAAGGGACTACATGAACATGAATGAGAAACCTCAGGCTGTGAACTGAAACGCTAACTAGGCTGGGACAGAGCAAGTCACATGTCAAACTCAGAGCCATGCAGACCATGTGACTGCTCCAATATTACTATGGTTTTAGAGACGCCAACCTACCCAGAAATCTCTTGATTTCCACTGAGGACAATTTGCCTCTGAAATTTCCCTTGCCCACACTGGAAATCCTTTCTTCTGAGGGAAGACACACGCCCTCTTGCGTGATTCCCCACTCCAATTTAATGGGAGGAAAGCTTTCTGACCACAGGGCTGCTCAATGGACTGATGGTCCAGTGAACGGAGGATCAGGCATTGTAGACAATATGGCCAGGAACTGCCATGGCCAAGAGAAAACAACTGGCTGGTCTTCACTCATTGATTAACCCCTTCACTGCGGCGTCTATTCCGCCGCAGTGCTAAGGAGGTGGGGGGGCCGCGTGGCGGTCCCGTGCTCGTGACGGAACGACTCCGTCACGGCACGCGGGTGAGCTGTGCTTGTGACGGAACGGCTCCGTCACGGCCCCGCCCGCGCTACAGAACGTTAGCGCAGCCACGGAATTCGTGGAGCGCAGGCGTGGCGAGAGGGCCGTGATGGAACCGTTCCGCCACCAGCACAGCCCACCCGAGGCTCGTGACGGAACGGTTCCGTCACGAGCAGGGGAGGGGTTAAGGGAGTCAGGCGGTTCGATAATCTCACGAGTTCTGAGGTGGTTGATTTGTCACTGACTCGTTAGCCTACTTTTACTGAAAATTGGTCACATGTGTTGGCACTAATCCCGGGCCTGTTGATGGCAGTCCTAGCTCTTTCTTGAAAGTGCCAAGGAAGAAAGACAGAGAAAGTGCAGTGGGCACAAGATTAGCTAAGAACCTTACCTTGAAGAACAGTGAGCGGAGAGTAACGGTTCCTGTTAAGCCATTTAAAAAGAATACCTTTACTGTAAAGCCTTCAGTTACAATTCAGATCACTTAAGAGAAAGGCTGGTTTACCAGTCTTCATGTTCTCTTCCAACTCGCCGCAACTGCATTACCGGCAAAAACCCTGCAAATTCACCTAAGTCTCTCATATCAGCAACAAGGGCCACAATTTAAGAGATCACCTATGAGCATTGACATTCAGACATTTGGGGAGAAGAGGGCATTCCCAACCAGGACCCACAGAATTTGTTAACGTATATACTGGGAATGTGGCTGTTAATGACGTTTTCCTCCCTCTCAACTCAATCAGGGAATTGGAAGCGCGCTACTCACCGGTGAGGGTCTCAAGGCGCTGAGGGGGGGGGAGAGGTCCACAGATCTGTTTAGCCGAAGAGCCAGGTCTTGAAGGTCTTCCTGAAGGTGTTTAGGGAGGGGGCGCGTCTGATGTCTGCCGGTAGCTCCTTCCATGTCTTGGCTGCAATGTGAGAGAAGGATCTTCCGCCTGCGCTGGCTCAGTGGATGCGCGGGGTTTCAGCCAGTGCGAGGTTGGAAGGTAGGAGGTTTATTTTGGGTACATGGAAGTTGATTCTGTTGTTGAGATATGTGGGTCCGTTGTTGAATAGGCATTTGTAGGCGTGAGTGAGAATTTTGGAGTGACGCTTTTCTCCACGGGGAGCCAGTGGAGACTTCGAAGGTGTTGACTGATGTGTTTGTGTCAGGGGATGCCGAGGACGAGTCTGGCGGCGGTGTTCTGAACTGTCTGGAGTTTGCGGAGTAGGGACTTGTTGATGCCGGAGTAGAGTGCGTATCCATAGTCCAGTCTGCTGGTGATTAGTGTGTGGGTGACTATCCTCCTTGACTCAGGGGGGATCCACTTGAAGGTCTTGTGGAGGATGCGAAGGGTGTTGAAGCAGCTGGAGGTAACGGCGATGACCTGTCGGTTCATGACCTTCAACTGAGGACAATAAAAAAACTTCCTTTACTTCACAGTGTAGGTGTTAGGCATTAATTGTCTGTACTGGGTGTCAGCTAAGCATTTGGCCTAGTGGGTGTCCATTCTCTAGTGGGTATTATCCTATTGCCCTCACTCATCTTACAACAGGGTGGGAACCCTGTCCTGGCAGCCCAAACTTTCCCAGAGGCACTACGTTATCTAGATATTTTACTCCGCTATCAAGTCATGCATGTTTGCCTTAAATCCAGTTATTGTATTGCTGCAAATTGCCCTCATCTCATTTCAAATATCAAAACCTCGCCTTTAAAAGTCATGAACCTGCAACCACCCACTAAAGATCACACCTAACTCCTAATAATTGAATCTAGCACATAAAAAACTGGAAATGGAATCGTTTCCTTATGAAAACAAGACTAATCCCATTAACTAACAAACCCACTGAAATACGCATAACAAAGGGATTTGGAGCAGCGTGCTGCCCAACATAACCCACTTCTATGACTTGTCAACAGTAGCAGTGCTGGATAAATGTAATTTCAGTACGATACAATGCAAATTATAATCCTCATGGTCCACACTAATACCTTAACACTAAGCAGCGAGGAAGTCGACTGCGTTTCAGTCTATTTAATAATTTTCATGACCTGCTTGACACTCTCACTTAAGACAGATCTACTGCAGGTTTTGTCATCACCCAATACTGTACTGACCTATAAACCAGCCATCGCCAACTGAACAGGCATAGAAAAGCTGAAGATGTCTGCCAGATACTGCTGGCCAATCAGATAACTCTAGTCCAGCACTTCAGGTCTCAACAAGCGACATACTATGACTGCGTCTTGACATATCATAAAGATGTTCAGATAGGACTACATCTCCCCACCATGCCTCCCTCTAACCTATGACTGCTCAGAATGGAAAACCTAGGGCAGAAAAACAGCTAAGTGAACTAGGATCGTAAGAAATGCCTTAAAGGGACCTCCAGAGCTGTTCAAAGCTGCTAGTTTACTGAAAACCATGACCTGCACACTTTTCTCTCACACTTCTTCGTCCATCACACTGCTCAGCACTACATGAAAACCGCACCTCAGCTGTCATCACACATGATGTGGAAATACTTCCTACATAGGATTAAAACAAAGACAACACACTTCCAACCACACACCGTACACATTGTAGTGTGCTACCCATATAGGCCACTGGTTCAGTGCCTCAACCGGAGTGGAGTGAGTGCTATATAAAATCTTAAATACAATACAATACAACTACCATTCATCATGTCAATAATTATGCTGTAGAATGGAGGAAAGGAGGCTCCTGCTTACTCCCAGCCACAGGGCCCCGGTAAGCCCAGACTACAAGTTTACTCAAATAAGCTGCTTTTTATGCGGAAAAAGGTTACTATCAATCAAAAAGCTGTTTTCAATTTATCAAAGTTAAGGTCTTATGAACTTTTCTAACAATTTATAATCCTTTGAAAACCTGAATCCAGCAACAAACAGGTGAAAGGACAGCGAGCGTAGAAAGTGTACGGAGTTTTGCGCGATTTTGCATTCAGTTTTTTTTGTTTGTGTTAATCTTATTTTTTTTCAGCTCAAAATATACTTAATGACGGGTTACGCCAGATGATTCTGCAACAGATGATGTATTAAGTAGTAAATATAGTAAATGCCAAATTGAGCAGATTTTGTAGCAGCTGCAAAATGTCAAAATTGCACTGACCGTGGCCATGATTCATGCGATCCCAAGATGCCAAGGATCAACAAACGCTAATTTGAAGGAGTTTCCACATTATAAACCACAAGGATTTTCTCACGTTTTCCAGTAGGATTGGCTATAGGGCAGGAAAATCCCACACAAGGGGCTCCTTAATACCTTTCAGCCTCTCCATATATTTATATTTGACATCCATTGACATATTATGAACGAAAATATACTGGGGAAAAAAGTAGCATTACACAGATCTCAAAATCTTGTGCCTTTCACAGAAAGACCAGCTTGAAATGTCTTTCCAACATAAGACGTCAGATAATATATACATTTTTCAGCGTAATGTAATTAAATCGATACCGGTAATAAATGCCTTCACGAGGCATGAATGACCTATCATGCCAATCAATAAATTCTATCGGGCACCAAGGAATTATACCAGCAATTTAGCAGTAATTACCACTCAAACAATGGTTTTTAAATTATTTTTGACAGTTACATATTTGTTCCCCAAAAAATCTCTATTCAGTGCCAGGGTACTCTAGCGGGTGGTAGTGTGCATCACATATGCACATAGCATAACATAACATAATTCACTTTCCCAAAAAATACACATGCCTTATCTTCAAGTACTAGCTTGCATTTTTTGGTAAATAAACATATTTTGCTCATGCAATAACTTGCCATTTTCGACAAGACAGCTAAATTGTTATAATATACTCGCTTTTCATCTCTAGTAATTACACTGCTTTGCAAACATCAGTGTGACACCTTCACCAAGTTCTGTCACTTACTAATGGGTGCCAGGGACAGACACTGCATCACATTCCCATGTCCACCCCTCACCTATGCATGTTCACCCTCACACATGTTCACCCTCACTTGCATGCTCAGACTCACATGGTCAGTCATTCAGCCCCACACGCCCATGAACCCTCACCAATGCCAGGAATGGGCATTAGAAGGCCAGGGTTGGCTATCACAAAGCCAGGGATGGCCACAACAATGCCAAACATGGCCACCGCAATGTTCGCACTATTTCAAGGGTGACCACAATATTCAGGGGATAGTCCTCATCATGCAAACCATGGCCATATTCATTCAATCATTCATGGCACAATACAACTGAGAAGATCACCGCCATGAGAGGGATGTTAACAGTCTCCCAGATACACGCTCCTTCAGTCCAACCCACAAACGCGCTTTTGCACAAAACACCTGCTTGTAGTCGACACCCCCCTGTCGCTTACTGTGAGGTTTCTGCATGATCTGCTGGTCAGTGGTGCGCCTACCTGGCCTGTGAGTTTGAAAATGAGATATCGCTCTCTGTATCCAGTAAGAGCACTCAACCCTGACCTTTGAAAACAACACGTTTGAAGTTCGAAGAGCCTCCTTTCCAGTGGGTTAGAATCTGGCCAGTAACCTAACCTCTACCCTAGACGGAGCAGCCAAACCAGACTGGACTAGCATTGAGGTGCTACTAAAACCAGATTTATTAATGGCCCTCCATGACCGCCCACCTGCAGTCTACCCTAAAAGTAGGTGCATAGTGCAGCTGTGCAACCTCCTGCTTTGAAAAAGACACTGAACAAGGTTCGGTGGCGGAGGGGTTAACAAAGGAGCTGCAGTGGGGGCATTAATGGTACTCGTGTAAACGTTAAATCCAACAGGCCTTGCCAAAGGCCTGTGGATCAAAAGAAAACAGGTTAATAGCCTCAAACGAATTTTGAAAGAGCTGCCTCGCCAATGAGTGTCCTGTTCGAAGGATAAAGAACTGAAGCCCAAAGGAGAACACTCCCTGGGGAAATTGGAGGGGGAGGGGGGCTCCCCTTGATGTTCGAACCAACTGCGCCTATAGTACGGAATGCAGCGAGGGCCAATCTGGCTGTCCCTTCTGTTGAGGCATGCATGGGCTGACGCCCTGGATTGCTTTGCAAAGAACTTCCCGGAATCTGCAATAAAACAGAGTGTTCCTCCCAGAAAAACTGATTAGTGATTGCAGGGAGGGTGCGTGGTATGTGTTTAGTATTAAAAGTCAATGTTTGTTTTCTAGCTGCTCCATTCAAATTCATTAAGTTCCGATTGGCAGGGTGTAATTGCTGTAAGTCGGCGAGAGGTTGCAGACGGCAGCGTCTGCACCGAGTGAACTCACTGCAGCTGACACGTCGGCTCTCTCCCTCCCAGCTCTGGTCTCTCTGCTCTGGAACCTGCTGATGGGCAGAGCCGGACTGGGACAGAAAATATTGTATTGTAATTGCATTTATATAGCGCTTACTACCACTGACGAGGCGGTGAAGCGCTTTTTCGGCAAGTAGCACGCTACTCCGGGACCCATAGAGGATTAGTGTTAAATTAGTATAGTGAAATATGAAAGTAATTTTAAGTGGTGGATAGGTTAGTCAGTTATCTGGATTCGGAAAGATAGCAGAAGAAAAAAGGTTTGGATATATATAGTGCTTGTTCAGGGGTGTTTAAAGCGCGTTTATTTGGCGGGTAGCACGCTACTCCGGAAACCCATAAAGGATTAGTGGTGAATTAGTATGGTGAAAAATATAAAAATAATTTGAGTGGTGGATATTAGTCAGTTATTTGGCAAGAGAAGGTTAGCGGGGGGGGGGACAGAAGGGGAAGAAAGGTTTGCATTCATATAGCACCTGTTACTCCTAACATATCACAATTGCCTGCAAGGTGCATTCTCCTCCATGCCGAATCCTGATATCGTCAGCATTGCACAATAAAGGTGATAGGTATTGGTGTGTTTGATCATTAACTGGATTTGAGCAGTTCCTGTATTAGGCGCCTTTGGATGACAGGCTCTCTCTAGGTCTTGCACCCATGATAGATATAAATGGGTAAACTGATAGCATTTGACAAAGAAGGCGTTCACCATGCACACCTTATTTTGCTGTATTAGCTGGAGTAATGTCAGTTGTTTCTTGGGAAGGCTCAAGTATGGCCATATGAGACAGCCCAGTTTGCGCTGTATGGTGGCACTAACTAAGGTTTTTTGGGCTGGTGGCGAGAAGCGGGTGTATAGCAGGAGCTGGGAGTAGGCCAGGGTGATGAATGCTATCAACAGTGCAGCAGGTGCAGGCACACAGGGTCCAGAGCTGTAAGGATCCCACTGACACCCACTTAGGACTGTACTTTACTGCCAAACTACTTTTCCAAAAGAGTTAAAGTAGCTGGAGATCAAAGGTTTACTGGCCAGCATAATTGTATGTAGACTATGTTTTCTTTTCAACTTGTTTGTGAGAGTTTTCCCCTTGTTTTTTTTTGTCCCGAGTGGTTTTCACTCTCTGTGACCTGTTGTATAAGTGGTGCGAGCACCGATGGCCTCTAGAAAACGTTCAGTCTCATCTTTAGGAGAAAATCTAGTGGAGGCCGTTCCTTGGCCAAGCACGACTCACCCACCTCCCTGCTTCTTGCTGCTGAGACAGCCGCCGCTGACAGGGACAGCCACCCAGACAATATCTAAGGAGTACTGAGGGCAATCCAGTTTGAGAGCGCACCGGACTTTGAGCGCTGAATGTGGCTGGGCCCCACATCTGCAGCTCGGGGCACTGGACTCCAGGCTCCAAGGGAGGACGCGGCACGCAGGGAAACACAGGGCACATGCACGTGGCCCGCTTCAGCGGCACCAGAGGGAGAAGCAAACTCAGCATCAGTGGGAAAACCTTCCTGGATTCTCCCAGTCATTAGTGCCTCCCTTGGTTGGACCATTCCAGGGGGGAGGGGATTGCATTGGAAGTAGCGCTGCGCACCAGCTCTCTCTGCTAGCATCGCCCTGAGTTACAGTGTTGTGCAGCTCTGGCCTCAGAGGTGCTCGCCACACATGGGCCAAAGGTTCTGCGTGGACAAGAAGGCCCTACGCGTGATATTAGGGATTAGGACTGATTACCCTGGAAATTGCTTCTGCCTCGAGCTGGGACTCTGGACTGCTGTTTTCTACCTCTGCCTTCACCCTAACTGCTCGCGGAACCCGCTGCGCGGGTCCCGCTTCGTGTGGGGCTCCTTGTGGGAGGTTGACTCTGCAGGGCTGCGAGCGTGTTGCGGCGCAGGACTCCAAGTCCCAGGAGCGCCAGCAACCCCCAACCACCACCACCTGGGACGCTCTCCCTGCAGCTCCTCCCTGCAAACATCATAGTTAAAAGCCGTCTCCGTTGGCTGTAAGTTGGATTACCCTGGAAATTGCTTCTGCCTCGAGCTGGGACTCTGGACTGCTGTTTTCTACCTCTGCCTTCACCCTAACTGCTCGGGGAACCCGCTGCGCGGGTCCCGCTTCGTGTGGGGCTCCTTGTGGGAGGTTGACTCTGCAGGGCTGCGAGCGTGTTGCCGCGCAGGACTCCAAGTCCCAGGAGCGCCAGCAACCCCCAACCGCCACCACCTGGGACGCTCTCCCTGCAGCTCCTCCTCTTTTTCAAAAGGATTGTACATCAGCAGCAGCCGTGTCCCGCTGCGCGGGAGCGCGCGGGAGTGTGCCCGGGAGAAGCCCGGGACAAGGGCGGGCCCTCTGTGGCCCTCAGAGGCCTGAGGAGGCTGGGCTGGGCCAGAACCCCTGCTCGGACATTGTACTGTCCTGGACTATTGGAGTAAGTGTTTGGGGGCTATTTTATTGTTGAACATTATGTCTGTTGAAACTCTAACCCCGGAGCTGGATGGCCCCGAGAAACCTGTGAGTTTGATTAATGGGAAATTAGATAATTATTTCAAGAAATCTGTTATGGATACCCCCACTACTCCTACCCTTGCAGAACGCCTGGCTGAGCGCCGATGCTCAGTAGAGAGCCTAAAAAATAGAGTATTATCCGATTCACCTGTTCTGATTAGTTCTACTTTGGAGGGTGGTTTAATTGAGAATGTTTGCACTCTCACTCAGGACAGCGTTCCTTTAATATTCAGAGAGGGTACGCCTACAATTGATATAGAACCCCAGGACATTACCAATACCAAATCTAATCCAACTAACTCTAGTATAATTGAAAACATAGTTACAACCAAGGCACTAATAACCCCCACCCCAAGGCAAATTAAATCAGCAAGAAATAGGGTAAAGAAAGTTACACCTACTAAAATGTATGGCCCCCCACCTAACAAAAAGAGGCGGAAAAGGTCCGACTTACCAAAAAGGAAAATTAATCATGCTGATTTTAACGTTAAAAACGATGCTAGTATAGGGGGAGAGCGGGTACCAACTATGGATAAAGGAAGGATAGCTACATCACCTATACATTCTTGCCCCACCCCCAAAGTAGTACAGTTCAGCTCTATACCTGATAACTCTCCTGCCGTTGTGACACCACAGGAATCTTCAAATGGTGTCCTAAATGATAGTATAGAGTCCATAATACGGACCTATACTCTTGCCATTGTAGAAAGACTTAACAAAATGGACGACAGGCTGGGGAAGATAGAGCGTGAACTGGGTAGCAAGTTAGCAATCACCAAGGTACCGTCTAATCCTGTCCTACAAACTTCCACTATACCAACCCCTTCAAGTACACCAGTTTTAATCCCCACACCTGCCCCTGTCCAGATTGCAGGTATGCCACAATCATTACAAACTGTGAAAGAAACTATACCTAAAGCTAACCCTGCATTACCTAATAGTTTACCCGCACTGCCCCCCGCTGTAACGGTTACCGGTTCGGCGAAGAGCATAGGTCAAGCTCCTGGGAATCAGAAGAGGGACAGAGGGAATGGGCGACCCACACGGGGCAATTATAACAAGGGCCCCCTCCCAGAACTTCCACCGGAAGCAGTGCCTTTCGTGGTGGTACTTACTGGGTTGCCAGAGCTAGAGCCGAACAAACGCGAAGGTTTTGCCCAGTTGAAGAACAAAATATTGCATTGGTTGAGTATGTATAGACCCATTGCAAAAAACATCAATGGCGAAATCGTCCATGTTCGTCGTCTTCCGTGGCTGGGGGGAAGACCCAAAGACATCGAGGGAGATATAGTGGTCATCAATTTTAGAGACCAGAATGCTGTCCATTTCATACTTACCTGGCCTTCCGATCATGACAGTAATCATATCACCCCTCGCCCTCTTACTTATTTTTATCCCCGCTCAGTGGTGTTTCCACCCCATCACCAATTCCTGTCATCCCCTCTCCCCCCTTTACTGAGGCAAGTGTACCCAACTCCATACTGTCCACCCGTATATAATAACGGTTTTACAACCAATGGTCATCATAACATAACAGTAGCTGACTCGCATGGGTGGAATATTGTGGCTCCAAGGCATAATTCTGCCACACACAGGAGAATGGATCATCTCAAACCCTTCACGCCCCTAGAGACCACCAATAGGTTTGACCTGTTTAGCGGCTTGGAGGACTGTGATTGAAGCCAACTAGTCACGGGGGAGGTGGGTGAAGGAACATGTGGAGATGAAGGGGGGGATGTGGGTCTGTGTATGGTGGCGAGAGGCTCTACTATGGACAACCTGCCTAAGGGGTTTAATGCTGCCCGTTATCCCAGTTGCAATAAACTCACTATTGGGCAGATTCAATGTAACCCGGATTCCTTTACTCCGGGAGATGGTATCATAACACCCATAGACTTACCGATGTGGGGTAGTATTCCCCGGGTATCCGATGAACACACGATCAGTAATGTAACCCCTCTCCATATGAGCCCTCTGCCCAATGAGGCTGTAAGTTCAATAGAGAGAGGCTACAAGTTAGGGAGTTGGAATATTGCTGGGTGGAACAACAAGACGGATCGTTTAGGGTGGTTAGAATTTCTAACCCAATTCGACATCCTATGTCTCCAGGAGACTTGGGCAGTCGAAGACGTCTACCTTGATGGGTATGCTGCCTATAATTGTCAAGCACAGCCATCCAACATGGGAAGAGCTAGCGGCGGGTTGGTGATATTGCTCTCTGTGAGGCTGCCGGTACAAGTGAAAATCCATCTGACTGTTGGTCTGCACTCGCAGCTGTTATGGTTGCAACACAGGGATGGGCGGAATGTCCTAATAATAAATCATTACAATAATGTTTTTAACCACTCAAACACTGTTATGGTTGAAGAACTTGATGTGGAGGTGGAGAGACTGTGTGGCCGTAGCAGAGTGCCTTTTGAAATTCTGTGGGGAGGCGATTTCAATATTCACATGTGTCCCTTTGCTGGCACGAGGGTGTGTGGGTATGGCGGGGAGGCTGGAGATGATCAGGCCCACTTTCTACATTCGGCCTATGGTGAATCTTTAAACACTCTCATGCTCAAATTGGATTTATGTATCATGTTACCTGGCGTAGACAGTGAGGGTAATTCGGTACCAACCTTTATTGGTAGGAACTGTGCGACGGTTATCGATTACCTCATCGTCTCCTCCAGTATTATGATTTTTTGTACCCCCCCTGTAATAGTTGACCTAGCCCTTAATGACCACAATTGTTTAACAATGTATCTCTCTTTGTGGGGGATAAGTCAAAAGTGTCGCATGGTACCGTGACAGACGTTGTTCCACACAGATTAAATGGCCCTAGAATTAAATGGGGTAGGCATAATGAGGAACGCCTACTAAGCACCATAGTGTCAGCCTGTTTAGATGAGGGAGAATGCTGTCTTGAACCCGATAAAGGTAGTGCCGATATATTAGTTAGTTTTGATACCATTAATAAAAATATCGCAAAAATTTTAACTGGTACAAAACCTAAAGGCACTAGGACCAATAGTGGATGGTTCAACAAGGAATGCACTAAATCCCTACAAAAACTAAAAGCCGCCCTTAATTGCAAACCTAGGGATAAGGAAGCAGTTAGGGCTCTGAGGAGGGAATACACCACTCACCTGAAGGCCAGGAAACAGGAATTAAGGGAAGAGGCCTGGGACAACCTGACCATGGCCGTGGATCTTAAGGATGCTAAGCTCTTCTGGTCCAGGGTCAACAGTCCTTTTCTTCAAAAGGATGAAGCCCCGGTCTTGTCTGCCCAAGTGAGCGAAGAACAATGGGTTGCCCATTTTTCCAGCATTTTTAACCCTGACAGATTAGACGCAGGGGGTGACAGGGATGCTGTGGTTGCCACCCCCCTACCTCTTAACATCACAGTCACCGAGGTTGATACTGCCATCCGGTGTAGTAAGGGGGGGAAGGCACCGGGCCCCGATGGGGTACCCGTTGATCTCTATAAAGCTGAGGTATCCCTTTGGAGTCCACTGCTGACCAAGGTGTTTAATGCAGCAGCAATGACCCAAGCCCCTCAGGCCTGGGGGGAATCTATCATTATTCCTATTTACAAAAAAAGGTGCGAGAGGAGAGGCAAAAAATTATCGCCCTATCTCGCTCCTTACTGCCTCCCTAAAAATTATGAGTAGGGTATTATTGAGCCGCTTGGAGGATTGGGTTGAAGAAAAGGGTGTCCTGGCGGACTCCCAGTTTGGTTTCCGAAAGGGGCTAGGCACAATAGAACAGTGCATAAACCTGGACCTCATCATAGGCAAATATACACGTGCTAAGCAAGGCTTGTTGTTTCTTTGCTTTGCTGACCTCTCCAGTGCTTTCGACCTGGTTGACCATGGTCTTCTGTGGTCAACCCTACTGGATATGGGTGCCCCACGGGAAATCATCTACTTCTTAGCCCAATTGTATAGGAACCTGTCGGCTAAGATATGTTACGGGCAATCAGGAGAGTGTTCCCCTAATATTCTGATTGGCTCTGGTATTAGGCAGGGATGTGCCCTTGCCCCTCTTCTTTTCTCCCTTTTTATTAACGCAATTGAGTCTGAACTACGTGCTGTCAATGCTGACGCACCGGCCGCCGACGGCATACCCATTCCGGTATTGCTTTACGCTAATGACGTGGTCCTACTCTCGAGAACCCCTCTTGGGCTGCAGAAACTCATGGACAAATTTGTGGATTTTATCAACGGGAGAAAATTAAAAATTAACAATTCAAAAACCTTTATTATGGCCTGTGGCAAGAAAGTCAAAAATCTAAGACCTTTTACAGTTATGGATCAAACAATACAAGTGGTTGACAAATTTTGCTATTTAGGCATCACTTTTAATAGTGGGGGGATGTGGGCATCCGAAATGACCAATGTAAGAGCTAAAATGGCCAAGTGTTCCTTTGGCATATTTAAGTTTGCAACTAAGCTAGGCTCTAGACGGATACCCGACATGCTGTACTTATATCGCCATAAATGTGTTGCCCTGGCCCTCTATGGTTCAGGTGTATGGGGCCATTGTAACCATTATATGCTCCAGGTGGAGGAAAACAAATTCGTTAAAAAGCTTTTATGCTTACCATCCTCTGCTTCAACCAAACTGATCCACCAGGAGGTTGGTCTGGAACATCTTTCTGATTTGATCAGCCTAAGACCACTTCTAGTATGGAGATCTATTTGAATTCACAAAAAAGATCATTCTTGACTGTCTCCACTTGGATAAATGTTCCCGTATCCCCTGGCTCAACTATATTATCCAGGTATTTAAGGATGTCTTCAATCTTTCTGTGTGTGATAACCCACCCTGTGTTATAGACATCCCTAAGAAAGAGCTTAAACATGTATTCCTGAGGGCTGGTACTGTAAAGCGTAATGCTGCTACCTCTCAGTATTCTACACATGTTTTCTACGATAGGTACAACATGGTAGAATCGGGATTCGCAGGATACCTTAGAATGGTCACCATTCGTTTCCACCAATATGTATTGATAAGATTGCCGATGGGGACTGTTCACTTGCTTGTTGCGTATCCACACATCAAGACCCACACCGTTGCCCCCTGTCCATGTGACGGGATTACAAAGCAAAGCCCGGAGCACTTTTTATTGTTATGCCCTTTTTATCTTCATCTCCGTAAACTATATTTGAAACCACTTTTTAAAAAGTACAATGTATCCACAATCGAATCTGCTATGAGGCTCTTATTTGGACTTGATTCGCAGGGCATTTGCTTTTTTACCGCTGTATTCATTTTAAAGTCTGTACACTTGAGGAATAATATGTCCCTTGATACATGATTATTCTAAATCAGCTGTATTTATATGTATTTTATCAATTTATGTATGTATGTACTTTTATGATTATTATCAACAAATGATCGAATAAAGTTTTTGAATTGAATTGACTAGCTCCAACCCCAGACAACAAAGTCTATAAACAAAACCTGGAGGGTTCAAAGTCAAGCATCCGCGACCCCATGCACTACAGGCCCCAGGGCATGGCCTATCCCTGGGCCCCTGCATATTACAGAAGTGTCTGGTAGGGCCCCTTTGGTGGCTTGGGAGACACTCTTTTGCACCCAAGTCTCTTCTCAAGTCGAGCCTGATGGGGGCTAGGGATGCAAGGGAAAGCGGCCAGTGGCACAGGATGATCCCAATTATGAATGAATGCCACACTGGGTCTTCTGGATGTGAAGGGCAGTGTGCAGTGCCATGTGGCTTAAATTGACGATCAATGTTAGGGTGTTCAACTACTCAGGGATGCTCAATCTTCGGTCACAAGTCAGATATTGACCTTTATTCAAGTCTATTCAAAGCCACACAAGTAAAACACGAATTATAAGTACGATGTGAAAGAGTACTCTTGTTCAGAAATGTGCATGGCAAAATATTTCAAACTGTTTTGTGCTGATGTTGGTTCAGGACCTAAATCATTGACTCAGATAAGATGCTCTCAAGAAATCTTGAGAAATGACACAAACATAAAATATGAAAGGATTTTATTGCTTTTATAAATGTGAGAATTAGAGTTTGAGATGTTTTTAATTGGTCAGATATGTGTTTACCTATTTGGTACTCACTGAAATATTACCATTTGGCAGTGCTTAATTTGTAAAAGTATAAGGATCGGGCCCAAAGTTTGCTCACAAGCCCGCGCCTGGTGCTTTCAAATGTCAGGGTACTAAACACCTAAATTGCCCCATGACTCTTTCATTTACCACTACATTCTCCCTGCCCCTGTATCTCACTCTTGTGGGTTCTTTTT
This sequence comes from Lissotriton vulgaris, assembly GCF_964263255.1. Classification (NCBI taxonomy): domain Eukaryota; kingdom Metazoa; phylum Chordata; class Amphibia; order Caudata; family Salamandridae; genus Lissotriton; species Lissotriton vulgaris. The sequence goes on along the minus strand of NC_141687.1, from coordinate 1,870,038,224 downwards.
CATCGTCGTCTTCTCCCTTTGTCACTGTTTTTTCGTCTTACTCACAGCCCTCCTTTCAACCTTGTGTTTTTTATCCCTCTTGCTCTGGGTCCAATTCTGAGAAAGGACATAAGTCCTGCTCCCCAAAAATGAGTGCAATTAGGCCTTAGCTACAACCACCTGCTCAAATGAAACACTGCTATTTGGTACATCAGTGATACAAATGTTTTTTGTTGTTGTTTTTTTAATAAACTAGCGGTTTGTGGCTGAAATTTGTCATGGGAGAAACATTTTCCTTATATCAAGATATGCCGACGTAAAACACCAGTACATTTAGCCTTTTACCCCCTCTGTTTCCCCAGACACAAAACAAGCATTGACACAGCCAATAGGTCTTACTAGGCAAGAGCTATTTGCCAATATGTTTTTTCTTTGTTGTACGTCAGAGTGACTGCTGTTCAGCATAGCTAAAAGTTAGTGGGGTAAAGGAGAGTGGTGTGGAGTGGCATAAAGTGGATTAGAGTGGCGTGTGATGAAGTGGCGTACAGTGGTGTAAAGTAGAGTTCAGTGGAATGGAGTGAAGTGTCATGAAGTGGTGTGGAGTGTCATTGAGGGAGTAGGGTGTCGTAGAGAAAAAGGTTGTAGAATGGAACAGACTTGAGTGTAGCAGAATGTCAGAGTGAAGTAGAATGTCATTGAGTGGAGTGACATAGAGTGCTGTGGAGTGGTGTAGAGCCAAGTGGAGTGGCATAGAGGGTGTTGCATAGAGTGGAGTAGAGTGTTGAAGAGAAGAGAAGCATACAGTGGAGTATATTGTCATAGAGTGGAGAGGCATTGAGTGGAGTAGTTTGGTTTGGTAATGAGGAGTAGTGGAGTGGATTAGTGTAGGACGGTGGAAGGCACAGATTGGAGTAGAGCAGAGTGGAGTGGAGTGGTGTTGAGTAAAGTGGAGTGGTGTAGAGTGGAGTACTGTGTCATAGAAAAGAGGAGTAAAGTGGCATGGAGTGGCATAGAGGGAGTTGTTTAGAGTGGAGTAGTGTTGTGGAGTGGCATACAGTGGAGTAGAGCGTTGTAGAGTGGAGGCATAGAGTGGAGTAAAGTGTCAGAGTGGAGTAGAGTTTAATGTAGTATAGCATCATAGAGCGGAGTATCATAGAGTGGCGTGACATAAAGTGGAGTACAGTGGCCTACAGTGAAGTGGCATAAAGTACAGTGGTGCAGAGTAGATTGGCATAGAGCACAGTAGTGTAGAGTCCACTGGTTTTGAGTAAAGTGTTGTGGAGTTCAGTGGTGTAGAGTGGCATCGAGTGCAGTGGTTTACAGTGGTACATATTAAAGTGACAGAATGAAATGGTGTAGAGTAGAGTGCAGTGGCATAGAGTAGAGTGTTGCAGAGTAGGGTACAGTGTGTACAGTGTAGTGGTGAAGAGTAGTTTGGCATAGTGTGTATTGGTTTTGAGTAAAGTAATTTAGAGCACATTGGCATTGAGTGCAGCGGCGTAGAATAAAGTTGTGTGGAGAGGGTCAGGGTAGATCGCAGTGGCATAGAGTGGAATGGTACAGAGTGGAGTAGAGTGCAGTGGCATAGAGTAGATTGTTTTGGAGTAGAGTGCAGTGGCATAGAGTGCAGTATCATACAGTTCAGTGTCGTAGGTTGCAATGTCCCAGAGTGCACTATCCAAGAATACACAAGAGTGGCTTACAGTGGATTAGCGTAGAGTGCAGTGGCATAGAGTGGAGCGATGCAGAGTAGAGTGGCATGGAATGCTGTTGCGTAGAGTACAGTAGAGTGGTGCAGAGGAGAGTGCAGTGGTGCAGAGAAGAGTGGCGTAGAGCTCAGTAAAGGGGAGTGCAGTGTTAGATTGGCGTAGCGTGCATTGGTTTAGAGTAAAGTGTGTAGAGTACATTGGCATAGAGTGCAGTGATGTAGAGCAGAGCTCAGTGGTGCAGAGTAGAGTGCAGTGCCACAGAGAAGAGTGGAGTGGGGCTAAGTGGAGTGGAGTAGATTGTTTCACAGTAGAGTGGAGTGGTGCACAGTAGAGTACAGTAGCGTAGAGTAGCATACAGTGCAGATTAGAGTGGCACAGAGTGAATTTGCATAGAGTGCACAGGCGTACAGTGGAATCGTACAGAATAGACTGCATTGGCATTGAATACACTGGCGTAGAGTGCAGTGTTACAGAGTAGAGTGGCGCAGAGTGGAGTGGTATAGAGTGCAGTGGCAATGAGTGCAGTGATGCATAGTAGAGTACTTTTGGATAGAGTGCATTGGCATAGAGTGATCTAGAGTAGAGAGGTATAGAGTGAACCAGTGTAGAGTGGAGTAGAGCAGAGTAGAGTGCAGTGACACAGTGTAAAGTCGAGTGGCTTAGCGGGGAATGGTGTCAAGTAGAGTGAAGTGGGGTAAAGTGGAATATGCATAGTGTGGTAGTGCGTTGCCATCACAGACAATGAATCGTCAAATGAAATGGCCATTACATTTGCTCAGACATACAATTTTACTGATAAAAATATACAGCGCACAAATGATAATGTGTGAAAATGTCATCATCTAGTGTTTTGATTTGTTTTTTACCACAAAATGTGCTTCAGTTGTACTTTTCTAATTCGAATATATTCTGAAATATCGGCACAGTTCATTTACAAACATTTACATTTTTTGTGTGCTAGAAAAAAAAGATCACACAGCCTTCCCCAAGCACCCCACCCCTCCTATCGCCCCAGTAGTCAGCATAATTGTCACACAAATCCTCTCACTTTTATGTCAGAGAAAGAAAAGTAAACACCAACCTTCCCGGAAGACAGAGCCCAACATTTGACCTCTGTTTTTGAAGGCACAGCAAATGTGACAAGGGAAGAATAAGATTTAAAGGCCTCTTTAGAGAAATCCAGTACTGATGGAAAAATACAGTAAATAGGGTTTGGGTAGTGGAATAGACGAACTCAAGCGGGATAGCCTAAAACAAATAGAGTCAGCAAATAGTAAGCAAGCAAATGTGAGTCACAAACCCAATGGTAAGCAATGGGCTGAATAAATTCCCTGGGAAGCTAACCGAATGGCCACAAGACATAGGGCCCGATTAGGATCGCAGACGGACTCCGTCCGCGACCCCTGAGGAGGAGGGAACGTCCGCAGGGGCTGCGGCGTTCCCTCCGAGCAGATTAGGATGTGACTGCCAGGGTGACCTCCAATATTTTAGTCCATCTGAGAAGCATATTTATGAGAAAATCACAAATGAAGACAGACTACAGAAATAGGTGTACATATGTAAACCACACAGAGATTTCAAGCAAAGGTTAGCCGGTGATTCCATATTAACGAGGACAATCTATTCTATTCTCTGACTTTTGCTTTATAATTCATAGCTTTACAATTCATAGCTTTTCAGTATGCTACTCGAACTGGCTAAGTTGAAATCAACAAAGACCACAACTCCCAGAATGCCCTACGTTGTTAAAAGTCCAAGACTGGAAAACGGTGCCCCCAGGTGACTTGGAGTGTCTGGTAACTATGCCTAAAGAAGGCACCATCTACAAGCAGAGTGGAGCCCAACCTGCACTGGCTTCAGGAAGGCTGGGAACAATTACTCATTGTTCGAGACAAGAGACCCGGGAGAACATCCAGGTCTCCCTGCTATGAACAGCTTCTTGTCCCGAGGCCCTTGGAGAGGAAGTATCATTTTCATGTTTCCAATACAGGCTGGAGATGCATTTCCATACTTCACACATCTGGATAACAGACCCCCAACGCGCCCCCTGGTCTGCCGCGCAACAGGATTGCCTCCCCATGCTCACATCAGACGGGTGCCGTTTACAAACACAATAACAGCGCAGCTGTGGGAGGTCATACTGGGTTTCCATTTGAGTCTCACAAGTGAGGCGCCAATTTCCTGAAGAGGTGCGCGTGTTACCACACAACCTTTCCAATCTCTTTTCAGCTTAGACATTTTGTAGGCTCTCACCTAACATCTCTGCAAAAACAGGGCACTTGCTAACAGGCCACTGCTGAACTTAGAATGTGTGTAAACATATATGCAGTCACGAGGGTAACATAAATGCTCTCTTGCCTGAAGCCGATTTGCCAATGACTTTAGTGCAAAAAAGGTGGTTGTGGCCTTTTAGGGTAATTGGGAGATCTCAAAAGAACGGTGAGTGGGCTAGAAGCCAGAGGGGAAAGGAGCACATATGTCAGTCGAACACTGAGTATCGCTATTCATGTGACTGACCCTGCCACGCCCTATCATAGTTCTGGGTACAACAGTCTGTCAGGGAACCTTTTCATTTGCCTATAGGAAAGCCCATCTCCATCTGGGTGTGTCCAATTTAGGCCATTTAAAGCCTGCTAAAATCTAACTCAACAGACTGGACACACATTGGGATTTCGATTAGTAAGAATATTGGGTGATCACACCAACAGAATTAGCTAAGGGTACATTATTATGCAACCGAGGGTGAGAGCCAATCACTCTGAAGTTGTGAAATTTAAGGAATGGAGCAAGGTCAACAGAAGACTTGCCCTATCTTGAATATGCACATGTTGCACTGGAGACACTGGAAAAGTGAAAGTCAGATTGTAACACCAACCGTTCTCTTCCCCACCACTGGATGGACTATCTTCGGTGCATAAGTCTTAAATTTTTCTGGGGCCGCATACTGTGTTGACAACAGGTCCCTCAGAAAAGTTGGTTCTGCCCACTGGCAGGTTTTAGGTGCAGTTCGGAACCTTTGAAAATACACACTGACTGAACATTTATACAGTGAACACCACAAACCGAATTGCTGTTTGTTGCTTATACAAAAGGTATTAGCACACAGCCCAATGGGACTCTTTTTACCTAACAATGGAAGAATTCTGTCTGCTGAGTTGCCAGAACTCAAACCTAGATTCCTACAAAGTACAGGATGAACTGAATTGTACAGCAAGTGTTTTACACTTCTATGCCAACGCGGCCAACCTCAGTCAGTGCAAGTCATAGAGACCAAATATGAATTACTACTTGGCAGTAGTATTTCAGTCTGCAGCAGTGGTAGATGCCCAGAAGTCTAGTGGGTTCAAAGAGATTAACTGTCATGAAAGCGTAAAATAATAAGACGGAATGAATCATTAATTTAAAATCTATGACTGACAAAAGTAGACAAAAACATGAGGGTACTGTAACCATGGACTATAAGTTCTGCATTAGTGCAGTGCCAATATCGAACAACACTCCAAGGTTGGCAACGTTTAGGCAGTGGCAGTCCATGCAACTAAGCTCGGGTAGGGTGAGGGTGGGGTGAAAGCGACAAATGATGGGAATGTTAAATAAATAAAACCACTTACCTTGCACTAGTCGCATCGCCGAGTCGGTGATGCGGCAAGCGCAAGGTAAGTGGTTTTATTTAGATTACATTCCCTATCTTGTCGTTTGTCACTTTCACCCCCATCCCTGCCCTGCCCCCCCCACACCACCCCACCGCACTTACCTTCAAGTCATCATTTAAGCTAAGGCAAAATGGCCACAAAGTGCCTGGGGTGGAGAATTGCCGCCTCCTGACAGCCGCAATCAACCTGCCACAGTCAGAGTTTCCTACTGAAAGTCCGGGGTATATTCAACAAAAGTACTCCTGCTGAATCGGCAAGAGTACGTTCGATAAAGCTGCGTAATGCCGTCCGACTATCCATGTCGTTGAAGACTCATGTCTTTAATGGACCCCACAATGCATTAACCATCCACAGCTCAGCTTCCTCTCCTTCTACTTGTTGACTTTAAGCTTGTCTTTGACTATGTCCACTGCCTTTTGACTAGGTTTGCACTATAGAAATACCATATATTTACAAACAAACATACATGGAGAACCAGGACATTTTTTGTTGTAAAAAAAAAAAAACATCCGTGGAATTTGGGTATACAAAACAAAAATTCAATTTCTATGACACACCGGGTTCCAGTGCGTGTTGGACATTAATGTTTGACATGACCCCGGAGAAAACAACAGCTCTTAAATGAGGTGGGAAAACCCAAAGCCAGGCTGAGTGGAAATATTTTACCATTTTTAGTAGGCGTTTAATTGAGGCCCTTAGAATATCATCAGAGGGCATATTGTAGATTCTCAGTTTCAGATTGTCAGCGGAGTTTTTTTTTTTTAACTGCAACGCCTCCTCAGCTTGACAGCTGGCGAATGAAATGTACCTGTTGCTGACATGCTTTTCTGAGAGTAGCCTCCCACTAATTTAAGGGTGACAACTCTAACTGCCCATCAGGCCACACTTGTCCGCCAAGTCTGTGGAACGCGCCGCGTGGGCAGGATTCTGAATGGGCGATCTGTACGTGTCCCCTACTTGCTACATGTGGGGATTAATTTATTAGAGCAACTATTTTAACTGGACTTAAAAGTGGTAGGTGCCAGGGTTTCTCTGGTGGTAAATCAATGTAAATGAATAGAGGTTTAAAGAAACCGACACACTCATCAGCATTCTGCTCACATTTTCCACTTTCAAAACAGAAAGGTTCTTTGGAAATGCCAAAAGTGTGCCCTGATGTGGGCAGAACTCATGGGCTTATGTTGTGTCAGCGACCTATAAATCGTCCCCTTTCATCCTAATGCCAGAAATGGTGCCTTTGTTGGGGGTATTCCTGGTGGTGTCAAGCGTATTTTCTTTTTATAGATCGGTTGCACACTGAATATTACAAGTGAGCGAAAACTAGGAGAAATCCACCCCCTACTAGGTGCAGTCCAAAAATAAACATTAGCATTATTACCTTTAGCGTCTAACTGCAGCACCTCGAGGTGACACATAGCTGGGATGGGCGTTGCAAAATACACACAACAACTCTGCACAGCTAGCTTGAAGCCCTGTAACCAGGACTTTCTCCCCAGAACTGACACAGAAGCAATGTGTAGGCACATCTTTAGTAGCACCCCAACATCCACATTTTACAAGGTCTTATGGAGATATCTCAGAGGGAGGAATAAACATGAAAATGTGTCTGCTTCAGTGACCAAGAACCGACGACTTTCAAACAAATTCTTCGGGTTTTTCAAAAATTAGAGGACTTTATTTTAAAGTTAGAGGTCTCCACATATTACCCTAATTATACTCTTAGAAGGTACATCACTACAGAAACCATCAAAATTACAGACAATTAAAAAATGGCTAGATCTAAGAACCGCAGGAATTATCCATCCTTGTTTTACGGTCATCTGCTCACAGTCTAGGGTGCCGCAGATGATCTTAAAAGGATACATTCAGAGCTTTGAAATTCTTAGCTCTAGTGATATTTTACACTCACCGCCACACGGGAATTCATGTGATGCCTCATCACTGGATGTGACCAGTGGAGCACCAAATAGGAGAAGCACCACTGCTCCAGCTGGTCAGGCACAGAAGGGGCTGGGTCAGCAAACATCCTGTGGGTGAGTGCATGCACATGTTGACGCCTTAATGTTTTGTGCTTCACACAAGTGGGTCTCCAACCAGTAGTGCGTGAGCTACTATAGCTCTCCAGCTACCTCCGAGTAGCTCACCTGTGTGCAGCCAGCTTATTAAATTAAAAAGCTTTTGCTTGGCTGAATTATTATATATATAAAAAACGTTAATTATACTACACTAACAATATTAGTAGCTCCCAATGTGTTTCATGGAACATATGTAGCTCTCAGTACAAAAAAGGCAAGAAACCTAACTGTAGAATCAAAGACGCCTCTGCAAATTTCCATTACAGTGGGAGAGGACGTTTTTGTTCTTATGTTGATTTGAAGAACTCAGTAACTCTGTTTCTACGTAAGAGCATGGCTGTCTCGAGTGAGGAATCCGTTTAGGTGCAGCACATTTTTTTGGGATGATACTCATACATCCTCAAGACTGAATGCAGATGTCAATACAACCAAAACCGCAAATGTGACTGTAAACAGAAATAATACAAATTAGTAAAAATTACAAGAGAAGACATACAAAACGGATAGGAGGCAACTTCCCTAAGCAACTATATTCAAGTAAAATGTATTTCCAGAGGCCTGCGAATAGGTCAGTAGCACTAACTGCTCATTCAGCTGGATGGAAATATTAATTAGGTATGCTATCTTCGATGGAGAGAAGAGATTTTGCAAATGATAAAAAACCTGAAAACGAATGAGACAAAGAGGCCAAACCTTGAATCAAACATTCACAGCTAAAATGAAAATAAGAATAACCAAATATGAGTCAGAAATCACCATGAAAAAATAACCAATACTTGTACGCGACAAACAAGACTGTGCTATTACCTCCTCGTTAGTCTTCCTCGCCACATGACTAACATAGTGAGCTTCAGCTCCACGACAGAACCCTCCAAAGTAAAAAAAGCCTCCCATCCCCTCCCAACATGGCCGACCAGTCACCCCTGACCTCTATAAGAGGCGGGCCGGCCCAACCAACAGTCTGTTTTTTTTGTTCTGCGCGATTCTCTCCAGGGGCGCTGTTCAGGTAAGTTGGACCTGCTCTAGCTGGTCCATGGGTTTTGGGTTAGAGGTCCTGCCTTAGCGGACCCTGGTTCCTGGAACTTAAATCCCCCCCCCCCATCTTCCTTCCCCCGGTCCTGTGGGGCCGGTTGGGTGCTGCTATAGCGTGCCGTGGGTTTACAGGGGGGGGGGGGCGGCCGGGGATGAGGATTCCGTCCGTTGTCTTCTCCCGGTCGTTACTTTTTAGCCCCCGCCCTTTTCGGGCTCTGGTGGCCGGCGCATGCATGCCCCTTGTCTGGGGCGGCCGCCGTTTCCTTTTTGTAAGTGCGGATTCGGCCTATGTTTGTGCGTGCTGCGCGTCCCGGTCTGCCGCGTTTGTGCGACTTGGCCGGGCGCGTTTCCTTCTGTATGCGGTCTCTGGCTCTCACGCTGTGTGGCCGTGTGCCTTCACCTGGGGAGCCCGCGAGTGCTTCTTGGGGCGGCTCCCTACTCCCGCGTTTCAGCGGCGTGCATGCTTCATGGCGCTTCACATTGCGCTTGGTAATTGTGCACCATGTAAGGGGACGAAGGTTCGTTCCCCATTATTGAGCGGGGGTTTTCTTACCCGGTTTTCTGGGTGCTGCGGGATTCCCTCTTGCCGGTCTGGTGCTGGTTTCGCGGCGCTGGACGCTGCCGCCTTTGACGGGGTTTTCTACCCTTCGACCCACGGCTGTGTGCCGTGCTGGGATTGGCCCAGGCGCGTCCCTCCCCTTGTGGGCGGGGTTTGACGCCGGGTGCTGGAATTTCCTTCAGCTGGGTTCCCCGGCTGGCTATTTAGTCTTCCGGCGTTCTGGGTGTCCCTGTGTTTTCACCTTGATTTCTGGCTGGGTGGTGTGTAGTTCTTGCTGTGATGGATCAAGATTCTGTCGCTTCGGGGTCTGGGCCTGATTCTTTGTCTGCTTTGCCTTTCACTGCACAGTCCCTGCAGTTGATGATCCAGTCTGCGGTGGCTGATGCCCTTGCGCAGCATGATGCCCAGGGCCCTTCCTCTCCGAAGCGTCCTCGCAGGGACCCCGCTCCTGTGTCTGATGCAGAGGGGGAGGAGGAGGATCTCCATGGCCGTTACATCCAGGGCCAAGAACTTCGTGAGGTTCTTTCCCACGTCAGGGATAACTTGGCTTTTCCTCCTCCTGCGGCGTAGGATGTTTCCGAGGATTTCTTTGTGCAGTATCAGCGCAAGGCTCCGGACTCCATTCCTCTGCATGCGTCCATCAAGAAGGTCATTGAGGGGGAGTGGTTGGATGTGGATAAACAGTCTTTTCCACGGTATCTGTCGAAGCGTTACGCTGTTGATGATTTCTCAAAGGATTTCCCTCAGACAGTGAAGGTGGACTCTCTGGTGGTAGGACTGTCTTCCCAGGGTTCCATCATTTCGAGGACGCCTCCCCTTCTGACCCTGTGGACAAGCGTGTGGAAGCTGCTGCTAAGCGTTCCTATGCTGCGGCTAATTTTCCATCAGGGCCTCGGCCTATTTATCTTGCACGGTGCAGTCTTTGTTGAAGGACTTCCAGTCCCTGGGTGAGCTCCTGGATCAGGGTGCTGATGTTGTCCCCACCCTTGCCTTGATGGAACAGCAGACGCGCCTCCTTTCGGACATCTCCTTTGACACTCTGGGTGCGGCGGCTGCCGCTGGGGGTGCTGCGATTCAAGCTCGGCGTCAGATCTGGCTGCGGCAATGGAAGTCGGAGGCTGCTCAGAAGGCTTTGCTCATGAAGATTCCGTTTTCTGGGGCTAAGTTGTTTGGCCCTCCTCTGGAGGTTATGATTAAGAAGTCTGCTGAAGACCGCAAGTTGCTGGCTCCCATCAAGTCGTCTGGGGCCCGCTTCCCTGGTCGCAGCCGTGTTTTCTCCTCATCTTCCAGGGGTAAGGACTGCGCGCCCTTTCGAGGGAGGGGTCGCGGCCGGGGCGCCCCGTTCTTCAACAAATCCCGGTCTCAGCCTGCAGCTGCCGCTTCCTCTTCCACCCCTAAATCCTGACTTTCGGCCGTCTGCCTCTGGGGTGTTCCCTGTGGGGGGCCGTCTCCGCCACTTCGTCCCGGCCTGGGAGGAGTCTGTCACGGATCTTTGGGCTATTCGGATTGTGAGGGAGGGATTTTCCATCACCTCCACGTCCCCTCCTCCGGATTTTTTCCTCGCTACGCCCCTGCCTTCGTCCCTGGTCAAGAGACGGGCCTTGCTGGCCGGAGTTCAGGACTTGCTTGCCAAGCGGGCCATCCGCCCGGTCCCGCCCTCTCAGAGGGGTTCGGGCATCTACTCCATCCTTTTTCTGGTAAGGAAGGTGTCTGGGGATTTTCGGCCGGTTTTGGATTTGAAGTGGTTGAATTCTTATATTCCGCATACTAAATTCAAGATGATCTCTCTGCAGGAAATTCTGCCTCTTCTGGTTCAAGGCGAGGTGGTGGCTTCTCTGGATCTCCTCGAGGCCTACCTTCATGTCCCGGTCCATCCTGTTTCTCAGTCCTTCCTCAGGTTCTGCGTTGGGGGTTCCCACTATCAGTTCCAGGTACTTCCGTTTGGCTTGTCGTCTGCCCCAAGGGTGTTTACTAAAATCCTGGCTCCCCTGGTGGGTATTCTTCACCGGGAGGGGATCAGGGTTTTTCCTTACCTGGACGATTGGTTAATCTCTGCCTCTTCTTTTTCCAAGGGGATGCTGCACGTCGGAAGGGTCTGCGAGGTCCTCTCCTCCCACGGCTTCCTGATCAACGAGCGTAAGTCCCATCTGTTCCCCACTCAGGACTTGGCCTTCATTGGGGGTCGACTGGACATGGTGCTGGGGAAGGTGTTCTTGCCTCTGAGTCGCCGGGACACTTTGTGGCGGGATCTGAGGTCCCTTCTGGCTCAGGGATCCGCTCCTGTTCGCCTCTGGCTGAGGGTTCAGGGCCTGATGTCGGCGACCATCAATGTTCTCCCCTGGGCCCGCCTCCACCTTTATCCCTTGGTCAACCATCTGCTTTCCTTCTGGGATCCCCGCTCGGAGGATTACGAGTTCCTGGTCCCGGTCTCGCCTCGCCTTCGTTCGGAGTTGGGTTGGTGGAGTCTCACCTCTCCGAGGGTCTTCCCTTCTTGGTTTCCCCTTCCCGGGTGGTCACGACCTATGCCAGTCTCCTCGGCTGGGGGGCGACCTTGGGCTCAGGGTCGGTCCAGGGTCGTTGGGATCTCCTCCAGTCGCGCTGCTCCTCGAACTGTCGGGAGTTGAGGGCGGTCCTCCTGGCCTGCCTTCATTTTGCGCCCTCTCTCCGGGGTCACCATGTCTTGATCAGGACGGACAACCAGGTTGTGAGGAGCTATGTAAACCATCAGGGGGGGTGCAGGGTTCGCTCCCTTTGGTTGCTGACTCAGGAGTTGTTGTCTTGGGCGGAGTCGTCGGTCCTGTCCCTTCGGGCTGTATATCTCCCGGGGTCCGACAATGTGGAGGCGGATCGTCTGAGTCGGATCTTTCCGTCTTTGTCCTTTCTCTCCTTGTCTCCGGTGGTGTTTCGCCTCCTGGTGTCTCGCTTCGGTCTACCTCTGGTGGATCTGTTTGCGGACGAGGAGTCGGCCCTCCTGCCCATGTTCTGCTCTCTCCTCCCGGTTCCGGGGTGTGGCGTGTGGATGCCCTGTCATTCCCTTGGCCCTCCGGTCTCCTGTACGCTTTTCCCCCCATCCCCCTGATCCCTCGGGTCCTCTGCAAAATTCGCCTGGACAGGGCCAGGGTGCTTCTGGTGGTTCCCGGCTGGGTTCGCCGCCCCTGGTACCCTCTCCTTTGCGAGCTGGCGGTTCAGGCCTGCTGGCCGATCCCGGATCTTCCTTTTCCTTTGAGGGGCCCCCCGTTCCCGGGGTCGGTGTTGCGTCGGCTCCATCTGCAGGCCTGGCTCTTGAGCGGGTGACGTTGCTTTCCCGTGGTTGCTCTTCTGGGGTGGTGGATTTGCTGCAGGGCTCCCGCAGGTCTTCCACCTTGTCCTCCTATGCCTGGCACTGGTCTTCCTTCTCGCGTTGGTGCGGTCTGCTGGGTGCTGATCCCGCCACCGTGGATCCCTTGCGGGTCTTGGATTTTCTTGCTGAGGGGTTTTCCTTGGGTCTGGCCCCTTCATCCCTTAGGGCCCAGTGGGCAGCCTTGCGGGCCTTCCGCAGTCCGGATTTCGACGGGCTGGATTCTCTGGTGGCGCGTTTGCTCCGGAGTTGTTTTCTCCGTCGCCCTCGGACGCTCTGCCTGTCTCCCCCTTGGGATCTCCCCCTCGTTCTGCGGGCCCTTCAGGGTCCCCCCTTTGAACCCCTGGCCTCGGTGGCTCTGCGGTTTCTCACTTTTAAAGTGGTTTTCCTGGTTGCGATTGTGTCTGCCGGTCGGATGGGCGAGCTGGGTTCGTTCCTCCGCTCTCCTCCCTTCTTGCGGGTTTTGCCTGACCGGCTGATTCTCCGTCATGACCCCCGTTTTCTTCCCAAGGTTCCTTCCTTGGTGAACCTGTCTCGGGAGGTATCATTGCCTTCTTTCCCTCCCGACACAGAGCCTTCCCTGTCCTTGCTGGATGTCCAGCGTGCTGTTTTGGTTTACCTTGAGCGCACGTCTTCCCTTTCCCGGTGTGATAGCCTGTTCGTTACGTTTGGTCCCGTTCATTCTGGCCACAAGCCCTCTCTTTCCACCTTGAGTCGCTGGTTTAAGCAGGCTATCCTCCTTTCCTATGCTTCACTGGGTTTGGTTGTTCCGGTGGGGGTCCAGGGTCGTTCCACTAGGAGTGTGTCTGTCTCCTGGGCCTCCTTCAAGGGTGTCTCCACTGAGGAGATTTGTCGGGCGGCGACGTGGTCATCCCCCCACATGTTCATGGAACATTATCGTGTTGTCTTGGGTGGTTCTGTTCCTGGGGATTTTGCTGGGGCCGTTCTGAGTGCTGGAGCGGTGGCTCCTTGATAGCCCCTTTTGTTTCTTGATTCAGGTTTTCTGTTATTCCTGTTTTCTTTCTTTTGTACTGAATAAACCTTGTGTTGGTTTTCTACTTCACCGTGTGGTGTTGTTCTTCTGGTGGTCAATGAAGCCTTTTGGCTTGGGTATTTGCTCACTATGTTAGTCATGTGGCGAGGAAGACTAACGAGGAGGTAATGCCCCGGTTACTTACCGGTAATCTTCATTACTCCGAGTATAGTCTTCCTCGCCACATGAATTCCCTCCCCCCCCCCCTCCCTGTCTGGCTGTCGGCTTCATTTTTTTTGCTTGGTGGTTCAGACTGTTGGTTGGGCCGGCCCGCCTCTTATAGAGGTCAGGGGTGACTGGTCGGCCATGTTGGGAGGGGATGGGAGGCTTTTTTTACTTTGGAGGGTTCTGTCGTGGAGCTGAAGCTCACTATGTTAGTCATGTGGCTAGGAAGACTATACTCGGAGTAATGAAGATTACCGGTAAGTAACCGGGGCATACACAAGTATATCTGCGTTAAAACAACAGTGGTGGCTTCCCCGCTAAGACAGAGGATATAGACAGGACTAGGTAACCTTGCAAATATGTCACCTCAATAAGCAAGCCGAGCTTGCTTATTGAGGTGACAGGTTGGGGATATTCCCCTAACTGGGGAGGCCATAAGGAATTGTCGCATTGGTTGAAATGATTGCCAACTGGGAGAATTCAGTGGAATTGAGCTTTAGAAAAATTCCCTTCATCCAATCAGAGATAAAAGTAAGACAGGCAGCTGAAAGAAAAGGGTTTTTCTGAATTTTCTGTGCAGAGAAAGTATTCTAATTAGGAATGCACTTGATTGGTTATGCCACATTCTGAGTATCACTGAAGAAGAATGGATATTTTATCTTGTTAAATGCAGCTGAAAGGACAAGCAGTATTTCAATACTCCCGATCCTCTGTTCTACAGGATATTTCTAAAACCGTCTACGGCTGAGGTAACCACAGACTCAGTACCATAACGTGGGCAGAAACCTGCCTGGGTAGATTCAATGAATGTTCTTTTCTCTGAATGCTGAAGCTCATTGGTCTCTACTTTCTCCATCAGTTTGAGAGATACGGTAGTAAGGATATAGGACTAAAATTAGCTGCTTCGTTGGGCTTCAGGATGGCCTTTTTTTAAATAAGACAGACAAAAGCTTTTTTGAACCCAACTGGGATTCAGCCCTCCTTCAAAACAGAATTCACTATTACATCCCTGACTTATCGTGCAACAATAGATACGTTGATATGTTTTTATCACTTTTGGGACAGTAAAGGGGCACATGTTACAACATAAAAGAGCCATAAAAACAAAAAAAAACAATATAACCGATCTGGTGGCCCACCACTTCAACTAGGAACTCCAAGGCAACGTAGACTTGCTCTCTTTTTGTATTCATACAACAAAGAATGCCATCAAAGGAGGTAACATGACCTGAAAACTCAGAATATTGTGAGCTTAAGACCAACTATCCTGGGGGCTTTAATTTGGATGTGCAATGATTATACCTTTGAACTTTGATTGAACAGTGTGACTGAGCCTTCAAATGTATGAAGCAAATTGCGTGAAAAGGTTTTCAACGTTTCCCTTCTGCTCATTGCCTAGAGTTTTTTGTCCTTTACTGTGAAATGCTTACTCTAGCTACTTTATTCTGTACTGGTGGTTGTTTTTGATTAGTAGTGTTTTTTTGCACTGGGATTGGAGAGTTCATTTCTATGTCTTGCTTATTGTCTTTTCTTCATTTTCACTCTAAATATTTCATGACCCAATTAGTAATGATATGACGTGCAATATAATAAATGTGCTTCTCATACATGCCATTCCCTAAAAAACTGTACACAGTTCTCCTCTCCACGATTAAAGATATGATTAATCTTGCATCCTGTCATTTTGTGAGATACTGGTGCAGAATGAGATGCATAACGACCCATCTACTCGTTACTGATAATTTGTAGTTTTGTACTTTTATTGAATTAAAACCAAAATTAATCGCTAGAATGTCTATTCTTGCATCTCTTGGCTCATTTTTTTAAGAGGAAGTGTTCTGTGCATAGCAATATATTTACACATATCCACCCAGTTCACACAGACACACACTTTTGCAATAAAAAAGATGGTATCTAAAGTATGCACTAGTCACAGCCAACAAATGTTTCGGTCCAACCAGCCAGTGGCTTTCTCAATGTAACCAGATTCATAAGTCACTGTGATTTCTATTTCCTTCTGTGGCAGCCAGTTCCGAATTCACCTTATAGTAAATGATCAACACAAGCTGTGCAGAACTGCATTCACTCAGTAACTAGTGTAAACTTTATGATAGTATCATAATATTATAAATTTGGACAAACTTATTGTTGTGCCAGGTGAAGATTACAATGATTGTTGAGCGAGAGCGGCATGGCGTGGCTTCTGTTGGCCCGATTCAGAGGGTGAACGAGTATGCTGTATCCTGGGCTATAGTCTTGTATCGATGCAATTGTGACAGCATTTGCTCTAAACTGAGTTCAGCACTAACTGCCATAGCAGGGAAATAGGAAATGATTGTGACTTTAGAAGAGTGTTTCCTTTAGAAAGCAGCTTTTTGGGTACAGCAAAACACATTACCTGTTACAAGTATATGAAGACACTGATGAACATTTGATTAAGTGAATGAAAAGAAGAAGCGAGGATAAATAATCATGTTTTTGGCATGGATTATGAATTAATTTCTTTTAATATAAGTATTGAGTGTTAGGTTGTTCCAACTTCTATTTAAATTATAAACCTCTTTCAAGGTAACTGTTCCAAATGCACATATAATTCAAAATACTAACAGCTAGATTCATCATAGTGCCGTTTTGCGAGTCCTTAATAGCGATTATTAAGGAATCGCTATTAAGGACTTGCAAAACGGGATTCATGTAGGAATCGCTAAATAAATTGCGATTCCTACACATTCCTTATTTGCGATTAGCAAATTGCTAATCGCAAATAAGGAATAACTCCCCATTCAATCCTATGGGCCTTTAGGCCCATGGGGAGTTATTCCTTATTTGCGATTAGCAATTTGCTAATCGCAAATAAGGATGCGATTTCAAGGGTGCCAGGGGTGTCCAAAGGACACCCTGTAGCACCCCTGAAATGTAATCTACATTGGTGTTGCGCACACACATGTCCAAAGGACATGTGTGTGTGTGTAACATGCAACTTAGAAAAATGCATTTAAATGCATTTTTCTAAGTTTTTGCTATTTACCACGAGGTTTGACCTTGCGGTAAATAGCGGCCAGAAATAGCGAATTCGCAAATAAAAAATGGTTAATGAATTGCATTTAAGGAATCTCAAATAGAGATTCCTTAAATGCAATTCCTCGCAAATATGCGATTTCGCAATTACCGATTTTTGCATTTGGGATGATAAATCCCAAATGCAAAAATTGCGCTCGCAAAGGGCCAGATTTGCAGAATCTGGCCCTTTGCAAGCTGGATTTCCTTAATGAATCTACCTGATAATGGGTAATATGTAATATGGTCCTATTTTTCCATCTCAGTGTTCTGGAGACATTTACAAACCAATAAGCCTTCCTATTATGGCACTGAGGTATTCTCATAAACCTTTGTGGATAGCACTGACTGCATTGATTGTACATTCAAAATGGAATATTCGCTTAGGATGTTTTTTGGGAAAGTCCGGCTAACAAACGCAGAGCAAACAACTGTGCACTATCTGAGATAGACAGGTAGTGCGCAAACGTTTGTTATTCAAATACAAATTCTAAAATAATTGAAACTGGTTGTAAAATTATTTTTCCAAGCATGGAGATGTTAAATGGGTACTTCAGGTTCACAAAAAGAAGACTAGGTGGCCATGAGGGACAGTCCTAGAGGGAGGAAGTAGAAAGACAAAGTGGCTGCTAAGAGCACCTCTAGAGGGGACACTAGCTTGCCCCTAAGAACATTTACTTTTGCGAAGTGGGTGAGAGTGATGAGGTGCAAAATTATCTCTATAACTAGGGTGAGAAAATCTTTGCACTGGGAGATTTTCAGGATTCCTTGTCCAACAGAGCATACAGATAATCCCCAAAATAGAAAAGAAGCAATCCCTCAACACAGAATGGACTCTTCACTGCACACAGACATGGTGGAAAGTGAATACTGTAGGTCCATGCATTATAAATGGAAGAAACTGGGTGCTATGCAACAATCCTGAGCTTATTCATATGATGCGGGGTACCCACTCATCAGCCTCCAATGTCCTTTATCCTGAGAAATGTATGATCAGCTACAACATACCTTGGGGATGGATGCACGCATTTTTTTTAAAGGAAGATACCCCGATTTAATACCTCTTTCCCTCTGATACCTGGGGTTGCAAAGTAGCCCCACAGGCTCTCAATCAGGTTTGATGCTTTGTATTTGACACCAGATAAGAACCAGCCGATCTAACAGGTTTCCATTTCCTTACAAACTCTTGAAACGGACGTGCAGGCTTACTCGGTATCCTGTGCTCTCACTTTGACTGTACAACTGTGGGATCTTTTTCTAAGCATGGTCTATCCCCCACTTCAGATTTTGTATAATATTCAGTAGTTTTCAATATTCTTGAGAGAGTTGAACCCATTTATTACACTACTGTTAATCTCCAAGCAGGGACTCTCTTCTTCCTAGGTAAGCAGCGCTCTCCCGAATCTTCCCATTCTTACTCCCTTGTAGAAAAAGAGACAGAATCGTGTGCAAAAGAGAGAATGCCGCTGCCCGCTTCCCCCACAGGGGGACATCAGCAGGGCAGCCCCCTTAGTCCCATTAGTCGGACCCCCTCCCCCACCCCCTTTTACTTACTTTTGCATTCCAGCTGCTTTTCTCTTTGCGTGTATAACTCACTCAGTAAAAATATTTGGGCATGAGAAAGGTTTGAGGAGTAAATACCGCGTACCAAGAGAAAATGTCCTTCTAACGAGGCGTTTTCGTTTCCACTAACATGAGCCGCAGGTGAGCAGAAATCATGGAAAGTTTTGCATTATGTAAATGACAAAAATTCTCCACACTTCACATAACGCGAAATTCTGGAATACAGGCAATACCCGCCATAACAAACAGTAATTGTAAGCCTACAGACAACTATGACTGAGGTCGAAAGCCAATATCTGGAGCAAAGGACTCGCAACCCCCTAAATACTATGTGAATTTATATAGAATGAAGCGGACTACAAGCAGTGGATCAATAGACGTTATTAGAAAAAGGGGTGCATTAGAGCCAGTGGCTTAACACAAGTCTTTGTTTCTCTGGCAGATTTTACGAGGGGTCCCTGCGAATCATTACCTCAGTGATATTTCAAGGCTTAGGGTTGAAGTGAGGCCCTCTGAAAACGGTGCGGGGTCCAGCGCTGCAGGGGTTGCAGGGCCAAAGGGGCAGTATGAGAGGCTACGGGATAGCTGGTGACCAGATGATCCCCCATGAGTTTGAGGTTCAGAGTGGGGAGGGGTGGCATCTGGGGAAATCCTTGATTGCCAGAGTATGAAAAAGTCACACGTTGGTCAACATTAACCATTGGCTGCTTTGTGTACTTAGTAAGATAAAGGCACTTCCACCCCCTTGCAGTTAAGGTACTCCACCCCCTTGCTGTTATGCAAGAGAAAGAGTCAACTTTCAACGAGGCAATGTTGCATCCTTACATAGCCTTTTAGGAGCAGCGCTTGAAGGGCGGTGGGTATTGCACTAGCCCTTATTGTGCCAGAATTACATTTGCAGTAAATTTTCATGGCCCGAGGAAGATTTCACCCCGGCCCCAGTTAAAGTTTGACGATATTGTGTATATTCATTACACCTAAACGTATGGAAATATCACTGGGGGTAAATATCAATATACAGACCAAACAATGGATCCATTCATGCCTTTAGTAGAGCGAATCCTGGAACCCTATAGCTAGACATGTGACCCACTATCTAGTAGTCGATACCAGTACTGGTATAAGTAACCGGGGTCATAGGTGTATAACAGGGTACGGCCATTGGTAGGTTGCACCCCACATAATGTCCAACAACTTAGGGGGACACCGTGCATTATTCCTTCATTCCTGTTGTGACCCCTTGTCGGGGCGCCAAGAATAACGTGGACATAACCATCTAAGTGTCTGGTCAAGGTGGCCAAGTCAGGAAGGATATGTTGCTCCTTGACGTATGGGAGGCACTAGAAGCGGCGAGAGGTAATAGGGAACTCTGAAGTGGGGGGCTCTGTCATCGACGGTAGCCTCCGCCAGAGCTGTGGCGGAGTTACAGGGCGATCTGGAGGCAGACTGGTACAGTAAGGGTACCTCTGCGGCAGACGGGTACAGTAAGGGTACCTCTGCCTGGCACAGTAAGGGTGCCTGAGCCAAAGACCTGGAGCCGCAGGGAGGTTCCGGGAAAACCGCGACGGCGCCCCGTTAGTCCTTCGGACGGTTGGGGGGCCTTACCAACCGGGGGTGTGCCACACCACGCTTCGCCCTGAAAGGGGGGGCGGGAGTATAAGACTTGATCACGTGATCCATAAGGGGATCAGCAAAGGCTGCACTGTCCGGGCGTCGACCCACCGTGCTGGATGGCTCATAAGGCGGGCGGGGCAGCGAGGGGCTGCCTGCCCTGGATTGTCCGTAAGATAACCCACAAAAACGTCATACTTTTGTTGTATGAAAATAAACCTGCAGCAGTTCTTACCCATAACAATGTGTCCTGTGTAATCATTATATGGGCAAGTGTATAAAATGTAGGGGGGAGCGAATGACGGTGTGGGCACTATGCCGCTGCCCGCGTCCCCCACAGGGGGACATCAGCAGGGCAGCCCCCTTAGTTCCATTAGTCGGAGCCCCCCCCCTTTCAGTCAGTCCTCGTGGAGGAGGAGGCTCTGGCAGTGCACCTGCCCCTCCCCCGGCCGGGTGCACCACCAGTGACGTGCATCCGGGGAAATGCGCGTTGGGGGCAGGCCGGGTACTTAGGCCCCTGCAGCCCTGCATGCAACCTCTTTGTCGGTCGTCTGCTTTCCTGGCTGCCCCTGTCCGGCTTCGGTACCGGTCGTCCTGCGCCTGCCTGCCTCGCTGCACCCACCCTATCCTCGTACCCAGCAGCTTGGCAGGTGGCATGCTGTTTTGGATGTTCTAATGTTTTCTTTTGTGTTGCAGGCGGAGTTACAGGGCGATCTGGAGGCAGACTGGTACAGTAAGGGTACCTCTGCGGCAGACGGGTACAGTAAGGGTACCTCTGCCTGGCACAGTAAGGGTGCCTGAGCCAAAGACATGGAGCCGCAGGGAGGTTCCAGGAAAACCGCAACGGCGAAGACAATGTGTTGCTTAAGGATGAAGACGGCAAGTTACTAGTAGGCTCCTAAAGGGAAGGGAGATGTTGGGATCAGAGAATTTAAAAATGGAAAATTGCACACCTACCATCCATGTCTATCCCCTCACCCAGCTTCCTGTCGCACCCTCTTACACAACTTTACTTGCTACCTCAGAGTAAGAAACAAAAGCTGCTGCAATAGGAGCAAAAGAAAAGAAATACCCATTGGACAAGGTATAACCATTGGACACTTCTTTGTGTTTCAATATTGTATTACTGAACCGCATTTTACCACGTTCCTCCAATGAGACGATCTGAACAGGGCTGTAACAGGGTGAGGCTGAGTGGATCCGAGGAGTGGTGGACACCCAGAAATGACCCCGTAATCCCTCCTTCCTTACAGACGGACACATGGGGAGCAGGTCAGGACGGGCTCGAAGAGGAAGAACACGGCGCCTTTAACTGGGCGTACACGGGGGAGGAAGACACGCCCTCTGTACACGTCAGCGATACAGGATTGGTTAAATCTCAGGAAGTGCTGTACATGGCGTGTGACATCACCCCGGAGGAGAAGGCGAGGAGCGGTGTTGGAGAACGGGCGAGCGGAGTTTGCAGCAGCAAAGGAGTACGAGGAAGAAACGAAGAACATCCCGGAGGAGAAGGTGAAGAAGAGTCCCACGGAGAGCCAGGAGGCCAACGACCCCGTGAGCCGCCGTGCCACTCTCCCGGGGGAGGAGCGTGGCTAGCCCAGGTACGGCGGCGTATGGCAGCTTGGGTGGGAAGCAAGCGTGTATAAAGTGTACAGAACCCGTGTGTGTGTTCCCTCGTTTACCCACCCTTTCGTTTCCTTTACCCCGCGTTTATCCCTCACTGTCTGTACAAACCCAAACCACTCCACTGTATTAGAGATATGTGTTCACCGGTGATATCCCTACCTCACTACACACGGCCCCTAGGTGCAAACCCCAGTAGACAGGAGAATTAACGGCTCCCTTTCTGTTGGTCTCTTTGCATGGGAAACCGGAGCCAAGCGACTGCCTTCATGACCAGACCGTGAGGTGCACCATATCCAGACGAAGAAGAGGAACACCCGAACGCCAAAACGGATTCCAGTCAATTTGCCAAAGAGAGACTCACTTTCAGAACGAGGAGAACCTTAATGTTAAAGTCCAACCGTGGAATACCAATAAAACCGTCTTTAACCCCACGACCTGGTGTCGCTCTCGTTCCTGACCCACAAACTGGTACGTCTTCCACCCCTGGTCCAGCAGCCCAGCCCACAGTGGTGTCAGAAGTGGGATCTACTCCCTCCGAGCAAGACCCAAACATGGAACAAGTCATTCAAACGTTGATCGACTGACAACAGAAATTGGAATGGGCTATTGGACAACAAATCAGCACCGCCGATGCAGATCGAGCCCTGTTCCGCAGCACCATGACTCAACAAATGGACAATCTTCAAAAAGTAGTTCAGACCCCAGGGACACCGGTATCAGTAGACCGAAGGCCTTTCGGACCTCACCCCTCGGGGGTATCCTTACAGAAGTATGTCACAGGCAAAGACCCGGACGCCTTCTTAGTCAATTTCGAGAGCGCAGCTCGTGCTTGTGGATGGCCGGAGGAAAAGTGGCCTTTCTTCCTTGCTCCCTTATTGACGGGAGAAGCACAGACAGCCTATCAGGTTGCCAACCATTCGGGTACCTCCACATATACCGAGATCAAGGGAGTGATATTGGATCACCTCGGTATGGATGCAGAAGCCTATAGACTCAGGTTCCGGAAAGAAAAAGGGGTCACAGGGGAGAATCCGAAAACGTTGTATCTACGACTCAAAATGGCCGCGGAAAAATGGTTAAGACCCGATATCCGAAGCAAAGAGGACATTATGACAAGTATAATCCTTGAGCAGTTCATGGAAGCACTGCCCTATGGTACTCAAAGGTGGTTGAGGCAACATCCAGGACTGACTGCAGCCCAGGCAATCGAGATGGCGGCAAATTAAACAAGGGCAGCACCTAGATCGTTTCCATGGGAGACAGAGAAGTCATCAAAGACAACAGCCCCTCAGCCGAAACCTGAAAAAAAGAAGACCGGTTTTGAACCTCCGAAAACACGGCCCTTCCGCCCGGACATTACTCCTATGAAAGGACCCCAGTGTTTTGAATGTGGGGAGTGGGGCCACATAGCACGATTGTGTCCCAGGAGAAAACCAGTTGAAGAACCCATGGAAGTCGGATATATACCCAAGGCTGTAATGTATACAGCAGAAATGGGGCCTTCATATTATGTAAGGGTACGGGTGAATCACACTACAGTAAAAGCTCTCCTAGATTCGGGGTGTAGACAATCAGTAATACGAGAAACGTTAGTGTATCCCTCTCAGATAGGGCAGGAGGGAGAAGTACACATCCGGTGTGTCCACGGGGATGTCAAGACCTATCCCATGGCATGTATTACCATACACCCAATAGGAAGGGAACCCTGCACCGTGAGGTTAGGGGTGGTGGGGTCCCTGCCTGAAGAACTGATCTTGGGGGTAGACAACCCACAGTTTCTGGCCTTATTTAAAAGGGAAATAGACAGTCGTCCTGCAGAGGCTCTCCTATCCACCGAACCCTGGGTCATAGACAGGGGGTTCAAGTTTGCACAAGCCAACAATCCTACCCTTTTGAATGCGTGGGAGGCAGCCCACACTGCACAAACAACCAACACTTCACAAAGATACCCCCGCTTTAGCATTGAAAACGATCTGTTGTACCGGGAAGGAAAGGAGGGAGATCCTAGACAACTGGTGGTGCCAAAAGAATTCCGAGAACAGATATTGTTCTATGCACACACTCATTTAACAGCAGGACACAGCGGCGCAGAAAAGACCACCCAAAATATTCTGCGCCTGTTTTATTGGCCAGGTATATATAAAGAGACCGAAGCCTATTGCCAACGCTGTGAGGTTTGTCAGAGGAAAAATATGACCAAACCACCTTCAGTGCCTTTACAACCAATGCCCATCATTGGCAACCCATGGGAACGTGTGGGCATGGATCTTATAGGGCCCCTCTAGGGGTCACACTTATGCCCTAGTGGTGGTTGACTATTCCACACGATTCCCCGAGGCGTTTCCACTAAGCTCCCCAACCACAAAGAATGTAGCGGAGAGGCTGGTAGAATTGTTCTCAAGAGTCGGGTTTCCTCGTGAGATCCTAACGGATCAAGGAACACCCTTTGTTTCACGTATGATGAAGGAAGTGTGTAAGACTCTGGATCTCCAACACATCCGCACATCTGCTTACCACCCACAAACGGATGGTTTAGTGGAAAGGTACAATAGGACACTAAAAGCCACCCTCAAGAAACTGTTGAGTTCTGAAAATAAGGACTGGGACAGAATGCTCCCGTTGGCACTTTATGTGATAAGAGCGCAGGTCCAGAGTAGCCTCGGATACTCCCCCTTTGAACTTTTGTATGGCCGGCAACCGAGGTCCCTACTAGAAATAACCAGGGAAGCCTGGGAAAAGGAAGAGGCAAAAGAACAGAAATCCCTACTAGACTATACCCAGCAGTTAAGATCCCGATTAGGAAAACTGAGGGATTTGGCCTTTTCAAATTTGAAGTCAGCCCAAAGTCACCAAAAGCAGTATTACGATCAGGGAAAACGATGGAGATCACTGGACAAAGGGGACTGGGCTCTAGTGTTGCTCCCTTCATCCACTCAAAAGTTTAGGAGTGAATGGAAGGGTCCGTATCAAGTACTAGAGAAATTTGGCAATAGCACCTATAGGTTACAAATGTCGCCCAACCGTAAGCAGACCTTCCACATTAATCTACTAAAAAAATGGTTGAGACCAGTTCCTCGAACTTCCAATCTGGCTTTACCTGAAGATGGTGCTAAGTCAACCCTAGCTTTCCTACCCCTTAATCCAGAACTATCTGAAACGGAGAAACAGGAACTACTGAAAGAACTTCGTCCTTTTTCCCCCCTGTTTTCTGACATACCAGGCTGTACACACTTGGCCGAACACGAGATACACACAGCTAAGGGAAGTATAGTCAAGCAGAGGGCCTATCGCATACCAGCCGCAAAAAGGGCAGACGTGCGAAAGGAGGTAGCTAGCATGTTAGAACTTGGTGTCATCAGACCGTCAAAAAACAATTGGTCATCCCCCATAGTCATGGTGCCCAAACCTGATGGGTCCACCCGATTTTGCATGGACTTCAGGGCGTTAAACGCCATTTCCACCTTTGATGTGTTCCCCATACCCAGGGTGGACGAACTAATAGAACGAATAGGAGAAGCCAGATATATAACAACTCTGGATTTGACCAAAGGATATTGGCAGGTACCCCTAAGAGAGGAGGACCGCCACAAAACAGCGTTTGCCACAGAGGAAGGGTTATATGAGTTTAATGTCCTTCCTTTTGGTCTCCACGGGGCACCTGCCACATTCCAGAGACTCATGAATACGGTATTAGCCCCGCATACCAGTTATAGCTCCGTGTATCTCGATGACATCGTCAATTTCAGTAACACATGGAAAGAACATCTTGGGCACTTGACCAACGTAATGGCCTCCTTGAGAGATGCTGGACTGCATGTGAATGCAAAAAAATCTCGAGCAGCCTTCTCAAAAGTGAAATATCTCTGGTTCATGCTTGGAGATGGAGTGATAGCACCCCAGGAGGAGAAAATAAAAGCCATTACTGAGACTCCTTTTCCCTCCACAAAAAGAGATCTCAGGGCCTTTTTGGGCCTCATGGGCTACTATCGACAGTTCATAAAGAACTTTGCCGACATAGCCACCCCCCTGACTAACTTACTTCAAAAGAATATCAAAAACAGTCTCCCACAACCTCCGTCCCTTGAAGCCAGGAATGCCTTCCATCAATTGAAGAAAGCCATTACCACTAGCCCGGTGTTGCTACCCCCAGATTTTGAAAAACCGTTTTCACTGGCCAGAGACGCCTCGGAGACAGGCATAGGAGCTGTACTGTCACAAATAGGGGAGGACAATGCAGAACACCCAATCTTATATATAAGCAGGAAGCTCCATCTCCGGGAACAGAAATATCCCACCGTTGAGAAAGAGTGCCTAGCTATACGTTGGGCGGTGGAAAAGCTGCGTTATTACCTGGAAGGGAGGGCGTTCACGCTCTACTCCGATCATGCCCCTTTACAGTGGATGCAAAAGAACAGGACCCAGAATGCTAGGATACTACGTTGGTTTCTGTTCCTCCAACCCTTCGCCTTTACGGTAGTGCACAGGAAGGGGAGGGACAATGGGAACGCTGATTTCCTTTCTCACATGCCCATTCTCCCCGACCGGGAGAATCCAGGGGGGGAGGAGTGTAACAGGGTGAGGCTGAGTGGATCCGAGGAGTGGTGGACACCCAGAAATGACCCAGTAATCCCTCCTTCCTTACAGACGGACACATGGAGAGCAGGTCAGGACGGGCTCGAAGAGGAAGAACACGGCGCCTTTAACTGGGCGTACACGGAGGAGGAAGACACGCCCTCTGTACACGTCAGCGATACAGGATTGGTTAAATCTCAGGAAGTGCTGTACATGGCGTGTGACATCACCCCGGAGGAGAAGGCGAGGAGCGGTGTTGGAGAACGGGCGAGCGGAGTTTGCAGCAGCGAAGGAGTACGAGGAAGAAACGAAGAACATCCCGGAGGAGAGGGTGAAGAAGAGTCCCATGGAGAGCCAGGAGGCCAACGACCCCGTGAGCCGCCGTGCCACTCTCCCGGGGGAGGAGCGTGGCTAGCCCAGGTACGGCGGCGTATGGCGGCTTGGGTGGGAAGCAAGCGTGTATAAAGTGTACAGAACCCGTGTGTGTGTTCCCTCGTTTACCCACCCTTTTGTTTCCTTTACCCCGCGTTTATCCCTCACTGTCTGTACAAACCCAAACCACTCCACTGTATTAGAGATACGTGTTCACCGGTGATATCCCTACCTCACTACACACGGCCCCTAGGTGCAAACCCCAGTAGACAGGAGAATTAACGGCTCCCTTTCTGTTGGTCTCTTTGCATGGGAAACCGGAGCCAAGCGACTGCCTTCATGACCAGACCGTGAGGTGCACCATATCCAGACGAAGAAGAGGAACACCCGAACACCAAAACGGATTCCAGTCAATTTGCCAAAGAGAGACTCACTTTCAGAACGAGGAGAACCTTAATGTTAAAGTCCAACCGTGGAATACCAATAAAACCGTCTTTAACCACACGACCTGGTGTCGCTCTCGTTCCTGACCCACAAACTGGTACGTCTTCCACCCCTGGTCCAGCAGCCCAGCCCACAAGGGCATAATTGAGAGATTCAGGACTTTTGTACCCTTTTGTGAAATCACAATGGCCGTTATGGAGAAGATGTGACCATTAAAATATGCTTGTCTGGTCCAAGTTATCAAGAAAAGTCACGGTGATACATATGTCAAAGTATTTCAGCAGATAAGCGCATTAACACAGAATGGAGTCAGCCAAAAAGTGAATTCTTTAAAAAATATTTTGAAAAGAAGGGACATGTATATTTGGAAGTGGCGTAAACATCGTTTAAATAAAATGAGAATGTTTCTATATAGTATTGGAGCTCTAGTCGGTCCTGAATAGACGCTATACTCTCTCGAGGGGCTCTTTTGCCTGTACATAGGCTCCAAGTGTACTCCTGCCCATAACAATCAATCATCTGAACAGGACACTTGGGCCATACGGAGCAAAGTCCAACAAAATAAACAAATAGGCGAGTCCATCAGAAAGGGTTAAAATAAAAACAAACTGAAAAATATGGGCATCCTGTACTATAAAACAGCTGCACAACGTAATAATATATGCTTCAAATACAACCCAAATGGAAAAACACCTATTAATCTGAAATGTTCTCAATTAATTTGCATTTTTAAGAATATTAATCCATTTCACTTGGAGCCTTTCATCTTAATCTGGTCACTACACTGAATGCAGAGCTCTTTTAAGGCATAGTGTCACGTTTTATGACGTAGAACTAGTGCTGCCAGACAGGATGTACATCTGAAGCCAAAATCAAGCACACCGATGGAGACACTTCAATATTGGGTTTGATTCCAAACAAAAGGAGCACAATTCTTTCCACAGTTCAATCTAGACGGGGATGTTTGTTGTGTGGCTATGGGCAGGAGAGGCAGTTTGTGTGTACACACAAAATATCCGCATAATTGAGACAGTGATGAGCGTAAGAGACTAATAGCCAGGCTCGAAGAGCCTTTCCTGTGTATCCACACAAGTTGTCTCTGTGGGTGGTTACAATTTAAAGAATCTCTTCCCTGTTTAAGTTTTCTTTCTCCCCACATGCGGGTGCCCCTGTTTGTGAACATATGGTTTCAGCTCTCCTCACTCTGACAGACCACAAGGTCTTGGCCATCTATTTATGTCACCCAAAACTTGGCCTTCCCACCCAGCCAGGAAGAGACGCATTATTTTAGGTACATATGGGTTTCTGTGGCAAGGACCACGCCACACGAGTAAGGCGAGTTAGTGTTAAGCATTATTCACCCTAAACTTTAAATAGGCTCTTTGCCCTATCCCATGCAAACATAGCAGACAGAGAGCCACCATTACACAATACACCGTGACCGCTTCTGGAATCAGGAACCAGGGCTGCGAAAGTGGTCACTGCATCAAGATCATGTATGCTGAAGGACAGATTAGATGTGTTGGTAAGGGAAGGTCCAATGCATGGCTTTGCGAGCCCCAAGTTCCCCGCCGGACTGGAACAGCCACCCGCCCTGACAATCTGCTCGACCACCCCGGGTAGCGGCCCACGTAGCGCGGGCTGGGTGCTTGCGAGAAGCACCACTGCCGCTTTTGTTAAAGGGGGCCATTTTTGCAGCACTGCTGCAAAACAAGCCCCCACTAGCAAATCTGGCCCCCATAGGTCCAAATCCGGGCCCCACCCTTCCGTTCCACCGGAGAAATGTCTGGTGCACGCTACAGCCTGTCCGGCCCTGCCCAAGTTACCCAATTTCAAGTATCAACAAGTACTTTGATTTTTAGTGTCCAGCACACATGACAATCGTGTGCACTGTGAGGCCGTCAGTAGTGCTAGAGCAACTTTCAGAGCGAGGCTGCTGAAATCAATGAGACATCACGTAAGTGATAAGGATTATGGGAAATCCTAGCGTCATTCAACGAACAAGTATAACATATTAGTCACACCCATTCAGCAGGAGAATGGTCGTGAAGTGATATGTAGCCAGTGGTGCATTTGGAAGCACACTATCGGAAATATATTACTAAGGTATGGGGTGGTGGCACACCCTCATTTACAGACCGCACATTTTCAATTTAAATGGCCACAAAATTTGCACCGATATATGTCGTTTTACTGATAAAACGTTATAGTGCACAAACAATAATGTATGGAAATCGTTTCGACCATCCATCAGATAAAATAAGTGTATTGATGACATTGTTGAAGTTTTTGTGAAACACCAGAAATTAAGATGTGGTAAGTTAGGGACAGGGCTCCTTACTAAAATGTACCACTGGCCTTTCAGCATTGGCCTGACTGATTGTTCGGTACTGTGCACACCCACTAGGCTAGATGAAGGTTGTGAGGATGTGGAGTGAGAGGTCTCGTTTATTAGTGCAGGATGCACACATTTTGTCATGGCTTGTCTTTTGTCTATCTCAAAAGTACTACTCAGAAAGGCTCATGGCTGTCAGATGCAAGGACTTCAACCTCTCATTGTGCTCTTAATTTTGGTGCTCTGGCTACAGACATTCCTCATAATTTTTTTGTGCGGGATCTTCGTCTTTAGACTAAGTCGGTACTTGCTTGGGAGAAGAGGGATACAAGAACTGGGCGAACCAGTTCCAGAACAGTGACAGAGGAATCATGGATCTCTGTGAGGAAAAGCACTAGAAAGGAAAATGTGAAACTTCCTCAAATGGTTCCAGTATTTCTTAGAAACTACTGAGCTCCAGGGCTTTTGTCACTGGACATCCAGTCTCCCCAAGGCAAGGGGATATCACCTGAAGGCTTGCATCTGCTTGTGGAAAGGTGTGTACGGGGGCTGCTAAGAGAGGGGAGAGGGAATGGACTCTACAGGGGAAGCCTGCTCAGAAGAAAAGCTCCGCTCTGGTGACCTGGAAAAGGGTTTGCCCAGAGAAGTTGGCCGGCTAGAAGAAGTAGCAGGAGCTAACCAGAATGCAAGAGAGTGTTTCCTTGCACCACCTCCTGCCCCGTTTGAGTCTGGGGTGTTGTGCCGAAGAACCTAAACGTTATTCCTGCCCATGGTCACACATGACCAGGAGGTACGTTGATGGAGCCAACCCAAGTGCTGGAATGGATCTTCCTCAATTCCGCCCTTGAAGCCTGGCACACAGCGCGGAAGATCCCAAGCATGATTGGCGCCTGTTGTTACCACCGACCAGTGGGGGTGTTGCAGTAGCTGAACCGAGTGCTGGAATGGGCTTTCCTGCTCCCCTCGTGAACTTGGTGTGCTGTGCCAACAAATAGAAACGTGTGTGAGTGCCTCCTGCAGTTTCCTCATGCTTAGCCCAACTGTGTCGCAAGTTGGTGCCATTTATGACCATTGACCCACGCAGTCCCCCGACGGACTCAGGATTATGTGGGCGGGCTCTTGTCATCATTTGGTTAGGGGATGCAATTTGTATAATAAACTACATTTTTTTTTTCTTCAAAAAGCTAAAGCACTGAGCTGGACAGTCATTATTGAGTTTTATTATAGAACAGCTTTCATTTTACCAAGCTCGGTGGCTGCTTTTTGGAGAGTAACGGTGCATCCTTGTAATAGTATTTCTTTTGAATGCAGAAAAACTAAGAGGACTAATTTGAGAAAAGTTTCTTAATTCGTATTGATGTGCCAAACTCAAAAACTGGCACATTGTATGGAGGTGACAACGCCACCGAGGCTGCTGGTGCAGGGGTGCATTTGGCTGAGGTGCAAGAAGGCTCACGAGGTCCAGTCGAAACAGATCGCCACAATCATGCTGGTAAACATGAAGATGATCTGGGTACATAGCACATGCCCCACAAAGCACTCTGAACCAGGCGGGCTCCTCCTGGGCATGGAAGGGAGGCGCGAGGATGTCCCATGATTCAGGTTTGGGGTAAAGGGGCTCGATGTGGGTTATGGGGTGCGATATTTCACCGATCTTCACCTTGGTTCCACTTGTGCGAACAGATGCTAGGGCGCCCCACCAAGGGAGTCTAGCACTCTCGTGTCCTTTCAATGCCACCGATGAAGCAAAGTTAGAGCCACTGGAAATTAAGCGAAGGCTTCTTTGTGTGAGTGGATGTTAAAATCTTAAACATAAAACCCACAGCTCACTGAGTGAAGGCATAGGCTATGTACCATTGTAGAGATTTGTGTTTAATTGTATGTCCCAGAGGACGTCGACCTCTCGCAACCCCTTATGGGGCTCTTAAAATGAGTGAAAGTGGTCTGTGAAATGTAATACTTGTTACATGTGTCGAGGCCAAGGATGGAACAGAATAATATACACAAAAAGCAAGTATTTAATGAAAGTATCATGAATTTTCTTTGAACTGTTCCAAAATTAATTAAAACAAATACTGAGTCCGTCTCGTTTAAAGTATTCATACTTGCTGGAAAACTATGCAAATTGAGGGGAACATTTTTGGAGTCGAAAGCTCGAACATTTATTTATTTATTTGCCTTATAAAGTAATTACATTTGTTTAACTCGTACGTACTCACACGACTACGTAAAAACAAATGTGCCTTTGTTATGGTGAACATCGTTCCACAAATGCTCAACCCTCCGTAAACCACAGAGGAAACCCATTCTAGAAAAAAAGCATGACTTTGGCAGGCTTGGCTGGCAAAGGTGGTGAGAAAATAAGGAATAATAGGAAAGCGAATTACGCCTGCACAGAGAGGCCACTCGGGACATGCCAGTGTATTTTGCACAGGGTTCTTGTGAATGCTTCAGATGCTGTCAGGGCCAGTCCGGCCCATAGGGAGACAGGCCAGAGGTTTAAATCCATCAGCACTGCTGGGGTAAATTCAGTAATACGATATACGGTAGGCAGGGCTTTAAGTGGGATAAAAAAAACTGTGGGGTCTCTCAAAGGGGCGTGGCCGATGTAATTAAGGGCGTAGCGTGAAAACACATAAGCTAAAAATCTGTGCTTAGCATAGAGTGCCACCCGACTTGAATTTGCTGTTTCTGTCATTGCATCCATTATAATACAACAAGTACAATCATCCATACAACAAGGCAGGACTATTGGCTTTGTCATTGGTTGTTAGTTGCATAAGATAAAGAAGCAGCAACTATGGCTTGTTGTATTTAATATTGAAAAAGCTTTCACTTAAAGCCCTGCTGACATCACGACGATGTTGCTGCGCCTGAGTTTCAAAAAGAGAAGGGAAATCCAGAGAGAAAATGACCCTCTTTAACCCCTTGCATGCTCATGACGAGCTCAGCTCGTCATAAGCTACAGTGCTCCGGTGCTCATGATGAGCTGAGCTCGTCTTGGCCTTTAGAACGCTCGCACGCTGGGCTAATTCCTCTGCTGTGCTGAGCGTTCTAAAGAAACGGTGCGGCCGTGACGAGCTCAGCTCGTCATGAGCACAGGAGCACTGTAGCTCATGATGAGCTGAGCTCGTCATGAGCATGGGAGCGCTGCGCGCGCCCCTCCCTCCCTCCCCCCAGCACAGCAGGGGAATGTGCCGAGCAGGGAAGGGGTTAAAGGATTTCCCTTCTCCTACAGCGCTCACCTGGCATGACCACAACGTTCGATTCCCTCTCGACTAGGATCAGGCAGATCATTAGGAAACACTGGTCCATACTGGATATCACCACTGAGAAAATGCCGGCCCCCCGGTTTGCTTTTAAGAGAGCATCAAATTTGCGTGATAGGTTGGTACATACGCGAGGCCCCAGTACCATCCAGGCCAGTACCATTCCTACAGGACATTACCCATGTGGTAACTGCACATTATGCGGTCTTACATCAGCCACAAAAAGTGTTACATTACGTGATGGCCGAACCTGGTTTCTAAACCGGTTAAGTAATTGTAGCACATCCTATGTGATCTATAGACTCGCGTGCAGCTGTGGTCTGCACTATATTGGACTCACCACCCGCAGAGTTAAGATCCGCATACAGGAACACCTGAGCATGATAAAAGCTAAAAAAACTAACCACACACCTGGTGCAGCATTTCACAGAAGCGGGACATGATCCCAGAGATCTAAAATGGACCGTTCTTGAAAAAGTGGTAGGGGACACACACAATCTGGACAACATCCTGGTGAGAAAGGAGGCGAAATGGATTTTTTCCGAAAAAGCAGACCGGGAGGGTCTGAACGAAAATATTGAGGGTCAACAAAGTCAGCAGGCGGTGAACACTATGGCTACATTATGGGTACATTCTCTATTTCACAGATAGGTAGCTGCATGCACATGAAATTGCTAGTACCCCGCAGAATTCTCACCATGACAGTGTTGAATCAAAACTGACCCTTCACACATAATGCCCGTTTGTGACTTATGTAACCGTATGTTAATATAGATTCAAGCTTGGCTAATTGCATTCTAATACAGTATTTTATACGAACAGGGTATTATTAAATCTGCCTTTTTACACACTTAAGTTTGTTTCCTCCATTTTAGCTGAACCCAATCCAATATGGCCGCGTCACATTATGCCGCGCCACGTCAGCTTGTGGGTGGAGCCATCCCTTCAGGCTACTTCCTGAACTTCCGAACAGTATTCCGGGTGGACCAACGGGAGCGCCGGAGGGACTCGGCATCAGTAAGGCGGTGCACGTGAGATTAAATGAGAGAATGGGGTGGGCACTGGGTCTCCGTCCACGGCGTGGCACATTATATCATAACCGCCGGGGTGGGAGACATAATCAAGTATCTTATGAAATAGTGTGAGTTTGGGACTTTGCGGCATATAGTACGCTGGCTGAGGACATCTAATACTGTAGGTGTCCATTCCCCGACATTGTTCCCATCCCTGGTGAAATACATTACATCAGAGTCGCCGGGTTGTGAGATGATATCTAATACCGATGTAAACAACGTGAGCCCGGGCCACTTTGGCTTTTAAAACGATAATTGTGGATATTCATTACCGTGTGTGGCATTTGCGGTGATGGACCGAGTTATGGGCATTATGACAAACGCCCATTTCACATGACACCTACCTGGCCATTCCGTTTTCATTTTCATTTATTTTTGATTTCATTTCAATGTAGGTGGCTCTAATCAGGACGAGTCACTGTTGGACACGTGATCACGTGACACGGTGTCTTCTGGATGGTTGCCGGTACGCAATGTCTGGGCAACCACAAGGTAAACAAGAATCTCTGGTATGGGTTCTGTGCGACAAATGGGACGTCTTTGACTAAACTCTCTTGCTGAAGGGGCGCAGTACGATCAGTACAATCATTGCAGTGCTCTGGTTTTATTTACACAGGTCCTTGTCTAAACAGTATGATGTGAAGTCCGAGAATAGTGAACCCCTTTCACGCCCTGATGAAGTTGCTGAAACTATAGCAACGAAACATGTCGGCTTGAAAAGAAAGAAGTATGGTATATAATTAACAATTTTTAAACGGGAGGTTTTGCAGCACCAGAATAACAAGCATTGGAAATGCAATAGGTCTCGCACCATTAGAGTTAGTGCTTTTAGAATTGTTTATGGTTTTTTTTTGTAAATGTTTAGCATTTTTGTTTCCTGTAGCCAATGCTAAAGAATTACAAATAAAAAAAGCCATAAACATTTCTAAAAGCTCTAACTGAAATGGTCTGAGACCTATTGCACTGTGTGAGGGTGAGGGGTTGAGGGTGAGTGAGGGTGAGGGTGAGGGTGAGGGTGGGTGAGGGTGAGTGAGGGTGAGGGGTTGAGGGTGAGTGAGGGTGAGTGAGGGTGAGGGGTTGAGGGTGAGTGAGAGTGAGGGTGAGTGAGGGTGAGGGTGAGTGAGGGTTAGGGGTTGAGGTTGAGGGTGAGGTGTTGAGGGTGAGTGAGGGTGAGGGTGAGTGAGGGGTTGAGGGTGAGTGAGGGTGAGGGTGAGTTAGGGTGAGGCGTTGAGGGTGAGTGAGGGTGAGGTGTTGAGGGTGAGTGAGGATGAGTGAGAGTGAGGGTGAGTGAGGGGTTGAGGGTGAGGGGTTTAGGGTGAGTGAGGGTGAGGGTGAGTGAGGGGTTGAGGTTGAGTGAGGGTGAGGGTGAGTGAGGGTTGAGGGTGAGGGGGTGAGGGTGAGGGTGAGTGAGGTGTTGAGGTTGAGTGATGGTGAGTGTGAGTTAGGGTGAGGGGTTGAGGGTGAGTGAGGGTGAGGGGTTGAGGGTGAGTGAGGATGAGTGAGGGTGAGTGAGGGGTTGAGGGTGAGGGGTTGAGGGTGAGGGGTTGAGGGTGAGTGAGGGTGAGGGGTTGAGGGTGAGTGAGGGTGAGGGTGAGTGAGGGTGAGGGTGAGTGAGGGTGAGGGGTTGAGGGTGAGTGAGGGTGAGTGAGGGTGAGGGTGAGTGAGGGTGAGGGTGAGTGAGGGTGAGGGTGAGGGGTTGAGGGTGGTGAGGGTGAGGGTGAGTGAGGGTGAGGTGTTGAGGGTGAGTGAGGGTGAGGAGTTGAGGGTCCCAACACATTTACATGCATTGTATTGCTTACTCACTTTTGAATTTAATCTATGTGTAATACATTTTGTGATTTCAATAAAATCCTCTTTAAACTAAAAAAAAAATAGTTTGTGCACAATGGGGACAGAAACTTTCCAAACCCTCGTCTTCTGATCTGCCCCATACTGTGAAAGATCTTAGATTCATGGTCCATGAACTAATCTCAGTATTAGTCGAGGGGCCATAAGAAGATGCGCTCGAGCTGCAGTTCATTCATGGGAGTCAGAGCTGTATCTGCAGTCCTGGTGCTAGCAAGTTTTACAGGTGCAGTTTAGCTACATTACGAGTCGCTAAAATCATTCAAGCTAAAGTGCCAAAGAACTGTCAGAAGCAGTACCTGAAATATCCAGATCTCCGTGGGAGCGAGCGGCTATCTTCAGTGATGCTAATTTCCGAATTCCCAAACACCCCTGCACCCGGATTGCTCCAAGCCCAGGAATGGAAGGGAAAGGGGAAGTGGATAACAAACAACAAAGAGAGTCTTCCACACTGGTGCCTCGTACTACCTCTGGAAGGAGTGGCTGGGGAACACCTGCAACAGGGAGCAGAACATTACTAACGTTCTAATAAATCATGGACGACACGCTCACTCACTCTCTCGACTCTCCTCAATCATACCTGGTTATTGTGTGGAGTTAGCTTCTCTCTTAATGAGTCCCAAAGGTGAGGTGAGGGTTGGTACTCTTGTTGCTTGTGTAGAGATGTAGCAAAGATGATGTGAAGGTTAGAGGTGGTAGACAACAGTATTACCATATGCATATAATATATACTCTCATTTACTTGACGAATTTCGAAATCAAGAAGAGACACTCAAAGTCTGGTCACAACTGGATGTTCAGAACAGTTCTGGAAACATTCACTGAAGGCTCTGAGCAGATGACGGGCAAGCACTGGGCTATGACAGAACCGGCAAGGCTGAAGAATGAAAGTTCTTACCGGGGTTCTGAGACAATGCGGAAGGTACTTGCCCACTGGAACGAAACTCCGACAAGGGATGCTTGACTGACAGAGTCCGCACAGCCAGACACTGGCCGCGTCAAGTCAGAGGCACACAACCGGAAAAGCGGGAATCCTCAGGAACGAAGCGAGAACGCTTACAGGGGGATCGGGACAGAGTCTCTGTGAAAGCTGACTGGAATTGCGGGAAAACTATGACAGAACGCGGTGAATTGACAGGAGTCTAACTCAGGGCGTCTAACTGCTGGAAAGGGACAGTTGAAGTGCGCCACATAGAACGTGCGGCGTTAGGAAATGGCCGACTGCAGAAAAAGACTAGAACGCTAACTGCATCGAAATGGCGGCACAAGCCGGAGGCGAGCTACTCCTCCGACCAGCCGTGATCATGAGCCGATTTCTGCAAGGAACCCCAAAGCGGGAACAGCCTCCCAACAGGAAATCTTCCCCTAGCTGCCGGGACTGACAGGGGTCTCTTGCTGGGGGTCGGCACAGTCCTGACAGTACCCCCCACCAAAGCCCCCTCCCTGGGTTTTTGGGGGTGAACCTTGTGGAATTCGCTGACCAATCTTGGGGCATGAACGTTGCTGCTGGGCTCCCACGACCTTTCCTCGGGACCATAACCCTTCCAGTCCACGAGGTAAAAGATTTTCCCTTTCTTGAGTTTGGAGTCTAGGATCCTCTTAACCTCGAATTCCTCGGAACTCTGAATTTGAACTGGAGCTGGGGGCTGGACACGTCTGAAGTTAGGTGGGCTTCTTTTAATCAATGACACGTGAAACGTGGGATGGATCTTCAATGACTTGGGGAGAGCCACTCTCACACTCACTGGGTTTATCATTCGCACCACAGGGTAGGGGCCCACAAATCTAGGTTGGAACTTTCGATTTCCTCTCAACCTCATGTGCCTAGTGGAAATCCACACCTTTTCTCCTGATTCATACACTGGACTCTCTTTTCTCTTCTTGTCTGCCTGTACCTTGTAAGCATCTTTGGCTTTCTGGAGATTGGAAGAGGCTAACTGATAGGATTTCTGTAGCTCGTGTATAACCTCTTCGGCTGCTGGGACCTCCACGTCTACCCGACCCACCAGCATGTTAGGATGCCGACCCGAGTTCAGATAAAATGGGGAAAATCCTGTAGACGAATGGACGGCATTGTTGTACGCGAACTCTGCCGTACTCAACAATGAGGGCCATTCCCCCTCCTGATCCATCAAATACAAGCGGAGATATTGTTCCAAATCCTGATTCACTCGCTCCGTCTGTCCATCCGTTTCCGGGTGAAAACTGGTGGACAAACGGGAGTCCACTCCTAGACCCTTGAGGAAAGCCTTCCAAAATCGAGAGACAAACTGTGGGCCTCGATCGGAGATAACCACCTTGGGAACCCCATGTAATTTCACAATGTGATCCACAAACAGAGTAGCTAACTGAGAGGCTGTGGGGAGGGACCTCAAAGGGACAAAATGGCTCATCTTGGAAAACATATCCACCACCACCCAAATGACGGAATACCCTTGGCTAGATGGCAGGTCTACTATGAAGTCCATGGAGACTGAATGCCAAGGAGACGGGGCAATGGGCAACGGCATTAACAGGCCCTGCGGGGACTGTCTCATACTTTTACCCTTAACACAGGGCTCACAAGTGGCGATGTACTGTCTCACCTGAGCATCCATGCCGGGCCAACTGAAGGTTCTCTTGATTAATTCCAGGGTCTTCTTCGCTCCTCTATGGCCTGCTAGCGGGTGGTCGTGAAAGTGTTGAATGACTTCACCTTGCAATTTCTCACTGGGGACAAACATCTTTTCTTGCCAAAAGGGACTTTGGTTTCTCACACTGCGGTCTGGACCACCTGATTCCCAATCTGAATATTCGGCCTTGGAAAACTCTTCCTTTATTCGGGCCTCCAAATCGTCCTCGACAGCTATGGCCACTATCTTCTCCTCCGGAATAATGAATCCTTCCATCTTGGTTTTGATTTCCTCTCCCATACTCAGACGGGACAGAGCATCCGCCTTCCCATTGGAGGAGCCAGGCTTGTACGTGAGGACAAAATCATAATCTGCAAAGAAAAGTGACCAACGCAATTGCCTGGGGGTGAGTGTGCGCGCTGACTTGAGGAACTGTAGATTCCTATGATCTGTGAAAACCGTGACTACATGTTTCGCTCCCAACAAATAATGTCTCCACACTTTGAATGCTTCTTTGACGGCCAAAAGCTCCTTGTCAGCAATGGAGTAGTTTATCTCCGCTGGGGTAAGCTTGCGGGAATGGTACGCCACTGGATGAAGCTGCCCGGTGTTCTTCTGGCGCTGCGACAGGATTCCTCCTATGGCCAAATTGGATGCATCGGCCTCAATGAAAAAGGGCTCACTCGAACAGGGGTGTTGCAGTACTGGGGCTGTCACGAACGCTTCTTTTAATTGCTGAAACGCCTCCTCCGATTCTCGTTCCCAGACGAATCGCACATTTTTCTTTAGCAGCCTAGTGATGGGGCTCACCTTCTCGGAGAAGTTCAAGATGAAGCGTCTATAGAAATTGGCGAATCCCAGGAAACTTTGGATCTCCTTCACAGATCTGGGCGCCGGCCAAGACTTGATCGCTTGCAACTTAGAGTCGTCCATGGCAACTCCTTCCGGAGACAAAACAAAGCCCAAAAACTC
The DNA here is from genome assembly GCF_964263255.1 of Lissotriton vulgaris. Lineage (NCBI taxonomy): Eukaryota > Metazoa > Chordata > Amphibia > Caudata > Salamandridae > Lissotriton > Lissotriton vulgaris. The sequence continues at coordinate 1,869,999,331 of NC_141687.1, read as the reverse complement.
CACTCGGGAAGAGTGAAAGACACACTTCTCCAGTTTGACAAATAGATGGTTTTCCAGTAGGCGTTTCAGGATGGCTCGCACATGATGAACGTGTTCCTCTAAGCTGTTGGAGTAAATAAGGATGTCATCGATGTAGACCACTGCGAAACGGTCCAGACACTCCCGAAGCACATCGTTGACCAAATGCTGGAACGCTGCGGGGGCATTGCAGAGCCCGAAGGGCATCACTTGATATTCATACAAACCAAACCTGGTTCGAAAGGCAGTTTTCCACTCCTCTCCTTCGGCCATGCGCACCAAATGATAGGCCCCCCGTAAATCCAATTTTGTATACACACTGGCATCTTTGACTTGATCCAAGAGTTCTGAAATCAGGGGCAGAGGATAACGGTTCTTCTTGGTGGCCAGGTTCAATGCCCGATAATCAATGCAAGTCCTCAAGGTCCCATCCTTCTTCGGAATGAAGAAGAGGGGCGAAGACACCGGAGACTGAGAGGGGCGGATGAATCCATTGGCTAGATTTTGTTCAATATAGTCCTTCAAATGGAGATTCTCCGGTTCCGACAACGCATAGATTCTACTGCATGGCAAGGACACCCCTGGTTCCAACTCGATCCGACAATCATATTCTCGGTGGGGTGGCAACTTCTTAGCCTCCTTCTCGTTGAACACCTCTTTCAGATCCTGGTATTCCTCGGGGATCTCTGGGGCCTCCAGAGCACACACCATTTGAACCTGATGGGCCAGGTTTTGGGACAACGTGGAGCTTGGGCTCTCCGGAGCCAACTGGAAACAATGCTCAGAGCAAAACTCGGAACTCATCTTTACAGAACGCTGTGACCAATCAATCTGCGGGTTATGCTCGGTGAGCCAGGGTAACCCCAGTATGAGTTGGAACTGGGGGGCATCTATGAGACTAAATCGAATGAAGCTTCGGTGCTCTCCGGGGCCCACCACTGTCATCAACTCAGTATCATAAGCGATGGGTCCCGACGACAACTGGGTGCCATCCACTGCTCGCACTGGTTCCGGTCTGGGTTTCTTCTCAAACTGTATTCCCCAGGTCTTGGCAAACTGGATGTCGCAGAAGTTCCCTGTAGCCCCCGAATCTACCATCACCGAAACCTCCTCCTTCTGAGCTTTTCCAAACTCGATCCTACACAGTAAATTCAGATGCGGGGCTGCGGATTGCAGGGTGTTGGCTAACAGTTGTGGCTTGGGAGTTGGCTCGTCACTCGCTCCCACCAGTGCAACTCCGTCTACTGGTGGAGCCGATCTTTTACCCACGAGCTAGCCTTTGATCTCTTCGGACATTCCTTGACAAAATGGCCCGATTGCCCACAATACATACATAATCGACCTTGGCGCCTCTTTTCTCGTTCCTCCTGCGTAAGAGGGCCTCGAATGGTTCCCACCTGCATCGGCTCTTCCTGGCTTTGGCCTTCTGGGTTTTTCACAACCTCCGGTCGAGACCGATCGAATCGTGGCGGGAGAGTACGGATATCCTTTCGTCGTTCACTTCGCCTTTCTGCAAGTCTCTGATCAATCTGTAATACAAGGTCGATGAGCTCTGACACATCTGTGGGTCGTTTGGGAATCTGCGCCAAACCGTCCTTCAGCTCATCCTTGAGGCCTCGGTAGAAAATGGCCGCCCGCTTAGCCTCTGGCCAACTCGTTTCGACGATCAATTTATTGAATTGTGCCAGGTAAGCCACCAAATCACGATTCCCTTGTTTTAATTCCAATAGTTCATTGTCGGTGGTCTGTGACACATTTCTTCGGTCAAAAATACGCAAAAACTCAGCTTTGAATTCTTCGAATTTATACAACACTGGATCGTTGCTTGCCACCAAAGGCAAAGACCACGCGGCGGCATCTCCGCTCAGGTAAGACAGGACAAAAGCCACTTTCGACTGATCCTCTTTAAACAGAATGGGCTTACACAAGAAATGCAGGGAACACTGGGTCAGAAAAATTTGGGCCTTGTGGGGATCTCCCTGAAATCTCTCAGGCGGGGCCAACGGAATGGTAGGGGACATTGCGTGCACCACCTGTGTGGTAAACTCCGTAGAAGAGGATGAGGAGGGAGCGGAACCAAAAGTAGATGATTTTATACCCCCGAAGTTGGGGCGCGGGCTCTCTGCTAATTCATCTAATCTCTGTCTAAAATAACTAGCCTCCTGGTTGGATTTCCTAACTTCCTCCCTCGTCTCACTCAACTGTTTCTGAAGTCCCTCTAACACAGAAGCCAAAGCCTTGACATCCAAACCCTCGGCCATCTCGCTCAGACGGAAGATAATTGAGGCACTTCAATCTGTCAGAAGCAGTACCTGAAATATCCAGATCTCCGTGGGAGCGAGCGGCTATCTTCAGTGATGCTAATTTCCGAATTCCCAAACACCCCTGCACCCGGATTGCTCCAAGCCCAGGAATGGAAGGGAAAGGGGAAGTGGATAACAAACAACAAAGAGAGTCTTCCACACTGGTGCCTCGTACTACCTCTGGAAGGAGTGGCTGGGGAACACCTGCAACAGGGAGCAGAACATTACTAACGTTCTAATAAATCATGGACGACACGCTCACTCACTCTCTCGACTCTCCTCAATCATACCTGGTTATTGTGTGGAGTTAGCTTCTCTCTTAATGAGTCCCAAAGGTGAGGTGAGGGTTGGTACTCTTGTTGCTTGTGTAGAGATGTAGCAAAGATGATGTGAAGGTTAGAGGTGGTAGACAACAGTATTACCATATGCATATAATATATACTCTCATTTACTTGACGAATTTCGAAATCAAGAAGAGACACTCAAAGTCTGGTCACAACTGGATGTTCAGAACAGTTCTGGAAACATTCACTGAAGGCTCTGAGCAGATGACGGGCAAGCACTGGGCTATGACAGAACCGGCAAGGCTGAAGAATGAAAGTTCTTACCGGGGTTCTGAGACAATGCGGAAGGTACTTGCCCACTGGAACGAAACTCCGACAAGGGATGCTTGACTGACAGAGTCCGCACAGCCAGACACTGGCCGCGTCAAGTCAGAGGCACACAACCGGAAAAGCGGGAATCCTCAGGAACGAAGCGAGAACGCTTACAGGGGGATCGGGACAGAGTCTCTGTGAAAGCTGACTGGAATTGCGGGAAAACTATGACAGAACGCGGTGAATTGACAGGAGTCTAACTCAGGGCGTCTAACTGCTGGAAAGGGACAGTTGAAGTGCGCCACATAGAACGTGCGGCGTTAGGAAATGGCCGACTGCAGAAAAAGACTAGAACGCTAACTGCATCGAAATGGCGGCACAAGCCGGAGGCGAGCTACTCCTCCGACCAGCCGTGATCATGAGCCAATTTCTGCAAGGGACCCCAAAGCGGGAACAGCCTCCCAACAGGAAATCTTCCCCTAGCTGCCGGGACTGACAGGGGTCTCTTGCTGGGGGTCGGCACAGTCCTGACAAGAACGGCTTTTAGCAGCAGCGTCTTGCCTAGCGCCACCAACGTAAGTCATCATTATTTAAAGCATTAGGACCATACAGTGTGAGATGCATTAAAAAGATAAAGCTGTGTGCGCAATGATGACGGTATTAACAGCGTTGTGGTGGACCGGGCGTCACCTCGCTATTAGTCTCAGTGCCACGAAAAACATGCTTTTTTTATAACGAACTTTATTGAAGATTTCTGCGGCAAATCATATAGAGTCAATTGGAGCAGGCCAACTGAAACATATTTTCAATTTTAGACCATGACGAGCAGCAGCTCATCTGAGGCAGCCTCAAAACACCTGCTGCTTCGCTGACCACACACCAGCGTCACTCTCTCCCTCATCCCAACTGCGGGAAGAAGAGAAAACAGAGCCGGGACACAGGCAGGCAATCACAAAAGAAAATAAGTCGGAGCACGCGGACCATTAGATAACTGCATACAGCGCAGGAAAGCCTGCCATCTTTGGGCCCCGGTGCCACTGCACCCGCTTCACTGATAGCTACATGTATGCGCGCCTTTTTTTGTACAGCTTGTGAAAATGGAAAATACGTCATTCTATTTTGTTTTTTGTTTTATGTGCCAAAGTCGTACCAAATTATACCCACACTAATTTATGTAAAAACATAGGTCTGCTCCTATGTGTGCCTGGCAACAGGTGTGTGGGCTAATGTCATTTGTATCCTAAATATTCATTCCCTCGTGCAAGTCTACTTTTCAGTGCGCCGCTTAACAGAAGCAACACAGAGCAGATGCAGCGTCTCATGTCTTAATCAGTAGTGCCTGGAAGGAGTCCGCACCAATGTTTCATTAGATTGGGTGAGAAAGCTAAGCTAACAAGTAATTGATCCTTTCCAATTAATTTGAAAGCTGCGAGTCAGTTACACGTAAAATAGATAATTAGCCAAATCACTCTAGCTTTGGGCAGCAATTATGTCCAGGAATCCCAGTTTGAGATGGATGCGTGTTGCTAATTATATTTTAAAAGCGTATTAGTCACAGTTGAGCATGTTTTGCTAATGAAGGACTGGGGGGCTGTGGAGGGTCTGTGGCAAGAGAGAGAGCAGGCGTGGTATGCTAGATAATGAATGGACAAGTTTGGGCACCGACATATGGGCCAATTTCACTTAATTATCCTTCTTCAGACAGCCTCACGAGAGTGGAGCGAACGGGATTTCGCACAGCTTGTCCTGTGTAAATGATGTCCAAATCGTACAACGGGAATAGTCGTTAATTTATTTATTTTTTAGGCGTATCTGTCTACCGCAAACAAAGCCACATGGGCAACAGAGCACTTCACATGAAACAAGAACAAGTCTAAGAATCGCCACATATTAATAAAAAGACGAAACCGTGTTAATGGCTGTAGGGTGGGGGAAAGGAGGGAAGAGAGAGAAGGGGAGGGGGGAGGAGAAATGCGACACGGCGGGCAGGGGAGGGGGCGGAGCGGGGAGAGGGAACAGACGGAGGGAAGGCAGATAAGGGGAGGGGAGAGGAGAAATGCGGAGGGAAGAGAGAGAAGGGGAGGGGGGAGGAGAAATGCGACACGGCGGGCAGGGGAGGGGGCGGAGCGGGTAAAAAAACAAGACGGAGTGAAGAGAGATAAGGGGAGGGAGGGAACTGATGTGCACGCGCTTTTAAGCTCAATGCGCATGCGCATTGAGCTTAAAAGTCACGGGCACTGCAAGGAATCGCCACGATTCCTTGCTTGGATAAAGAGTGGATAAGCCACCATAGACTCGCAAGCTCGATGCGCATGCGCATCGACAGGCGAGACCTAAAAAGGAGAAACAGCCAGCAAGACCTCGCCAGGTTTTACCCTTTTGTTTGTTTGGTTGTCTTGGGGTCTCTGTATGTATACATGTTGTTACAGTACTGTCTAGATTTACTCACTGTTTTTCATTACTATTCTCATTTTGTGCACTTTTACGTGTTTGTGTGCACTTTTCTATCTTCACATAGAGAGAGTGACCAATGATGAGAAGTGGGTATACCGGGCATTGCTAAACCGGCAACCCCCTCGGGTGTTACGACTGTGAGGCACTCTCTCTATTCTCTACACTTTTCTGTTTCCAGTAAGTGTTGGCCTGTGTTTTTACATTGTTTTGACCTGACGTTTATTAATTTAGACATCCTGACCTGAGGAATAGTGTTATTATACACACCCAGGGTATAGAAACAGATAGTGAGATCGTTTACCCCTTATATTGGTCTAGGAGTTGGATGTTTTGTTGGATGAGGTAGGGCTACATTTTGATTAATTGTGATTGAGTGGGGGGCAGCCTTACCCATTACCTTCCCCCTACACCCCTGAGGATTAATGACCTCATGCCGTAACTTCTCCACTAGTGAGCATTGTGAGCAGCACACAACGATGTGCCTGCGGTGACTGCAGTCTGGAAAAAAACAACTGCAAAGGCACAAAACAGAGCCCGATAGAGACCCATTACGAGGTCCCCTAAAAAAACTGGGGACCCGGTGACACCCGGCCCACTTAAAGCCCTGCCGGTAGGGGTGGAGAAAGGGACGTGTGCAGACGCTTCCGTACCTCTACCTTTCTGAATGTACTGGCATCTCTAGCTTATGTGTCAGTTTCCCTCACATGAACAGATTATCACACCATTTCCCCAGATACCACATCGGATCGCCTGAGCCAGATCAACCAGTGGTGAGCACATGAGCTTTTCTCCACAATACATCGGTGCAACTGGGTCCATGTCACAAGTATCTTCCAATCCTTACTTTTTTGCAAACAAATTTGCACACTGAGATTAGAAATTTCACTTTCTAATTTTGGGACTTCCAATCCCAGCAACCAAAGTGTTGTTAGTTAAAGAAGATAGCAATAAAAATCACGAATGGAAATGGTTGAACTGGTCTAAACCGCTGCTAAGTGCTCTGGGTGTATTTCATTACATCATTTTGAAGCTGTCTTCCACCATCTGCAAATCAACTTTGATCCCACACCAAAAGAGGTAGAATAACCTACACAGCTGGGTTATGCACTTGCATTCTATAGTCTTGTTGGCAGTGCTTAATTTCAGCTGGTGGTTGCCAGTGTGGGTGACCAGCACTCTTTAAGGGGACCAGAACTTATTTCTGCGCATCAGACGTTTACAGATGGCAATAAATGAAGCAGAAAGACGGAGAAACCATCATAAAGCGAGAGAGCAGGAACCTGCAAGAGCGAGATAAATATTGGCAGGGAGTGTCTGGCTGTGGGTTATCGAGGTCTGAGGCAAATTCAAGAAAGCACAGCCTTGCACTGCACCGGCCCTGGGCTTCTGAGCATAGTTTCGAGACCCGGCACTCATTATTTTACAAATGAAGCACTGCTTGTTGGACATCCTCAGTGAAGTGATGCAACGTGAGTTTTTATGTTACAGAGATCAAGGGACACACCTGGAGAGATTCTGACAGCATTGAGGTGATGGGTGGAAATGGCAAAATTAATCTGAGCCAGTGACAATTACTGTGACAGTAGTGGGTATTACAGGGGGTATTAGTTGAGAATGGACTTCAGTCTACTAAAAAGCAAATACTCAGTCAAAGCACTTGACTTTCTCTGAGGTTGAGCAGTTTAAGGCTTACTCGGCGGAGGTGGTGTGGGCTAGTTCCATGGACACAAGATAATGGGATATAGTTATCAAGGAAAGCCTACTGGCTTTGTCAGGTTTGCCACATTATTGAAAGCAGACATATCTATATCTATACTACTATTATAAAGAGAGAACTGTGTCCTTTGAGCCAGGTAAACTCGAAAAGTACACCACCAATCCAAACACCCAATACATCTTTGAAAAAGTCAGGGCAAACAGAAGGACATAGGCTATATAAAAACAAAATATATATGTTAGAAGGGAAACGTAATTTTTAAGGGAAAGTAGTCCCTTAGAAGTAGCGCCAGCTAACGACATGCGTGCTGATGCGTGCTGACATCACAGGGGAGCGCGGAAGCCGGAAGCAACACCCTGCGAGGAGCGGACAGGTGAAAGGAAGCGACACCCTCCAAGGTCCGGAGAGCGTAGAGGAGCGTCGACATGCCCAAGGGAGCGCAGAGTAAGAGCGGACAGAAGAGTCGGCAGAAGCGGCCAGGACCAAGAAAACGAGCGCGTAGAAACAGCGGACGCGACACCCTCCAAGGTCCGGAGCGAGTAGAGGAGCGTCAATATGCCCAGGGGAGCACAGAGTAAGAGCGGACAGGAGAGTCGGCAGAAGCGGCCAGGACCAAGAAAACGAGCACAGAGAACCAGCGGACACGAGCGTGGGCAAAAGCGGCCAGGACCAACAAAACGGGAGCAAGGAAACACTGTAAGTACGCTCTCCTGCTCCCGGCCGCTCGGCTGCGCCTCTCCTGCTGCGATGCTGCCCCCAGCCCTCTTCTGCCCCGGGCAACGCCTGGGCGGGCTGCTAGTGTGATAATAAACCAATGCAACACAGTTAAGATCACTAAGGATGATAACACTTACAGTTACACTCATTAAGGCAAATGACTTACTGTTGGATTTGTGATTGTCAATAAGGGATATAAATGACCTTCATTAATACATACAGTTAGACATGGCACTATTGGCGTGGGTCTCCCTTCCAATTTTTACGCTGTTGCCTCCTATGTTTTTGATACGTTTTTGCTGGTCTACATGCTTTGGGCACTGCTATTCAATGACAAAGTGGAAGTGCTCCCTGTTGTAAATTGTTGTAATGGATTAGTGACTCCATGAATGGCTATTTGATTTACATGTCAGACCCTAGTACAGTGCACCATGTGTGCCCAGAGCCTGTAAATCAAATACGGCTGGTGGGCTTGCAGCACTGATTGTGCCCCCCACAGAAGCAGCTTGTAAAATGTGGCTCAGGCCAGCCATTGCAGAGCCTGTGTGCAGTCGCGGACTGCCATGTCGACTTGGCAAGTACACACACTTCCCAGTCCCTAAACCTTCCCTTTTCTACATGTGAGTCACCCCTAAGGTAGGTCCAAGGCACACCTGTGGGCAGGGTGCATTGTATGTATGAGGTAGGACATGTCCTGATGTGTGTGGCATGTCCTGATCGTGAATTACAGCCAATTTCGTTTTTCCCTATTGCAAGGCTTCCTGTTCCCATAAGCCAGAATGGGCAGTTTGATAACATCTTATAATCCTAACTGACCCATGGAACTCGGTAGAAAAACGAGTTTAGTATGCCTGAACTCAGAATGTTAAAATACATCTTTTAGTGGGGGGTGATTTTTACATTCTGTGTTTGAAAATACCACTTTTAGAAAGTAGGTATTTTCTTGCCTAACCATGCAGTATGCATCTGCTAGGTTTGTGTATTGCATGTCTGGTTTCCGAGTGACAGAAGGCTGGAGAGGGCTTTGGCTCCAGCAGTCTGATGGATCAGGGCTGGGCTGTGTAGGACCTGCATTGAATAGAGAGTAGGGGGGGAGATTTCCTTTCACTTGCCTGAGCCTTCATAGAATAGAGAGTAGGGGGAGGAGATTTACTTTCAGCTACCTGGGCCAGGTCTGCTTTCAACAATGCTGTCCCCACCTCCTGCCAGAAGCTGCACCAAGGAGGACAGAAGTGGTTTTGAGTAGGTACAGACACTCTCTGCCTTCAGAAAACAAAGGTTTTAGATCACTTCTGGGAATCAAGACAAACCTTTGCCAAGGAGAGAAACCAAGGAAGCTGAAGGAGGAGAATTCCCCTGCGCTGGTGACTGTTGGTAGGCCTGCAGTGGTTACTTATTGCCAAGGAAAGCGGAAAAGGAACTTTGTGTGTACTTTAACCATTTTGAGCAAGATCTCCAAGGGCTTGAAGCTGAGCTTGCCTCCTGTTCTGAAGTGTCAGGGACACAAAGACTTCACCACCCTCTCCCCCTGAATTTCCCTGCTGGGAATTCTACCTGCAGAGAGGTGCCTGCTGTTGTTTAAGGACCTCTAGAGACTGAGTGCCGCTGGGAGCTGGAAGTGCGATGCAACGAGGAAGAAGCGTGTCGCCTCCACAGCAGTTGCCGTCGCATTGCCGAGGGAGCATGCCGCTGCCGCAGCTGTTCCCCGTCACATCGCTGATGAAGCGTGTCACATCACCGGTGAAGTGTGCTGCCGACACAGAGGTCGCCGTCGCATCACCGGATAAGCGCGTCGCAGGTCCTGTCGCAGCTCACCGCAAGGCAGTCGGGCGTTCACGCATCGCATCCACATTGTCGCTTCGCACCAAAGACGCCATTTTGTCGCCCCGAACTGGATCTTGCATCGCATCGAGGTGCCATCTTGTCGCATCGTAACCGGAACGCAGTATGAAACAAACGCTTCGCCTCGTCTCCGGTACGGAACAGACGCATAGCCTCCCCTGCACTGCAGTAAGAAACAGGTGCGCTGCCTCCCCCGAAGAAAGGAACTGACGCATCGCCTTCCCTGTGACCCTTTTGTTTGTTTTGCGTTACGCATCTAAGGCACTGTGAGAGTAAAGTGTTGCATTTAACATCTACATTGAACTAAGCTATTTCTACCATTTGAAAGTCTTATTCTTTATATTGTATTGTGGATTTTTGTCATTTGGTCTTCTGTTAAGTCTAGTAAAAATTACTTATTTTTCTAAATTGGTGTGGTGTTCATTTGTAGTGTTTTCACTGTATCACTGTATGTGTTCACAAATGCTTTACACAGTACCTCTGAGCAGCCTGTCTGCTCGTGCCAAGCTACCAAGGGGGTTAGGAGGGGTTATTTTAGGAGTCTATCCCCCTTTCCCTGACTAGAAGCAAGGGTTCCTATGTGGACAAAGGTGCCAGCCATTATCAACTAGAGACTAACCCTGGGCTTAGTGGGGCTACGCAAAGCATCATGAAGTGAGGGGGAATCTATGCGCACCTACACACTTTGCGTAGCCCCACAACTGCCGCCCGCCTCCTTCCCGCCCTCTTCTAAATGCCCTTAATATAATTTTAAATCATTCTTAAACTAGAAAACAACTTACCTGAGATGCGGCGTCCCGGGGCTCCCTCTTCCTGGTATCTTGCCGTCTTCTTCCTCACAATGGCGCATGCACGGGCGCCCGCACAAGAGGGCGGGAGGGAGGCGGGTGGCAGGCAACTTCGCTCCTCCATGGCGTGTGCGTAGTGTTGCCTACTACACCTACTTTGCGAATCGTGAAGTAGGCATCACTACGCACACTCCGTAGACGAAGCGGAGTACAACGCCCACCCCGACTAGAGGCCACCATTTCTAACACATACCATGATTCAATGTTAATTTGCCATTATCAATAAAGTGTTTCCATGCCATTCATTAAAACATGCATTCAATCACAAGTCACTTTGTCATTGTTAATAAAGAATATCATTTTCAATAAAGTATGTGCCTACGTCTTTCTTCTAGCATTAAACCAGCTGCAACCCAACCTTCTTTCACAGCAACAGGGCTCCCACACTCTAGCACCTTCAGGCAAAAACCCAAGCTCCAGAAGGGCTTACAGCCATGGCAAACCGCTGCAGGGTCATCAATGTAATCCTCTGGGAGACGTGGGGGAACTATCACCTGAGCTCCTTGGGGGCTGTTGCGCTTTTGGCAGCCTCCGGAACACATTACATGAAGTTGGTTCATCCTTACCCTTTCTGGGGCTCCACGGAGAACCAATTCATGCATTTTCAAGTGACCTTGAGTTTTCTGGGAAGTTCTTGAAGATCAGGGCTAAGCATATTTTATTAGCGGACTCAGACTACACTCTGCAGCCTTGAGCCATGTCCGTTTTTCTTTTTGTCTTTATTTAAAGAGTACCATAGTCTCAATCAATGCACCCACATACTTTATTTTTGGATAAGAGGATTGAAGTCCCCATGGAGATGGGGGTCCTAAAAGACATCAATCCCGAAGGTGGGTGGGGGTGGGGTTGGAGGGGGGGCTGGGAGTATGCCCCCCAGAGACAACATTTTTATTTAAGTGTTTTGAAGATGAGTAAAATCTGCAAAGCCAAAATGACTACCTCTCAAAAAACATACATCTCTCACCCAAGACAATCTAATAGGGACCATAGCTAGAAAAGAACAAACAAGCATTTACAATGCAATGGTTTTGCCTTTGTTAAAGTTAGAGATATTGGCATTGCTCTTGACATTATTTTTATTTATGTTTTTTTTAACATAAATAAATGGCATTGTCATTTACAATGCCAATAGCTTAATCTCTCGCAAATGCCACACACAAACACCCACAGAGAGCCCCCCCACACACACACAGAGCCCTCCACAGACACACCCACACAGAACCCCCCACACACACACCCACACAGAGCCCCCCCACACACAGAGCCCCCCCACACACCCACACAGAGCCCCCCACACACTGCGAGCCCCACACACACAGAATGTGTCCTGGGATAGTGCACTCCTCTCGGGGCACGACGGCGTCACGACAGCCCTTGTGCAATGTGTGCCCGCCCCACTGCACGCACATTTTTTCACACTCAGGCGGACACACACACACAATACACACTCTCACACTGATACTCAACACGTAGACACATATGCAGAGACTGAGAGACATGCAGACGGACGAGCTGACACGCACAGGCACACTCACTCAGCCACACAATGCGTAGACAGACGTACACACATGAAGAAACCCGCACAGACACGCGCACAAACACACAGGCGCATACACATAGTACATACACACATAAGTATGTACACACACGTATTCGTACGCTCAAAAGTGTATACACAAACACCATTATTCACGGTGCATTCGTAAGTGGCTGGAGGGGTGGTCGGCACGAACCTATCCTGACCTGCTTGCAATAAATAAAAAAAATTTAAAAAAATGGAAAGTCAACTATTGGATTTAAATTTGATTGAGGTGGACTAGCAAATCTATAATCTCTGAACGCCTTAAAGACCACTCAATTGACAAATGCAGAATGTGACGTGGAAGTTATTGTAGAATTTTGGCAATCTGATGTTTAGACTGGGCATGCAGGCGGGATAAGGTGATCAAAGAAGCGACAGAAGAGCATCTGGACATACAAATTAGTTGGATGAAAATTCACTGGACATATTTTGAATATACCACACAAGTAAGGAACGTTATATTTAAATACATAAAAAGGGACTAGATTGGGTATCTGAAACTAGTCCCTCACAAGCTCTTAGTGGCATGAACACAGTATGAGGTGACATGGATCCCCACTTACTTCATTTCCTTCATGCCATTCATTACTGCACGTGGCCTCGAGCGAGCCGAGTTCTCAGCCTGATTGTTTGTGTGACCTTGGGCACAGAAAGAGAAAGGATGTTCATCTCGCGGCTCTCTTCTGTAAATAGGACCACACCCCCCAACCACATTCACTGCCTATCTCTTTCTCCCAGCCTCGGGCTTTCTCAGCTTCCTTGTAATTTCCAGGCTCGTGCAACGCGCCTTCCCGCCCTCCTCCGCTCTGGACAGTGACGTGAGATGTCGCGCCACCAGCAGTCACGGGGCCGGTGAGTCACGCTTCGCCCTGAATGGAAGCACTGCTTAGTCTGGGCATAGCTTCGCCATGAGTCGACGGTGGGGGCGGAGACGGGGAAGGGCAGGCGGCTGGAGAACTGGCCAAGAAAGAGAGAGCGCCGCAAAGGAGAAAGGGAGGGGAGAAGTCAATAGCAGAAAAGGATATGGAAAGAGGGGGAGGGGTGTAGGAAATGTATAGATAAAAGAAGACATATGAAGGATATAGGTGGAAGCAACCGAGGGGATGAAAAGAATTAAAGTATCAGGGAGGGAGGGGAAGAGAAGGGATAAGAGACGGATCTGAGATGTAGCAAATGATAGATGGTAGAACGCAAGATGTCGTGGAGATAAAGGAGAGGTGGGCGAATGTAAAGGAAAGTGCAGGTAGGGAGGAGGAAAAAAAAAAGAGAAGAATGGATTCTAGGTGGGACCCCCAGGACAGAGAAACAGGCAACGAACGGACTGCAGTGAATGTTGCGCCCAATATGCCCCTTTCCTTCTGAATGTGCCACCAGGTGAGCGCGACGTAAGACTGAACGGGCTTGGAATGGAAAGTAGTAACACCACAGCAGAGCTATACCCAGGAACATTGGAATTGCGCCATTTTGTAGCTGCTACTTTTCCAGCACAGCCACTGATTTGCCACATAATTTATCATCCTGCATAATCTGCAGATTTCGTTTCTAGGTCTGTTTTGTGGTGGTCGTTTCGCGCAGTTCGCGTGTGGAAGCGGGCGCCAGATGGCACAAAGAGCCTGCAGACTCCGGCCTCAGCAGCTTATTTGAGTACCCGTAAGGGAAGAAAGAGGGCACATGGGGCTCCTGCTGCTTTGCGGGGGAGGTACAGTGCGCTAGTGCCGGGGGCAGGTCTGTCCTTGATCCTCTGTCTGGCCCCCTCTTCGTGTCCCGTTAGCTTGACGCAGGCAGATGAGTTTTATTTTTTTCTCTCCCTATACAAAGGCTTCCCTGGAATCCAGCTGTCTGTCAGAGCAGTCCCTGGCTCCATCCACTGCTGACTCATTGTTTGCAGAGCCACTTTCCCACTTCTTCTCTCCTCCTTCCCACTGCCCGCCTCCGGCTAGCGCTTCCCACCCGTCCTGCAGGCTCCTGCCAAGCTGTGAGCCCCCTCGCATTACAGACAGGAGCTTGCTCGTCTCTATGGTTACTGTAGGGCGCCTGGCATCAGGGGCGGGGCCCAGAGCGACCCGCATGTGGCTTTCGCGCTATTCCTCTCGTGCAAAGGCTCCGTGCCAGCTATATTTAGAAACCCGCCTTCTGAAGGTGAGTGGGTGCACAGTGTATTTTGTGCTTGAAAAACGCTCCCACGCCCCTTTCGAAGTAGCATCCTGTCGACACGCACCCGAGCCGTATAAAGGGGCCTCTACGAGACGCCCTCGTGGTCGTGGGTGTACCTCCGGAATACTTAGAAGCTACAAGCGGACAGACCGCTCGCCCCCCTCCTGAGCCTGCCGAAACTTGGGGCTATATATAGGAAAGCAGGGCATATTACAGCCTCCCGAGTATTATACACAAGAAACTGAACACCAAGACTTTAGACCGAAAGAAAGCTCACGAGAACAGACTAATTCCCTGACTCGTCAGTGGAAGCAGTTCTCTCGACTACTATGCTGCTTACCCCAGGACAAGGTTAGGAGTCTGTTGCTGCTGTCCTTGCAAAAGGGAGGGTTGCGTGGCTCTTTTCAGAATTGGGAAGATTTGGAAAAAGATGCTTAATTTGATCCACTTTTGATCTTTGGTCCTTCTTCGAGGCTGTAGCCAATGGATGCGCCGCTCTCAGGGCGAGCCTCCGATGGTGGCGAAGCTGCGGCCAATCGCAGCGCGGCTCCAGCGATGACGCGGCGGCTCGAGAACCACTCGTAGCGCGGCGGCACTGAGGGGGCTCGACCGCCTCAGCCAATGGGAGGGCAGCTCCTTCGTTCTTGCTCTCCGCGGCCCCGGCGAGGTCCTCAAGTTATTCTCGGCCCCGGGCAGCGGCGGCAATCAGGGAGGCAGCGTTTGCACCGTAGTAGGAGGCGGCAGAGCGCTCGGGGTGCCACTAGTGCCTTACCAGATTCGGGGGCGTTCCCGAGAATCGGCTTTCGGCTGACGTAGCGTGACGTAGCCAAAAGCCAAAAATTCTCGGGAACGCCCCCGAAGCTGGTCCGGCATTGACGGACAGGCCCGTCTTCCAATGGCTAGCCTCCATTTATGGAGCTAGCCAATGGAAGACGGGGGCCGTTCCAGTCCCCACACACAGACATCATTAAGTTTTTCCTAGCGCATGCGTACTTCGTACGCATTGGCTAGGCAAAACCTAAAAATGGCCCAAGAATGGAGAAACTGAGAAAATGGTCGAGTGGGACAACACTTTACTGCTTATTAGATTAATGTGCTCCCCTGTGGCTCTCTATCAAAAGAAAGACAAGAAATGTAATGCTTGGTTTTGGGAGCACAACAAACTAGAGAAAGAGCATTAATGTCTCTTATATGCCTTCACTCCACCAAGTTAATTCAGCAAAAAAGACAGTAACGTGCCGACTCATAAAAACTTGTTTTTTTATATCACTTTGGGATAAAAAAGAATTCCAATTTAAACACTTAAACCCACCTATCGTCCTCCAAAACGATAAAGAGTCACGCACCGTTCTTGAAGGTCTTTCCATTAATTTTACGTTTTTGAATGCATGAATGAACAGGGATTTATCAAGTGCAACAGATGCACTGTGGGGTGTCCCCCGTGCTACAAGACAAAGCTGGTCTCTCTGAGAAGCCACTTTACCAACTAGTGAGGTAATAGAAAGCTAGCAGAAAGCATTAAGAAGCCACCATTTGGAGGAAGAAGCCTGAGGCATAAACATATCTCCAATCAGGAGCTGCAGATGGTAATACAGCAGATGAAGTAGAAGGGAAGCCAACTACCCAATGGGGGCAACCAAAGGATATAGGCAAAGTCTTGAATTGCAGCTACCAGGAAACGAACAGAAGGTTCTGGAACAGGTAGCAGAATGTACTTCTAAAAAGCCGGAAGAAAAAAATAGGATACTCCTAGAAGCATTTATGACAAAACCACCATTGTAGGTAAAGCCTTTAAACGTTCAGTAAACAGGAAGCACACTCCTCCACGACCTGCAATAGTAAGTGCACATCTTGATTTGGGAAAGGTCCATAGAAAAACATTCATAAGTGGCCCAAAGGACTGGACAACATAACTATCAAGTCCCGCCCTCTGCAAAGCCTCTCACTTTCCACAATATAATCCTAACTCAAGATCAGTTTCCTACCCACCAGGCTCACCTTACTCTTACTTAACTCTAGTAGACTCTCAACAGCACTGGACTATCCAAAGGCTTCTTGATTTCCAGACAATCCACAACACTTCAGGGAAGCATTTAACCCCTGCGAGTAAGGTGAGCGCATTGAAACGAAGGGTTTTAGCACTTTGTTACTTAAAACAACGTCCTGTCGGGATTTGCATATCTTGTGTGATTTTATAGCTCTCTCTGTAGCGACAGGCTGCCTCAAGGCGCCCCATTTGGCGCGCAGGATTTGGCACAATCTCTTGTCCTCATTGCAACCACATTGTACACAGTCATTCGCCCTAATATGGGGACTTGCATACCCGCCAGTATCTCCTGCTATCGCCTGAACGGGGGCAGCTTGGGAACGCTCGGCATGTTTCGTATAACAAAGCACTGGCATGCCACGGCAGCAGACATTTTTATCTGCTTTTAATAAAAAATAAAAACACATCGCCCTTTTCATGCGGTTGAAACAACAACGTTAGGGAGCCAGGGCCCTATTATATACCGCTCCTAAGGCCATGCTGCCTGTCAATGGGTATAATTATATACAATGAACGCATAAACTAAAAAGCGGCCAGAAATTGCAGGAGCCAAAATCTGCAGTAAAACAATAAACAGACAAAGAGTCCCTTCGGTCAAGACCTTCAACGTTTATTTTCCTTCTCTGCACATAAGTAGAGATGCCCTATGTTTTCCCTGGCCGAAACATGTGCTAAATCACATAAATATTTCAAAATAGAGTTCTCAAGCTGTTCCAGGTCAGGTGTGAATAATTCATCCAGGCCCAGTGTTTTGTTTGCATTCTGGTACTTGCAGTCATGTGTTAGTGAATATATACATATATATTTATATATATATATACATATACATATACATATATATATATATATATATATATATACATATATATATATATATATATATATATATATATATATATATATATATATATATATATATATACCAAAATGTACAGAAAAAACAAACTGTCGCTCACACATAGCTGCCAAGGTTTCAGATTGCTATGTGTGACATTTTCATAATTTCAGTGTAATTATGAGTGACATTTTAAAAACTGAGTGACACTTCCTCCCAAGGAAACAAAAGCATTGAAGACGAGGGAAACATAAATATTAGAAATTACACCCATTTGAGCAACAAGATGGTATTTAGAATCATGTGGTCTAACACGCGTAGCCAAGCTACACGGGGGCACATGATAATAAATATAAACCCATGTACATCTCTTAGGGAGAAAAGTGATGAGGCAGACGGGATCTCGCAAGGACCATGGCACTGTGAACATCTCAATGTACAAATTCATGTGAGTGGGAAGGATTTCTTTACATAGGAAGAAGGACCCCTAACACAGAACATGTAAACAGATATTGCTAAATAGGAAGTAAGCAACATCATAAATAAGACCATAGTTATTTTACGCTATAGCTATAGGCATATCAGCGAATGCCTGAGGCAGGCAGTTCTCCTTCCAAGAACCGCACACGGAGTGATGCACATATGTTTATTTTGCTTATTGTAGCGAGGACCAGGCCTCATGGACATCATAGAACTGTGCATGTGCTGCATTCATATAGTAGTGTATTGAAAACAAGCATTTGTCATGCAATTGGTCTCGCATTTACGTGCGTTTGAGCTATTGGCATTGTAAATGACAATGACCTTTCTTCATGTTTTGATTTTTAAAGCATAAATAAAAGGCATTGTCATTTACAATGCCAATAGCTTTAACTTTAGCAAATGTGAGACCTATTGCATTCCAAATGCATGTTTGTAAAAGCGCCCCATACCCGCTTTCACAAATATGCCTCTTTCTTTAGAGGATCTGCATCTAAATTAAAGTAAAAGCGCGGTATGGGGCGCTTTTACAAAAAAAAAGCATTTGTTTGAGTTGACAATTTTTTTTTGTAAAAGCACCCCATGCTATGGTTTAACCTCAATGGTGGCCACACCCATTTCCTAAGACGAAGCTTGTCTAAAGAAAGGTGCGCAGCTGCCATTAAAGTGAAAGCGTAGTATGGGATATTTTTACAAAAAAAGCATTTGTTTGTCAAGTTGACAAACAAATGTTGCGCTTTCACTTTAATGTTGGCCACGCCCCTTCCTTTAAGACACAGCTTGTCTAAAGAAAGGTGCGGCTGCCATTAAAGTAAAATCGCGGTATGGGGGGCTTTTACCAAAAAAAAACATTTGTTTAAGTTAACAAATGTTTTTTTTTGTAAAAGCGCCCCATGCTATGGTTTCACCTCAATGGTGGCTACACCCATTTCTTTAGATGCAGCTCGTCTAAAGAAAGGTGCGCAGCTGCCATTAAAGTGAAAGCGTAGTATGGGATATTTTTACAAAAAAAGCATTTGTTTGTCAAGTTGACAAACAAATGTTGTTGTTTTTTGTAAAAGTGCCCCATGTTGCGCTTTCACTTTAATGTTGACCACGCCCCTTCCTTTAAGACACGGCTTGTCTAAAGAAAGGTGCGGCTGCCATTGAAGTAAAAGCACGGTATTGGGGCACTTAAAAAAACAGCTTGTTAATCAGCATAGCGTAGCGTCCATGATTGGGCGCTGCACTGTCATGAAAACAAGGTGAGTTAGGGAGAGCTTGTCGTGCCTGCAAAAGCAGCTAGAATAAAGACATTAAAGTATATAGTGTTCACAGACTGTAGATAAAAACAGACAGTGTAACAACATAAGTAAAAAGTCCAGTCCTTATTAAAGGTTACAAGTGGAGAAAAGGCATTATTATGGAAGGATTAACACACCTATTAATCAGAAGCAAACATTTAGAAAGGACAGTAAAAGGAGCCAATTGAAAAGATGGGTGGAGAGTGGGTGGAGCTTCAAGTCCATACCTGAATTCAGCATACCTTGCAGAGCAGGGCATGCACTGCCCAGCCTCGACCAATAAACTATAATGTGGATACATTTCATTAGACAGGCGACATGGGAGTCCGTGCTCAATGCTCTAGAGATTTGATTAAAAAAAGCATGCAAGTGTGCAGACTGTCAATCTAATGACAAGGCAATAAATGCAGTAGTTAAATACATTTTGCACGCAGGGGGCACCGTCCTCACACACACCCCAGCCAAGCATGCCTACTTAGAGCTGCTCTCCCACCTTAGCAGCTCTCTTGCCCAGAAAATCGTTTTTCTGGTGGAGCCAGAAACTCCTGGCCCGCCAGAGACCTTGTGCTCCACCCACCCCGTTTCCAAAAGGAAAAAAATATACAATCGAGCCTTCCCTGGACTGCACCAAGAATCTGAAACTCACTGCCGTCTTACATCAGAAGGATACTTTCTCTGTCAATATTCAAAAGGAAGCTAAAACCTTCCTAATAGGCAAATTCCTCCTATAAATTTCATTCACTGCACACACTGCACAGCGGCACTGCTTTATGTTCTCTGCTAGATCCTTTATTGTTCTTGTTGATTGTCCTTGTTGCTCTTTGTTTTTGTAATGACCTGTTTCTCCCACAAATGTAAAATCTGGATATCTCTGCATAGTGCTCAAATGTTCGCTGCTCTGAATATTGCAAATATCCTGTTATTCCCCAAGTGTATTCACTTCCATCTATCCCTACCTATGACACGGTCTACTTAAAACTTGTATACAACGTGTTATCCCTGTAAAGCACTCTAATACCACAATTGACCACATTCGCGCTCTACAAAACTCTGAATAAATAAAATAAATATAAATAATATTTTAAGTTTCAAACCTCTCGGTGGTGTTTTTCTGGAAAAAAGTGCTTGCCCCATCACAATAGAAGCACTTTCATCAGATAGGTAATGCCAGGCAGTCTGCCATGTCAAGGCAGCACAAGTGCCATTGTTGTAGTTTCACAGAAACAAGCCACCAAATCAATAACCTTGGTGTGCATGCAGTTGTCTCGCTGCTTGTGAGAGCCATTGACTATTTTTATGTGCCAGGACTTCAACACCTACAATGGCAGTCCTAATGCTGCAAAAATGTACATCAGAAAGTCCGTCTGAGATTGGATGTATGATGTTACAACGCGATCAAAATGATCGCGGTACATCACAACGCAACTTTTACAACGCAAGTCGTTACCACGACTTGCGCTGTAGGGTGCTGGATTTAGGAATAGTATGATTTACTATTCCAACTCCAGCCTAAGTACAGTAGGAAAGGTGTTGGAATAGTAAATCACACTATTCCTTAGTCTAGAGCGCCCTCCAGTGCAAGTCGTGGTAACGACTTGCGTTGTAAAAGCTGCGTTGTGAATGTATTGCGGTGTTTTGACCGCGTAGTAAAGGTTGTTTCCCCTGAGATTAGGCGGGGCCTTAGAGCGTACGCAGAGCAGCAGCCATAGGACAAATGAGATTCTGGTTAAGATTTCAGGTGTCACATCCACCTGAGACTCAACCATCAAAAACCTGGTAGTTTGCCTGACTAAAATAGACGGTTAACTTCAAAGCTTTGAAATTCAGTAAGGCTCACCGATGTACGAGGGATGTGTGGAGGGCGGGGGTTGCTCCTACTCTACTAAACTCTAAACAACCGTCTTAGTCTACCGCTCATTGTTGGCTGTTGAACTATGAACACTGTAAGACCTATTCATGAATGCCATTTAAGCTTCCAACTCTGACTTTGGTGAGTCTATTTCAGCCAAGGCTATAATATCTGAACAAAAAGTATGTTCTTTTGGGTTGGAATTTTCATAAAACTTTTGTAAGAAGTTTACTGATGTAAATCTGGTGAGAAATTGTTGCTAGAACTAAAACTAGGAAAATATCCAATGTCAGGTATTTTTAAAATTCATACAATGCTTTAGTCAAGGTCCTGCTGCTACATGACCTTGAGTGGTATATATATATAACACCACAACATACACACATACACATACAGGGGTGATTGCCACTGTGTAGGTATAGTTAGTTTCCATAGGAAGATCCTTTTTTGTTTCACTAATAACTTCGGCGCACTTTTGACAAATTTGTTCAAAGCATTACACAAAAAATATATTCCACTTCACCTAGCTCCTTCGTGGAAAGTTTCACATTGATCAGTGAAGAGGAGGGGGGATGGGATGAAAAAATGGTTGGTCCTAAAACATTGATTTCCCATGTTAATTCGCAAGGGGCATTTTTTTCTCTTTTACAGAAAAAACGTTGAAAGGGGTTACAACAAATTTGGAACTTTGATTTGGTTTAACCCATTTAGGTTTTTTCAAGAAATTAGCATTTACATAGAGGCTCTGTTGGGCATTACGGAATTAACCCTCAGAAGATGGTTGGTATATTTGGATGGTTGATTCCGCAATATCAAAAAATAAAAACAAAATAGGGCTTTCTGATTGGTTGAGGGAGCTTTTTCCCACTGGTCATTTCCATACCAGTGCTGGTACTGTAATATAAATGAGTCTATCTGGCTGACTGCAACTGGGAAAAAATGCTCCACTTCCAATGACAGGACGTGGACCCCTTGTCCTTTTCCAGCTGGGCATTTTAGTATCACGGTACCTGTGCCAGGACTTTGATACTGAGGAATGTGATTCACTGGCCACAACTGTGAACACAATGTTCCAGGTGCCATTACAGAACTTGGCCCTCTTGTCCTCCATAGGAACACCCTGAACTCTAGGCGCTTGAGAGGGGATTGAGAGGAACCCACCCAGAGAAAAAAAAACATACTTTGGCCCTTGAGTACAGCAGTACTCCCATTGTGCAGCCCTACTGTGTGGTACTGCAGTACTTCTGCAAGAGCTGCTGTACATGCATTCACCCCATGCATCTTCCCGGAGGAGGCCGAAGCTTGCATGGCACGTACGACAGGAATACTGCAGTACTCGAAAAAAATGACAAAAAAAGGAGAAGAGAATGCAGGCTGGAAGCACACGGCTGATGGACGTGTGCAGAAGAGGTAGACTGCATGCGGGGTAGGTGGGCTCCGGGCCATGCCAAAGGCCAGGTTCTGCTGCCAAACCCCAAAGTGTATGACCAAAGGCTCTGCAGGAGTTGGGCACTGATGGGAGGGTTTGGCACAGGTCTTGGATGAAGGCTCTGAGGTCATCTCCGATGAGCATGGCCAAAGCACGTGTACAACAGGGGCTGGAGGTATGCAATAGGTTGGGCACTCTGGCCAACCCCCACTGTGCATGGCTGAAGGCCAGCAGCTGGACATCGACTAGGGAGTTGTGTCAAGATTCTGGCCTTGATCGACCCACTGCTATGCACGGTTGAAAACCGAGCTAAGCAGAGGGATTGCTGCCCACAGGGGGTTGGGTGCAGAGCCTTGCTGGATGCCATGCGCAGTAGGGATTTGGATGCCTGTGCCGGGGTTAGGCAGTGCAGGAGGTTGGGCAGCCACCGCAGGTTGGGTACAGGGGTGAACGGATGCCAGGCCATGTGGCCTACCCCCTGCTGCACATTGCCAAAGTACCCTATTATCAGGGGCACTGGATGCAGTTTGGTCAAGGGGGTTGGGCAGATGCTCAAGTTTGAATGTGAGCAAAGTAAACATCACGTAATGCTAACTGCTCAAAAAAGATATAATTAAAAAAATACATAGTAGGAAACATATGTAATATAATCCAAATTGGCAATATCAGGGTTCTGGCTATTTACCCTCATGGTTTATGATGTCACCAGAAACTCTTGATGGATATATATATATATATATATATATATATATATATATATATATATATTGCACTCATCAGATCCCGGCAATTCCCCAGGAATGAAAACAGCACTCGGGAGGTTCTTTCTCACAGAGTTGATTTATTGCAAGCTAAACCACAGACGCGTTTCTGCGATTTGCCTTCGTCAGTGTGTGTGTCCACACGCACAACCAGGTACATTTATCTTGGTCTAATTCAAATCGTGTAAAGGTTACGCCTCTTAATGAACATAGATAGAGGACTTTAACCTCCCAACATTTGCGGGCTCCATCTTATAGTGGTCGATATCCACCATACACATTACTCACAACAGATGCAGTGAGACATTATGTAACCTATAGATAGGTGAACACGCTATAGTGGGAGGTAACATACATCACTATGCTACAGTTGCATAAAGAAAATACAGCCGTGGATCGGCAATTGTCCTCCAGAAAAATTCTAGCTCAATAGAGGTGAGTCCAACTCATACACTGGAATGGATATATAACCAAAATAATAAAAAGGTCTATGTCAGCACGCATAAACTAAGAAAAGGGATCGACAAGAAAAAAGTGCCTTATCTAGATCTCGCTTGGATACAAAAATCATGTTCTATTAGGAATCAAAGAGCCCTTTGAACCTATAACTCATCATTACAGATACTATGAGCCAAAGATAATAATTCATGTACATAGATCCTGTGCGGCACCAAATATCTCATATACTGTTCATCAGATTATTGGTACTATCAATTGCCTTAGGCGCATAAAATGCATACAATTCATACAGTTATTCCACAGAAATTCATCAAACAGAAGCCTATCTTACAAAGCGAAGCTTACAAAAGATACATGCATCATTTGCCTAGGTGGAAACCCATCTCCTCTCCACTGTTCATACCTTTAGGCCATTTTGTAGACAGATCTATAATGTAACGTGATTCTAGCCTACGTAGTCGCCGTAGGCGATCTCCTCCCCTAACATTACTTCTGATGGTATCAAGACCAAAATATTGCAACTTACTACGGTCTCTATTATGTTTCTCGGCAAAATGCCGGGCGACTGGATAAGATGGGTCTGCTTTATCAATCGCTCTTAGGTGTTCCAGGATCCGTAATTTTAGCATATTAATGGTGCTCCCTATGTAGCGCAGGCCGCAAGGGCAGGTCAAGCAATAGACTGCTAGTGGTGTGCTACACGTAATAAATTGCTTGATCCGCAACTTATTACCGGTTTCAGGTACATCAATGAAGAGGACCCTTTTGCTCCCTGCGCAGGCCTTGCATTTTCCACATGGGTAAAAACCACTCATGGTTTTTAAGGTGTTACTCTTCGGAGGAGGTTTCTCTAAGTGGCTGGTTACTAGGTGGTCCCCTAAGGATCTGGCTTTACTGTATATACATACATATATATATATATATATATATATATATATATATATATATATATATATATGTACATATACATATATATATATGCCAGAATTTGAGCCCCACATATATATATATATATATATATATATATATATATATATATATATATATCATCATAGGTTACCCTGTGCACGAAGACGCCACTCCACATTGGAAAGTTTATCCAAACTCTTTAATTTCCAAAAAGGCTTTCACAACCCTGTATTTTGACTTTTATCCCTTACGCGTTTCAGAGCTCCTGCTCTTTCCTCTGAGGGAAGCCAAACAGTCACGGGTCTCTGCAGCTTACACGTGCGTTGATTTGCATCATCTTTTATTGACCCTGGTGTTGCCTTTTGGGATTTGTAGTTCGTGCTGCACCTTCGACTGTTTGCTGGCTATTGTAAAATGTTTTTTGCCCTCCAGTGGGCTTCAGATTATGAAACCGATTTGCATTAATGAAAATCCTTTGTGCCGCTGTTAGGACTTCAAATGGTTTGAAAACCTGCAGACCTTTTCTTTAGGCGGTGCATCTTCCACGGCCAGGCTGCCGTGTATGTATATCATCATAGGTTACCCTGTGCACGAAGACGCCACTCCACATTGGAAAGTTTATCCAAACTCTTTAATTTCCAAAAAGGCTTTCACAACCCTGTATTTTGACTTTTATCCCTTACGCGTTTCAGAGCTCCTGCTCTTTCCTCTGAGGGAAGCCAAACAGTCACGGGTCTCTGCAGCTTACACGTGCGTTGATTTGCATCATCTTTTATTGACCCTGGTGTTGCCTTTTGGGATTTGTAGTTCGTGCTGCACCTTCGACTGTTTGCTGGCTATTGTAAAATGTTTTTTGCCCTCCAGTGGGCTTCAGATTATGAAACCGATTTGCATTAATGAAAATCCTTTGTGCCGCTGTTAGGACTTCAAATGGTTTGAAAACCTGCAGACCTTTTCTTTAGGCGGTGCATCTTCCACGGCCAGGCTGCCGTGTATGTATATCATCATAGGTTACCCTGTGCACGAAGACGCCACTCCACATTGGAAAGTTTATCCAAACTCTTTAATTTCCAAAAAGGCTTTCACAACCCTGTATTTTGACTTTTATCCCTTACGCGTTTCAGAGCTCCTGCTCTTTCCTCTGAGGGAAGCCAAACAGTCACGGGTCTCTGCAGCTTACACGTGCGTTGATTTGCATCATCTTTTATTGACCCTGGTGTTGCCTTTTGGGATTTGTAGTTCGTGCTGCACCTTCGACTGTTTGCTGGCTATTGTAAAATGTTTTTTGCCCTCCAGTGGGCTTCAGATTATGAAACCGATTTGCATTAATGAAAATCCTTTGTGCCGCTGTTAGGACTTCAAATGGTTTGAAAACCTGCAGACCTTTTCTTTAGGCGGTGCATCTTCCACGGCCAGGCTGCCGTGTATGTATATCATCATAGGTTACCCTGTGCACGAAGACGCCACTCCACATTGGAAAGTTTATCCAAACTCTTTAATTTCCAAAAAGGCTTTCACAACCCTGTATTTTGACTTTTATCCCTTACGCGTTTCAGAGCTCCTGCTCTTTCCTCTGAGGGAAGCCAAACAGTCACGGGTCTCTGCAGCTTACACGTGCGTTGATTTGCATCATCTTTTATTGACCCTGGTGTTGCCTTTTGGGATTTGTAGTTCGTGCTGCACCTTCGACTGTTTGCTGGCTATTGTAAAATGTTTTTTGCCCTCCAGTGGGCTTCAGATTATGAAACCGATTTGCATTAATGAAAATCCTTTGTGCCGCTGTTAGGACTTCAAATGGTTTGAAAACCTGCAGACCTTTTCTTTAGGCGGTGCATCTTCCACGGCCAGGCTGCCGTGTATGTATATCATCATAGGTTACCCTGTGCACGAAGACGCCACTCCACATTGGAAAGTTTATCCAAACTCTTTAATTTCCAAAAAGGCTTTCACAACCCTGTATTTTGACTTTTATCCCTTACGCGTTTCAGAGCTCCTGCTCTTTCCTCTGAGGGAAGCCAAACAGTCACGGGTCTCTGCAGCTTACACGTGCGTTGATTTGCATCATCTTTTATTGACCCTGGTGTTGCCTTTTGGGATTTGTAGTTCGTGCTGCACCTTCGACTGTTTGCTGGCTATTGTAAAATGTTTTTTGCCCTCCAGTGGGCTTCAGATTATGAAACCGATTTGCATTAATGAAAATCCTTTGTGCCGCTGTTAGGACTTCAAATGGTTTGAAAACCTGCAGACCTTTTCTTTAGGCGGTGCATCTTCCACGGCCAGGCTGCCGTGTATGTATATCATCATAGGTTACCCTGTGCACGAAGACGCCACTCCACATTGGAAAGTTTATCCAAACTCTTTAATTTCCAAAAAGGCTTTCACAACCCTGTATTTTGACTTTTATCCCTTACGCGTTTCAGAGCTCCTGCTCTTTCCTCTGAGGGAAGCCAAACAGTCACGGGTCTCTGCAGCTTACACGTGCGTTGATTTGCATCATCTTTTATTGACCCTGGTGTTGCCTTTTGGGATTTGTAGTTCGTGCTGCACCTTCGACTGTTTGCTGGCTATTGTAAAATGTTTTTTGCCCTCCAGTGGGCTTCAGATTATGAAACCGATTTGCATTAATGAAAATCCTTTGTGCCGCTGTTAGGACTTCAAATGGTTTGAAAACCTGCAGACCTTTTCTTTAGGCGGTGCATCTTCCACGGCCAGGCTGCCGTGTATGTATATCATCATAGGTTACCCTGTGCACGAAGACGCCACTCCACATTGGAAAGTTTATCCAAACTCTTTAATTTCCAAAAAGGCTTTCACAACCCTGTATTTTGACTTTTATCCCTTACGCGTTTCAGAGCTCCTGCTCTTTCCTCTGAGGGAAGCCAAACAGTCACGGGTCTCTGCAGCTTACACGTGCGTTGATTTGCATCATCTTATATATATATATGAAGTACGTGGCGCTCCAGTAAATTAACCAATGCAGCCAATTCAGCCGATCAGCAGTGCAGGAACCAGCAAGACCCAAAAGTTGGTGCAAATTTATCTTTATTAAATTTTAGCCCAGCACCAGTCCGCCATGACGCGTTTCGGCTAGAGATAGCCTTGATCACATGATATATATATCTTTGCCACTCCACTCCACAAGCAAGATGCAGGCGTTCTCTCCTCTCGAAAAGAAACGTGGAGCACAGACCCAAGTAAGTTTTAAAATTTGCTGGTTTATTGAGCTGTAACTCAGTCGGCCATTATGCGTTTCGGTACTGACGTACCTTGATCACATGACATATATATATATATATATACATATACATATATATATATATATATATATATATATATATGCCAGAATTTGAGCCCCACATATATAATATTGGGCTCAATTTTGAAAAGTGGTCCTTAACATGAGTTCCTCTGAAGGACAAGGATGTTTTATTTCCATTTGCGTAATTTGCACAAAATAGAGCGAATTTGCACAGAATGTATGAATTGTATATTTTTAAATCATGATTTTAACATGAAATATACGGACTCATTTTATTCTTTTAATTGATTGTACACTTTAATCAATTCAATCAATGGGAACAAACATGAGAGGGATAGGAGGACAGAGAGTTTACGTTTGTGAAAAGGAGCAATAATTTCCTTGAAATGTTTATCTCTTACTTGTACATGTTGTATTTTAAATTTATATGGACCATGTTTAATCAATTGGAATTTTACATTTGATATGTGATGTATTCATTCCTGGACCAGGCTGAAGTCTGTTTTTTATGTCCACAGGCTGAGGGGTCAGCTGATGATGTACTTGCACTTTAAAATGATTGGTGAAATGCCGGACCATGTCATGTGATCAAGGGGCTGAGGTCCCGAAACGCGTCATGGCGGCGTGTTTTTCTGCACGAAGGATGAAATAAATAATTTTTGCAAAATATCCATTTGGGTCCGGTTTCGTTGGTGTTCTGGAGCTGTTTTCGGGGCATAACGGAGTTCGTGTCATATATATATATATATATATATATGTGTGTATATATATATATATATATGTGTATATGGGAGTGAGCTGCCTCTCACTACGAGCTGCGAAAGCGTAGTCTCTGAGGAAGGTCGTGGAAACAACCGAAATGCAATAGACAGAAAGACAGCATGCCGAATGAAAAATACATTTTAAACCAGGAGGAGTAGCGGCTCATTTTCTCTTTCCTTGAGAAGTTGTTGCAATCTATATGTGGCTGGTCCTGCCCAAGAGCCACGCACCGCCCATTAAGAGCGCTATCAAGAACCCGAAAGCGGACCATATCGTTGGAAGTGGAAACACAATAGGGGGCTTGGGTGCCGCCATAGACTGGACTGTGGTTGGGTCCCAGGAGGAGTGAAAAGGACTCTATCCCTGGTTCCCGGATCGGCAAGAAAATCATTGCGGAAAACAACATTAGAGGGGACTGTTCACTACATAGACCAGCATGCAGTGGAACCGCCTGACTCGGCATCCACCAGATGGCATAAATTAAGAATTGAACATTAAAGCTACGGTCGAGATGGGAGTGAGCTGCCTCTTACTACGAGCTGCGAAAGCGCCGTCTCTGAGGAAGGTCGTGGAAACGACCGAAATGCATTAGACAGAAAGACAGCATGCCGAATGAAAAATAAATTTTCAACCGGGAGGAGTAGCGGCTCATTTTCTCTTTTCTTGAGAAGTTGTTGCAATCTATATGTGGCTGGTCCTGCCCAAGAGCCACGCACCGCCCATTAAGAGCGCCATCAAGAACCTGAAAGCGGACTATATCGTTGGAAGTGGAAACACAATAGGGGGCTTGGATGCCGCCATAGACTGGACTGTGGTTGGGTCCCGGGAGGAGTGAAAAGGACTCTATCCCTGGTTCCCGGATCGGCAAGAAAATCATCGCGGAAAACAACATTAGAGGGGACTGTTCACTACATAGACCAGCATGCAGTGGAACCACCTGACTCGGCATCCCCCAGGTGGCATAAATTAACAATTGAACATTAAAGCTACGGTCGAGATGGGAGTGAGCTGCCTCTCACTACGAGCTGCGAAAGCGTTGTCTCTGAGGAAGGTCGTGGAAACGACCGAAATGCATTAGACAGAAAGACAGCATGCCGAATGAAAAATAAATTTTAAACCGGGAGGAGTAGCGGCTCATTTTCTCTTTCCTTGAGAAGTTGTTGTAATCTATATGTGGCTGGTCCTGCCCAAGAGCCACGCACCACCCATTAAGAGCGCCATCAAGAACCCGAAAGCGGACCATATCGTTGGAAGTGGAAACACAATAGGGGGCTTGGGTGCCGCCATAGACCGGACTGTGGTTGGGTCCCGGGAGGAGGAGAATATTGGAGGTGTTTTTTCCAAATTTACAAGCTCTACATGTAGAGCAACATTTAAATCCCGGCCGGGATTTCAACCAATCCTCTTGTCTAGCAAGTTTAGGGAATTCATGACTGATCTGGGTTTTAAAGGAGGGTCCCCTCCGATAAGTAACGACAGGGTTGTCTGGAAGCATGGGGGCCAGAACCAAGTCTGTTTTTAAAACAGGCCAGCGCTGTTTTATGATGGATTTAATTTGTCTGGCCTGTTTGCTATACCCGGTGATTAACCTGGGAGTTTGTTCATCCCTTGAATCAGTTGTTGATGTTGATTCACTATTGGTGAACAAAGACTCACGGGTTCTAGCATTGGTTTTCTGGATGGCAGTTTTCAGGACTGACTCTTTATATCCCCTACATCTGAATCTATCAAGGGCTTCATTTGTACAGACTTCTAAATCTTGATCAGTACTGCAGATTCTTTTTAACCTAAGCAACTCCTCAAATGGAATATTGTCTATGGTGTGTCGAGGATGAGCACTGCTGGCGTGCAAGATGTTATTGCCAGCAGTGTTCTTTCTATGAAGTTTAGTTACAAGACGACCATCTTTTACATATATTTTTACATCTAAGAATTCAGCTTCATTTGCACTTACAATGGAAGTGAATCTTAAATTTTCCTGATTTTCATTGATGCATACAAGGAAATCGTTGACACTTTCCAAATTTCCTCTCCACAAAATAAAAACATCGTCTATAAAACGCATCCACTGTATGACATGTTTTTTGTACATCGCGCCATGGGTGCGCAGGAGGACCTGTTCCTCCCACCAGCCTACGTGCAAGAACGCATAGCTAGGGGAGAAACAGGCCCCCATCGCTACACCTCGTTTTTGTATGTAGATATTGTTACCAAATAAAAAGAAATTATTGTTCAAACACCAACCAGTAAGTTCTAAAATCATCTTGTTATGCATATAGCATTTCACAGGTCTCTTCCCAAGGAAATGTTCCAATGCTGTCAAACCAGTAGTCTGCACAATGCTGGTGTAGAGCGATTCAATGTCTAAAGTGATCAGTAGTAGATCATCACTCCATGGAATATCCTTGATTTTGGCAATGAAGTCTCCTGTGTCTCTTATATATGTTGGTAATTCCTTCACTAAATCCTGTAGGAAGTAATCAATGTATTCGGTAACATGTTCTACCATTCCACCAATGGCCGAGATGATGGGTCGACCCGGTACTGGCGTCACTTGTTTATGTACTTTTGGGAGGAGGTAAAGTTTGGGTATTATGGGAAATTCCACATAGAGGAAGTCAAATTCTTGTTTTGAGATCATGCTCTCCCTCTTCCACTTGTGGAGCAATTTTAACAGTGATTCCTTGGCCAGATTATAATCCTTGCCTGTGGATTTAGTGTAGCAATATATATATATATATATATATATATATATATATATATATATATATATATATATATATATATATATATATATATATACATATATATATATATATATATATATATATATATATATATATATATATATATATATACATACACTAGCAGCCCGCCCCAGCGTTGCCTGGGGCAGAAAGGGGCTGGGGGCAGTACACCCGCTCCCGCCCCGACCCCCTCCCACACCGACTCCCTCCCGCCCGGACTCACTCGCGCCCCCCTCCCGCCCAGACTCACTTGCGCCCCCCTCCCGCCCAGACTCACTCGCGCCCCCCTCCCGCCCAGATTCACTCGCGCCCCCCTCCCGCCCAGACTCACTCGCGCCCCCCTGTTATACGGCTGCTTTATCGAACCTGCCAAGAGAATGCTCCACCACATGACAAGACACACTGCACAATCCCTCCCGCCCAGACTCACTCGCGACCCCCTCCCGCCCCGACATTTTCATTTACTGCTGCCTCCTTACCTGTGCCGCCTCCTTACTGCACAGCCGCGCTCGTCACTGCACCGCCCTCCTCCTTGTCGTCATCACGCACGTCGCGTCGTGCCCAGCGCTAGGTCCCGGCCGGCGCTACTTTCAGGGGACTACTTTGTTTTGTAAATGTATTTTTTTATTTTGCTTTTTTTTAAATTTATATAGCCTATGTCCATCTACACACCCTGACATTTTCAAAGATGTATCGGGTGTGTAGATTGGCGCTGTGGTTTCCGAGATTACCTTGCCAAAAGGTGCATGTTCTCTCTTTATAATAGTAGTATAGATATATATAAGATCCAACTTGTCTCCAAA
This sequence comes from Lissotriton vulgaris, assembly GCF_964263255.1. NCBI lineage: Eukaryota > Metazoa > Chordata > Amphibia > Caudata > Salamandridae > Lissotriton > Lissotriton vulgaris. Next base: position 1,869,967,477 of record NC_141687.1, on the reverse strand, counting down.
GTGCCTCGAGCACAGACAGGTACGCAGACAGCAAAGATACGCCAGAGTCGGACTTGTACTTCGTGAATGCTTTATTTAGTGCATAAAAAGGTGCATGTCATCAGACGCGTTTCGGGCACGTCCGTGCCCTTGCTCACTGATACCTAACGGTAAAACAGCACTGTAATTTAAAAGAAGAATCACCTGTGTATTACGCGCCAACCAGTAATCAAACATGGCCACAGAAATAGGACTACACAATACATATGTCAGATAGAACCTGACTAGGGCAGGCGCCATTTTAAAGTGCGTATAGTGCAGAGTTTCGACATCGGTGATGAACAAATGGTAAACAAACAATCACGTTAAGAACATAGTTGATTATTGTAGACATTGATAAATACTATTTAAAGTGCTTATGTGCAGATTGCAAATCAAAAATGCTAAAATGACAACATTTAAACAGTAATCGATGGCATATGTTCAGCTCAAAGAATCGTGTGTCCAAGGCATGCTTAAATGCATGATTATTGCGCCATATATCCTTTCCCTCTATTGCCTGTACAAATACATTAATTTGGGAAAGATGATTGGACCAAGCCTCAAATAGGCTAAACATACTGTGCTGTTAAGAAATGACTGACACTTTGTATAATGAACACATTGCCAGCGTGCAAATCGCAAGTTCATAATTAGAATAGCATGTATATCAAAATCATTATACAACATTCGATTATGTGAGCTAAAAGCGAATTGATACCATTGGAAAACATACCCAAATGTGTGCAGATGCAAACGCATCTATTAAATACATTGACTGTACCAATACATGATGTTCAAAACTGACCCTTAGGTACATTAAAACTATAAATAGCATTATAAGGCACCCCTCTACCTGATGGTTCTATCTTATGAACATCAAATAGTCTACACCCTCACCATTACGGTGTTCCTAATGGGTGATCTGGGCATGGTTATATGTTACACATTTGGGCGATACAGGAATACTGATCCTAAAATACTGATGACAATGCTAAAACTGGTGTTTAAAGTGCATAAAATTTAAAAAACATGTGCTAAAGTGCTCAGAATCCTTATATCAAAGGTAGAAAATTATGTCATATATGCCAGAAGGGAAGTCAGGAATACAAAGTTAGATACATGTTGGAATCGTACGTAAGTTACTGAGAGCCCTCAGTCTATCCTGACTTTAAAAAAGGTGCCACGAGATTGTCGTACCACATTGAGTTGGGACTGTTTACAAGAAGTTGCGTAGATCTTCCCCCATGTTGAGGCCTCCTGGGGTCTTACTGTTAAGTTGGATGATGTATCTGGACTCTAGTTGTCTCAAAGTCTTTTAATTATCACCTCCTTTCTTATTGGGAACAACTGCATCTATCACGAAATATTTCAGGTGTGATACATCTTTACCGTGAGTAGTTTGGAAATGCCGTGCTACAGGGTAGCTCTGGTCAGCATTAACTATCGCACGTAAATGCTGCAAGATGCGTACATGGACTGCCAACTTGGTGCTGCCCACATACACAAGATTGCAACTACACCGTAGTACGTATACCGCCAGTTCTGTGCGGCAAGTGAAGTGTCCTTAGATGGCAATCTGGGTATATATATATATTCTCAAACCAATCCTCCAGCGTCAGAAGAAAAGGACGGACACTCCGGAAAGTTAGCAGATATATAATTTATTGCTGCAGAAAGCAATGCGTTTCAGCATAAGCCTTGGTCACGCTGAAGACATTAACTCAATCAGATTCATTTATAGCCCCACTTCCAGTTTCATAGAAAGAGGACTACTAACACCAAATAGTGAACAACAACAGCCGACATTTTTGCATGGTACACAATTCATTCAATAAAGATGTCAATTAAATATGGCTCATCCACTCTACTAAGGTATGTTATTCAGCCATTTCATACTAATATCTGGGAACAGCGAGATACATAATAACATGTCGAAAAATACCATAATCTCATAAAATCTGTCCAAATAATCCTCAGATAAAAAACTCAATGTTTAAATAACAACATTTTTATAACAAAATGTTATGCGCTGAACTAATCCACCTATTTCTTGATCCATCCTCACTTACTGGATCAACACCAACTAGGATTACAAGCCATCAGACACTTTCTTAAATCTCGTTCAATTTCATTATTTTTTCATTCAGAGATTATTTTGGACATGATTGTGTTTTGTTTATGTAACAACTTTTTTCTGTTTGATGATGTAATCTATCGGCAGTCACAGGGCATGGCAATGGGCACCTGCTTCGCCCCCATTTACGCTAATTTATTCATGGGCTGGTGGGAGGAGCAGGTGGCTGCCCAGTTGGAGGAACTGTGTCCTGTGGCTGCGATTTATAGATGACATCTTTTTAATTTGGAATGGAGATTCCGATTCTGCAAGAGCTTTTATTAACAAGCTCAATGACAAAGTTTACAACTTGGCATTCACTGAACACACCAGTAAAGACAAAATTGAATTTCTTGATGTGGTTGTGGAGATAAAAGAACAAAGGATCCATACACACTAATTCCGCAAAAAGATTGCGGGGAACAGTATTCTCAAGGCCTCGATCTCCTATCCTCTGAAACTGATATACAGCATACCTTATGGCGAGCTGCTTTGCGCTAAGCGCAATTGCAGCTCAGATGCAATTACAACAAAGAAAAGGAGATTATCCCAACGGTTTAGAGAGAGAGGTTATAGTCGCAAGACTATACAAGAGGCCTGTAACAGGGTAGATACAGTCACTCGGAATCAACTTCTAAACCCAGTGAGAGACCCTGAAAAACCAAATACTTTGAGGTTTATTACAACCTTTTCTGGCCAGGCACATGACATTCGTCAGGTATTACAGAAGCACTGGCATTTGTTACTGACTGATAGTCACCTACACAAACACTTGAAAAGCACCCCCAAATGACGTTTAAGAAAAGTAAATCTTTGAAAGATGAATTGAGTCCTAATTTAGTCACGAAGGCCAACAAATGCAGTAGTAGCACCCGGTCTGGTTTCTATTGCTGCAGGAAGTGTAAGGCCTGCAGCAACAGTGTTGATTGCTCCACACTTACAATATCAAGTATGAGTGGGGAGTTGGAGATCAGAAAGAGCCTTACTTGTACCACCACACATTGTATATATGACCTGATTTGCCCGTGCAACATGGCATATATAGGGAGCACTATCCGCTGTGCAAAAAAGCGAGTACTGGAACATAATAACACTTCTTTGACCATCATTTTCAGAATGAGAAGTTGTTGCATATGGTGGTCTTAGATACTATCAAAACAAATGTGCGAGGTGGAAACAGGGTGCTCCTTTTGCGACAATTGGAGTCTAGGTATATTGTAAATTTGGGTACTATGAGCCCAATGGGATTGAATTCAAGTGAGGAGTTGGCAGTCCACTTGCACGATTAATGTATGATATGTGTGTATAGGACTTGTGGTTGCTTGGCAGTATATACCGTTTTTAACTGGTTTTTAATTATTCCTATTTCTGTATTTTTTGCAGGTGGGGGTTATCACTTATCTCAGCCATTTCATCAAAGTTGTGATACAGGATTGTGTTTCAGTAATTTAGCCCACTTGGGCGAGATACTAAGAATAGAATCATTCTTGGTCTAAAAAAAATTATTGGTTTAGCCCACTATGGCAAGACTTTAAGAATAGAATTAATCTTTTTTGTCAACTTTATTTATGGCTCGCATTGAGATATTTTTCTATATAATCCTCATAAGTGCTATGTGCTTATTAATCTTGCATGTTAACTGGAATCATGTATAATTTGGTTGTGCTTATCTGTCAAAACTGCACACATGTGACTTGCATTATGAAGTATCCACTTGGATGGCATTTGGTGTGCATCTTGAAAGAAACTACACGCATGAGCAAATTTGTCGGATACCAATAAATTAAGCCGAATATCCTGCCTTGATCCAGGAAGTGAGGATGGATGGAGAAATAGGTGGATTAGTTCTGCGCATAAAATGTTGTTATAATTTTTTTTTTGTTATTTAAACATTGAGTTTTTTTATTCTGAGGATTATTTGGACAGATATGAGATTATGGTATTTTTCGACATTTTATCATGTATCTCGCTGTTCGCAGATATTAGTATGAAATGACTGAATAACATACCTCAGGAGAGTGGATGAGCCATATTTAATTGACAAATCTTTATTGAATTAATTGTGTACCATGCAAAAATGGCGTCTGTTGTTGTTCACTATTTGGTGTTAGTAGTCCTCTTTCTATGAAACTGGAAGTGGGGCTTTAAATGAATCTGATTGAGTTAATGTCTTCAGCGTGACCAAGGCTTATGCTGAAACGCGTTGCTTTCTACAGCAATAAATTATATATCTGCTAACTTTCCGGAGTGTCTGTCCTTTTCTTCTGACGCTGGAGGATTGCTTTGAGAGTGTTTCGAGGTTACCGTTAACCCATGGACGGACCGCCCCGCTGACTGCCTCCCTCTTTCACCGGGATTTATGCTCTGTATATATATATATATATATATATATATATATATATATATATATATATATATATATATATATATATATATATATATATATATATATATATATATATATATATATATGACACCTACATATAATGAACAAATAAATTTGTATTTGTTTGCCTAAGTTTCATAATGACTAGTGCTGTGTGAATTTGCATAATTTTACTTACGCAGGATATATGTATGCTCAGTTTACATAACAATTAGAAGCTTATTTGTATTTCCCATAGCTATTGACCTCACACAAAAAAATCTGTAATCCCCAAAACTTTTATTTTATTTATCTTTATTTTTGGGGCTGTCTGTCCGCGTCCATCAAAATTCATAACCTCGTGGAATAAAATGTTTCAATATACTTGCAGCACAAGTATTACAACTCAACTCTGCAACAAATACATATGCCAGAAAAAGAAATATAACCCCAGTTGTACAAAAAATTACATGATTGCTTCATGGAAGTCATTTAGGGCTCACCAGGGGTCACAGCTGCGACACCTATTTACCCTCTTGCGACCCCTGGCACTGCCTTTACGACCACTTGCCTCAGAGGTGGAAAATCACTGCCAGAAAAAACAGGACAGCTCGCACACATGGATGTTGGTTGGGTCTCCAGTTTCCGTGAATTCTGTCAATTTGTTTATTACACTAAGAGTGAATAATGACATATTATTCACTCTTAGTGTAAAAAAGAAGGGAATGCAATTAGCTGGAATATGATCCTGCCTGGCAGCTGCGGTAAGTAAAAAATGCTTTAAAATGTTTGTTGCGTGTATGTGTTTGTTGGTGAAACTGTGTTTATATGTGATAGAATGTATGTATGTATGTGTGTGTATGTATAAAAATGTGTATTTGAGGGAAATAGCGTGTTGTCACTTCTGCTACCCCAGCCATCTTGGTGAATTGAAGTTCATGGATACAGGTAATGAAAAAACTCTGCGAAATATAGATAAATAATAAAAGGAGTTCTACTCATGCAATTATAATTGTGTAATAAAATGTATGCATAGTCCTAAAAATAATATTGAAGGTAACTCATGTTGTATGGAAAAGTGATTCCCGTGCAATCTCTGCAGCACATATAGCCAGTCTCAGAAGAAAGTCTGCCTTATTTATCAGTATGCACATGTAATATTTTTATGTATATTTATTTTTCTAATTAAAATCATTCTCAAATTGTTTAGTTTCAGTCTTTGCCATTTGTACTGGGTTAATAGAACATTCAAACGCACAAGCACTTCAATCCAATAGGGACTATTACTTATTCTTGTAACCTTAATATTGACCTTTTTCACCAGCTAGAACATTGTCCCACTTGTGAAAATGATCCTTCTAAAGTGACTGATTGCGAGTGCTCCGGATTGAGTATCTATATTTCTTGCACCTCGTAAAATCCGATCCCTCGGGGTCTGGAACTACCGGATGTGGGAAAACGCACATATAACACGATTCTGCCAGTAACATAGAGAATGTTATGCAGATTTTATAGCATTTGACATGAAAACCCTCATGTGCAGGTATCTTCAGGCCATTTTTTCCCCAGTAGAATGTGGCAGGTTAGAACTGAAACAAAGTACCTGGTGAGCAATGCTTTGGAATTGAGAATTACATAAAAACGTTAAATGTCGATCCATGCACCACAAGTAGTTTACGCCGGGCTTGGAAGATAAGAGGCCACTCGTAATAAGTAAGATTATTGTGGCCATGTGCCTTATTTTTTTAACAACTTTGAATTTTATTGCCTATTTTCTGCTCAATGTCAATATATATATATATGTATATATATATATATATATATATATATATATATATATATATATATATATATATATATATATATATATATATATATATATATATATATATATATACATATATATATATACATACATATATATATATATATATATATATATAAAAAATATATGTGACCCTTAAAAAGTACAGAGTCTCTGCTCCCAACTAGGGCATTCAAGTATATTTTTTATTGTAACCAAATTCAGCGCTATGTACTCCCTTCGGAAAGGTGGGAGCGTACTCTTTTCTCAAGGCGCCTTAAACAAAGAAAACAGCACAACTTACTTATGACCAAGTTCATGGGCAATGGTAAAAGCCAGATTCAACCCGTTGTCTTCTGCAAGGACACACTTCCTTTTTGCACTGCACACGCCACCAAGGTAGGCAATTCCTAGCAGGAAATAAGAGAAAGGTAACATGAATACAAAATATAGTGATTTGGCAAAAATAATTTAAAAGAAAAGGCACCGTAAAGAAAAAGAAAAACGCCCACAGAGTTGGCTCATTACCCCTGCAGCATAGCTTTAACAGATGTTAACTTGCACCTTTCACAGTCAAAGCAACCAACCCGTGCCAAAGTAGCTGGCAATGGCGAGAATATGAGCTTGATTTAGGAAAACATTTTCAGCTGTATTTAGGATTACAGCCTAAAATGTGTTAATGTATGCCTCCGAGGAATTCACAGAAGCACTGCTTGCAGGTGTAAAGAGCTTTACTACTGTGCAATTCTCTGCCACCAGTATGTGGAATTAAACATTAGTATGCCCATGCAACAGCGGGGAGTGAGCAGAAAAAGGTGCGATTTGCCATACAAGTACACCCACTTGTTGACCTCCTTCCCATCCTGAACATGCTCATGGTATTACTCTAACAAAGGGCTATAGTAACTCCCCACTCAGGGTGGGAAAGGGGACGGATCACTTCCAGATTTAGAGGGGATGCAGGTAACCCTCCCCATGGAGAAAAAAAAAAATTGAGTTTGTAAACAAGACCGCATTTCTAAAGCATTAATTGTACGCTTACATACAATGTATGCATTGGAAGAACTCAGAGTAGTAATATCTAAAACTACCCTTGGTGGACCTTTACAGGCGTACTACTGGGAATGCTTATGAATTGCAGAAAAGTTTAAAAGTACATTCCAACCTAAATTTAAACCCTCCCTTTTGTACATTTAGTGATTATTCTAATGAGGCCCTATAGCAAACGAGATGATAATAAAAAGACTAAAGTATTCATTTATATTTTTAGATTTTGTAAAGACAATCAACGAAAGTAAAATGAAACTTTGAGAAGTTTTGTATCAGAGTGAACTTGATTCACAAATATGTTCTATCAGTAGGTGGGACTTGCGTGTAGATTTCCAGGAGTAAGTCACAACCACGCACAGTGAAGACCTTGGTTATTGTCTATGGGATCATTGGGGGAGTTCCCAACCGGCCACTGTCCCTGAAAGTTAAAGATAGTGGCTGACAGTGCAATCTAACAGGAATGCTATTCCTCATAATGGCTTTTCACACAGTTTCAGACGTCCCTCGCCTGTGTGGGTCACCTAAAACCCTGGGCAGAGACTCCTAAAACACGATTTTGGCACGGTAAGCAAAGACAAGAGTGCATGTTTTTAAACAGACATAAAGATTGTCGATAGCTGTATGCACTGTTTTGGAGGGGTACTAACATTGCACACTAAAAGTCCCCCATGATGCTCGTCTCCTCCGCGCTATGCTGCTGCAACATTCTCTCTGGAGAGCTTCACCTATAGACTGACAGAAGGTCAGCACACTTTGAGTAGTTAGTCGCTATGATACATATTAGCACAATGAAGAGTACAAAAAGTTAAATGTATCTGAAGTGAGTGGGAAATCATTAGGATACAATACAAAACATTTCTAAAGCGCGTGGCTGCCTCACAAGGTGTCCAGGAGCTGGCGGAAGGATCGCAACTATGTCAGAATTAGAGGTGGGCATAGAATTCCGCTTTGCCGGTGGAGTTTGTGGAGTTTTGCCCACTCCACGCTCCACGTGGAGCGCGGAGTTCCGCAAAACTCCATGAAGTGACGTGGAGCGGAGATTTTTCTCACTTGTGCTCGACATTGGCGAGCGCAAGTGAGAAAATCATGTGCTAGATCTCCTCCTGGTGAGATTTCGCAACACAGGTGGTCGTGACAGGTCACAAACTCTCGCACTGAGAAATCTGCTGCTTGCATTGAGGAAGCTTCCGTTTGAGTAGAATATCTATTCGAGCAGTAGAAAGAAGCAGTGACATCTGGCGTGACGCGGAGTGCCGTCTGAGGTGATTTTACAGCATAGGACAAACTCCCAGTGCTAAAAATCAGTGCAAGCAGCGCTACTTTCCACACTCTGCCTGTCGCGGAACTCTGCAGAGCACAGCAGAGTTTTTCAGCACTTTGCGGAGTTCCGCAGAGCAGAACTCCGCCCAGGCCTAGTCAGAACACAAGAACCAGAGTTAGGAAGTAATTAATGAAGAGTTGAAGAGAAGCGTTTTCAGTCCTTTTCTATAAGTCATTTCAGAAGGACAGCTTTTCAAAGCCAGAGGCAGTGCATTTCCAAGTTTGGCAGTCAAGAAAGCAAAGGAACAGACTCCACTTCTGGCCTTATATATGTGGGTAATTTGAAACAGTCTGAGGTTGTTAGAACACAATGAGCGGACCTGAAAGGACAATTTAAACCAGCACCTACGATGAGGAGGTCCCTTTTGGTTGAAGATTCTAAAGACATGAGTAAGGGCCTTGAAGTGGATCCTTCTCTTGATCAGTAGCCAATGAAGCCGGCGCAAATGAATTGATATTGAAACTCAGGAAGGGATTTTAAGGATCAAACAGTCAGCATCATTTTGAATAATTTGGAGCCGCTGTATTAGAAAAATTGGAAGCCTGAAGTACAAACTGTTAGAGTAATCCAGTTTGAAGGTGATCAAAGCATGAACAACTGTTTTTGGGTGCTTTAAGGGAATAAGGTGCAGCATGCGTCGCAAGGATCTCAGGGTCAGAAGCAAGGACCCGACAATGCTTTATTCTGAGGCGCTAAAGTGAGCGCCAAATCAAATTTGACTCCAAGGTTCCTTACCAAAGAGAAAGAGCAGATGAGAGAGCCCATCTCTGATGGCCACCAGAGGTTATGATCTGGGATAGATTTATCACCAAAAATAAGAATCTCAGTTTTGTCGGAGTTCAATTTTACAAAACTGGTATTCATCCAGTCCAATACAGATCTGAGGCAGGAATCACAAGAACTTAGAGAGGAGGGAGTGTTTTCATGAAATGCCAGGAGAAGTTGAGTGTCGTCCGCATAGGAAACTATTCTCACTCCCAAGGACTCAACAATATTAGCCAGAGGTGAAATATATACATTAAAAAGGGTAGGGCTAAGAGCCAAACCCTGAGGAACTCTGCAATCTAAAGGTTTTGTGGCAAAGGGGAAAGAGGGGAGAAAAACTGTTTTTGTACGGTTGCTGATGAAAGATTTAAACCATAAAAGTGTGTGAATAGTAATACACATAATTTCCAGCCTCTCAAGCAAAATAGCATGAGAGAACATATCAAACACTGCAGAAAGATCCAACAGCATTCCCATAACCGGGGAGTTTAAATTAAGATTAATGTTGATATATTCAGAGACCTCAAGAAGAGCGGTCTCAGTGCTATACCCACAGCGAAAATCTGATTGAGAAGCATGAATTAGATGATTTTCTTCCAAAACATGTGTAAGAGGTCTATTCACATTTTTTTTACCAGCTTTGCCATAACGAGAAAAAGCGAGATGGGCCTAAAATTACTTTGAATCTTGTATAAGAAGAGGGCCTCTTGATTAGAGGGAGTAAGAGTGCCTGCTTCCACCCAGAGGGAACTACTGCCTGAGCAAGGGAATCATTAAGTAGGCTGATCATTTTGGGATTTACAGCGGAAACTGCCATTTTGAGAATGGCTCGGGACAGGGATCGAGTGGAAATCCCAACTTACATTTGACAAGTTCCCTGGAAGATCCTTCAAGTGGAATGGGGCAAAACAGGACAGTAAGGGAGCAGAAGAGGAAAGGGAGGTGGATCTCAGAGAAGTGGAAGAAGGTTTTGGAAAAAAATCATAAATAGCTTGAATCTTATTATGAAAAAAATCTGAGAGACCTTTGCAAAGTTCCATCGAGGGAGTAAGAGTATTTTTAGTCGCCTTAGGTGAGAGAAAGATACTAACCACCTAAAACAGTATATTCCAAGGAACACTGAGATTTAATAATTCAATTGTATAATAGTATGAGTTGGGGGAAGCAGGGAGATGTGGTCAGAGGTGGACTGATGTATAGGGAAACAGGCAGATTTCCACAGAGGCTGAGTCCTCTAGAAGGCCTTCAGATCTCCACCTGATATTGCACTTCCTCCGCCAGATCTTCCCAGCTTATGAAGAAAAGGCCTGCCTTTGGACAAGCCTGAGAATGGTAAGGCCTAGTCTCACTTTCAGCTCCTGAGGAGCATCCATGGCAGGAGGCACCCATCCTGGCCCTCAGCAGAGCTACTTCGAGCTCCCTGGGAGTCAGCAGAGACGTCTCAAGGCATTGGCAAAGTGGGCTCTGGCCCAGGGCCCCAGCCTTTCAATGGGCCTCCTGATAGAGCCAGCTCAGTTCTGCAGAGAGTCCTGCTCTGATGACGATAAATAATTATTAAACAGATTGTTTTAAATACCATTTCCCTTTAATTTATTTTTAATGTTTGTAATGTGCGAGAGTCTATTACAGATATTTTGCAGAGAACTGTTGTTTTTACGTTTCATGTCACATCCATAAAAAGGTTTCTTAAAGGTCAAAGCAGGACCGCACATATGAGAGATGGGTGGGTGGCAAAGAGATTATTTGCAGTAATATCAGTGAGCTGCTGCTGTGTCACAATATTGAAAACATGTCATTTGATGTAAAAACCATTTAGAATTTGGACGAGTGCACCAGTAGCCTGGCCAAAGAGGGCATGAAACAGTTGTCCCGAACAGGGGCCCTAAAATACGTTTGGCCCAGGGCCCCCCAAAATCCTTAAAATGTCCTTGGGAGTCAGACACTATTTCAGTGGTTCAGGGCTGGAAATACCACTGAAGCTCTGATACAATGTGTGCCTCAGGCGGACAGTAGCAAGAAAAAGCACCTGGATGCAGCTGAACAATATCTCTACTTGAGATATTGAAGTCATACCCCTATTTCTTCACACTGACGGCTACGTCTTTACGTTGCAGAGAGTAGTCTGATGAACTTTAACCCCTTGGCTGCGGGGTGTTTTCCCCCCGCTGTGCGGGGGGAGGGGGGCCGCGTGCGGTCCCGCTGTGCTGTTGACGAGCTTGGCTCGTCATGAGGCACAGCGGAGCTGCCATCGTGACGAGCTGAGCTCGTCACACCACACCCATTTTTAGAACGTTCAGCACAGCAGGGAAATTATCCCCGCGTGCGAACGTTCCAACAGCTGTGACGAGCTCAGCTCAACATGAGGGCAGCTCAACCGTCCCTCGTGACGAGCTGAGCTCGTCAACAGCACACAAGGGGTTAACCATATTTTATCTTATCAATCCAAATTAAGGTGAATGCCCATCAAGCTAAGTAGCTATGTTTAAAACAGACTCAGCCCCTAAATGCACAGAGATGAATATGGCCTACAAAATCACGAAAAATAATAATATCTTGACACTTTGTGAGGAGCTGGTCATTGAAAGGTCAGCAATATGATTGGAGTTAAATCACTGGCCAACTAATGAAAATTGGAAGGTAACTTACAGGACGAGCGCCTACTGAATTTCTACCACAGCCTTCTAAATTTTGGAGGATGCTAAAGGCCTAATCTGGTATCCTGTGGCAAACAGGAGACATTATGGTGCCATGAACAGGAGAGAAGCATTGTCCACGTGTGAAGTAGAAGGAGTCCATTTAGATTGGCCTGCATGAATTCACACAGTAGATTTGTCCTGACCAGTAGAGTTGCCATTTATAATAATATGCGTCTTGAAAACGGACATGAAGCTAGAACTGGAAAGTGCTGCTCCTTCATATAACAGCTATGTGAAGAGTTTTGAATATTTACAGTATTTTTTGTATTAAGTGTTTGTTTATGCACTGCTTTGAAAGTGATTTTCTGACTGCGCTTAACAGTCAATATAGAGCATACTATTTTGTCTCTCTGTCCTTGATAGTGTGAGGGCACAGTACATTCCATGTTCAAGTCATGAAATTACTTCAATTCTAGAGGTTTTCTGCAAGTCGCATCGGTACATAGTTCTTTGTGAAGTCTGTTAGAGACTTGTCAGCACCCACAATTATACTGTTATCCTGTTTCGTACATTGGGTGCAAATTCACTTAACATGTTTCTAACAACTCGGCCTTAAGAAATATTTCCACTATGTATTTATATAAATTCCCTAATTTCTGATAACAGACACCTATAAACTTTTAATGGTGAACCACTTCTCATGACGTCATAAGTTACTGTTGTGTCATTAGACAAAGGTTACTTTAAATGGTACCTTCAATAAAGAAAATAGTTTTTTCAGATACTATAAATAAGTCTGTGGAAGAGAAGGTGTTATGTGAGGATGAAACTAGTGTATGCTGCTTATTGATATGATGCATCACATACTACAGATATCCATTGTTTCCAACTCACTCGCATACTTCATCATCATGCTAACAAAGATCTAATCTCCTTCACTGTAATAATTACACCTTCAGTGACATTAAGAGTACCTGGGATATTCCACATTTTTTAAAAGCAGTACTCCTGGAACTAGGTTTGCCCAGCTAAGCTGAGCCGTCATTGTTCTAACTAGGGCATGCTTCATCATGTGTCAGTATTTTGTTCACTTGATCATAATATTGATGAAAGCAAAAAGAGAGGATGAAAAGATTAGGGAAATAACCTCATAGAGTTAGGATCACACAGAGTTAATGTTCAAAGATGACACTTTGATCCTTTTGTCACATTACAGATGCCCTATTGAAAGACTGCTCGAGTTCCTTGAAAACCTTGAGACTGTCTAGAAACAAGGTGAACTGGATAAATCATGAATCTCACCGTCTCTAAAAGGCTACAGGACTCATCTTAACCAAAATCAACGAACACAGATGGCAGAGAATTAAAATATATGAAGATACCAATTGCCTCCCTCCTGATCCAAAAATCCTTTAATGCTGAAGTTACTAGCTGTTTTAAATCTAGGTGTAAAAAAAATCTGTGTTTAACCTCTTCGATGCGTCGGACGGCCCGTGGCCATCCGACATCACGGTGCTCATGTACGTCAGACGGCCGGGGTCGTCCGAACTGCGCATGCGTCAAATTCTGCCGCGGTGCGGCAGTATTTACGCCGCGTCGAAGAGGTTAAATTAATTTTGTTCTACATTTCCATAGATAATTCGAGCACTCTCAATGTTTATATCAGACACATCTTCGATACAGCAAATTAGAATGATACTAAATTATACCAGTATTAATACTGGAACACGTGGGTCCAATTAAAACTGGCTCAAAGCCAACCAATAAAGATGATTATGGCCAACAGAAGTTGAATACAGGGCTTAGTTCTAGTCCCTTTTCTTTTTAATCTCTATATAGCTGTCTGCCCAGAGGCCATTAATGTAGATGGTAACTAACAACCCAGCTTATGTAAATTTCACCTTCATTGACTTCACCTTCAATATGCAGATGAAAAGATCAAGTTGATTCGCACAGAGTTGTCTGAAAAGGTCCTTGGAAGCTTTATATAATTAATACTACAGAGGAAGATGGCTGAGTGATAGTTACGCAAAGTTGTGAGACAATTTAAACTCAAAGTACAAGTAGCTCAAAGGATAAGGTGACGGCTATCCACCATCAACCAGAAAGTACAGAAAAATCTATACTATATAAAGCCAAACACAAATATATCCTGAGCTTGCATCAACAGTAAATGGAATCCTTAATAAATCAAGGTCCAGACGATCTTCTTATCTTAATTTATTACACAGCACTTCTTCATAAGCAATCGTAGCCGCCAACACATGTTTCGTCTTTAGTGGTATAAGCCACAGACTTCCTCAAGGCTAGAATATCATAATACATACAATCAGGAAATAAATCAACAGAACAACAGAGTAAAAAAAAACACAAACACATAGACAAGACAAGTCAGAGTATCACATCAGGGTCAAGTAGATAAAGTGGATAATATTCTTCTAAAGAAGGCAATGCACTGAACCAAAAGGCCCAGACCAGCACTCCAAGCAGAAGAAATATATGTGCCGATGCCAGAAGTTAGCTTAATCGGTTTTAAGGTAGAAAAGATTTACATCACCAGTCATCAATGTGTGATGTGAGTTATCTCTCCTTATCATTAAGAGACATGAAAAGAATTTATTAAATTAAAAGAGGGAACGTACATAACAGGGAAAAGAAAATATAAAGTGCTCATTTAGTCAAAGATGTGGTATACTGATGAGATCAACTCTTATAATAGAGTGAAAGTATTGGTACTGAAATTATAATACCCATCATTAGAGGGATGTAGTCAAACAAGTGAGAGAAAGGAAAAACCTTTTTTGCTGAACAGTGAGTTACTTTGAATTGACTTGATATGGACTTTATTGATACCTTAGATTCTAGAGTTCATATTTATCCTGTTATCGGGTTTTTCTTGCTTCTTAGTTTCTTGTGATTGATTACTACGAAACTGTTTGTCACTTTCATTAATCCATAAGAATCTCCTGTTACGAATAGGTGAGTGCCTAGTTATGGCATCCTTCTTTTTCTTTTTTCCTTTCTCTCGCTTGTTTGACTACATCCCTCTAATGATGGGTACTATAATTTCAGTACCAATACTTTCACTCTATTATATGAGTTGGTCTCATCACTATACCACATCTTTGACTAAGTGAGCACTTTATATTTTCTTTTCCCTGTTATGTACGTTCCCTCTTTTAATTTGATAAATTATTTTTGGTCTCTTAATGATAGGGAGAGATAACTCACATCGCACATTGGTGACCGGTGATGTAAATCTTTTCTACTTTAAAACCGATTGAGCTAACTTCTGGCATCGGAACGTATATTTCTTCTGCTTGGAGTTCTGGTTCGGGCCTTTTGGTTCAGTGCATTGTCTTCTTTAGAAGAATATTATCCAATTTATCTACTTGACCCTGATGTGATACTCTGACTTGTCTATGTGTTTGTGTTTTATTTTACTCTGCTGTTCTGTTGATTCATTTCCTGATTGTGTGTATTATGATATTCTAGCCCTGAGGAAGTCTGTGGCTTATACCACTAAAGACGAAACACGTGTTGGCGGCCAGGATTGCTTATGAAGAAGTGGTGTGTAATAAATGAAGATATGAAGATCGTCTGGACCTTGATTTACTAAAGATTCAATTTAATGTTGATGCAAGCTCAGGGCATATTTGTATTTGGCTTTATATAATTATATCACAGATGACAAACTGAAAATTAAGACAAAAACATTTGGCCGTTTAGTTTTTTTCCTAAACAAATTAGTAAAAATAAATGTTGGTATATTGGCAACACACCAGTTCAGAAAAAGAGGAAATATAACTACTCAGGTGTATGGATTGAAGATCAGAGGACAACTGGTAAGCATCTAGTCTCATTAAAAGCCAAGCCACTGCTTTGATATATGCTAATTGATGTTTTATAATAATTGGGACTCTTCACCCATTAAATCGCTAATCATGGCCACAAATACAAAATTTCCTGACGGCCTGATGGACTTGCTAGAGACATTAGGTGTTTAAGTGCAATAAGGCTCGATATTTGTATGCAAAAGCCATCCCTCAAGTAGATATAGCAATTCTAGGCTTCTAGCTACTTATTGCGTAATTCAGCAGAGAATTCTTTAAGAGATGACATTTTTTATGCTCTCCACGGGCACTTTACTTGTGAAAGGCACTTAGCACTTTACAGTCGCAAAATTTGTGGGGGACCCCATATTGTTCACCTTTTTTAAACACTACCAAACAAGTATTTGCAGTGAAATAGGTCTCACATTACTGGACGTTTTCGCTATTGGCGGTGCATTATTATTTGCAAAGCCAATCAGTCAAACTTTCAATAGTGCGAAACCTATTGCATTGCAAATTCTTGTTTAATCTTGATCTTACCTTCAGGATCCCATGACATTCCTCAGCAGGCCAGTGAACTGCAGAAAAGGGCCTAAATGCCCCCCTACAGATAACAACGTGGACGGAGCTGCATTTGTGAAGTAGTGTGGCTCACTGGTTAGAGGCGGCAGACCCGAGAGCAGAGGACGACCCGGGACCAGGGTTCGATTCCCGGCGCGGCAGGTTTCTGGACCAGGGTCAGCGGACTCGATAATTCTCTCGCCTCGGTGCCCACTCTGATCAGCGATCACACTCGGCAACTCTGGGCATTAGCTTGCCTCATCTTCACTAACGGCCCCACCAGACCGCCGGGGATGCCTGGCCTCACCCTGGAGCGCCTTGGGACCCTACGGGTAAGTAGTGCACTATATAAATGCCTATACATACATACATACATACATTTGAGCGCTATGGGTGGGTGGGGAATGTGTGCCAGCAAGGAGTCAGGAGATGGCCAGAGCTAGCCAACCAAAGAATCAATTGGTGATGCCTGTTTGGGGGGAACCAAGCACTGAAAGCCAAGAAAGAGGCACAATATTAACCAACCACAGAAAAGGATTTTTAAAAAGCAGCCCAACTAACTAACCAGAAGTGGTGGGCGTATACAATAATACATAAGGCTTCCGGTTTTCCGTTTAAACGGATTTTTAAATATGAATACAGACGGAAAACGTTTTGGTGTTTGTCTGTATTTATATATAAAAACTGGAAAATACTTACAAAACAAATGCTCCTTCTGCCTCTGTGCTCCTTCGTAAAATCTGAGGCAGAGGTGCACGGAGGCGGCCAAAAGAAACGGGAAACTGCTGCCCTGAAACTGCTCCAGAGAAGGGGGAACGGGGAGCGCAGTGTCTGCAGAGACACTCCAGTTTACGCAAGATAATTGTTGGAGCAGAGCAAGCAGCCGATGTATATTAAGAGGTGTGAAAACACCCCAGTACATCGGCTGCAGCTGCAGATACATTTTGTTTTGTGTTGTATGGGAGGGTGAAGGAGGTTGATGTGGCAGGGCAGAGGGGGCTGGGGGCAGAAATGCCTCCAACAACTATTAGCACAAAGCTTTTGGGATTCAGATGAACTTCACCCTTTGTCTTTTATTTGTAACCATTTTTTTAAGATAAGTACACAGACAAGGCATGCGCACTGTCGCGGCAGCAGTCAGTGCAGGCACGAGCAGAGGCTCTTTCTGTAAACATGGACCTTCCTTTCCTGAATGGAAAATGGTGAATTTCATCCTCCCCTTAAAAAACATGATTTTTGGAACCGTACCAATGGTGGGTAACAGAACAACGGCCCAGGTTCATTTGACTGATAACTGAAAACGATTGCAAGGCAGCAGTGCAAACAAACCCTAATGGGTTTATTACTGGTTTCGCGGTTCTTTGGTTGAGTTGATACCCGATGTCCCAAAAATCATTATAGAATATTTAGGATTATGCCCGGTGAGAAAATGTTTATACTTTTTGTTTCGACATTCCGCCTTATAGCTGATATACATTTAAAGTAAAGTTGCTTTTAGGGGTCAGAATAGCTTCACCCTTTGTCTTTTATTTTTAACCATTGTTTTTTGTTTAGTACACAGGCAAGGCATGCACACTGTTGTGGGGTCTCGTCTGTATATGACAAACTGGGCCTGTGGTACAACGAAAGTAAAGTGCGTGGCTCGCTACAATGGACTCTCAGTGCCTTTGTTCGCTTCAGCCATCTACCCTCGCTCTCCCCTTCCCCTCCCCTCTCCTTCCCTTCCTGCA
The DNA here is from genome assembly GCF_964263255.1 of Lissotriton vulgaris. NCBI lineage: Eukaryota > Metazoa > Chordata > Amphibia > Caudata > Salamandridae > Lissotriton > Lissotriton vulgaris. Next base: position 1,869,949,278 of record NC_141687.1, on the reverse strand, counting down.
CTCGTGTAAAACAAGGAAGAGAACAACAGCGCTCCGAAATCGGACACTGCCAGTCTGCGAAGACACTGTCAAGTAAGGATGCTTTTTATTACTCAGTGCTTTTTTTTGCTAGCACACTGGATGGTAATGCACAATAGCCGCTCAGGTGCCTCGCCTCGATTCTTGCGCTGGGCTGTGCCTTACAGACGGTGCATACACTTGTGCATTAATTGCTAAGCTGCATATCCAAAAATAGTATTTATGTATGGACGGCATGTTTTCAATATGGAAATTTTTACATTACACATGTTTAAGATGCTTTATGTACACCACGTTTTGTAAACACTCTTTAGAAAGTTGTTATGGTTCAAGGGGACACGTGGTTAAAACGTGCAGCGCATTCTTAACAATTAGAAAGGGCAAAGCTGTCCCAGGAAAATCTATACATTTAATCCATATATTCCATTTAGAGGCATGGTGCAAGAAGCCCACAATATTCAGGGAGCCCCCATTTCTTTAAAGGCCTTTGAATATCTGAGATATGGGATGTTGTGGGGACCCACCTCTTAGGCAGGGAATACCCATGGTTTTGTGTTCTGCCACTGGTCTCATTATTTTATAAACGAGAGAGCAATGTTCTCCTCTTTTGTATATATTTGTTTGTGTGAACACACATTCACATCTGCTTATATATTAAATGTATTCTGATTTTTTCTTCAATCTGTTCTGCCTTTGGGGCATTGTTTATGTGTTGTCTCTATGGCCTACTTTGTAATTACATATCTTTTGTTCACCAAATACGTACTCCCATTGTCCTGTCATCTTTGTGTGCATTTTGTGCCATAGTAGCATACTTATTTAGGTCTCGCATTACTAAAAATTATAGCTATTGGTGATGCATTATTATTTGCAACGCCAAAAGCTCAAACTTTTACTAATGCGAGACCTATTGCATTGCAAATGCTTGTTCAATTTAATGTTTAAGTGCTACTTAAATAAAACTAAAAACAAGAACAGAAATGACTATTGCACCACCTGTGTTCTACATTCTCCCCATAGTGTCCATATCAAAGCACTAAATGCCAGAAACCGGTCCCCGGAAGCTTGTCTCCTTCCCAGTATAAGAATTGGCTTGGTAGTTTGGTTTGCCCTGTTCCCATCATGCACTGGGACAGGAACAGACTAATTTGCATATAGCCAGGTTCTGAGCTGGGATGGTGCAGTGAGCTAAAAAACGGTGATGGATCAAGCCCTGATCTCTTGACTGGGTAGGAGTATTCTGCATCATTCAGAAACTCTGTCCATCACCTTTTCCAAAATTCATATCAAAGCACTCTGCTGTACAGATGAAGATGCAGGATTCTTTAGATATTTTGGCGATTTACAATGCCTCGTGGGGTAGGTCGTCTTCTAGTGCACACTAAGAATGATCTGATATTCTTCAAGCAGATACTCTCTGTGATGGCCGATTAAATGTGAATAAAAGGTAGTAATGAGTTTAAATTTTGCAAGACAGCTGCGCAAATGGGACCTAGTCAAAATCATGAATTCACACATCTTTTCTTAGAGGACAGGGAAGAAATTGGCTCCCAATATGTAAAGTGCACTAAGCATAGGCTCCAATAAAAAAACAGCTATAACAACCTAGTGCAAGTCAATTTAAATAAATGTGGAAAAATACAAGCTTTAGCGTTTTTTTTTTCTTGGGACAAAAATAAATGTGGATAAATACAGATAAAAAGACCAAAAAATAAATATGGATAAATACAGATGGAAATGTGAAAAAAATAAATACCATAAAACAGGGAGCCCTACTAAAAAAGCATGCCTCACAGAGCCGCACATGTGCTGCCCAGGCTATACCTAAAACCAGGTTAAAGCGTTATTGTACACCATACTGTAATCTACAAACAACAAAGCTAAAATCAAGTAGTGGTCACATAATCTAGGACTGGAAGGCTAGAACATATCTAAACTGCTATTGCATTATCCATGCCGGTATAGGAAATCCAAATGCCATGTTGGCTAGAAAGATGGGAAATTGGATGAGGGGGGACATACTTATTAAGGATACTCTAGATAATGCCTGCTCACTTGATAAACACAGGATAGTTTAAGAAGTTAAAAGCAGTTTAAAACTTGATGAGTACAATAAGTAAGCAACACTGCACACTCTGTCTGGTGTGGCTTTCTAGATATCACTCGGTGATACTAAAAATGTTCGCAGGCAGGTCGCTCCCCACGCCACCACACGGCCGCCAGCTGCCTCGTACCTGCTCCCTGCCGCCTCCCGCCACTGCATCCCTCCGGCCCCGACCCCCTGCTCCCCATTGGCCACCCCTCTTCCGCCTCCCAGCTGCTCCTCCCTCCCTATCCCCCTTTTATGGAGGCCACGCAGCAGCCGCGCCAAAGGTAAGCCCGTCTGCGCCCATCCGTGCCTCGACCGTGCCCAGTGCCAGAACCCCTGGACCCTGCGAACACCAGAACACCAGACTCCGCTACAAAGCCAGCACCCTCTACGCACTCACCGCCGGCTGAAACCACACCTGCTTCCAAGCCGCCCCGAAACATACTCACGGACCTTTCTCCTGTCACACCTGCAGCTTCACCTGCGACAGAGCCACCAAACCTCCAAGGACTGGACCCAACCACCTCCTCTGCATACTCCTCAACACCCGCTAAGCACGCAAACAGGCCGTCGAGCTCTGGGTTCTGCTCGACACCTCTGCCCCAGACGTGGCCTTCCTGACCGAGACCTGGTGGAACGACTCCTCGGCGCCCGACATCGCCATAGCCATCCCGGACGGCTACAAGATCACCCGCAGGGATCGTGCCAACGGAATCCGAGAAGGAATAGCCATCGTCCACAAGTCCACCCACGCAGACGACACCCTCAACACCGCCGAACACCTGCACTTCCGGATCCACAACGACCCCAACACCACCCTAAGAGGAACACTCATCTATAGACCTCCCGGACCCCGAGCTCAATTCAGCGACTCCATCGCCGACCTCGCCAGCACCCACGCACTCACCTCCACGGACTACATCCTCCTCGGGGACCTGAGTTTCCACCTCGAGAACAACAACAACGCCAACTCCGCCACCCTGATCGACAACCTCGGCCTCAGACAACTCGTCACCGCACCCACCCACACCGCTGGCCAGACGCTGGACCCCATCTTCTCCACAGGCACCCACGTCACCTTCGACTACGCCACCGAACTCCACTGGACCGACCACCGCTGCATCCATTTCACCTTCAATAAACCAACCACGCACCACCGCAAACAGCTACCTCACCGCTGCTGGAGCAAAGTCACTGAAGACCAGCTGAAGGCCGGTGAGTCCAATGGGTGTTGTGCGCCTGCTAGGAACATAGGAAGCGGGTAAAAAACATTTGGATTAAACATTGTCTCATGGCCTTTTAAAACATGTAAGGTTAGAGAACTGTTATATGAAGATGCTGGTTAATGATAAAGATTGGATGAGGTTTGGCTAACATTTGTTGATGGACTTGGTACCTAATTTCTGCGAGAGTAGGAAGACTGGATTGCGCTAGCCATTTAGATCCTTTAGACACTATTATCTGCCGCTTTCACTTTCACTTTCTCTTTTATCCCCTTTTTTCCCACTATGTCTATAGTGTTATCAGATGCATGAATACAAGGAAGCAGTGGGCACTTTAATCTCTTCGTGCAAAAAACCTTATAATTGTTTCCCAGTTTCTTGCTACTTTTTTCGAATCCGCTAAAACAGTGGAATTATTTGTGCATTTATTTATTTATTTAGCCCTCATATAGTGCTGTATCCTAATAGCATCCTCTCATTTAACAGTACATTACAAAAATGGAAATAGAACAATAACACTTACAGGCAAACGTAGAGTGAATCTCTGCCACGTTTAAAACACTGAACTTTTCAGGTTCGAGATCAGAGTGTGTTAGACGTAGAGACACAGTGGGGATGATTTGTCGGGGTTCTGTACGTGTTGCATCCTTCCAGTCAGTAGCTGATCATCCCTCTGTCCATCTACCTCTGCTCCTCAGCCTGCTGGGGGTTTCCATGTGTGCCCTCTGGCCTGTCCGGCCCTGCATGGTTAGTGCTACCTTGCTAGCCCATATTTCCCATTCTACTAAAGTTGCCATTTGAGCCAAAGCAGCCTAGGTCTGCACAGCTCTGATACACACCGCTCCTTTTTAAGCACAGCTCTACTATGGGTCCCAAATGTACGTGTTTTCTCATCTTTTGTGACCCTTGGCTTTGTGGCCCCGTAGACCTTTTGTTGTGGGTCCTCAAGTTCTACCTTTGGTGTATTTCTAAACGATGTTGGTAATGTTGCTCTAAAGGGCACCCTTCTGTGTGTTTCTGTTCGATGGGTTGTGGAGAGGTCTGAAGGCAGAAACGAAGCTACATCCTGAACTGCTCAAATTGCGATTTTGGGGATGGCAAGTCGAACGGAAGTAGAGTTTCTTGTGAGACTGTAAAATTAGGGTAGGTAAGCCCGGCGCGTCCACATGTGGTATCCTGTAAGTCACAGATCCGAATCCAGGGTAAATCGGAACTGATTGTTATCCTAACAAGGTCGATAAACTGATGTGAAATGGCCGCCGCAGGCACAGTATAAAATAGAAGCCTGCCTACAACACAGTGGCGTAAGTAGCCCTACTGCCACCCGAGGCGGCCCCTATGGTTACCTGTCCGGGTGCAGATAAGAGCGGGGATGGGGGCGGGCCGACAGACGACTTGTTCCCAGGGCAGGGTGATGGTGGTAGTCGACAGACACGACTCCCACACGCCCCGAAAAACAGTGCCGCCCCCTAGCTACAGTATCGGATTGGTAACACGGGCACTCGGTCAATACCAGAGGGGACGGTATCCGAATTCCAGCTGTGGGCTGCTTTTTTAAGCAGTCTGGGGGGAGGGGGTGTTTATCTGGACGTTTTTTTGCGTTGTTCAAATACCGCCAGCGGCCCAGTGGGTGCCTGAGTGGCCTTTCTGGAGGTAGATGGGTATCCATTACCTCCCTTTTATTAACAGGCAGAGGTATCACTCCCTTTCTTTACTGGGCCGGCCCATTAATATATGCATATTGAGCGGGGGCAGTATGCCTGAGCAAAAGTGGCCTCACTTGTTTTCAGGTGTTTCACCAGTGTAAACTAATCCGTGCATTTTATTTTAACCCCCCACCCCGCCTTTGTTTTAAATAAAATTTCGCCAAAGCAGTGTTTTGCAGAAAGGCAATATGCAAAAGTAGGCCATTTTGTTTATTGCGTGCCCCGGCCGATTTTTAATCGCAATCCAACCCTTCCTAGCTACGCCACTGCTACAACATCCATCGAGACAGCAGAGTGTGATCGCCCTGCCCTATGATTAGACAGCTACATGCCCAAGGAAGAGAGGCAGTCTCTCCTCCTCTTGGCCTTATAGTCTATTCTTGGAGAACTGACGTTGGTATACACATGGCGAGTGTTTATCTGGCATTACAAATCTGCTTGCTCAGCTGAGGGATGCTGACCAAAACCTTTCAAGTCAGCACACCCATGCACAGTCTGTTTATCCACAGAGGATCACAGAGTCCTGCTCCGTAAGGGAGCACATTTCCTCCTCCGGACGGCTCTCCCTCCACCCGCAGCTCTTCGCGTGCACGGTCACCTGTAATTACCACAGAATGACGTGGTCCCAAAACGAGCGCAAGAAGCCGAGCGCTCATGGTAAATGTGCTTCTGAGAAGGGGTAGAGGGTCGGCGAGATAATCTCATGTTTAGAAATGATTTATACATAATGTTGGAAAATATCACGTTTTCCGCTAACTACCCAAGTAAAAGTGCATTAGACTACACATCACCCTGGCAAGCCTATAAAATAAGCCTATCCATGCAAGAGCATGGCAGATTACCAACTACCCATGCAAGAGAGAACTAAACTACCAACCAGCAAACAAGAAAGTACCAGATTACCAATAATCCATTAAAAAAGGTACCAGACTACCAGCTACCCATGCAAGAGCCCAGTGACATAATCTAAAATTATCCCCTCCCCCATGGTTAGATTGGAATAAAAATCGGCCCGGGCACACCCAAAAAAGTGGCCCACATGTGCGTATTGCCTTTCAGCAAAACACTGCTTCAGTGCAATGTTATGAAAAGAAAGGGGGTGGGGGAATCTTTCATTAACTTTACTTAGATATATATTTTTTTTAAATGCCCAGATTAGTTCACACTGCTGAGACACACATAATGCAAGTGAGATCACTTCTGCTCAGGCCCCCTGCCCCCACTCAATCAGCATACATTAATGGGGCCGCCCAGTGAGAGAAAGGGAGTGATACCTCCGCTCATCTGACTCTAGAAAAGCCCCTCAGGCACCCACTGGTTCGCTGGAGGCATCTTAACCGCACAGACAGCCCCCAGGGTGCCCAAAAAAGCAGCCCACAGCTAAAACTCGGCTACCGGCCCTTCTGCCATTTCCTGAGTGCCCGTGTTACCAATCCGACCCTGCTCTCCCCTACAGCATGTGATAAGAGGGGAGGATGTGGCACTACAGCCGGAGTTGCCGACTCGGGAGCAGGCGATCCGGGTTCAAACCTTGGTGTTGGTTGAACATCCTGTAATTCTAGGCAAATCACTTAATCTCCCCGTGTCCATGGACAGCGCCTGGATACACTCACGGGTTGTAAGCTGCACTATATAAATATGCAATCATAAGGGCCCCCCTAGATTCCAATATCTAACAAATATTCATAGGATCTGGGACAAATGGGGGATCTCTGAAGAGCTGGGGCACACGTGGGCTGAAGAGGTTTATGGTACACCTTGTAAGAGACTACAAGATTACCACCTACTCATGCATGAACATGCAAAATTACAACCTACACCTGCAACAGCATACCAGATCACCAACTACTCATGCAAGTGCACCATGTTAACAACTACCCATACAACAATGCACAAGATCACCAATTCCCCACTGAAAGAGCGCACCATTTAACAAACCACTTAAGCAAGAGCATTCCAGACTGACAGCTACCCATGCAGGACTGTACCAAACTACCAAATAGCAGGTGAGAACATACCAGGTTACAAACTACCCATATAACAAGCTACCAGACTACCAATTGGTGATTTAAGAACGTACTTCACCAACTGACCAGGCAAGAGCATGTCATATTATACACACTGCAAAAACAGGAGAGTACCGTATCACTTGCTAGCTATGCAGAAGCATACCAGTTTGTCATTTACCAACATACTCATGTACCAGACAACAACTGTCTATGCAAAAGTATACCAGATCAATACACCATAAAATTAATCAAATCAAAGTCAAAATAATTGTGTCCTCAAATTCCTTAGAAGATATCACTTGTTAAGTCTTTGTTCCATAAATCCCTAGATTTTCGCCATAATTATTTAGCGATTTGTAGGCTTAATAGACTACTTGTACAAAAGTCTTCACTCTGGCTCTACTAATTTAACCCTCAGGGGGATCTCCCCTGATACACTGAAGACACACAGGGCAAAGACATTCAAGTTACTGGTAAGGAAACTAATGATATTGAAATGTTTCGTTCAGGCACCACTCTGTCCAAATCACTACTGCTCTGCCTTTATTGGCTTCCCTTATAACAAAGGTTTTATCACTTTGCAATTCTCAGATTGCTTGTTTTTCATTACATTTTCATAAATTATTTCGAAAATTAATAGCTGATTTTTTGGGAAGTCATTGCTTACTTCCAGCAATACGATTGCCTTATTTATGGTTGGTGGGCTATGTTACTTGCAGCTTGAAAAGGAAATTCACTTGCATCTATAGTTACTTAGGATAAGTTTGACAAAAACCTTTCCATCATCATTTACTGAGAAACCTACAAAGACATACACTTGTTGCAAATAAAGTGGTATCAGTTTTGGGAGCCAAGGAAAATCCGTTCTTCAATACATTTTCAGGGAATTCTGTGGAAAGAGGATGAAAATGAGGGCTTCTTGGATGTTTGATATATGACCTATAGGGTTCGCCAAGATTCTGTTTTCAGCTCTCCTTCACTTTCATGTGTTTATTTTAAGCAATCCATTTCCATACTCCTGATATGCTTGGTTAACTTTCTTTATTACTACATTCTTCTTGAAACTAAGGAAGATACTGGGGATGAGGATTTTCTTGAGTCAGTTTTGCCACTGGAGCAGCAGAGGCCTCAGCCCACTCATAAACATGGCCATTGCAGTAATAATTAATGTCAAGTTAAGGTTTGTTATATCTTATTTCACTTAATTTCTTCTTGGTATTTAGCCATTTTCCTCTCAATGGCCTTCTCCCATGTGTTACATTGTTCCAATTCCAGTTGTATTTGTAACTCTTTTTTATTTCAAGAGTCCATTTTGCAAGATGATGCAGTGGAAAGGGAGATAAAAAAAATGAAGGGGGTGAGACAGTTGAATGTTATGGAATAACGCAAAGGAGAAGAGGATGTAGATTTTTTTTCTACAGTATGTTGAACTGAGGGTGAACATCCTATATCTTGATGCAAGATGAAGTTTCGGAGGTGAATGGAGTGTGAGCGAAGGATGAGTTAGGTGTGTCTTTTTGGGGACGAGAAGCAACATGTGTATCACTATGAACCTAACATACAACTAATGCCTTGTAGAAGGAAGTATTTAACAACAAAGGGTGGTGATGGACAGAGTTTCTGAATTAAGCAGAATACTCTCACCCAGTCAAGAGATCAGGGCTAGATCCAACACCGTTTTTTAGCTCACTGCACCATCCCAGCTCAGAACCACCTGGCTATATGCAAATTAGTCTGTTCCTGTCCCAGTGCATGATGGGAACAGGGCAAACCAAACTACCAAGCCAATTCTTACACTGGGAAGGAAACAAGCTTCCGGGGACCGGTTTCTGGCATTTCAGCCGTCGTCGGCCCGGCTTGCTTGAATCCTGATGGTGCAATGATCAAGGGACTCACATCTGAGTATACCCTTCCACGCTTATGGTGGACAAAATATTTAACAACAAGGGGTGGTGATGGACAGAGTTTCTGAATTAAGCAGAATACTCTCACCCAGTCAAGAGATCAGGGCTAGATCCAACACCGTTTTTTAGCTCACTGCACCATCCCAGCTCAGTAGAAGGAAGAGCACTGAGGTTGTAAGGTTTTTCAAACTCACCATTGAATTTAAAGGTAGTGAACTGAGGGCCCAGGTATAAATAACAAATGTTGGCGGATGTTTGTTAGCAATGGCCACAGCATAGGGCTTTAAAAATTCAACAAGATCTCAACCATCCTGTCCAATGTTTAAGAGTGGGTGGATCAGAAGCTGGGTGTGTAAAGATATGGAAGCGGAAATGTAGTCAGAAGTTGGAAATGCTGAAGTCATTTGCCCACAAGATAATGCCTTAGAATGGAGGGATTCCAGCGATACTCAAAGTGAGTGCAGTGCTAATGATATTAACGGAGGAACTAAAAGGAGAACTAGAAAACCAGTGCAGCGAGGAGACAATAGGGCAAAAGAATCTTCAATGTGGTTAACGGACCACGATGCCAAAATCTCTGTGGATTGGCATTACTTGATAAACATTAATAGGATGTTGGCTATATTCATAGGGGCTACTATATTTTCAGCTTTGGACATCTGATAACACTTCATCAAGATACCAGACTGCTTACTTCTTTTACTACTCCCTCAGTGGTGTATTGGTGTAGGTGCATGTTCTTTGGAATAGGTACTGTATTTATGGTAACACCACCAGTATGTAGCCTATTTTCAAGACGACATTGTACATGGGAGCAAATGGGAGGAATGCGTTACAATAATCAAAAAAGCCCTGAAAACTCTGAAGGAAAATGTGTCAACTATTAAAATAGAAAAATACAGTCTGGGGTTTCCTTCGTTGCTTATTTGTTTTAGAAGTTGCAAAGGGACAAAACCTAAAGAGCGTGCCTGATGAGATAAACAAAAAATCCTCCTTTTCAGGAAATAAGGATAAGCCGTGTTACCTCCTTAGTTTGGTGGGATATTATGCAATATGCACTGAAAATTGTGTACAGAAGACTGGAAATTTACTTAACCTAATGAAAACAAAAACAGAAATATTTGTCTGGAGATAGAAATGTACACAGGAATGTAAGAACTTGAAGGTATAAATAAATGAATTGAACAAGCAGTAAAAAATGCAGTGATGAGCACCAGCAAAGGATGGGAGCAAATCTTATGAAAGAGGGATGCGACTTCAGCTTTGCCTCCAAGGAAAGTATGGGGGACAGAAGTTATTTCCTCTGTGATGGTGTGGTGCACGGTTTTGCTGGTTGGGAAATTCCTATGGACAATATGTGTGGCAAATTGAATTTATAGTTCACCCCAACCATAACACCGATGTGTATTTGTAGGACTCAACCCTTTTTGCAGGGTCATCCCTGAACTTTTTTGTTTCCTCCTTGTATTTTGTCTGAACTGGTGTTGGTGGTTTTAAGGCACTTTATCACTGCTGTCCAGTGTAAAGTACGTGCGCCACCCACCAAAAAGTAGCCTTTCAAACCTGTCTCAGGCCTCTGCCATTGCAGGGCCTGCGCGCCTGGTTTACTGCCGCTGTGACGTGGCACATAAAGTGGGTGCCATGTCTGTGGCTCCCATTTTACTACATATCAGTCACCTAAGGTAGGCCCTAGCAATCCCTATGGGCAGGGTGCGCTGTAGGTAAAAGGTAGGACACGTGCCTTAACTGTGTGGCATGTCCTGGTAGTGACAAACAGCCATTTTGGTTTCTCAGTACTGTGAGGCTGCCCTCTTATAGGAATGCATTGGGGATTCTCTAATATGTGTTTCAGTAGTAATTCCTGACCTGGAAGGAGTAGCGTGTTCAATTTTAGTATGTTTGGAATAGGGTTAATAAATGCTGCGGAATGGTGTATGCAGATTTATTATCACTATTTTAGATATGCCACTTTTAGAAGTACGTAGGCATTTCTGTGTGCTATGTATATTTGTGCCTGTCTGTTGTGTATTCCATGTCTGGCTCTGGAGTGACAAGGGCTGGGGAGGTGCAGTGGCTCCAGAGGGGCTGGGTGAGTCAGCGCTAGGCTGAATTGTCTGATCTGCATTTAGAGTAGTGGGAGGAGTAGTACTTGGGTCTGAATAGGACTGTGCCTGCCTTCCACTGTTTGGCACTGTAAATAAAATATCAAGTGCCCCCCAGAACTGGTTTAGACTGGGCACAGAGCCCTGTGCCACAGGGAGAACAAAGAACATAGGGGTTATAAGTATTGGGGCTGTGACCCCATGTAAATTGTGCTGTTGTGCTTACTTGGGACTGGTAGCTAGCAGGCTGCTGGACTGCCAGGAGGAAAAGCTGTCTGGGACAAACTGTTACCTCCTGGGGAGGGGCTGGAGGGACTGCCCCTCTGCTTAGGGTCCCTAGGTGCTGGCCTGCCGGCTATTCCTGTTCCCAGCTCTGCCCCTTGTGACTCTGGGGCTCAGCGCAGGAGAAGCGCTTTCTGTGACCGAGAAGCCACAAGCGCTGCCTTCTCCCTGTTCGGTCTTCAGGCGGGAGACAGGCGAGGCACTTCATGTGCGGCTTATTTGCCATGAACCTGGGCTTGGAGCGCTAAATGCTTTTATCCCTGGAGCCCCTGGTGGGGGCTCCCTGAGCGAATCGAGAAGGAGCGTATGGTGTGGGCCCCACCCGGGAAATGTAGTGATCCTTCCTTCCGTTGTGGAGAAAGCAGGGAATGAGCCGTCGTGCGGTTGCTAGGCACCACCGAGGATCGGCAAACCACAGACGGTGTCCAGGAAGCCAGACGACTGCTGGTTGGTTGTGGGCGTGGCCCCGACTGCGGGGGGAAGCTGAGCCTCGTGGGCTCACACCAACTGTGAACTGCCAGAGTGTGGAAGCGGAGGTAGCGCTGAAACTGGAATTCGGCGGAAGTCAGGCAGAGCCTGAATGTTGGTGGGTCCGGCTGGCAGGAAAGACTGAGCCTCGCCGGACCCCATGGGAGAGGACTGGAGCCTCGGGGGCTCCTTGCGGCTGCACCGTTCTGACCCAATTGGCCCTGCGAGGGAAGAGAAGCCCTGGTGAGTGGGGCTTACAAGGCACACTGTTGGTGCCTCCTTGTGCACATTTCCCTGCAACAGCAAGCCCCGGTGAAGGGAGCTTACAAGGCACACTATTGGTACCTGTTGGTTCGCACAGCTGCGCTGCCAGATTGCAAGCAGCTGCAACGAGGGGACACTTCTGTTTGAGGGGAGACAAGGGTGATTTGCACCCCCCAACCCCCAATTGCTTTGCGAGTCTTTTTGGGGGCATTGTTTTGGCTTCACCTGCAGCCAAGGGGCTAGTGGAAGCTCTGTGTCTGGAAGGAATGGACACACAGAGCTAGGAGAGCCCTGACTTTGTGGGACAGATGTTATTGTGGGGAAGCCCAAGACGGGCTCAGAGGATGAGGCCAGATGGCCTGGAGATTGCCTCCATGTTTTGGTTGGGCATAAGGCCCTGAGGTTAAGTGTGCACCTTATTAGTGTCACTGTGATACGCTATTGAATTAGGATTTACACTATGATGTTTATGCCTCATGATGTATGCATAATGTGTTTATGCTAAGTACCTCTTGCCAGTAGTTACTGGTTGTTTCTTCATTTTCACTACTTGTGAGTTCTAATGATGATGACAATGGGCAGATTGGCCCTGTCGTGTATATAACCCCTGTAAAGTAATACCTAGTGCCAGGTGGCACAGGGTATATATGTGATTGTGTACTAATGTGTTTTATGAGTAATACAAAGGCTATTTTTTAAATAACCTTGTGTGGAGTTTCGTTTGTGGTGTGCCTAGGGTGTCACTGCTATATGAGTGTGTTGCACAAAAGCTTTACACATTGCCTCTGGGATAAGCCTGGCTGCTCTGCCAAGCTACCAAAGGGGTGAGCAGGGGTTATCTTCGGTGTGTAACTCCCTTGTCCTGACTAAAGTGGTGGTTTCTGCCTGGCGGAGGCGCTTGCCCTAGCCAACCAGATATCCCATTTCTAACAGTATCTATTTATCAATTAGGGGATAGGTTGAGAGACACAAAGAACTGCAAAGTCATTGTACTGGTTCCCAGGGTGCCAGGGTAGTACATGTTTTAAAAGTTAAGAAATGGACAGCTAGACTTATATCTATATTGTCAGTTGTGTTACCAGAGCATGAAAAGGTGGAGGATGATTGTGCAGTGTCAATTTTATGAAAAGTGGCGAGAGAGCATCACAATGAATGAATGCATGAAATGCTAGAGGATGATGTGGTGGTAGGAAACGGGGTGGACAATGCTAAATCTGGCTGGACAAGCAAAGGAAAACTGAATGATGAAAAGAAGACATATTGAAGCGTGGCTTTGGAATTACAGTGCAAGATGGAGTGTTGGAAGGAAATCACAAATCATTTTCCTTACATCTATCCCCTACTCTGTCCCACCCCACAATGCTAACTACAGTTCTTCTTGAGCACACAGTTGCATCTCTTCATTAATTAACTGCTCTTTGAATTATAGGCAAAAGCCCTGGTGTACCAAACATCTAGATCTACAAGATACTTTGTTATTTCCCAGGAAACAAGCTTCAACCCATTCAATACATAAGAAACGCTACAGATTACTTCTAAAACTTGTGTTTACCCCTTCACACAATGTCTACGGGTGGCCACACTAAGCACGAATATCCCTGGAACAGACTGCATCTAATGGAAGGAGCCTGTGAGCTGCACCACTGAACCCGATCCCAGTAAGCCGAGCATGGAGGCTTTGTGCCTGCATGCTCTCCTTGAAGGAAGTTGTGAACCAAGAGCCACATGGACTCCGAAGTCTCTGTACTTAATATTTCTATAGTATGGATCCTGTTGGTGGTACCTGGTGATTTCAATTCTAAGGAGGGGGCATTGTCCCCAAAAGCCAGGGATGCCATTCCTCCAGACCACAACTAGGTTCCCTAGTTTGCCCAAGCCTTGGAGTCCTCAGAAGACTCTGGGAGAGACGAACACAGAGACGAACACAGATACCTTTACAGAGATCACACATTCTTTCCAGAATTATTCAGTCAATGCCGCCTATTTCAAACTCCACATATGAATACTGTTGGACCCGGCCCTTTTTGGCAGGTTCACTCCGAAACTTTTTGCTTTTGCCTAGCCTGTTTCTGTAACCTGGTGTTGGTGATTTTAGGTCTTGCGTACTTTTTCACTGTGGTCAAGTGTAAAGTGCGTGCGCTCTCTGTGTGTATTGGTGAGAGTTACCTGCCCTCCCATAGGAATGCATGGGGAATATGTGTGACCATGGTAGTTCCTGAAGTGTGGGGAGTGCAGGGTCGGGTTTGGTATGTGCGAACTCGTGAGATTGAATGCTGCGCAATGATGTATGCCGCATGATTGTGTCTAGGACACCCAGCAGGAAACCCACCAGGCACTGAAGAACAAGGTCATCCACTGGTTGCAAGTCAACAGACCCCTTCCATTGGGCGTGGATGGTTTGATTCTTGGTGTACGCAGGGTGGGTTGGATTGGGCAGGGGAAAAAACTATTTGAGGGGGATTGTGTGGTGGTCAACTTCCAAGACATAAGAGCTGCCCACTCAATATGCAGTCTAGGAAGAGCCACGGTCGGTCCCGGAGTCGAAGCAGTGGATCTAACATTCTTCTACCTGCGGCCGGCCCCGAACCCCCTAGCTAACCTTCCAGTGTTCCCACCCCAAAATAGTGCTTACGGTCAATGGCACCCAGTAACACCTGTAGCGCAGATGCATACAGTTTTGCCAACACAGAGCTGGGGCACTTGGGGTTGTTGACTCCGCGACTCTCCCGAGGAGGCTCGGGTGGTCCGGCGCTCCGACGTCCAGTTCACTCCTACTGTTAAAAATAATGTTCCCCTGACCATACCAGAAGAACAGGCTACCCTTGAGATCACAGGGGACCTAAGGGAGGTGAGGGTGCCACTTGAGCTTACAGCTTCTTGTCCTACCGTGGGTGCTGCGGGCTTATCTGGTCCTGCCGAGACCTGTAGCATTGCGGCTGTGGCAGACCCACCTATTAGGGTTCTCAGCTGGAATGTTGCTGGCCTGGACAGGAAGTTGGCCCTGCCCGACTGGAACTCGCTTGTGGAGCAATACTCCATATGCCTGTTCCAGGAAACCTGGAGTAAGGAGCCCTTACACAAGGCAGGATATTCTACCCACCACTCACCAGCTGTTCACTCAGAAACTGGAAGGGGTCGCCCCTCGGGTGGCCTCCTCATCTGGGTGGCTTCTGCACTAAATTGCAGGGTGGTGGAGCATGATACTAAATGCTCGGACCTCCTCAACATCTCCCTGAAAAATTCCAAGGGTCGTGTTATTCTAAACATCTTTAACATCTATGCCCGAGGTATGAAGGGGGTAGAGAATCTCCAACTATAGCCTGCCTGGAAGCTTCGCTTTGATCCTCACCACACAAGCACTGTAGTTTGGTTGCTGGTGACCTCAACTGCACCTTTGAGCCCCTCAGCCCCGAAATAATACAAGATCAAGAGGAAAGTGACACTAGGTGGGGGATACCAGCTTTAGAACTCAGCCCAATCAAAAAATGGACAGTAGTGGTACTCCAGATCAACTCCCTAACAATGGAGTTCGATCTGAGGGCCGCTAATGGCAGGACTGGTTCTGACAAAGCGGGAGCCCATACATACAACAGGCCTGGGCACACGTCAAGAATAGATTACTTTCTTCTTGACGTAAACCTATGGAGCATGGTAAAAGATATGGTGATTATACCCTCTGTCGAGAGTGATCACAACCTCCTCTCGCTTACACTGTCCCATAGGTGGCTAACTGGCACAGGGAGCGGATCCACTTGTACCCCCGCCCCGGATATGTCATCGGTCTCCAACTGCGGGCGACGGCTAAAGTGGGCTAAGCTGTCGCTCTCAGTGGAGAAAACCTCCGCCATAAGGCAACTTCTAGCGACAGCTTTAGAAAATCTTGACTTTCCTGAGGATGGGTTGCTGGAGGTGACTGCTAAGTTCTGTAGCCTAACCAAGGCCATTAGTGACCTTTTTGTTGTCCCAGCTAGTGCCAACAGGAGGAAACTCTGCCCATGGGCTAGGCAAGGCTGGTTTAATCGTAAGTGCAGGGAGGCGAAGACACTGCTTGTTGAAGCAGTTAAATCCAAATCACATACTAGGACCAGGGAGGCAAGAAGGCTATATTCTCTCTGCCAAAAAAATGCAAAGAAGGAGTGGGAGGACAACTATTGGCAGGACCTCTTGGCTGCTAGTCGAGGGAGAGACGCCAAAGGGTTTTGGGACCTGGTGGGCAGTAGGAACCGTCCTGAAGACACACTGAGGACCTGCACCATCACTGCCCAGACGTGGTTTAACCATTTTAAGATACTCTATTCCGCCGTTGAAGGGTCACTTAACGATCCTTTTATCCTTCCGCCATATACCCTGGATAGAGACATGGATCTGTTTTCCGCACGGGAGGTCATGAACTTGATTAAAACTCTGACGCCATTAAAAGCTGCTGGCCCGGATGGGTTGCCAGGGTACCTTCTTCGAGCCTATCCAAGCGAATGGGGGGTATTGATTTCGGCCCTTCTTAATGCCATTATTGAGGGAGGTTCTGTGCCTGATTCCTGGAAAGGGGCAGAGGTAGTCCCAATTTTTAAAAAGGGTTGCCGGGATCTACCAGGGAACTACAGGCCTATAAGCCTTATAGACTCGACACAGAAGGTGGGGGGGAAAGCAATTTTGGGGAGGATCCTACAATGGGTGGATGACAACCACATACTGTCTGATATGCAAGCTGGGTTTCGCTCAGGCACAGGAACCATCGAACAAGTGTTTAGGCTCCTGTTACTTTACTGGAAGGTGGTGGAGCTAGGCAAAGGCAGTCTTTACTTGGCCTTTATAGATCTGAAGACTGCCTTTGACCCGGTTCCTAGGGAGGAACTCTGGAGGGTGTTGTATGGTCTAGGGATGCCCCCCTACATCTTAAACCTCCTCATTAAATTGCATAATGCCAACTATGCCCAGGTCAGATGGGGGCTGAATGGGGAAAAGACCGACAAGATCAGGGTTGTGAGGGGTGTCCGGCAGGGCTGTGTTCTAGCCCCCACCCTATTCTCCCTCTACATAAACGGGGTGGCAGAGCACCTGCTTGGCGAGCCAGCAGACGCCCCCACCTTGGGTGGCGTAAAAATTCCAACATTGCTGTTCGCCGATGACACCCTTCTCATTTCGAAAACTCCCCAAGGCCTCCAGAAGCTCCTGAACCGCTTCCAGGATTTTTGCACTATCAGAGGACTTGTCATCAATGTGGACAAAACAAAGTACTTAGTCATGCACCCCCCCCGTAAACTTGGCCGCCCCCCGATTTTGAACTCTATCCCCCTTGAAAGAGTGGCAGAATTCGATTATCTGGGAATCCGTCTGAGCGATGCCATGAGCTGGACTGCCCATATCAACAAAATGACAGTTGGTCATAAAAGGGTGGGGGGGGGGCCCTCCTTAAGGAGTACAGCAATTCATCAAAACATTGTGTAGCCCCGATAATAGACATTTATAAAGCCCGAGCTGTATCCGCATCACTCTACGGAGCCGAACTATGGGGTCTAGGCAACATGGAGTCTCTGACCAAGGCAGAGAATAAATTTATCAAGGACCTCCTTGCCATCCCGACGAGCACCCCGCAATCAATTAAGGACCAGGCCCGTCTCCGACCCCTCCTGCTTTGGGCTCGCTTGTGGAGGGTCCCCGAGTTAAAATCTTATGCAGACGGGCTGGCAGAGATGATGTGTTTAGACGGTTGGCAGAAGATCAAATGGCTTAGGGACATCAAACATCTGCTAGGGGACCTAGGATTGGGGTCCTGCTGGTACAACCACTCAGCTCCCCCGAAGGAGTCCCTAAAAAAACTATATTGGGAATGGGTTTCTGCCAAACTCATCAGCAATCAGCGTCACTGCAACGCAACCGCAGCTTATCTGGAAATAAAGGACGTTGTTGCCTTTGAGCCCTATTGGGACATTATTACCATTGCTATGGACCGGGCTCTCTATATTAAATTTCGACTAGGGACCTTACCCCTTGCCGACCTTCGCTCTAGGTGGAATATGTCTCAGCTGGTATCACGCCATTGTGCCTTATGTACCGACAAACCTGAAACTGTGGCACACTTTCTTTTCGAATGCCCGGACTATGTGCGCCCCAGATCACGTTGGCTTAAACCACTCTGCAGAGAATTGGGCACTCGACAGTACTTGGTGGCCCTCCGGATTTTACTAACTGATACAGCCCCTCCCATTGTCTGTGCCGTATCTAAATTTTTAAAATGGGCCTGGTTGATTCGACTAAAAAGACTGTCTATATCAATTTAATCCTTTTTTAACTAATTTATTCTGATTAATTGCTGTTTTTATCTCTTTATTTTAATTGTACAGTCTTTATTTACGATGTGCTGTTTTTATACTCTTTGTAATGCTTTTATGATATATGCATATCGAAATAAAGCAATCAACCAATAATATATATGCAACCGATTGTGTCTAGTGTGGAAGTGCCACTTCTAGAGGTTGGCATGTTAGTGTTATTTGTGTCTGGCGTGTGATTGGCTGGAGCTGGCTGGTGAGCCTGGCTCCAGGAGTCAGGATGGGTCTGCCCCGGTGGTGAATGGAGAGATTAGCATGCTGATGTGAAGGAGGGGTACACCTGGGACCTGAATAGGGCTGGGTTTTCCCTCCACAATGCTGGCTCCACCCCCTGTGGAGCGTCTGATGTCCCTACCCTGGCCAGTGAAAGGGGAGTGTCCCATTACCAGTTGTAGCTGGTTCTCAAATTGCCTGCACCCTGCTAGACAAAGGATTTTGTGTAAGAGGCTGTGACCTCTTGTAAGATGTTCTTGGTTTTCCAAATTGAAACTACCAGGGGCATTCTGCTGCTGGGGCCCAGGGGAAGGCTGGACTCCCTGGGCCCTGCCCAGCCCCTGGATGCTGAAAGATTCCTACAATCAAGAAGAACCTCTGCCAGAAAAAGAACAGCTGTAAGAAACTGAGGAAGACTGCCCTTGCTGTGTGCTCCGGGGCTGACCTGTTTTGCTGCTCAACTGGAGGAGAGAAGAATGGGACTTTGCTGTGTGCTGTCACCCCTGCCTGCTTGATCTCAAGACTTTGCTGTGTGCTGTGTCTGCAACAATCGCCAAGGGCCTGAGAAGAGCTGGGCTCCTGTCCTGGAACCCAGGGTCAAAAGGTTCCTAAGAAACTCCAAAGACGCCGTGGAGATCGTGCTGTGTTTGCCACTTGGTGCGTGATTTCAACTGCTGGCCGTGGGAGAAGATCGGTGTGCTCATCGGCACACATTTAATGGTGACCGGAGGATCGTCGTGCCTCCCTGCGTACAATCACCCCTAAAACGATCTTGTGGCCTTGAGGACGGTCTATCCACGACCTGTGCCCTAAAACCACCGTGCCGCCCATCACTGCCGCGGCCCGGGCCTGAAACAACCTGAGGATCTCGCCGTCCCTTGCCGGGGCCGCGGAGAAAGAAACCGAAGAAGCTGCGCCCTGGTTGGCTTAGAGAGACGAGCCCCCTCTGCAACGCCGCGCTGGGATTGGTTCCCGGCCGCCGCATCATCCCCAGGCTCACGCTGGGAATGGATCATCGCCGAGTGCTCGCCGAGGAGCTGCGTCCTGATTGGCTGACTCCCGAGAAGCTGCATCACCACGAGGGGCTCGTCTGTGGAGCCGCGTCCGAGTTTGGGAAACGCCGTCTTCATCAAAGGAGCCATGTGCCTCATCCCCGGCCTGCCGTCCTCGCAACTGAAAGATAATTAAGCTCCCCGCCGCTCGTTGGATTGTTCAGAGCGGGCGGAGACCTAGCGGGACCGGCAGAGGCCGCGTCAAGGTCTTTCCTTCGTGGAGAGACTTCCAGGTATAGACACGCTAGAAGCGCTTCATTAGTACAGTGCTGGAGACGACATTGTGCTATTCTTTAAGTATTACAGCCTACAAATATTTCCTTTGCTTTTTGATACTGCGACTGAATTAACTTCCTAATTAAGCGCGAACCTAAAGAAGAGCTACAGTTTTAGGGGCACTTTTAATTTGTTTAGAGAACCTGTGTGGTCAAACTGGGCGCACAATTCATTTAGGAGCTGGAGTGCTCCTAGTGGCATATTTTATTTCCAGAGCCTGTGTGGCCCCAGTGTTGTTCCAGGGCTAGTGAGAGCCCAGGCCGCAGTTTTGCTGATGGCTCAGCTACCCAGCAAGTAGTGGGCAGCTGCCACGTTTAGGTTGGCGCCGGTGGCGCACCCCTGACTGGCACTGTGTGGCAGCACGCCCTGACATTCTGGACACAGGGCATTTGAGCCCCTTCTTGAGATGGCCAGTTGGACAGGGGGCTAGTATGTGGGTAGGGCGCAAGGCCCTACTGTGATTTTTGCGCAATGTGATGTTACTATGATTATGAGGTTATTTTACCTATGTAGGTTTATGTTAGTGAGAGTTTACTTCACTGTGAGTTACGCCCCTAAATGTGATTTATTCTTAGGAGGTAGAGTCTAATGTGTTTAGACTAGTGAGAGATGGCCTACTGTATTTATAATGGTTAGGCCTAAATGTGAGTTAGGCGTAATGTGCAAAGCCATTATGCCTGTGATACCTCTAACTGTGTTTTCATGCTTAGAAGTTTGGTTTGCCTAGTATAGTTTATACTAGAGAGGTTATGTGTCCATGCGTGATCTAGGGCTATGGTAATTAGTATTGCGTAGTGTGTACCTACCTGTTACCAGTGGTTACTGGTTGTGATCTATAATGCTTATTTGGTGTGACAGTTCTACTAAGTGCTGATTCTGACAGTGGCCCAAGTGGCCCTGTCCTGTTGTAAATAATCCCTTGTGAATATTGCCCGTGCCAGTTGGCACAATGTATATTGTGTGATTACTATCTGATGTGTTTTGACAATACAAAAGTTATTTTTATATAACCTTGTGTGGAGTTCCTTTTGTGGTGTGCCTAGGATGTTGTTGCTGTTGTGTGCGTGCGCAAATGCTTTACACATTGCCTCCGGGATAAGCCTGTCTGCTCGTGCCAAGCTACCAAGGGGTTGAGCAGGGGTTATCTTGGCGTGTGACTCCCTTGCCCTGACTAGAATGGTGGTTTCTGCCTGGCTTTGGCGTAAGCCTTAGCCAACCAGAAATCCCAGTTCTAAAAAATACCATTATTTATTTTGTACTGCTGTGAAGCTCCATCAATGGAGGTGTAGCAGGCAGACGTATAATATTGCTGTATAGGCTCAGGCTTACCAACAACATATCATCTTGGAGCCTAACAGGCGGACAATATGTGGCATTTTCCTCACTGTCAACGTATATGTACATTTTAAGAGGATCTGGGGTACCTGGATTTCATTTATGGATGCTAGTTGTACTCCTGCATCCTTAGGAAAAATTGGGTTTTGCACACGACAGGTGTCATAGGAATGTATTATGTTATTTAAAATAAGTGCGATTTGGTTCACTGAAAAGAAAGAAAAAAGGCCTTTTTTGCCATTTAGATCAAATGTGTAAAATGTAAATGTATTTGAGCTTATATAGCGCACAGCTACCCACAAAGGGTTTCCCGGCGCTTGCTTAGGGAACCCGTCCTGGTATTCCCCTGTGAGATAACCCCGGCAGGGTATCCACAAGGTGAAAGCCAGGCATCCCGCCGCGAGGGGCCATTGTGGATTAAGCAAGCTATTGCCCAGAGTCGCAGAGTGTGAACCCATGAGTTGAGAAGGCACCAGAGCGAGAGAATTATCAAGTCCGTGGAATTTTTGAGCCCAAGACCCGCCGAGGCGGGGAATTGAACCCTGGTCTAGGGCCGACCTCTGCTTCCGGGTCTGCCGCCTCTAACCCCTGAGCCACACTTCTCCAACTTACAAGTAGTGGTGAGAAAACTTTGGAAACATTTACATTTAATTTTCCCAAATTATGACCTTCACAATTGCTACCTTATGATCAGAATCCGATGAGAAATTCTGAAAGGTAATAGTGCAGCGTTGAAAAAACAACATACTTAATGAAGAGTCTGTCAAAAATTAGAAGCATCCGTTTCAAATCAAGTGGCACTTGAAATTAATTACACTGCAGATCTACAGGCTTTTTAGGTTATTTGCCAATTAGAATTTGGAGTGCGTAATAAACATGCTAAATTCGTATGGCAGTAATATATTTGGATGTTGGAATGGATCCCAAAAGGTAAATTTTCACTATTTCACATTTGAAATCTTCTTGTCAATTTCGTGACAAGGATTGTATGTACGTAAAATATTGTATTTCCTTCAAAACGCCAATGAATATAGAATATAGATTGAAATCACATACAGTGGGTCTCTTCTGTCCATTTGCGCCTAAGTATAGGAAATACTTTTGCAGACTAAGAATTTCAGTTTAACTAGGCCGATATGAGGCACAATACAGCTTAAAATGCTAAACACATTTAAAACATCACATAACATCTAATGTCGATTGTAGTTAAGTTTCTGGATGAGAAAAAAAATCAAACTTCGCTCTTGTTGTCTAGTTGATGTCTCTCAGACCCTTTGATGAAAAACCCCGTTATTCACAGTTGCACATTTATAATTGTTTATGGCTTCCAATGGAAACCGTTGGCATGTGTAACTCACTCCAAATCGGGTTATTCCGTTACAACATCATTGCAGCGAGAAGCAAATACTGCAGTGATGTCATCCAGGCAAGTTAAAGGCTGAGATTGCAGGAATAAAATGCAAGTTTATAAATCGATCTAAACAAATGCAGCACAGACGTTCATGCTAAATAGATTCCAGGTTTAGGAAACACAGGCATACGCGTCTTCAAGGCACTATGCGTGTCACAAAAAATCGCCCACACTGCCACTGTGGGCTTGCAGGAGTCCCTTTTACCTGCCGGAGTAACTATAAACAGATATATCCACTGAGTGACTAGAAACGGTTGAACCCGCTTGACGTTACATGTGGGGCTTCCTTTCAATCCACTTCCCACATGTGTAACTGCCCCTCCCACTTCTTCCTCGACATCACTGTAAATAAAATCTGTTTTAGTCCAAAAGATGGAGCCACGTTCCCTGCAAAACCACTTGCAGCTGTTGGCCTTGTAGGCCGCTAATGAGACCTGCGCGATCCAAGTCTCCAAGAGAAGTATTGAATTGCACCAAGTCTGCAAATTAAAACCTTATGACATCACCCAGCTGCAAAGGTAATCACACACACTCAGACTTCGACCCCTGTTATGTGCAGAGTGGTCCATCCATTCTTGTCCCAGGGGACCTCACTTTACGTGGGGTTCGTGCCAGCATACATCGGTTTTCCATTCCAAGGAGGAATTTTTCGAAAATAACTCTGCATTTTATGCTTCTTTAAAAGCATGTGTTTTTTTTTAATCCATTGGATACGCGTATTAACTGAAAATTGTTCACTGGATTAACCTTCTCCATGTTAATCATTCTTAGAGATTCCACCAAAATTGCTAAGCATTTTTTATACTCCTCATTCATGTACTCTATGCTTCAAAGCATGATTGCCACTAAATAAGCATAAGCATATTTAACAACTGCATGCTAGATGAATGTATGTCATTGGGTCATAGGTAGGCATTAGCATATTATATTATATATTATATTATATATATATATATATATTCACTGAAAAAACAAAAGGTTGTAGGGACATTATAGTTAAACCCAGATTTCACGTGCACAAAACCATAGAAATTCAGCAGTTATAGTTACCTGGGCTAACGATAACTTACGTCCCCACAATGCGCTGCTTATGAGCTCACATATTAAATCACTCATGGCACGTGACATCAATGATGACATCATCCAGTGAGTGCGTTTTGTAAACGTTCCAGAGACTTAAAGATATATACTAACCTACTGAATAAGTAAAATTGTCATTATTTCTGTACTACTAATCAGTGATACTATTTCTGTCATATGTTATCAGAGTGGCTTTGTGACTGGCTGTTTCACTGTGTGAGTGGGTGTCTGAGTGGCTGTATGGATGTGTGAATACGTGTGTGAGTTGCTGTGTGGAGCTGTCACCGAGTGTGTGAGAGACTGTATAGGTCTGTGAGTGGTATGTGAGTGGTTGTATGGGTCTATGATTGGGTTTGTGAGTGGGCTGTGAGAGTGGGTGTATGGGTGTGTGAGTAGATGTGTGAGTGACTGGGTGTGTGAGAGACTGTATGGGTATGTGAGTATGTCTTTGAATAGCTGTGTGGGTGTGTGAGTGGTTGTATGGGTGTGTGAGTGGTTGTATGGGGGTGTGAGTGGTTGTGCGGGTGTATGAGTGGTTGTATGGGTGTGTACATAGGTGTGTTAGCAGGTATATGGGTCTATGAGTGGGGGTGTGAATGGTTTTGTGGGTTTGTGAGTGAGTGCGTGAGTGGTTGTGTGGGTCCGGAAGTGGGTGTGTGTGGTTGTATGGATGTGTAAGTGAGTGTGTGACAGATTGTATTGGTGTGTGAGTGGGTATTTGAGTGGTTGTATGAATAAGTGGCTCTATAGGTTAGTGAGTGGATGTGTGATTGGCTGTGTGTGTCTGCACGTTGGTGTGTGAGCGTCTGTATGGGTGTATGAGTGGGTGTGTGAGTGGATATATGGGTCTGAGAGTGGCTGTGTGAGTGGATGTGAGTGGGTGTGTGAGTGACTGTATGGGTCTGTGAGTGAATGTGAGAGTGTCAGAATGGGTGTGTGAATGGGTTTCTGAGTGTCTGTGTGGGTGTGTCAGTAGCTGTGTGAATGATCGGGACAGAACGGAACGGAACCTATCCCTTTATCCAACAAGAGTCCACGGTTTTGCATAAAATATCTACTCGATTCTAGTACTTTCTACTGGTTAATTAGTAAGTGCTACGTTGCTGCATAAAGGCCTAGTGCACATTGTACACTACAGCTACATAATGGACCATGAGGAAATGTTTCCAGTGACCCTGTGTGCATTTCGGCAATGTGATTGTTCCTCGTACATATTCATCCAGAAATCTGTGATAACATGAACCCCCCTATATAGAAGACAATGCGACTACGAAAAGGTAAATCTCCAACAAACAAGGGTTCTTTGTCTTAACTATATGAAGTAAGTGCTTCTTTGTTTGGTGGAGATGTCCTCATAGTCCTCTGCATTAAAACGTGTCACCAAAAGCGGCAGGAAATGCGCTGCAGGCCTTTTATTAAGCTGTCCATCATCTTGGCAAATGGCATATTATACTTAAAAATAATCCCTGGGGCACTGGGGGCTCTAATACAAACATGCATGGAAGACTTGTTTTTCTTGGTTTATCCTTTTCACAGGAATTTGTGAATGTTCACAATTTTTGCCACGAAAATATTTTTAAATGATTTTTGTCCATGGCCGTGTCCCTGGGGGATCAACGCAGTAGGCCTAGGGGTCAGGGTATTCCTATCCTGCCCCCTATTCCTTTTTAAAATCTTTTTGTTTGGGACTATGATGAGTTCGAGTCACAATATAGCTGCCAACACCTCCTAGTTGAAGTAGCCAACCTCATCGCTGCACAAGATCATTGGATTCACTGAGCGTCCACGCATCTAGATATACAAATTTGGTTTTCTTTTAATATCTTGAAAACTACTGAATGGGATTTACACCAAATTACAAAAAAGCACACTTTCTGGACCAAAGTGTTTTGGGGCCTCTCTTTTTCTCGGCACCCGATTGACGAATCACCCCATAATTTTCCAGGCAGTAGTGTGCCAAACAGGTACTGTGGGTGGGGAGATTACCTTCAGGACATGTTTAAAGGCCAGGCCCTTTGTCCAGTATCTGCTGTGCATGTCCACAGGCAGTGTCCCATGAGCATTGAAGATGGAATAACTGCATGCAGTATGCAGCCTTCATCCCAGCCAAGCAACTAGGGGGTGGGTTCTAGTTATTTGGTGAAGGGCTTAAATTGCAAAGAACATAAAAATGTTGCCCAAACACCTTGTGAACGATGGTTGGAGGGTGTCGCATGGCAGACCCATAGGTCATGTGTTGCATTCAGTGCCTACTAGACTCAGCCGAAGGCTATGCCCAACCATCATGGAGGACTGACCCACGTCATGCTTGCAGACTCCCTAGTGCACAGCTAAAGGTTACATTTTGAGAGCCAAAGGCAATAATAGGCAATTTAATGACAACTTGCATCCTATAAAATATCAAATCTCAGTGCGTCCACTGTGCATAGAGCCCCTTCCTGACACCTTCGGATTTACTGCTCTTCAAGTGCTCTTCCAGCAGCGTGTTAAACTCTGTACCCTATAATAAAGAAATAAATAAATTAACTATTACATTCTGCACAGGACTTCTGCTGAGTTATTTCATCCTTTGTCTAACGTAGATTAATATATAAAGTGTTATGAAACCAGTCAAACAAAAGAGTGCAGAAGAGATGTGCACTCCAAGGGACTTAGGGGCATATTAGCAAGGAACCTCGTTAAAATTATCGCTTTTTTATTGGCAGGAAACTGCCGATAAAACGGCGATAATGGGCTTGCTAATATGCGTTATAGAATTCCTATAGAATCCCAGGTTAGATGTGCAGGACATCTAACCTGGGATTCTACAGGAATTCTATAACGCATATTAGCAAGCCCATTATCGCCGTTTTATCAGCAGTTTCCTGCCGATAAAACGGCGATAATTTTAACAAGGTTCCTTGCCATTATGCCCCTTTATGTTTTTTGGGAAGTGAACTTTGAAGGTAGCGTACATCAAGCAGCCCCCTCCGCTTCATAAGTCCGATAAAGATAATCCTCCACGTGATAGTATTCAGACTTTGTGACAAAACCGCTCTTCAGATGGAAGTACTTTGTCACCAAAGAGTCGGTAATACAAAAGAATCATGACCCACCACTTACACAGGAGAATATATGGGCTATATTTCAAGTATTTGCGCACATAGCTCAGATACAAGTACAAAAGAAGCATGGCCCAGTGCCGACCCTGAATAGAGCATATTGTAGGCATGAACAGAGAAGAAAGTATAGTAAAGGCGTAGATAACATGATCAGGTATGGATGGAGAAGGGTGCGTGGTCCCGTACCGACACTGCAGGGAGTATAGTCTAGGCATGAGCAGAGAAGAAAGCATGGACCAGGCACAGCCAAAGAAGGAATGACTGTCCATGTACAGATACAAAGAACTAAGGATACTCCAAGTACAGATAAATAGCTTAGACATTGATATCCAAGGAAACAAGGCCCAGCGCTGACAACAAATGAAATATGAATGAGGCAAGAACAGAAAAGACAAGATGATCCAGATGCTGCTGCATAAGGACGTATGTATGCAAAAGAAACAATTGATGGACAGAATGCTGGACAATGCAAACATTCACCCCAGTCAACAAGGATCTGGGTTAAATCCATCATTCTTTTGCTCACCACACAACCCCAGTTTGGACCCAGCCATATGCAAATCAGTCTTGACCCTGTTCCTTGTGGGTACTGCCAAGCCAGGTCCTCCATGGACAGTAAACAAGCATCCAGGGACTGGTTCCAGGGCATCACCCTTAATCAGCCAGGCTAGCTTGAATCCAGTGGTGTAGTGAGCACGGGACACACGTCTGGGCATACCCTTCCCACTTAGGGCGACATATGTCCCACTTTTTTGCCTCATTTTTGCTGAGTAAGCGCCAAGATGCCCCCGGGTGAGTCGTGCGCTATAGAAGAGTCCCTATTATAACAAATGAAAAAAAATTTTGATGGACTGAATATGGCCAGGCCTAAATTGGGGTGGCATGTCGACCAAAAGAATGATGGATTTAACCCAGATCTCTTGACTGGGGTTGAATGTTTTGATTTGTTCTGTATTCCGTCCATAAACTGACTGTATTTTGCTTTCTTGCCCTAAGTACGCCGGGTATGCCCAGACGTGGGTCCCGGGCTCACTATGCCACTGGAGTCAAGCTATCCTGGCTGATGGGGGGTGAAACTCTGAAAACGGTCTTAGGATGCTTGTTTCCCGTCCAGGGAGGACCTGGCTTGACTGGGTGTGAATGTTTTGATTTGTTCTGCATTCCGTCCATCAACTGTGTGTCTTTTGCAGAAGGAAGTATGGGCAGAAATGGTTCGGCTACACAAGGAAGCATGACCCAGCACCAACACTGCACAAAGTATGCTCTGGCAAGGAAGCATGGTATTTCACAACTATAGGAATAAGCGTGGCCCAGACACAGATAAAGAAGGAAGTGTAGTTCATATACACAGTTCAGGTGCAGATGCAAGGAAGCATGTCCACGCACTGCCAATGATGATGCACAGTCTAGGGATGAATCGCATTGCCCAGCCACACCCACCTCTGACTTGAAGTCGCTGCTTTCTAGAGGCTATGGGAATTCAGAACCGAATCTAGGAGACGATGAGATGATATAATAAGGGGATTTCATCGCATGGGGACAGTTGGGCAGGAGCTGGGAACAGATTTTGGTGATTTACATGATGACAGCTGAAGCCCGTAAAATCCTCTGAAAAAGAGCTCGACTGGCCCCTCACAGGATAAACGTCAGTAGTCGAATAAAACGTGTTTGGCTTGGCCACATGTTACCAAAAATGCTATAAATTGTTCCATTGAAAGTCCTGCTCACATGACCTAAAACGTATATAATCACAAAGGCCGCTGGAGCCTAAGCCCGCGCGCGCGGCTATGAGAGACGAACAGTTTCTGTTCTTTAGATCCTTTCTCCCATGAGCAACAGCGTGGCTGCAACCACGGTGCATCCCTGCGCATGTCCTTAAATAGCACGATCCACCTTCCTCAGACTGCAGCCCGCGCGACTCATCTGGGATCCGACCCCCAACCTTGGCTTTGAGTGCCTCCCGGACGGGAAAGAATAAAGAAGCGCCCCCTTGATCGATTAGAACCTCCTCTTCAGAGCCCTTGGTCCCCTTGGCTCACACTTTCCTTTCTTATTTTAATGGGGTTCTATTTTTCCGAGATTTAATTGGACGTGAAAGCTTGGTCAGGAAACGTGTCTTTAAACAGCATTCTGAATTAATAAGGAGCCAGATTGTGTGCACAATAACAAAAGTAGGGCAGCAGCAAAGGGTTTAAGCTATTGGAGGCCTTAAACCATTGAAAATTGTTATTTCTATTTCTCGATCACAATATGATTACAGGCAGCAGTTGGAGAGTAAATGCCATCCCTTAATTTCTCGAATTGGCATGGTATGTTTACTAAGGACACGGAGGAAGATTTATTAACCTATCCTAAAGATGGAGTGTGCACCCGCTGGAGCCAGGGTAGTCTCAAGAAACATTCTGTCTGTGACAGATGGGCAGAAGTAGTTAATTGTTCAGGTGATGTTGAATTTGACACTGTATTAACATTTCAGAAGGGGTGACTCTCAGAGATCCCTTCTTTCATGGACTACTAGGTATACTAGCGGAATATGACAATTTAAATATAATGCTCCAAAAAAATTGTAGCCGCAACATCGACTACAAAAAAATTTGAAAGTAAGTATATTAAGGTAAGTATAGCTTTTATCAACAATATTTTAGTAACACAATATTTTTGTGTTGGAGATTCTGACTTACAAACCAGTTTAAAATTTCAGTCCCTGAAGTTAATCTAACCATTGTCCCCCCTCATCAGCGTGGCTACATTTACTGAAGGCTCCCGTGCAGCTCAATCTGAGCCGCTGACCCTGGAATTAAGAAAGGTACAAATTCTAAATAAATCAAATGTAGCCGAATATGATTTTATATTCATTCACATTTATATGAAGCAGATCCAGGGTCGAAATTTAATTTAAAAGGCATTTGAGGTAGCCAGCAAAAACATATTGTAAATTCAAGCCTCCAATCCACCTCGAACATCATTATGGGCGGTGACTGAAATGCCGAAGTATCGGAACAAGATTTCCCATCCCAATCCAAGATCTCCAAGCGGCTGCTTTTCTCCATCTCGGATTCTGTTTATTCAATGAAGTCTTGCTGCGTATGTGGAAAGTTGTTAGAATATTGTGAGAAGTGTGTCTTTATATAATAAAAGGCCTCTTCCGAGGTGAGATGCTGGCACACGTGCAGTAGACCTTTTGACTACATTGCTATGGATTGCCTGGCCTTTTCTACATGCAAGATGTTTAGTCAACAATGGCAGTGCCCACTGGCTTGTAGACTGGCTGGACATTGAAGAGTTAACAAATACATCTATGATTATGTCTCTTAAAAAGATGAACGTGTTTTTATTTTAGTATTGCATTAGTACATTGGCTTAACACGATTTTAAGTGTAAGATGGCCGCCGCAGATTGTGTTTACTCAGTCCGCTTTTATTTCCACTATGATGACCTTAACAGAGTCCGCCAGTGACTCCTTCTACCCCAGCATTCAACTGCGAGCAGTCACGAGCTGAGTTGAGTTTTGTGTAGTTTTGTCCCATTTGAATTCAAGGTAAATGTTTTTGTTAATCGTTTTTCCGTGTTCCCTGTACGGGCCATATCATTTGCCTGGCATTTTATAGTGGTTATTTGATTACAGATATCAGTCTTTTGGATTTCCACCACCTCAAGGACAGTTTTGAACAGTAATGCCCGCTCCACACGGGTGAGTGTCGGTTCATTTTAGGGGTTTACATATCTTTTACTATGTTCGTGAGTGGTGGCTCATGGCTCACTGGTTTTAATATAGCAGTTACAGCGTTTTCCTCACACGTCGGATTTGTGTAGGTATTCCCACGTTGGCATTCAGTTGTTAATTAGGTGACTTTGTATTTTTTCATATCAGTGACTCTACGATGTTCTCATTATCTTGCCTTTTCCCCATTGTGGTATATGTAGTGTCGCGCTCTAGTCGTCGCATAGCGCGCAATGACGTAGAGCGCGGCGGCCATCTTGTGAGTGCATTCCTGCGCCCGCAGCCGAGTGTTCCGGACAGGTTCCTGGCGCTCTCTTGCAATAAATAATAAATACTTCAATTCTACCCCTACCGTGTGCACTTCATTACAGTGGCACTCACATCATTACAGTGGCGACGAGGTCGGGATCCAGGTGTTTTGCTATGCTATGTTTTGTTTTCTTATGCTATGTTTTGTTATGCTATCCTGTGCTTTGTTTTGTTATGCTATGCTGTGTTTTGTTATGCTATGCTATGTTTTGTTATGCTATGCTGGTGAGGGTGTGTGAGGGTGAGGGGTGTGAGGTTGAGGGAGGGTAAGGGGGTGTGAGGTTGAGGGAGGGTGAGGGGGTGTGAGGGAGAGGGGGGTGAGGGGGAGTGAGGGTGAGGGTGAGGGGGTGTGAGGGTGGGTGAGGGGGTGTGAGGGTGAGGGGGAGTGAGGGTGAGGGGGAGTGAGGGTGAGGGGGTGTGAGGGTGAGGGGGTGTGTGGGGGTCTGAGGGTGAGGGGGTGTGAGGGGGAGGGTGTGGGTTGTGAGGGTGAGGGTGTGGGGTTGTGAGCGTGTGAGGGTGAGGGAGAGTGACGGTGACAGGGTGAGGTTGATGGGGTTAGGGTGTGTGAGGGGGTGTGAGGGTGAGGGGGTGTGAGGGTGAGAGGGTGTGTGAGGGAGAGGGGTGTGAGGGTGAGGGGGTGTGAGGGTGAGGGGTGTGAGGGTGTGTGAGGGTGAGAGGGTGTGAGAGGGTGAGTGAGAGAGTGAGTGTGGGTGAGAGGGTGGATGAGGGTGAGAGGGTGTGAGAGGGTGAGTGAGAGAGTGAGTGTGGGTGAGGGTGTGTGAGGGTATGTGAGCGGGTGTGAGGGTGAGGGGAAAAAAATGGAGAAACATCGCTTTCTGAGCCATAGGGCAATGCACAGAGGGAGTGACCCTGGCTCGAGCAAGCAGCCTGGGGGAACCAAGTCAGTGGAAGGGGAAAAGGGTTGTTATCACCACCAAGCGGCAGTTCTCTACCTATCTCTAGTATCTCCAAAAAAGCAGCTTTCACTCAGGCATGTGGAAGCCGAGGAGAATATGTGTAGTGTGGAGTACTAGGCACGCTTTGATTACAGCAAGGAGCGTTATATGTCATACACAAACTGTAGCTGCTGCTCAGTGATTCGGAGCAAAGGCACAGTGCGGAAAACATTGACCACAAAACAATCCCGCACATTTCATTAAAGGTGGAGCAGTTGCTTATCAGCACAAGACCACACACACAGACAAGCACACAAGGACACGCACACACACATACATTTGTAGTTTATAATTCTGCAAAACTCAGTTTATAGACCTTAGTGCCCCCATTACAAGTGAGAGCCCACAGAGAAACAAGTGCCAGGGGGTTTCCTGTCAAAATTCCAGTGTATTCTCTTTCTCAATGTTTAGTGTGCTTCTTGCCCAGCTTCTAGGAACCACTGTCTCGATATTCATTTCTGAGATCCACACACTCATAGCATTCTCTGTTCTAGAGTTAGTAGTGACTGGGGCACAATAGATTGCTGTGTTTCTGGCAAAAGATACCATGGCCTGGCACTGGTCGGACTGTTCATAGTGAAGTAAGGACACATATAATCTGCATATGTTGCCCCCTTGTCTGGAGTGATGCTGAGGGCAAACGGCAATGGATTGGAATTAAGCCCAATCTATTATTAGTGGCTGAGACTAAGCTTCACCTTTTCACTATTACAGTTCAAGTCTGTTCACTGTCTCTGTTGTGTTCTCTGTCAGTGTTTACACGGAAACATTAAAAACAACATGCCCACAGCATATCATAAGTCACAGGAAACACTGACAGGGATAACGTGCCAATACCAAATATACGGTCTAAAGACGCACTCCACTTGCAAAAAAATGTTGTGCCACAGCTCACCTCTCTATGCATTTCTTATCCATCTCCGACGGCTGCCCTCTTACATTGGGCAATGCCTGGGCAAAGTGGGCAGCATGCTGACCAGAGCCGGAGGCCACCTCCAGGACCTGGACAACGGGGGCATAGGGATCCACGCAGCCTCGGAGCACATCCAGGATGGGCTGTTTGTTTCTATCGGCGGCAGCCGCAGACAACATCCTAAAAGTCCTTCGAAAAGTAAGAGTAACCGTTGTGAAGGAAGTTGCTGCTCTTAAGGGAAGCCCTGTGCATCGGATGCTAAGAAATCGCAAGGGGACTTAAAATGGTTGAAGAACACACGCGCAAAATAAATAGAGTGCAAGGACGCTTAAGGAGCGGTAGACAAAAGCTAAATACTGGCTCTTGAACCGAAACAAGATACGCCCATTAAAGGTTACTGGGGATTGTAGTTCAAACAAATTCAACCCCTCCGGAAAACAAGTCCCGCGGCGACCCGGAAGCTCTTGGCCGGCCAGCCAATCCGGTCGCGGCCGACCGGAAGTCCCGCCTCCCGAGGTCCGCGAGCTGCCGGCGCATGGAGCGCCCTGCCGGTCCGAGGTAGCCCGGGTCCCCAGGAGGGGGCCATGAGAAGGAGGAGTGTGGCGCCTGTTGCGGGGCTCCTTGGACCTGAGGGAGCCCCGATTGAGAAGAGGAGACGCGCCGCGCCGTGAGGAGCGGAGCGCGAGAGGAGCCCCGCCGGAAGAGCGCAGTCGGTGAGTGGGGCCCAGGGCTGATGTGAAGTGCGTGCGTGCGTGCCTGTGTGTATGCCTGGGAGGGGGGGTGGAGTGTGTGCGCGCGTGTGTGCGTGTGTGCGCGAGGGAATGTGTGTGCGCATGCGTGACTGTGTGATTGAGAGAGAATGCGAGGTAGGGGATAGTGTGCCTGTATGGGTGCCTGTATGTGTGTAGTATGCCTGCGTGTGCATGCGTGCGCCTGTGTGTGTGTGCGTGCGTGCATGCAGAGGGGTGGGGGCTGCCTGTGTCTGTGTGTGAGCAAGGGATTTGCTTTGCGCATGCGCAGCTATCAGACGCTCGCTCCCGAGGTGAAATCTGACCTCGTCAAAGCGCGCGTCTGATAGCTGTCCACATTCCTAAATACGGGCCACAATAGGTCTGAAGCAGACACCTTCAATGCTCACGCATTGAGGGTAGGTCTGCTCGACCTAAAAAGGAAGGAGACACCAGGACCCATCAAAGAAAGGAAACGAGGAGGACACGAGGAGCAGTGACCCGGGGGAGGCAGTGCAGGCAGCAACAGAGCGTGGCAGTGGACAGCTCCACCACAGGCAAGCACCCAGAACAAGTGCAGGGAAGGATAAAGGGGGCAGGAAACCTCATAGAGCAAAAGGTAGGAGGGCAGCCCTATCCCAAGCAGAGCAGACCTAGAACCCCACTGGGGAGGAACAGGCACGACCAGGCACCACTTAAGCGTGCCAAAGAGGGAGGCAACTCACATAGGGGGTACCAACCACCATAAGAAGGGAGGAGAGAAGCAGAAAGGAATCACGCCCCACCAAGAGCACCATCACCCACTAAAGCGCCTACCGGACACCCAGGGCCCTGGCGGAACAAGCGCATCATGGAGAGGAGGGTGCCTTGGAGCCCCAACAGAACCAAACGCACAGCAGACACGCCAGCGCGCCAGGCAGTATCAGGGGAGAAGAGGCAGCGCTAGAAAGACGCGCCAAAATGTGTGGGCAGGCGTCTTCACTCACGACTCCTATCCCATTCCTACCCAAACCAGGTGAGCCCTTGATGAAGTGGGAGGATTGGAGAGAATATTTCATGAACTATTTAGAAGCCCTAGAGGATGAAAGTGGAGAAGCATTTTCCAGCAAGAGGAGGAAGAGAATATTACTGCACAACTTAGGTCCCGAAGGAATCAGGGTCTTCCAGAATCCGGTCACCACTCCACGACAGGCCGCAGACGACGCCGTGTTTCGGCATGCGATAGAAGACCTTAATAAACATTACAGACCGGCTGTGTGCACGTCCATAGACAGATACAACTTTCAACAGAGGAAACAAGCGATGGGTGAGTTCATTAACGACTATGTCGCAGCGTTAAGGAAATTAGCAATAACGTGCAAATTTGGTGCCCTGCATGATGAGTTTATCAAAGACCAAATAGTCATGCACACGACTAACACAGCAATCCAAGACAAACTATGGGTGAACGGAGATGCAACCCTGAAGGAAGTCATTGCTATGGTGAAAAAAGGCGGAACTTTCCAAAAGATGTGCAGACGTAGCGAAGAGAGAGACCGCCACAAGGCACATGGTCAACAAAGTTGACGAGGCAGAACCACCAGAGAGAGGCAAAATGACGACAGCGGAAGGGAAGGCGCAAAACAGATGGACAACACGACCCACAAAACCAAAGAACCCGAACAAAGAGGGCACAAACACGTGCTACAGATGCGGAAGCCCATCCCATGCGGCGTACGACAAACGTTGCCTGGCATTCCGAGCGAAATGCATGTATCGTGGAATCATAGGACACTTTGAAAAAGTGTGTCGCCGCAAGATGAAGAGACCAACAGTGAAATATGTGACGCAAGACCAGGGAGTTGAAGAAGGAGGAGTGGACGAAGAAGACAATGTCCTGTGTGTCGAAGAACAGGTGCTAGGCATTGACTGCAGACGCTCCAAGAAACCACAATGTGACATGGTAATAGGAGGTGTACCGATCAAGATGGTAGCAGATTCGGGTTCCCCGTACACCATCGTACAATGGACAGTGTGGAGCGGAAGCTTCAAACCTAGCCTGGGATCGCACCTTAAACCCCCAGACATACTCCTGTTACATTTACTGGATAACCCATTCCAATGGTAGGGTACCGAGTCCTGAAGTTCGAGTTTAAAGATCGCAGCGCAGAGTGCAAACTATATGTAGCAGAGAAGGGTCCATCTGTTCTCGGGTGTGTGGATCAAGGCGACTTGGGCATACAATTGAACACAGGAGGGGACACGCAAGTCCTGATGACCAGCACAGAGCATCAACCGAACATCAAAAAGATGAAAACCGAGTTCCCCACAGTGTTCGGAGGAAAGGTGGGTAACTTAACGAAATTCACACACAGAATAGATCTCAAGGAGAACGCCACACTAGTTTCCCACAAAGTAAGGAATATACCCATTGTGGTTAAGGATGCAGTACTCTACCCTTCTTTATATAGAACAGGTCATTTTTCCTGATCAAAATCGACGTCCTATTGTGATGGTATGATTTATCATGTTTTTTGTCTATTTACAGGTTCTGTTCTATAAACGCCAATTGGGCGCAACAGACTTTGTTTCTATAAACACTATTAGGTACATTCCACCTATTTTAATAATTTTTTGTAGAGTTCACTTTTACATCTACATTTCATGTGAGTAAGGTGAGGATAGTTGTGCATATCCTCGTCCTGAAGAAGGAGTTTTTACACTCCGAAACATGTTGACGCACTTTCTGAGGTTGATATGCAGTAAACAACCTCACCCTGCACCCTTTTAACAATACCAGGCGAGGGCTTAATAAAAACTTTTTATTATTTTTTCACCTACGAGCCAGGTATCTTTTAACCACCACATTTCACCACCTCACCACTCACACTTATTTACCTCACACACACCAACACATAGTTCACTTTCAGTGCTCCTACGTAGTCGTGGGTCGCAGCACGGCGCATCCCGTAGAGGGGTGCGAAGACCCCAATGATGAAGCATGACACCAAGGGGCCTGTTGGTGTGTGAGGGGTATTTAAAACAACACTGTGTGCTCCCCACCATTGTAGGGATCACTACCACTACCAGAGTGGATTCTATTTTGTTTATGCAAGGATGCAGTACAACAGGAGTTGCAGAGACTGGAAGACAACAGGATCATCGAGCCGATAAGTTGCTCAGAATGGCTGGCCCCATTAGTGGTGGCGATGAAACCCAATGGCAAGGTCTGTCTATGCGTGGACTTATGTGAACTGAACAAGTGCATCATTGTGGAGAAATTCCCGTTACCATGGATAGAAGAAATGCTGGCAAAAACGAAAGAGATAAGATGGATTTCCACCATTGACCTCACTTCGGCCTATCGCCAGATAGCCCTACACCACACGAGCCGGAAACTGACATCCTTCATAACACCCTTCGGATGATACCAGTTCCGCCAGATGCCCTTCGGCCTGGCGTCAGCGGCGGCAGTGTTCCAAAAACTTATGCACAAACTGTTCAGAGACATAGAAGGAGTACAATACTTCCAAGATGATATCTTGGTGATGGGCTAGGATCAAACAGACTGCGACAAAAAGATGACAAAGGTGTTGCAAATCTTGGAAGAAAATGGCCTGATGGATGAATGGGAAAAGGGCCGGTTCGGAATGACATCAGTCACCTACCTAGGTCATGAGGTCAGTGAGCAGGGCATCACACACAAATAAGCTAACGTCAAAGCGATATGTGAAGCACCAGCACTGAAGAACAAGGAGGAAGTGAGGTCATTCTTAGGAATGGCCGAATACTACAGTAAGTTCGTGCAGCATTTTGCCACCAAGACGCACTACCTCCGGCTGCTCATACGTGACAAAACAAAATTTACATGGACAGAAGAGGCACAAGGAGACTTCCAGAAAATCAAGGAAGACATCAGCAAAGCAGTACCCCTTCAAGGATATGATCCACAGGGACAGTCTGTATTGACTACGGATGCTAGCGACAAGGGACTAGGAGCAGCACTTATGCAAGAAAGGAAGAATGGAGAGATGGAGACCATCAGTTTTGCGTCCAGGTCCCTATCACCAACAGAACAGAAATTCAGTGTGATAGAAAAAGAGATGTTGGCAGTGGTGTGGGCCATGGGGAAATTCGGCCAGTTCTTATGGGACATGAGGCTCCAGCTCAAGACAGACCATAAGCCACTGGTCAAAGTACTTACTTTCTGCGGTCACGCTAGCGCTACACCCCGCACCGCCAAGAAGACTCTGAAGCTGTTAGACTACAGATATGATGTGGAATACATCCCAGGAACCAGGAATAAGGTAGCTGATTATCTCAGCCGAGCCTCAGCGATGGAAAGAAACGCCGACCAGCTCAAACGAGAATGAAGTACGAGTGGCTTTTGCAGAAGATCCGGAGAAAGTGATAAGTGGTCAAGAATGGGAACAAGCCTACGAACATGATCCAGACATCAGACGTTAAAGACTTCCTGCTACATGGTTGGCCCGAAAAAAAAATCTCAAAGCAGAACTCAGGAAATTCTTCGAGGTACGCGAGGAGTTGTCCATTGGAGATCAAGGGAAATTCCTATTTAGATGGGACAAAGTCATCCCTCCAGCGTCGTTGATACGGAACCTGCTAGCTGTATTGCATGAAGGACACCTAGGTATTTTGAAAACGAAGATGAGAACCAAACAGGTGTATTGGTGGCCGGCAATGGACATCCATATCGAAAGGCATGTAAGGGAATGTGACCAGTGTCAGAGAGCGGACAAGTCTTAAACCCTACTACGGCCGTCACTAGGGAAGTTTGACTGTCTACTAACCCTTGGGAAGAGTTGTCCATAGACATCCTTGGGCCAGTACTGGATGCACAGGGAACCCTGAAGTATGTGTGCGTTCTCATTGATCAGTATTCAAAGTGGCCAGAAGTAGATATACAGGAGGAGATGGACACGGAAACAGTTCTCAGATTTCTTACGGCCACTTTCCTCCGAGAAGGCATACCCCACTCTATTTTAAGCGACAATGGACCCCAATTTACATAGGAAAAGTGGTACAAATACATGGAACAAAACGGAATCAAGACAAAACACACCTCCATATACCACCCGGCGGGCAATGGTCTAGCCGAAAGGTTTAATCGTGTTATAATGGGTTCCATACAAGCCGCCATAGCAATGGGCAAGGATTGGGAAAAAGAAGTGCCGAGTATGCTGTGGGCTTACCGAATTACACCCACTGGCACTGTATATGGTCCATTCCAAATCCTAAGTTGACGTGACCCTTTCACCAAGGACAATCTAGCGTGGAAGGAAAAGACAGTCACAAGTAAATGGCCACCAGCAGTAGTTCAGCACAACTTGGAGAAGGCACAAAGAATATACACAGAGCACAACAATAAGAGACGCAATGTGAAAGAGACCTCACTAGAAAGAGGAGAGTGGGTCAGAGTCAAACTTGCCCAGTTGAGAAGGAAAGGGGACAGCAAATACAGCCTACCAATGCAAGTAAAGGAGGTGCATGACAGAGCAGCATTGCTTAGCGATGGAAATGTCTGGTCACAGGATCGGATGTTCAAATGCAACAAGATAATGCAATGGACCTGTGAGGAAAGATCAAGGACAGAACAGAGCCAAACTCACCTACAGACAGCGCGTTACAGCGCTGAGGAGAAAAAGACTCCGAAGTAGAAGGAAGAGGAGCTGAGTACGATGAGGGAGACAAGCCCATTGCAGGGGAACATCACAAAGAGGCTGGTGAGACTTCCGAGAGATAGAGTCCTAAGGGAACTGGAAGCAGACTGGTGGTCCAGGCAGAGAGCAACTCGGAAAGTTTCACCTCCACTCCGGTAAGACGTACACGGGCAGGGAGAACAGTAGTGAGGCCTGCCAAATACAGAGACTAAGAACTGGGCGAAGTGAAATAAATGGGACCCTAGAGAGACTCTTTATGGTTTGTTTATTGTTATATAAAGAAGAGAGATATGTAGTGTCGCGCTCTAGTCATCGTGTAGCGCACGATGACGAAGAGTGCGGGGCCATCTTGTGAGTGCATTCCTGCGCCCGCAGCTGAGCGTTCCGGACAGGTTCCCGGCGCTCTCTTGCAATAAATAATAAATACTTCAATTCTACCACTAGCGTGTGCACTTCATTACAGTGGCGCTCACATCATTACAGTATTCATCATTATTAATATTATTTTAGTATACCGGAGCTGTTTTTTTCACTTTGCTGCGACAGAGTGCTCAGCCAGGTATCCTCTTTCATTTCTACAGTGTATCTTTCCCTCACGGCAGTCTCTTTTAGTGTTAGCTCCTTGGTCCACTACGCACGTTTTAGGCATCTTTTTTCTTCTTTTATTTCACTTTGTGCACACTACTTTCATTTTTGACACCTTTCAAATTATCACATATGGCTGATTATTTTTTCTTTATAAAACACAGTAGCCACTTAGGATCTCTTTGACCTGATGTATTTATTCAATTTGATCCACGTCTTGTTGTGTCTTATAAAACCGTCAAAACAGTGATTATGTTATTGTGACATCGATGTTTTTGTTCACAGGTTGCCCCTGACGAAGGGAATCAAGACAAAACACACCTCCATATACCACCCGAC
This sequence comes from Lissotriton vulgaris, assembly GCF_964263255.1. Classification (NCBI taxonomy): domain Eukaryota; kingdom Metazoa; phylum Chordata; class Amphibia; order Caudata; family Salamandridae; genus Lissotriton; species Lissotriton vulgaris. The sequence goes on along the minus strand of NC_141687.1, from coordinate 1,869,909,205 downwards.
GAAGGGATGCCCAGTCCCGAAATGCATCAGGCTGTTTTTCTGAAACATTTATGTATGATTTGATGTGTTGTACATGATGCAAGGACTACACAATATGATTTTCATGTATGATATTGTATACCTGTGAAATCTTTTTTGATACCAATGGTTATTCAATTTTGCATATGAGGATTTAACATAATATAACACTAACTGAGTTACATTGGTTTATTCATTTTACTGTTTGAAGTAGAATTTAGAACATTACAGGACCCATTAGGAGTCCAGTGCACAGTGTATACTACCACGCTCGTCAGTATTCTTTTCTTATAAAGATGGACACCATGAGGAGGGAATGTAAAAATTATATTATCCCATACATGCAACACGGGAGCTGAAAATCTGTAAATCCGGTATTTGTAAAGTGCAAACTACTCACCCCTACGAGTCTCAAGGCACTGGGGGCAGTCGTGGATATAAGTGAGCTATTGCCCAGAGTCACATGGTGCTGAGCTGAGCTGCCATCTGAGACAGGGATCGAACTGTGAGCCCTGTGCTCCAGAGTCAGCTGCCCTGGCCGCTGCGCCACACCTCTAACACTTGGCTTGATGTGGCTATACTGCAATAAAGCAGTAATTTTACTAAATATTATTGCTACAAAATAGATCGTTTTGCAAAGGCTGTTATGCTGATAGCCAGATGGAGGTGAAACGCAATAAAAAAACATATGGTAGGACAATTAAGGCTTTAGTTTGAGTTCTGATATGCATATGCTACTAAGGAGATATTCAAAGTCAGATGGGGTGATCTATTTAATGACTATAAGAAAAAGTATAAATAATAAATACAATATAAAAATACATTTGAGAAAACAGAAGCATAGCAGTTAATGGTGGTCACTGGCAGAAAGTGTATCTAGACAACCACAGACCATTTTATTACAGAGTATGCATAGGGTAATCATCTGATGACATCTTAAAACGATTTCTGGGTTGAGTTCTCGTCTCAGGAACAAAGTTCTCATCATCTGAACTCAAGGACTAGGTAGCACATGGTACATGTGGAAAGTACGTGGAATAAGGGCAAAGTGAAACTTAGAAATGTTGCACCTCTCCTACATTTTGTTTTCACAGGCACTGTTGGGTTGTGCCTTAATATCAGAAACCACATAGGGTAGGGACATACTTTGTGCCTGCTTTACAGTGGTAGTGGGAACTGCATTTAATCCTCCTGTTATTAATGTGCTATCCATTTCATTTTAGTACAAAACCATGTAGGTTTGTGTTATTTCTCCTCTTGGTTTGTTTTATTTCTCCTCCCTCACTCACAGCAGGTGCTGGCACAGGGATGGTCTTTACTTGGCTCTTCCCTCCTTTGGCATTTAGGCCTCGCTTACACTGGAGAGCAGATCCTCCCACCTCCTCTGGTGATCTTTTTCCAAACCTGTTTATCAGCTCTTCCCAGAGCATTCAGCCTGGGCATCCAGGATTGGGCGGAAGGTTAAGGGTGTCTTCCAGAAATATCTTCCCTGTGCGTGCCTATTAATGGCCTATGGTTTGAAGTTCTGCCTGTTTTACCTCATATTCTTTCTGTATGTATTTTTTCTTTTTATGTTATTTACCTACTTTCCTCCTTGAAGTGAGGAGTTGATGCCTTCTCAATGTCAGTTTGCATATTTACTAACTAAGATGTCTAGGTGGACCCTATAGAGGTCTATAGATCTCTGATGCACTGCATTGTCAGCTCTTCTTGGTGGACCCTGTGAACCTTCTACTGAAGCGTTGGTATCTCTGTGGGGCTGCACTAACAGCGGTTCTTGGCTGACCCCCACAGGCACTTTCGTGATGTATCTGCTGACATCTATTGGGCTGTGCCTTCAGGACTTTACGTTGGACTGCTTAGATCCTTTACTGAGGTGTATGGTCTTCCTTGAGGTCAAACTTTCCAGCCAGTCTGCATGGACTCCATTGAGAAACACCAGTGTTGAATTATTTAATACCTATTGGCCACACAGCCACCAAAGCGAGAAAGGGAAACTGCTTCTGGGTGGATCCTTTGGACCTTTTACTGAGGTATCTGCAGCCACGGCCCATGCAAGTCTGTTGAAATCCACCGCCCACCAGGCTCTACTGCTCTTACCTGCACGGGCCGTTGCTGGTTATCTGTAGATTTCTTTAGGCTGTGCCTTCAGGGCATCTTGATGGACACCAAAGACAAATCCAGTTGCTGTACTGTCTACAACCCTCAAGGCTGGACCACCACCTGCGATAGCATATTGACCATGCAACTGCCCTGCAATCGGGTATGTAGATTTATTTCTGCATGAAATACAAACTATTTCCGGGGGGCGCAAGCTGGCGACCGCGTAGGTGCATCGCGGCTGAGGTCTTGCCTTTGACTCCTCTTCCCCTCCAGCAGCTTACTGCATCACAGAACATTGGCCATCTAAAGCACGGCGATTTTCTGCCCGGATTGCTTGGCGTTGTGTTGTGGCATCCTGCGCGGCATCGTGGAGGGATCCTATGCTGTTGTGAATGCCTCGGGGGAGCTTGCCGGCTTGTTTGCTTCGCTTCTGGAGTGGCTAACCCGGACGTGCTGTGGAATGCTCAGCAGGTGGACGGGCATTGCCGGTAGAGTCTCCGCATCAGCTCCTAGCCTTGGATTAGGCTCTGTCTGGCTTTTTGCTGTGCAAATAATGGCCCCCAAGGCTGCTAAGCATCTGAAGGAGAAGGGAGACGCGCTCTCCTCCTCGATACAAGCATGCATAGTAGTCTCTCATAGAACATGCTGGGGGGAGTGCAGGTAAGCCAATTGACTCTTTTACTTAAAAAATGGACTGCAGAGCATGAGTACTGGGAGAAGGAGGAATCCACCAGATCACTCCCAGGCTGTGGTTAAGAAACCTAGGATGTGCCTGGCACCTGAGGAAGGGATTTCTGGCTCCAATGAAGGGAACCCTGCCTCTGCCTCAGTCAGCAATTATTTAATTTTTTACGATTAAGGACACGGGGATCCAGCCCACCTAGAGATTGCTAAAAAGCTGTATAGAAGAGATCGGGCACCAGCACTGACCTGGCGGCTGATGTTTTGCATGGGGGGAGTTTGGAACCATCAGAGGGGGCAGATCTGGCAGTCTGTTAGGCATCTTCTTTATCAACATTGGAGCAGCCCTTACAATAGAGGATAGGCGAGGAGGGAGGTGTGGCTACTAACCCCGCAGAGTTCGGTCAGCCTTCCCCGGGCAAGGCGAGTAAGGCTATGCATGCTCTTCGGTCATCTATTCCAGGGGTTGCCAGGGGCAGTGGCGAACATAGTACTGAACATACTGATTTGGCGATGTGGACCTCACATCTAAAGGAGCTAGCAATTTTTTTTCCCTCACGGACGGTTCAGGCACAGAAGACTCCAATTCTTCTCTCAGTGAGGATGGGGGTTGCACCTCAACTTCTGGTTCTAGCACACTAGAAGCACCTGAGACAGCCTTTAAATGCCAAAAGCATTGGAAAAGCTCCAAGGGTAATACAGACTCCCAGAAAAGCAGAGATAAGTATACTGTTGGCAACAGGATGAAATGGGACTATTTCCATACATACATTTTCGGGACCCTGGATGCAGCGACTACTCCCTGGCAGAAACAGCTCTTTCTGCACTGCAGGCTGTGGGGATCGTGGCTCTAAACCCTGGTCTGGGCTTGATCTTGGAGCAAATGAAAGAGCACCTGGCTGAGACCAGTGTGGATGACAAAAGAGCAAGGGAGGCTACAAAAAAGCTGGAAGGTGTCATCCGGAAGGTGGGGAAGGCTTGCTCCAAGATCAGCAAACATCCTAACTGCATTGAGGACAGGACCACAGCTATGGAGTCTGACTGGGTAACTGTGAAAGAGCAAACTAAATTGCACAATGCTCAGCTGACTGAGGCCCAGCGGAAGCTGGAGGACTTGGAAAATCAGCAAAGGAGGAATAATCTCCTTTCTTGGGATCGAGGAAGGGCTGGAAGGAGGTGATATTCGATCCTTCATGTTGGATCTTCTCAGGAATGCCTTTCCAGAACTTTCGGAATGGAACTGGGAGGTAGAAGTCCAAAGAGTCCACCGGTTTCCGATTTGACCATAACAAGCCTGTCCAGGATAGTAGAGATCAAAGGCAGCCAAGGGCTATTCTAGTCTTTTTTGGCAATTTCCTGCTACGCCAAGCTATTTTTGAGAAGGCCCATCCAAAGGCAAGATGGACATACAGAGAATCTTCATTTTTTGTACGCCCTGATTTCTGCCATATTACGGTAGAGCGCAGGTGTCGTTTGCGGCAAGTGATTAAGCATTTTCAGGATCCAGGCTTTGAAGCTATTTTGCTGGCCCCAGCCAGATTAAAAACAATCGTCAATTTTTTACCTCCGAATTTCAGCCAGAGACTAACTGGGTCAGGTATTGGCAGATAGAAGCAATGTGTAGTTTCTGGGGGTTTTACTATGAGGTGTTTAGTTTAGCTTAGTACAGGAGTTCTTCCTTTCTTTTGATCTGGCACGTTTTTTTAAACACTGGTGGGGGGCTGAAGGTGAGGGGTGTGGGGGGGGGGGCGTCTGTGTTGTCCATCACCAGTCTCCATTACACAGACCTGTGTGGTCTGGCTACTTTCAGTGGAGGGGGGAGGACGGGAAGTGGCCAGTTCAGGTTTGGGGTGGCTTTGTGGGGACTGGGTGGGGGGAAGGGTATTGGTTGGTGTGGCAATACAAGTGCAGAAAATTCTTCTAAGTTTAATTGTGTATCTTGTGTTACAAAGTGAAATGTGGCGATATGACCGTAAATGCAGCCAGGGGAATATATTTTCCAGCTGTGAAAGGCAGGACTTTATGACACTAGGCCTAGTTAAACACATGGGGTGGGGTTGTAGTCCGGGTCCCGTTAAACATTGGTGGGCTATGCTGCTGGTCAGGAAAGTTTTTGTGAGGGATGGCTAAGCTCCGTATTACTACCATTAAGATCTGTGGGTTAAACGATAAAGGTAAATGGAGACGAGTTCAAAAGGACCTTAAATGATAAAGAGCAGATGTATACTGTCTGCGGGAGACCCATATTGCCTGGAATGGTAGGGCCATATTGAACACTTTAGGGCTGACAGGATATTAGGAGGAAGGGGGTTGCCATCCTAGTTAAAGGGAAAACTGTCACCCTTGGCCGAATGGCAGCAGACAAGCTAGGAAGATGTGCAATAATGGAGTGTAAAGCTGGCAGTGGCTCCTTTACTCTATGTTCAATTTATGCCCCATTGCCAGGTGATCCTGGCCTGTTTACTTTTTTTGCAATTGGACTGCCCCGTTTATAGTGTGTGGGGGCCTCAATCTAAATGGATCTAGAGGGGGCAGGAATATTAGCTTTGCAAGCGCAAGCCGCAATCATCTAGATCTTTTAAGAACCTGCTGAGGGACATTGGTCTGATGATCGATGTCTGGCCCTGCCTGAAAGCTACTGAGCCTGGATATACTTACTATTCAGCCACTCCCCCCTGTAAATTTGCCAGGCTGGATTATTTATAGGTTTTTACCAGCGCTGGCCAGGGTGCTCAGGTTGAACTCTGCCCAAGAGTAATGTCTGATCACAATCCAATTGTCATTGAATTCCCTTTAGATGGGTTAAGTAGTGTCCCTAGTAAATAGAGGGTCTGCTTTTGGGCCCAGAATACGTAAGCCATTTGAAGTCTTGGAATCCGCTGTATTTCGATCTTAACAAAGGAAACGCCAATTCAGGAATGGTTTCGGATGCCTTTAAGGCCGGTGTAAGAGGGGAAACCTTGAGCTTTAGCATAGCTAAACAGAAGTGGGGCCAGGGACATAGAAAAGTACTATATCAAAAACGGAGTATTTTAGAGGCAGGCCTGATCAGCGCTGTAGAAATGGGGAGGGAATCTTGCCCCAGTGCTGAATCTGAAAGCTATTACCAAGGCATGTCTGAACGAATCTTCTGCTTAGAAAAATGCTGGGAAATACCTGGCTGATGATCAGAATGGCTATGAATTTGGCAAACGCGTGGGGCACCTCCTCACAGGTAGGGCGAGGCAACAGCTAACCGCAGGGCATAACAGCCAGATAAGGAATTTGTAAGGCAGAATGGTCACATACCCCATTGAGGTCAGAGAGGCATTTAGGGAATTTTATGCTGATCTCTACGAAGCCTCCTCTGTCGGGGCCCTCGGGGCTCAGAGGCAGATGGTGACTTCGGGATCTCTGATAAAATTACATAGGTTTCTTTTAGGTTTAAAGCATTTTATTCAACATAACATATTGGGACAAGACATATCTTCAAAGAGCTATACGGTAGGGCGGAAAGGACCCACAAAGTGCAAATGCGTCTTCAGCAAAGATCATCCTAACGGGTCATGCCCCCATTGAATTGTACATCATGTTTCGCCACAATATGAAATGACTTTCCCCACATCCCCCACCCCGAACCCCAACTACCCAACTCCCCCCCCAACTCCCTTCCCCCCTCCCCTCCCACCCCACGTCCAGTGCACTGTTCCAAAGCAAAGGGAAAATACAGCAAGCTATGCCTCACGTGGGAAAAGGGACCAATAGCAAAGCATTAGGCAGGCTCCATTGGGCCCGGAAGCCGCAGAAGGCGGAGGTACCTAGGGCAGGTGAGTTCTCTAAATTCGGTGAGCAATAGGGAATTAAATGGCTGCCAAAGCTCCCTGAATTGGTTCACATCCCCCGCTACCGTGAGTGACATCCTCTCCATCCCTATCACATGCCACAGCCTATGGAGCCAACCTGTGGTGGACGGAATCGTGGCTGTGTGCCAGTGTATTAGAATGTTCTGGACTGCAGAGCCCAGGGCTATCGCAATCTGTCTGCCCTTACTGGATCTGAGGGGGTACATCAGGCCGTTCGGTAGTCCCAACAAGGTGTAAGCAGGGAAGCGTGGTAATTCGATGTCGAAGTGTGCATCAATATTATCCAGCACTTCTTTCCAGTAAGGCTCCAGCAGCGGGCATTCCCATAAAATGTGTGTGAGTGTCCCCCGGTGCCCGCACCCCCTCCAACATGTGTCTTCCTTGTTATGATCAAATTCGTGGACTCGTTCAGGTGTGTAATACCAGTAGGTGGAGACCTTGGTCAGAGTATCAGTGAGCCCCATGTGGTATGCCGAGTGCCGTGCCCTGTAAGATATGTGTTCCCATTCCTTAGGGCTTAGGGTCCTCCCCAATTCCCTTTCCCAGCGCTCCCTCCCGGGGTGATAACTGTATGTTGCAGGTGGTTGCAGAAGCTTGTAGAGATCTGTGATCAATTTGGCATCGGATGTGCGGGATAACAGCCATTTTTCGTAAGGAAGGAAAAGCCTATCAGCCGACTCTCGTACTTGCGGATGGAGGGCCCAGTGGCGGGCCTGCATATAATGGTATCTGTCGCTCTCCGGTAATGAAAACTCCTGACGAAATTGGGAGAAGGGGACCACCCTCTCCGGACCATACAAATGACATAGGGCTCGACACCCCGCCTGTCTCCAATGTGTGAACGCCCCTCTTTCTAGCCCTGGCGTGAAATCTGGATTGTCTACTAGCGGCGTGAGCGGGGACGGGAACGTGGTGAGACCGTATAGGATGTTAGTAGCGTCCCACACCCGTAGGGGAACTCTCGTAATAAAAGAAGCGTAGAGATTTTTAGGCCTATGAGGACGGCGCAAGAAAGGAATCTCTTGTAGGGGTCTGCCCGCCACCGCCTGGTCCTGGAAGAGCCAATGTTTATCGGACTCCCACCTACTCCACTCCACTAGATAACGGAGCTGCGCAGCCTGAAAATATTTGCGGAAATCCGGTACCCCTAAACCGCCTGCCTCGGGGGCCAGTAACGAGAGGGCTCTGCGCATCCTGGGCTTCTTGCCTTGCCAAACAAAGCGTGAAACATCCGCCTGTAGTTGCGGTATCCACCCCACCGGCGGTTGGAGCGGCAGGGCCCTGAAAAGATAAAGTACTTGTGGCAAAATCGTCATTTTGACAGCAGCTATCCTGCCAAGCCAGGAGAGCGTCCCGCGATTCCACCGCCCTAATTCGTCCCTGATTTTTGTTCCCAGTGCTTGGTAGTTGGCTGAAACCATGGCCGGCAGAGTGGGCGCAATCTGAATCCCCAGATAAGGTACCGCACCCGAGGACCAAAGCATAGGAAACCTATGTTGTAGGTAGGCTCTGGTAGCCGGCCTGAGGGAGACATCTAAGGCCACCGACTTGCCCATATTCATTTTAAACCCTGCTACCGCTCCGAAGGAGTCCAATTCTGCTATACACGCCGGTAGAGCCGTCCGGGGTTTATCAATGGACAAGATGACATCATCCGCGTAAAGGCTAATAGCGTGTGTGAAGCCCCCCATCCGGATCCCGGCCACCGCAGGATTATCACGCACCCGTTGAGCGAATGGCTCCATATATAAAGCAAAGAGTAAAGGCGAGAGCGGGCAGCCCTGCCGGGTACCACGTTCAATGTCAAAGGTCGCAGACGTAAACCCGTTGACCCGAACTACCGCTGAAGGTTGCCTATAACAGTTAAGAATCATGGATCTGAACTTGTCCCCTATCCCGGCTTTCATTAAAACTTGCTCCAGGAAGGGCCAGTGGACTCGATCAAATGCCTTCTCGGCGTCTACCGCCAGCAGCATTCATTCTCCCGGGATCCGGGAAGCTTTCTCCAAGAGGTGGACAATCGGTTTCGCATCATAGGTTTCTTTTAGGAGCAGAAATTATATCAGAAGAGTTTCAGGTGGCACTTTACGCTCTCCTTCCATGAAGGCAGTAGGCGCCGACTCCATTGCTTTTGAGCTCTATAAGGAGTTATATGCAGAAATTTATCAGGAGATTGTGGGGATTTCTAATGAAGTTAGAGCTGGGCCATCGCCACCCGGGTCCAGAGGTACTGCAAATGTAATCATTTTCCTACAAAAAGGCAAGGATCTAACAACTTTGCGCTCTTACAGGCCATTCACATTACTAAATAGGGATGTTATGTTTTATTCTAAACTTTTTGCCAGCCGGCTAGCCCGTGTAATGCAGCGGCTAGTCTTGGCGCAGCAGCATGGATTTATCCCAGGGAGAGGGACCTCGGATCACACGTGGCAGGTAAACTCTTTGTTTGATGCCACAGAGGTCCTTGTGAAGCCGATGGGAGTCGCCCTACTCGACGCCAAAAAGTCTTTCGACTACGGTGTTGTGGATTACCTGTGGCAGGTTATGAAAGCGAATGGCCTAGGGGGTGCTTTTATCAACGTAATATGGGCAATGTATCTTAATTCTACAGCTCCCTTTCAAATAATGGATGTTAAATCGGAAGCCTTCTCGAGGGAAACAAGTCAGGGTTGTTCCGTCTCACCCCTTTCATTTGCACTTTACATTGATCCCTTCTTCAGGAGGTTGGAAGCCTCTCTGGGCATCTTGCCTGTGACTCTGCAGGGCTGGGATACTAAAATTCTGGTCTATGCCGATGATGTGGCAATAATCACCAGTGACCCGGACAGGGCTGTACATTCTGTGGAAGGGATAACAGAAGAATTTAAGAGTCAATCATGGTTTCTGTTAAATAGAGCTAAACCTCAGGTTTTAATTAATAGACACACACCTGCCTCCGATAGCAGTATTGTAGAGGAAGCTACTTATCGGGAGTCTGTAGTACTTCAAACGTGGAACAAATAATCAACTTAAATGTATCCTCGATTATTGAAAAATCCAAGAATGGCTTTAGCTGCTGGGACAATCTGAAACTCTCCATAATGGGGAGATGCAATCTGGTTAAATTTCTGTTTCTGCCAAAGTTATTATAGATTTTTCGCTTTGGAGGTTAATAACGAATGGTTTAAAGCAATTGATAGTCTGGTGGCTAGATTTATCTGGGCTAGGCATGGGCGGAAAATCCGTTCCGCTCGCGGATTTTGCGGATTTTCGGGAAATCCGCAATCCGCGAGATTTGCGAATCTCCCGCAAAATCCGCAAATCCGCGAGCAGCGGATTTTGCTCGCACTGCTCGCACTGTTCGCGTGAGTTCGCGTGAGTTCGCGCCCCGCGAATAAGTGCAAAATTGCAGAAATACGATCTTAGCAAAACTGAAAGTAACTACTTACCAGGTTCAAAAGTTCAGGCTCATCATTAGTAGCCATTTCCTGTAGTGCTTCCTGAGGGGCCCCTCCAGAGTTCAGTTGCCAGTTGAAACTATTATGTGACCCTGCTCTGAACCTCAGAATAGTTACACATATGCCACAAAGGTCCTGAATTACAGCTAAGGGAGACAAGCAGGAGCCAGGCTGGAAGTTAAAATCCATTAATCAGCCCCTAATTCATTATTGTCAGTTGGGGCAGGGCAGGTGTTGTAACTAATTTTGCAACAATGAAAGCACTTAGCAAGTGCAAAAGATCACTAATCAGGGCGCACTAAGGAAGCAGGTGCCAGCTAAAAAAATATTCTGTGACACATTAATCAGCCCCAAATTAATTCAGGTCACTTGAGGCAGGGAAGGTGTGCTTTGCTTTGCCGAAAATAATGTACACTGGACAACCAGAGGGTGTGGTGATGAAACAGAGGGTGGCATGGGTGGGCCAGAGGGTGGCATGAGTAGTCAGAGAGTGGCAGTGGTGACAGAGAGTGGCAGTGATGAAGAAGAGTGTCCCAAACAGGCTGGACACGTAGAAACAACAAGTTCGCGAAACTTGCGACCCGACAGGTAAGTTCGCAATTTGCGAAAGTGTACAAAACCCTCGCGAACTGGCAGAAACACGGGCGAACACAAAAAAAAAAAAATCCGCAAATTCGCGGGAATTCGCGGATTTTGCGGATTGCGAATCCGCAAATCCGCAAAATTCGCGAACGCGAGATCCGCAAAATTCGCTCATGCTTAATCTGGGCCTAAGGGAAGACCAGGAGGGCTAACACATTTATGTGCCTGCCCAGAGTCAGGGGGGGCTGGGGGCTCCCCAACTTTAGATTATATTATTTAGCTGCAGAAATGCAATATTATGGCCCATTATTTAATAATAAGGTAACTGAAGATGGTCCAGCGAGCTATGTGCCCTCAATTTACGAGCTTCTGATCGGGACAGCCGCTAATGGTTGCCTGCTGAAGTTCTTTGAGTTCTTTGAGTCGAGCTACTGTAAATAGAACTCGATTTAAGACTCCAATTGTTGCATTACGAAACTGGGCGGGCGCCGGAAAAAACTGGGTGTTGGCAGATATACTCCCCTGCTTAGGAACGATCAACTTCCTGGACTATTTCAAGATAAGTGCTTAACTAGATGGGAACAAGGGGGTTTTGGCAGGATTGGAGATCGACTCTCGGGGAACCAGATTGTATCATTTGTGGTGATCAGTGGTAGATGCAATGATCGGCCTCAGGATTTTTTAAATATTTACAGCTGATGGATTTCCTTTTGAGAAAGGCTGGGGATGCAGCTGGTTTTGTGCGGATTCCCCTCATGGAAATATTAACGAAAATCACTGGCCCCTCAATTTCATAGCTATATGGCTGTCTGTTGGAGGGGATCCCAGACGATCAGGATAAGCCTAATGAAAAATGGCAGGCAATGCTCGATCTGGTGGACCTTGGCTTCCTGAAATCCCTTGAGTTGGGTGGGTCAGTCTTGTGTGCCTCAAACTTTCAATCGCAACATTACAAAACAATCTTTGATTTGTGTATAACACCAGCGTAAATCGCTAAATGGGGCAGGGATACAGGGACTCACCGCCCTAGATGCCATGCATCTAATGCAAACTTGGTTCATATGTTTTCCACATGCCCCTGCATAAAATCACTTGGTTTGGAAATTGTACGTTTCTTAGGCGAAGCCTTGAAAGTGAATATCTCCCCGTCAACTCAGCTTATGTTGTTGGGGGTGGATGAATCGAACAGTGGGTCTGTGGCAGAATACATTTTTATAGCAATGACGGTTTTTAGGCTTTGTGTGGCCGGCTTGGCTTGACCCTTTACCTAACCTTTCAGCAATGGAAAGTGGGCTTCCTACATGTCTACAATTTAGAATATGCTGGGCTCAGCAGACCAACCCGGAGTGTGGGGCAACGTGTAGTCCCACGTCCAGCCGCACTGCTGTGATGCGCTTTATTTTCCGCGTTAGTTCGTTACGTTTTTTAACAAGTAGTATGTCTTTTTCATTATCATTTTCAGTCTTCAACTTCCAGTGTTTCTCAACATTTCATCCACTCACAACCGGGTTTTAAACATCACGGCAGGTATGAATGTTTTTCCGCTAATAACGATATACTAGTAATAGGAAGCATAGAACGACTAAGTTTGTTGGTCATGGGGTTTATAGAAGGAAGATAAGAGAGAGTAACAACTAGTTTGTTTAAAAGCGACATGAAAAAAGGTGGAGGCACCATTGTCATTGTGTTAAAATAGCAGAGAAGTAGCGTTTGAGGTTATTCAAACATGTTTAAAATACAGGGTTGTAGCCAACTATGATACTGAACAACAATTGAAGAAATAATAAGTGTATGTCATAGATGAAATTAATGTACTGTTCATATGCACATGTACTTTAAACTAATGGTATATATTTTTATCGTTATTCGTAGTTACCCCTGAAGAAGGGCTTTTGGCCTGAAATGCATCGGGTTTTTAATAAACACTGCCTGGAATGTACAATGCACTAGTCATGTTTCAGTATGAGGCCTCGGCACTACAGTAACATTAGAAGCTTGGAAAACTGCATAAGGACGTTTGCGTGTGAGTGGATGAAATGTTGAGAAACACTGGAAGTTGAAGACTGAAAATGATAATGAAAAAGACATACTACTTGTTAAAAAACGTAACGAACTAACGCGGAAAATAAAGCGCATCACAGCAGTGCGGCTGGACGTGGGACTACACGTTGCCCCACACTCCGGGTTGATCAGAAATTACCGTGTCAATAGGGCAAGACACGCATTCCAGCGACGCACGCATTCTTACAATTGACAACACATTTGGATGAAAAAGGTGTGCAGCCGGTTTCCCTTTTTTACTGAAAAGTATCCCACGTTGCCCTTCAGAAGGCTTGCACCCAAAGAAATTTCACTGAACAAGAAGAAAACGTTTACTAATACGGAATCACTCACATGCAAGATAAAATAACTACGTTTGTTACGCCAGACGGTGTTGCTGGACAGGAGAATGCCAACGAATGTTAATGTATTATGAATGAAGGATTTAAAGTACAGTGTTTAAATATGTTGGTATCACGTACTTACAAACAGTACACCCAGTCGAATTGTTGCATCATGGGAAATGTAGGAACTCAGCGCGAGGGGGAGGTGGAACACAGTGACCAATTACGTAACTTCACTGAAGGGGGAAACCGGATGGGACGAGGAATAAAAGTGACGGAAGTGAGGGTGTTACGAAAGGTTTTTGAAGATGTAAGTGAAAGGAGGAGAACCGGGTTTTAAACATCACGGCAGGTATGAATGTTTTTCCGCTAATAACGATATACTAGTAATAGGAAGCATAGAACGACTAAGTTTGTTGGTCATGGGGTTTATAGAAGGAAGATAAGAGAGAGTAACAACTAGTTTGTTTAAAAGCGACATGGAAAAAGGTGGAGGCACCATTGTCATTGTGTTAAAATAGCAGAGAAGTAGCGTTTGAGGTTATTCAAACATGTTTAAAATACAGGGTTGTAGCCAACTATGATACTGAACAACAATTGAAGAAATAATAAGTGTATGTTATAGATGAAATTAATGTACTGTTCATATGCACATGTACTTTAAACTAATGGTATATATTTTTATCGTTATTCGTAGTTACCCCTGAAGAAGGGCTTTTGGCCTGAAATGCATCGGGTTGTTAATAAACACTGCCTGGAATGTACAATGCACTAGTCATGTTTCAGTATGAGGCCTTGGCACTACAGTAACATTAGAAGCTTGGAAAACTGCATAAGGACGTTTGCGTGTGAGTGGATGAAATGTTGAGAAACACTGGAAGTTGAAGACTGAAAATGATAATGAAAAAAACATACTACTTGTTAAAAAACGTAACGAACTAACGCGGAAAATAAAGCGCATCACAGCAGTGCGGCTGGACGTGGGACTACACGTTGCCCCACACTCCGGGTTGATCAGAAATTACTGTGTCAATAGGGCAAGACACGCATTCCAGCGACGCACGCATTCTTACAATTGACAACACATTTGGATGAAAAAGGTGTGCAGCCGGTTTCCCTTTTTTCCCTTTTTTACTGAAAAGGGCTCAGCAGACCACCATGTCTGGGACTGCTTTTTAATAAAGCAGGTTTAAAAAAAGAAAATGCAGCCCGTTTTCCTTAAAGGAAAACGGGATGCATTAAAAAAAAAAAAAAAAATGAAACGTTTTTGGTTTCATTTTTTAGGGGCAGGCAGTGGTCCCTAGGACCAATGCCTGCCCTTAAAAAATATTTTCCCCTGCATTTGCAAAGGGGAAGGGATACCATCGGGACCCCTCCCCTTTTGCAAGTACATTACCTCCCTCTTAAAGAGAGTGGTAATTTGTGAGTGTTTTGTGACCACATTCATACATGGCTTTGGGTTGCTATGAGGAAGGGAATGCCCCTTCCTAATAGCGACTCACAATTTCTAAATAGCGAGCCGCAAATAAATTGTGAATCGCTATTTAGGAATTGGTCATGGCCCTGTGACATTTTGCATGCGCAAACGGGTCGCAAACCCGTTTGTGCATGCAAAATATGGTTGTACATCTGGCCCTTAGTTTTATTATGAATTTGTTTGAAAACCTGAGGCTGGAAAATATGTCTTCAGGCAAGACCTATAGGGTAAATAGCTCAAATAAAGACTGAGAGCATGTGTGCGTTTTTGACTATGTCTATGTAAAAGTTTCTGGTGAATTTCCGACAGACACCCCACCATATCCGACTGAAAGCAGCTGCACCCAACTATTTAACACAAAATACATCTATTGAGGGGTGTAACACCCCGAAAACCCCTCCAAAAGCTACGCTCCAAGCCGTGGAGAGGATCATTGCACGGCCCTGGGGTCTCTGCTACAGCAGCTCTTAGGATGGCTGATACAGCGCAGAGAGCAGGTGATTGGAGGATGGCAAAACACGCCCTCTCTCCAGGGGAGATATTTTAACTGGCACTGCGCACGTGCACGCTGATGGTTGAACGGGCAACGTAGAGGAGAATATGGCCGCTCTCTTGGGATGGGGCTGTCACTAGCCAGATTAATGCAGTGCTTAATTTGTAAATAATTATAAGAGCGAGGGCCCTCGTCAGGAGGACACTTCCACTAGCACTGCCCAATGCCGCTGCCCGCTATGCCAATCACAATGACACAACTACTAACCATCACACTCGTACAAATGTGACAGTTCAGACTATTCCAGGCCCCCAAAGCTATAAGGCTTTGGATGTAGGTATTAGTCACTTGTTCTCCTGTCTAAATTAGACAGGCAATGCAACCACATGGCAGACTGTCATAAGTGCAGGTGTTGAAAATGAAGTGCTGGTGCCGAGCACCGAAAACCACTGGTTCAAATTAAGCACTGGATTAATGGTAAGTGAACAATACAATGCGCAATGTTAGTACACGGAGTGCTACCGCAAGATGTACAGGTGTAATATAGTTTATTAATGTAAATGATACATAGGCTTAATGCTCGATAGTAAAACACATAACTGCCCATTTCCTGAGTGAGCAGTGGAGCGGGACGGAAGTAGCGATAGTTTACAGTAAAGGCAGTGGGCTTATGCAGAGTAACTTTTCTTTCGGTAACGTAAAGTTTCACCTCCAGGGTCAGACTGTTCTATAGACAATCAGGCAGTACCTGAAGGGCTGGTCTGACAGGCGAGGTATCTGCTGTTCTTTTCAGCTGTTTGTGGGTCTGTTGTATGGTGTGGCAGACCTTCCAACTTACAAAACTATTTCACCATGTGACAAGAGGACATGGCCAAGGAAGGGACAGGGTTTCATGCCAAGAGCTACCTAACTGGCAACTTTGCAGTTTCCCCCTACCAATCTCTTTTCCTAAAAAAAAATAAGCTTGCTGCCACTTTTGCCCTGGTGTCCTACGGAGTTTTCGCACGCATTTATGGACATTGGCATTCCAGAGCCTCCAAAAATGAGCTGAGAACTCATTCTGTGTAGTGGCTTCCAGTTAATCTTTCCTGCCACCACGTGATATACGCTCCTCGCTGGGTGACGAAGTGAATGGAGCTTTTATTGTGGCCCAAGGTTGGCCCCATGTGAGTTGGTACGTCTGGTGTGAGGGCCAAGTTCATACGTCCTCCCATACCTTGCTAAATACCTATACAACTTGTCTTTACAAGTTTAAAACGGATCTGATTTGCAAATGTAGGCCACTTTTTTAGCTATGCGATTGGCTAATAGGGTCCCCTTTAATTTGGCCCGGCCTATTTTCAGTCCTAGACCAGCCTTTCGTAGCCTCTCCTATCACCCAATAAAGATAGATGGCTGTGAGGGGTGTCTGGCAAGGATCACAAGTGTTATAGAGGACTGACAAAGCTCCAGGAATAGTGGGGGTTTTTGACAGGTGCTCAACCACCGTCTGCTGTCCTCCTGGTGACGGGATAATCTAACCAAGCACTTGAAATGAACGAGGGGAGAAAGAATGAATTAGGATAGCGCTTAGTTGACTAAGACCAAAAGCGAGTGAGTGGGACTGCCACCACGATCCATCATAGATAATTTCAGCTCATCCGGTCACTGGACAGCAGTCATCCGCCTACCCCAACAACTATGTTTTCACAAGACATGAATGTAAATTAAAAAGGCCACTGTCTTCTAAGGACAACACATTTCTTCTAGAGTAATTAGAGAGTGCTGCTTTGGAGGGCTACTTGCTCAGCACTTTACTCCTCCAAGAGAGCAACACAGAATTGCACAGATCAGCACTCTTACTGGTGCTCCTTGGCATCCATTTTTCCCTCTCTCGTCTCTCTGACAGTTCCACTGAGCCTCGAGCACACCCGCGGCTCTATCCACAGGTCTGCTGTGGTCTCCAATAGCCCTGCAACCTATCCAGCAGCCCATCTGACCCATTCAGCACCCCTTCTGATGCATCCAGTAGGCCTGATCAGCTACCCTGCTGCCTTGACAGGCTATCCAGCAACCTGGCGGTCCATCCCTCAGATGCCTGGAGCTGGCCATCAGACCTGGCGAGCTATGGAGCAGACTTGTCAAGCTCTCCAAGAGCCCTGCTAAGCTACACAGCAGCATGGTCGAGCTTTCTGGCACACGCTAAATGATGCAGCAGCTACACAAGTTATCTTGTAGTCACACAGTTATTGAACAGACCCACCGATCTATTCACTTACCAAGCTATCCATCAACCATGCAGTTATCCATCAATCCTGCTGACCTATCCAGTATATGTGACAAGCTAAGCAGCGGCTTAGCTAAGCTGTCCAGCAGCCCAGAACAGCTATCCAACAGCTAGGTCAGCCAATCCAGCATCCCCGCTCACCTATCCCACAGACTGGCTGCCCTATCCTGCAGTCCCAACAAGGTGTCCAGCAACCTGTGGCAAACAATGGGAAAGACTTGTTTTTCTGCCAATTAGCCTAGTTAAGTACTAGCTTTAGCATACCTCAGTCATCTTGATGTGATCTAGCGCGTGCCCCAAATTAAAATTGGTGTTCGGACATAATGTTTTGTGTGTTTTTCTTTACTGTTATATTACAGAGTATTACCTTAGAATACTCCACAGGTTCCAGATTGACTCCAAAATCTTGGCTGCAGAAACATTTACAGCAGTGCTCCCTCACACTGCTAGGTGGCGCCATGCAGCTGTGGGTTGGCTCCATACCCATACCACTCTGTAAGTGACAGGGAAGAGTTGCATATAAGCGCGACCCCTGCACAGTGGCATTAGTTTCTTGTCTGGACGCCGATCATGGAGAATTATTAGTACCCCTGTGCTGAATATTAGGGAGCATTTTAGCTGTTAAAAAGAGGCCACTTCACAGAACTGGGAGTTGGGAGGGCAGTGAGGAATCTGCTGTTAGACACAGTAGCCACCAGAAACAGCATTATGAAAGTTAAGCAACTTATTCCTCTGATGGATACTTCTAACCGAAGATTCCTCACCTTACAATAGATACCACAGTAGTACCTCCACAGGTGGAAGGCCTATGGGATAGACTCAGTCCAAAAAGTCTTGCAGGAGCAAGAGGGCGAAATGGCCTTCCTGTCAGACCAGACATTCTAAGCTGTAGTGCTTCGGGAATGTATGCACTGATGCCCACATCACAGCCTGGCAGAGGTGAAGGAATTTACATGCCAAAGCAGTGGCATCCTCCAGGAATTAGTCTTGGTGGACACTGCTCTCATTCCTTCCAATGGCGGCTACCCGGCCAATGCATAGCATATCTCAAAGCAGAGGACTACCCAGCTCAGCAGTGTCCTCTTTGCACAGGCTTCGCCTTCTTTGCTTCAAAGACCCCTACAAAATGTTGATCCGTTTTCCTTGGTACACTCAATGAAAAAGCTTAAAGTCCTTTTGGGGTCCAGTCAATAAAGCCTGTCTTTCTCTTCCGAGGTATGAGGGGGAGCAAAGAATGCAGACAGACTGATTGCTTGCCAAAAGAGACACGCAATCACAACGTTTGGTAAGAATGCCACCAACTCCTCCACACCAACTTGTATGTGAAGTAGGGGGTATAAGGCTGTTGCATTGAAAGTTCCTAAAGTTCCCTCATGCGCTGAGCTAATGTGATTGCAATGAGCAAAACAGTCTTAAAAGTCAGGAGACACAATAAACAGCAATGAATCAGCTTTAAGGACATACATATAAGAAATGTCAAACCCAAGTTAAGGTCCAATTGCAACATCACAAATAGTTTGGAAGGGAACATGGTTGTCAAACCTTCTATAAAATTCATCAACAGAGCAGATGATTTAAACAAGAACAGTTGGTCTGTTAAAAGTAAAAAGGCTAAAAGAGCTGACAAATAACTCTTAATAGAGCCCACTTGCTGGGCCAAAGATAAAACAAACACAACTGTGCATGAGCATCACAAGAAATGCGCATGCGCAGATGCGCGCGCATGCACAGTTTTCGCTTGGATTAGACGAAATGGTGACGAAGAGGAGGAGAGCAGCCCGGGGACACTGCAGTACAGGTAAGTGGGTTTTAATTTATTTTTAAGTAATAAAATGAATTGTTAATATCGGGGGGGTGGAGGCTGGGGCTGGCCAACTCCGCTATGCTGCAGAGTGTGCGAAGATTTGCCTTCTCCACGGAACGCAGAGAAGGCAAATCTCCGCACATTCCGCGGGCGGAGCGGTGGTCTCCACCAGGGCCTACTCAATATCAAAGTCTCAAGATAATATCTTTTTAGACCCTGCACCACACGATCACAGTCTGCAGCGTATGTAACCTTCGCTTAGTTTTGGTTTGGTAGATAGCGTCACCCTTGGGACCGTCACTTGAGTGTCCCTTTTTGTCCAAGTGACTTCATAACATCCACCAGGAGGGAGACTGTCTGGATATCGACAGTGGTGAGTTTGTTAAAATGATCTCCCATCTTGTAGGTAGATCTTTATTCGAGGAAAGAAGAGGAAAGATAGGGATAAGACTAAAAACAGGCGTTTTGTTGATTGGTCACTGATCCATGACACCTGGTGATCGGGTCAACATGTTTCAGCCTAAAAGAGCCCTAATGGGCCTATGGCCTTCGCCAGGACCAACAGTATTTTGGCCCTAGTCTCTTTGTGTTTCCCAAAAGGAAAAAGAGGGAGTGGTTGGTTCACTCACCAATCTTCATCTATGAGCACAGTTTGCTCAAGACGGTCAGTGGTAATAGGCTCCATCTTTAAGTCTACACCTCAAAAAGGCACTTTAATGCTTCATGGTTGTGGAGGGAGATTTAAGGACAATAGGTAAAGCTTTGCTTGAAACCATCCACAGAAGCCTTTCTGCATGCCTCTTCCCAACAGAATGAACACAGACACAAATTGAGAGAGGCGCCACCGTGCTGGATGCTCTGCAGTGCTGAACTCACCCTATGCCATGAATTAACAGCAGGCAGACTACACATCACCACTGCGCACTTCATGATAGTTGAGTTTTCCTCAAGGCACATGGTTTGGTTATTGTATTACGAAAACCTGTACTGGCATGACATTATGTACGAGTGTTTGTATATACTGAATCATGCTACAACATATCTGCAATACTACTGTTGAAGCATCTATCTGATGGTCATACCCATTATACCATACTGCACAAAATCTCACAAAAGATACCACCTTATCATAAGAAATCCACAGGAGGCACAGCTTTCTCAGTAGAAGCCATCAAACTCTGAACTTCATTACCAGCCAGCATTAAAAGCTACCTAAAGCATATACACTTCCGATGACACTTGAAAACATGGCTATTTCATAGATAACTGCACTACTCACATCCCCGTAACAGAGCCCTGAAAATAGTTCCACCCTCAAGCGCAATCCTCAGCTTACAACCCACAGATTGGAAACACCCAACTAGAAAACTGCTTTTGATATTCAGGTATGCTAACAAGGGCTGACCTATGGCTTGTCGTGGCATTATATAGCCGGTACTTGCATATATAACAGTTATGGCCCACATTAATACTAAGACCATACTACGCAGCAGTCAGCAGCAAATTGTAACTTATACCTCTTACATTTACATAGACTTCGCTGCTATGAGAGTGGTTCATTGCCAGTACTGTCCAGCCACAAAATCAGACATAACCAAAGGAACAGACATGGACTAATTGAAGAGATCGGTCACACACGGCTAGACAGATCTGAGGACTTTGTTATAGTCCACCACTGCAGGTCTCACATATCTATGCACTCTGACAGCTTCTTTACATCTCACATTGACACTCAGATATGGGATAATAATAACGATGAACATCACAACAGCTCACTCCACTTCTCTCTCCCTCCAGCCATGCCAGCTCAGGACCAAAACTATACACAAATCTCAGATTGGACAACCCAGAGCAGTGACCAGCTAAACAGACTATATACTTAAGAAATACCATAAAGAAAACTGCTAATTGCTTTAAGAGTTGCAGAACAAGTGATGGCAAACATTCTAGAGCTGAACCTTGCCAATAATGTGCATTCTTTGGCATGGCCCTTAAACTATCTTAAAATGTCTAATTTATTCAAACCACGAGTAATTTCTATTTGGCCAATTTATGTCTGTCATCTTGAAAGCAGATGGAAGCCTGACAGCGATGTTATCACAGCAGCTTTCAAGGTCTCATTGAGAGAGACCGGGGCTTAGCAAACACCTGGTCGGATCTGAAGCCTATCTGGTTTATAAATTAGAGTACAAAGGGTTACAATCTACCTCCAAAACAATTCCTTACTCTCCTGTTCAGTAGCATGTGGGTGACACATATAAATGATATTTCTATCTGTGTTGAATCTTATCCTTAAGAACGCCAAAAGGGAACCAGAACATTTAGGGACTCCTATAAATTGTAATAATAGTATTGCATAATTATTAACCTAACAAGTCTGTGACAAAGTCACTGTGAAGACAAAAACCTTTAAAAAAACAACAGCAATTTAAGCATCACCCAACTGCTTTATTAATGGAAGTGGTAACATGTAAGGGGCGCTAGAAAATCAATATAGGCACAAAACCTTTGTCTGGCCAGAACATGATGGGACCAATCACGAGGTTTCAGCTGAAGGCACTTAGGGCAGAGTGCGAAGGGGGGTTCCTTTGAGGAAGTCTCCTAAAGGTCTCAAGAAATGCTATGCAGTTGGAAGGCTGGTCTGACTGGTTCATAGCACCTGAGGTTCCTCAGGTGCTGTGGCTGTCCACAATCCCATTTAGCAGTTTTCCAGACTTTGGCCCTGAGTGGAAAATTCACACAGATGAAGAGAAAAATGGGGTCCTCATTATGAGTTGCTTTGTATCAGTTGGGTGCAAACTCTGTAGAAGAAACTAAAATTATCAGGCGGTAATACCCTGCCAGTACTTTACAATTCCGGATTAATGTATGCTTAAAAGGGAATAACTGAAGAAAATTTGAGAACAAGCCAGGGCCCCAGTGTTCAGGATAAATGTGCACTGACAGGGCAAGACCAATAATGGGTAAGAAAAAAACTGGGCAAGGTGGATTATAAAATATGCGGGCAAAACAAGTTCAAAATAGTCCAAAGACAATAACAGTAGAAATATATTCAAAATATATATTTATTAAAAATATTGTTTTTGTATATTTTTATGTGTATATATATATATATATATATATATATATATATATATAATTGACATTCAAAACCATCGATTATTTGATATTCAAAACAATATAACCATCATTCAGTGTTACAATTACATGAATTAATATTGCACAATTTAATATACAAAGATCCAACGACCTAGTTAGGT
The DNA here is from genome assembly GCF_964263255.1 of Lissotriton vulgaris. Classification (NCBI taxonomy): domain Eukaryota; kingdom Metazoa; phylum Chordata; class Amphibia; order Caudata; family Salamandridae; genus Lissotriton; species Lissotriton vulgaris. The sequence continues at coordinate 1,869,886,858 of NC_141687.1, read as the reverse complement.
ACAACAGATCATTCAATAATCGAATCAGTGATTTCAATATACTAATATGACAATTAATAAACACGATGTACAGAAACTGGCAGTGTGTTATTCTACGCGCGTTTCGGCATTGCCTTCACCAGGGTTCAGTCACAGAATTCGCTGAATGAAACACATAATAACACTATTAAATATTGAAATTGCATGCCCGCTATTTATATTAGATAAAAAGGAAGAAAATTAACCACATGGTTACAAAATGAATGCGCAGTGTTTCACTGTTAATGCTTCAAATATCATGCTTATAGACATTGGAACAAAATGTGTGTGAATTAAACATACATACAATGTGAACTGTGAAGACCCAGTTGTATCACTCATTATTCCACATTATATTCCATGTGGAATGGGGATTTATACTCACATTTACCAACTGCTATGAACAGGGGATATATGTGAGCTGGGAGGCAGGTGCAGGGCGAGGGAGGAGGAAGGGAGTTTGGGAAGACAGGGGAAAGGGAAAAAATACCCTGAAGGAGGGACCAATGCATGCTCCCCCTGCCATTTTAAAGGTTGGGGGATCGGGCAGGAAGAAAGCCTTGGCTGCTTTTGCAGCCAAAGCATCAAGTGGTTTTATTGAAAGTTTTTTACAGCCTGCATAATTGGGCCCTATGTTCCTGTACAGAATCACGGGGCCATTTATGATCAGGAAGAGTGGAATTCCATTTGGTAATGCCACCTCACCTGAATCGTAATCAGGATCTTAGTTTCTTGAAACTTTGCACAATTATTTCACTGGACAATATAAGGGAGCTCACCTCCTTGCCAGGCTAAAGGGTAACTTTTAATGACCCCCCCCCCCCCTCCCTTATCACCGAGATGGAGCAGGCTGACTCTTAGGTGAGATGCACGCTGCTGAACCGTCTTCCTGGATCAGGCCTCTCGAATATCTCTAACCTGACTCAGCCATATTTTTTCACTCACCCTAACAGATGCTAAAAAGAAGTGTCCCTCACTGGTGTTTTTGAACCTCTTTCATATCTTGGCTCCTAAAATAAGAACGTGTTATTTAGCTTGCTCAGCCAAACTGTTTACATTATTGTTGCAATCTGAAAGTTGCACTCTTCCTTTCTCGTAATTTCAGTGCTCATAAATCATTATTCGCCGTTTGTGTCTCAATCCATTTCATGCTCCCAACTGCACACCAATTTGTGTTAAACTGCGAACGTGTACCTTGCCTTTCGAGCATGCTCCTATTTGATTTGCTGGATGACACTCTGGGCAGCTGAACCTGTAGCAACAGCAGGCAGCAGAATAGCATTTAGGAAAATAGTGCTGGAGGCTATAATTAAAAGGAACCGAGTAGAAACACATGTAACAGGGGTGTCCTCATGGGAGGTTACAAGAAGAGAAAAGGTGATACTAAGGAGGGACAACTAAGCCTATTGACCAATGAAAAGCTACCATTTACAGGACAGTGACAGGAGCCAATTAAAAAGGATGGGCAGAAAATGGGTGGAGCTTCAAGCCCATATCCGGACTACAGCATTTCACAAAGCTAAATAACACTGTTCTGCTACTTCTTTTATTTTTTTGTTATTTACTGATCCATCTAAGATCATTAAATTAAAAATGTCACGCACATCATTTTGTAGGCACATGGATGTGTAATGATGCATGCCGCAGCGCGGACGCGTTGTTGGTACAAGTGCCTTTAGTAAGAGGAAACTGCTTGATTGCATTTGAAAGCTATTTTTCACCCTGCTTTGTTTTTACTCTGTCCTACGCTGTTGTATGTTTTTTAAACACCAGCTGTGCTTTGTTTTGATTGGCCAGTTTCAGCCAATCCAGGACGAGCCTGGAAGGAGCCAGTTGTGTCCCCCCAGGTATTTGATGCATACCGCAGCGTTAACACGTGCAGCGGGCATGACGCTGGTGCGTCAAAGGCACACCAAAGTCAGGCCGTCTGGATGTCACCAGGAGCCAGGCACTCTGCTCCGTTGTTACCCCACAGGTTGGTCTACTCGCATAGAGCCTTGCAGCCTTGCACTATGACGCTCCTTGTGGGAATCACAGCTGGTTCCTTGCCGCTTGCCCCTCTCACTGTAATTGGTGCAACTTTAAAGTCAGCCCCTGTCTAAGCTCTGTAGCTCCCACCTCTCATTTGAAGGAATATAAAATCTGCAACCTAAATTGCCGCTCTCTGGTCAAGCACTACACAGAGGTGTTTGACCTTCTACTCAAACAGTCCCCTGATAATCTATTACTCAGGGAGACTTAGCTCTCCAAGGACTCTTTGCTATTCTGGCCCTGGCCCTGCCCGCTGGTTACGCAATGACCAACTTGAATAGAGCGGCCAGGAGGGGGGTATAGCAATTATATATAAAGCTACCTACACCTGCAGTCTCATCCCGGAACGTTTCCACGACTGTGAAAGCACTCTTTTAAAATTGCACTGACAGACAATTTTAATTTTTTTTGGGTTACTTATTTACAGTCCGCCCTGCCTGTCGAAAGTCTTTAGAGAAGCCCTAGCCAATGCTATCACCACATTGGTACTTCAAACAGCCAATTTAGACATTTTAGGCGACCTGAATCTGCATTTGGAGTCACAAGCTGACCCTGACATCAATAATTTCCTTGGTGATATGGCATCCTGTCCATTGTTGCAATTGGCCCCGGGGTCCACTCACTTAGCTGGCCATCTCCTTGACCCTGCTTTTTCTAACATCCGGTCCTTAGAGGTGCAGGCTCCCAGTCCTATGACGTGGACCAACCACTCCTTTTTTTCTTTACGCATACACCTAGCAGGCTCTATGTCACAGCCATAATGCAACTCTTTGAATAAATATCCCTGGCATAAACTGGACCCTGTCACTTTCCAAGCTGCCCTAAGCAGTCAATGACCGGAACGGCTCTCTAACATAGAGGCAGCCAACAAACCCTTCTTGAGGTGGGTCACTCAAGCACTGGATCAGTATATTCCTGCTAAACTAACCTACCCTAAATGTGCGCAGGCTAACGCTTGGTTCGGCAAGTCACTAACATTAGCAAGGAAGAATTGTAAGGTTGTAGAACAAGCCTGGAGCTGGTCTTACAACCCTATAGCCAAATCACAGTACAGAAATCCGATTAAGGCCCATCAATAATTGGTCCAAAAGACTAGGGCCACATATTAGGCTAATAAGATTAACACAACTGGCAACCCCACCAAAACGATTTACTCTCTCTTAAAAGACATGCTGAAATTCCCCTCAGCCTCTTAATTGCACCAGATCTTACAACTCGAAGTGTGAGGTACTGGCCAAATTCTCCATCAGAAAGGTTGAGCGTATTTATAGCAGTTTCTGGTCTGAGAGTACAGCTCTAGACTCCGTGAGGGGTTTTCCCTCTGGCCCTGAGACCTATTCTCTCTCGTCCTTTCTTCCTATGTCCTCCGAAGCCCTGGACGCCTTGTTTGTCAAGGTAAAGTCAGGGTCTCTGGGCAATCCTCTGGAACCTGACCTCTTTATAAAGTTCCAGCAATGTCTCTTACCTGGTTGCCTGGAAATTATCAACATATCTCTATCCTCTGAGTCTATCCCTAAATCGTGCAAACACGGCAAAGTTATTCCCTTACTGAAAAAGCTGACACTGAAGGTTTCCAGGCCTGAAAACATCCGACCAATCTCCCTGCTTCCGTTCCTTACCAAAATTACGGAACCACACGTTAATACTATTTTAACTCAATATCTGGAAGGCAACTTAATACTGTACTCATCTCAAAATTGTTTCCGGCCTCTGCACAGTACGGATTCTGCTTTGCTTGCCGTCACAGAGCAATTACGGCCTCTTTAGAAGAGGGCAGAACCTCAGCGCTGATTTTCATTGACCTGAGTGCAGCTTTTGACACGGTATCTCACAAGCTCCTGTTGCACGGCTGAGGGAGATCGGCATTGACCGCAAGGCCCTCTCCTGGTTCTTGTCTTTCCTGGCCGACCAGTCCGTCCAAGTCATTTACCCTCCTTTTCACTCACTCATCCACCCATTACTTTGTGGCATTCCCCAGGGCTCAGCATTGAGCCCTACCTTGTTAAATGTCTACATCCGACCTCTGGCCCTGATAGCAAAAGCCCATAACATCTCCATGATGTCATTTGCTGATGACACACAGTTGGTGCTTTTCTTCTCTAATGATCCTAATCAGGATTTAATGAAATTTCAGATCTTTCTGCCATCTCTGACCGGATGCTGACACCTACCTGCAACTCAATTGCACCAAATCCAATGTTCTCCTCGTAGGTAGGGATGCCCACCTTAGGGGTAACCAGTAGTGGCCCCCGGCACTTGGTACACCTCCTGCTTAAATCTGTTGTCAAGAACCTGGGAGTTTGGGTGGATAGCACCTTCTCCTTTGACGCCCACGCTAAATCAGTAGCAGGCACCTGCTTTGGATTGTTACGTGGCCTAAAGCCCATTCTAGGACTTTTTGATCCCCACACCTGGCAGCTGATTGTCTAATCTACTGTCCTAGCTAGATTGAGCTATCGTAATGCGTTGTTCCTTGACTCTAATAAATCAGTGGTCAAAAGGCTCCAAAGTGCCCAGAATGATGCTGCCCGTGCTCTATTCGCACACTCGAAGCACTGTCACGTCTCTGACCTCCTTCGACGGCTACACTGGCTGCCAATAGAACAGAGAATCCACTTTAAAGTTCTTTGCATCACCCACACGATTTTTTCGGCCCTCTGCCCTAGGATTCTGAGTGAATTGTGTCTCCCTTATGCACCTGCCAGTGCCTTGTGCTCAGCAGATCTCCAAATGGCCCAAGTGCCTTGGGTATGCAGGGCTAAAACGGGTAGTCGCTCTTTCAAGGTGATGGCACCTGCTCTTTGGAACTCCCTACATTCCCTACATGTACCATCTTTGACCCCTGCCTTTTAGAAGGCCTGTAAAGACTTGGCTATTCTCCGATCATTAAGCTGCCTCCCCTATCCTACTCTATCACACAATATAGCGCTGGGACGCCCGGTTGCTGGGGCACAAGGTCAGAGCTGATTTGCATATCGCCATTGTCTAACCCAGGGTGGTGTGGAGTGCAAAAAAATGATGGATTTGGGCCCAGATCTTTGGACTGGGTTGAGTGTGTGACATTGATCCACATTCGGTCCATCATCTGTTGTGTTTGCATATTCCGCCCTAAGTGCGCTGGGGATGCCCAGACGTGGGTCCCAGGCACTCCACACCACTGGAGTCAAGCTAGCCGGACTGATGAGAGGTGTTACCTCGAAACCGGCCCGGTCCTCGGATGCTTGATTCCGTTCTGGGAAGGACATGGCTTTTGTAGTTCGGACTGGACTGTTCTAATGGGGCACAGGGTCAGAGCTGATTTGCATATCGCCATTGTCTAACCCAGGGTGGTGTGGAGTGCAAAAAAACAATGGATTTGGGGCCAGATCTTTGGACTGGGTTGAGTGTGTGACATTGATCCACATTCGGTCCATCACCTGTTGTGTTTGCATATTCCGCCCTAAGTGCGCTGGGGATGCCCAGACGTGGGTCCCAGGCACTCCACACCACTGGGGTCAAGCTAGCCGGGCTGATGAGAGGTGTTACCTCGAAACCGGTCCGGTCCTCGGATGCTTGATTCCGTTCTGGGAAGGACATGGCTTTTGTAGTTCGGACTGGACTGTTCCCATGGGGCACAGGGTCAGAGCTGATTTGCATATCGCCATTGTCTAACCCAGGGTGGTGTGGAGTGCAAAAAAACGATGGATTTGGGCCCAGATCTTTGGACTGGGTTGAGTGTGTGACATTGATCCACATTCGGTCCATCACCTGTTGTGTTTGCAGTGCCTTGTGCTCAGCAGATCTCCAAATGGCCCAAGTTCCTTGGGTATGCAGGGCTAAAACGGGTGGTCGCTCTTTCAAGGTGATGGCACCTGCTCTTTGGAACTCCCTACATTCCCTACATGTACCATCTTTGACCACTGGGCTTTTAGAAGGCCTGTAAAGACTTGGCTATTCTCCGATCATTAAGCTGCCTCCCCTATCCTACTCTATCACACAATATAGCGCTGGGACGCCCGGTTGCTGGGGCAGCCATGCGCTTCATATTTTAAAATATCATAACGTGCCTATAAAATGCTGTGGTTGCATCAGGTGTTCATGTCATTGCACCTTTTTTGCTTTAAAACAAATATATATATATATATTTGTCCATGCAGTACAGCCAGAGACGTTTTAAGGTATGGGCAAAATGGGCCCTGGTCCAGGGCCTCAGCCTTTCAGGAGGCCCCCTGCTGCAGCCAGGTCTGTTTTGCAGAGAACCTTGCCCTGATGACCTTGAATGATTCCTATACAGATTGTTTTAAACACTGATTCCCTTTTATTTATTTTTAATATGAGTGATGTGTGAAAGTCTATAACAGACATTTTGCAAAGAAATGTTGTGCTTGTGTTTCATGCAACATCCAGAAAAAAGTTTGTTTTAGATCAAAAAAGGATCTCACATATGATAAATGGTTGGGTGTCAGAGAGAATTTTTGCAGTGTTATTAGTGAGCTGCTGCTGTATTACAATATTGAAAACATATGTCACTATACCTGAATAATAGATGTAACATGTTTAGAATTTGGACAAGTGTGTCCGTGCACTGTCAGTGAGTGACCAGGCCAAAGAGGGCATGAAAGACCTGAAAGTGCACCATAAATTCAAGGCCGTTGCAAACAGGGCTCCCAAAATACGTTTGGCCCCGGGCCCCCAAAATCATTAAGATATCCCCCAGTATAGCATCGCCAAATGGCATTGTCAAAGAAAAATAGGCCTCGCAGGCGAAACATACTCGTTTGCCAATATTTATTTCTATTCCTAATGTGATGGCATTATGAATAATTCCCATATTAGAAAAGCTCCCAATTCTGCATTTGATAAATGGACGATCCTCTGCTGAATCTATCAGAATTCCCTTCCGTGCCTAGTTTACAAAACTATATGACCCCAGCATTGCATCTCTTCTTTTCTGCTACGTGAAACCTCCGGATATCCTGAAGTGGCTCTCAGGAGAAACAGGTGCAAAACCTACACTTGATAATATAATTCTGCCCAGTACAACGAGACTGCCTGTGCCCATCATCCTTACCAGGTCGATTAAATGGGTTCCGCTGTGACACGCATTTACAGTGCCTAGACGCACCTCTGTTTGTGATGTGCCCTGCGGAAGTCTTCATAATTATTCTACATGGGACGCATGGCTCAGTAATTAAAACGTCAGTCACACCTCACCAGTGGTTCCGCCTCCGCCCCGTCCCCGTCCCCTCCCAAGTCGGAGAGCGTGGACTGCGCTCTAATCAGAGATAACTTCAATCTGAACTGTGTACTCAGGCGATGAAAGACAGGAGCAAGCGTGAATTATGTGTGTTGTCCTGGCGCGCGCCGCAGGAGTCGTCTGATCTGACTCAATAACATGGATTATTATTATGACTCCCGGTTTTCCGTTTTTACTGATTTTTACAGATAAATACAGACAGAAAAGAATGGGTTTCCTGTTTGTATTTATTTTTAAAAGCGAAAAAATACAGAAAATTGTGATTCTTGTGATTTACTCTCTACCCCAGTGGTTCCCAAACTTTTTCGACCTGTGGCTCACTTGACCTAATTAGTAGTTGGCCGTGGCTCCCGTGGCTCCCCATTGTGTGCCTCTTGATACACAATGTGGCGAAGCACGATCTTACACATTAGATTTAATCAACTAAAGTATTTAGAAACAGAATAGTAACTCTTGCAAATGAGCAAGAGGGGGCAGATACAGTAGGAATCGAGACGGACAGCCAGAATTCTATTTTTATTACTTATTAATATGGTCGTTCAGGCTCAAAAAACATGAAGATGGTTCAGAAGGCCCAAACCAGTCAGAATCAGCACCTTGCTTGGCAAAGGTGCAAAAGGTGGGTTAAATCACTGTGTTCCTGCTGCTCTGTCTGAACCTTTGATATGTTAGCCATCTCCGTGATTTAGTTTACTATCGCTGATTCAGACATAAACTTTACCCATTCTAAAGAGAAGTGCACCCCATCCCATCCACTTGAAGTGAGTGGCTCAGTGGAGCTTTTATCATTTTGTCGTGCACCTCCCAAAGACTTCATGGACGCAGCACAAATGGGAGACTGGGCTGGGGGCGCTTTTCTTATGGCTTCGATTTCCCACCCAAGCCCTCCTTTTCAGATATTACACACAGCAATAAACGCCCATTCACAAAGCCAAAATAGCCCCATAAAAACCACACAGTGGAAATATAACATTTTCAACCAGCTGCAACTGCCAGGGTCGAAAACTGCCCTTTGAGAATAAATGCCAAACTTTCTGCCAATGAGGAAAGGTGATTGCAAAAAATATGTATATATGTTTGTGTAAACTACAGATGAGAACTGAATGCGTTTTATGACCATCATGGAGGTGAGGAACATTGTAGAAGCATCTTGCTAATTTTACAAGCTTGTCAAAAAAGATGCATAACAGGGAAAGTCATAAAAGGCTAATTTTACAAGAAAAGAGGTCCATTTACGTTGCCATTTTAGTGTTTTAAGATATTTTGCAGTAATTCCCTCGTGGTTACTTTGCCCTCTTGGGAGGGGCGGTGGGCTGCTGGCTCCATTTCAGTCTCACTGGGCACTGTTGACACCCCCTCCCCCTGCGCTGCGGGCGGCTGGGTGTTAAATAAGATTCACTGGCTGCCTTCAAGCTAACCAATTCATTTGTTAATTGCGCATATTTACACAAGTACATTAGAAGCTTCCTCAGCACAGCCACAGGCTATCTTTCACACATCGTGCGCCGCAGCGCCCCTGGCTACTCCTAACGGCGCACTGGGGTCGGCGCACAGTTTGGAAACCACTGCTCTACACTATTCTTCATGAATACCAGGCCATCCTGAGCAGATAGACAGCATGGAGAGGTAATAATCAGGTTGAGATTTCCTTAAATATCGGCATATATTAACATATATATGTATTTAATGTTAATATTTACTTGTGGGTTCAGTGTTCTGTTGTGTATGGCTGCTTAATTTGCTAAGATGCGACAGGCATCAAAGTAGGAGTGCATGTTTATCAGTTAAATAACATGGGGCCAGATGTAAGAAGATACCATATTGAGATTTCCTGATTGTGAATCACAAGATTTCGCAATTAGAAAATTGCAAAATGGAATGTGTGAAGGTGGTTGGTACATATTTTGCGATTCCTAGGGGGTCACAAATGACCTACCTCATGAATATTAATAAGGTCGGTCACAATTTACGACCCTCTAGGAATCGCAAAAATCACAGGGATGGTGACCTGCTGAGATCAGGTGACCATCATGTCTGTGATTACTTTTAAATAAAGCAATCTTTTTTGTTGTTGTTGTAAAGCAGAGCATTTTCCTTAAAGGAAAACAAGATGCTAACAAAAAGGAAAATTGAAAGTTTTCTTTCCATTTCATAAGAGCAGGCAGTGGCCCTTAAAAATGGTTTTACAAACATTCACAAAGAGTAAGGGGTCACTTGGGGACCCCTTCTGTGAGAAGTTGGCCTGGTGTATGATGTCCACTATTCAATGGGGCACCTTGCACCAGTCCAAATGACCCTTATTGATGGTAGGTTGTAAAGTCAACCTTATAGAAAGCTATCCTAGTAGTAGAGGTGGAGAGAAGCCTTCAGGCTAAGACTTAGAGGCGAGTTAGGCAAGTTGTTTTTACCAATTATAATCTCCTGAATGACCAAATGAAAGCACACCACACAAGGTATATATCAAATATATATGTATTTAATCTAAACACAACCCCTCTGGTCTCTTTATGAGGTCAGAGGTAAAAGTACAATACAAGGAACTTAATTAGCATACGATAAGTTGCACAGTGTACGTTATGCCCTAGGAGCCTCACAAACCATATACTAAAATAGTGGTATAAGAAGCACGTGAGAGTTAGAAGTCAGGCCTAGGGCCTGTAGAACCGCTATCGCTACCTGGAACCACCAAAGGTTAGGATGCAGGAGGCCCACGGGGGACGCGTGCAGTGTCTAAACACAGCCGCGGATCACCATTGACCTTCTATGGAGAACAAACAAGTTACAGTTTTAAAGATTAAGAGCACCTAGAGGTGAACTACGATTGAACCCTTTTACACTAGGAAGCTTCGAGAGTCAATACCCACGGGAGCACTGGAGTACTCAAGTTACCTCACCCACGGAAGCCGGGTGCATAGGTGTCTTTTGATGTCGGGTTTCGTCGTCGATTCCAATGGAGAGCTGCAAAGAAATGCTGCAGGCGACCAGAGGAAAAGTGTCCGGGTGGATCCAAGGGTGGTTCAGAGATGTGAAGAACCTGAAAGCAGAAGGGACAGAGTCTGTGTCACTAGCCAGTGACCAGGATGGCAAGGAGAAGATGCCAGCCGACGTCGGGTGATTTCAGGTGAAAGAGGTGAAGCTTGACTCTTCAGCCAGGAGGCGTTGATGACAACCAGGAGCTGGATTCGAGCTGTCCCACAAAGGATGTTGAGTGCTGCAGCGTTGGAATCCGGATTGGATCCAACAAGCCTTGGCATTAGTAACCCACGCGAGATGACAAGATTGGCTTCGGTTCAGACCAGCAAGGCCTGAGGGACTCCTCCTTTAGAGAGGAATGAGAGCAAGTCTGGATCAACCAGGAAAGCTCAAGAAATCAAAGATGGCCCTTCGTGGGGGCTCGCTAGCCAACAGACTAGGAACCGCGAAGAGGCCTCAAGCGGAAATGCACAAAGCGGGCCCACGGGACACTCGTGGAGTGTAGGCCTCTGCGCTTTGGTGCAATAGGTGCTCGGGACAGGGGCTTCGAATATCCCAATGCACAACTTTGGGATACCTCGGGAAGTAGGTGCAGTTGCAAAAATGCATGATGTCCAGGAGTTTCGGTCCCATGTATCTCGTGTCCGCTACAGGTCTCAGCTTTGCTGGGAGTGCAGGTCAGCGTCAGAGATGTCTGGAAGTCTGTGTCCTGTGTCGCAGATTCATCAGGATCTGGCAGGAGCCTCAAAAATGCAGACCAGCAAAGATGCTTTTGTTGCCTGTTCGAACAGGCTGGTCACTCCAGTCGATGTGTAATGTCGAAGGTCCAAGATATATGTTGCAGAGTTTCGTCCAGGGTAATCTAAAGTCTTTGGGACTGGGATCCTATTCTTATAGCAAGTTTAGGGGTTGGACTAACTCTAGGGTCCCACCTATGGGAGGACCTAGGGAGGGGGTGGTTACACCCCTTCCCATTTGTCCAGTTTCGCGCCCGTTTTGAACTGGGAAATGCATGGAGCACCTTGTGTGCCCAAGACAGTGTCTGAAAATCATTCACTGAATGCAACCCACCCTGCCTCAATATACTAAAGCCTGAATGGGGAGGTGCTGGCACCTCCCTAGACAGGAAACATATTGTCCAGGCCTCCCCTGCTGGAGTTTCGTTCAGTAGCAGGAGGGCAGACTCGTGTCTGTGGCAGCATCATCCATTTTGTGATGCGGAGGTTCTGTTTAACTGGGTTTATCAGTAACTACATGTATTCTCCCTCTAGAAGGGTGGAATGCTACCCCCGCTGCAAGACTTGTTGGGGGTGGGGGGTAGTATTCCAAACTGTTTGACACCTTACACAACATGTTTGGTAAAGCCAAACCAAAGTTAGCATTAACCGCAAGGATTATAATGCACTTAAGAGTATATGGTATGGCTATATTTTAGAACAGCTATAAGGAGATAGTTCCGAAAGCTGCAGAGGTGCTCAGCTCATGCTAGGGCACCCTCTCACACAAAACCAAGCACTCTGCCTCCAGGATTGTCAAGGCATGCCATTGGAGTGACTTATAGGTTAATATGTCTCTATATATATATAGGTATACTATATCTAAGTAAGGGGTGATTACACCACCTTACCCAGGCTGCAATTTGAGACCTGTGGTGTCAGTTTGGAAGGCTAACCAGGGGTGGCACAATACATGCTGCAGCCCCTGGTAGGCCTCTGGTGCACCTATACCCTGGGTACCTAAGGTACCATATAGAGGGGCTCACAAGGGTGACGCAGTAACCAATCTGGTATGTACCTAAAGTACATGGTATCAATTTAGAGAGAGCACATCTAAGCTGTGGTCCTGATTATTAGCGGCCACAGCCGTACTAAAGTCGAAAAACCAGTGAATCACAGCAAAAAGTGGGGGTAACCATAGGTGTGGAACAGGAGCCCGCATTACTATCGATGCCCAGGCTGCTGGCGCAAGTCGCCTCTTAGTTCCCATTCTGAATAATTACCAAAATAAAGAGACGGGCGCTGGAAGCAGGAATCAAGAATAGAGTTTAATTCTCATGAGGAGAGCCAGTCATGTCAGACACGAACAAGGTGCCATCGGGAGGTGCTCCAACAAGTGAGCTGAGACTCTTGGTTTTATACCTTATAGAACACTCGATAACACAATCATGGCTGTATGACGCAAGAGAAGAACATCCCTATAATCCTCGTGGTGATCCTACCCCACATGTGTTCACAATGGGGACCCTTGACCTGCTGATAAGAGGGGAGGGCAATCACGCAGCTGAGTGTTCCGTCAACTGTTTAGGATGTGTACGCCTGATCATAGCCCAGGGGGTGGGGTGGCTAGGATCAATAGTGGCATACAATAAGGGCAGTAAATGGTATCCCCTGACTCAGGCGGTGGCCTCGGACATGTGTGGTCAGCTGGACTCGGGGGAAGGGGTCATCAAAGGAGTGGTATTCATGCCACGTGGACAATCGAGCGCGGAGGGAAGGCTCGTCAATAGAGGGGCATTCATGGAAGGAAAGGAGGTGTTGGTCAGGCGCGGCCGTGACTCCCGAGGACAGGGTCTTGCAGAGGAGGAAGGTTTTATGACTTGTCCATGTGAGGGAGAAGAAGGGGGTCAGGGTGCGCGCAGGGTCAGAGTCGCACAGAGAGAGAGAGAGAGGTCTTATGACCCGTACATGAGAGAACAGGGGCCATCAGATACAGCTGGGGGGCTATGTCAGCTGAGGCGAAGGACGCTTCTTCAAGAGGGAAATGGGGGGGGTGCCTGGGTCAAGCAGGAGGGTTGCCTTACATAGCAGGGTCGCGCAGAGTGCTGGGTTTCATGGTCTATGCATGTGAGAGTGGGAGGGGGGTGCTCAAATGCGCGCAGGAGGGAAGCCAGTGATTCTAATGAGTGGGCAAGAGGCCAAGGTGCCAAAAATGGCTGTCAGGTACATATGGGCACGGGCTTTTACTGGCGGAGTGATACGGTCAATATTTCAGGGTATACGTGGTGTCTACAGGGAGGGGGACGGGAGAGGGCAAATGAACGCCGCTTAGGTACATTAATTTTGCTAATTTCCACAGTCGCCGCTTTTAACATAAGCGAGTTCATTTTCCTATTCTTCCTAGTTGATGGGCGTACATATAAACAACAAAGTTCATTTTCCTATCCTTCCTAGTTAAGGGGCGTACATATAAACATGTGGTTGATGAAATAGCATTTGTCAATACTAACATATTACATAAAAATCATGAACAGTTGAAGTGATGGGCAGAATGCAGCACATAGGAAATTGCATTTGTCGAGTTCCTATCATTTCAAAAGCACTACATAGCATAAATGTTTCTGACTTAAAAATGTGACCAATGAACATTCTTGACCAGGTAGTTGAGAGCGGAATTCAGTTCTATATACAGAGTCTCTTCGTCACAGTGTCTTTTATCAGTGAGCCATCACTGGTAGGCTCTAGTCCGTGTCCTTTCGTTGGCGCTGTTGAGCACCGGCGGTGGAGCTATAGGTCCAGCTCAGTTCTATCCATACGCGTTGCAGGGTGCGGTCAGTCCTCTGCTGTTAGACCACAGTCCTGTTCCCTAAACAATCCGTTTAACGGCGCCTTATGCTCGGCACCTATATTTCCGTGGCAACACCCTATTCCCACCTGAATGCCTTTCTTCCTTTTGGCGTAAGGTCACATGGAAAAGAGGGTGTGGGTTGTTCAAACAGTCGATAGGAGAGAGAGCGGAGTTGGGTCAGAGTTCCTGGGACACACAAAAGGGACCAAGGGAGCAAAGGATAACAAGCAGGCAGGCCCATCAATCGGGCCCAAAGAAGGGGGACGGAGACTCCAGGCACACGTGGATTAGCAGACGGAGGGCTTCAGGGCAGCCCGTCAAGTTTCATTTTCCACGTTTGAAATTGCTGTCTCGTCCCGCATCTTGTTGCGCTGCAGCTCCACCTTTGGTCGAGGTCACGTGTGTCTCAAGATCTGCAGCTAGGCTGTGTGTCACGTCCGACCCTTCTCCTCCGGTGATCGTATATCTTTGAAATAGGTACAAAACAAGCTTTAGAGAACTGGTCAGGAGAAGACATTTATGCATGTGAATTCCTCCCTCAATCCAACGCACTTGGGAGATACGCTCATCGGTCACAGTCAGAGGTCTATTACCAAGCAGTGCATATGCCGGCATTCCTACTGAGTTCATGCCAAGTTTATTCATCGTCCTATTTATGACTCAAGTGAGGATAAATAAGATTCCCATCAACTGTGCATTTCATCATATTCAACATTTCGGAACATTTCCCTTCAAGGCTGGCTAACCTTTCAAAACAGGGCGGGGGTGCCATCATCGAGAGTCAGGTAAAACAGGGGTTTCTCGAGGGACGACAGTTACTCATGGTCATCATGTTTATATCCGGGACAGCAGCTGGGGTCTATCAAATGGGGCGGGGATGCTTCGGGCGCTCGCACTTGGGTGCAAAAAAAGGGGGGGGGGTGGGGCAATCTGGGCATTGGGGGTCAATCTAGACGTTGGTGTTCATCTCTGATGAACAGAACAATAAGGTGCCATTGACATACAGTTCCCCTATAAATGGCCAGATTGGGGGACCTTAGTCGTCTTACCTGTCCTTTCCTTCTCAGCCAATTCAAGTTCATTCATTTTACAGAAAGGAGAGGCAGTAATATGGCGAGATTCAATCATTTTAGTTTCGGTCAATTTCGCTGAACGCCTTCGCGTTCAATAGGTATCAAATCAGACTGGTGCCGGTGGGGCACAATTTTACCAATAAGAGGGAGAGAAAATAGAGAGACTCTCATAGAGAGTGAGAGTCGTCCGCAATCTAAACGAGCCATTCGGTACACGTATGACATGTAGAGAGAGAGAGATAAGGGGGTAGAGAGAGAGAGAGAGAGAGAGAGAGAAAGGGAGAGAGAGAGAGAGAGAGAGAGACGTGTACGAAAATAGGTCATTTAGTGCGCTTACAACACAGAACAGCAAAGGTCAGGTAACACGCAGATACGGACAGAGGGAAGACATAAATCCGTACATTACACACACACAAACTCAGACAAGGAAGACGGCACATGTATTACACATATATAAGACATTCACGACAAGACAGGAAACTATTGTTAGCCAACAGGATCTGTTTTATATGTTCTACGTATCTTTACTACCCTATTTATCTACGTGCTTAGCTCTTTCTACGCTTCCCTCCTTTTCATTCTCGCCAGTTATCTCTGCGAGCGTTCTCAATTGCCAATACTTACACCTCGGTTGGTCGATCAGAAATTAACCTGGTCGTGCTATATACCCATGGTTGGATCTTAATCCATTTTCAGTCCCTTCCTCTGGTGGGAAGTTCTCCAGGCTGAGGCAACAGCAAGTATTGATCGGGAGAACAGTCGGGCAACTCGGCTATATCTATAAGAGTGTGAAAAAGGGGGCAGTGCATTTTGAACATCAGCAATATTTCTAACTACCTAGACGGGTGGTGCCGTGGCAACCCTTACCCGTATATTTTTCTTTGTCCTTTCCCTACCTAGTCAAACGTCCAGTCATATTATTTAACACGTCATTTCTAGTCAATTTTCCGTCATTCAGTACCTGTCCAGTTCCTATGTCAGTCCATCCTCTCAGTCGCTGTGTTCTAAGGAGGAACAGTCATGTTAAGCCTACGTCTTTTAAAAACCCTTCGTTATAACGACTAAACACATATTCCCTTTTTCCCTTTTTCGTCGGTGGTCCAACCGTCGCTCTTCCATACTTCAGTCGACGTTCTGACGTGACCTGCAGAAGGGAGGAAGAAGAAGGGGTGGGGGACAGCATTCAAAGTACATCAGCATGCAGTAGTCCGAAAATGCTTTTACTTACCACTTACTCGACCGATCTCCACGTACCGCCTTTCTTTACCATCTCGGCGTTTAAGCCCAGAGGGACCAGTGGTGTCAGATAGATAATCATTGGTGATCTGCGTATCTACATGAGCTACTTGGTCGTAACCCCTTTTCGTCGGGTGCAAAGGCGGCGGTCAGGTGGCATTTCCGTGGTGTCGTTTTAAGGGTGTCCAAAACACTTTTCTGGCTGCCTGTGACACGCAATGTAGCTGCTAGATATCTGATCCCTTTTGATTCCACCTCTTTCATCATACTTATTCTTCGTTCACAGTAGTAAGACATCCAAAACGCATTAATGCAACTGCTACAACCATGCTTTCTTTTTCAAAATACTTTTAATAAAAAGTGTTGAAGTACAAATACAGGCCTGCAACTCGGTGGGCCGGCTACAAAGCAGATTGAAACTGTACATAAGAAGAACGAAATAGGTGGCAGTTTATTGCATAAAGTGCAGTAGTGTAATAAAATCGCGTTAAACTTCCCTACAGGGCAAGCATGATGCACGTCAGTAATTCATCTTTAATAAATTCAAAAATTCATTATCCAAGTTCATTTGTTACCTAAATTGCACCAATTCATTTTCCACATTATAATCAGTACCCACTCTAAGTCAGTTCATTGTCCAAGCACATACTTAATAACCTTCATATCTACTTTCATTATCCAAAAACTGCGCATATATCTCGGGACAAAAGGCTGCGCAATCAGGGTGCAACAAAGTTTATTCAAAACGTTTCATTTTGTGTCGGCGCCATTTTTGGGTGGGGTCAGGCGAGTTCCAGCACAGTCAGAATGTCTCCAATGATTCGTGGTTGGACCGGGGCCTTCCGTTGGAAGTTCAGAAAGTTTTGAATCATGTGGTAACAGTCTAACGATAGTCAAAGAGTGGGGAGGGCGGCAACAATTTTCCTACCGGGTCATTCTGGTGTTCCTCCGGAACTGAACAAGTCTGTGCCGTGGCTGCACCTTAGCCATTTCCAAACTGAATCTGGCGCTGGCAGGAGTGCGTCGATGTCGCGGTTCCCAGTGAGGGGGACGGGGGCGCCCATGCGGAGGGATCGGGGTGCCCCCCGGCTCTTATAGAATCTTCAAGGTTGAGGAGAAGAACAGACATGGGGCGTGTGCCCGTCCAGGGCAGAAGACCGCTTTTTGATGTTGGCCCTCTTTAAGTAAGAGCATTGGGGTGTCGCTGGAAGCCTCCACCTGGAGGGAGGTGGGGGAGGCTCGTTCGCGTCACCTCCCCCTTCCAGCGACCCCGCGCCGTTCCTCGGCTCCGTCGTTTCGATATTGGCCGTGCCAGCCATTGAAGATGGGGGGGGGTCGGTGGCTGCGGCAAGACATCCCCCCCTTTTCTCGTCGACATGTGGCGGGACTACCTGGAACTGTCCAGGAATTTGACATGTGGCGGGACTACTTGCAAGCGCCGCCATTCTCGCTTTTGGCTTCGGCCTTCTTTGTGGGTCGGACCAGGCGGGAGACAGAAGGGGGGGGGGTGGTCGGTGGCTGAGGCAAGACAGCCCCCCCCCCGTGGCCCGCAGGGCAGCAGGAGAGAAGGAGAGGACTCTGCCATTCTTTGGACCGCCTGCCCAACATCATCTCCTTCTGACCGTGGCCAGGCGGGCCCCTCGTGCCTCGAGGCCTCGCCCTCCGGATGGGCGTAACCGCGGACCTGTTGCACTTCGGGAGCTTCCGGAATGGGGGTAGGTACCTATTGAATTGTTTCTATCTCACGTGACCGTTATTTGGGCGCGGCGGGAAATGAGGCAGACATGTTTGGAGCAGGAGTAGGCAATGGAGCCTAGCTACCTCGTGGCTGCCTTGGTGTCAAGCTTGTCTTCCCTCGCCATTTTTATGTTTCTTATTGCAAGTTATTTCTAACATTTCTTATTTTATTTTTAGCGAAGTTGATAACTCATCAGTGGCCTACTGATTTCGCTCAATTCTTTTTCTTGTATTTTTATGCCATAACCTATTTATAAGCTATAGCGACTAGTCCACACTTAATGAACATGTCCTTATTAGGTGTACCCTCCAGTGGGGCTGGATGGCTCATCTCTAATAAGCGGTCCGGGCTAAACAGGCTACCAACCAGTGGGGAGAAGATAGGCATGACGGATTACAACGGGGACAAAGGTCTGCATTACCTATCTTATCACAGCGGGCAAAGACTAGGCAGAATATTTCTATTCTCCGTTGTTTGGCGGCGGTGAATACCTCAAAAGAACCAATACCGAACAATCGGCCAATCAAACAATTCAGTGGGGAGAATAAGTGGGCACGAAAAGTTATCGCTACCCACTCTTTCTCTACCTGCAAAGAGAGACCTTGTTCTTCCCTGTTTGCAGACAAAGAATCTCCAGACAATAATCCACGAACGATAGTTCGGGAAACAGTGGGGGAGGAAGACAGGTACGACGGATTACAATGGGGACAAAAGTCTGCGTTACCTATCCTTCACTGCTTGCAAAGAGTGGGAGCCTGTTGTTTTCCCCGTTTGCAGACGGTGAATCTCCAGAGGTTTCAACAAAGCGTAATACTAGTATTATCCAAAACAATCATTTCACAACAATTTGTCGCATTTACGCGACCTTACCCGGACCGGACCGTGTGGGCAGTTCTTCGCCTTCCTCCTTCCAGCGCCCGATCGTTCTCTTACTCCATGATTTTACCGCAGCAGTCCTGTGGGATTCCAGTCAGGACAGTAGGTCACTCAAGAGAGGTCCGTTCAGAATAGGTGAAGTTCATTCAATCGGCAGCCGGACGAGGGCCCTCTCAAGGCAGGTATACTCCGATCATTTAGATGTTCACCTCATCGTCTGGATCTCTCTTACTGGACCTTATGTCACTGATGGGCCCCGCGTTGGGCGCCAATTGTGGAACAGGAGCCCGCATTACTATCGATGCCCAGGCTGCTGGCGCAAGTCGCCTCTTAGTTCCCATTCTGAATAATTACCAAAATAAAGAGACGGGCGCTGGAAGCAGGAATCAAGAACAGAGTTTAATTCTCATGAGGAGAGCCAGTCATGTCAGACACGAACAAGGTGCCATCGGGAGGTGCTCCAACAAGTGAGCTGAGACTCTTGGTTTTATACATTATAGAACACTCGATAACACAATCATGGCTGTATGACGCAAGAGAAGAACATCCCTATAATCCTCGTGGTGATCCTACCCCACATGTGTTCACAATGGGGACCCTTGACCTGCTGATAAGAGGGGAGGGCAATCACGCAGCTGAGTGTTCCGTCAACTGTTTAGGATGTGTACGCCTGATCATAGCCCAGGGGGTGGGGTGGCTAGGATCAATAGTGGCATACAATAAGGGCAGTAAATGGTATCCCCTGACTCAGGCGGTGGCCTCGGACATGTGTGGTCAGCTGGACTCGGGGGAAGGGGTCATCAAAGGAGTGGTATTCATGCCACGTGGACAATCGAGCGCGGAGGGAAGGCTCGTCAATAGAGGGGCATTCATGGAAGGAAAGGAGGTGTTGGTCAGGCGCGGCCGTGACTCCCGAGGACAGGGTCTTGCAGAGGAGGAAGGTTTTATGACTTGTCCATGTGAGGGAGAAGGAGGGGGTCAGGGTGCGCGCAGGGTCAGAGTCGCACAGAGAGAGAGAGAGAGGTCTTATGACCCGTACATGAGAGAACAGGGGCCATCAGATACAGCTGGGGGGCTATGTCAGCTGAGGCGAAGGACGCTTCTTCAAGAGGGAAATGGGGGGGGTGCCTGGGTCAAGCAGGAGGGTTGCCTTACATAGCAGGGTCGCGCAGAGTGCTGGGTTTCATGGTCTATGCATGTGAGAGTGGGAGGGGGGTGCTCAAATGCGCGCAGGAGGGAAGCCAGTGATTCTAATGAGTGGGCAAGAGGCCAAGGTGCCAAAAATGGCTGTCAGGTACATATGGGCACGGGCTTTTACTGGCGGAGTGATACGGTCAATATTTCAGGGTATACGTGGTGTCTACAGGGAGGGGGACGGGAGAGGGCAAATGAACGCCGCTTAGGTACATTAATTTTGCTAATTTCCACATAGGAAGCAGACCCTACTCTCCTACACCTTCCCATTTGCGAATGGGTTACCACTTACTTGAAGTAGGTGGTAAAATGCGATTTGGTATTAGGAAGGGACGCCTTAAACACGCAAATATTTAATACCGAATGGCAAACCCATTTTGCGATTCGGTAACAGGTTACCTAATTGCAAAATTGGGTTTGCTACATCGGAAAAGCATTATTTGTGTGCATAAACTGGCAGATTCGGCAAATCTGCCCGTTTATGAACGCAGAAAGGCTTGTACATCTGGCCCATGGTTATAAAATAAATAAATGTGGAAATGTACCTTTTTATGACTCTATTCATTTGAAAAACACAACATAAATATGAATAAATATCAATAAGATGGCTAAAAAATAAATATGGGTAAATACCAGCCGCGGTGCGTCCATTGGGGCGTAGGGGCGTAGCCCCACTAAGCCACATGGACGCACCGTGGTATTTTTGGCAAAAATTACCTCTCTGCTGTGCTATTATTAGCGCTACCGGCCGGGAATCCGCCGGGAGTGGGACTCACCCGACTCAATCGGGATGCGCAGGGGGTGGGGCTGGCTGGGCGGCTGCAGCTTGAGTGACAGTCCACACTCAGCTGCAGCAGTACTGCGCATGACAAGTTGAGGTGCCACCTTGCCCGAGCATGCGCTTTAGACTTTCCCCATAGAGAGGGACCAAGAGGGTGCTGTTTCTTACAGCAGCGCCGCCGCTGAAACAGGTTGAAGAAGGGCGAGTAGTAAATGTGCCCCCTAGCCAATCCTGGCGCTGCATGCAGCGC
This sequence comes from Lissotriton vulgaris, assembly GCF_964263255.1. NCBI lineage: Eukaryota > Metazoa > Chordata > Amphibia > Caudata > Salamandridae > Lissotriton > Lissotriton vulgaris. Next base: position 1,869,865,888 of record NC_141687.1, on the reverse strand, counting down.
CAGGATTGGCTAGTCCACCGCTCGGAAGGTGTCAGGAGTAAAGGCGGGCATTTACTTGCTTGTCACATGGCGAGCCCGGCCCTGGCATCGACCCGCGTCAGTGCGCGTGCTCGCACCAGCACCTCTTGGTGGGACGTGTTGCCCTGTTATCTCTCCGGCCAGGCCTGCCTGCCTCTGTTGATCCTGCCAGGTCGGGTGTATCTGTAGGGGCCATATTTGTTCACTGTAGTGGTAGTTTCCAGTACCCCCTTCATCATGCAGTCGGAAGGCTGGTCGGGTCGTCTCGTCTCCCTCGAGCACACGGTTCCGAACTGGGTAAGACAAATGACCGTTATTTTTTTAATTAAATTGTTTTATTATATATGAAGGTTCAGGACACATACTTTCATGGGTGCACTTACGACTGTGCGAGGTAGTTCTGGGGATGGCCGATCCCCTTTTGAGCAGGTCCTCAGTTACAAATGAGAACTACATGCACTTTTATCGTACAGTGGCATCTTCACACGCACTCTGTACACGTATACCGCTTTGCCGTAAAACTATTTAAGCAGGCCTTTTGTGTGTTTGAACTGAGGATAAAAGGTGTGTCGGGCTGCATTCTGTAGATCTCGTAAAGCTGCGTCATAAAAGTCTGGGGGTGGAGGCGATTTTGGTTCTAGAGGAAGTTGAGAGATTTACTCAAAGGGGGGACTAGTTATACTACCTCTATATTTTTTGGGGGGAATCTCACAAACCATCGAAAACAAGTGCCTGGCTGCCACCCACTCGATTTCTGTTCAAGTTAATATTCAACAGGCAGGGCATTAGTTTTCAAGACCACACAAGTCCTTTCTTCGATTCTGGATCTGAAATATACAGACTTCTCTCTTTAGAATAACATTTAAAGGACCTACGAATCCTGCATAGAGTGTTCGTTTCCTAGGGTCAGTGCTGCGTAGAACTTTATAGAGTTCTTTTTATACTCTAGATGTAGTACCTATAAGGCACAAGGGGACTGGGCTGGGAGCTGGGGAGGAAACATGAGATGGAGGGGTGCCATTAAAACAACTTTTGGTAAAGTCAATAGGTTTTTGTTCAGTGAGCAAACACACACAACCTTAGCACCATGGACTTCGATTCATCAAAAATTCAGATGACGTGCAAGTGACATCACACACCTTTTGACCCCAATGACATCACAGTTGACTCTGTGTCATATGACCGTTGACCCCGAATCGAAGGAAGTGATGCCACATGAATTCTATCCTGATGGCATCACAGTAGTTCATGTTACTGAAGTGTAGCGTATAAATACAAGTGAAACTGTATTTATAAATGACAATACAATTTACAAAAAAGAGATTTATAAACACAGTAGCGGTCATACCCACAGGTATTGATCCATATGGACCATATATTTAATATGAACTATGTTATTGATTTAGTAAACGCCTTATAATTGTTAACAGTTTTTCGCTTATGATCACTTACTTATAAGAAACCACCACACCTTTGACACATTGAGGTGACTGGCACATCATCATTCATTAGGAGTACGTACATAAAAGGGCTTTTGGTCAGTTCTCTTCATCCATAGATCTGTGCAGCAGTCATTCACATATTGCGTCTGCCCACTTCCGCACACAGCATGGAGCAATGATCAGTCCATTTTATTCCCTTATCCAATGACTGCCCTGTGCTGTGAGTGGAGACATTTTGCCTGATATATATACACACCTGCCTAAGAAGAAGCTCACTTCAGTACCAGGGATGGTGAGCTGATAATTTACTTTTTCAATATTTTGTCCTTTTCGACTATCCTCTTACTGTTTTTTATTCTTCCATATGGTTTTAAACTTTGTCTTAAGGTTACAGTAGTTCAGAGCCAATAATGCCTATTCTCTGTGCCAATAAGAAGCGCATTTCCCTGTGACACACATTTAAACTAAACTGGATTTCTATGTGTTCTATGTACACTTACCTCCTAGGAAAGGCCAATACTGTTCTATCACAGTTGTATTTGATTGCAATTTTTGTTATTTTAAATTGTTATTGCGAGCATGTTATGCCATGCTTAGGTGGCATTTTTTTTTTGTAGCATGCCCTCGCAATAATAGAGAAATAATAATTTCACCATTTTGCTGAGGTCAGGCTTATGTGCTTCTCGCATTTACAACAATGAAGCATTGCATCAAGTTTAAAAAAGTGTTCATTTTATTTGTTTCATTGTATGATGTATTCTCAAGGGTGCTGCACTCCTGAATGCATTTATTTACCAAACAGAAAGAGTAATGTCCCAGTGGGGGCTGTTTGCCGTCTGTTCTTGGCTCTGCTTTTGTCACCTGTGAGGCCAGGGATCGCTAAAGATGTGCTATTGGTTGCATGAGGCAAGCCAGCTTCGAGACCTGACAACCCTCCAAGCTAAGCACCTTAGAGCAAAACACAAAGGCAGGAGCCAGCAGGAGCGGACAGAGAGGACTATACAAGTCCCTCATATGGTTCAATGCAAGCACTCGACTGGCGGTGGAAGGACACACCCAAGTAGTCAACAGTATGGTATAGTGGGCTGTTCAACGGTACATCGCAGGTAAAGACATCGTATGCCTTTACCACATATTTTTTACCATGCATGTTTTTACCATGAACATGCTTTTACAACGCAGGCCATTACCATGCATTGCTTTTATATATCAAAACAATGTATTTGTGGGGGGAGACCCCCACACCCTCAACTCCGTGGTAAAGGCATGCGTTGTAAAGGCATGCATGTGGTAAACATTTGGGTGCTAAAAAATGAGTGGTAAAGGCACAACAAGGTAAAGACTTTGTTGGAAAGGTAGTTTGCCGGTATGATGTAGGTGAGAGATAATTACTCCACTGGCCCGAGCTGAGTCATGATTCAATTCAATTTCAATTAAAATGTATTTAGTCAATTTTAATCTATGCTTATTCACAGAAATTAAAAGTAGTCTGAGGCCAATTGCCTTGTCCATAAAGAGAATGTCAAGCAGTACACTCATTGCAGGTATGCAAGTCAAAACAGGATTCTTTTAAAAATAAAGACTTTAAAATTTTCCAGCACAAAGTTAAAACATTGCATTAGACAATTCATGAGTGTATGAAAGTGTGTGTATTTGGAATTAAAAATACACTTGCGTTTCACTACATTTGCTGTAATCCGTGCCAAAATACCTGCTCTGTAGCCAGTAGCTTTGGCCACAGTAAATGATGTGATGCATTGTCAACAGGCATAGCATGTCCATTGTGGTGCTTACGTCACAGATTTTAGAACGGAGGGCTTTACAGCACATCGTAATGTACCCTATGGAATCTTCCACTACAGCGCATAGCCATACAAATCATTGTTTTACACTACAAAGTAGAGCAACTATTGTTTCCGTGCAGCTGTTTACGTTTTAACCAAATGTATTACCCGGTCTGGTGTGTTTTATGGCAGCGAAAACTCTCTTTCTTATACCACATAGACTCTTTTAATTTAATTAGCGCCAAACTGTATCTAAAATATGTTCAGGCGTATCCTTGTAGGCTGTTTTCGGTTAGAAGTTGTGAGAGGATGTGGCGTAAGAGCCAGAGCTACCGACTTGGCAAGAAGGAACCAAGGTTTGATTCTCGACCGTGGCTCAACCTCATGCCATTCTGGGTACACCACTCAATAAATCTCTCTGCGCCTATCAAAAATGAATTTGTTTGTCTGTAATGTAAAACTCTCCAATACCTTCGGGAAGAGTTCGCTTTGTACAAAACTGCAAAAGTAATCTGTCTTGCCCGTTTTTTGTTTGTTTTTAGAACAAAAGCTTTATTGTACAACCTTAATCTATAGACACGTCCCAGTGCTAGCAGTATGTAGACACTGGGTGTGATATGTCATGTGTGCCACATGTCGCTGTCCTGATGAATAACACAGACACACTAATGTGTGGCCTTGTCACCAGGACTGAGGGCACACCCGATCTGTCTTTCTCCAGCTGTCCGATTCGACGCGACACACGTTCCGTTTACTAACATGAACTGCTGCTCAATAGAAATAGGGAACTTGGTGCCTGGGGGTCTGTTGGTCTGTGTGCCTGGGGGTCTGTTTTTCTGTGTGCCTGGGGGTCTGTTTCTCTGTATGCATGGGGGTCTGTTGTACTGTGTGCATGGGGGTCTGTTGTTCTGTGTGCCTGGGGGTCTGTTGTTCTGTCGGCCTGGGGGTGTGTTGTTCTGTGTGTGTGGGGGGGTCTGTTGTTCTGTGTGTGTGGGGGGGGTCTGTTGTTCTGTGTGTGGGGGGTCTGTTCTGTGTTCCTGGGGGTCTCTTGTTCTGTGTTCCTGGGGGTCTCTTGTTCTGTGTGCCTGGGGTGGTCTGTTGTTCTGTGTGCCTGGGGGCCGGTTGGTCTGTGTGCCTGGGGTGGTCTGTTCTGTGTACCAGGGGGCCGGTTGTTCTGTGTGCCAGGGGGCCGGTTGTTCTGTGTCCCTGGGGTGGTCTGTTGTTCTGTGTGCATGGGGGTCTGTTGTTCTGTCTCCCTGGGGGTCTGTTGTTCTGTGTGCCTGGGGGTCTGTTGTTCTGTGTGCCTGGGGGGGTCTGTTGTTCTGTGTGCATGGGGGTCTGTTGTTCTGTGTGTGGGGGGTCTCTTGTTCTGTTTGCCTGTGGTCTGTTGTTCTGTCGGCATGGGGGTCTGCCCGATGGTATGTATGCATGTGGTACTGTAGGTGTGTTAGTGTGAGAGTGCATGAATGTTTACATGCATGTATCATCTATGTCGAGTCAACATGTGCTTGGATGGTGTGTATCTGTATTTACTATAAAAGTCAAACACATTCGCTTTGCCAATATTTGGATTTCATCTCACTTCAAAAGCAAATTTAAAGTCTAATTTTACGCCCACTTTACCTCTCAGCCTTGGTCATGGTTCCTCTAGAGAGGTAACGGATGCAGAAATCTGACATTAATAGAAACAGAGTGGCTGGCTTTTATCTGGTATAAATGCTATCCCCAAGGCCTGTAAGTATGAGTTTTTATGAAATTGCATTTCTGCATGTTGCCTAGCTGCAGGGAGGAGGTTAATATTGTTGTGTAGATATCTCAGTGCACAGGAGGCTGTGGCAAATTACTCAGGACATAAATACAGTGGGGAGTTCATTGCATTGATTGCAATTCTTTTCCCAAACACATGTAAACTCAAACATACTCACACATGCAAACAGCCAAAAACACCAGCACATGTAAACGCAAACCTGCTCACACATGCAAACAGCCACAAACACCAGCACATGAAAACTCAACCATACTCACACATGCACACAGCCACAAAAACCAGAGACCAACAAGCAGACAACCACATCCACTCACTTATTCTGATAATGGGAAGTTCCAGGCTCAAGCATGCGTACCGGAGGGCCCTAGAACAGGTGAGGTGCCAAAGATATAAATACAACACTCCTAGCATTACAGAGTAAAGCTCATTCTCTTTCCGTTTTTTCAAAGCTGTTCCACTTAGAAAAGGGTCAGTTCCTCTTGAGCATTCCACAAGAGTGACTCGCAGAGTAGCTATAGAAGAGTCACGTGCTGCTTCCTGGGTGTATAGGCCTATGGGGAAGGCATATGAGTCATCAGTCATTGCTTCATAGGTTCCTCGCAGTGACCGTGTGTAGGACCTGTATAATTTGATCATTGAATAGTCATATTGTATGGCTAAGCAGATCTTGAAGTTCAGATTTTTTCTTTTTTGAGTTTTATATAGCGCGAACTAGACCTGAGACATCGGGTATCAGAGCGCTTCAAATGAGCACCAGTTTCGTTATAGATGAACACCTTCATTTTTTTATTGGTAGGCACGGGGAGATTAAGTGATTTGCCCTGAATCACAGGATGTAGAGTGTTGATGCTGAGAGTCTAACCAGGTTAACCAGCTTCGAAGCCGACCGCTCTAGCCGTAAGGTTAAATCCTCTCTACTTGATTGTTGATTGTAGTCAATTGGTCACAATTATGCAGCTCTCCTGTACGGATCGCTCATAGTGTTCTATTTACTTAATAAAAAATGTTTGGGGAAAACAACAAAAATGTTTGCCCATATAACGTTATTTTGTATTGCACGTTCTTTAAATGCCATTGTCGACATCCGCCATGCCGCTGTGCTTTTTCCTTGAAGCACTTGTCTTTTCAATGCCATCTGAAATTCCTGCAGAGATTGGATGGGCCACATATTGGGTGATGTGGAGTTTCAGTGTAGAAGGACAGAGATGTAAAAGTCCCAGAACTAGGAGGCAAACATGGTGGCTTTGGTGTTGTTTGAAGGTTGTGATTGGTGGATCTAAGGTTCTGATCTGGTGTGTAGTATGGTAGAGTGTCAGAGAGGGTGTTGGGAGCCGTGTCATTTGCTGATTTGAAAGTTGTGATTGGTGAATCTAAAGTTCCGAGTTGGTGTGCAGCATGGTAGGGTGTCAGAGAGTAGGTTGAATGCCATGTCATTTTCTGATTTGTATGTCCATGTAAGTGGTTTGAATACGGTCCTGTTCTTGCAAGTGAGCCAGTTGGCCTGGTGACAGGATTCAGTCTGAGCATAATAGAACGGAATGTATGAAGCTCTGTGGTTATACTGAATAAGCAGCTACCTATGTTTTGCCATCTATTAATGAAATAACTGCACTTTCACAATTGCTTTATTAACCTTCCTGCTTTCTCAAATTTGCTTGAAAAAGCACGATTTTTCTTCTTTTTTTTCAAAATTTTCTTGGGGGGTTATCCCCCAAAACCCCCTTTTTGGGGTTCGGGCTCGCTCGCTGCACTCGCTCGCTACGGTGCTGTATGCAAATCACTTTGCGCCCCACCAGTTTCAACTGTCACCTAACGCCCCTGGTAAATACAGACGGAAATGTTAAAAAAGCAAATACCATAAAACCGGGAGCCCTAGCTATTATACCACATCTACTGATAAAATGTCTCTCCACTGCACAGTATGATCCGAGTCAACGCTGCCGATTAGACAATCCTGCACAGATACTGCAGCTCTGGCCCGCGTGGCACAGGGTGATGCAGTCACGTGGATTAATAGTTTATCGTCTGCAAATAAACAGCTCTAGGACGAGTATCCACGTGGAATCTCAGTCAATAACGCTAATTATTAGACAAACTGCAACAAAGGCGGCCGTCGACAGCAGACCATCAGGGCTGGACTGGCCATAGCGGGCACCGGGCAATACCCTGGTGTGCCACACGGGTGAGGGCCGGTTTTGGGCCCCTGGGGGCCGTTTTTGTTACAGGGCCGTTTTTGCAGCATAGCTGCAAATTCGGCCCTGTACTAAAATCGGCCGAAAACCGGCCCTGGCAGAGAGCTCAGAGGCACTTCCAACCCCCCCGAGTGGGGAGGGAGGGGCCGGCCGCGCACTTTGCCAGGGCCGGTTGTGGTTCCCAGTCGGGTCCTGCACACCACCACTCCTTGGACACATAGACAAAGAAGCATCAAATGAGTCCCCACCTTACGTCTTTCAATGGAACATATTTACATTCTTTAGGCTCAGCTTTCCCCATGTAACTCCTGTATATGATTCTAACCCTACACAGCATAAGCATCCGTCTATCCCCATGACATAGACCTGAGAATGGATTGCCTCCCGGACTCCGTTCATTTTAATATACACCCACACAGTCTAAATGTAAGCCTTGTTGGACTCAAACCAGAGCTTAAAAGATCGTTTTAGTCTTTTCGGAAAGCATACAGATGTGTCAGTCAAGTACCACTTTTTATGATACCCCAATCCATATATTTTGCAAGTAGATTTTTAAATTTCAATCTAACCCCGTCTGCCAGGCCCTGTCCGTTTTCATTAGGGCCTTGAAGCAAAGACCTGAGATTCCTTGTTTATTTATTCTAAAACATGGTTTAAACTCTGACCCCTGCCACAGTAGCAAGGAAGGTATTCTAAGCCAACTTGTGCATTTCATAGACCTTTTAAACCTCTTTCTGCCCATTCTATCATAAAGAAGTTATCTCTACAGCACCCTATATAATGGCACAGTTCTGTTTCTGAGCTTTAGGTCTGTGCTCAGCAGGCATAACAGCGTGTTGCGTGCTGTGTATGCACTGTGAAGCATCAATGCTTGGGTATCCTTCCAGCTTTGCTTATTGTCCAAAGCAATGCCAAATATTTGTAGCTCTTTGCTTTAGTCATTGTTTCATTTTCCGGTGTACAGAAGTAATTGCACTTCTTTCTTCCAAAATGCAGTGCTTGGGCTTTACCTGTGCTTATCATGACCTTATACCTATATCATGTATTCTTGTTCTTGATTTGGTACTGAACACAAGCTGGGCCCTGATCGATAATGACCAATCATCTGCTTACATTAAAATCTTAGAGCTGGCGTCCACGTCACTGAGAGGATTCGTCTTGGGTGTTTTTAGTTTCATGGTAGTAGGAATAGCAGAGGGGGTAGCGATGCATGCAGCCTTGTTTGAGGGTATTTGGGATCTGAATCTCTCTAGTGAGCTCCCAGCTGTGTTCCAGCTAAAACTCTGGCCCACGTTCCATGGTATGAGGCCTGAATAAGCACCAACCCTCCTGCTGGTATAGTGAACGATTTTAACTGGCTTTACAGCAATTCACAGTCAGACGAATCCAATGCTGCGCAGAATGTAATATAGCACACGTATAAATGTATGTGTAATGCCAACTTCCATGCTATGTGCCCCAATGCAAATATTTGGTCAACACTACTAAGTCTTAGGCTAAAGGCTGCCTGGTCCATTGATATTACCTTACTTTGATAGACCCATTTTGCTCGAGTTGCGTGCAGTCTTCCCAAATATTTTAATATATTTGAGAAAGAGGCTTCCTTCCACTGTTGCCATGAAAGATTATTTTTTCAACACTCCACTACAGTGCATCATTCTCGTTGATTTCTGCGTCTGTTTCTGCTTTCCCCCTCCTCCCTGAGGCTTCATTCCCATTTCCTACCCTTCTATCTATCTGTCTGTCTGTCTATCTATCTATCTATCTATCTATCTATCTATCTATCTATCTATCTATCTATGGTTAAAGGGACTTTATAGTTAGGTAAAAATGTCAGTTAAAACCAACAAAATCGCAGAAATTGACCATTTATAGTTATTTCAAGGAACTATAACAAGTGCCCTAAGGTAACTATAATTCACACCGCTGCCATGCACAGTGTGGTCATCAATGATGTTATTTCAGATGTTGCAGTCGTTTTATCAATGATGGCTTAGAACATGTTATGAGTGATATAATATGTGTGGTCATAAGCAGTGTATTGTGACGGCGTCAGTTATATAGTTGCTTTAGGGCAAGAGTTAGACTTCCTTGAGATAACTGTATCTAGCAAATTTCAGTGCTTTAGTTAATTTAAAGTAGCATGTTTTAACTGAAATTAACTATAATTTTCCTCCAACCTTTGGTGAATTTCTAGTTTTTTTGTAATGTAAAGTAAGATATAATTACAATTTCTAACTATAACAACACTGTAACCTTTGGTTCTCTCAGTGAATTTCTAGTTTTTTTAACATACAGTAAATATTTTATTACCCTATGTATAGTCAACCCCATGCTGCGCACTGGTAAATGCTGTGCGCGGCGTGGTGTTGGCCGCAAGGCCTGGTCTGTGGCCAGACCCTGTGGCCACCCCCATGGTAAGGAGTCCCCTGCAATGCACTGTCTTCTACAGTGTGCAGTGTGTGGTTGGCAGCAAGGCCTGGCCTGTGGTCATGCCTTATGGCCTACACCCCCATGTTCAGCCCATCTCCAGACACGCATGCCCTTGGGCAGTGTGCAGTGTGGGGTTGGTGGCAGGGCCTTGCCTGGGGCCACTGCGATGCCCCAGGGGTGTTGTGTGAGCAACACTGTAAAATCGCTGATCCATGGAACCCCACAACAACATTTTTTTATTTGACCCCTACACAAGGCCCAAGGGGTCAGGGTACTCCTACCCTGCCCCCTAATATCTTACTTTCTTGTATATTTTATGACTTGGGACCGAGTCCCTCAGTCATAAGATGGCGGCTGCAACCTTTCTTACGGCCAGCCAATCACAATGCATGGTTGAGCACGCCAATCCACTGCAGAGTGAATTATACACATTTTTTAGCTTTAATTTCTCAAAAACTACTGAACGGATTTACACTAAATCACAATAAGTGCACTTTCTGGACCAAGATCTATCTACCTTCCAAATGTGGTTTAAATCAGTTTAGCCGTTTGGGCTGTAGGTGTGTCTAAATTTCCAATGGAAAAATTAATGAGGAAAAGGCATTTTTGAGCCCCCGCTTGACTGGATCACAACACAACTTTCCAGAAAGGAGCTGAGGTGGAAAAACATTTTATTTTACAGTGGTATTCACAACTGTGCAATTATAGTTTAGTGACACTTTCCATAGGAAGAGCTTTTTTTGTTTAGCTAATAACTTTGGCTCAGTTTGATGCATCTTTACAAACCTTTCCAAAAAAACGTTTATCTACCTCAGCTGCTTCCTGGAGAGTGTTGGGGTGATCTGTCAAGCGAGGGCCGAGAAAACTGGGGTCACAAAACACTTCTCCCCCCATGTAATTTCCGTAGGGAAAATTAGACAATGATAAAGATACGGAAACAACAGCTGAACAGGATTACACTAAATTTGGCAGAAAACTATATCTTTACCCAAAAAGTGTTTTTATTGTGATTTGGTGTAAATCGGTTCACTAGCTTTTGAGATATTAACATTACAAATGTATAGATATTTAGTGCTGAGGGACTTCAGTACGAGTGAGATAAAAAAAAGGTGAGATATAATGGTTTCCAGACAATAATAACAAAGATGTTTCGCAGCCATTAGGTATTGAAGATGCAGTCTCCATGTCCTGGAAAAAGAAAATAGGAGGGGGTAGGGTAGGAATACTATGACCCCTTACGCCTTGTGGAGACGGGGTCAATATTTTTAAAATAGATCTATACAGTACCGTGGGTAGGAGTACGCCAGAATTTAAAAAAAATAAAAGGAAAAAAAAGAAAATGGGACTGGACCGCTCTCTTCCATTATAATCACCCTGGGGACGCCGAGCCCAAGGGTGTTGCACAGAGTTATTTAAATTAACCCTGGGAGAGAGTGTGTGTGTGTGTGTGTAGGGCCCCTTCCCACAAATGATATAGGCGCCTCTTCTTGGGGTATGATGCAATGTTTTTTTGGAGCATGGGACCCATCCCCGGACTCCAATGCAGAAAAAAGCCACTCCAGCTGCTCCCAATGGGGAGCAGAAACAGAAATGCAGACTCCCATACCTGTGGGAGCCGAGCAGGGCAGCTGGGAGTGGGATCACAGCACTGCCCTCAAACAGCCTCACCTAGGTGCTCAGTGGGCACAGGCACCCCACATTTAAAATTTTAAAAAGGAGAAAACCATGTGGCACGAGGTCACACGTCAAAACAAAGCAGTGGGAGGATAACTGCTTAGCTGTTCACTGCTCCTGGAGAAAAGAAACCCCCCCATAATGCCCTGCCAGGGCTTATTGGCATAAGTTTCTGTCCTCTGGGGCTACAAAAAGAGGCAGGGGTATCACCAATGTCTCTGCAAAGTATTGGGAGGCCTGAGGGGGCGAAGCAGCCCCCAGGAACATTTAGACACAATGAACCCTACGTCTGAGAGGTCATATGATGCATGACCCGGGGAGACTTTTCAACCTAATTAAAGTATTCCTGGAACAGGGGATTGGTGATTTTCAGCTTTGGAGTGCAGGTGCCTCTGGTGGCTGGTCCTATGGCTACATTATGTGACCTAAATTGATAAAAGAAAACAACCAACACAATAAATGTTGTTTAAAAAAGAAATTCTTTAATGAGTATTTTGCTGATGAACAACGAACGTAATGCTTACTGATAACGAATTCATTTAACATGATCACTAATTCCATTGGTTTTAAAGGTTAATCCTAGTATGTGATATTTGCCTTATTTTTTAGTGTGATGACCCACTGACAAAGCCAACAACCCTACTTTATTTAACATGACATACCCTTTTATGTGATAGGGTATCTGGTATAGGTGGGATGTATTGGGATTAAGAGGGTCAAGATCCCCTAGGGGTCAAATGTAATTTCAGAATGTCACCATAGGTATTTCGATCTGCCTGATGTATATAGTGGTACATTCATGTTTAGTATTTATAGTGTGTGTCAAATAAAAGTACTTTTCCTTTTTCAAGCCATGCCAGTGCCTCACTCAATTCTACTACGCACACGCTTTTTCCTGCACAGGGTATTAGTGGACAGACCTGTCCCTCACTGAACCATGCTACGCACAGCCTTCGCACTGTACAGAGGTCTTGGTGGAGTGACAAGTCCATCACAAAACATTAAGTGGATGAGCCACAAATCAAAGGGGAGAGACTAGCCATAGCTGAGCCAAGGGTCTGGCTTGGATCTTAGGTACCGTGCATGAGTCAAGCCCTGAAAATGAGTGCTATGTAATTCACAGACCAAATATCTTGTAAAATATCTTCAAAATTCAAAAAAGTTAATTTTTTTGCAAGTGATATCTTTGACATTAATACGTCTCATTATAGCACTGCGAAGTACTTTATGAAAAGTGATAGATTTTATACATGATCCTCTAGTGAGCTAAGAGGCGAGACAATTGTTGTATGAACCCTGTTTTGACCCAGATTATTATAGAGTAACATTCCTAATGTTAAAGTTTTGTTTTTACCTCTTTTGTGCACTTTTTGGCAGTTTTTATATAGCACAAACTCAACGTGAAGGTATTGGAGCACTTAATATAAGCACCTGTTAAATTGCACAAGGTCAAGGTAGAATGAAGTGATTTGCCCAGCCTGCCAATGCAGAGACTCAAACTGGGTCCCCAGGTTCAAGGCCACATCCAGGGTACGGGGAAGGAGGCAGGAAGAAGCCACGTGAAAGCTCAGTTTGCTATGGGCTCGAAGTACCAACAGGAACTCGAGCTGAGCTGAAGTGAGGCTTCAGGCTCGATCCTGACTCGAGGTTTCAGTGGCTGGCCCACCTCTACATGAAATCATACTACACACAGCCTTCAACTTGCACAGATGTCTTTGTGAACAGGCCAGTGATTCACCAAACTGTATTGCACAATCTGCACTCTGTGTGCAGAGTATGTGTACAGAATACTCCCTCCAGACAGCTAAGCCCTATTAGGCGAGAAGCTTCACTACACACAGGCTGCACTCTCTGCACCACTCTTCATGGAAAGCCCACTCTCTACACATTCTCATGCTTCTTTACCAAGGCCCTACTGCGCACAGTTAGGCATGCTAGCATTGTCTTACTTTGTGTTAAAAACGCTAGAAATTAACAGCAAAAATCAAAGGTTAAATTGACGTTATAGTTAGGTGTGGAGATCATTTCTTACTTAATGTTTAAAAAAACTCAGAAATTCACTGAAAAAACAAAGGTTAAAGTGATATTATAGTTAGGAGAACATGACAGTTATAACCTAACATTTTATATTAAAAATACCACTTAAATTCACCAGTCATAGTTTACTCAGCTAACTAGAACTTGAGGCCCCACCAGGCACACTGTTGTCATCAATGATGTCTTTTCAGATGCTGCTCTGATGTTATCAATTATGTCATAGAACATTTCATGAGAGATGCAATACGTGAGGTAAGGTTATGGTTACTTTAGGACACAGAATATAGTTACCTGTGATAGCTATAACTGGTGAAGTTTTGTGGTTTTGTTAGTTAAAATAGTAGGTTTTAACTGACTTTTTCACATAACTATAACATCCCTGTAGCCTTTGTTTTTTATCAGTGAATTTCTAAGGTTTAAAAAAAACTAAAGTAAGATATCAAAATTCCTAATTATATTGTGATTTTAATCTTTGGTTAATTCTGTGAATTGCTATTGTTTTTTTGACGTAAAGTAAGATGTCCATCACTGTGTTTGCGCACTGAGTTGGGCACAGAACCTGGCCTGTGATCAGTCCCAGTGCCCAGTCTTAATGCCCTGCAGTGCACACCCTTTGCCCTGGCCCTGTGCCCTTTAGTTGTGCGCAGTGTCGGGTTGGGCACAGGGATAGGCATGTGGTCAGGCCCTGCACACAATCCTCCTCTGGTGCCCAGCCACCCATTGCACATGACCGACTATGTGAAGTAGCAATATAAAGGGTGTCATTTTAAGTAAGGCAGACCTATTGAGTTTGTCAAAGGGTCAGAACACCAAAATATAAAAAGTGGGCCTATTGGCTTTATCAAGGGGTCTGCAAATCAACATATATAAATCAGACCTATAGTTTTTATCATAAAGTCACGAATAATTGTAATCAGATGTAATTTTTATAAGTTCAGACATTGCTATGTTTTACAAAAGGGATTGTCATACTTTTTTAAATAATGCGTTATTTAAAAAAAAAAACATCAACATGTCTTTGTCTTTCTTCTAATGTTTTTTCAGACCAGAAAGTACAGCCATAAGGTGCACCACACAGGGGTCCCTGCACTCCAGCTGAAGAGCATACAGCTCCAACTGGAGTGCTTTACAAATGATGGTAAGCTCTCCGGGGTCACGGACGTGACGATCAAGGATACTTACTGTTTTTTTAAATTGTTGCTGGTGGGGAGGGTTGCTGCTGCACTCACTAAAGCCCTCACAACATAAAAAGTAATGGTTGGTAGTACTCTTGCCTCTGTTAGGGGCACCACCAGGCTCCAAATAGATTAGTCATTATTCTCTTTCTGTGTGCATGATGTATAATTTAAGTGTATCAGCTTCTGCTCGTATTACACATCTGCTCAGCATATCAGCTCATAGATAAGAACAAGGAGAATGTAATCAAACAAAGAGGCTGTGGTCGACAAACATCCTAGGACTGAGTTTTCCTCTCTATGATTGACATATCCAACACTTGTTTACACTTCTTGGTAATATATTTGCCAGTGATTGGTCCAATTCATGGAGCGGAGCGTAGTGACTCCTGGGTTTCGGGACAGTCGTCCGAACCGGTCACTGAGTGCATTAGGGACAGGTGGGGGACAAAGGAAGGACCGGGAGGCACCATCCCTAGTATATCTCTCTCTTAAGAGACAAGTCGATTCAAGTCAACACTCATGTTTGTTACCATTGAGAAATGGCAGTATAAATTTGTCTCATGTCTGAGCTACCTGCCTTCCAATCCCCCCTTTTCTCCTTATGTGTAAGATCGAACCACAATCGCCGCCCCAGGTGTATCCAGGTATCTCCGTTTCGCTATGCTGGCTACTACGCTGGATTTCCAGTTATTGGCTATGTTCCATTTCTAAAATACTATTATAAGAACGATAAACTTGGTACCCACTTCTTTTTAAAGTACAGACATGATTATTCTTTTGTGTTGCTCTCTTTCCATCCGTTTGCCCGTATTACCTTTACCCACTCCATACCTCGCTCCCTCCATCCATTAGGCAGTGACCAGCTTTAAGTATTTAGACAGCCTCTTTATTTGAAGTCTGGGAAAACAGCTTCATTTGAAAGTTTATGGATAAACAGCAGCCACGTGAGACTTAGCGGAACAGGTAAAACAAATCAATAAAACAAAAGGAGGTTGAGAGCTGCGTGTGACCCGCCATTCAGGGTAGGTACGGGGCCCGCAGCTGCGTTTTAGGGTCTCTGCGTTGGCATTGGTTGCACATACCTACCATGTGTATCTTTTCCTCTGCTTTAAAGTGAGTGGGTCGCCAGGGTACTTTAAAGACCCGTAAAAGGAACATCTGGTGAGGTTGGCCCTCTCGAGGAGGGGCTTTAGGAGCCGAAAATAAGGGACGCAGAACGGACATTTTCTCGTGTGTCCAACTGTTTGGCATGCCTGATGAATGCGTTGCCTTTTCTACACAACACTGCCAACGTATAGGGAAACGGCAGAATTCCTGAAAAGCCTACGTCTCTGGTAGGGCTGGAAAAGGGCCAGTCACATCAAAGCCCTTATGAGAAAGAACACTAATAAAGAGCCGGTTTGGCCACGTTGCCACCGTGGCATTTCCAGGGCAGGGTGCAGTTAGGCATGGGCGGAAAATCCGTTCCGCTCGCGGATTTTGCGGATTTTCGGGAAATCCGCAATCCGCGAGATTTGCGAATTTCCTGAAAAATCCGCAAATCCGCGAGCAGCGGATTTTGCTCGCACTGCTCGCACTGTTCGCGTGAGTTCGCGCCCCGCGAATAAGTGCGAAATTGCAGAAATACGATTTTAGCAAAACTGAAAGTAACTACTTACCAGGTTCAAAAGTTCAGGCTCATCATTAGTAGCCATTTCCTGTAGTGCTTCCTGAGGGGCCCCTCCAGAGTTCAGTTGCCAGTTGCAACTATTATGTGACCCTGCTCTGAACCTCAGAATAGTTACACATATGCCACAAAGGTCCTGAATTACAGCTAAGGGAGACAAGCAGGAGCCAGGCTGGAAGTTAAAATCCATTAATCAGCCCCTAATTCATTATTGTCAGTTGGGGCAGGGCAGGTGTTGTAACTAAATTTGCAACAATGAAAGCACTTAGCAAGTGCAAAAGATCACTAATCAGGGCGCACTAAGGAAGCAGGTGCCAGCTAAAAAAATATTCTGTGACACATTAATCAGCCCCAAATTAATTCAGGTCACTTGAGGCAGGGAAGGTGTGCTTTGCTTTGCCAAAAATAATGTACACTGGACAACCAGAGGGTGTGGTGATGAAACAGAGGGTGGCATGGGTGGGCCAGAGGGTGGCATGAGTAGTCAGAGAGTGGCAGTGGTGACAGAGAGTGGCAGTGATGAAGAAGAGTGTCCCAAACAGGTTGGACACGTAGAAACAACAAGTTCGCAAAACTTGCGACCCGACAGGTAAGTTCGCAAATTGCGAAATTGTAAAAACCCTCGCGAACTGGCAGAAACACGGGCGAACACAAAAAAAAAAAAAAATCCGCAAATTCGCGGGAATTCGCGGATTTTGCGGATTGCGAGTTTGCAAATCCGCAAATTCGCGGATTGCCAATCCGCAAAATCCGCTCATGCTTAGGTGCAGTGCAGCCTGGGGGGCTGCCTCTAGTGCTGCGTGGGCTTCCATGCCTCAGGCCTCAGCCACTTCCCCATGACCCCATTCTGGTTTTCGAAGTATAGAGCAAACTTGAACAATTTCTCCAGGCCTCATTTTGGTTTCTTGTCCGGCCCTCCACTAATATCCTGTCTGCATTCACTTATATAGTGCACACTACGTATCTTGGCACTGTTTTTTTAGTAGCACCATTCTGAAAAGAGTTTTTTTCAACTTTTGCAGTGGTTTCTGGCCAGACAAACTGCTGAACCACTGGAAGGTTGAACCTGTCAAAGTGGATATGGGCCTGCATTACATACAGGGCGCACTGTTCTTGTTTGTGTCACAGTGACAGTGCAGCTTTAAATGGGTGCGCAAGGCACATTTTGGTACAATGTACCCATTAAAGTTAAGACAGTGCCCCCAGTGCACCCACCAAAAGGCGCCTGACCTAGTGCGGTAGTGCAATAGAGCACTGTGCAGGTGGCAACCTGGCCTGCAATTTGAAAGGAGGGGGCAGCGATCGCCCTGCAGATGAAGAAACACCTCCATGAGACACACTGGCAGTCAGTGCAGTCTGTATTATAGTACAAGATTCTGCTGCCCATTCTGTAATACCAAAGCACCCCGGGTGCAGAAAAGGGGCACGCACCCCCATGTGCCCCCTTGGGTTGGTGACCCAAAGATTCAAAGCTCACAAACTGGTTGATCTTGGCCAACAGCAATCGGGGAGAGGTGTGGCGCCCCGGCCAGGGCGACTGACGTTGGAATCTGGGGATCACGGTTCGATCCCTGGCACCGGCGGCAGGTCAGCCCAGCACCATGTGACTATGGGCAATAGCTTGCTTTATCTTCCCGACGGCCCCCAGCGCCTAGAGACCCTTACGGGTGATTGTGCGCTTTACAAATGTGGATTATTATTTATTATTATTATTATAGCCTTCATCTCACTCTCGAAGGGTGCCAGCTCAGAAGTAAGTCCGAGCAGTCTCACTACTGTGCCTGAGCCAAACCTGTCTAGTGGCGGGTGGCACGAAGGACTCTCAAGAAGACACTGCAATCCGTCGAAATATTTATTTCCTTAGACGGACAACGTATAAATAGGCCTCAGAGATATACAAGATGGGTTCATTTAGAAGACGTAATACTGAGTTGTGCGAGCACTGTTTCCTTTACAACTAATAAGAACATCTGAAAAATGGCGGAGCGGCAAAAAGGGTTTAACTTGATCTTTAATGCCTGAGCTGGGTTGATTCGGGGAATCAGTGGGTGACCAAGTAGCTGCAGTGCAGGCGTTTCTTGTGAGACCAGAGGCGTCTGTAATGGGAAGGCTTTATATCTGTAGAGAGCCACACGGGCTCTCCCATACATTGTTGCAATCTACAACACGCATCCCTGCATACCCCGGGGCGGGCTCGCGCCGGGGTATAAATAAAGAAGGCGGAAGACCGCTCGAGGTCTTTTCCGGCTAACCAGCATACTAGTGTCTGTGTCCATTTGTAAGAGTTCCATTGCCACGTGTTGGGCCCGGACCCAACACACCACACTGGAGACGAGACCGGCTTACCTCCACGCATGTCTGGCCACCTCTGCCTACAGCTCCGCTCCGCGGTGTGCCTGTTTCCTGCCGCGGAGCCCACCTGCTTGTGCTCCTGCACGGTCCCGGCTCTGAGACCCGCCCACGCGTCTCCCGGTCGGGAGCGCCTTCAGCTGGCGGGACTCACAATTTTGTCCCCTAAAGGAAAATCCAGGATCACAAAATGTGGTAAAGTATAGAAGTTAGAAAAAGGACTATGCTCGATTATTTACACAGAAGATAGGGGGTCAGACTTTGCCCTGTTGGCGATACTTTGGCGCCACCCTCATTTTCACTCTAGTATTCTTTTATAGCCCTGACCTTTACAAAATAAACATTTCTAGTCACTGGTAACTCTTAACGAAAAGGAGATTTGGTAAAAAAAAATCTTTAGACATGTAAGTGGTTAATCATGGGAATGTGTTATGGTTTTGTTTACAGTAATTTTATAGTATACGTATGTCATTCGCATACAAGGGTAGCATCCTGGGTTGCCCAGAGTGCACATTACTGCAACGCATGTGAGTTTTCTCACGGACTACAGTCAGCATCATAATGTATCTTTGTGTATGGGGTGGTTGTAAAGCTGAGGGTACTTGGACAGTGTCTACATGGCAATCTGCTTCTGGATTTTACACCTTGACAGACCCAGTATGCTATCTTGCACAAGAACAAGTGTCACAAGTCTCTTAGCACTTGTTTTGCATGATTATAACCTGTTGCCGGGCTAACAAGGGCTAGACTCTTGTGGGTGTTTCTCAACCACCCAAAGGAGGTACGTCTATTCATCAGGGTAGGTACTGCCCCTATGAGTATGCTAAAGCACTACATAGGTTGGGTGGCGGCTGATTATGGCAGAAGGGACAGACCCACTTTCTCTTTCATCTTAGTTAAGAGACAACCTACTGACTTTCCCTGCTAATTCCGTATTGTTGGTAATAGCTGGACCTCTTCATTTGACATAATTGTACGTCTAGCACGTTTCTGAGTGTGTAGGACACATCAGGTGGTGTACCCTTGTTAGGTGCCCCTTGCATGCATTGAAGTCCTAGAGTCATGTTCTGCTCCATAGGGTTCATGGTCTTAGAGCTAGGTGTCTCCCTTCACGCGGCATGTCTTCCCCATCCTGCTCTTCTCATGGTGCACATCCCTCGAGAAGGTTTTCTAAAGCCAAGTGTAATTGTCTGGCCTCCAATACTCCTCCTGAAGCAGAACAAAGAGACCATTTATTCAGCCTGGACCATACCCAGTGACCACCTTTCACTCTGGGAGCTCTGAACATACAGGCAGAGAAAGACAAGGACCAGATACAAAAAGCTTGGCTTCTTCCATTCTGAGAAGGACCACACCTAAGAGAAGCTCGGCGAGGATGAAGGACTTAGAAGGAGGACTGTCCTGCGAGGAGAGCGGTGGCGATGGTTAATGAGAGCTGGAGTCCATTGTTCAGGGATTTACCATGAGGAGGTTGGAAGCACTGAGCTGCCAAGACCATAACCTGCAACTGCTGCCCAGCCTGACTGACCTCTCCTGTGAGTGATGCTTCTGCAGCCGGCTTGGGTCCCTGCTGACTGTGTGCACACTGCATCCACCCGAGAACTTCCTTCAGGTGAAAGATGAACCAACAAGGTACGTGAACCTGCATCGCTATACATCATTGCTTCAAGCAACGCTGAGGACCTGACAAGGCTTATAAGCCTGCAACTTGCCTCACGGCTAAAGTGACATGTGGAACCTGAGTGGGTCAGTTGCGGCACCCTGCAGCTTTGCTATAGCCCTCCCCCTTTTCTGATAGAGACAAGTTGTCGCTTGGTTATGCTGTGCCAAACACAGGTGGTCGAAAATTGATATTCTGACATAAAACCGGAAGAAAACAAATCAGTACATCCGTTTCCCACAAAAAAGGAATCTTGCCTCCCTAGGTGGATGGCTATCTTGATGCATTATTGATGTCAAAGCAAAAAAAATAAAGCTATATGCAAAGATTAATCGATCAGGTATGTTAGATCAATACTGCATGAAACCCACTATCCCCATCACATTTAAGTAAACACCGGGAATCATGCCAGCAGTTTCACAGTCACTGCGAGAAGACGTACCACGTGTCAGCACCTCGTGCATGAGACATACTGCAGCCACACACCTGTCCCACAATACCTCGGTGCAGGCCTGGTACTGCTCTGGATGGTGAGAGAGATGCATAGCCACACAAGTGGCACTTGTGTGCTGTATACATGCTCAATAACATGGCATACCTGCCTGCGCCCCCTGCCATCAGGTACTCCAGGTGGGTCCCTGACTTGCTCAATTAATCACACAGGCCTGGTCTTCAGAGTCAGCGGATGTGACACAGGCGACAAGGCTACCCTTCAAAGGATAGCGAGTAAACACTGCCAACTGGGTGAAAGGTTGAGTTTCACGCACAGGGCCAGGCGAGGGCAGACCAGCAGACCATAGCCCATTGACTAGCAGCATACCTCCTACTAAGGTATGTGGATTGGGACCATCCCTGACAGGGGTTAGGTTTGACAAGGTCAACGAGGTCACCTGAGCCCATCAGTCAAGCGCGCTCTGAGTGTTTGTGCACTGGGGCGCGGTCAAAGAATAGAAGGGGGCAAACATGCCGGACGTAGCTTGTCACTTTATCATTCTGTGAAATGGGCTCTTTTTCAAACAAGGCTCCAGTCATCATACCAGCAGCAACAATGCAGTTGAACTACTCGCAAGGCACAAGGGGCACTTTTTTCCTTTTTTGGCTCCAATCGCCCCACCGAGGCCATCTAGTTCGTATTTCGCTGTTTCCAATCCAATTAAACGATCTAAATGTATACAGGAGGAAGGGACCCCCCCCAACTATATTATGAGATATACCTTACCATGATTGCAGCATTGTGAAACAGAAAGTTCTAGGTCTGAACCTCATTACTACCAGCAATCCCCACTGTAACTATGTGTATCACATGCACGTCCTACCCTACAATGTGTGGGTTTAACTGCACGCCCAAGAGGTGCCAGTTCTAGCATGGCAGCCCGTCCCAGGCAGGAGACGCCGATTGACAGGTCCGCTGGGTATATCCTCCATGGGTGTTATTACTCTATGGGCAGCGCAACAAGTACTCGTTCATGCGGCCACTGAGTCGAATACAAGCTGTACACCTTAAAAGTGTACGCATCAAAGCAGAATTGTTGAGTGGCCATATTAGACAATTGGAATGTTGTATTTCATTTCAGTCTGGCTCGTGACCGGCCCTCATCATGACCCTATTGATAGGGTACATCGTGCATGTTTGCACAAATTCATATTGAAATAAAGATACCCTAGAGACTGATGTGTCACTCTTCCTACTCTAGCTAATATTGTGGCACCTTCTAGCATCTTATTCGATCCCTGGTTCTTTCAGGGCTTTGCTGCTGCTCTCCAGGTCATGGGCTGTTTAATGAGCTGGGTTAGGCCCATCTTTAATGTAAGCCCTATTCGGATTTGATGTAACTACAGTTGCAACCCTTTAAATGTGCAAAACCGATATTGGCCAGTGGTTGCCATTTTCAAAGATCCCTCTAATGTGATAATTGCCCCGCATTTTAAGGCTGAACACCCCTTTTAACATACCAAAGACAAAAGCACAGTAGAAGGGAGTGCTTCTAACAAGTTCATTGATCAATTTGACAATGAGATTTAAGTTATTGTGGCCTTCTCTGCCTGCTTTGTAAGCATCCATAGCGATAGCCCTGGGAGGGTAGTTTTTGTCCACAAATATTCAATTTTACATTTTTGATGCATACCTTTGAAGACTTTAATAACATTGTAGATTATATTTATAAAAACTGCTGAATGACTACATTAAAACACACAATTCGTTCATTAAAAGACTCAGACTGTCAGTTTGCATCCTTTAATTTAAGGCTTGCAGTTTTTAAGTATCCTCACTTTCACAAAATATATCTCAGAAGAAGTTAAACTTTTAGGATTTATAACATAAAAACGTTGGGAGTGATTTAAATTTGTAATATTAAATTACTTTGTTACCCTGATTGAGTCACCCTTCACAAAATTTAAAAATTACCGCCAAGCCGGAGATCATTTTTAAAGCATTGGCTAGAACTGCCATCACAGCGATACCGGTCAAAGCCTTTGTAAGTTTGACACATGACTCCGTCCGGCTTTTTTTGAATGTTATTTATTTTCAAAAAGAAACACACTTTGGGATTTTCTTTTTGAAAATAAAAAAATGCCCTCCACGCCATTGACATGATCTCCCATGTCAAAGGAGGGCATTACACCGGGCATTAGACATTTTTCACCGCGTCTTAATGCCAGGGTTTCCTGGCATTGATGAACAGTGAAAACTGACCTTCATGTCGGCAGACATAGAGGTCAACCTCTGATGTTCCTTACTTCAGGCCATTGCGAGTGGTACAACCAAAGCGGAGACGGAGTAGTCTCTGCTGTGGTTACACCAGCGGTCCACCTGCACGTAAATAAGGAGGGAGGGCCATTATCTTGTCGTTAAGGATACTCCGTCGCCATTGCGACAGCGTATCCTTAACATCAAGATATAAATCTGTTCCATCGTTTTTATAAAAATGCACATATTTGAAAAACAAATGAATATTAAAAATGCCATAGACAGCAGAAATCATGCAGGTTAGCTAACCGGCCAGTAGGCAGTCCCACTCCCAGGGTCATTCTGCTTACAATGTCCACTCTGCACACTTAGCATTGAGCAGGTAATATGGGCGTTGCTGTAGTATGATATATAAGTGATCACCTAGGAGCAATACACTTGACATCTTTACATTTCTATGGGCTACGCATGTTGCCCACAAGCAGTCACCCAGCACCCCGGTCTTTGGCATGACCACATGCAGCATTCCTATCAAGCCATGCGACCTGCATGGACATGACAATTCAAATGGCCTTGTGCTTGCAAACTCTGCTTCTTTCTGCATTAAAGGAATGTGAGGGCAGACAATGGACATGTTTTGGATTCTTTATGGCTGCCTTTCATCCCTCCCCACCCCCTCCCCTTAGGTACTTCCCTTCCAGTCCTGCTCTGTCTATTCAGGCAGAGGAACTCCTAAAGAATTCCGCCATGTCAGTGGAGCATGCCGCCTTCCTCCCTTGACAATACCCTCTCCTCAATCAATCTCAAACCCTCTGCATGCTGCTACCACCCTGCTCTCATAGTGGCACTCTGTCGAGCTCCGAGAAAGACATTACATTAGCAAGCTGCTTATCCTCATGCTTGTTCAGCTATGCTTGTTTATAGGAACTGCATCCTGGGGAAAGAAGTGGAGTGGGGGTGAGGTGCAGGGGCGTTAAAGTGGGGGTGGAGTTCATGACGGGCGTCTTCTGTATGCAGTTCGGCAGAAAAAAGACTCTAACGTGAAAGGGTGGGTGGGTGGTTGGTTGGTTGAGTGAGCGAAATAAATGATGTATAGGTGTGTGAGTAAAAGGAGGAAGGACGGATAAAAGTATGGATGGATGGATAAGTGAAAGAATGGATGAATAAATGAAAGGGAGGGTGGATGGATGAAAGGGTGAATGCATGGATGAATGAAAGGGAGGGTAGGTAAATAGTTGGATGAAAGGGTGGATGGAGAAGTAAAAGAATGGATGAATCAATCAAAAGGAGGGTGGAAGGATAGATGAAAGGGTGAATGAATGGATGAGCGAAAGGGTGAATGGATGATGAGAAAGGATGGATGGCTTAGTGAAAGGGTGGATTGATGGAGGGGTGGAGTATAAGGATGTATAGATGGTTGAGCAAAAGTAAAAAAGTATGGGTGGATGCATGTTATCCATCTACCATTGGATAACATGGCTAAGAACTGCTCAGGGGCAGGTGTTAGCTTTTGGAGATATTCGCGCTTAGCGCGAATATCTCCAAAAGTTGGTAATAAGAGATAGCGATGTTAGTGACTGTTTCCAGTCGCTAACATCTTGGCACGCCCACTTTGCATGTAATTAGTGATAAATATCACTGACATGCAAAGCGGGGCCCAAGATGGTCGTTATCTCCTACTAGCTGTCGCTAACTGGTGTTAGTGACAGCTAGGTAATAGGGAGATAATTCTATCTCCGCTTTCTTGGCTTTTAAAGCCAAAAAAGCGGAGATAAACCCCCTTGATAATATGCCCCTAATTTCTCACTGCTGCATAACAAAAGGCACCAAAGGAAACATTTAAAAGCCGTTTCAAAAATACATCACAACTAGTGACAAACAGGCAGGCTTGCAGAAGCAAACATAGAAAGGCAGAGAGGTTAGATAAAAGAAAACCTTTAACAGTGCCCACGGCAAAGCCTTGCCATAGATGGGGCAAATATCAGAATGTAAGAAAATTTACCCTGCAACATATCGATCCAATTCTCTTAGCACCAGGCCACAAAACTCTGTCCAAAATAGATTGACTTCGTTGATGGACGGCGAGCAATCAAGATGACACTCAACACTTAAGCATAGCGAAACCGCTCAGCTGATTTTACTCAATCTCCATGCATGGAGGTGTACGTAGTGGAGGTGCTGGTGTAGAACCCTGCCCTGTTTTTGGGATAGGAGATCCTCTTGAAGAGAGAGACTGAACGGGGAGGGGAGACAGATGCTCAGAATTAGGGTACCAGACCCCCCGAGCTCAGTCTGGTCGTAGCCTCACCTCTTCTAACCTTCTTCGGAACCAGGGGAAGCTGAGGCAGAGGTACAAATGTGTAAAGTAGAGCAGAGCCCCATAGAAGGGGGAATGCTTCTCTCATGAAAATACACTTTAAACAACCTCCGGGTGTAGACTCCACTTAATGTTGGTTGGGTGGTGCCTGCTAAGGTCACCCCCCTTGACTTTTAAGAACCCTGACAGATTGATGATAGTCAAGAAAGCCCTGTACAGCACCTCCAGGCACAGCACAAGTGCCTGCAGACTTCCCTGTTTGTTGCTGTGCCACTAGGTGATCAAGTTGTACATCAGAAATTGCACAGGGATTGTTTTGATGGAAGGCAAAAAGGTCTTGAGGGTCAGTCAAATGGCATGTAGATCCAGAGGTTAATATGGTGCCTCTGCTTCAACAGAGACCATAGGCTTCTGATCTTCACCTTGTCCAGGTGGCCTTGACGATGCATCAGTAACCTGCGAACTGTGGATGGAGCAAATGGTCTACGCAAGTCAAGTTGGAATCCTTCATCCACCATTTGAAGTCCCAGGCCGCCTTGTCTGACACACAGATGTTGTCCGATTGTACCCCCACAGTGTTAAGCCTAATAAAAAAGGAGGGGTTCCACAGTAGAGTTTGCATGTGCCAATGGGCATGAGGCACCATCATGATACAGGAGGCCACAAGATCAAGACGCTTATGACCACACAAAGTGTACCTCATTTATTTGGCTTAAAATTCTTTTCACTTGGTTGGAAAGGTTAAAAATTGCCAGACAATAGATTTAGGTGGCAACCTGGAATCCTCAGTCCTACCAGCGTCTTGTTCTTTATTTTCTTCTTCTTCTGTATTTTTCCTCTCTTGTTATTCTTGACCAGAAGCCATGAGAAAAGCAGGAAAAGTATTGCTTACCATAAAAATTAAAGTACAGCAAAAACCTATACACTCTCTTTTTCTGCAGAGCTCTTGGATGCCAAGGACTGCAGTGATCCATGCATAAAAGTCAAGACATATTTAAATGTGAAACAAGACATTCTCAGGAACCAATGAAACCTCTGTAATGGTCCTGGACTTGTAGTTTGAGTTCCTAATGCTGCAAATTACACCAAGTTTAAAATGTGGAAAAATTGAAATGTACCACTACAGCTGTGACTATTGCACTCCTAGATTTACAAATCGTTTTAATACCAAAAACAATATTTTATATTTATGGGATTTGCAGAACTTCTTTTGGGATTTATAGAATGCAAAAAGGAGTCCTGTCTCTGCTATCACAAGACAGTCATGGACCGAGAACTTTTTTCTAATGATGGATGCATGATTCCTAGATTAGCAGGAGACAAAAAAGAAGGCATCTGACTGGTTACAGACCACAAACTTAAAAAAAAAATAACATGCACAGCCGCTAGAAACAAGCACTCGCAATGCAATAGGTCTCACATTTTCGCAAGTTTAAGCTATTGGCATTGTAAATGACAATGCCTTTTATTTATGTTTTAAAAAGGAAAACAAACTCAAAAGGCATGATTATTTGCAATGTCAATAGCTGGAACTTGCTGAATGCGATACCTATTGCATTGCAAATGCTTGTTCTTCAAGACACCTGTCTCGCGTTGTTCCTTACACTACCTGGCGTCAGCATGAGAATTTTTGGGTCCCAAACAAGGCATATTTCAGCAGTTTTTGTGTGACCCTGTTAAAGTTTAACATATTATTTAAGAATTCGTTGGCATTGGGTGTTTTTAAATTAGCAGGCAATGTCTTGCCGAGGGCCCTCAAAAACCTTAAAATGACACTGACTTGCAGGGGTAGATTTCAGATTTAAGGACAATTAAAGGTCCATATATGTACAGAGACATTTCTTGCATATTCTTCTGAGGTACACATCTGTTCCTAGCAAAGTAAACTTTTCCAAATGTGTAAGTATGCAACATAGAATCATCCAATGAGGAAGTCCGTACATTGTACAGCGTGTAGTTCCTGTTCTAACGAGTTTTTGTAGTAAGCCTAAAGGCTAGAGACTGCATTGTAAGAACTGCTTTAAACCGCAGGTTCCTGTGCTAATTGCTTACCAAATAATAAATTGCCGGAAGCCAGTTATAACGTATTCCCTGCTCTAACTAATGGCAGAAGGGCTTATTGTGACTGATAACCGCGAGGGGCGTGGCCTCCATGCTTGCATGTCCCTGGATACCAAGGGAGTTATCTGCTCTCCTAGTCTCCCCTGTGCATCAGTCCAGCGCTTGAAGCGTCCTGTAAAATTTACAAATAGCCAACGTAATATAATGGACCATAAGCTGTAACCCTGCTCCAATACAGGAAAAATTAAATATAGTACATGTTTTCACATATATTATATTTAATTTTTCCTGTATTTTTTTAGCTTTAGCTAAAACGTTGCATTTTGATGTTTCTTTTAGTTCTTGCCTCAGCGGGTTATTGTCTATTTTTATTTTGTTGCACTTTATATAGTGTAAACTTGACCCAAAGGTGTTGGTGCGCTTTACATGAGCACTAGTAATGTTATTCAAAGGCACATTCACTTCTGGTAGGCTAGTATATTTGGAATAATACACTAACTTAACTAAACAACCAGTGCTGAACTGTTCACCCCTGGGGAGTCGGGATCTGAGGGAGAGGATGCTGGGAGCGGGGAGGAGGGGATGATGTTGGAGTAGTGCCCTGACGGCAACGCGCATGAGTTCCCTACTGTATTTGTATTCGTGATTTGCTTTGCATTCCAGAAATTTGCTTACCACTGTGCTATCTGTATCTGCATGGGCCATAATGGGGTGAACGAACTGTGTACAGGTGTTTTTCCAGTGATGCCAATTGCGGGGGGAACTGTTGTGTTGATACATGCCATAAATAAAGTTTAAAAAAACCAAAAATTTAACTAAACAACAAACCCCACGAAGAATATAATAAAATGGCTCTTGCGCCTCGGAAAGGTTCGTCCTGGGCTTCAGTCACGCTGCTGCGCCAGCAGGCGGGGACCTCACAGGTGTTTCCCCCTCAGCAGTTGCTAGAGTGGGGGCCGTGGATGCACGGCTGCCAGGATCCCAGGGCCTGCCGCTGCTGCTGCTAACGCGGTTGCAAAGAGAACGCCACCGAGGCCTGGGCGGGTGGATGGAATTACACTGGCGCGCGCTGTCGAAATGAAAAACTTTACTCCAAGGAAAGCGGAAGCTCGCAGCGCAAAATTAGTGAAAGTTCACAGGGATGCCATCCAGAGAGGGACAACATGCACCGCCCACAGGGAAAGTGTGCCAAGGCCAGGGAGAGCCGGGAGCCTCAGCTGATGCTTTTAGGGCAGAGGCCAGCTTCACGCAGCAACCAGGACGCAGAGGACAGTTGCAACCCAGATAAATGTATAAACGATAGTCCCAATATCGGTGGTATTTCTAGAGTACAGAACAATAACTGAGACAGCTGTCGAAGTGCATAAAAAAGAGCTTGCCATCTGTTTTCACTCAGCCGCTTGTTTATATTTGCATCGCGTTGTCACTTTCACTTCACTTTAAATGAAAGCGCGATACATAAATAAACACAGGGCTAAGTGAAAACAGATGGCCCCCATAAAGATAAGAAATTGCTTTGCGACAGCAGCAAAGCAGACGACCCAGTCTGGATCGACCGGATGAAAAGGCAAAAGGGTTTCAACAAAAAAACCTCATTTCCAATGGCAGGCCAATGTTTAGCATAAATGGTGACGCCAGCCAATGAAAATGAGGGGCAGGGCTTCAAGTCCCCTTCTCAATCCTCCTCACTTACAATATCTCTCGCCCAGCGAGCAGCCCTTTGCATTCCAACACCAGGCGAGACCTAAAAAGGAGCCCACCTTATGGAGGATAACATCTTGCATCAAACCTTGAACAGAGATAAGATATTTAGAGCGGCAGTCCATCTAGCTATCTTAAAAAATACATTATCTCAACTACAGAGCCAACAGAGCAACGAAACAGAAGGCTCAAGTTCACAGTCTCCATCAACTAATGTCCCAGAAGTAAATGTGGTTGAATTACCTACTGCATGAAGAGTTACTGAGCTAACCTCCAGAGAGTCTCCGGTGTGAAGTAGAAGAAGAGAAGAAGGTGAATAAACAACTCTACTCTGTGCAACCATATTTGGCAATTGGCTCACAGTGGACTTTACTTGTTTTTCACCACAAGGATGATTCTTTGTCTGTAAGTAATTTACACCAGTGAATTCTCCCAGGCTGAAGTACAGTTTAAGAGACAAAAGGAGGGAGAAGAGGAAAAAATAGTAACTCCTGAAGTCCTGTAATTACAAGAAGAAGACACTGATCCGAGGCTGAAGATGTTTGCAACATTGTGCATAAAGTGCAAAAAATAATGTACTAGAGTGAAGAAAACAAAAGTAATCTCTTCACTTTTGGACCATCCTTTCAAAAAATATTATGTGTTTTTTTAATAATAATAATAACAAGCATTTACAATGCAACGGTTTCGCCTTTGGAAAAGTTTGAGCTATTGGCATTGTAAATGACAAATTTTGTATTTATGTGTTGGTTTTGAAAGCAGATCAATGAATGGCATTGTCATTTACAATGCCAATAGCTTAATCTCTCTGGCTGCAGGGCCCGCATTCACCAACATTGTGTGCATTATTACTGCAGATGTTTTAACGTATCCAGATTATTGGAGATTAAGGGAAACTACTCACTTAAGTAACAGCCAACATGGGGAACTAGCTTATTTAGTTAAGCATGTGTGGAAATAACATCCTCTTAACGATGTTGCCAACGAAACAGGGGCACAAAGTAAACTACTCAGCATTCATCCAACCAAGGGGCTTCCAGGTCGATAAACCTGGATATCTTAATACTCCACACACTTGTTGGCAGGGTATACCCGAAGTAGGTCCCTTGCTCACTTTGGCACTGGATTCAAGCTAGCCTTGCAGATTAGGGGTATTACCCGAAAGCAGCCCCAGGATGCTTGTGTCCGGTTCAGGGAAGACCTGGATTGGCAATTTGGGCTGGACTGTTCCCATGAGGCACGGGGTCAAGACTGATTTGCTTATAGCTGAGTCTGAACTGAGGTGGCAAAGTGAACTAAAGAACGATGATTGATTCAACCACGATCTGTGACTTGGGGCAAGTGTCTGAAAAGTTTCTGCAATTCATCTCCTTGTGTTTGCTATTTAATACTCTAGTCTACACTGCAGAAACCTGTTATCATAATATGACATTACTAGGCATCACAGCGGAAAGACAGCCGCAGACCTTGACGTCATTTGGTCAAAGTCAAGTAGTTGATTCCAGGAATGAGACATAAGACTGTGATACATAGTCAAGCAAAAAAACAATTGAGGTCATATAGCAAATTCATTCTAAGCCCCTAACACCTCATAACGCCTGTTGTCAGACTGTAACATCACTATGGAAACCAGATGTCAGTCTCTGACAGCACTCCAGAAACCAGATATCAGACTTTGATGTCAGTCCAGGACCCGGAAGCTAGATTGTAACATCACTCCAGAAACCACATGTCATAGTTTGACATCACTCAGATAACTTGTAAGTAGGCTGTGATGTTACTTCAGAAAGCAGATATCAAACTATGACATTATCCACAGAACCTGCAGTTAGACTGTAAAATTACTAAAGAAACCGTATATTAGACTTTGACATCACTACAGAAAAATAGATCTCAGACTCAATCCAGATATCAGCCTCTGGAGTGGCCTCATGAACCAGATATCAGACTTTGATATCACTCTAGAAAAATAGAGATCAGACTCAAGCCATATATCAGACTCTGGGGTTACTCCATAAAGCAGATATCAGATACTAACATCATATCAGAAAGCAGATATCAGACTTTGACATCACGCCAGGAACCTGTAGCAAGACTGCAGCATCACTTCAGAAACCAGACACTAAACCAACCATATTCCAGGAGTCTGTAGTTGGACTGGACCATCACTCCAGAAACCATATATCAGACTCTGACATCACCACAGAACCTGCAGTTAGACTGCAACATAACTAAAGAAACCAGATATCAGAGTCCGACATCACTCCAGAAAAATAGATATCAGAATCAAGCCAGATATCAGCCTCTGGCTTCACCGCAGGAACCAGACATCAGACTCTGACATCATTCCAGGAATCTGAAGTTAGGCTGTAACATCACTCCAGATACCAGACACTAAACTGAAACCAGATTCCAGGAGTCTGTAGTTACACTGGAACATCACTTCAGAAATCACATATCATACTTTGACATCACTCAGAGAACCTGTAGTTAAACTGTAATTTTACTCTAGAAACCAGATATCAAACTATGACATTATCCCCAGAACCTGCAGTTAGACAGCAAAGTAACTAAATAAACCAGATATAAGACTCTGACATCACTCTAGAAGCCAGATATCAGACACAAGCCGGATATCAGTCTCTGGCATCACCACAGGAACCCGTAGTTAGACTGTAACATCACACCAAAAACCATATATCAGACTCGGAGCAGACATAGGACTTTGACATCACTCCATGAACCTGTAGTTAGACTGCAACATCACACCAAAAAACATTTATCAGGCTCAGAGCAGACATAGGACTTTGACATCACTCCATGAACCTGTAGTGAGACTGTAACATCGCACCAAAAATCATATATCAGGCTCAGGCAAGACAAAGGACTTTGACATCAATCCATGAACCTGTAGTTAGACTGCAACATCACACCAAAAATCATATATCAGGCTCAGAGCAGACATAGGACTTTGACATCACTCCATGAACCTGTAGTGAGACTGTAACATCACACCAAAAACCATATATCAGGCTCAGAGTAGACATAGGACTTTGACATCACTCCATGAACCTGTAGTGAGACTGTAACATCACACCAAAAACCATATTTCAGGCTCAGAGCAGACATAGGACTTTGACATCACTTCATGAACCTGTAGTTAAGACTGCAACATCACACCAAAAATCATATATCAGGCTCAGAGCAGACATAGGACTTTGACATCACTCCATGAACCTGTAGTTAAGACTGCAACATCACACCAAATACCATATATCAGGCTCAGGCAAGACAAAGGACTTTGACATCACTCCATGAACCTGTAGTTAGACTGCAACATCACACCAAAAATCATATATCAGACTCAGAGCAGATATAGGACTTTGACATCACTCCATGAACCTGTAGTGAGACTGTAACATCACACCAAAAACCATATATCAGGCTCAGAGCAGACATAGGACTTTGACATCACTCCATGAACCTGTAGTGAGACTGTAACATCACACCAAAAATCATATATCAGGCTCAGAGCAGACATAGGACTTTGACATCACTCCATGAACCTGTAGTTAAGACTGCAACATCACACCAAATACCATATATCAGGCTCAGGCAAGACAAAGGACTTTGACATCACTCCATGAACCTGTAGTTAGACTGCAACATCACACCAAAAATCATATATCAGACTCAGAGCAGATATAGGACTTTGACATCAGTCCATGAACCTGTAGTTAGACTTTAACATCACACCAAAAATCATATATCAGGCTCAGAGCAGACATAGGACTC
The DNA here is from genome assembly GCF_964263255.1 of Lissotriton vulgaris. NCBI lineage: Eukaryota > Metazoa > Chordata > Amphibia > Caudata > Salamandridae > Lissotriton > Lissotriton vulgaris. The sequence goes on along the minus strand of NC_141687.1, from coordinate 1,869,833,124 downwards.
TGACATCACTCCAGGAACCTGTTCTCAGAAGGTGCCATCACTCCTCGACCACCATACCAGACAGTGATAGGACACTGCATCCGGTTTCGGCCTTAGCCTGCACAACCCTCTCTATCGAAATGTCGTTAAGTATTTCTATGACAAAAACAAACTGTGTTTACCAGAAAATTATAAAAGTACCATTAAAATCCGCCAGAAACGTAGAAGGACTAGAGAAAGTATTACATTAGGAATCTAAAATTACTCGATACTCACTTTGAACAAAGGACATGCCAAAGTGCAGGGGTTTCTTCAGTAACAACAGCGCAAACAAGTACGAAATCCATAGGAACGTGAAAACGGAACACATAAAAAAATGCAATTTCCACCTTTCATGGGGCACCAGACGAGGAGGAACGAGGCATAAATGGTCTGTTTGTCAGCATGAGACGCCTGCTTGTTTGCAGCTGAAGCAAAAGTAGCGCGACGCACACGTAGCGCGTGCACAGGTAGCACTATGCACAAGTGTTTGTCTCGTGGTCACGTGATGACGTGTCGGGTTCCAGTTCTAGAATCGAATCTCCAGACGAACGACGTTGTACAACGGCTGGAGATTGGATTCCCATGCGGGCAGATGTGCGTAGGTGGGCCGGCCCTTTGTATGTATAGGAATAAAAGAAGATTTAATGAACGGTACACTGCTCAGACAGGCTTAGTGTGAGGTGGGGCGTGCCGCGTGTCTAATGCGGAGCGAACTTGCTGACGAAGCGCCGGATTTGACCACAGAACAAATATGACAACAACAGCTGTGACACCGGGTGTCTGTTGCTCAGGGCCTGCATTGACCATTTAGCTCCTAATACAGGGATTATCCTTCATCTAGGCACGCTTGGTTTTGACAGGAGATGGGACTGGGGCACTGGGAGATAAAGTGGTGTGTGCGTGGTCGAACAATAAAGTCGGTCAGAGCTAGCAGTAGAACACAGGCTGCTCCACAGTCAATAACTTCAACATTAGGGCGCATCTCTTCTCCCAAGCATGTACGTCAGGTCATGTTTCTTCAATAAGTAAGTCTGGGATAAATCAAAAAGTAATTCATACTCGCAGAAAAAACAAGTCAGGTCCCGGCCCGGGCCGCGCTGTGATTGGCTGACGTCACGGGGGTGTCCCGGGCCGGCAGCCAATCACAGCGCGGCCCGGGAATGACGTCACGGGGGTGTCCCGGGCCGGCAGCCAATCGCAGCGCGGCCCGGGACAAAGGGGCGGGGCTTAAAAAAAGCACCAGAAACGCCCCCGAATCGCGTTTTCGTGAGAAAGCGCGATTGACAGCCTCTGCCTCCCAATGGCTAGCCTCCATTTATGGAGCTAGCCAATTGGAAACAGAGGCTGTCCTAACCTCACTACTAAAAACAAAAGATTTCGACTGGGAGGGGCTTCGCCCCTCGCCAAAAGTCGAAACCTAAAAAGAAATTTGTAAAGCGCATGTTTACGCCATCTCAGCGTGTCCCCGCGCTGGGTGAGCGGAAGAGACATTAAGCAGCACTGACAGACAACTTAACACTGACCGGAGAAATGTCTTAAGCAGCTTTCTAAATTTCACTTCAGAGCATTCCAACCTACGTTTTTGTGGGAGTTTATTTCAGTTCTGGGCAGCCCGGAGCCTAAAAGAGCGACCCCCCATTCTGGTCTTTTTCACTTTAGGGATTACCATTAGTCCCGTCCCACTGGACCTAAGAGATCTCCTTGGCACATACCTAGTGACCAGGTCACGCAGGTAGACCGGGCCAGTGTTTTGAGAAATACGGTGACAGAGCACAAGGTCTTAAACATGACTCTCTCCCTTACTGGGAGCCAGTGCAGTAAGTCCAAGGCTTCTTTGGAGGCTGCTCTCTTGGGACGCATAAGAACCAACCTCGCAGCCGCATTCTGTAAGACTTGTAATCTATCAAGACCCTTTGTCGTGGCCCCAAGGTAAAGTATGTTGCCATAGTCAATGCGTGCTGTAATTAAAGCATGCACCATCGTCTTTCTAGCCCCAAGCGGTAGGAGGTCCAATGTTTTATAGAGTCTTTTTAGTACTCCAAAGCATTTCCCCACTACTCGCCTGATATGTCCATCATAGGAGAGAGTAGAGTCCATCCATATACCCAGATTTTTTGCCTCAGTACATGGTACGAGGGTGGGGCCCAGACTAGGAGGCCACCATTCTGACGTCCACCTAGAAGAGGCACCTCCCACCACCATCACCTCCGTCTTGCTACCATTCAATTTTAGGCAGTTAGTATCCATCCAGGAGGCAAGCTCCTGCATGCAGGCCTTGAAATTGGAGGCCGCAATTTCCGGTGATTGGGATAGGGAGATCAACAGCTGGGTATCATCAGCATAAGATAGCAACTCTACTCCAAAACTCTGCATTATCTCCGCCAGAGGTGACATATATAGGTTAAACAGGGTGGGACTAAGGGCAGAGCCCTGCGGGACTCCCTGATCCAGTTTAAAGTCCTTGGATTAGTTTGCACCCTGTCTAACCTGAAAGCTACGATCAACTAGAAAGGATTTCAGCCACTTCAGGGCCAGAACTGAGATGACCCCTTTGTTCAGACACTGCAGCAGGGTGTAATTGGCTACAGTGTCGAAGGCGGCACTGAGATCAAGCATAATTAGAGCCATGGTATGCCCAGCATCAGCCCCCTGCCTGATGGTTTCAGTAGCACGTAGCAGGGCTGTTTCCATTGAGTGCCCTGCCCGAAAGCCCGATTGTGATGGATGGAGGAGACTCGCGTCTTCCAGATGCGTCTTCAACTGGTGATTGACCACCTTCTCTGCCACCTTAGCCATAATTGGCAAAAGCGAAATGCGGCGCAAATTCTCTAATTTATCGGGACTGACATTTGTCTTCTTCATGACAGGGAGTACAATTGCTCTTTTCCAGGTCTCCGGCAGTGTGTATCTACTGAACGAGACATCTAACACACGCCTAATGAAAGGTTCCAGGATGTCCAAGCTTTCCCCCATTACCTGTGGAGGAGCAGGATCTCTAGGGGACTCAGATTTGACACTGAGGCTGATGATCCTTAGGGTCTCAGAGAGGGGAACCGTAAACTCATTCAGTCTCAGCCCCGACTTGCTTTCTCCCATCTGTTCTTTAAATTCCACCCCTTTCATTGCAGTCCCTGAGAAAGATGAATAGATAACCTTTACCTTCTCAGAGAAATAATTTGCCACCCGATTACATTCCTCCGCAGAGCTCCTGTTTGGAGCAGCAGCGGCCGCCAGGGAGGAAATTTCCTTATATATTTTAAAGAGTTCCTTAGTGGAATTATCTGCTGTTTCAATTCTGGTCTTATAATGAGTAGCTTTAGCCCGTCTTAAAAAGCCCTTTATAATTCCTCTGCGCCTTCCTGTATGTCAGTCTATCCTGGTTCCGGAAACCTTTCCTCCATAGCATCTCCAAGCGTTTACAATCTGCTTTTACCCGATATAATGCGGGGGTGAACCAAGGGGCCGATTTCTGCCCTCTGCCCTTACCTTTGTTCAAGAGCAACGGTGCCACCTTATTGAGGGCATTACTAATAGGCCTAGCCAGGTTTTCAGAGGCCGTATCGCTATTAGACCCAACCGGTGATAGAATAATTTTATTACAATGTAAACAAAAAATAAAATACAAAAAAGTTCAGATTATCTGTTGAAAACAGGTAGAAATAAAAGAAACACAAAATTAGGAACATTGAGTTTAACAATCTCAAAAATGGTGCAGTTTAAGAACCTTACAAAGAAAACAGATTGATCAATGTGCGCTGTGTGTTGGCAGCCCATAGTGGGCTGGGCACAGGGCCTGGCCACACGTCCAAAAATGGCACAAATTAAGGTTAAAGGCACGAGTCATATCTGGTGAATTTCAATGGCTTGTCGGGTTTGAGCCAGCACTGTAACTCGCTTTCTGTTTTTTCATTGGATATATAGTATACATGCAAATGTGCGGTTTGCAGTGTACTATTTATTACTTGCGTTGAGTGTGGGGGCACGACTCACGATAGACTCGTTTATCAGTGGCACATGGCACTGATAAGAGGTGGCGGGTGGTAGGTAGAGGGGGGCGGGGTGATGGAGGGAGTAAAGGGAAAACAACGTACCTCCTCACCACCTCTTGTCTTTCCTTGGTCGTCCCTCCACTCTGCTGGAACAGGAAGCAGCAAGGCTCTCCTGATCAATTACAACGCTGCAATGCAGTGTTGTGATCGGTCTGAGAGCCGTGGTTCGGCGCTCAGCCAGGGAATGGGAGCCTGGGCTTGTTCTCCACCCAGGCTGTAATGTAGCCTGGGTGGAGAACATGCAAAGTGCGCATAACTGTTTGGCAGGCCAGAGAGGGCCGGACATTCATTGAGCACTTACAGAGTGCCCACCCACTCCTCTCCCCGCTCTGAGAGCAAGGCAGCACTGCAAAGGCACTGCAGCAGGGACAAATAAAATGATAATAACAATGAGTTGTCATTTTACTTTTACTTTATTTACACTGCTAAGAGCAGTGGGGCGACACTCCTCCCCTTAGAGGAGGACCTGCTTTGTCATTTATTACAATGGTAAGAAATAGCACATATGGTTTATGCCATGGGATTTTTCATGTGTATTTGTTTTGCCAAAAGCTATTCAATCAAAACTAAGATTCAAGGGATTGCACTTCTGCAGTAATGTACAATCATACTGAAGTGACTTCAAATAATAATGGAACATCATTTATCGACCTGAGGATGGTCAGAAGGGCGAGTCCGCAATCGAAGTCATGATTGCACAGATAGTTCACTGGCCCATTCATCAACCCACTGCCATAGTTTTGTGTAAGTCAATGGACCGCATTCACCAAGGGCGGGTTATCAGAACCCGTTGCTTTATGTGTACAATTGTTATAGAGGGTGGTAGATGCTCGCTGGCCTCTACTACCACCCTTTAAGGAAAGATGCTCCACTTCCCACGACTAACTGCATTTCTTGAATAAGATTTTTTTAAGGCTCTGTTCACGTAGTCTCTCAGAGTAAGGGGCTGATAGTATTCCTCCATACAATTAAATTAAAATTATGAATGTCTTTGACTAAAATTGCTTGCAAAATCATTGTATTCCACACAGCACAGTAATTAACGTTATTTGTACAGCTGAGAGAAACTGTTTTCATCTCCCCGTGGTCCTGCCCTTTAGCTGGGCAGATGTCCTCATCCCTGAGCCCATGCTGCTGTGATGTTTGGAACCCTACACAGATTTAGTGCCCCAAACTTCTCTTGCTACCAGAATGTTCAAGTTGGGTTTCCTGGCGAAAGACTTGTTTTTGCAAATAAATACAAATATCTGCTGCTTGCAAAGCATTGAATGCTGCAGCCACGAGTCAACCACTGGCTCCTGGACAACAGGCCCGAGGCGGGTAACACAGCAGCCCGCCAGCAGCAGCCCTAAGCAGCTGAATCACTTGGCATCAGTTCATGAGCACAGTGGCCACGCAGCGATCTGAACTGTGCTGCACGGTCACGAATCCCCGCAGCAAGATTAAGAGTTTATTTGCAGACATACAAACGTACTACCTGGAATGATCCAAAGTAAAAGTCTGAATGTCAGTGTAATTAAGTTATGGATACAAGAAGATGAAATAAATGAAAATTAGACTACAAACATATGAGTTGGAAGACATGATAAATGGTGTAGTACAAAAACATAATGATTTAGGCCTTCGAGGGCCCCATGAGACTGCATGTGTCTTTTCCTCCCATCAGTACCACTCCGAGGAAATGCCTTTGGCAGATCCGTCGCCCCCTTCAGAATGAACGGAAATGTCAGATAATCCCACTTCTAAGGATCCCAGGCAGATCTCCGGGGATGGGCGTCATTCTCCAGGGCATCTTCAGAAAGGCGAGCAGGCTTCCGAGGCATGGGGCATAAGGCATGTGTGTTTCCAGATACACCGGGAAATCAGAGCGAACAAAGCCGAACCGCAAGCATCAGTTCTGCAAACATGATTAAAAACACAGCTCACAAGAAAGGAAATCATTCAGGTCGCCGGAGGCAAGCCATGCAGTCCACATGCTCCTGTTAACTCCAACATCACAGATAACAAGCAGTGGCATAGCCAAAAGGTCTCGGCTTTGGAACTTATAAGTGTGTAGCCATGCAGAACATTATCATGGGTGCTGTGCCGCCAGGGATCGAAGAGCTACACAATTACTACACTCTGGTTTTCTACAGTGTGTGTATGTGTGTTGGGGTGCGCTATTCCAGTGTGTATGTGGCCTATGCCTGACCGCACTAATGAATAATGCATTGTTTACAGTCAGTGTCTGTCTGCACTGAGCTCACGATACACTAATTTACAATGAAATATTCCACCCAACATTTAAGCAACCACAAAAAAAATGCCTGAAACAGGGGAGGCTTTACTGAACACTGCCATTTAGGGCAGGGTCGAGCAATTATTGAAACCTATGTCTTGTGATCGAAAACCCAGGAAAGACGGCCCTGCATTGAAGGCGGCTCCCTCACACGAAAATTGAACAGTAATGTGGACACATGCCTGGGGGTGGACAGGGAGTAAGGAATAGAGACCACAGATCCATGTAAAGGCTGATGGAATGGGGCAAAAACTTTTTAAATAATTGTGAATAGAAGCATCTTTATCTTGAAGGACTTTCCAGAGGGCATATTTCAATTACTGGAATTACGTCATTCAGTGAAATGGATCTAATGAAGTATCCATTAATTAACTCCAAATGGTGGTGGTAGATGAGCCATCATTCCCAGCTGTCTTCACAGATAAGCATGGGCACCGCGTGCTCAAATCTGAAACCTACTCCTGACTGCCCACATTGGCATGCATCACAGGCAATGATTTAGCTCGGAGAGCACTGGCAGAAAGGCAACTGGCAGACTCAGGGCTCCAGGTGTACAATTTTCTGAGTTTAGTCACAGCATGTGTCCAGGTGTTCATTACCTGTAGTTCAGTGCCGGCATGAGCCTAGGATAGGCTTCATGGAGACGCAGAATACTTCCTAGAGCAAGGGTTTTAAATGAGTAATGAGAGTAGTGCACTAACACAGCGACTGAAAAAGGTTCAGTCCAGATGATGTCCCCGCTTAAACACTAGTTTTTACACATCCAATATTTGTGAACACCAGTGTGCCCTCTGCACCCACAGATGTAAGATATATATTGGTTCAAGTAAACTGTGTGGGTATTATATCTCTGACAGTTGGACTGGGATTGAGAGAGTGTGGGTATTTGTTGTGTCTCGCTCTGTCACCCAAGGTGACTTTAACAAACACATGGTGTCTCACTAAAGTCGACACCTGCCACGCTATTCGGATGCAAGGGCCCATTACTCACTTTGCCACAGAATATAAGCTGCACCTCACTTAGCTATGAGGCTCAAAAAGGCTCAACTCAATCTTGGGCTGCTTGGGTTCCCATTTAGAGTGGTATTTCAGGCAGCTCGGGCTGGACTGTTTCTACCAGAGCAGGACCACGACTGATATGGTTGATCCCATCTAGAGTGGGCAAGAAACAATGCACTTGAATGTGGCTCTGACCGACTGCAGTGGATACGATTTCTGAAAGCGTTTCACCCATCACCTCTTGTTGTATTTGCAGGTTCAAGGAGGTCTTCCTTTGCGGCCACTGAAATAGCAGAGTGTAGGGGGCGCGCTCATGGCAACATCTACTGACTGCATTGCATCAGTTTGCTCCCAATGGCTCACCCAATATGTGGTTTGAATGGTAATGCTTACTAAGGTATATTTAAACACCTGGAACATAATGGGCCAGAACAACTGGCATAGTGCAGGTAACATTAAATTGAATGTTACCAGACATGGCGCCAATATCATACTACTGCAAGACACTCATTCAAGCAGCTCTGGAACATCAGGGCTCTCAGGTGATTTTCTTTGTTCACTACTAATTCTAATATCGGCGCCATCATGACACATAAGATTAAGGCTTCTTTAGTGAGGATCAGATGATGAATGTAGATAGATGCATGCTGAAGATGGAGTCAGAAAATGCCAGGCTCAGACTAGTAAGAGTTAAAGAAAAGATCTCAGTGCCTTGTTGCTCGGCTACAATGTAACAAATCTGCAGTGACTCGTTGCGTGTATAGATGGTCAGCTCTGTGGCGCCACCGGGGTCGGATGTGACCTCACGTCCGTTCTGTAACTGAAAGTGAGGCTGGAGAAGAAGTCATGGCGGGGCCAGGGTCGAACTAGATGTGCCGCCTGTGTCGTCGGTCCAACCACTGACTGGTCAGCATCATGGCCGCGCGGCGCGGCATCATGTTAGTGTGCCTGAGGGCGAGGCATTAATGATCATCGCCGGGACTGCTGGCGTTCCATCCGCCGCGGCCGCCGGACCGGGCCCCTGTGCACAGATACTTACCTGTCATGTAAGTTGTGAGTTTCATTTTAGTATAAATTAAACCCGAATTTATTTGGATCCTATCTGTACTCACTGTACACAGGATTCCGGCATTCCCGCAGTTTTACTTTTGCTCATTTTCCTAGCCTAGCAGATACAGCATCAGGAGATAAAAGTAGGAGTAGTGGGGGGGGGGCGGGTCTCCGGTGGGTAATGATGGCAGGAGGGAGGCACAGTGTTGCCTTCGCTGTGCTTCAGGGAGCCGATGGAAAGTAGGCCGCAGTCAGACCTCAGCTGTGGGCCGATCTGCACCAGCCGCGTTGCATCGGGGCAGATGCTGCAAGAAGCATTCACAGGCAGCAATGCCATTCGCCCCCAGGTGAGTGAGTCCTACGTGGTATGAGAGGGGGGTGGGGTTGGCTGTCCAGCAGGGTTGGCGGCAGAAGCAGATGACTCAAAGCGTAACCCGATAGCTCCATAGTGTGGCGAGTGGTGTTCGCTGCAGGCAGGCACAATGAGAATAGCAGCCGAGGGTTCCAGTACAGCTACAAAGGCACCGTCTGCCCCACTGCAATGTGGGGCACACTTCTGGTGCCCTGAGTGTTTAGCATATATTGCAGCATTATACCTCATGTATTTTGTTTGCTCACAATTGTCACTTTTACCTCGTAACTTAACGTCGGCATTTGTAATTTGTTCACTTGTAATTTTTCTCCTCATGTATCATTACTGGTCCTATTGTGAAGCGCTCCGACGCCTTCGGGTAAAGTCAGCGCTATATAAAAACGCATAAATAAATAAATCAATAGCCTCTGCCTCAGGCTCACTTGCGGCCCCTGTCGCCATGAGGCCTCCGAGGCGGTGCCGAGCAGTGCGTGCTTCCCTTGATGTAACAGGGCTGTCAGGCCAGCCAGGAAGTGAGGTAGACCGGCACCGACTTAATCCCACGGTGCAGATGGGATCCGATAGCATGTGAATCAAGCATTTAGCATGCAGGGCCACCAGAGTTTACAGACAGTCTTTTAAAGCATTATCAACCAAATTCTATAATCACTGAAAACTTGAAAGACAGACATAAGACACACCAAATATTCTTTAAGTTGTCCAGCAATACTCTGTCATGAATACAGAGCAAAATAAATGAAATTACAAAATCCACCGTGGCAATATCCGCCTGAATTTCAACCTGGGCTACCCTGGTCACTTTGATAGATACGTTGTGTAGCTAACGAGCCAATACATCATTTTAATTAGGTCTGCCTACTGAAGTTCCAAACTTTCTCAAGGTTATGCATCTCTGCAAAGTTTTGGTCAGGCAGCCAGCCTGCCACTGACTTTAGTAGTGTTGTTACCTTTGTCAGGTTACAGGAGGGAGCACTAGTGTTAGTGCCCTTCCATTTCTGGTGCTCTGCAGCAGTTTCAAGAACTTCTTGGAGTTTCTTGTTGCTCAAATTGCTGTAATTTCTCATATGTATAAGTTTCCCTCGTTTTCATTGCATGATTTTGCTCGCCAGAAAGTGTCACTTATAGTCGTTGAAATGTCACTCATGTCACACATGGCAATCTGAAACCTTGGCAGCTATGTGAAACTAAAGCGCAGTGTGCCGTGGAATGCTACAAAAGTAAATAAATAGAAAAGAAAGGCAGCAGCCAGCATGTTTAAAAAGCCCAAGTACAAGCTGCAAAGAGTGCGCATATACAAAGGACAAAGCAGTCAGAGAAAGAATACCGTAATAGTCCAATACTCCGGGAGAGGAGTCAGACATGAGAAAATGGGACATATACCCACAAGAAACCATAGAGAAGAAAGCTTTCAGAACGACAGACACTTTAACCAATGGGCAGCAAGGGTGTTGTCAAAGCCTGTGAAAGTGGATAGAGCATGCCTTGCTGCGCATGCGTGCTGGCTAGGCCCGACCTAAAAAAGGCGAGGAAAATATAATGTAACAATTGTTGTGAAGCCTTACTTGAGACTCAACTAAACTTGAAAATTGTGAACCCCAATGGAAATGTTTGCAGCCCCCCTCTTTTCTTTCAAAAGCTGATGAAACATCAGGGATTTACTAATCCCCACTCACACATACAAACATAACCAGATTAAGGTAGCCACTACATGATGTGGTCACTTGACTATAACGGGACATTATCCCTGTGGCAGGTGCAGTGCATGCCCCGTCACATTAGTTGTGTACTAAGAGACCATGGCACATTAGGACACTTACCAATTGCAACATGGACTACCTGATTTATATTCTCACATGCTCTTACGGTCTCCGGAACATAGGCATGACATCCAGGAAACGTTGCACACAGATTGAGAAACATAGAAGCAAAATCTGATGCCAAAGTCATAACACCAGAATGACTACCTATATTTTGGTGCTCACACACAGTGTGGATGACATGAAATGGGTCATCATGGGGAAAATTATTAACGGCAATGGCAGTATTGCACTAGTAGGCTACTATTGATGAAAGAACAAAGATGGGAGAATCGCCTGAAGAATCACACCAATGGGATGAACAACAAGATAACGTATTTCACCTGTGTTTTTACATTATGACATGATCAACAAAAAGCACACCTGTTTGAACTTCAGTGGTGGTCCCATCCTCTTAGGACCACCCCAAGCACAGTTATTGACAAAAAAACAATTCCAACCAAAGACCCTGCAAAGCATTATGGGACTAGATTAGCAGTGGGCAGTGAATAATATAGTATCCAATATCAAAATAATTCTACAAAGAGCTGCAGTTCAACTGGCCATTACTAGATGTCCCTCACGAGTCAAATGCAAAAGCATTGAAATTATTCTTACATCAAAATCTGCAGTTCCACTAGTCGTTACTAGATGTCCCTCACAAGTGAAATGCAAAAGCATTGAAACCCTTTCATCAAGCCAATAACTGTGCTTGGGGTGGTCCTAAGAGGATGGGACCACCATCGAATCATTCAACAAGATGTGCTTTTTGTCTTCCAGGTATCTGCTTGGTTCTCTCCCTAGGTTAAGGAGGATCTCAAAATCATCACCTCTCTCACTGCTTGCTAATTTTTCAGTTTCACTTTTGTGAAAGTACTATATGCTCTTTAGCATATAAAGATAGATACTTATTTTATAATAACTGACACTTTGCAAGATGCCATTTGCAATTATTTCACAGTGCAGACAAGTACACAGTGCCATCAGCTACGCTAAGCAGTACTACTTGTACTACGTGTAGTTCAAAGTATACTACGTGCAGCTACGTGTAGTGCTACTACGCAAACTACGCTCAGGGTTAGTTAGTACATTACCTTCACTTAAGCTTTCTGGTGAACTCCATTTTACACTATTAAATGTGATCTCTTCTACCATATGATATAACCCACCTTATTTGATCAATTCTACACACATAGGTTCTCCATTGAATGTTACAATATGTTCTTACATAGAACAAAGAAAAGACTGAGATACCCACTTAATGTATGGACAGCGTCAGTGCCACAACACTTTTGTTTACCTCTTTTCATGTCAGAATTATCCTGAATAATTATACATGATAAGCACAGAAGGTATTGAGCTACTTTCTTTTTTTATTTTTTATTTAGAAAGTTTTATATAGCGCAAACTTGATCCCGAAGGATATCAGAGCGCTTTACAGTTAGAGGGAGTGGAAGGAAAAAGATCACAAGACTAAAATGGCGAAACAATATGCATAGAAACATATGGTGCAAGCATAACAGATCCTATCTAATTCAGGATTAACGGAGAGTGGGCTAGTCAATGATAAGATGACATCAAGGGAGTGATGATACATAATGATGTAAGGATGGAATGTTATCATCGTTGGTTTCCTGAAAATAGTTTTTTTTCATCTTCTTTCTTTCAATAGCTGCAGGAATCCTCCCCCAACCCCCTCCAACCAACCATAGCTACCATCCAGTTGGTCATAACCACTGCCTTTTTACCAGAAGCACAAAGTGAGTGAGGCGGTTTGGTACTGAGCACAAACATTAAAACATCTACACCTCACAACACACTGCACAAAACACATGGACATGCACCACAAAGAAAAATCACATCCGAACACAGTGCGAAGGTCCGAGAAAAAAGAAGAAATATCAGCCCTTGGTGTTTAAGGACTACCTCTTTTACTTTCTTTTCATGGAGATTGAAATTACATACAATAATTACACCACAAAAATACTGTTAAATGACATATCGTTAGGATATGGTTCACCGTGTTGTATTAGACAATTCCACAAGACAGCTCTGTTCCCACACATTAGACTCTCATATGAGTCCTACAGTGCCCTGGTGTCTTCATGGTTACTTATGCATCACATGTGACGTCATGATGCTCCATAATTATGCACCAGATGCTGACGTGGCCTCCACGAGCGTGGGCTGCCATGCACTTTAAGAACAGATCCATAATTTCACAAAAATAATCACAGACACCACTAAAAAGGAAGCATTGCTATGTGTGGCTGTGGATGCACATTCTCTGCGTGCTCCTGCCGTCTAGTGTTGGGTCGGGGTTGTCAAACTTGCTTTTTTTCCGAAGATGTTTTTGGAGTCTCAAGGTAGAGTGAGTCACTCTGCCTTGAGACTCTAAAGACTTCTTCTCTGTGTGATATTGCGCATTGGCATGGACTTCTTTGTTAGATTGTTTTCTCTTCACTGTATGATTCAGACGTGTGCCTCTCCTCCGCGTTCAACTCCGCTCGGTTCAAGTCTTTGGTCCTATCCTGTCTTCGATGGTTTCATTTATCTCATCGTGTTTTTCCATCCTGCGCCACTCGAAACATTTGCCAATTCTGGCACCAATCGATCACACTCCAGGGCATCTCCTGCCTTGGGCCTACCATCCCACATGCACCATTGGTGCTGAAGATGTGTCCTGATGGAACGGACACCTTTTTGATTTTTCCCTCATTGCCACACCAAATACCTTCATACAGACCAATACCAGGTGTGCAACCTTCATCGCAGGGCTGATTGTGATGCCTACACGTTCTTCAGAATGGAAAAGTCCCTCCATGATCAAAGGGCACGGTGACTGGAGATGTCTCACTGTAGCGAAGACAACACTGTCAACATATTCAGTGAGGAGCATGCCGGGAAGAGGCTGCTGCTGAGTAAGAAGGGACTTTCTTCATCGTCCTACTCCTCCACTACCCCGTCCCCCTCCCCTCCTCTACCTTCTCATTCATAGCCACCTCCACCATCCTCTCCTCCTTCATCTCCACATCATGACCCTCTCGATGTTACACCTCCAGGTTCACCAAGGTTACATAGTGGGTATAGGAGAACCATTAGGGTTATCCTGATCCTTGGTACACTTACAATACAGATCTCGATCATGCTTGTCCCTCCCCTCCTGAAGATTCTAGTGCTTATCAGCAGGTAATTGCTAGGGCACCTACATACCATGGATTCAAATTGCATAAAGAGTTTCTAGAACAAGACTTCCTTTTCGATACTCTGTCATCCACTCACAAAGACACCGTTTTGTTCATGCTACGTCATGGGTAGATAAAAAGTATAAAGTAGCTCCTTCAGACCCGTTTTTTTATACGCAGTGAGGTACCCCTAGACTCTATTGTTGCTACTACAGCTCATAAAAGAGTCAACAGTCCGGTAACTGGGGATACGCCACCTTCTGAAAAAGAGAGTAATTGTATTGATGCAGCACAAGCAGCTAATCATTGGCACATTGCCAATTCCCAGGCCCTTCCCGCACACTATGACAGGGCGCATTGGGACAAGATGGAACAACTGCTACAGCATCTTAAACAAGTATATGCTCCTTATTTTTGTACTTTTATATTATTGGCGCAACTGTTTGACTATGCACCTTGTACCTACACTACCTCACCTTTGACCTACCTCGTGTATTTGAACCTACCTATGTAACTATGCACCTTGTACCTAACTACCTCAACTATTACATTCTATTATTCTATCACCCCCTTGTCCTTGTAAAGCGCTCTGATATCTGCAAAGATCTTGTTCGCGCTATATAAAACTTTCAAAATAAATAAATAAAATAGGCAATGTAGGTAGATGGGACACCAACTTTGGAAGTGAGGAACAAGGTTCGGGCCTCGGCGTCACCTCAACATGTGATTCTCGGAAATCGCTTCATCTCCCCAGCCTTTAAAATAAAAATGAATGTGAACTTGTGTAATGTAACTGGTTCTCAAGAAAAGTATTACTTAACTTCCAGTCGGGTCAATTTCACGCTATTTAAAAATACAAAAAAAAAGAAATAGTACCTCAATCGCAGCGAGAGAAGAGGAGGGAGACTAATTAAATTAAATTAATATGAATTTTAATTAATCTGAACAAAGGGAGAGAAGGTAGTGACGGCAGATTAGAAGTCTGAAAATAGGAGTGATAATGGTGCACACAAATAGTAAGTAACAGGCGGGCTCAAAGCCGCTTGTTGTAGAGGGTTTTTTCTAAAATACAAAAAATCGTCGCTATAGTGACAGCACATGCGTATTGCCTGCAGACTTGACCTAAAAACATTTTTTCTAGTCACTGGGGTCCGTACAGGCTCATCTGGATTACTGCTCCGGGATAGTAGTCATCACCAGCTTCTTAATACTGGGAAGAGCCTCTTCTGAGATAAAAAAACGCCTCAGCCAGGCTCATATTAGACATCCCACGCAACGAACACATCTCCGGTCACCTTAAAGACCTCCACTGGCTACCCGTCAATAAGAGGATCACTTTCCGACTGCTTACCCACGCACACAAATCACTCTACGACATCGGACCAGATTGCCTCAACTCTCGACTGTCCTTCTACACCCCCTCCCGCCAACTCCGCTCTTCCAGCCAAGCCTTCGCCACTGTACCTCGCATCAACAAGACCACCATGGGAGGCAGATCCTTCTCATACCTGGCTGCCAAAACATGGAACTCACTCCCCGCTTACCTTCGCCTCACCCAGGATCACCTAGCGTTCAGAAAGCAGCTTAAAACGTGGTTATTTGACAAATAATCCACCTCCCCTTCCTAAGCGCCTTGAAACCCTCTGGGTATGTAGTGCGCTATATAAATGTTTTGACTTGACTTGACTTGACTACTAAGAGTCCATGTTAGTACACATTCAAAAACTAGGTGGATTACTACACAGTGCTGGAGATCATTCTCCCAAACTGAGGAAGCATGGTGATCAAAATAACAATGGACTGTGAGGCCGCAAAAGTAATTACCTGTGGTTGAGATTAATTAATATATTCCATCCACCACTTTTTTTGTATACTTCAGAGTGACGCATAACGTGGGACAGGTATGCCCAGACGTGGACCCCATACACACTGAGCCACTGGAATCAAGTTATACTTGTCTGATAGGCCCTAATAAGGGCAAAACCAGTCCTGAGCTGCTTGTGATCTAATTTAGCAGAATACCTTGTATGGCAGTTCGGGCTGGACTGTTCCCATTGGAGCAGGTTCAAAGGTTCAAGACAGATTTGCATATGTCTGAGTCCAGACTGAGGTGGCATGGTGTGAAAAATAATGATGGACTGGGATGCGGCCCCAAGAAATTACCAGTGGCCGAGATTAATCCAAGCATTCCATCCACCACTTTTTTGTATACTTTAGAGAACCTTCTCCCAGCTAGTGAACAGAAGGACTGTAATCCTGGTCAATCCATGCAGATCTAGGCCTGTTCTGAACCTTCCCAACACTGACATAATAATACATAAAATGACTGTCATTTGAGTCTTCCAGACAGATCTCTACCCTTCCTCC
Source organism: Lissotriton vulgaris (assembly GCF_964263255.1). Lineage (NCBI taxonomy): Eukaryota > Metazoa > Chordata > Amphibia > Caudata > Salamandridae > Lissotriton > Lissotriton vulgaris. Next base: position 1,869,817,006 of record NC_141687.1, on the reverse strand, counting down.
CTCCTCCTCCCCCTCTCCCTCCACAGCTTACTCTGCTGCACCACCACACCACAAGTGGATACACTTCTGCTGCAACCAGTGGAAAAGGGACAGGGTGGAAAGTCTCAACTTCCAAGGATCTATAAAGCTAACGGGTGCCACCAGCAGACACATTTTTATCCTGCGCTTATATCTCTCACACCTATCATTCCGTTGAGCGCTGCACGATAATTGCACCCTTCTGGTCAATCATGCAAGACATAAAAACACTTCCCTTCTCATCGGAAGTCAAAATAAAGACAACACTCTTCCAACCACACTCCCCACATGGTGTAGCATGCTATCTGTGTAGGTAAGCACCTCTGCACCTCACAAGGGGCGGTAAGCACCTTATAAATGTTAGAAGAGAATACATACAGCTGCAAGAGTTTAGGAACAGTTTTCAGTGTAAGGAAATGATGTAAGAGACCCTGCATTTCTGCAAATCTATTGGTCTTTCCGTGGCTTTACACAAAAGCCAGAAAATATTGGGGTGGTAGAACAGGCTTGGGTGGATTGTGGTCATTGATAGTGATATTCAACATTTTATTTCTGCATTGCAGGGTAAGACATATAAGGGGGCTTGTTGTACCTATATTTTACTTCTATGTTAATGTAATTGTATTCTTTCCTTCTCCTTTTTTGTAACTTCAGTGTTTCTTCTCTAAGGACACATCTCTGTTCACATTAAAAGCTCACACACATATCAGTCACGTCGAGGCCCTACTTTGTAGACATCTCTGCACTCATCCTACACCTGCCTCACTGTTCTGTCCTGTGGCACCAATGCCAGCTTTCAGCCTCAGATCTGGCACGAACAGCTCATGTTTTCCATCAGCTAGTATTTTCCAACACGGCTTACGCTATCTGTTTGCAACACTTCTAGGGGAAGCTGCCGAAGAGCAGCATGGCTTCCGTCAAAGCCGCATGCACACAGGGTACCTTGGGATGATTGTCCACTGAGAGGCTGGGAGCCCAGCACAGATTTATGCAACATGAAGTGATCCAGCGGATGCATGTGCCCTTGTGGCCTGCATAGGAATGCTGTGCACTGACATGCGGACTATTCTCCAAATCAGTGGTGCTCAACGCTGGTGATATACATTTATATAAAACTGATCTGCATGGGTGCCATCATATATAAGGTCCATGTTTATCCTACTATGGCCCTGGCCCTCCTCAACCTGGTTGAACATGGCATGAATATGTCTCTATTAACATGCATTAAAAAGTGATATTGGGATCAGGGGAGATTCATGGTAAAGGTTCAGGGCGTTTTACTGATTCGTCAATGGTGTCTTTTTTATTACAATCAGAGGATGCGGGACAAGCCTCTGACTGTATTAGGATTTTGAGCACGCCATGTATTTACAAAGACAGCTTTCAGGAGGCGTGGGAGCCTCCCGAGCCTCCAAGGTAACTACTTTCATAAATAAAGGGCTAAGAACGTCTTTCACTGTATATACAGTTTCCCAAGTATATCAGAGACTGTTCTGAAGGGCACTCATGAAATAACTGCATTGCCTCCCAGAGCTCTACTCCTCTACAGCAGAATAACATGTTTGTATTCCCACTGGCCCTTGTCAGTGGCGTAACACAAAACGATGACACCCCTGGAAGAAAGAATGCGATGAGGGGCCCTCGAGTCTTACACAACTCACAGAAATTCACTGGCCTTGCTCAATGGCCCCGGAAGAGCTGGGGGGCCCGTGAAGAGAAGCAGACAGTCGTGAACTTGGGCGGGGTTAAGGAGCACTTTGGCCTCGTGCCTTCTGATAGTCTTCTCATGGTGTCCCAACCCCGCACTATAAAGGCCACAAGAAGGAATTATCTGACTATAACCATATAAACAAGCACTTGCAATGCAACGGTCTCACCTTTAGTGAAGCTTAAGCAATTGTGTTTGTAATTAGGTTGCTTTTAGCTTTGTTTTTTTGTTTTTTTAAACGTTTATGTACATACCATGCATATGTATGTATAAGTATGCATGCATTAATATTGGTATTTCTATAGATATGCAGATGTTTATATATATTTATATCTGTTTATATATGTATGTGTATATATATATATATATATATATATTTATACACATACATATGCATATATATATTCACTTAATAAACCATAGGTTTCAGGCCTTATATAGTTAGGAATTACCATTTAAAAAACCATTGAAATTGCTCCTATATAGTTAGTTGTACTAACTATATTTCGCGCACCCGCAATCCACTGCTGATGATGTCACATATTACATCGTTCATGACATGGTCCGTGACATCACTGATGACATCACTGATGACATCTCAAATGACATCACTGATGACATCACTGATGACATCTCATTTGACATCGCTGATGACATCACTGATGACATCATCCAGTGACTGTGTGTTTCTGTAAAGTTTAAATATGTTTTACATATTGAAGAATGAGTGGATGTATAAGTGTCTGGATGAAGGATTTAGTAGGTGCGTGACTGACTGTATGAGTGAGTGATTAAATGTGTCTTACTAAATGCATGGGTAAGTGACTAAACTGTCTGAATGTGTGCATCAGTGTGTCTGTTGTTGTGTAAGCTGCTGCATGTGTTGATCAGTAGCTATATGAGTGGCTATATGGGTTATTGATTGGTTGCCCAAGTATTTGAATGGGAGACTGAGTGTGTGTGTGGGTGGCTGGTAGGTGTGTGACTCTGTGCAGAGATGTGTGAGCAGTTGATTTACTAGGTGTAGGAGTTCAAGAGTGCATGTGGAAACAGCTATATGGACGGCTGACTGTGTGCATGGGTGTGTTGGTGAGTGAATGGATATCTCAGTGCTACATGTGCAAGTAAGTACATATGTAAAACACAGTGCATGTGAGAGTTGGCATATATAAATGACTATACATGAGAGTCAGTGAATGTGCGAGTGGCTATATGGATCATTGTGTACTTGTATCAGTGATTGTATAAGAGAGTAAGTATGTGTTAGTATATGTTTGAATAAGTAAGGTGTTGTGTGTATAACTGTATAGTTGAGGAAATGGAAGTGTGATTGATTCTTTGCATGACTGACTAGGTGTGTGAGTAACGCCATGGATGAGTGGCAGTGTGTGAGTGTCTGTATAGGTGTATGAGTGCATATGATAGTGTTGTATTGATGAGTGACTGTATGTATGAGTGATTCTATGGGTGAATGAGTGAATGTGAGTGTAGACCTAGGAATCAGCGAGTGCGTATGTAGTAACTGCTATTGGTGTGTCAATGGTTTCAAGAATGGTAGTCTATATTTAACACTGGGTGTATCAAAGGTTATATTAGAATGTGAGGAGGTGCATCGTATTATCACATGAATGATATCATCAGTGATGTCAAATGAGATGTCATCAGTGATGTCATCAGTGATGTCATTTGAGATGTCATCAGTGATGTCATCAGTGATGTCACGGACCATGTCATGAATGATGTAATATGTGACATCATCAGCAGTGGATTGCGGGTGCACGAAAAATAGTTAGTACAACTAACTATATAGGAGCAATTTCAATGGTTTTTTAAATGCTAATTCCTAACTATATAAGGCCTGAAACCTATGTTTTTTTAAGAGAATTTGCAAGGTTTTTAAAATGCTAATTCCTAACTATATAAGGCCTGAAACCTATGGTTTTTTAAGTGAATTTGCAAGGTTTTTTAAATGCTAATTCCTAACTATATAAGTCCTGAAATCTATGGTTTTTTAAGTGAATTTGCAAGGTTTTTAAATGCTAATTTCTAACTATATAAAGCTTGAAACCTATGGTTTTTTCAGTGAATTTGCAAGGTTTTTTAAATGCGAATTCCTAACTATATCAGGCGTGAAACCTATCTTTTTTTTCAATAAATTTCAAAGGTTTTGTAAATGCTAATTCTATTAGCGGATAACGTTTATATATGTTATTATCCTTCTGGGACCACCTGAGCAGCCATCTTATTTCTCAGGAGAAGTGAGGCACAAGAGAGCACAAAACAAGAGTGTAAAACGCGAAAAGGGGGCAGGGTTGAGACCCCCTGACCCCTAGCCCTTCTCAGGGGGTCCTAGAAGGACCACCAAGTGCAAACATTTTTTAATTTTTTATTTAAAATCGTGGGTTACGCGCACGGTACGCGTACGGTGCGCGTACCCCGCAATTTTTAAAAAAAATTTTTTTGCCCTTGGGGGTCCTTTTGGGACCCCCTGAGAAGGGCTAGAGGGTTGGGGGGTCTCTACCCTGCCCCCTTTTCGTGTTTTCCACTCTTGTTTTGGGCTCTCTTGTGCCTCAGTTCTCCTGAAAAACAAGATGGTGGCCAACACTTCCTGGTTTGGGCAGTTTGGAATGTTGACAGTCGACTGCCAGCCATTCAGAATCTCGCTCACGCACATAAGGGTACGCGCACGTACGCGTACGGTACGCGTACGGTACGCGTACGGTGAGCGCATATAGATATATAATTTGATCAAATTCAATTTTCTTAACAACTACTGGAGGGATTTTCACCAAATATAGAAAAGGCACTGCTGCATACCTGTCCCTACCATTTTACCAAGTTTGGTGTAATTCCGTTCAGCCGTTCTGGCTGTAGCCGTGTCTAAAGGTCCCATAGAAAATGCCATTTGAAAAATTTCAAATTCAATTTTCTCAAGAACTACTGGAGGGATTTTCACCAAACATAGCAAAGGCACATCTGCATACCAGGCCCTACCATTTTGCCAAGTTTGGTGTAATTTCATTCAGCCGTTCGGGCTGTAGCCGTGTCTAAAGCTCCCTATGGAAATTAACATGGGGGAAACACGTTTTGGGACCCACCTTCCGGCCCCCGCTTGAGGAATCCCCCCCGAACTTTAAGGTAAGGAGCGGAGCGAAGCTGGCCAAAATTCTGGATAATTACACACAGATTCCTCAATCGGCGCCAAAGTTATTCCCAATAGAATGTTGAGTGCATATAGATATATAATTTCCTCAAATTCATTTTCTCAAAAACTACTGGAGGGATTTTCACCAAATATAGAAAAGGAACTACTGCATAGCTGTCCCTACCATTTTGCCAAGTTTGGTGTAATTCCGTTCAGCCGTTCGGGCTGTAGCCGTGTCTAAAGGTCCCATAGAAAATGCCATTTGAAAAATTTCAAATTCAATTTTCTCAAGAACTACTGGAGGGATTTATACCAAACATACAAAAGGCACTGCTGCATACCAGTCCCTACCATTTTGCCAAATCTGGTATAATTCTGTTTCAGCCGTTCGAGCTGTAGCCTTGTAAGAATGTCCCTATGGAAATTAACATGGGGAAAACACGTTTTGGGACCCCCCTTTTTTCTCGGCCCCCGCTTGACAAATCCCCCCAAAACTTTCAGGGAAGGAGCGGAGCGCAGCGAGTCAAATTTGAGGAAACTTACAGGCAGATCCCTCAATCAGCGCCAAAGTTATTCCCAATAGAATGTTCGGAATTTCCTATGGTAACTAGGTCCTAACTATATATACCTACTGGCGACCGCCAGTAGGTAATATATGCATATATATGCATGTTATGTTCATGAAAGTTTGAAAAATACTAATAAAAGTAAAGGTAAAAAGCCACCTGGTTACAAACAGAATTGTTTTAAGTGTAATAAAGATGAGACCTATTGCATTTTGAATATTTTTTCACTAGTGCCTTTAGGCAAAGAGTAAAGGGTTAGAGTAAGGTCACGCTGTTTTTGCTGAATGAGTAGTAGAAAGTGAGTAGTAGAGAGTGATTAGAGAGTGAGTAGTAGAGAGTGAGTAGTAGAGAGTGAGTAGAGAGTACTAGAGAGTAGAAGAGAGTGTGTAGAGTGAGTAGGAGAGAGTGAGCAGTAGAGAGTAGTAGAGAGTTAGCAGTAGAGAGTAGTAGAGAGTAGTAATAGTGAGTAGTAACTAGTAGAGAGTGAGTAGTAGACTAATAGAGAGTAGAGAGTAGAGTAGTAGAGATTAGTAGAGAGTGTGTAGGAGCAGTACAGAGTAGTGAGTGTGTAGTATAGAGTGAGTAGCAGAGAATAGTAGAGTAGTGAGTGAGTAGTAGAGTGTGTGTAGTAGAGTGTGTGTAGTAGAGTGTGTAGACAGTGAGTAGTAGAGAATAGTAGAGAGTGTGTTGTAGAGTGTGTTGTAGAGAGTGTAGTAGAGAGTATGCAGTAGAGAGTGTGTAGTAGAGAGTGTGTAGTAGAGAGTGTGCAGTAGAGAGTGTGTAGTAGAGAGTGTAGTACAGAGTGAGTACAGAGTGCAGTACAGAGTGTAGTAGAGTGTAGTAGTACAGAGTAGTGAGTGTGTATTAGAGAGTGTGTAGTAGAGAGTAGTGAGTGTGCAGTAGAGTGTGTAGTAGAGAGTGTGTATTAGAGAGTAGAGTGTGTAGTAGAGAATGGTAGAGAGTGCGTAGTAGAGAATGGTAGAGAGAAGTAGAGAATAGTAGAGTGTGTGTAGTAGTGTAGTCCCGGCTCAATGTATGACCCTAGCATTGGGATGCTTTGAAAGGTTTGTTTGAGGGGTCCTCGCCTGGACGTATGTCAAAGGTAAAGAGATTCAAAGTCGGGGCACAAGTGACGAGACCAAGGCCGAGATGCTTTGATGGAGCTGGCACATTTACATGACCCTGGAAGTACAGCGCCGCAGCCCCTGACACTAGCCGCTACATCGTGTTTTTGAGATTAGCAGAGGGAGGCTGCCTGCTGTTCAGAGTCGGGACACAAGTGACGAGACCAAGGCCGATCTGCTTTGATGGACCAGGCACATTTACATGGCCATGGAAGTACAGCGCCGCAGCCCCTGACACCAGCCGCTACATCGTGTTTTTGAGATTAGCGGAGGGAGGCTGCCTGCTGTTCAGAGTCGGGGCACAAGTGATGAGACCAAGGCCGAGATGCTTTGATGGAGCTGGCACATTTACATGACCCTGGAAGTACAGGGCCGCAGCCCCTGACACTAGCCGCTACATCGTGTTTTTTGAGATTAGCAGAGGGAGGCTGCCTGCTGTTCAGAGTCAAGACACAAGTGACGATACCAAGGCCGAGCTGCTTTGATGGAACAGGCACATTTACATGACCCTGGGAGCACAGCGCCTCAGCCCCTGACACCAGCCGCTACATCGTGTTTTTGAGATTAGCGAAGGGAGGCTGCCTGCTGTTCAGAGTCGGGCACAAGTGACGAGACCAAGGCCGAGCTGCTTTGATGGAGCAGGCAGATTTACATGGCCCTGGAAGTACAGCGCTGCAGCCTCTGACACCAGCCGCTACATCGTGTTTTTGAGATTAGCGGAAGGAGGCTGCCCGCTGTTCAGAGTCGGGGCACAAGTGATGAGACCAAGGCCGAGCTGCTTTGATGGAGCTGGCACATTTACATGGCCCTGGATGTACAGCGCCGCAGCCCCTGACACCAGCCGCTACATCGTGTTTTTGAGATTAGCGGAGGGAGGCTGCCTGCTGTTCAGAGTCGGGGCACATGTGACGAGACCAAGGCTGAGCTGCTTTGATGGAGCTGGCACATTTACATGGCCCTGGAAGTACAGCACCGCAGCCCCTGACACCAGCCGCTACATCGTGTTTTTGAGATTAGCGGAGGGAGGCTGCCTGCTGTTCAGAGTCGGGGAACAAGTGACGAGACCAAGGCCGAGCTGCTTTGATGGAGATGGCACATTTACATGGCCCTGGAAGTACAGCGCCGCAGCCCCTGACACCAGCCGCTACATCGTGTTTTTGAGATTAGCGGAGGGAGGCTGCCAGCTGTTCAGAGTCGGGGCACAAGTGACGAGACCAAGGCCGAGCTGCTTTGATGGAGCTGGCACATTTACATGGCCCTGGAAGTACAGCGCCTCAGCCCCTGACACCAGCCGCTACATCGTGTTTTTGAGATTAGCGGAGGGAGGCTGCCTGCTGTTCAGATTCGGGGCACAAGTGACGAGACCAAAGCCGAGCTGATTTGATGGAGCTGGCACATTTACATGGCCCTGGAAGTACAGCGCCGCAGCCCCTGACACCAGCCGCTACATCGTATTTTTGAGATTAGCGGAGGGAGGCTGCCTGTTGTTCAGAGTTGGGGCACAAGTGACGAGACCAAGGCTGAGCTGCTTTGATGGAGCTGTGCGCCTACTGCGAGGCTAGGGAACGTTAGACATAAAAGTCTTAAAACACACCGCAAAGATAGAGATCCATTTAACCTCACTTCGACACAGAACAAGCGCTGGCCATGATGTCGTCATTTTCTCTTTGCCTGCCGTCCCATGTGGACGGACTCGGCCTGACTTCCTGCTGTGGTAAAAGGTTCCTTATCTTCTTTATGGGGCCATCTGGACACATAAAGAAGATAAGAAACCTTTTACGCCAGCAGTAAGTCAAGGAACCCCGTCTGAAAAGCACGGGGCTTACAAAGAAAGAAGAATGTCACTAGGACCTCTTCTCCAATGGCTGGCCACCGTTTTGCATGAACGGTGACACCAGCCAATGGAGAAGAGGGGCGGGGCTTAACCTCGCTAGTAGAAAATAGCCTACCTCATTAAATCTCAGTCAAGGGGGGAGGGGCACACCGGGAGCGGTAATTGACCTGAGGAGATGACGGTGGCATGTCGAGCAACCTCTGAAAATATTTTTCCCTACTGATGAAGGTATTAAACCAGAAGCACGTGTCTAGGGATATGATTTAAGAAAATACGGGCACTGGCCATGAACTCTTTGAACATTTTGTGATCCTCGAACTAAACATATAATAATGATCTGCAATGACCATGAGGCAATGGGGTAATCCGGCAGTGACATGTTCGCGGCTCTCCCAACCCCCTTTTGAACTTTGTAAAATGGCTCCCGTGAGCCAAACGCTGACGAGCACTGGGAGATGCCTGCACACCGGGAGCGGTAATTGACCTGAGGAGATGACGGTGGCATGTCGAGCAACCTCTGAAAATATTTTTCCCTACTGATGAAGGTATTAAACCAGAAACACGTGTCTAGGGATATGATTTAAGAAAATACGGGCACTGGCCATGAACTCTTTGAACATTTTGTGATCCTCGAACTAAACATATAATAATGAACTGCAATGACCATGAGGCAATGGGGTAATCCGGCAGTGACATGTTCGTGGCTCTCCCAACCCCCTTTTGAACTTTGTAAAATGGCTCCCGTGAGCCAAACGCTGACGAGCGCTGGGAGATGCCTGCACACCGGGAGCGGTAATTGACCTGAGGAGATGACGGTGGCATGTCGAGCAACCTCTGAAAATATTTTTCCCTACTGATGAAGGTATTAAACCAGAAGCACGTGTCTAGGGATATGATTTAAGAAAATACGGGCACTGGCCATGAACTCTTTGAACATTTTGTGATCCTCGAACTAAACATATAATAATGATCTGCAATGACCATGAGGCAATGGGGTAATCCGGCAGTGACATGTTCGCGGCTCTCCCAACCCCCTTTTGAACTTTGTAAAATGGCTCCCGTGAGCCAAACGCTGACGAGCACTGGGAGATGCCTGCACACCGGGAGCGGTAATTGACCTGAGGAGATGACGGTGGCATGTCGAGCAACCTCTGAAAATATTTTTCCCTACTGATGAAGGTATTAAACCAGAAACACGTGTCTAGGGATATGATTTAAGAATATACGGGCACTGGCCATGAACTCTTTGAACATTTTGTGATCCTCGAACTAAACATATAATAATGAACTGCAATGACCATGAGGCAATGGGGTAATCCGGCAGTGACATGTTCGCGGCTCTCCCAACCCCCTTTTGAACTTTGTAAAATGGCTCCCTTGAGCCAAACGCTGACGAGCGCTGGGAGATGCCTGCACACCGGGAGCGGTAATTGACCTGAGGAGATGACGGTGGCATGTCGAGCAACCTCTGAAAATATCTTTCCCTACTGATGATGGTATTAAACCAGAAACACGTGTCTAGGGATATGATTTAAGAAAATACGGGCACTGGCCATAAACTCTTTGAACATATTGTGATCCTCGAACTAAACATATAATAATGAACTGCAATGACCATGAGGCAATGGGGTAATCCGGCAGTGACATGTTCGCGGCTCTCCCAACCCCCTTTTGAACTTTGTAAAATGGCTCCCGTGAGCCAAACGCTGACGAGCACTGGGAGATGCCTGCACACCGGGAGCGGTAATTGACCTGAGGAGATGACGGTGGCATGTCGAGCAACCTCTGAAAATATCTTTCCCTACTGATGAAGGTATTAAACCAGAAACACGTGTCTAGGGATATGATTTAAGAAAATACGGGCACTGGCCATAAACTCTTTGAACATTTTGTGATCCTCGAACTAAACATATAATAATGAACTGCAATGACCATGAGGCAATGGGGTAATCCGGCAGTGACATTTTCGCGGCTCTCCCAACCCCCTTTTGAACTTTGTAAAATGGCTCCCCTGAGCCAAACGCTGACGAGCACTGGGAGATGCCTGCACACCGGGAGCGGTAATTGACCTGAGGAGATGACGTGGCATGTCGAGCAACCTCTGAAAATATTTTCCCCTACTGATGAAGGTATTAAACCAGAAAAAAAAAGTGTCTAGGGATATAATTTAAGAAAATACGGGCACTGGCCATGAACTCTTTGAACATTTTGTGATCCTCGAACTAAACATATAATAATGAACTGCAATGACCATGAGGCAATGGGGTAATCCGGCAGTGACATGTTCGCGGCTCTCCCAACCCCCTTTTGAACTTTGTAAAATGGCTCCCGTGAGCCAAACGCTGACGAGCGCTGGGAGATGCCTGCATACCGGGAGCGGTAATTGACCTGAGGAGAGGACGGTGGCATGTCGAGCAACCTCTGAAAATATTTTTCCCTACTGATGAAGGTATTAAACCAGAAACACGTGTCTAGGGATATGATTTAAGAAAATACGGGCACTGGCCATGAACTCTTTGAACATTTTGTGATCCCCGAACTAAACATATAATAATGAACTGCAATGACCATGAGGCAATGGGGTAATCCGGCAGTGACATGTTCGCGGCTCTCCCAACCCCCTTTTGAACTTTGTAAAATGGCTCCCGTGAGCCAAACGCTGACGAGCACTGGGAGATGCCTGCACACCGGGAGTGGTAATTGACCTGAGGAGATGACGGTGGCATGTCGAGCAACCTCTGAAAATATTTTTCCCTACTGATGAAGGTATTAAACCAGAAAAAAAAGTGTCTAGGGATATGATTTAAGAAAATACGGGCACTGGCCATGAACTCTTTGAACATTTTGTGATCCTCGAACTAAACATATAATAATGAACTGCAATGACCATGAGGCAATGGGGTAATCCGGCAGTGACATGTTCGCGGCTCTCCCAACCCCCTTTTGAACTTTGTAAAATGGCTCCCGTGAGCCAAACGCTGACGAGCACTGGGAGATGCCTGCACACCGGGAGCGGTAATTGACCTGAGGAGATGACGGTAGCATGTCGAGCAACCTCTGAAAATATTTTTCCCTACTGATGAAGGTATTAAACCAGAAACACGTGTCTAGGGATATGATTTAAGAAAATATGGGCACTGGCCATGAACTCTTTGAACATTTTGTGATCCTCGAACTAAAAATATAGTAATGAACTGCAATGACCATGAGGCAATGGGGTAATCCGGCAGTGACATGTTCGCGGCTCTCCCAACCCCCTTTTGAACTCATTAAATCTCACCAGTTCGACTGCGCATGTGTGCAGTCTTTCGCAGGCCAAGACCTAATGACACAGGCCACCGTGGGCCACAGAGGGGCGCTAAGCCTTTGCAATGTGACATGGTGTGGGCTTGTGGTCACAGAACTCTCCAGCACTGACACATTGCCTGCATGCCTGCATAAAGGTCATTCCGTCGGGCACCTCCTCTGAGTCTGCTCTGCTCTCTGCTGGCCTGTTAAGCACTTCAAATAGTATTAAAAGGACTCGAGTTTCCCTCGATCATAAATTCTTTAAAATTTACCTGGGTCCTACAACACAGCAGGGAACTGGCGTATTTTTTCTATCTTAGTTTCTTTTTTAAGGGATTTTCTTGTTTCTGGACAATAATGTATAAATGACAGCTAAAAATCAAATACTAAAAACACCCATGCTTTGGGAATACTCTCAGCTTAAGTCTTGTTATTTTATTTGTCATTTATAGAGAACGCTGTCCTCAAATATCGAGATGCTGGAACAAAAAAATATACAGCTAAAACAGCATAACCTAAATATGCTATATTTACAGCAAGAACAGGATTGCTCGGCTCAGGCCAGCATCCCCCTCTGAATTACTGATGCAGCTACATTTATACACCGGAGGGCTATATGGATAACAGCATCAAGAAGATGTATGTTTTGCATGCAATATTTCCTAGAAGCAACGTATTCTGTAGCACTAAACGGTGTATAAAAACAATGCTCAGATTCAGTTAAGCTCTATGTGATATTAGCCCGAAAAATAGGTCATGACAACAATCTTTAGTGCAGCTTAAATATCTAAGAAATACATTAATGAATAAACACACAACACTCAGAGGCAGTCATCTCAAAAATGCAAACATTATGGCGGGAGAAGCGGGGAGAGAATGTATCCCCTTCACAAATACTTGAAACACATAAACAGGGATAATTGCACCAAGTGCATATCATCTTTACAAAGGGACCATGCTATTCTTCTGAGCGTAAATAACATGCTGCAAAATCGTGCACAAATAAAGTGAGTCCAACCAATGAAAAACTCCCAGACCTCCCTATCTTCAGACATAGATAGGGTGAACTGCCAAAGCGCTTTGTTCACCAGAAACCATTCACCTCTCATAGGACACTAAGTTTCACATTGGTTACAGGATGAAGGCACCAATCAGCCAGTGACAATTTTAATAATATTTTACAGAACCCATCAAATATATATGATAAAATTTCTTTCAGGTTATGCTCTATGTTACATCCAAAATTCATCATTTTTTACACTGAACACGTTTCGCGACCCATTGCTGGTTCCTCACGACTGATGAACGTTAAACAAAGTTTAAAAAATATCAAATATTTGGAGCATTAGTAATATATATTTTTTTTTAATCTACATTCATCCGTGATACAGAGTAGCCAGTATCGATAGCGTTATTCAATGGTTCCCGAAAGGTTCAAAATGGCATTTTGGAGCGCACGTTGTAGATTGTAAGAGTACTACCAGCCCTTTGCCAGCAAACATTAAGAACCACAATACAAGTGGGCTCTTAATAACAATTTCTATCCTCATTGCTAATTGGATTTACAAATCCTGGACCATCATTTGGATTTCTGAGGACCCAAATGATGATCTAAATGAGGGTCCTGGGGATACACATGTGGTACCAGGATCCGTGTATCTACTGGAGGATAGTGAATCCTAGGGTGAAAACTGCTTATTTTTTATTCTGCTCCTGAGGGTGAATATAGGCCAGGGGCTCTGTGTATGCTCACCTTGTCCTCTTATGCCTTATGTTTAGTTCACTGGCACCATGTTCTCTGCACCGCATCATCTAATAGCATTTTTAACAAAAGAATTCTGTCACAACCAGGCAATTAGATCGTGGTCCAGATCTGTGAATCCAAAATGGAAATGGGAAATATTTCTCCCTTGTCCAATGGCATTCCTTTAACTTTTAAATGAATCCCTGTAGATTAACAGATCCACAAGGCTCTGTAAATTAAAGGTTTAGATACAATTTTAAATTGACCCTTCAAAATTCACCTTATAATAATAATACTGAGCTTATATAGCGCATGGTTACACTAGCCAGTGTGTCCCTGCGCTTCCAGTGGTCCAGGTACTCCCCAACCAAACCACTGACCCTAGAGCAAACGAAACCCTTGGAAACGGCAAGGTTTTAAGCTCCCTCTGGAAAACTGACTCCACGGGCTCCAAACAGAGCCTGAGGGGAAGAGTATTCCATTTACGCGCCGCCAAGTAGCGGAATGATTTGCCTCCCATTCTCGCCCTTCTGATCTTGGGGACCTGTAGCAGAGCGGCACCCTGTGACCTCAGTAGCCTAGTAGGCTCATACAGTGTTAGCAAGCTGTGCAGGAAGCTGGGTCCATGCCCCTGAACAATTTTGTGACTAATACACAGGACCTTAAACTGGATCCGCTCTTTAATAGGCAGCCAGTGCAGCGCCCCCAGCGCCTGTTTGGCAGAGCATCTCCTTGGGATCATCAATATCAGACGTGCGGCAGCATTCTGTATATACTGCAGTCTCTGGAGACACCTCGCACTTGCTCCCAGATAGAGGGCATTCCCATAGTCCAGCCTGGAAGTAACCAAGTCATGGACCAGGGCCCTCCTTGCCGACACAGGGAGCAAGTTGAGTGTTTTCCTCAGACTACGAAGAATGCCAGAACAGGTGCCTGCCACACGCCTAGCATGGTAGTCGAACGAGATCTTGGAGTCCATCCACATGCCAAGGTTTTTAACTTGATCCTTAGGGGTAGGCAGGGGCCCTAGGTCCTGCAGCCACCACGCAGAGGTCCAGACCGATGAGGATTTGCCCACTATGAGCACCTCAGTTTTATCCCCATTAACTCGGAGGCAGTTATTGGCCATCCAGCTAGCCAAGTCCTGCAAACAAGCCGCAAACCTACCAGCCGCGTTCTCAGCCGGCTGCGTCAAAGCCACAGCCAGCTAAGTATCGTCAGCATAAGTTACAACCTCCACCCCATACTGTTCCGTGATAGATGCTACCGGAGCCACGTACAGGTTAAAAGGTGTCTGATATACGGAGCTAAAACCTCAACACTTCCTCTTAGAATTTTGGCTGGAGCCGGGTCACACGGGGAACCAAATTTTCCCCCTCTGGCCACTTTAATTAATAGCTCCTCTCCAGGAACCAAAAATGCTCTCAAGCTGTGCTCTTCCAAGAGAGCCTCCCCCGGTGGCTCCCTGCCTATAGCGCCCGTTCTAGCCTCAACGGGAAAGGTAGAGTAGATGTCATGGACCTTTTTATAGAAAAATTCAGCTATCTGATTGCAGGATTGCACTGAACCCGTAGCCTGTTCTCCTATAGATGCCAAAGATGATATTTCTTTGTAAACTAGGAAGAGCTTCTTAGCAGAACAGTCAGCCTTGTCAATCCGCTCAGTGTAATAAACCGCACAAATTTTTCTCATCAAACCCTGTTTATACGCCCTCTCAGGGGCAGGTGAGTAACTTTTTCTCCATATTCTTTCAAGGCGTTTACAAGCCGTCTTTGCCGCTTTAAGTTCGCCATTGAACCATGCTGCCGATTTAGTTTGTCGCGCAGGTCCCACATTGGACCACGGGCCGTTTTATCCAGGGCACTCTGAATACGATGGTCCAGGGCTTTGCAAGCCCCATCCATATTAGTGCCGAGTTCATCTGAAGGACCCTCCTGAATCAGTTATGCGGCAAAGCTTTCAGGAGAAAACCTGGCCCACTTTCTCTGCCTTTTAGTGGTACCCCCCCTTTCCTCATGGTTATTACCCCATGGACATTCAAATCAAAACGGCACAAAAAAATGATCCGTCCAGACCAACGGTTCCGGAGGATCCACCTTCAGGGCTTCCCAATTACAGAAGATGGGATCTAACAAGTGACCTAACAGATGTGTGGGTAGTTCAGATTTTAAAACTAATTGTAAAGTGAGTAGGTCGTGGTGAGCTTCCTGGGCCTGGGTATTAGAGGCATCATCAAAATGCAGATTAAAATCTCCTAATAGTAAGAATTTATCATAGCGCATAGCAGGGGGAAGTAGATTTTGTATAAGACTGGCTAAGAACTGAGTACTGCCTCCAGGGCGTCTGTACACCAATAAGCCCTTAATGATGTAGTTGTTAGTGATCATTATAGAGAAGACGCCGGCTTCCCCATCCAATATGGGTGCTGGCTCCAGGTTACAATTAATGTCACCCTTATAGATCACCGCAATCTCCCCCCCTCCCGCCGGCTCTATCAAGTCTACATATCCCATAACCGGGGGGCAAAGCTTCCAATATTTCAGGGGCTGAGTCCTCGTCCAGCCAGGATTCAGTGATAAATAGAATATCCAGCTTCCTATCCTCCAGTAAATTACAAACTTCCAGCCTATGTTTCTTAAGAGACCTACAATTAATAAGAGCGCCTCTAAGCTCCCTGTAGGTTCCTTTAGGGCGTGCCCCACAGGTAAACAAATGTCCACAATGGACGCACGCCCTCACTCGGTCATTCCTACTAAAATCAACGCCATGCCTGCAATGCGACATAATGTCAGTGCGCAGATCAAGCAGCTCCTGCCGAGAATAGGTAAGGCCGACCAAAAATCCTCCAGGGGTCCTGGCCCCAGGCCCCGTCCGGCAAAGGAACGGGCGCGGACGGGCGCAGACGGGCTTGCCTTAGGCGCGCCTTCGCCGTACACGCGGCGCGCCTGCTGCGCGCGAACGCTGGGGCATGTGGAATTTATGTTATGTTATCACCTAACATCCTGTTGTAAAACGAGCATCTAGAAATCTACTACACAATTATACCAAATCAAGCACACACCTGAGTGAAGTTCTAGTTTCATGCCGAGTATGGTCAAATTCCATTCAGCGCTGTTTTTGTTTTGTAGGAGAGCAGATGTTGCTATGGCAGTTAAAAACGAAAAAACAAAAGTTTTTTATCCTCCTTTATTTTATATCTCTTAACATAACTATATGACATTTAACATGCCAAAACCTAGCCATGAACTCTATTTGATTGGAAAGTGTTGTACAGAATTTTTAAATGGTGCCAAAGCTATTAGGAAAATAAAACTGCCTTTTCAAATGATCGCTAGTCCATAGTTATCTATTTTATTAAATTAAATGTAAGTACTTAAGCATGGGTTTACTGTTGCTAACTTCTCATTGACTTGTGTTGAAAATATATTTGCCTACCGTCAATGTATGTAGAGGTGGAGTTAAGATCTATATTTACCTCCATATATTTAACTTGGTGATGCAGTGGTAGTTGATATTGTGGAGTAGATATGGTTGCGGGTTGATAATAAAACTGCTGTACTACACCACGCCCACTCTCCTAATTTCCAAGTCTCTTAGGTACTATTTTGTAGAAGCAAGATAAGACAGCAGGTTTTAATTTTGTTGTCTATTTTGATTGTCGTCACCAGAGGCAGGTGTGGTAATTAATACGTAAAGAGTTTGGGCATGCGCCAAGTGAAGAAGTCCAAGGAATCATTACTTAGTTTTCAAGTCAGTCTTTATTTATAATCAATTAATTCACTTGAAATTGGTGATTTTACGGTCAGCCAACGTGTTTTGTTCTCAGGTGAGAACTTCGTCAGGGCTCAGTGGATGTGTGTCCTTAGGGTGAAATAAGGTTTAATAAGAATTATTGCCCCTCCTAAGGTACAGTGGAAGCAGTGCAGACTAGCTCCAACTAGACCTGCAAACTCCTGCTCAGAACATGAGTTAGTGATCCATCAATCCAGTTCGTGTTCCAAGCAGTAACTCAGGAGAAACTATGGGTATCACAGGGCCACGGTCGGCCTTAGAAGTCATTCTTGAATGAGCTGGCCTCCTGCTCAGGAGGTTGCAGGTCTAGTCGGAGCTAGTCTGCACTGAGACAAAGTTGCATATTCCAGGAACTTGCAAGAACAGGTTGAGGAATGATGGGTGTATGTCATCACGAAGAAAGAGTTTGCAAGGTGTGGGAGAGAATCAGCAGCAAGGTTTAATTTACAAGCGGAAAAGGGTGTTATAAAACACTTGCATGTTCTTTAGAACTGGCAGTCATTAACTACACCATCGTATTGACCTTTGTGCTGTTAAGCCCATTTTAACATGAATTGACAGTGCTTTATTTTGTTTGTAAATACTTTGTGTCAAGTTAGTGTCGTGTAATGCAGATATAACATTGTCAGGTGTACTATGGCACAGCCCCCAAAAATGTTTTTGCTTTTTCGATTTTTAAACACTGAACTCTTCACAATGAATAGAAGAGTGAATGATTGGTCAGCCTTGAGACATGTCTCGTAGTCTGCACATCATTATTAGGGTTTCTCTTCTTCCTTAGAGCGGGCCTCTTTTCCTGAGCTGTTGCCAGGTGAGGTGAGGTCCTCTCCTCGTCAGATACTGGTGAGCATAAGTACTAATACGTTGTTCTGCATAATGATTTTTCAGATAAGAACTGATGTTGACTTGTTTTGCATAACAGTACATAAATATGAATGTATGGCATAAGACTCATCTTTTTGGTTGTTTTAAATCACTTTTATTTTCACAGGTGCCATCAGCATCTCTTGTATGACAGAGGATATGAACACCTGAAAGCCAGGTTTTATGGTTGTATTTATTCCAACGTAATGCAAAAAAATTGTTTTCCTTACACCGCAGTAGCAATATATAGTTCTTATGGTGCTGAAGAAAGCAGAGGATTAATAATCCATGTGGCTGAATCATGTAGTACTAATACTCCAATTTCTTATACTGGCCATAGCCCAGAAGTAATCAGTTCACTATTGGACCACTAGATAGGGGATGGGAAATGAACAGTTAGTCAAGAGCGGTGTTAGAGCCAAATAGGCAAGGTGTTGCGACACTTGTGTGTGTGCTGTGCTTCACTGTATGTGTGAGCTGGTGCTTGGATGGTTAAGTGAGGCTGACATACTGTACTGGAGTAATGGAATGTTGGTGTGTATGAGTTTCTGCTGTTGCTAGACTGGCAGAGACTTAGGGGAGATGGAGAACTAATAGGATCTGTTGGGGTTGTTGCTGTAAGTGAAGCCTAACTTCAATAGACCTACATAGGCCCCAAGCACTTCCTGAGCCTGCATGGAGTTGTAAGGGATTCTAGGAGCAGTGTTTTTCTGTACTTGCAAGGTTACAGAGCAGTTTGGATTGGGACACTATGTTGCCAAGTAAGACAGGTCAGACGGATTTGCATATGGCCGTGTCTGAACTGGGGTGGCGGAGTGATCTAAAGAATGATGATGAATTAAACCCAGACAAGTTAACTGGGGGTGAGTGCTTCCATTGTTCAACACTCCGTCCATCATCCCCTTTGGTTTTGCTTTGTTCGCCCTAAGTAGGCAGGGTATGCCCAGACGTGGGTCCCTTGCTCACTTTGCCACTGGTTTCAAGCTAGCCTGGCTGATGACGGCTGTTTAGCCAGAAACGGGTCCCAGGATGCCTGTTTACGGTCCAGGGAAGACATGGCTCGGCAGTTTGGGCTGGACCGTTCCCATGAGGCTCAAGGTCAGACTGATTTGCATATGGCCATGTCTGAACTGGGGTGGCAGTGTGAGCTAAAGAATGATGATGGATTAAACCCAAATCAGTTGACTGGGGTGAATACATGCATTGCTCAACACTCCGTTCATCATCCCCTTTGGTTTTGCCAAGTAATCTGGCTCAGTTTAACACTTCTTCCGGTGATGGGAGCCTGCTTCCAGCTTATAGCCTTGTCCTAGTATAAGTGAGAACTCTTGCTGGCTAGATTGCTTTACGGAAAGGCAAGCGAGGTGTAGGTCAGCATTAAGTAGTGCCTGTGAATGTGGGATGTGTGGCCCAGGTGTCTCGATTCAATCACCCCTGAAGCGGGACAGCAAGAATGTATCACAGTAGCAGCTGAAATCAGGCCCACCATAGCCAAATTTGGCAAATGCGAACTGTAATTTTGGAACAGCTAAATGTTCCACAGGCACTGAGGGTGGGACAGGAAGATAGGCAGGACGTCAAATAAGTCACTGCAAACTTCACAAAAACATGAAGATTTGGATGACAGCCAGGGGAAGGCTAAATATGCCTCCCAAGTGCTAGAATTGGTGGAGAAATAGACTCCTCAGACATACCCGATGGTCTTTTTTGTCATTTTGTGAGAACCTGTGTCAGTGGTGAGTGTGTATGTGTCCCTATATAATCCAGAGGCAATCATTCATATTCTCTACTTTTATTCCTCTTCTGCATTGTCCATTGTTCTCTTTTCTTCAACCCAGTCTCCTGACCAGTCAGAAAAACTGAACCAATGCTCCGAAAAAAAAGCAACACCTAAAATGACCTGTTGCATTCTAGACACCAGCTCTGCTTGCATCTTATCCTGCATTCCACTCCAAGAAAGGCAAGAATCCTGGCATTAAAATAAAACAGTAGACCAGAATCTTGAGTACATACTTGTCACACCACTCAGTGAGTAGACATGAGTGGACATCTAGCCGGTTGAACTTCTGTTGTCCTACTTGCCATTGTCATCAATTCAAGTAGTTTTTCTGTTCTAAAAAGTTCATCCACAAGGATCAAGCGGTTTAAAGAATAATTCACTACCAGGAGGCATGCTTCAACCAAAGGTCTAATCCAGTAGGTGCCATGAGCACACCATGCAGGTAAGCACTCTACCATTTGGATAACAAAGCACAGGGGCCTAGAGAGTAATAACTAGGGTATTGGCAGGGCACAGAGGCAGACCTCACAGTCCTCCTCAATCCAGACAAAATGACTGCAGCTGGCTCAGTATCTCTTACTGGAATCTGCCAGAATGACTTGAGGCTTCAATTCCTGTTTGGTTGTGGCTTCAAATGAGGGGTAACATAAATAAGCTCATACCTCCCAGATGTTGCAGTATGTAGAAGCCTCAAGTTTAGGTTATGTGAATGGGCACTCCTTCATTCACAAAGGCATGCTGAGAGCGCACGTCAGTACAATGGACCCGGAGCTCTTCCAATGCCAATTAAATCTATTATTAGACAAAATGGGTACTGTGGCTTTTCAATAAACATAAAGGAGCTTCCTTTGGACCAGATGTGTACAGCCAGATGTAGGCCATGGACAGAGAGGCACACAGAGGAGGAAACTGAAGTAACCACAAGTCCAGGTTCTCACAAGCTTTCTATACTTAGAGCTACAGTGTTTATCCACCGGGTGCCATAAGTATGATGTTGGTGGAAGGGCAGCGACAAAAGCATTTCGGTGCAACAGCACTGCACTATAAATATAATAGGGGACCTACCCAAAGTTTAATATGAAACAAGTTATGAATTCAAAGTTTTTTGTATGTGTATTTGTATTTTTATCATGTTATACAAGTTATTAAATTGCCTGAAACAATTCCACGTTAACAAACTCCAAAGAAAACAGTATCTCAAACGTGCTCATCCTCGCCCTGAAGCTAGGCACAGGATATGGGTCAATTAAATCGCAGCCATACTAAACCACTTCACTGTGCTCTACGAATCTGCAGCATCCTGCTACCCAAGCTCCTACCCATGGACTGAGAGACAGTAACACTAGCTCAAGGCACACTGGAGCAGCGAAGGAGGCGCTGATCCAGAAAAACACAACAAACTAATGCACTTGCCTACCAGGCATACTCCCATGCACCAACCTAGGAACCCTTTAGTACTGTTGTGAACACCATCCTACATCCCACATCATCTGCCCAGCAGATGTTGAGCATAGGCGGTGTGGTGTGCAGTGTCAGGAGTCACTTCTGTGGCCCCCTGACTATCACTTGTGATTGGGGTCTATGAAGCCATAGTCTGTGTACAGACACAGAACTCCTGTTTCCGTACCACTCGAGCCCCAAACTTGTCTAAAGCGAACCACAGTAATTTAACAATGGTGCCTGGCTGAACCAGCGATATTGCATATGAAGTTGAGGGTGACCCAAACTGTGAGGCTCTGAGGTGCCAGAACAGTATTGACCAGTGACTTCCAAGGCACAGGCCAATCAATTCCAGCCAATATCCAGAACTCTGACTGCACTGTAACAGGACAACAGAAAATCCTGCAATAAGCAGCCTTTTTAAGAAATTGCCATTTTCTCCAGCCAATTGCCCAGACCAGAAACTCTATAGTTTTTCTGAGTCTCTGATGAACATGTGGGTAGGATGAATTACTGGACTAGTGTATTCACGGTAGGGATCTGTTTGACCTCATGCTGAAGACATCGCAGTTCCAGCACATTCAGGTGATGGGACGCATTCTGAGACCACGTACTTATGTAAGCTGCGTTCATGATTTGGCACCAGGATTACCAGCTTCAACTTTCATTTCTAATGCCTATATGTAAAACTGAAGCTTAAATCATATGTTGCCAAAACAAGGCTTGACACTTGGCCACACCACCCGTATGCATGGCTTGCAGCACACACATTAAGCTGTGATCATTATTTCCCCCAAGATGAGAAATTTACTAGAACAGTACACACTTTAGCACATTATGCAATTGTCACACCTTTAATGCAGAAAGAAGGCTCCCAGATTGCTTTCAAATAAATAAAGACCCTCCCACTTGCTTTGTAAAAATCGTGCCTAGAGGTCCTGGTGCTAGTTTTAAATAAACACGAAATTCCATGGACACAGCCACAGCCCAGTAATGTACATGAAATGTAAGTTACAGTGTACGCCGCTCAAGTAAATGCACCAATTCATCCTAGGTTATGAATTTTTCTTTACTCCCGGCTACTTCTTTGTAAACATCACAGTTTGCTGCTACCAAAGTTCCTATCGCTAACAGCATGCATGTTACTTCCATAGTGGGCTTGTCCACATTATGGTTATGTTCAGGAGGAATAGGCCCTGCGCAGACAGTAATAGTACATTCATTACTCCAGTTCTTTCTAGGTGCCCTGAGACAAAGAACAGGGTAGTGTGACATTGACGAGCAATACCTGAGTGCTCCACAATATATGTATAAATATCACTTTTAGAAATTGGGTTACTGGTTGACTGAGGTGTGAACCCTGGTCAAGCAGCAACTACAATCCTAGTCAAGGTAAGGCACAACCAAGCCACAAATTAATATGTGCTTAACACCACTGGTAGCTTGGCACAGAGCCGTCAAACTTAACTTAGATGTAATGTGTAAAGAATGTGTGCAACAATTCAAACAGTAAAACTGTGAAAACACCACACAATAAGTATCTCCACATCAGGTTAGAACAATAGAGCAGACTTTCATAAATACAACAGGACCAAAACAACAAAAATCCAATAAGTAGAACCAGAGTTATTAATTTTTAAAGAGTAAACTGCAGTATTGCGCATATAAGCGTTGAGTGCTAACCATAGCCATCTGGTTGTGCTGGACCGGGTCAAACTCAAAAGTTCAAGCCGACCATAAACGAGCGTGGGTTGGATACAGTCCCAGATTAGTCCCGCTGAAGGTTTACCTATTCAATTTTTAGGCTAAGAGTCCTGTTCGCATTGAAGAAGATCGCCAGAAGCAACAAGAGTGTCAATGGTGGTGGTCGGTCGGAGAGGCACGAGGAGAAGGCCAATCGTCGCAGATGGGCAGGCTGAAGCTTCTCACTGGCTTTTCATGCTGGCGATCGATGTTGCTGTGCCGCAGACTGGCTGTCAGCGGCTTGTGCTGAATTTCGGTGTGAGCGGCGCAGTGCTAGTGCGAACTGGCCCATTCACGGTTGCGAAGAGCCCAAAAGCTTTAATTAAGAGCCCTCTAAGGCACACCAAGGGTCCAGGACCTGAGCTGCACCTCTTGGGGATCATGAGCTCGCTGAAGATGGGTCCATGAGCTATTGAGGAGTATTATATGTCCCTGAGGCTCAGATCAGCAGGCCAAAAGACTAGACCTTGTAGTCACTCTGGGTTACTGGGTTCAAGATGGATTGCAGGCCCATTACTTTCTCCCTAAGCAAGAGGGCAACAGATCAGTACAGCAAGGCAGCAGCTCCTTCAGAGGAGCAGTCCAGCAGAGTGGCAGTACTTTCAGCAGCACAGCCGTCCTTCTTCCTGGAAGAATATCCACAGCTCCAGAAGTGTGCTGAAGTGGTGGTGGTGTCTTAGGACTTTTTTTATGCACAGTGTTGCCTTTGAAGTGAGGAGAAGATTCTAGTGGCATGCCTTCGAAGTGCACAATGTTCTTCCCTCCTATCCGGCCAGTGGTGGCTCATCCAGTAACACTTAATCTCCCATTGTGTACGGCTGTCTAGGAGGAATACACAAAGCCCAACTGCCACCTATGCCCAGCCATGTGACCAGAGATAGGCTGCAGGCACCAAATGGCTAAGGCGAGAAAATGCTAACTTTTAAAAGTGGCTTTTTCAGAATTGCAATTTAGAATCGAACTTCACCATAAGTTAGGATTTTAAATGAGGATTCCAGAGACACCAAACATGAACCAGTGATCTCTTCCCATTTTGAACTTACACTTATAAAATGTAATATGGTAATTCCAATGTTCTCCTATGGGACAGACAGGCCTTGCAGTAGAGAAAAAATAATATTTAACAGATTTCACTAAGGGACATGTAAAACTTAAAAGTATATGTTCATCCTTTTAAATACACAGCACCCTACCCTCAAAGCTGTCCAGGGCCTACCCTAGGGGTGACTTATATGTCTGAAAAAGGAAGGTTTGGGGATGGCAAAAGGTTTATTTTTCCATGTCAATATGCTAGTTTAAAACTACACACACAGGCTCCGTAATGGCAGGCCCGAAACATGTTTAAAGGCCTACTTAAGTGGGTGACACAATCAGTGCTGCAGGCCCACTCATGTCCAGAAAATCTTTATTCACAAGATATTTGCCATTTGTCTTAAGAACACTGCAGCAAAAATGTGTTTTAAATGTTCCCCATTAACCTTTTAACTGCTAGAATTAAATCATAAAGAGTTGGAAATATATTTTTTCCTTATATAGCCTTCAAATGGGCTAGGACCGGGCCTCTGGTAGGAGGGATTTGAGTGCTTGGAATTTAGACAGGTAGATAAAACTAAACTAATGAAATGTCTATTGAAAGAGCATATTCAGTGAAAGTGTTTGGCGAATACAGCAGGCTCTTAGCTTGGTCAATAAGATGGGGGGATGTGAGTAACAGATTTCCCAACAATCGCACTGGCATACAATGTTAAAATACACTATATGACAAGCAGGTTGCATGAGAGGGGCTTAAGAGGCACTGGAAAGGGAGAGGAATACGGATTAATAGAAGTACTCAATGAGAGAAACACAATACTTTGTAAAAAATAAAAAACATTTACGGCTTTCAAAACAGAGATTTATGCAAGAATCCCAGGTGAAATCCGACAGGCTCACCATAGCCAACTGAAAGCACCAATACCCAACTATTCATTTGAAAAAACATTTATTAGGGGGGGTGTAACACCCCAAACACCCTCCCCCGAAGCAACGCCCCAAGAATGCAGTAAGGAGCAGGAAATACGTAGGAAAAATGTACAAAAAGGAATGAATGATGTAAGAAAGTAAATACTACACTTATTTATTAGCACTGCAAGAACACCATCCCTGTGATTTTGTATAGAGCAAAAGCGAGTAAACACTGTTAACCACTGATCTTTACAGTTTTTAAAAACATTGAGAAACGCTGAAAATTCTCCACAGGAATTCACAACAAATAGAAACTGAAAGCAGAAAAGCCTAATTATGTTAGTATATCTTATAGGAGGCTGCACACCACTTTTCTCATTGCTTCTAGGTTCTTCTCAAGTCACTGCAAGATAAGCAGCAGAGCAGGATGGGTCACAGATTAAACACTGAAACTGCCTCCATCATGAACCTTCAGGGACCTAACAATATTGAACATTGGAGGCCATAGTTTTGCAGTATAACTGGGGTAGGCTGAGCATCCCCTTCAAGCTTCTGAACAAATTCCAACTTTTTGCAGAATGCAGCTGCCAGACTGCTTACTGGCATACCAAAATATACCTCAGTCTCTGCTGAGATTAGAAGGTTCCACTGGTGCCTGTTAAGAAGTGTGTTCAGTTCAAATCTCTATGCATGGTTTAGAAAGCCCTTCATGGAACTGGGCCAGACTACCTAAAACAGGAATTGCATTGGTATGTACCAAAAAGATCACTGCACTCCTCAGAAGCAGAATACCAACAGCAAACTGAAAAGGCATGCTGTTCTCCACCCTCATTTTATTTATGTACCCACAGAGTCCATCAAACTAATAGAAAACTGAAATGGTTTGTTTAAACATCTAATTTTAAAGTTAGGCACATGTGATGAACAATGTAAATTCCTAAACAGAAACACAGGAATTACATGCAACCAGGCCTGTGACTTACCATGGCTGCCTCAAACTGTACCTGTGATTATTTTTTATATCATTTGTGTAGTGGTATTTCTAGTACAGAAGATTTTTACACAACAATCATTACGCCTGATTACATTGTTATAGTAATTTTCATTATGACTGGGCAACAATTAGGCATTAAAAGTTCACTTCACATCGTATCTCAGAATCAGTGATTCATTGATACCTGCAACGTAGGATATTCTTTCTGGGGTCAGTCGCTCCATGTATTGTTTGTATATCACTGGCTCATTAATGACTATATGCTATATTCAATAATAAAGCCACATAGATGTACAGAAACTAGCAATAAACTAGAAAAAAATCATAATAACAATTGGTAAGGTGTGCCAAGTTCACTTCCGCAGTTGGGTATCTCGGTTCCATATTGGTGTTGTGTTTGTTGGGGGCTGTGGAGGGGGGAAAGGTGGGTACTCAGGCCAGTGGGAGATGAGGGATAGCCTTCTTTAATTATAAATAGTGGAGTTCAGTCAATGGCGTACAACTTGCTATGTGTCTCCCCTGGGTTAACTGTACCTATGATTAGAAGGACTTATCTCAATTTACAATTCCTTCCTGTCCCCTAATGGTAGAAAAGATTCCTCCAGCTACTTTACAATAGGCAATGGGAGTTTCCAGTGGTAATCTGAGTACAGCAGATCAAGGAGGGTATCCCTACTGCAGTTTATAATATCCTACCTTTACATTGCACAAGGTTATAAAGAGTCACCCGGATAACTGTATGCAACCTGGGTAGGAAAACATCTCTATAAAAGGGTTTTCTATAGGAATAGATTACAAAATATTGGTTGCACACAACAATGGAATCATTTACTTCTGAAAAACATTTCTCTAGTCACAATGAATTTGTTACTTTACACTATTGGCATTGTAAAAATGGACCATGAAAATTGTTGAGTGCTATTACTTGTCTTATCTCCTTGTCTTTTGGGTACTCCTATCCCTTTCTTTGTTTGGATGAAGCCTCTAACAATGAAAGGAATGGCGACACGCTTCGACCTATATCTTTTAGGCCTTGTCAGGACACCACTATACAAGAAAATGCAGAGAACCTAACCAAGCGCAAAGAGCAGCCAGCTAAAGTTACAATTGCTGACTTGGCTTCCCTCGATTGCGCTTGTCCATAAATAGCCCTGCTCATGCCCTCATCATGCACTGCTTATTATCTCACAAGACATGTTCTGAGACATCCTTGACTACATGAATGCGACATCTGAAATGATCTCATTTATGACAACAAACTGTGCATGGCAAGGACAAGTAGTAAAGTTACTTGAGTTAACTATAGGTAATGAACATCAGTCTTTTTTGTTTGTTTAAAATGTAACATGTCAACAGACATTTTCGCCTAACTAGAATGCCACTTTAATCTTTGCTTTTTAAGTATACAAAAAATATATACTAACATATTTATAATATATATATGTGTGTGTGTATATATGTTTTTTTATTTTCACTTAAAAAACCTAAGGTTGCAGGGTTGTTATAGTTAGGAAATAGAAGTTTTAAAAACCTTAGAAATTCAATAAAAAAAGCAAAGGTTTCATGAACATTATAGCTAGGCTCAAAATTTAAATTGTACACAACTAATGAAATTCAGCAGGTATAGTTGCCTGAGCTAACTATAACTTATGTCCCCCACAATGCACTGCTTATGACCTCACATATTACATTACTCATGACATGGTCATGTTTACGAAATAAATGGGGGTGCCCTGCTCTCAGGCCGATTTTGCCCCCATGGGACGCAATCCTCTGCCTATACTGTGGGTGTCCTGATACCACCCAGGGCACCCACTTACAAGTGTTTGGGACTGTGAGGGGGAACCTCAAGGCCCCCGCGGTCACTGCTGGCTCCCCGCCTTCTGCAGTAGCAGGCACTGCTTTGACAGATAGGTAGCTGCTGAACATGCAATTCCCTCTCTATAAGGACAATTGTTCTCTGCTTCTAGCAAGCTAGAGCATTTTATATGCTCTTGCTTGCTAGAAGCGGAGCATTTAGTATGTTCTGGTGGGTGTGGTAGAGCTCCTGCCAAGCCATAGCAAACAGCTATGTCCCAGGGGTGGGCACATTGGGATACAGCTAGAGCCAGCCCTGGCGGTCCTCAGGGTTCATTAATCAGTGATTTTGTCTGCTGGGATTATGTAGGAATATATATTCTGGTAAATATATAATAAATATATTAACACAAGGATGCATTTCACACTAAAATATAGTGCTAAATGACGGATTTGCATTTGGAGTAATTATGGGTAATAATTTAACAACATTTTTGCATAATTAAGTGAAGGCAAATTCCACACATTTTGCATATCACTGTTTATAGCTATAGCAATCTTTTTCTTTCAAAATTTGCATTCTCGATTCTATAAAAAAAAAATATATATACCTATAACCCACTGTTTCTAATAAATAGCTTTGGCAGGAAAATTTACTTTTAATATTAATTTAAAAAAATGTCTGTCCTAGACAAGTCTGCCCATCCAAACTTTTGTTTCGTTTCAACCTAACCTCCCGACCCCCTCGCCTCCCCTCCCCGCATATCTTCTTCTTGACTGAGGTCCAAATGCATCAGTTATCACTCACGATATGACAACATAACAAAACCACCGCACAGGCAGCACTTCTAAACTTTCAGTTCTAATCATGCGTCAACAGAATTCAAATTACATAAATAAAAGACTTTTGAAAAAGATAATTTTAAAAAACAGATGCCCACTATTCTGGGAAACTTCACCAAATCCAAGGGTATAACATAAATGGCTTAGCTCATGACACACATTCAACCCACAATGACAGAGCATTGGGCAGTCTGAGGGATATAATCTACAACAGGAAGCACAGGCGCGCGCACAAAGCCCTGGCACGTTCCGGTGTTTGTGCCAACAAAGATCCCCAAGTTATCAGAGAGTGAACTTTATAGAGAATTCTTGTACTGACATTATCTAAACAAGTGCCATTGATACTAGAACAAGAACGACAAAAAATATATGTATTAAAACTATTCACATGCATTGTGTGAGGCGGTGAGCTGTACATTGCAGGCGCACTCATCCTGAATGTGTCAGCCCAGCTCATCTGAGTTGCTTTACATTCATGGAAGCGCCTCTCTGAGCACTGGTAGTGGAACCCATGTTTCGGCCCATAACGCATCATGTCATGCTTCCCTAGGGAGATACCGCTGGTCTGACTCACAGTTCTATGGTAACTGAAAATTCAACAAACCATGGAGGAAATCACACCTGAAGAGGAATCCATCAGCTGAACCTGCACCACCACTGTGATAACAATGCGAAGAAAATCCAGATTTGTCAGTGCTACTACAAGGTTCTTTTGGAGGAATCTGTGCATTTCAATTGTGAAGCGGTGATTTGCCTGCTGGGATTTTGTAAGACTATATATTGCGATTATAATTATTATGAAAATGGGACAATCCCTGCATGAACAATCTGAGCAAAACATGTGATTAAATTACAAATCAGTGATCTTTTTTATATATGGAATGAATGTGCTTCGCTAAAAGCAATAGAGTCTGTCACCAAGGTAGGCATTGTCATACAGTGCAAGAAGATCCATGGTCATGCTATGATCTCCCTTAAGTGTTTTTTGAGGAGTGTAGCACTAAGCTTGTGATTTTCCTAAATGTGAGAGGGCGCTAACCTCCCCCCCCAGCAAATCGGCTTGTCACATGGTCACCGTGCTCTACCTTGCAGGGCTTTTCCTTGGGTGTATGTCTCTGGGCCGTAGCATCAGAGAATAAATGCAGTCTTGAATGAATTCAGACTGTCACCTTCGTCAGGATCTACCTGGTGGTCGTCTGAGGGCAATCTGGTGCATTCTATTTCTTTCTGTAGCTCTCTTATCTGGCAAAAAGACTCAGAGGCATTTTCTGACTTTACTTCTAGGTCCAAGAAAGGTCCTTCTGAAGGTTGCACACTCCATAGGGAAGGACGCAACATAGTATACTATTCTGAGCTGAACATGGCTTCTTTAGTAACTGCCTCTTAGTTTTTCAGACCATTATGGCTGGCCAGTTTGAGGTGTGCCACTTCCTGCTTCCTATAAGTGACTTCCTGTTTCTTCACACTTAGTTTGCTCCATTTACTTATTGTCAGTGGGTTCTTCACTGCTAGTTACAGGTCTTTGTCTTTGATTTTTTTCTGCAGAGAACTCTTCCTGGAATCTGGATCTCTTCATCTGCTCTTTGTGTTGTGCCCCATTTGGATCTGGCCCGGTTTTGTGAAGGGAGATTAACTGATTGCCCTGAACCACAGGGTGTTGAGTATTGGTTGAGGCTCAATCCTGGTTACCCAATTCCAAGGTTGGCAGCTCTGACCGCAATGCCATAGCCCCATGACATAGATGCCCGTACAACTAAAAGAGCCTGGCAAAGTGAGCCCCAAGTCAGTGTGGACTTTTGGTTTGCTTGCTGAGGAATCTATCGCACAGCTGATATTTGCTTAACCAGGAGGACTGACTTTTAGCAACCATGTTCTACATTGTGGAGTAACCAGAACTATAGTTTTACATGTTTTTAAAAATTTGGACTATTAGGAGGTGCAGTATATTCCACCAATGTACATGACAGTGCCGTTTTATGTGCCCTATGCATCTGTCTAACTGAAAAAAGTAATACATACAGTAAGTTAGACAGTGTTCTTAATCTAAGGAATTGTGCCTTTTCAATTCATTCTGCCACAAACATTCTCAATGGTCATCAGTTTGCAATGAAGATTTGCCCAGAGAGGTGTGCATAATGATTTGGGGGGATGTGGCTAGGCCTGGAATAACTCATTCAGGATTACCGAAGCCACGTGGGCCTGTGTACATTCTTATTGTGTGAGTATCCATAAAGTCGTAGTGCAGTGTCACAAAGCAACCAATGGCAGACAGAGGTGATTTCGATCACTCCACTTTGTAATGGGATTCTAAATCGCAATAAATTCTTTGCACGAGGAACCCATTTACTCTGAGCACTAAGTCGGCACGTGTAACCTTTATGGTTTGTCTCAATGATAATCAAGTGACCAAAGGAGCATGCACCACAGAGTTTCCTTCCTGCATCTTCCCTTATCTAGATTTCCTTCCATGAGTTCCAACCACCTTCTCTAAGGTCCTCTCACGTCTTAGTTATTCCAACAATCTTTACCGCGGTACATGCATTTTCCTACTTCAGGGACTCCAAAGAACCCAGAATGCAGCTGGACCACTCTCTCTTCTGCAAAATGCCTCACCGCTCCCAAAAGTAAGCCAAAGTAAGCACTCTGCTGAAGATGTGCCCCACTGCGGACCATGCCATCGGGGGAGCTCCTTTTCCTTCGAGGTAGCCACACTCTGGAGAATACACATCATTGACAACCACCTTGAACTACAAAGAGTGCCAAAGCCCTGTTTCTAATCCTGTTAACTTTCACACCTTCCTGTTTGGAACACGTCTCCAAACTTCGCAAACCACACCCAACACTTCCCACAAATGTCACACTACAAACCCATATTCTTCCAACCATGCATTTCATAATGCCTTCCAAATAGCCACCCATCATCAAACCTCTTTGCGACTTCCACAAGGATATGAAGAGCTAAATGAAGGCTTCAATACAAAACAATGCATGGCTATGGTATCTGTTGAGCTTATACACATTTAAAGAGAGAGTCACTAGGTGTACTGAAAAAGCAGATGCTGGATTGGACTCAAACTGGTGAAAGTGTTACAGTAAGGGTCTGGAATGCGTACATTTGTACTGTAATGCTGAGCGTTCTTATAGGGAGAAGAGAAAATAGATGTAATCTTTTTAAATAACAGAATTGGATGTAAGGGAACTTACATCTCATGTGACACTCTGGAGGAGTTTAATTTCTAACAATTGAATTGAAACAAAGTATTGAGTCTATATTTTGTTTTACAATAAAAATGTAACTTTCTCCACTGTGGCTTTGATTCGTCTGGGAAGTTTGGGATTACCATTCACTAAAACAGGTGCAGCTTGACAGAGTTATATATTAATGCATGAGTCTGAGACGAGTAGACGTGAACAGTTCAGTGACCTGCAGCTGCTCTCGGGTGTTGCACTGGGACACACCATATTAGTAAGAAAGAACCATGACAATTAGGTCGCAATAGTGCAATGGGGCGTGTGTATCTACCATATCGACTTACCCACTGTATCACATGGTTCATCTTTGTGCACACAGAAATCAGTCCTGAAGAAGAAACAAGAGAGAAAAGTATGCTTTAGTTTGCTGTCTCGCGAAACATTGAGTACTATCATATGTCATCACAATCAAGAGGACACAAGGACTGCTTAGTAAACTGGCAATATTAGGCGCTAAACCAAAGAACAAGCCACCAGGAGCGACATACGGGCTACTCCGTGTGGAGGACCGAAGAGGGCTGCCCTTGTCCCCAGTTTTATTCATATAGCTCTAAAGTTCCAGATAATCTAAATCGCTATGAACATGATCAGGTCTACCTGGCTGGTTACCAACCATGGTCTGACGCAAACAGATACTCCAAATCTGAATCTCACTAGAAAAACACAAAGGAATTCTGAATGAGAAAAATAATTCAGGCATCACTTTTTTTGTAAATTATCCTTGAACCCTACCTACCATGATGAAAAATCATTCACAAGATATCTGTCCAAAATTATGACAGTCCAAACACGTCGTTTTAGAGGTGTGGTACCAGAATATTGTCACAATATCATTTGACAAACATAGTGTCCTAAATAACATCTACAAAAATAATTCCACATTTTAGTCAATATTAGAAAATATAAGGGGAGGGACTAAAGCTGGGAAGGGACTAATGTAAAAATGTACTGAATAAAGAACTGTTAAAAAAGAAAGAAAATCAACACCCAGTGGCATGCAATTTTTAAATGGTATTTAGGACATAATATTTATGACAGATGATATTTCTGTACATGATATACTGACATACAAGCAGGTGTGTAAATTTTCATTTTTTAGTTCTCACAAACGCAACAATTTTGGTTTTTGGGCTTTTGACACTTCAGTATAAGTTCACTTTATTTCCATTTAATTACAGCATTAGCACAAAGTCTGTTTTACATGTCTATCCTCCTCCGACCTACATCAGGCAGGAAACCAAGCAACCTCTGCTTCCGGGGACTGAGAGGCAGAGATAGCACAAGTCGTGACAAAACTGCAAAGGAGGTAGTACGAACGCTGCAAGAACTTCTCCGCTACAAAACCGTAACGTATATGTGGAAACGTGTGTAATACGAAATGTGTATATCATTTCTCAGCAGGTACAGCCACTCTCAGCACGCCTGAAAAAAAGGTATGGGGTATAGGGCAAGCAGGGGGTGAAAGCGATTGAATTAATTATTTAAGTACACACATTGCGCCGCACTGACACCAATGCATTTTGGGGTTTAGTTTTGCCGTAATTCGGAGTAGCCTACACCGTAAACGCCTCATATATCAAGGTGAAATTAAAGCGGGTGACAGCGAGTGAACTCTCAACTTAACATATACTCAGCACGCCGCCTTGACAGTTGACACCAATGCACCGAGGGGCCATGTTTTTGTGAGATGACATCTTAAGTGCTCCAGTAACTAAGATTTATAGTTCAGAGGTTTTACAGAATTGTTGCGAGAGTTATGACTGTAAGGAGCATGCATAGAATAACGCGCATTACCCGGATAGCTTCCCTTTGATCTATAGCCAGAAGACATACGTCGTCACCATTTTGCTTGACATGTAATACACGTAACAGGACCGCCTCTGTTTTTAAGCTCACATTGCGGCCAAAGATAACGACTGTAGTAATAGTTAATCCACCAGCCGTTACATATTAAGGACGACAAGCAGGACTATGTCCTTTAGCAAACCAGCATTCACTGTCTACACACAGATCTAGTCGTGAACGCTCTAGACACCAATTCACGCACATGATCAATAGATTCTCAACATGCACAATATGATCAATGAGAGAAAGTTTGCCTAAATGAGAACGAGAGAATTTTTCCTTCTGTAAGAAAGAATTGCCATTTTTAAGTTTCTTAATATTTCTTCTTGTAATTTAGCACAACAGCATCTATGATACTGCGCATTGACGCTATCTATATATGTTTGACTTGTCTGTCTTGTCACCCCCTTCCCCTTTTTTCAAAATCCACAAGTACTACAAGGCCTTTCCTAATTCTAGATAAGTAATTCTAAGAATCTAACCTAAAACATAAGGTTACCTCACCGTTCTCTATTTTTACTAGCGATACTAGGTCCTGAAGAAAGCCAACTTGACCCCTTGAGGGCAACTTGTGGCTGAAACATGTCGACCTTTTTATGGACATAACACAGTGCGGAAGCCTCCTAACCAAGCTTCCTTCGTACGCCCAATCTTTTTAACCAGACCTTCCTTCCTGCACCAATTAAAATTTATCAGCACTGGTTATAGAAGCCTTTTTAACTGCACAACCCCATCTTTTTGATCACTAAATCACTACTGTACTAACCAGTGGTTTACCTCCGGGTGGAGGAAGCATACAATCAAACCCAGTGATGATGCTGTCATGTTGCTAACAACAAGGCGGAGAATCAAGTTATACCGCCTATCGAACCTTGGTACGTGAATGAGGTTTTTTTTAATCGCACCGGAACCGAATAAGAGAATAAAACCCTGGTTACTCAGGACAAGTGATCCCTTCCCCCATTGATTTTTTCACGTTTCAATTTCCATGCCAGCACAACGGCACTCATGAAACATGCAAGGATTACAAAAGCAGACAGTGTATTCATCACCAAATTTTGCACTGTTGCTCTTTTTATCTTGTTGCCTTGAGATTTTCCATTTTGTTTCTTCTATTGTTCGGTGAAAGTATCCCTTTCGCACTAAATCCTGCTGGATTAACCAGTTACCACTGTTTTCTTTCCAGTAAGGGAGAAATAGAAGGGTTGGTTACTCAAGTTTGCCACATACCAACCCTTCTATTTCTCCATCACTGGAAAGAAAAGTAACTCGTTAAGCCCTTCCTTGGAGTAACTCAAGTCTTGCATCTTGTCAATTACGTTTTTTAGAGTACCTTTATAATTTGTGCAATTCGCTAATATTGCCTCTCATGTGCTTTTTTGGAGCCCTCTGGAGCAATTTTTGTTTTTTAAATCATTTTTTTTTATTAAAAAAGAAGGACAGACTTCACAGTTCAATGCATATAATTCTATCGCATCACATACAGTCATTTTCACACGTATAATAAATTCAATCCAAAGTATATTTTACATATCTTGAGTTCCGTTTCCATGTCGTTTCAGCTCCAGCTCTACCATGGGAGACACACAAATCTCTCCTTTGTACTGATTCCATTTGGACCATTTCCTATCCCACTTTTTCAGGCACCCCCTTGCTATAAACACTTCTTTCTCTGCTACCATACATTTATCCATTTCCCTGTTCCATAGTGCTACTTCAGGTGGCTTCACTCCTCCCCTTCCCCATGCGATTTCTCACTTGAATAGCGTGAATCCCAACGTTACGAATTGTTTTTCCGTTTCCATCAAGTCCGTTGCCTCCCAGATGTTGAGTAAGCCTAATCGTGGAGTCAGTGTAATATCCTTCCCCAGTGCAGATTGCATATGTGTTGCAATTCTACCCCATCGGCTGTGTATCGCTGGGCAGTCCCACACCATGTGGAAGTAAGTAGCTGGTTGCCCGCAGCCCTTGAAGCAGTTACTGTCAGTCCTAGTCCCTATCCTTGTTAATATGATTCCTGTCATATATGAGCGGTGGAAAACACGGAGCTGGACCAGACCTAAGTGTGATGGCAGCCTCTCTCGGAGACATCAAAGCTTGCCTCCAGTCTTCATCCTCTATGGCACCCAGATCGCCCTCCCACTTTTCCTTGAGCTGTGCGAAAGAGTCTGGCATGTTATTGCATAGTTTCTTATACGTGAGGGAGACTGCTTTGGTGTGCAGGTGCCCATCTAGTAGATGATCTTCTAAAGGAGATGATTCTGGTATGTCTACACAGCTGGGAAATGCCGTCGTCAAAGCATGCCTTATTTGTAAATACCGAAAGGCCTCCGTGGGCGCCAATTGGTAAGTCTTCTGCAACTCCTCAAATCGAAGGATCTTACCCTTTTTAATCATGTCTCCTACCGTCGAGATACCAAGCATGTTCCACCTGTCAAATCCCAGATGATGGCGGCATAGCATACCCAGCCTTAGCGAATGCCACAACGACGTCATTTTGGTTAGTTTGTCCGCCCAACCCAATTGGGAATTAGCCAATTTCCATATTTGCAGCATGTGCTTTGTAGGACCTATGAACTGCTGTCGTCGTGAACTAGTGTAGAGCGCCCCAAGGTAGCCAGCTCTATCAATCTGATATCTATCTAGAGCACATGCTGGGTCATCTGGTGCAATTTTAAATGTACCTTGTTAGTAAGGCCCTTGTACATAGTTAGCATGACTTCTCTATCCACCCCAAACAGACTCTTAATGAGTAATAAGTAACGTCACATCCATTCCTCGGTTCATATTCTCATCACCCTGTGTCACACCACCGTCCATCCAGACCTTGACACCAGTCTCCATATGCCCTGGAGTTGCTCATTTTCCAGAAGTGTGCATTGCCTTTCTCCCAATCGGCTCTGAAACATCAGCCACTGTTAGCATTGCTTTTATGATAAGTACAAGGCACTGGGCCCAATAATGCCGTTTTAAGCCTGCTCCTCACAACACTCACATAAGACATCACTTAGCATCACCTTCGAACACGTTGTAATGCTTTCTCAGACCTGATCTAATCTACCCTTTGCTGGAGAATAGTGAAAGTGAGATTGCAGGCACTCTATGAAATGTTTTTGCAAAGTACTTAGGATACACCTTATTTATATGCAGCAGGTTAGTTTGACTTGGCCAATAATTATTGCATTAATGCTAGTTTCTACCAAAAATTATCCAAATCAGTGGTTCTTAACCTGTGGTCCGAGGACCCCAGGGTCCACAAAGCCTACTCAGGGGGTCCGTGACTGCTTAGAAAATTAAATGATATTAACAGATTAATAAAGAGTGTATAAAATAAAGAAGCAAAATGTAAAACTGAAAATGTTAAAACATTCTGTAAACGTGAAGTAATTTGAATTTAGAGGCTATAAATGAAGTTAGTATCTTAAGATTGGTCTATGAGAGCAGTGCAAGTGCATCAAACAGGTTATAGTGTGGACGATGAGTGGCCTCAACTGATTTTAGAAAAGCTCCAAACTTCCCATTAAAATTTAAAAAATATATATATATTTGTGTGTGAATTAAATAAAATATTAACTAACTTGTGTATTTCTTTGATGAATGCTGATATTGTTTGGCTGTTCAAATCATCAAAAATACATAGGTTCTGGTCCCTGGTTTCTAGTAACGACTCTGAGGGGTCTTCGGATTCCACAAATTATTCAGTAGGGGTCCACAGGTTCCAGTAATCATTAAGTGGGGGTCCACAAAAGTCCAGAGATTAAGAACCACTGATCCAAAGCATTTACAAAATGCCCATCCTCTTTTTCTTAGCGAAATGTCCTCTTTCTCTTCCTCCCTCTTTCCTACCACTAGGCCCATCTTTAAGAAACTCTAAATTAGTGCATGGGTGCTTCTAGGAAGGGCAGCTGTGCACAGAAGTGCGACTAACAGTTCATAACTTTTGAAGAGTATCTCATTCCATCAGGTTTCAGAAATGAAAAAACGATGAGAAGAAGGTCGCACTGGGGTAAAAGCAGGTGAAGAGTAGTGCCATAGAATCTCCCTTTAATAATGGTATTGGCAGCTTCTGTACTGCACATGTGGCCATTAGGATGGCGTTGCAGCACATCTGAGGAATACAGAAACTCTCCCGAAATAGATGGCTCATGGCGGCCTTGGGCAGGGAGCGTAGGTAGGGGACCCCGGAAGAGGGGGTCCGGGCGGGGCGGACAGAGGCCAGTGAAGAGGGGGGGGGGGTTCAGGGTGTTTGGAAGTGGGACAGAGCTGGAGGCCGCCAAATTCCTGCCAGGGGCCGTCACGCAAATGTGTATCCATCCTCAGAGGATTACTATATATAGGATATATGTTGGTGTGGTGGCCCCTGGGGTTTGGTGGCCCTGTGCAGGTGCACAGCTTGCACATGCCTAAGGCCGACCCTGATGTCTGCAGTTTCACACCCTGCTGCGGCATCTTACCCACTCCAACTGCAGCTGTGCACACAGCAAGCAACTTTTGGGAATGGTCAGAGACAGCAAGACCTTGCCAGAGAAGCTTCTGCCACAATGCTGGGGGACTTCACAGAGATACAGCACTTTCATGCATTCTTGCCAAGATCTGCTTTTCCGACCAGCACAGATGGTCCATTTTCGGTAAACGCACCACTCCTCCAAATTCACTCTGGACAAGGTAATCCGGTTCCCCACAGTACTATGGGCATTTTGTAGGCAATAGTGTGACAGTAATCCCTGAATCTCCTATTAGGCAATATCTTCCATCAGGCTTGTATTGGCCGCAGCGGGCATCGGGCGTTTTCCCGGTAGGTCAGGAGGGTGGGGGCTGGTTTTGGACTGGTGGGGGCCATTTTTGGTACAGGATTGCTGGAATATCGGCCACCTGAACCAAAAGCAGCAGCAGTGTTACTTTCCCACTGTCACCCCCCTGCCAGCAGCCAGTCAGATTTCATTGCCAGGGCCGGTTTGTGCTCCCAGTCCAGCCCTGGCTTCCATCTCCGCTAACACTGAATTCGAAACATTGTAGTTCCTCTTAGGTAAGCTACTACAGCACATACATATCTGCACTCTTCTCATCCAGTTCTTGACATTGTGGGGACACAGAACACTGCCACGTGGTTGACTGCTGCTGAGGGCTTTCCAACACCCCGCACCCAGCAGCAGGTGCCCACTCGCACATGTAATCAGTAACATTCTCTCTTTGCAGATAGTGACTTCGAGAATCAGCAGTGGCGACGAGGTGTGAGAAGAAACCGAGCAGATGCAAATCAAAGACCAGCGCGGGTCTGCAGGCACTATCTGTTCATTTTATAACGTTCATGGTCCACTTAATTGCAGTTTATTTAAGTGCTTAAAAAAGAAATTTAATCACCGCAACATGTTTATTTTGGCAAACTCCACCATTGCCGAACAGAAAATTGTACTTGTGTTTCGAGAACTGATTAAAAGCGTTCCTCCAAACGTGCACAAGTTGCAAGAAAGTTTGCATTCACAAAGAGGCCAGATCCGACCTAGGACATGCGTAAAGGTGTGCACAACTCAATAAACACAAATGAAGTGTATGCATGTATATGCCAACACGCCACATTTTCTGATTTGAGCCTTTACATTACATATAAATCCTGCTGGAGTCGAAATGAACTTGCATAGTCAGAGTGGCCGTCAACGTAAACGCTAATGCCTGTGCAAGTGTTAGGGTGAGGGAAACTATGCCTCAAAGGCGCAAACTAGACGGATCATCTTTCACGTACCCGAAACAGGTCATTCCACAGACCCATGTGCAACCACTTACAGAACATAGAGAGTAATGAGGCACAGCCGCGGCCTCTTTCACTCAGGCTACAGCACTCTGCCAGCGTAGCCCAGGACTGGGTCATGATGAGGGCTGCCAAGGATGCAAGAGACATTTTCCAGACGAGGATGCAGATGCTGGCATTACATATGTGGTCCAGCATTATTACTCATTGCGTAGTGTCGTTCCCGAGGAAATGTCACAACAAATCTCACAACCCTTGCCAGCGTGCCATGTGTCAGGACAAAGATATGTTGAATGTACTGGAAATTTAACTGCGCACAATTGGAGAAATCAAATTGAAGAGACAACACCAGAAGCCGTCATGAAGATGCAGATAGGAGATGGAACGACTGCAGTGATGCCACACTAACAATTCCAAGTCACGGTCGCAACCTGCATACTGCATCTTCCACCTCAGATGCTGCATTCAATGGTAATCCCAGAATCACGGCCATGTGCCAGGCATGTTGAACAGCATATATCATATCGGCACATCCCTTTTCTTCTTCATTTCAGTCGTACACCACATACAACTTCTCAACAACACTCAGTCTGGTTTCAGACCCAACCACAGCATGGAAACTGCCCTCATCGCATCCACAGATGGCATCCGCATGGCTCTGGATGGAGGAGACACAGTGGCCCTCATCCTCCTGGACCTCTCTGTAGGTTTTGACACAGTCCGCAATGCTATCCTTATCCAACGCCTACACAATATCAGAATTCAAAGACGCGCACTCTGATGGATCCAGACTCCTACTTACACATAATTCAGGCATACCGAAAGCCAGATCCAGCAGTTGGGCCTTCTCCTTCACAGCACAGAACCTGACATAGGAGCCCCTTCCTCACTTCAATTCCACAAGAAGGTCAAGAACTGGCTTATCGAGTAGTAGTCCCATTGGGCCCTAGGTTTGACTCACACCTGCTCAGCACCAGGATACCCTCCTGGGTGATAGTGTGCTCTACAAATCTGCATAACATAACATCCAAGACTTCCCTGGGCTTTGGCCATACGCAATGGAGGTGGGCTACATGGTTGACCATTTAGACTTGTGCTGTGGGGATTATCCACAAGGCCTAGCCGCTTGCCAGGCCTGATCCCAACCTGCCACAGACAGCTAACACTCATTGCGTACAGCCTGTACAACAGTGGTTGGCTGGTGAGTCTGATCTACACCGAGAACCTGCTTTCTGTTGTTTTGTACTCTTTTTTGATGTACCATTGATGCTTCCTGGTTTGGTGTTGCAAACCAGGTCATTCATCATTGACCTGTGGAGGGGCCACTGTACTGGTACCCCAGTTCCGGCCCTGGTCAGTAAAGCTTGCACTGGTCCCTGACACCAGGGCCGGACTGGGAACCAGAACCGGCCCTGGCAAAGTGCTCGGCCGGCCCCCCTCCCCCCCTCCGGGAGGAGAGGGGAGGGGGGAGAGGTGCGACCGCGCTCTCTGACAGGGCCGGTTTTCGGCCGTTTTTGTTACAGGGCCGTTTTTGCAGCATAACGGCCCTGTAACAAAAACGGCCCCAGGGGCCCAAAACCGGCCCCCAACCATGCGGCCCACCGGGGAATTGCCCGGTGCCCTCAACGGCCAGTCCGGGCCTGCCTGACACCAAGGCCATGTTTAGTAACTGCAGTACCAGGGGCCTCGTAGTGTATGCAGTTCCAGCTGTCTGGATCCGCAGATCCTGCTAAAAATGCATTTTTTTATTTCTAAGCTCAGTGAAGGTACTCTTTGGGCTCTTCCCCCTCTCATGGGCGTATGTCATGCACATTGTTGTAATCCCTGATGTGATTTCAGATGTCATTAGGGATGCTATCAATGCAGTCACAGAACATGTCATGAGTGATGTAATATGTGAGGGTAGAAGTATTGCATGGTGAGGGTGTGACTTATAGTTATTTTAGGGCACGAGTTATAGCTACTTTAGATAGCCAAAGCTGGTGAATTTCAGTGGTTTTGTTTTAACTGACATTTTCACCTAACTATAATGTCACTGTAACCTTTGTTTTTTTACAGTGCATTTTTTGGTGTGAATATAGTTTTATTAACGTTTTAGAAAAAGAAAAATCATACAATTAGACTGTAGTGCCATACAAACAAAAGGAATAAGGTACAGGA
This sequence comes from Lissotriton vulgaris, assembly GCF_964263255.1. Taxonomy (NCBI): domain Eukaryota; kingdom Metazoa; phylum Chordata; class Amphibia; order Caudata; family Salamandridae; genus Lissotriton; species Lissotriton vulgaris. The sequence continues at coordinate 1,869,775,379 of NC_141687.1, read as the reverse complement.
TGCTCATGAGAAAGCAATTGATTTACAAGTAGCAATTGTTATGGTTGAGAGTCTAAATTTTGGCTCTTTGGACATCCAGGCTTACACTTGAACAGCAGTTGTTTGTAGCTTGGGCTTCGGATTCATCTTGTTGCATTTCATAGCACAGATTTAGTTAAGAGATGCCTCACTGTCCTCTACGAATTTGGCCAAGTATTTCCCCATTCGTATGTGTAGTCTTAAGTATTTCTTTAACCTGTCATGATCAGCAACCATGCAAACATATGCATCACTGTCCTGAGAAGTAGAGGTGAGATATCTCAAGTCACAGAACATGGGGCGCTGAGATCTGTAGGTGGCATGTGGCCATATACTCGATTGTGAAGAACTGATGGAGCATTCTCTCCAATCACGTATTGCTTTTGTGTGATTTCGAGGCCCGAATTCTTTAAAAAAAATCCATATGTCTCTTTATGATGCCCTACACACTTTCTCGAAATTATTTTCTTTCCAGCAGAGCAGACATTCTTGACCCATTGCAGAGCATCGTCCACGGTGCGGGTAGTCTTGACCAAAGTGATAGCACTCAAGTTTGTGGTCTATCCTTTTGTCATTGTGCTTTAGAACCAGGCGTGTAGCACAACCGAGGGGCATTCGGCCACCCAGTTGGGACCCCAATGATGAAGCATGACACCAACTAGGTTGGTGTGTGAGGGGTCTTTTAAACAAACCTAGTGGGTCCATGTACTAACCAGACTAGTGATTGTACCACATCTACATAGAGGGTCAGTCCTTCTTTGTTTTTCTTATCATTATACCGGGGATAGGGACCCATCCCATAATTCCCTTGTTCTCTCATTGTTTTGTTATGAGTCATTTACAACCAAATTAATTCTGATACATATGATCTTGATTCCAATCTATGGAACCAACTGGAATAAATTACTAGATTACAAAGGTTTGTAAAAGGCCCAGAGCTGGATCAGGGTGCCCTTGGTGACATGGGGTCATGGTGCTGTGTGATGGCCTGCTGGGAGTCATGTGCGGGCTTTTAGGATATTATGCGACACCCTCTTGAATAGTATTTTACAATGTTTAGAGTCTTTAGTTGTGAATGCATGTGGCAGTTGATTAGTCACTATGCAACAAGTTGGATGAAAAAACTAGGGGGGTGGGGGTCTCTGAAAGGGGCATGGCCGATGTAATTAAGGGTGTGGCTTAAAAACACATAAGCTAAAAATCTGTATTTAGCATAGTGTGCCGCCCGACTGGTATTATGCTGCTTCTGTCATTGCATCCAGACATATAATACAACAAGTAGCATTCCACCCACATCAAGCCAGGACTATTTGATTTGTCAATGGTGGTTAGTTGCATATGATAAATAAGCACCAACTATGGCTTTGCTGTATATAACAATACAAATGCTTTAGTTCTGACATGATGAGTTAGACTATAACGAGTGTCTTTGAAGCTACATAAAAGGCAGTGAAGAGCGGTACTGCTGCACAAATGGAGAGCCCTATAGAGACCTGTTTCGGCACCTGACTACACACCGGCAAGACCCGGGCCATTTAAAGCCCTGTGGTAACCTCAGTTGGACAGCAAGTGGCCCGTCTCTTGGAGACCCAGCGAGGCAGAGAACACGGAAACAGGGTGATAAGCTTGAGGGAAGGGGCGAGTCGGCCACTGTGCCCACCAAGACTGCGCATAAGTCACAGAGGAGACATTGCTTGAATTCCCTTCAGACAGGCGCGCTCTCGCTCAGCCATTTCCTGAACTGCTGAAGCCTCGGGACGAAGCAGGCCCAGTAAAGGGGGTGGAAGGTTTATCAACACAAGTCTGCCGGGGTCACAGACCAGAGGTCACGGGGACAGAGTCTCTGCTTAGTCTGCACGGCATGCGTTCATTCATCCGGACCAAAGACTTCTATTTTTGAATTAAGTATGCCGACCGTGTGAGAAGCAAGCCAGGCAGGTGCTGGTAATGGAATGTCCGTGAATAACTGCTGACAGAAAGCAAGACGTCCCGAGGAAAAATGCGTGGACGTCAAATGGAAACCAAACGGAAGTGTTCAGCTATGAGGGTGGTGCAAGTTACTAACATTATGTGTATTGATAATTAGCACAACTACAACAGTGCTATTATTAATACTAATGACAACAAAAATATTATAAAAATGCACTGCAGATCGGATCTTTAAATTTTACGTTGTATCTATTCGAGCTGATTTACTTAAAATATATGTTAAACACCACCCCTATCTATTACGACTCCACCCTCTCATCCTCTTTTCTAGCGTTCAGAGTAAGGTCAGTGTCAACGATTTACAGAGTGCCATCACAGACACACGACGATGACGTCGCCTTTTTTCTAACTCTAAGACTGTTGTCACCTGCGACACTGCAAATTCTGTCAAACTTCAACATGCATATACGGGACTTCAGAAAGAGCATGGGAGTGAATGTGTCTTCTATGGTTTATTCATCCCAGCATGCATTTCATCGTCAATACAGTTAACGGACTATACTACAGGCAGGCACGCTGCCCATTCAGAAATTTCAGGAAGGTTTGGGCTTATCACTGTCTTTTTGTGATGTTTTTTCAACTTCTAACAGATTCTGATCAAAATCAGAAGTAGGAAAATTGATTACAAAACAGGAAGAACCCTTCTAGTTGACCACGACTTGGGGCATCTGGAGTTTGCATTGATAAAGTTAGGAATGACACTGAAATTTAGTACCATTAAATTATGAAACTATGATTTAAGAACAGTAATCTGTTTAACAAATGTAAGCATGAGCATGATCCTAGGGTGGTAGGTACACTGGTCTCAAGACAATTTTCACAACAGTGTTCGGCCTCTTAAAGACCAATATGATCGGGTAAGAGGAAAAAAAAATACAAAAAAATAAAAAACAACCAACATGCCTCATTCAATTACTTCTGCTATTCACGAACAGGCCGAGTTATAGGGATACCAGATGCATTTATACAAATTAGTGAATTTGTAATTTATTTCTAGTAATGCTGAAACTATGAAAGTATAGTAGAAGTTGGTGCTGCCAATTTTAGGTGCCTTGCCACGTGATAAACCAGCCCTAAGGGCCAGTTTATCATGTATGGGGCAGAAAGGGAATTTTTGCCACTGCTGATACCCGAGTGCTTCGATTGGCCTCAGATGTTAAGTATAATTCACTGACACTGAACATTAACCACCAGGAAAAACTTGGAGCATGAAAAACACATCAAGGACATTGTTTAGATGCAGTCATTTTACCAGCTATGAATAACAGTGCCAAAGGAACAGGAGCGAGTGGACGCGGTAGGATAAATGTGGGTGAATATAAGATGCTAAGAAAAGAGTTCTGGTGGAAGCTGGAAGAAACTGTGGAATGGTTTGGCAGGCAAAGAGAAAGGCTAACAAAAAGTGTAAACATTTCTCCCAGTCAGTCATCGTACCTTTGCATTTGGATGATGGGAATTCCCTGCTCCATGGACTCCCAGGATCCACGCTATGCACATTAAAAGGGCTCTGTACTCTGAAGCACTCTTTACAAGGGCCTAAAGAGATATGACCACATCACTCCATCCTGATGGATCTTCACTGGCTTCCCTTGTCAGCCTGCACCATCTTCAAAACCAGCTGTACCATATACAAAGCTATCACGACTGACACCCCTGCCTCCGTGGCACAAGCACATCATCTCCAGAGATTCTCGCCACACCCGCAGCCAAGATACCACCAGACTGGAGACAAATATGAAAAAAGACAAAATTGGGCAACAGGTGTTTTCCAGCTATGCGCCCAGGATCTGAAAGTCCACCAGAACTGCCACAAATCTGTCGCACTTTAGGAAAGTGCACAAGAAGGGGGCATGTCGTTATTCCTAGGAACCAGGGTAATGTACATGAGAGTAAACAAGCAGTGTTTCTTTTAGGTTCATTAGAACGATGAGTCAAATGTGATTGTACGAGGTGGCAATCACTGAATTAAGTTGCAACTGAACACTTCAAACGACATAATTTCATTGAGAGAAAGTATGTGAAGAAATGAAAGTGAGGCTCAAAACAAAAGATAGAGCGCAAATATATTATAATACTTCATACCATGAATTAATGCCAGGCACTACATGATCAAAAACAGGTGAAAGATGTTCAGGTGGGCAATCACTTAGGAGGTGTGGTACGTCCATTTAACAAACATTGGAATCCTGTGAGGGAAGTATTTATTCAGATGAGTCATGAGGGGTGCTCTCACCTGTATCACCTCACCTACCCCTTCAAATTATTAGGGAGCATTATCGCTCCAGACTGGCAAAAGTCAGGGTGGAGGAGAGCCTCGTAACTGGCTTGTTGGCTTCTTGCCAGCCAACAACTTTAAAAGCTAATTTATCCCCCTCAAGATCTCCACTTTTTTCCTACAAAACGTCAAAGTGCAGGGGGTTGAGTTTCTTTTTGCGGGACTGAGAAGAGAACAGGTAGGGCGGTGCACAGAAGACATCATGCAAGACAATGACCAAAGACCGCAAGGGAGAGAATAGAGAATGAAGAAAGAATCCAACAGGGATGGATATATGAATGACGGTTACAATGTAATGTAGTATTTACGCATTTATTTATTTTTTGCTATTTTACCTTATCACTTGGCTCACTGAATACTGTATAACAGAGAAAAGCAACTTACAATATACAAAAATAGATGCAGGCTAGACAAACATAGACTACCACACAAAGCATTAATAAATAGCAGCATATCATCTCTCCAATCCTGTCACATCTCAAAATTGTGAGCAAAGTGATTACAAAGACTGTGATGTGCCTGGCACGGAAACCATAAACCACCAAATAATGTAATTTAATGTAAAAATAAAATGTTTTAGTTCCTTCCTAAAATGTGATCAGTGCAGAGCCAAATTGAGTGAAATAGGTAAATTGTACCATAGGGGATGGGGCCACGTCATAATACTCCTGTGATGAGGTCTGAGTGCTCCATGGTCTTCCTCATTTTGGCCCTCCACCTCAACATTGAATCCATGGGCCTCATGTACTTGTTAAAGGGCTTTTGCGACCCTTTCCGGACTGTAAGCAGGAGGGGGCGTGAAATACATAGCTATCCTCAACCGTTTGCGATCTGGAAGGGGGTATACCAGTGCTTTGTGACCTCAATTGCAGATATAAACCACTGATCAGATACCGACAGCTCAAAGTGGGTGGCAGTTGAACTGTAATGACATAGCTGTCCTTGGGAGACAGCGCCCACTTTTGAAACATGTTGGGCAAATTTGGGAGATGATGGGGGTAGGTGTGACCAATGCATGGTCCTGCTGTGGTCTTCCCACACTGAAAATATTTTTTTAAAGAAACATCTGTCCCTACAATGGTCATGGACTGCTGTTGAAAATAGTTTCCCATTTGGGAATACCAATGGACTGCTGTCTCCTGCAGAGATCCATCCCTACATTAGAAGCCAATCACAGGAGATCACAAATAGTGACCTGCATAATTAATTTTCATTAAGTAGGTTATTTTTAATCTACTGCAAAGGGACAATTTGAAATGGAACCTATTAGTACATAATTTGCATTTAATATTGCATTCCCATTTGCAAACCAGTCAGCATGCTAATTACACATCATTAGTTTCCGAACTGGGAACAGTACTTCAAATCCCCATCTTTGAAATGTATTTAAGAATGAAATCTATGCAGCTAGACACCCATGATAAATTGGATGAGGTAATCCCTGGGCAGCCCACAGAAAAATTAAAAGGCAGGCATGATACACTTATATTCTGTGGCCCAAGAAAAAAAAGACACGGAAATTGATAACAAAAAATCTGGAGGCACAATGTACATTTGGGCAGGCCAATCAAAGAAGCTGGTCCCTTACATTATAGAGTGTCAAGATCTGAACAGACCCAAAAGTGTCACATAGGAATTTAGTTTGACTGGTATCAGAGACAGCTGATATTGCTCTACGTGTAGTATGTTTTTTGGGAGGAATACAATATGAAACATGCAATGCTCATTCAGGCCACAGTCACTGAAGGGGAACTCTTGTGAATATTGCGTCTCCAGTGCTTAATCTGGTGAAAAAAATAAAATAAATAGTAAGTGGATGGGCACAATGTTCTTTTTGTGTAAGCCTTCTCCCTTTTACCTATTTTCCAATATTTCTCTTCCTCCTTTTTCTGCTTTCCTCTGTCTGTCTTACTCTCACTCTCTCTTTCCCTTTCGTACAGATTCAAGTCTGATGATAAAAAGCAAGTCCTAAACTCCAAAAATGAGCACTGGTGCCCATTGCCCACATTTGAAAAAAAAATCCAAGGACACTTTGCAAAACAGGGATGCTGCTGCATACAGAAAGTTCTTGTTTGGGTACCTGTGAGTAATAAAGAGGTACAGTTTCTGCAACGATAGTAGCCGGGACAGTCTCCAATTTACCGGGACTGTCCCTGCAAAAACGGAACAGTTGGCAACTATGGGTGCCCACCACCTACAACCACTAACATAATTAAGAAGAGAGCGTGGCTTCCATTGGTGCAGCTGGTGCAGTGCACCGGGTCCCAGAGGCTTCAGGGGCCTCTGAACCCTGATTATTGCTGTATTTCACAATCCCAACAGGGGTCGGGCCCATTTCGTTCCTTGCACTAGGGCCCATGATGACACAAGCTACTAAATTAAGGACTGTCGGACTCGCTCCTCTGTGGAATTATCAACACTTGCCCCCGTAAAAAGACGAGTCTAGTATCCTCTGCACAATTTAAATAGCTCGGGTTTGGAACAAAAAGCTATTCAAAACAGTTTCCAAGCAAGTTCTTTTACAACCGCAAAGGAACATACGGCCACGCCCTTCAGCATTCACACGCACTGAAACGTCTGGAGCGAGGCCGGGTCCTTAACCCCCTCATGAAAGGGAGCAGCCATACCGGCCTTGTTTCAAACGGAAGCGTGAGTCCGGGTAAAAACAAGCTTCAAAGCAGTATTGGAATTGGAGTTTAATAGAGCAGTCTGAGCACACAAGTCCATGAACACCGCTTCCTAGGGAGAATGCAAAGGTCACGTCAGGCAGACGACATCACGCAAGCCCCGCGCCGCTGCCTCAGAGCTCTGTGTGAAAGGGCATCCGTGCCTGTGGTCTGATCAACAAAGTATGCATCAGTATGAAAAACGCCTCTTCCTTCCACTTGTGTTGGAACTCTGCTCACCTGCTAAACACACAGAATGTGCCTGTTTGGCACAACGCTAATCCTCTGAAGAAATGTGCAGCATCAGCGGTTCTGAAACAAAACGTGTGCAAAGATCCTGCATTTTCTGTGGAGATTAGACCTAATTGAAACCATACCAGAATACAGTACTGCAATAAGGGATGGCCTTCTGTGTCGAATTGACTAAAGCTTGGCGGCAGATTGGTGGACTAAATAATAAATACAGCATTATTATGAATATTTAGCAGATTTTGTCCAATAGGTATTTACTTACGAGACCACACAATGATTGTTCTTTTAAGGAATCCAGTGGTCTATCCGGGCCACGTCTTAAGCAGACATAGTTCAGCCAACTGTCTGATCTTTAAATCCCCTTAAATGTCCCGGAGGGGGAAGCATTTAAAGTGAGATCAAAGGACAAGCAGTTTCCCAGCTACAAGTAACTGCTTTCGTATAACTTTAAAGTACTCCCAAGTTTGTGGTACATTCTTATGAAGTATGCTTTACCATTTCAAGGCTAGTGCACATTTCTTTTGTTTGATAAAGTATATGCAGGATAAAGTTCCGGTATGGTATTTTGCAATTAAAAGAAAGGACAACTAGCTGGAACTGTAATAAGGGGTTGACCGGGGCCGTTGGCTCCGATATATGTGAGTTTTGTGAGATGGGGCTGAAAGAGGATGTGTCCCATGTTTTATTCATATGCCCAGCATACCTCAAAGCCAGGAAAAAATGGCTAAAGCCAATTTGTAAAAGGTTAGGCCTCCGACAAATTAAGGTTGGACTTAGAATTTTTAAGGGAAACACTGCTCAACCGATTGTGTTCAGCCTGAGTCGTTTTCTCCTATGTGTAGCCTTGACTAGGAAGATGAAAAACCAAAAAACCCAAGGAAATAGGCTAGTTTACCATGTTACGGAGTTATCTGCTAGCTGCTAAAGTGCTGCTTGCTTTACTGTTCTGGTGTATACTTCTTTTAACAAAAACAGATGCTTAATTTATTGTTTTATTATTCTGTATACTCATTCAGTGTTCTTGTATACTAGAGGGGCCAACCAGGACCTAGCCATCCTCAAGTAGATGATCTGGAAAATGAATTGAATTCCATGTATCTTATGCAAAAGAAGTGTGTTGATATTTTAATTCACCCGCCATTTTATTATGTATTTAAATTGTGATATGATGTATTATGATTGAATGTATTGTATCTTACAAGGTTTTTTAAACCGAATAAAGATTGAAATGAAATGAAATGAAATATGCATGCATAATGCCAAGGACGAATAAGATGCAGTCAAAAACCTTGCAGGCATTCAATTTTAATATTGAGGAACATGAAAAAGAAGCACAAACAGAAGGTAATTTCCAGTAAGGAAGAAACACCACCACCTTGATCATCATTCACAGATCCCAATGCCCACTTGTGTCTATTACTTTGGCATTTCTTTGTAGCATAAGGACTGAGAATTTAATAAATGATCATGGCTGGCTCATATTGTACATTAAATTGAGAGGGTAAGCTGGGGCAGACTTCAGGTCTGAGGAGGATCCTATTCTTCTCAAACATACATTAATTGTGTCCTTATGCTCCTCAGGTGTACCTGTGAGAAAGTTCTGCTAGTCTTCTGCATGCCTGACTACTCACTGAACTATCACTTCAGTTGTGTGTGGCAGCTTGCCCACATAGTGAGAGGACAGACATTAGGAGTGTTGCCAGCAGGGAAGTATGCCCTTGAAATCCCCCGGAAAAGGTCACAGGAAAGTGCCAACTGGAGGAAGAGGTGATGACTACTCCATCAAAGTGGCCATATACTAATCGTCATTAACTTCTGATCAAATCAATCCAAAATCTATGGATCAGTTTAGTTCGATAAATTATCTCAAGAAAAAACATCATGATTCACTCGCACATTTTGACCACGACCCAGATTAAGATTCTCAGATGTTCCTGAGGAAACTACACCGGAAACCACCCAAGACAAAATGTCTCATAACCCTGCTTTAGGGTAGCCCCACCTTACAAGAAATAGGAGAGAGCTTACAGACTCAAAGCCCCCCATGTAGTGATAATACAAGCAGTATAAGCAACAGGGAAGATGTCATGTAGAAGGCAGTGAAACAACAAGGTGGGGCTGAGGAGTGTAACGCGCAATAGGCCTTGCTTAGTAGCCCTGAACACAACTCTGCTCTTGCAATGTTCCTAGCATCCCTGTTCTAATGAAAATGGGTTGATGTCTGCCTTTTCTAGAAAACAGACAAAACAAAATTAAAAAGTTGTTTGAAGAGCTCGGAGCCCCCCCTACGTGGCATGAGAGGGGTAAAGGTTGGCCTCCTCTTCTGCTCTTGTTTCACCAACATCTCAACTTACCTTTTCCCCAGATCTATTTTTCATCCAAAAAACCCATTAGTTGCTTATGCCAAAAAGTGTATGAAACTAGGAAATTCAGGGATTATTCAGTGACAGATGGTTTTAGTGGCACTGTGAGCAAATGTAATGCTCATCTGGTGATCTTCAGACAAATGGAATCTGGGACGTAGGATAGGATCTTTTGAAGAGATACTTTTCCTCTTGACACGGATCATCGGTCCCTTCTTAGCACAAGTTAAATAGAAACTGTACCAAGAAGACAGTAAGAAAGGAATTGGATCAAGCAAATCAACCACTGTCAGGAAAACATTTCAACACATGTAACAACTCCTGGTGGCCATCAGACCTAGGACCCACATCCACTCCCTCCAACCACTCCTGAAACCGTAGAATCATCGACAACAAGCTCACCATGAAATCACAAATCAATGCAGTCTCCTCCACCTGCTTCTTCACTCTGCACATGCTACATTAGATCTTCAAATGGCTACCCCTACACACGAGATGCACCATGACACAAGCAATCATCACCAGCTGACTGGACTACGGCAATGCCCTTTGTAAATCAGGCAGGTGACCTTCAGTTTAGCGGAGAGAGTACTCCGTCACTGCTGCAACAGAGTCCCTTCTTCCAGTGGTGGTGCCACAATACTCCAGATTAGGGAAGGGGGTGGAAGCAAAGGAGACAGAATTTTTTTTTAACTTACCTGTCCTGTGGCTGATGCGTCGGTCCTCCTCTTCACTCCGGAGAGCCCGAGCAGTCCCTGGGACACCAGCACCAGCACACCCAATCCAGACGCCGCTTTCATAGCATGAGAGCAGCTCCAGGATTGGTCTAAGCAGCCTCATTTGCCACTCAGACAGTGCCTTAGTGCCGGTGGCGATTTTTCAACACAGCCGGATTGGAGAAACTTAAGCATGCATGTCTGTTTGTCTGACCCGAGACGGCCGGCAAAACGGACATGCGCACTTTACATTGCATAGTACCCCCTCCTCCCTGCCATGCCCAGCCCGATCCTGCCCAAGACTCCCGGGCTCAGTCAGTCAGCGGGAAAAAAAATGAAGATATTTTTATATTATCATTTTATTTTCAGCTGACTGACCCAGTGGCGTGACGCTCCTCCGCCATTACGTAGGACCTGCACCTGCCCTCTCCTCAATGCTCTAAATCAGTCCCTTATTATTGAATTAGCCACCATGCAGGTGTGAGATTGATTCTTTGCAAGGACTCAATCGAATTGGAGAGCACAGCACATGAAACATTATTAGCCTGAAGAGGTCTTTGTCCTGGATCAATGTATTTCACTTTTGGGGCTTGCCATTCCTGTCCCGTTTCTGTTTCTATAGTAGACTAGTTGCCATCAACCCACCAAAGGCAAGAAATGACAATGCTCAAAGGGCTATTGTAGTATTGTTAGTATTTATTTATTTATTTCAATAGAGTTTAGAATATACTTACGTCATGGAATTCTGTGTGGGGCTGAGGATTCTGTATGTTTTCAGTTATCACTTGATGACTTGCTTTTGACTTGAACAGAAGCATTTAGCCTTTAGAATTCATCATAAAATTGTAGTGTAATCTATTAAGATACTACAGCTAGCTAGATCTTTTGTTTCTTGCTGATGCAATAGTTCAGTCACAATGACAGAGGTCTGTCCTTGAAGATATCTAATGTTAGCCATTGAACAACTGTGTGTGAAAGTAGGCCTTGCGGGGGGCCAGTTAATTTATTGTCAGCATTTTATATAACGCCAACATGTCACTTTCTGCAAACTTTACAGTGCGTAGAGACCCAGCATATTAAAAGAGGAGGAGGTATCCCAAAGGAACGTGGTCAGATGAAAAAGTTAAGTGCTTTAAAGCACATATAGGGAGAAGAGGACAAAACGTCAGGTGTGGTGTACCAGAATATAATTGTTAAATTATAGTCTGACATAAATGGTGTGTCCTAAATATCGTTTACATAAATATCAGTCCATTGTAGATCACATTAGAAAATCTAAACACAATGAAACAATAATTTTATAAACAATATTTATGTCAGGCGATTTTTCTGTAGACTGTATTTCGACAGAAAATTAAACCGCACACATACATGAAATGGGATAGGATAACAAAGTGAGTTAGAAGAACTGGATGGGAGGGATAGATGGTAAGATGCACTCTGCAAACAACTTATCTCTAGACTTGGCCCCAGGAAATCATTCACAGCAGAAAATGAGGTTGCAACGTAAACATGATAAATCAGGGTTTGAAACAGAGTTTGAAGTAAAGTTTGGAATGCGAATACCCTGCTTCTATTAAAAGTGCCTAAAATAAGTCATATTGATCATCACCCTAAAGAGATGCACTGGCTTCCTATGAAGGAGAGGGTTCAGTTTAAAGGTCTCATGCTTACTCATAAAGCCTTTCACCAAACAGCGCCACAGTACCTATGGTTTATGCCGTATCATATGGCCCCATCTTTGCGTTCCTCCAATTATTTGCTGGTGGTGGTTCTGAAAACGAAGAGGAAAAAACGGGGTGGTTCCTCATTTGCCATCCTTACTACCACTGCCTGGACCTCACTTCCTTTTTAGCTTTGGACAAAAAAGGATGAAAGCACCTTCAAATGCCTTCTTAAGACCTGGCTATTTGAAAGTGCATTTAAGTAACTTAGTTTCAGCACAGATACAGGCACATGCATCAAGCTAAAATGTGCTCGAATAGCTATTTGCGAGCGCTTATTAGCATTTTCAAATGCATCAACCAAAAATAACAGCATCAGAAATATAAAGAATCGCTAAAATAGGGAAACAAGATATTGCGATTCCATATTAGCAAAAAACAAAAATGCGATAGCAAATAAAGAATTGATAAAATAACTCGCAATACCATGCATGTAAAATGAAATAGCGATTTCCTTGAAAATCGCTATTTAGCAAGTGCAGATTAAGGGCAATCACAATCAGGTGGTAAAAAAAAAAGTTTTTACAGCTGCAAACCATCAGACGACTATTTAAACTGACCCATGAGGTCATAGAGGCTTTTCACAATGGCAGCACTCTAAGTGGTTGCCAGGAGGATGAGGATCCATGCAGCAGGCCAGGCCAGAAGGAGAATACAGGAGAGGATCTTCCGACTGCGCATCACTTTGTTGGGACAAACAGCAGAGGAAATATATGATAAGTACAGGCTTTTGCAGTTCTTCAAAACCTTCCTGGCCGCCATGATGACCATGATCCACAACCACATCACCTTCCCCACAAACCAACAGAAATTAAACCAAACAAAACTCGACTTCTACCAAGTAGCACAGGTTCCTCATGTCATCGATGCATAGATTGCACCCACATAGCCATGTGTCCCCCAGCAGACAATGAGTATATCTACCGGAATAGGAAATCGTATCACTCTATCAATGTTCAAGCAGTGTGCAATACGAAAAACATCATAACTGACAATACCCTGGGAGTACCCATGATTCATACATCTTTCGACATAGTGGCATCCACACATGTCTGCTCAGAGGGGAATTTGGCGAAGGACACCTGCTAGGTAAAAAAATATACTTATTCACATGCCTAAAGTATGAAATGGCAATGCATACCTGACACTAACACTCTGCTTGCTACCCTGTAGGTGACAGTGCATACACCGTGAGGAACTATATCATGACTCCATACTTGAATCCAGCCTCCCCACAAGAGCAGATGTAAAATGCAGCACACATCAGGACACAAAATGTGATCGAACGGACATTTGGATTGCTCAAAAGTAGCTTTCGCATCCTGCACAATACCAGAGGAGCAATTCTGTACCAGCCGGAAGCCTGCTGTAGGATTGTGGCTGCATGTGCAATGATGCATAATATAGCAACAAGGAGAGGCATGCCCATAGAGGTGACTGACACTGAGGACAACCAGCACCCGGCACACCCACGACAGGTGCATTTGGCAAGCTCAGCGAAGGGCAAAGGAAACGTGCAGACATCACCCAACATTATTTCTGAGGTATGTAATGATGAGACACAACACTTAATGTTTGAACTGAAAACTTTTTACCTGCACGTGAACAGTTAGTGGTGTTTCGCTAAACATAGATGGTGCCTAATAGCACAATTACTGCATGCACCAAAGGACAAATGAAATGCATATAGGACTTTATACTCTGTCACTGTGAACGTCATGGACATTATTACGTCACCATAATAAAAATCCGGAAGTATAATTCTATTTAGCGCTTCCTCCCAAGCACACCCAAACGTCTTTTGCCTGCATCTGCATCATCACTCATGGGTGCAAAGGTAGGTGTTGATCTATGGGTACTGCACCTCCTGTCAGTGCTGACTGGTGCAGGCATGCTGCTAAGGCTGGATGCCTCCTCACTACCCTCTTCCCCTGTAACATTTCTGAGCCCACCAGTACCAGCCTGGAGCAGTTCAACGGCAGTGGTTATTTGGCCAAGTGCCATGGCCACACCCCCACAACAATGGCCCATATCTATTTGCATTGCCACTGACCTACGTGACAGCAGTGCAGTGGTGTTGCATAACTTGTGTTTGACCTGGTATAGCCAGTTAAGCGCATCATGAACTGGCAATGCCTCCTCCTCTGTGTGTTGTGTCCCTCCTGCATCACACGACCCAGCTCCTGCAGTGTTGCGTTTGTCTGTCTGTTGCCTTCTACAACTGCTGCAGTCAGTTCCCTCACACAATTGGCCATGACTGATATGTTCTTATTCATTTTTGTCATTTGCATATTTATAGCTCCCATATGTCTTGCTTGTAGGCCCTGCACCCTCATCATCTGGGACTCCATGCCACCCCACACATTCGGAGTTTGTGCCTACTGTGCTTTTATGAGGTCTCTTGACCTGCGTCTTCGTCTCATCCGGACCTGTGCCTGAGGTGTAGTTGTGGGGCTCACACTATGCTGGCTTGTCTCAGGATCTGTATCAGGATCCTGACCTGTCTCCATTGGCTGCAGAGTTGTGACTGTGGCCCTGTGTCTTGTGGGTGCCTGGGATGTGCTTGGTGATGTCACAGGTGTCGACACCTCAGCTTCTGCAGTAACCTGTGTGCTGTCTCCACATTCACTGTCATCAGTGTCTACTTCCTCAGCATCTGTGGTGTGAAACAGTGCAATATTAATTTGTGTTGGTGCTAATTTGTGCCACACTAATATTACTTTACTCTTAACCTCATCGCTGCTATTGTAATTTTTCCCCTGTGCTGGGCCCTAATAATAATGAGTGTGGTCATGACGGAACCATTCCGTCATCAGCACAGCTCAACCGTGCCTGATGACGGAATGGTTCCGTCACCAGCATCGAAGGGGTTAAGATCTCACTGTTTGTAATCACTTACTGTAATGCACTTTTGTGTAATTTTGGCACACAATGTTGATTTTGACTACAAATTTGGCTAAGCAGCCTACAACACCCTTAATGCATTTGGGTCTCTATGTAAGATGTGGACTGGAGTTAATTACTGTTAGTTTGGCTTTTACTAACAGAATGTGCACATTTACTGTGTACATTGATATGTATATTTGAATGCATCTTACCTTGTGTACTACTGGCCGCCCCGGATGTATCCAGCTGGGTTACTCCCACCACTGCTTCGGGCTGGATAGTGCCCTCAACCAGGTCTCCAGGGCTGTGTTGTCTGGGACTTTTGAAGTTCCTCCTTCAGTACTCTTAGCCTCCTTCAGCCTTTGTGCTATTCGCTCCTTGGCACGGCTACGCAGGTCATACCATGTCTTCTTTAAATCTTCTATGCTGCAGTGTGTCACCCCCACAGCATTTACTTTGTTCTTGATACTGTTCCATATTCCTCTTTTTCAGCCTCGGGTGCTTTCAGTGAGAGTTTCCCAAAGAGCTTATCATGGCTCTTTGCCATCTACTCAATGAGGTACTCTAGTTCCCTCTCGCTGAATTTTAACTTTCTCTTCCTGGCCACTGCACCCTCTTCTGATGTTGTTTGGGCCATTTTTGCTCCCTGCAGGTGTCAGCAAAACAAAGTTTGTATTTTTGTAGCTCTCCCCTAGCACTCTGCTTCTTGCTCTCACTTCTTCTGGGCACAGAATGCAGCATGGGCTGATTGACTTCCTGGTTGTGAGGTCATCAGCCTGCTCCCAATGCGACTCAGTAAAATTGCAAACTCGCAATTTGCGATATCGCTAGTTGCGATATCGCAAATAGCGATATCGCAAATTGAAGATTTTCTGTATTAGCGATTCTTTATTTTAAAATCGCTAATATATTTAGCGATTTTTTGTGATTCTTTATTTTTTTATCGCTATCTGGATCAGACATAGGTAATAGCGATTCCTTATTTGAGAGTCCCTAAAATTTGCAATTAAGGATTCTCTATTTCCTTGCTTGACACATATGCCTGATAGTCTGCATGCCTAATAGCCCAGAGACACTCTGAGTAGCTGTGCACTCTATAAATTTGATGATTGATTGATTGATAAAGAAGGGCATTAGAGAGATCTCATGAAACCAAACATTTTGTGAAAGGGACCATCATTTCTGACCCGCAAAGTTTATAGAACAAAAACTACAGCACCTGGAATGATGAGTTTCATCAAGCAAAAATACATTAGGCATCCATTCAACAACTCGGATATATATGTAGATGTGAGTGCATTCTCGGAAAATAAACAAGCACTCAAACATTTCCATTTATAGTTGTGCAAAAATCCAAATTAAAAATCAAAGTAGGGTCTACAAGTTACTTACCTACAGTAACGCTCTTTCTGGTGGATTCTCCATCTAACCGCAGGATCCTCACCTTTAGAATATTCCCCTGGTGCCACAATGGAACCACAAATTTGCATAGTAGTGCTTCTGTGAGCGACTAGGTGATACCGTACCACTCCACATTGACTTTATTCTGCTGTGGAAGTGACAAAGTGCAGCCACATATACCCCTGCACAGTGTCGTCAGTTTCTTGCTTGTATCTTTTCATGCTCTTGAAAGCGGAATACAACAGATTTGGAAGTATCATTGTGCCCATCTCTAAATTGGGACCTTTACAGGTGCTAAAAAGAGGCCACTCTACAGAACGGGAGGTGGCAGGGCAGTGACCAATCTGCAGTTACATAGAGTATCCATCAGAAATAATGCTACCAAGGGTAAGAAACTTGTTCTGCTAATAGATACTTCTAGCCACAAATTTCTCCCCTTTAAAATAGATAGGAAAGCAGTTCCACTCCAAGGGGGATCAGCCTAGCCAGAAAGACCTTCAGTACAGAATGGCAAAATGCCCTTCCATTCGAAACTGGCTGTCAAGGTAGTTGTGTTTGGTGAATGTTCAGACAGGCAATCTGCTTGCCAATGCAATGGAGGCAGCTATGACCCTTGTGGAGTGAGTCCTCCGTCCTTCTGAAGGATGCTTCTTGGCCAGTGCATGTACGACCTAATGCAGAGTACTATGTAAGTCCATTTCTGCACAGCCTTACCTTTCTCTGCCACAGGGAATCCCACAAAGAACTGACGGCCACTTGATGGTCTTCGGTGTGATGGATGTAGAAGCGTAGGGCTCTTTCAGAGTCCAACCAGTGAAGTCTCTCCTCTTTCGAGGGTTGAGGTGGGGCCACAAACTGTGGGAAGGTGTTGGACTTCTCAAAGTTAAATGGTGTCAGAGCCCTCACATAAAAAGCCACTCTGGTCGTCAACACCAGACTGTACTGGAAAAAGGTGGTGTAGAGTAGCTGTACTAAAGGATCTGGAGTTTACTCACACAATGAGCTGAAGTGATAATGAGTTAGATGTTAGTTTAGGGAGGCAGAAGACGCAGCAAGCAGCTGTGCAAGGGCTATAATGGAGTTCACATCAGGAATGTGGGGACCGAATTAAGACCCCATGCGGAATCACAAATGGTCTGGAAGGGAACATATATGTCACACACATCACAATAGGTAATTTAAAGGACAGTTAGTCCTGTAAACACAAAAGGCCAAAAGGGCTGACAAATAACCTTTTGTTTTGCCCATGGAAAGGCATTTCTGGACTTGAGACAAAACAAACAGTAACTCGTCAGTCAGTTTGGCTTCTAAAGGGTGTGTGTTGCGGACTCCACACCAGACCACAAACTAGTACTAGCGCCCGGTGGTGATGGACTTTGTAAGGGACGTCTGGATGAGAAGATGACGTCAACAAACTCAGCGGGGGGTTGAACATAGTAAACTGCCGCCATTCATTCCCCATACATGGAGGTGTAGATTGCACAAGTCAGGTACAAACCTGTCCCTGCCGCTGTGACAGAAGTTCCACATAGCCTGATGGGTAGACAAATGCTCATGCCCAGAAGTTCCAGTTACCACACTCCCCTGGCACCAGTCAGAAGCCACTAGGATAACTTGGGCTCAGTTGGTCCTCACATTCTTTAAAATTCGGGCCAGGAGAGGCAGTGGTGGAAAGGCATCTGAAGTCCTGTGTTCCACTCTAGCCAGGTTGCATCTCCTAGAAAGAGAGTTCTTTGTAACTCCAATGTGCAAAAGTTGTGACACTTAGCATTTTTGGACATGGTGAACAGATGTAACCTGGGTTCTTGCCACTCTTGAAAGGTGCCCTGTGCCACTTTGGGGTGTAGATGCCATTTGTAAATCTCCTGGTGCCACCAGCTTAGCTTGTCCACTCTGGCATTGAAAGATCCTGCAAGGTGGTTCCCGATCATGGAAATGCCCTGATGCTTGTGAGCTCCAGAGGCAGAGTGCCTCCTGGCACATGATTCTGAGCCCCACTCTACTCTGCTTGATGCAGTATGACTTGATGGTGATGTTATCTTTGAGAACCTGCATCAGCCCTTCCTTACTAGGAGAGAAAGTCCTTTAACGCCAAGCAGATGGACAGTAACCCAAACAGATTTTTGTGGAGATGGGTTTCCGCCAGAGACCAGAGACCTCTGATTTCCTCCTCTCCCAGGTGATTGCCATAACCACTCCAAATCTTCTGCAGGCTTCTCCAAAATCTGAAAGACATCTGACATGTTTCTTTCATGCTGGACCCACTGAAACTTCAGGTCCCCCTGCAGAGCCAGCATATTCCTCCTGGTGAAGGGGACAAGCAGGATGCATATGACAAACAGTCCAATAAGTCTCAGAGCCACCCTCACCGAGGTCCAGAATCCAGGCTGAAAAATCAGGATCATAGCCTAAATGTCCTGGACTCATTGCAGCGTAAAAAGGGCCATGAACATAACCATTTCCAGTATGGCTCCAATAACGAGGAGCCTCTATAAAGGTGTGACTTCAGCTTGTGGAATTAGAACCTTAAAGTTGTTAGGAGGTGCACTGTCATCTGGAGGTCAAAATATGACTGACCATTGCGAGCCCACCTTCATCAACCAGTTGACAAGGTAGGGAAAATTGGTATCCCCCAACCTCCTAAGAGAAGATTTGGTAAGGCTGAAGGGGAGCCGGCAAACTGAAAATGCTTCTGGCTGACCCTAAAACCCAGGTAGAGTCTGTGGGTCTGCAAGTCAGGCACAAGAAAATATGTCTCCTGCAAGTCCAATGCAACTATCCAGTCACCTGGATCCACAGCAGACAGAAATTGGGCCAAAGTGAGCATTTTGAATTTGTCCTTCTGGAAGGAGTCATTCAGAGAGTGAAGATCGAATTTAGGTCCAAGGCCTCCAACCTTCTTTAGCATGAGGAAGTACTGAGAGTAGCAACCCGTCCCTATTTCCAATTATGGCACCCCCTCGAAGGCACCTTTGACCAACAGAGCATGCACCTCTTACAAGATGGAAAGGGGGTCCTCCAAAATCTGTTCTTACTTGGGAGGAAATGGAGGTGGTTCAGAAAGTAATGGGTGGGGTGTAGCCCTATTGGAGGATCTGGAGTACCCTTTTCTCAAATGTGATAGACCGCACCCTGTAAGAAAATGTCTGATCCTGCGAAACCACTGGGGAGTTGTATGCCCGTAATGACAACCTAAAGCAGATTGGAGTCTAATGCAGCAAGGGCATATGACTATGTGGAACGTTGTCCTAGTTAAACTCTCAAATCTTATTGGATCACCAGACATGACCATAAAAGGTGTGGTACTGTGGTAATGGGGGGGTGCTGGAGTGGAGTCGCCTCAAAAGGGTTGAAACTACTGAGGAAATTAGCAGACAGGAGTTAAGAGGCCTGAGTGCAAAACTTCAGTCAGTACACTAGTTTTGATTTCCAATGAAGTTAGCTGTAGATCCAAGATTTCAGATGCACATCTAATCACCACAGCAAAGACCTGTTTTCTTCTGTAGGGGGTTCAATGGGTAACATCAAACTTGTGTCTGGGAAGGTATCCAACTAACTGCCCTCATAGAAGTCCATGTAAAGTTCATCATCATCATAGTGGGGGTTTGGGTGCGGGGGGTTAATCCTCCCCACCATCTCTGCTATCATTATCAGGATGATCTGAATCTGAAACAAAAAGGTGATGAAGCCTGAGGTAGGTTTTATGAAAGAGGAAAACTTCTGCTTGAAACAGAGGCTTACCTTTACCGGGTGAGCTGGAGTAGAGTTGGGGCTTGACCTCGGGGATTCAGCTCAAAGTTGGACACCGGAGTCAGCAGGGGCTTGACCTCTGGCGTCATGGGAACATAGTGACAAGTGTTGCAGGAGAAATAACTAGGGCAGATCTTGGAGCTATGGAGGAAGTCAGTGCAGAATCCAAGGTGGGTGAGAGGGCCTTAGATTGCGCTGAGGGCGAACCCGTCAGCAGTAACCTTACTGGAGGCCCCTGCCAATCGTTGGGGCCCGAAAGCACACCAGAGAGAGGGAGAAGAGTGAAAAAGTATGCAGTATAGCCTCCTTGAAACGTCGACCTGCTGTGGCATCGCCAATTGCCCGGAAAACGGGCCGCAATGAGATCAGTTGTAGAAACAGTTTTGTTACTGTGGATAAGGAGCAAGATTCATTGGCACCTCAAGACCATCCTGACTTTTCTTTGGACAGATATTGATGGGAAGGGGTTGAGTCCTGATTCGACCTCTTGTGTTTTTTCATTCACTTTGACTTACTAGACGACCTCGACCAGTAATAAGCCTTGTTCCAGGTGGTGCCTTGAATCAGGAACAAATCTACACCCTCAACTTGGAGATGGAGTGGGACATACACAAGGTCAGAAGCTTCTTTTGGTGTTTCGTTTTTTATAGCTTCACTACAAGATCACCTACGTCTACATGAGAGCACATTCTTGCCGCGCCTTGAGTCGTGTCCTGAGCCCAAACACCAAAGGCAGACCTCATGAGGGTGCATCATCAACATCTGTTTCTGACAGTCATGACACAGTTTGAACCCGTTGGCTTCAGTGGGGAAATCTTTCCCTTGTACACTGGAAAGAATTATGCATGAAATTCATCAACCAATGAAAGTCAGTGCATCTCCAATACACAAATGAAGGCAGTGAAAGAAAGCTACTGATGTTGCTGTACAGGGGTGGCATTTATATGCAGCTCTGCTGGTCTTTTCCATGGTGGAACTAAATAATTGCAGAGCCACACAGCACCACCTAGCATTGCGCTGGAGTACTGCTTTGAACATTTCCAGGTTCAATCTTGTGTCTGGGGAATATTCTAAAGTGGAGTGGGTCTGCAGTTAGAAGTATTCATCAGAAATTACAATATTATCACTACTTCAGTTTATGCATTTTGTTCAAGCTATAAAAAGTCAAAATAAAATCCAAAAATGTAACCCAGGAAGTCAAATACTGCTATAATGTCAGCTATATATGAACTATGACTTTGATATTTGGAGTTTCAGCAGTATCCATAAATTAGCAGATATCCAATTGTTTCCTTGTTGCATCTCGTTATGTTCAACTTCCCTCTCTTTATTTGAAATTGACTCCACCATTCCTGCTTGCTCCAAGAATTGGAAAATGGAGAAGAGGAGGATTTCACCAGGAACCTCACCCTATTAATGACTTCCATTTTTCTTGTCTTGGAATTCTTTTACTTTCAAGCGCTTACACATACATAGACATCACCAAAGTCAGATACTATACAAAATGATAGGCAACTAATTGTATTACCTTTTCTCCCAAACAATTGACACAATGGCTTTTAAAACCATCAAATCACTGGCCAAACACAATCTAATCCTAGAAGTAGTCCAGGTGATAGGACAGGTATTCCCTCCATGTTAACCACTACCATGACTCCCAGATAGGACAGGAAGACATCTCCTGAATTCAACATCTTGCTACATAATTAGACAACCAAGGTCATACCTTAAAAAAGGAATAACAAAAAAATTAAAACAATACACTTGTATTTCACCCAGAAAACCTAGCTGCTGAGAAATATTATTGAGCAAAGAGGAGAGTGAGCAATACTAGACTCACACACTATGCACTCAATAGGCCAATTTAAGTACAACTTTCAGAATAACAGTCAGCCTCTTTAATGCCACTGGTGTCCTAGTAGCAAATCCATTATTTTTCGTCAATCTATTCATACTAACAATTAATGTCTACAATAATGTCAAGGTGCTTATCCAGGTCAATGAAGAGCACCTATCAATCTTTGACACACATTCATGGCACTTAAGAACACTATTCTGAAGCAGAGACTTTCACTCCCCGCCCCCCAGCTAAGCCAAAACTGACCGTATTCCTACCCATCTCATCATAATCCATATGGAGGAAGACACACACCTCACACCACTATTTTCTCCCATAGCTTGCGTGGAACATGCACTAGCAGTTTTGAAATACACTAATACTGTGCACTAATCCTCAATTCACAACTGCTAATTACAGAAATAAAGAATGTCCAGGAAGGTGAAATGTTGACCACTGAAAAGAGAAAACACCTTAGCACATAACTACATCATTTGCATCTACGAAAATTGGGCCACACCGAGTCAGACAAATAACTGAAACCTAAGACAGTATGATTCCGTATTTTAACACCTAAAAAGACTTATGTTTAGCCCAGGGTATCTGGGCCTATAAAGTCCCTGCAGCTTCCTGTCACCTGATCGTGAATTCAATTATCCACTCTTTGTCGTGTTTTCAAAGAAAAGCTCATGATTTCAACAAACACACATCAGGATATTTGGCCTGATTACGATGGACGGAGCGCTGAAACTTTTCAGAAACTGACCCCCCGTCACAGATCTGGGTTGAATCCATCATCGTTCTTTAGCTCACTTCGCCACCCCAGTTCAGACCCAGCTATATGCAAATCAGTCTTGCCTCATGGGACCAGTCCAGAATGAACTGGCAAGCCAGGTCTTCCCTGGACCGGAACCAAGCATCCTGGGACTGGTTTCCTGGGTAACACCCCTCATCAGCCAGGCCAGCTTGAATCCACTGTCAAAGTGAGCAAAGGACCGACGTCTGATCATACACTGCTAACTGAGAGCGAACAAAGCAAACACAAGGAGATGATGGATGGAGCGTTGAAACTTTTCAGAAACTCACCCTCAGTTACAGATCTGGGTTGAATCCATGGGAACAGTCCAACCCGAACTGCCAAGCCAGGTCTTCCCTGGACCGGAAACAAGCATCCTGGGACCGGTCTCAGGGTAACACCCCTCATCAGCCAGGCTAGCTTGAATCCAGTGGTAAAGTGAGCAAGGGACCCAAGTCTGGGCATATCCTACTAACTAAGAGAGAACAAAGCAAACACAAGGAGATAATGGACAAAGTGCTGAAACTTTTCAGAAACTAACCCCCAGTCGCAGATCTGGGTTGAATCCATCATCGTTCTTTAGCTCTCTTCGCCACCCCAGTTCAGACCCAGCTATATGCAAAACAGTCTTGATTGTGTGCCTCATGTGAACAGTCCAGCCCGAACTGCCAAGCCAGGTCTTCCCTGATACAAAGGTAGCCAGAACTACAAGAGTGTAAAAGGAGGGGGCAGGCATTAAAGATTTGTATGGGTTTGTATTTTTGTGCATCATTAGCAATATGTACTGTGCACTTAATAATGCAAATTTACATTTATAGACTGATATCATCTGATTGCCTTAGAAACAAGTTTTCTATGATGTGTAGAAGTTAATTTTTCTAATGTATGTTAGCTAGCCCAGATTTTTGTGGATTTCTGTGAAAAACGTCATTTTGATTAACATGGAAGTCATCTCTGTCACTCATCTGTGTTTTACCCTGCACACGTCCTCTCCCCACAAACTCTGCAGTGTACAGTCAAGCTATAATGCATGGAGGTATTTTCCACTGTTGTGGTTCTGCTCCTGATGATCCTTCTCCAGTTGAACTGTAAACTGTAACGTTCCATTTTTCTTTGATGAACCTTCCCCAGTTGAACTGTAAACTGTAACGTTCCATTTTTCTTCCTCTTATTTATTGAGATCTATTCATTCACATAACACATTATTATTAATAAATCTTGTTCTGTTCTAGCATCTGCAGATGACATTAGCATAGAGTGTACTGCATAATTATTCAATTAAAGGGTTAGTGCTTGGGTATTAAGGCAATATGTTTATTTTTCATTTGCTTTTATTTGATGAAGAAAATTATAGAATTGCTCACACCATGACGAATCTACAGAAATGTTGATTTAATATGCAAGAATAATGTATAAAAGCCCTCGATTTTGGAGTTGAGCCAGAAGAAGTTCCTATTCTGTTAGGGGTGATGTACGATTGATTTGCTGATAATTTAGGACTTAAAATAATTTCTGATTTTTGCATACTCTGTATTACTCTGCATTTTGAGAATCTTCATGGCATTAACTCTGCACCACTTATTTTTTAGGTCGAGGACCTAAAGGCTGCGCTTGCGCAGTCTGGGGTCGGAGATTTAATGTTTCTTAGTAGGGCTGTAGAACCTGCCTCCCTGCCCCGTCTCTCCTCCATTGGCTGGCTTCCTAAACGGAGGCCATCCATCGGAGGAGAGATGCGTCACTCCAATTTAGCCCCGTCTTTTTCGGATTCGGGGCGTAAGTTTTGCTGTTCTTTAGACAGTGACGTCATGCGTCACTCAAAACAGCAAAACCACGCCCCCGATTCCGAAAAATTTGGAAGCTTGCAGCGCAGTTTTCTTTCCCCCGCAGTGAAGGTGAGCCTCGAGTCTCTGCCTCTGCCCCCGTTTGTGCCGTTTTTAGTGCTCCTGCACCCCTGTTTGTGCTGTCGTTCGGTCTCTACTTGTGCTCACAATCAACTTCCATGCCTACAATGTCCGTGCTGAGCCTGGACGGAGAGCTGACCCGGCGAAGGACCCCCGCCACAACACCGCCTGCCGCATCGCTGTTGCCATTTCTCCAGGTAAAGCGTGCTACCTCGCCCCCTTTCCCCTACATGCAGCAGGTAATGAGACCACCATTATCTCATTTTCTAATAATCCCAGCAGCCCGGAATGGCTCGGGCCAGTGACTGGGGCGGTAGTGCAGAGGCAGGGTTCTCTGCCTCTCGCGCCTCTGTGTTCTGTCTCGCGCCGCGGTGCCTTCTTTTTGATCCACGCGTATTCTCAGGGCTTTTGTGAGGTTGTGCATGAATGTCTACCCCAGCGTTCCTAACAGCGCTAGAGCCCGCAAGCCTGAAGGCAGCACGCACAGAGCGCTCCTCGCGCTCCACCCCGCCCATTGTCGTCGCTGCACTCCAGCCGCCTCGCACTGCTTTCCTCCCTTCTCATCCTCTGGCTGGGCTCTAATCGGCTGGGGACAACGCTGCCTCCAAGACGTGGGAATGTGGACTCCGCTCACTGGTCCTTATACTAGCGCCAAGAAGCACACACTGCTTGGGTTGACCGGCGCCACAACAAAGTGCGCTGTAATGAGGTAAGGAACATCTTTAGCTGTCATTTCCCACATGTAATGCCCCCTGTTCCGTCGTGTTTGCTTTCCTGCCCCTGTTCCGTCGTGTTTGCTTTCCTGCCCCTGTTCCGTCGTGTTTGCTTTCCTGCCCCCTGTTCTGTCGCGTTTGCTTTCCTGCCCCCTGTTCCGTTGTGCTTGCTGCCCTCTGTTCCGTTGTGCTTGCTGCCCCCTATTCCGTTGTGCTTGCTGCCCCCTATTCCGTTGTACTTGCTGCCCCCTGTTCCGTTGTACTTGCTGCCCCCTGTTCCGTGGTGCTTGCTGCCCCCTGTTCCGTGGTGTTTGCTGCCCCCTGTTCCATGGTGCTTGCTGCCCCCTTTTCCGTCGTGCTTGCTGCACTCTGTTCCGTTGTGCTTGCTGCCCCCTGTTCCGTTGTGCTTGCTGCCCCCTGTTCCGTCGTGCTTGCTGCCCCCTGTTCCGTCGTGCTTGTTGCCCCCTGTTCCGTCATGCTTGCTGCTCCTGTTCCATTGTGCTTGCTGCCCCGTGTTCCGTCGTGCTTGATGCCCCCTGTTCCGTTGTGCTTGATGCCCCCTATTCCGTTGTGCTTGCTGCCCCCTGTTCCGTTGTACTTGCTGCCCCCTGTTCCGTCGTGCTTGCTGCCCCCTGTTTTGTGGTGCTTGCTGCCCCCTGTTCCGTCGTGCTTGCTGCCCCCTTTTCCGTCTTGCTTGCTGCCCCCTTTTCCGTCGTGCTTGCTGCACGCTGTTCTGTTGTGCTTGATGCCCCCTATTCCGTTGTGCTTGCTGCCCCCTGTTCCGTTGTACTTGCTGCCCCCTGTTCCGTCGTGCTTGCTGCCCCCTGTTCCGTCGTGCTTGCTGCCCCCTGTTCCGTCATGCTTGCTGCCCCTGTTCCATTGTGCTTGCTGCCCCGTGTTCCGTCGTGCTTGATGCCCCCTGTTCCGTTGTGCTTGATGCCCCTGTTCCGTTGTGCTTGATGCCCCCTGTTCTGTTGTGCTTGCTGCCCCCTATTCCGTTGTGCTTGCTGCCCCCTGTTCCGTTGTACTTGCTGCCCCCTGTTCCTTGGTGCTTGCTGCCCCCTGTTCCTTGGTGCTTGCTGCCCCCTGTTCCGTGGTGCTTGCTGCCCCCTTTTCCGTCGTGCTTGCTGCACCCTGTTCTGTTGTGCTTGCTGCCCCCTGTTCTGTTGTGCTTGCTGCCCCCTGTTCTGTCGTGCTTGCTGCCCCCTGTTCCGTCGCGCTTGATGCCCCCTGTTCCGTTGTGCTTGATGCCCCTGTTCTGTTGTGCTTGATGCCCCCTGTTCCGTTGTGCTTGCTGCCCCCTGTTCCGTCGTGCTTGATGCCCCCTGTTCCGTTGTGCTTGATGCCCCTGTTCCGTTGTGCTTGATGCCCCTGTTCCATTGTGCTTGATGCCCCCTGTTCCGTTGTGCTTGCTGCCCCCTGTTCCGTTGTGCTTGCTGCCCCCTGTTCTGTTGCGCTTGCTGCCCCCTGTTCCGTTGTGCTTGCTGCCCCCTGTTCCGTCGTGCTTGCTGCCCCCTGTTCCGTCGTGCTTGCTGCCCCCTGTTCCGTTGTGCTTGATGCCCCTGTTCCGTTGTGCTTGCTGCCCCCTGTTCCATCATGCTTGATGCCCCCTGTTCCGTTGTGCTTGATGCCCCCTGTTCCGTTGTACTTGCTGCCCCCTGTTCCGTCGTGCTTGCTGCCCCCTGTTCCGTCGTGCTTGCTGCCCCCTGTTCCGTCATGCTTGCTGCCCCTGTTCCATTGTGCTTGCTGCCCCGTGTTCCGTCGTGCTTGATGCCCCCTGTTCCGTTGTGCTTGATGCCCCTGTTCCGTTGTGCTTGATGCCCCCTGTTCTGTTGTGCTTGCTGCCCCCTATTCCGTTGTGCTTGCTGCCCCCTGTTCCGTTGTACTTGCTGCCCCCTGTTCCTTGGTGCTTGCTGCCCCCTGTTCCTTGGTGCTTGCTGCCCCCTGTTCCGTGGTGCTTGCTGCCCCCTTTTCCGTCGTGCTTGCTGCACCCTGTTCTGTTGTGCTTGCTGCCCCCTGTTCTGTTGTGCTTGCTGCCCCCTGTTCTGTCGTGCTTGCTGCCCCCTGTTCCGTCGCGCTTGATGCCCCCTGTTCCGTTGTGCTTGATGCCCCTGTTCTGTTGTGCTTGATGCCCCCTGTTCCGTTGTGCTTGCTGCCCCCTGTTCCGTCGTGCTTGATGCCCCCTGTTCCGTTGTGCTTGATGCCCCTGTTCCGTTGTGCTTGATGCCCCTGTTCCATTGTGCTTGATGCCCCCTGTTCCGTTGTGCTTGCTGCCCCCTGTTCCGTTGTGCTTGCTGCCCCCTGTTCTGTTGCGCTTGCTGCCCCCTGTTCCGTTGTGCTTGCTGCCCCCTGTTCCGTCGTGCTTGCTGCCCCCTGTTCCGTCGTGCTTGCTGCCCCCTGTTCCGTTGTGCTTGATGCCCCTGTTCCGTTGTGCTTGCTGCCCCCTGTTCCGTCATGCTTGATGCCCCCTGTTCCGTTGTGCTTGATGCCCCTGTTCCGTTGTGCTTGCTTTCCTGCCCCCTGTTCCGTTGTTCTTGTCTTCAATTTGGCGAAGGAAAGTACTTTCAAATACCCGTGTTCCGAATACCAGTTGCAGAAAAGCATAGTGCCTCTGATTTACTAGAGCATAATGTTGCTCTCTCCACAAGTATGCGGCCTCGCAGGGTTCAACTGGCTGCTCATAGTTCATTAACGTCACTTTCGGCAGAGTTGGGAGGGAGCAGAAGGGTTCGCATTTCTTGTTTACAAAGTATCACCTTTGATCATTACTTCTCAGTGCAGTGCTATTGATTATGGAAGTATTTCATATCAAAGTGTCCACGTGAAAGAAATACACTTTTTCGAACTGCGATTTGACTTCATGGTGTGTCCCATGTTCCATGGGCCAACCTGTTTAGGGCTCCAAGAGCCGGGCCCCTGGCTCGGGCTGGTCTACTTGCCCGTCTCTCTACCCGCCTATGCCTCTCACTGCCCCCCTGACCTGCACATGCACCCCCTCTGCACAGACGGGCCATGGTTCTTGAACCCTCCAGCTCTTCACAGCACCCCTCTACCCCCACTGGTCTGCACAGTCTGGACATTCAGCGCAAACCGAGAGCTAAGGGAGGGGACCTGCAGGTGGAGCCAAACCAGGTCTGATCGGTCCGGCAGGGGGGAAACTAGCTGGGGAGAGCTGTGGAGGGGTCCTGATAATGGAGCGCATCAAAGAACCGATACTGCAATGAGCTAAAGGCAAATTAATTAACTCTCACTGGAACTAAGTAAACACGGCGAGAAAACTCCTGCACTAAAATAACAAGCCTTCTGGTTCTGCACGGCCTGGCATCCCTCCCAGCCCTTCTTGTCCTACCAAAGAAATTCAGCTCATATGCGGAAAAGCAATTCCGGGTTTTAGAATTGGTGCTGATCGAGCGAGCTTCCAGAGATGTCCCCACCAAGGAAGTAGCCAACATCGGGGTTGGGGGAACCGAGGTGCCCTATGTTTTTATAGGTCGAGGACGGAAGGCTGGCTGATTTCCTGCCCCCCTGTTCTGTTGTGCTTGTGCCCCCTGTTCCGTTGTGCTTGATGCCCCCTGTTCTGTTGTGCTTGATGCCCCCTGTTCCGTTGTGCTTGATGCCCCCTGTTTCGTCGTGCTTGCTGCCCCCTGTTCCGTCGTGCTTGCTGCCCCCTGTTCCGGGGTGCTTGCTGCCCCCTGTTCCATTGTGCTTGCTGCGCCCTGTTCCGTTGTGCTTGCTTTCCTGCCCCCTGTTCCGTCGTGTTTGCTTTGCTGTCCCCTGTTCCGTCATGTTTGCTTTCCTGCCCCCTGTTCCGTCGTGCTTGATGCCCCCTGTTCCGTCGTGCGTGATGCCCCCTGTTCCGTTGCGCTTGATGCCCCCTGTTCCGTTGCGCTTGATGCCCCCTGTTCCGTCGTGCTTGCTGCCCCCTGTTCCGTCGTGCTTGCTGCCCCCTGTTTCGTCGTGCTTGCTGCCCCCTGTTCCGTCGTGCTTGCTGCCCCCTGTTCTGTCGTGCTTGCTGCCCCCTGTTCCGTCGTGCTTGCTGCCCCCTGTTCCATTGGGCTTGCTGCCCCCTGTTCCGTCGGGCTTGCTGCCCCCTGTTCCGTGGTGCTTGCTGCCCCCGGTTCCGTTGTGCTTGCTGCCCTGCCCCCTGGCTGTGCTTGCTGCCCAGCCCCCTGGCTGTGCTTGCTGCCCTGCCCCCTGGCTGTGCTTGCTGCCCTGCCCCCTGGCCGTGCTTGCTGCCCTGCCCCCTGGCAGTGCTTGCTGCCCTGCCCCCTGGCTGTGCTTGCTCCCCTGCCCCCTGGCTGTGCTTGCTTCCCTGCCCCCTGGCTGTGCTTGCTTCCCTGCCCCCTGGCTGTGCTTGCTTCCGTACCCCCTGGCTGTGCTTGCTTCCCTTCCCCCTGGCTGTACTTTCTTCCCTGCCCCATCGATGTGCTTGTTCTCCTGTGTGTGTGTGGCTCTGGGTGTGTGTGTGTGTGTGGCTCTGGGTGTGTGTGTGTGTGTGGCTCTGGGTGTGTGTGTGTGTGTGGCTCTGGGTGTGTGTGTGTGTGTGTGTGGCTCTGGGTGTGTGTGTGTGGCTCTGGGTGTGTGTGTGTGGCTCTGGGTGTGTGTGGGGGGCTCTGGGTGTTTGTGTGGCTCTGGGTGTGTGTGTGTGTGTGGCTCTGGGTGGGTGTGTGGGTGTGTGTGTGTGTGTGTGGCTCTGGGTGGGTGCGTGGGTGTGTGTATGGCTCTGGGTGTGTGTGTGCATGGCTCTGGGTGTGTGTGTGTGTGGCTCTGGGTGTGTGCGTGTGTGTGTGGCTCTGGGTGTGTGTGTGGCTCTGGGTGTGTGTGTGTAGCTCTGGGTGTGTGTGTGTGGCTCTGGGTGTGTGTGTAGCTCTGTGTGTGTGTGTGTGTGGCTCTGTGTGTGTGTGTGGCTCTGTGTGTGTGTGGCTATGTGTGTGTGTGGCTCTGTGTGTGTGTGGCTCTGTGTGTGTGTGGCTCTGGGTGGGTGTGTGGGTGTGTGTGGCTCTGGGTGTGTGTGTGTGTGGCTCTGGGTGTGTGTGTGTGTGTGGCTCTGGGTGTGTGTGTGTGTGGCTCTGGGTGTGTGTGTGTGGCTCTGGGTGTGTGTGGGGGGCTCTGGGTGTTTGTGTGGCTCTGGGTGTGTGTGTGTGTGGCTCTGGGTGGGTGTGTGGGTGTGTGGGTGTGTGTGTGTGTGTGTGTGTGTGTGTGGCTCTGGGTGGGTGCGTGGGTGTGTGTATGGCTCTGGGTGTGTGTGTGCATGGCTCTGGGTGTGTGTGTGTGTGGCTCTGGGTGTGTGCGTGTGTGTGTGGCTCTGGGTGTGTGTGTGGCTCTGGGTGTGTGTGTGTAGCTCTGGGTGTGTGTGTGTGGCTCTGGGTGTGTGTGTAGCTCTGTGTGTGTGTGTGTGTGGCTCTGTGTGTGTGTGTGGCTCTGTGTGTGTGTGGCTATGTGTGTGTGTGGCTCTGTGTGTGTGTGGCTCTGTGTGTGTGTGGCTCTGGGTGTGTGTGTGTGTGGCTCTGGGTGTGTGTGTGTGTGTGGCTCTGGGTGTGTGTGTGTGTGGCTCTGGGTGTGTGTGTGTGTGTGTGTGGCTCTGGGTGTGTGTGTGGCTCTGGGTGTGTGTGTGGCTCTGTGTGTGTGTGTGGCTCTGTGTGTGTGTGGCTCTGTGTGTGTGTGGCTCTGTGTGTGTGTGGCTCTGTGTGTGTGTGGCTCTGTGTGTGTGTGGCTCTGGGTGTGTGTGGCTCTGGGTGTGTGTATGTGGCTCTGGGTGTGTGTGTGTGGCTCTGGGTGTGTGTGTGTGGCTCTGGGTGTGTGTGGGGGGGCTCTGTGTGTGTGGCTCTGTGTGTGTGGCTCTGTGTGTGTGGCTCTGTGCGTGTGTGTG
The DNA here is from genome assembly GCF_964263255.1 of Lissotriton vulgaris. Taxonomy (NCBI): domain Eukaryota; kingdom Metazoa; phylum Chordata; class Amphibia; order Caudata; family Salamandridae; genus Lissotriton; species Lissotriton vulgaris. The sequence goes on along the minus strand of NC_141687.1, from coordinate 1,869,744,223 downwards.
TGTGTGGGGCTCTGTGTGTGTGGCTCTGGGTGTGTGTGTGTGTGGCTCTGGGTGTGTGTGTGTGTGTGGCTCTGTGTGTGTGTGTGTGTGGCTCTGTGTGGGTGGCTCTGTAGGCTCTGGGTGTGTGTGTGTGTGGCTCTGTGTGTGTGTGTGTGTGTGGCTCTGTGTGGGTGGCTCTGTATGTGTGGCTCTGTATGTGTGTGGGTGGCTTTGTGTGTGTGGCTCTGTGTGGGTGTAAATGCAATAGGTCATGCATTTGCAAGCTATTAAGCTATTGGCATTGTAAATGGCAATGCCATTTATTTAACGATTAAGCTATTGGCAATGTAAATGACAATGCCATTTATTTATGATTTTTAAAAAAAATGTCATGAGCAATGCCTAAAGCTCTACCTTTAATAATGCAGAGACCATTGCATTGTAAATGCTTGTTAATTTTGTAATAAAAACCCTTTAACATTTAATTGATCTAGAACTAAGTTAGAGATTGGGCCATTCTATAGCCGTATAGCCCACCGTAGCGGGCTATGCCGCTATTAAGGGCCCGCTGCAGCGTTAAAGGCCCGAACAGAAGGCGAGCGACTTTAACAAGGCAGCTGGACTTTAATAGCCGGTATAGCCCTGCTACGAATGGCTATAAGGATATTAGAACATTCTACCACCAGAGGGCAGAATGTTCTAACAAATTAAACAAAGGCTTCAGGGAGCGCGAGGGGATTTAAATCCCCTCAGGCTCCCTGAAGCCTTTGTTCACAGCCAGAGCTGTGAACAAATAAGCATTGGAATGTTGGAGCTCCTGGCTTCTACCAGCCATTATAAGCCCGGAACTACTTCATTGTTTTCAATGGAGCTTCCAACATTCCAATGTTCCGATACTCATTAATTAACTAACTGTATTTTTCCTAACTTTGATGCTTGGGTAGTGACATTAACACAGGGACATATTGCCCTCTGAAATTGAGGTTTACACGGTCTCCGATCAAAAGAAATGTGGGAGATCTGAGTAAAGTAAACGTTGGGGTGTCTTGTGTTTGGGGTTCAGTGTTTTTCTCCAACACTGGGTAGATAGGAGAGGCAGGATATGAGCCGACGGCGGAGGCTATAGGATTAGCCATAGTATCAATGTTGATGACTGTCTGTAGTCAGAAAGGGAATATAGAAAGAATTGCTTTCCGTCCATGCTTCCGTCCATGAGCAAGTTAGAATTTGTTTAGGGCTCCCTGGGATTTAATACTTACAATGTTGTTTGAGCACTCAAGGATGGCGTTTCACTGCTCTGTGATTGGTTTATGCAGTTTATGTATGTATTTAGTAGTTGTATATCCCAAGCCTAGCCGGCAGTGCAGCATTTATTTATTTTAGGAGTTTTATATAGCGCTAGCTGGACCAGAGGGTATCAGAGCACTTCACAACAAGTAACTTATATGCAAACAGGCAGTACAAGGATTATAGTAGAACATAGGGATTTGCGACGGGTAGAGCCCGAACTAAAGAGTGCTTGAGCAGAAGGAACATGAAGGGTGAGGGTCACACAAAACGAGTAGCCGATAGGTTTTCTTGTTCCGGGCGGAGGGGATAGGATTTGCAGAAGGGTTCTGGGGGTAGAGGATGTCAGTGCCACAGGGCACAGAGTTAAAGTCAGATGGAGTGCCGGCTAAGGTACTTCCTCGGTTCTATCAGTTTGCTAGTGAGCGGTCAAGGAAGAGGACTTTGAGCAGGCTTTTGAATTTTGCAACAGAGGGGATCGTTCTGATGTGTGGGGGGGATGGAGTTCCAGATTTTGGGCGTGTTACCAACAAATGACCTGGCCTGGTTTTTTGCTTGCGTGTTTTCAGCGGGATGAGTAGCAGGGTATTGGAGCTCCTAGGTTCCTGGACTGGGGTTTTTGAGTTTGGCGGCCAGGTATTCCGGTTTGCCTGCGTGAGGCAGGCTGTTCTGAAGCTGGCCCGCATTTCAATTGGGAGCCCTTTTAGTTCTCTGAGAGCAGGCGAGATGTGGTTGAATTTCTTAGTTCTGGTGACCATTCTGGCTGCTGCATTGAAGGTTGTTTTGAGGGGGCGAGGTGGGATTTTGCTGTACCAATCAGGGCTGCAATCCCATAGTCGAGACTGGACAGCACCAGTTTTGGGGTTCTCTTCTTTGTTGGAGATGAGGAGTATTTCCGTTTTCTCTTGATTGAGTTTTAGGTGATTAGTTGAGAGCCAATGTTGTACCTCTCTGAGAGTGGCGTTGAGTCTCCGGATGTCATCAATGGAGGTGGTTTCCAGATATAACTGTGTGTCGTCAGCATATAGGTGGAAAGGGAGGTTGGATTTTCTGAGTAGAGTGGTAAGGGATTCAATGTAGATGTTGGAAAGCTGAGATGAGAGCACAGACCCTTATGGAACAACCCTGTTCACGGGGTGGAGGTCGGACTCGAAGTTTTTGATTTTTATTCTTTGTGAGCGGTTGTGGAGAAAGAAAGAGAACCAGTGTAGGACCATCTCTTCGAGACCTGCCCTTTCTTGTAAAACCTTGATGAGAAGTTTGTGGTCGACCGTATCGAATGCAGCCGATAGATCCAGGAGGATGAGAAGGCAACACTGGTCCGAGTCAAGTGACTTGTGTAAATCGTCTATGACAATAAGGATCGAGGCTTCAGTGCTGCAGCCTTTTCTGAAGCCCGATTGGTGGGGATCTAGAAGGTTGATGTTGTCCAAGTGTTGGGTCAGTTGTGGAAGTACACATCTTTCCAGGACTTTGGACAGAAGAGGTAGGTTCGAGACAGGTCTGAAGTTATTTAGATCCTTAGTGTCTAGTCCGGGCTTTTTCAGCAGTGGTGTGACTTGACCGACTTTGAGGCAATCTGGTATGACTCCTGATCTCAGGGAGCTATTTATGATCTTGCACCATAGCGGGGCTAGGACGAGCTTCAAGTGTTTGGTCAGTTGAGGGGGTAGCTGATCAAGGGCGTGGGATGAGGGCTTAGCGCTGGAGATTAGTTTGACTATCTCCGCTTCCTGAATTGGAATTAAAGAGGATCAGTGTTTCAGGGGTCTTTGGAGGCGCTATCGTTGGTTTCAAACATCTGGATCTCGGTGGAGGGGATGAGAATGGAGCCTAGTGAGAGATCGTTTTTGGCGATTTTGTTGCTGAAAAAGATGGCGAAGTTGTCACACCGTTCTTTGTATGCCTGAATTGAGGAGCAAAGGGCTTGGAGGTTTGTTTCCTGATGATATTGAAGAGCTCTTTAGGTCTGTTTTTTGCATTTCTAGCGTGGAGCAGAAGAAAGATTTTTTTTCATTCTTAATGAACTTTTTGTACTTCCTGCAGGCTGCTTGGAGTTGATCGCGGTGGAAGACGGTGGGGTTGTTCCTCCAGAGCCTTTCTGAGGCCCTTCGTTGTCTTGTTTCTTCGTTGATGTCAGTGGTGAACCATGATCTGGATGGAATGCTCCTGACTTTTTTTAGTTTCAGAGAAGCTAGTTGGTTCAGGATGAACGTCATATTTGAGTTGTAGAGAGAGGTGAGTTCGGTAGTGGGGAGGTGATCAGTGATGCTGGGGAGGAGCAAGCTTATCCTTTCTTCTAGAACAGCTCGAGGGATCTGAGCTGTGTTTCTAATCCATTTGGGGGGTCCTGCATGGAGTGTTGAGTTAGGACCGATTGGTTTATGTGAAATAAGATGATGTGGTGGTCGGACCAGTCTATGGGAAGGATGTGGATCGATGGTAATTGCACTGCTTTGGGCAATAACTGCGACAAGGGTTGCTCCTCTGTGATGAGTTTCTTCTGAGCAGTGTTGGGTCAGATTTTTCTCTAGTAGGAGGTTGTTTACGGTTTGAATTAGCGGGTTATTTGTTTCATTCCACCTTAGGTTGAGGTCGCCAAAAGTTATGTTGTTTGAGTTTCCAAGTGAACAATGGGCAATCAGGTCGGAGAGGTGTTCCCCGAATGTGGAGGAGTTGCCTGGGGGGGTGATACAGGAGGTGGCAGAGTGTTGGCCTGTTGTCACTTAGTTTCCCTAATAGAGATGCTATTCTTGTGTATGATTGCTATACCTCGTCCTCTTTTAACTTTTCTGTCTTTGTTGATCATTTTAAATCTAGGAGACACCAGCATGTCCATGCTAGGGTAGGAGAGATTGTTGAGCCAGTTCTCCGTGATGAATGCTATGTCTATATCGTCGGAGTGGATTGGCTTCTGCTAGTTCAGTTGAATGTTTAGAGGCTGATCTGCAGTTTAGGAGCATGCAGTTGGTGGGGGACCCTTCCTTGCTCCGATTCTTAGTAGATGGGGCCTTAAGTAGAGAAGTTAGGTGAGCCGGGGGTCTTGGGGCTTTCAGTGGAGGGTGGTCTCTTTGGACTCCCGTAATGACTTGGATCATAGATTTGGGGGGGGTATTGGCGGGAGAGGCGTAGGTTGAGGCTAGGCCTGCTGCTTCCAGAGAGGACAGTGCAGCTTTTGATCTTCTGGGTCTCTCTAAGTGTTTCTCAGTAACCGTTCTTCTAGGGGTCGATGGCCGGGACCTGAGGGGGCAGGGAGCCTGCTGGAGGTCGATACCTTGGCAGGCCAGAGTTGGGTGAGATTTGGTGCTGTGGTGGGGGGATGAATGGGCTTTCGGACCGTGTCCAGGTTAGTTAAAGTTTTGTTCAGGCCTCGGATTAGGATTTCAAGCTGAATTTCAAGGTGGGTGGGGCGATGCATCATGCTATCCATGGTGGGACAAAGGGTGTCTTGGGCAGAGTTGCCCAATGAGGTGGGGGACGGGTCCAAGTTGTGGTGGCTATTGGAGGAGGAGCTACCTGATTTATCTCTGGGAGGGATCATTGGCAGGAGGAGCTGCGGCTTGTGTCGTGGATTGGGTTTCGTGTGGCCTGAGGGAGGAGTAGATTTGTGGGGAGTCTGCTTGGGAGTATGACTCATTCCTGGTTGGAATGGAAGGGGAGGCGAGGGTGGAAGGTTCATTATTTGGGGGGGACAAAGTTGAGGGCAGTGTCTTGGGGACCGGGAGGAGGTTCGCAAGAGGAGTCTGGTACCTCACCTGGCGATGCAGGTTCATTGGAGGAAGAGAGGGGTCGGGCCAGGTCAAATAATGTGCAAGGGGACCTTTTTTAGCGAGGGGGAAGAGGCAGCCGAAAACCTCAAGATTATCGTTATTAGCTTGTATCAGGACTGTGCCATTTGAGTAGATGGTTATGGATATGTTCCCGCTTTGCATCTGGCGGTTAGAGAGAGAGGTCGTCAGTTTGCAGCTACGGGATGTGAAGGTAGTTTTGGAGATGTGGAGATATGTTGTGAGGATGGCGTTCCAGTTGTCGGGCCTTTCAGTATGGAAGATAAGATTCATTTTTATCTGCCCTTTGGAGGAGCAGTGGAAGGTGTCTGCGGATAGTGTTTCAGGGTGCTGTCTAATCAGTCTATGTTTGAAATTTCTCTTCGCTTTACTTGAGAGGTTGGAGGGGAAATTAATTGCAAAGGAGTTCGGCCCGTAAGGTTTCAGGTAATGCTATGTTAGGGGGGTGGCAAGAATTAGAGTGGCCGGCGGCATTTTGTCTGGGTTCTGAGGGAGGCGGATTCCCTATGGAGTGGAATAGAAGTGTTGCCGTGAGGAGGAGAGAGTGTTTTTAGCAATGCAGCAATGTGCAGGGTTATAAACAAGCTTACAGTGAACTGTAGATGCAGATGGCTGTGGGATTGTTTCTGGGTTGTGATGTAGTGTTCTTTACAAAGGTGTGTCTAGGAATGCGCCTAAACTATAAGGGATGATAAAGAAAAGTAAAGTGTGAGAGAAGTCAGATTAGAACTAGTAAACAGTATAAACTATCCACAGTATTTATTTTATTGGTACTTTGTAAGATGCCAACTTATATTTGGGCCACTTCAGAGCAGTTTGTGATTCTGAGGTGATGGGGGATAGGGTAGGCGCCCTTGAGGGTGGATGACTAAAAGTAAAGACATATGGACTAAAAGTAAGGAGAAAAATGTTTCAGCCCATTCACTGGGAGAGCAGAAGAGGGAGATGGGGATACTTCTTGGTGCTTTAACACTAGGGCGAGCAAAGGAAGAAAGACAGCAGGGGTAGAAGTAAAATGTGGAGTGCGCAAGTGAACAGGGGAGGCATGGGAGTTCAGTCTGGGGAACCTAGAAGAATGGGATAATGTATGGAATATGTTAAGGGAAGGAAGCAAAGACAAATGAAATGGCACAGACCTGAATCTCAGGGATAAGTAGACTGCGAGAAGGTGAAAAATAATTTGCTGGGACCATAGAGAGAGAGAAAGAGAGGCAGTGGTAGAAGTAAAGTTAAGGCACAGAGTTTAATTTATTTCTAATGTCTTAGTGAGATACTATCCTGTACTGGCTGACCGCCAGTTAGATGCTGACTTAAGGAGTATAACTATATGTCGGGCTTACTATGCCATCCATTAACCTACACTTGTTGGGATTACCTTGCAGCTTTATACACAAACTGCCTGTAGATGCTATATTAAATTTTCATTGATGACTTAAACTCATATGTTACACTGTCTGGATTGTGATATGCCGCTCCTAATAAAGGTATGTTGGGAAAAAAATGTTAGGGCACAGAAAGTGGCATGAGTATGTTTTTAACACTTATTTTGGGTATTTGTGCACTGCAACATATTGTCTAATTCTCAGAGTGCTAGCTCAGCTAACACTGGGTATGAGGTGGACGTTTGGATGAGGGGAGAGGGCTCACCATTCAAACAAGTGTATTTTTTTCAACACTGGAGTATAGAGGGACTTTCTAGTCCATCTACTGCTACAACTGATTGTAGGTTCTTGGCTAGTATGGACTTGCTAAATGAATCTGTCTTCTATTACTAGAGTTGAAGGTGGCTTACCAGGAGAGCGAAATATACTAGCCGCCTTCTACTTCTAGACTTGTGAGAGTGCTAGCCTATGTTCTAATACTGTAATTGAAGGTATTTGACTTGACTAGCTGGCTATAACACACGCTCTCTGCTAATACTATTTTAAGAGTGGACTCGCAAGGGTCTTGATTAACAAGTTTGTCTCCAAATACCATAGTTGAAGAAGGGCTACTGAGAACTTGCTATACAAGCCCATCTTCTATTATCAATGTACTTCGGCGAGCTCAATGGGAGGGTGGTGGGTGGGTCGGTTAAGTTAGAAGAAGTGGGCTTATAGTATTGTATGTTCAGACACCCTTATTAATATGGAAATGGACTGTACATCTGGATTTCATAGATAACAGACATATTATGTACAGAGACTAGCTTTCAGGTTGAATTAGTAATACTGTGTCACCACACATAGTGCTAAGATGGTACAGCTTTGCATGTCCAGGATGTTAGTTATGGATTCACAAATATGTGTCTATGATGTACTATTGCCATATTTGATAAAACTCAATAAAAAATATGTTTAAAAAAAAACAAGCCAATCTTCTATTACACTCATTGAGACACACGGCTCGCGGAATCGCCATTGAAGAGTAAACTCCATTATTATAGTTGATTGTGGCTGATGGGTCTTTATTTCTGGTGCATCTTTAATCACTACAGCTGATAGGGGCTCCAGGGGGTGGCTGGGATTCGTCATTTTAGCCCTTCCATAACATGGCTGTGGGTGGGCTTTGTTTTCCGCCGTTTACCATTACAGTCTGGTTCCATAGCCCACGGCTAGTTCACAGGAAGTTTAAGATTGTGATCTGTCCATCGGGGTCAAGAGAGGATGAGAAATGCCTGGGGAAGTTAATCAGCAGATGCTTGAGAGAGGTCTCCTGGAGACTGATGCAACCACAAATATTAGACGATGTCAGCAGAGCTGACCACAGAGAGCGGCCAAGGCCTGAAAACCTGAGTCACCCATGGCCTGGAGGGGAGGTGTCTGTCTGTAAAGGGAGCGCACTGCCTTCTGATTTCTAAGCTTCTATTGTTGACCTAGGACAGGGAAAGGACAAAACACAGTCCAGCGGCAGCAGAGATCCTGGCCCAAAGATGCCATCTTCAGTGGGGAGGACCTGGGAAACCGGCCAACATTTAGAATTAACCGTAGTGCATTCAAAGGAGCTGGCCGTGTCTTACCTGCAATTTGTTTTATTGGTTACAACTTTTTTGCTGTATGTATATAAAATCACAAAAATAAAATTAAAAAAGAAGTTTATTTGAATAAGGTGTACGAGCAAAAAAACACGTTTATTAGGTTTAAAATCCACTTTTATCAAAGAGTTCCGGTGAAAACCAGACTTCACCAGATATTAGAAGGTATTGGCAGTGCCTAAAAGTGGTTGCACAGCGCAACAACGGATATGCCTAGAAACGCCAACGACCAGGGAAGGATGAGAAATATGGACTAAGACCTTTGAGCCGAGAAAGTGGAACATATGGGGCGAGGCAGCCCAAAATGCTTTAAATATATAGAAGTGCGGATGATGCACCATGGGATCAGTTCGAAGGGTTGCACAATGTGATGTACCCTGTTGACAGGGCGATATCAATTAGATAACAGGAAAGGGACCACTGGCGTGCTTGAAGGTCACCTTCACGATGACATCACAGCTTTGAACATGACATACAGGCTCGAGCGCCGAACTACAACTGATTTGCAATTTCGTGAAAGCAATGAATCTAAAATGGTGGAATGAATCAGTAACTAAAGTGCTATGACAAGTATTATTGCTTTACGGCTATTGTCAAAATGCATAAAGTTTCGTTTTAAAGAAGGAAAAAAAACGAGTGGCTGCACTTTTTATTTTCTAAGTTGTATTTGTGAAGACTAAAACCTAGTTACAGACACCCTGCACTCCTGCTGGTCCCCGGGTGCCATTCGCCTCCTCAGGTACCGTGTGCTTTAAATGCCTGTGTTTTGATTGTTCGCCAGACTCTCCTAAACAGAAGATGTTCAATTACTTTTTCTGGGAGAGAGACTTTCAAGTAAAAAATGTTCATTCGATCCCCAGACAGCAGAGCTACCGACTTTATAGCTGGGGAACCAGGTTCAAGTCTCAGCGTCGGCTTAACATCCTGTGATTCTGGGCAAATCTACCCTGCGCCTACCAAAAATGAATGTGTCCTTGTGTAATATAACTGGTGCTCATGTAAAGCGCTCCAACACCTACGGGTCGAGTTTGTGCTATATAGAACTTTTAAACAAGCATTTACAATGCAATGGTCACGCCTCTGCAAAAGTTAGAGCTATTGGCATTTTAAATGACAAAATTGTTATTTATGTGTTGGTTTTGGAAACAGATAAATAAATGGCATTGTCATTACAATGCCAATAGCTTAATCTCTCGCAAATGTGAGACCTATTGCATTTGCACCCCCACACACACACAGAGCCACACACACAAAGAGCCACACACACAGAGCCACACACACAGAGCCACACACACACAGAGCCACGCACACACAGAGCCACGCACACACACACAGAGCCACACACACACATACACACACACACACAGAGCCACACAGAGCCACACACACACACACAGACACACACACACACACACAGAGCCACACACACACACAAACAGAGCCACACACAGAGAGACACACAGAGCCACACACAGAGCCACACACACACACACAGACACACACACACAGAGACACACACACATAGAGCCCCACACACACAAACAGAGCCACACACACAGAGACACACAGAGCCACACACACACACACAGAGCCACACACACTGAGCGCCCCCCACACACACACAGCGCCATACACAAACACACACACAGCGCCACACACAGCACCACACACAAACAGCGCCACACACACACACACACACACACACACAAAGCACCACACACACACAGCACCACACACACACACAGTGCCGGGTGTGAGGGTGAGGGTGGGTGAGGGGGTGTGAGGATGAGTGAGGGTGTGTGAGGGTGAGAGGATGAGTGAGGGTGTATGTGAAAACCAAAAATATTTGTGAGCCAAACACTACCGTCTTCTGCCAGCTCAGACTGCAGGGGCCTGCCATGTTTTCTGCCATATCTCCAAGAGCCTCATGAGCAGCCCCTTTTCTCTCCACCACATGCTACTTAGAGTCCTCCTGCAAGCGATATGGTCCTTAGAACATCGTCTGTACTGTTTGTTTTTGTCGGTATAGGCCCACCAGGATATGCCTCTGCAAAGAAACCCCATTTCCCTGGTCTGACCGTCTGCCTCTACACAGCCAGCTGCACTGTCAACAGGCCGCAGCCCGCGAGCGGATGGACCATTACTTTCGGGGCCTTGGATTATTTGTTATCCAATTGCAGGGCTTGTAGGGCGGTAGTACTGCCTCCGAGCTCCAACCAATGTCGGCCCTGAGAAAGAAACCCTAGCTAGTTTCAAATAGAGTACCTTTTAGATGGTCGACGAGAAGAGGCTGCCTGGAGCTTATTGGATGTGGAAGTTGTTATGGGTCCTCGCCTGCACAACTGCATTTTCACTCAACTGGTGAGGTCCCGAGCACTTTCGGAAAATGCGCCACCGGTATGAATATGGAGTCTGGGGTCCCTGATTTCCCTGAACTGACACCACTGTGCATGTTCTATACATTTCTTTTTAGTCACGCGGATTCCGTTTTGTTGAGTCTACTCCTTTGCCTTTCCCTTATTCAGGATTTCTTGCCAGAACTTTAATCATTTCCAATGTGATGAATACAATGCCAACACCGGCATCATGTACACCGGCAACATGCCGGAGCAGTGGTAAATGGTCACAACGGATGAAGAGTAGTAACTGTCAGGACAGAGTTTAGTGTAGAGAGGAAAAAAAGCTACTCTGAACAATTATTGGGAGTTAAAGGAAGAGACATATTTAATGTATTGCAATAATCGAAAAGGAAGAGGAGGAAGACTCGAATAAGTACACAGAAGCAAAAAAAAATTATGGGAACGCATCTTGGTGCCGCAGCGAGCACCGTAAAACAAGCGGTGCCATTTGTCTCTAAGCCCCGTCCTTTTCAGACTGGGGGGCGTGTTTTTGACTTTCTTTCTAGGCTGTAAACAACAGTCAAAAACACGCCCCCCAGTCTGAAAAGAACGGGGCTTACAGACAAATGGTTCTTCTTTGGATCTAAGCCCGTCCTTTTCAGACAGGGGGCGTGTTTTTGACTGTTATTTATAGCCTAGAAAAAATGTAAAAAACACGCCCCCAATCCGAAAAGGATGGGGCTAAGATACAAAGAAGAACGTCATTAGGACCTCTTCTCCAATGGCTGGCCACCGTTTAGGAGGCCAGCCAATGGAGAAGAGGGGCGGGGCTTAACCTTGCTACTCCAAAACATTAAATCTTGTGGGACCTCAAAAGAATGGCTCATGGATAACACCCTGCTCGGATAACGACCCCCTGAGTCGGCACTCTACTGGAGAAACGCTTGGCGGCCTTTATGGCCAGTCCGACGACCCTGTCAATACAATCCTCCAGCGTTCCTCCCGCAAGGCGGCATCCTAGCGTCCTATGGGCGGCTGCTCCTCACATGATGCATCTTTCGCCTGCCTGATCTCACCACAGTCGCCAAACAGCCCTCCACCCACCACTCCCCAGCCTGCTATTCTGACCGTCACTTACTCTAGACAGCAGTTGAACCACGAGGGAGGGACACTGACATGGGGGACAGGACCCAGGAAGCCAATGTCATTACCTAAGATTCCTCAAGTATCACCAAATGTAAGTGTCACTCCAGACTTCACTTTGTATCATGCACCTGCATGAACCCACCCCGCATTCACACGCTACTCCCCTGTAGGTGTAAACTATCCACTGGCATCTGTTGTACTGAATTCACATCCTCACCCTCTTCCTCCCCATGCTCCAGCAGAGTCAGTGGAGTATAACGAACTGTAAAGTCAGATACCAAGCTGAAGACACTACACTCTAATCATGCCTTCTTCTACCTACCCCTCCTCGCACTTGGTTCCTTAGATGAAGGGACTACTGGCTAGCACTGAAAGATGAGTGGAAATCTGATTTTCTGGTTTCTCTCTTTTATTTATAGCATCACCACTGTTCGATTTTGCCTTCACATTGTATCTGTGTCTTTAGATTTACCATGGCACGTGCTCTGTTACTGGCTCGACTGCCCCTAAGGCACACAAAACCCAGGTTTCATCGGTTATTGTGCAGCAACCATTCAGAGCAGTCTAAAATATTCTCTCTGATGGGAATGGTTCAGTCCTGGTCCTTGACGTGAGGTCGAAAAATCATGGTATATGTACAGGGCTTTAATTGGGCCGGCTCTCAAGGGGTCTGAGCACCGGCAGTTTTTTTCAGGGTGCCTCGAAGCGGGTCTCTATTGGGCTCTATTTTGAGCCCTGACACAGGCAGCCCATTTCTTTTCCCGGACTGCAATGACCGCTGTTTGCTGTCACTGAAGTCCGGAAACAAGCATTTACAATGCAATGGTTTCGCCTTTGGAAAAGTTAGAGCTATTGGCATTGTAAATGACAACATTTGTATTTATGTGTTGGTTTTAAAAACAGATAAATAAATGGCATTGTCATTTACATTGCCATTAGCTTAATCTCTCGCAAATGTGAGACCTATTGAACCCTACGGACGAGCTCAGCAGACAGCAATTACTACCACAAACACACCCGGAGCCTCCCCCCCCCACACACACCCAGAGTCCCCCACACACACACACACACCCAGAGCCCCACACACACACACCCAGAGCCATATATATATATGTAAAAGTAATTATCCAAATATCAGCTGGCTCTTCAGTTACAAAGTTTCTGTGAGCTCAGATGACTTGCTCATTGAACTGTGGCATAGAGTCCAAGAGCTGCTAGTCTGTCCATACTATCTACTGTCCATTTACCACTCCATCAAATGAGCAGCTTCCAAACCTTAACCCAGAACCGTAACCTCATGTTCCCCTACTAGCAGTGCCAAAAAAACTAAAGCCCCGGTCACAACAGTTACCAGTGAACCAAACATGGTCATTGTCTTAACTTCCCTCATGTCAACAACCACATGAGAAATATGAGAAACATTTGAATACTTGCTAGCTGTTGTATCCTTTCTGGCTATTTCTGGATAAAAATCTAATTTACTCAAACTGTTCGGAGGGAGTTTGCTTTAAAAACAGATCTCTCTGCAGTCCTGCTTCCATACATACTGTGCACCCATGCTCAGCCCCCCTCCTCTCTCTGCAGTCCTGCTTCCATACATACTGTGCACCCATACTCAGCCTCCCTCCTCTCTCTGCAGTCCTGCTTCCATACATACTGTGCACCCATGCTCAGCCCCCCTCCTCTCTGCAGTCCTGCTTCCATGCATACTGCGTACACATGTCGCCGGCCCCCCTCCCCGCCGTCCTACTTCCATCACACATGCTGTGCACACATTCTCAGCCCCCCCTCCTCTCTCTGCAGTCCTGCTTCCATGCTGCGTACACATGTCGCCGGCCCCTCTCCCCGCCGTCCTACTTCTATCACACATGCTGTGCACACATTCTCAGCCCCTCCCCTCCTCTCTCTGCAGTCCTGCTTCCATACATACTGTGCACCCATGCTCAGCCCCTCCCTCCTCTCTCTGCAGTCCTGCTTCCATACATACTGTGCACCCATGCTCAGCCCCTCCCTCCTCTCTCTGCAGTCCTGCGTCCATGCATGCTGTGTACACATGCCGCCGGGCCCCCCTCCCCGCCGTCCTACTTCCATCACACATGCTGTGCACACATTCTCGCCTCTCTATCCCCGGTGCTCCAGTTTTAGACTCCTTGAATATTTGCCATGTGCAGCCCCGAGAGGGGGGAGGTGGGGAGGGACTCTGCATCCACGTCAGCTCGGAGCCCCGGGGGTGGAACCACAGACAGGCGCGAGGCGGGCAGGTTCATGTGCGGGGCTGCAGTCCCGGGGGAGGGGTCGGGAGGGGAGATGGCACAGGGCGCCGTTGTCTGCCAGCTTAAGGCACCAGGCTTTGGCACGCATATTTACAAGGGCGGCCGGAGGGATCCCGCCCCTGCGGAATGGGTACAGGTTGAAAGCCTTGCAGGTGGAAGCACTAGAAGTGCACAGCGCTTCGAGGCGGGGATGGGTTCAGTTCAGCATGTGCCGTGAACGGCACTGAGGACAAGTCTGGGCAAGACACATACCTCAGCCTGAGAAAGGGGGGTGGGGGGCGGGGTAATCTACACCAACTAGATCCGGAGACAGTCAAACATCCAAGGGGAATTAAGAGTAACGACTGCTCTCCTTCCGTTTATGCACTACAAGCAGCACCGTGAGACCCGTTTCATGGCGCTCGACAAATTATGTCATTACTGTAGCGCAGGTGCACCCTGCTAAGGGTGGGTGGGGGGCAGCGCTGCACGGTGGGCCAAGCACCGGATGCCTGAAGAGATCAGGGGAGGGGCATTAATTCAACCCCCACCGAAATGCTGTCTGTTGAAAATACTCTGGAACCCGGGTGTGAGATAAGCATACCATACTGGTGCACACAGCTATGGAGTGAAGAGCACCAAAGACAGCCCCTCCTCTACCCCCCCCCCCCCCGGGACATTCGATCTATAGTAAACACGGCGTGACGTGCGAGGGCGCGGCGCTTTACAGGCAAGAACCGCAAACAAATAAAAGTACGTTATTTATAAACCAGCACGTCCACCCGAGGGCGTCTAGGCACTAGAAGTCCTAGATGCAGAAAAAGGGGAGGGGGGTTAAAAGGAGGAGTTCTTTAGGCCTCTCTGGGAGAGCACGTAGTCGTCAGAAGAGAAAAGATCCAGAGAAAGGCAATAACAATAATAAAACAAGCATTTGAAAGTGGTGCGGGAATGGGCACACAGAGATCGGGAGGGGGGGGCAGGGGCGGGAACGGGCACACACAGAGCAGGAGGGGGGGGCAGGGGTGGGAACGGGCACACGGAGAGGGGAGGAGGGAACGGGATAAAAACACAATTTAAAAAAAATGCTGCTTACCTGAGCATTGAGCAGGGGAAACAGTGGTCGACGGACCCCAGCGCCATCTTCGGCGGAATGAGAAAACATGCCCTGACAGAAAAAAAAAACCAAAACGCCCACCGCCGAGATGACGCGCACAGAGGGGCGGAGAGGGAAAAAATCGCGGGAACGCCCCCGAAACTGGTCCGGCCTTGACGGACAGATCCGGCTCCCAATGGCTAGCCTCCATTTATGGAGCTAGCCAATGGGAGCCGGGGGAGGTTCCTGTAGCCCTTATAGTAAACAATAGATTTCGCCTGCGCCGAAAAGCTGCGCAGAGCGAAGCCTTCGGCGAGGCGAAACCTAAAAAGTGCCATGGCGCAAAACAAAGTCTGATAGAGACCTGTTTCGAGACAGCAGGCACATGGATGTGCGCTGCTCACACTGCTCACTTTTCAGTAGTAGAGAAGTTACAGCATGATGTCATGCCAGCGGAACGTTGTGGGGGAAGGGAAATCCTTTAAGAGTCATTTTCTTTCTGGATTTCCCTTCTCTTTCTGAAACTCAGGAGCAGCAACATTGTGGTAGGGTCACCAAGGATTTAATTGGAAGCTTTGTTAATATTATATACAAGTCATAGTTGCAGCTTATTTATCTTCTGCAAGTAATAACCATTGACAAAGCCAATAGTCCTTACTTATTGTAGGTATGATGTTACTTGTATCAAATATCTGGATGCAATGACGGAAACAGCAAAATACAAGTCGGGCGGCACACTATGCTAAGCACAGATTTTTTGCGTAAGTGATTTAAAGCCACGCCCCTAATTACACTGGCCACGCCCCTTTGAGAGACCCCCCAGTTTTTTCATCCCACTTAAAGCCCTGTATATGTAGAACAATCAACCGAGTACCAGAAGGCTCCCAGGGTTCAACCAATGTGCTTCTTCGTAATCCTAAGGCAGAGTTAGAAGGAGTGTCGGTCTGCACTCCCGCATGGCCATTGGCAGCTGAACCCAGGAACTCCTCTTTTTAAACTGCCCCTTGCGAATAAATGGAATTGGACACATGCCCAAACTCAAGGGCCCTCCAAAGCACTGCCATGCAGAATCTGCGGACCCACCCGTTCATAGCCCGTGGGCAGGGCTCATTACCGGCAGAGTCAGCTCTGCGTGTAATTGTTTAAGGGTCAGACACTGGCACTTAAGGGAAACTAAGGGCAGAAGTTAAATCCGGTGTAAGAGGGGTGTGGGAAAACACAGAGCATCGTTAGCCGGCGGAAGCAGTGCTTAGAAGACATTATCTCCCTGATAGCCAAAACATGCAATTAACTATAATTTACCAATTCCATCACACATCCCAAATGAGCAAAGTAACTCGAGGGATCCGACTTTAAAGGATGGTAAGGCCCTAAATTATACGATTCATTCAGCCCAGAGTGCGTGTCTTGTTCTCAGTGTTTGCACAAGTGCAGTTTGGGGTACTTGTGGCACCCGAGCAAGATGTGGAGAAATAGCAATAGTGCACTCCAAGTTAGAATTGTGTCTAGGCCATTAATTGACAAGATTTAAATTCACCTTGTTCAATGGAGTCCAACTGAGGCCTATGAGGGCAGCATATATACCAGATTTTCTTGATTCATTGAACGTTAATTAATCCTTTGTGGATAACCAGAAAATCTGCCATTGATCTACCCGCTCAGCGATTGATTTTTATGAACCATAAAGAGTAGTTGACTAAGAGTGGATTCAAACCTACGACCTGCAGCTCAGACAAAAACCTGAGCAGGAAGGCCTCAACCCACAGAGCTATCTCACTAGCTTTTTTTTGCTGATTATTGGATCAGTCAGTGTTAAAGGCACCCTCAACACCCTCTTCAGCCTGGTTAATCTTATTCTCTCCCCAATACGTGTCCCAAATACCATTTCTTTTCGTGAAAGCTATGAGAAACTGGACCACCAGCCAGCATTCTTTGTACCTTTCCCTCACACTGCCCTTCCATCCCAGCTGTCGTCTTCTGGCCACCTCCCTCCGACTTTTCCTAACAGCCACTCATTCTCGTGTTATTCTCCTCGTTATTTCTCCCTATTCTTGCCCTGCCTAAGTCAGCCCCCATTTTTCATGAGTCTCTCCTCCATCGACCCCAAGGAACTCGGCCACTCATGAAAGTAAACTTGAGCTCTGGTGTTTAAAAGGGTCTTTATCCTGCTATTAGAGGTCCATCTGGCTGGACTGGCAGCAGCTGTACTCTAAAACGAGGCAGCACTCTCTCACTCCCCAAACTCAAGAAACTCCTACAACATTCCAGCCTACGCCTGTCTTAATGTCACTACGTTTCAGCTTCAAATGTAGTGCAGTACTGTGAAGTGTCACCAAACTCGATTTCCAGCTGAACTCAATGTATTTTTTGGGATTGTGCGCAAAACATCTAGGAATGGTATCATCTGGGGCACAAGACAACCGTGGTCTCTGACTGGACGCCAAACTGTTCAGACTGCTTCGAGGCACTATAGGACTCCGGGCTCTACTAAATAAACGATTTAGAGATTAGGGTAGAGTCACCATCGGCAGGTTTATACCTACGGAATGACCGAGATTAAGCCAAGAGTTGCCCACATCAGTTACTCATTATAGGTTCTAAACTAGGTACATAAGCACAGGATGACAAACCACATGCCTGTGAAAGTTTATTTATGCAGCCGCTTTCAAGTCTGAAGAAAGTGTCACACTCTACTCTTGTTTCTGTATGGAACACACATCTTTTTAGTTTTCCTCCTTTTTATTTATACAGACAAATGGCTAAAAGTAAACAATTATACATCATTGATAATGAACTGTAGTGGATGGAACATTACGAATGTGCGGTATACCATTCATTGTGCACTTTCACTTATGTAGAACACAGAGATAAAATGCTCTTTCAAGCATGCCATTCGCACCACAATTCATTATAACTCTTATACGATAACGTATTTTTAGCAACTCGTCCGTATAAACAAAAAGCGGAAAACTGTGGGTCCACTGAGGTATGCACTGTAAGTATGTGTACATTAATACCATTATTTGCAAGGAAACGAACGAGAGTGTATCGCGCCACCAAGCACATAGCCACACATTCGGAGTAACAACGAGATGAGATCTTCGAAATTCAAGAGCACGTGGGACTGACACTGGGATATACTAGTGTGACAAAGGGCACTGTCACAGCACTTCCACCTGCTTCAGACACACCAACCCTCTGTGCATAAGCGGCATCGTGAGAGAATGGCAATAACCCAATCTAGAAAACAAACGTATCCTCCCACTCAAAGAATCTTCATGAACACATTGAAGGGCTTTGGCCAACCACTGTCCTGGGCACAAAGGGATGCTGAGGGGGTGTTGAACGGCACAGACTCCCTGAACCACTCAATGGTCAACTAGAAGTCTGGCTCAGAAATTTGTAGGTTTGTCTGTGCTTGCCTGGACATGGATGGCCTCAGGTTATCTTCTTACGGAGGTGGTAATTTCCTATTGCCTACAAAAACAAGGTCGGTACACGGAAGTAAAATTAGTCGGTAAGAGGAAATGAGGAGACTGCCTGGTACAGATTGTAGAACTCACACAGAATATAATTGCAGCACAAAAAAATAAGCTTTCTTTCCTTCCCTGCAGTGTCTGACTTAGTGGACAGGGTTTCCCATGGCAGACAACAGAATTTTGAAACCGAAAGATACTCAACTGTACAAAGCAGAGGGAAAAAAATTGAAAGTACTGGTAGAATTAGAACCAAAAACTGAATGCACATACCTCCCTTGCCAGGTAACGAGCATTTGTTCTATCTCCTTTTGCAAACGAGGTAAAATCATGTACAAACATTTGTATCGCCACAAGGTCGGTACACGGAAGTAAAATTAGTCGGTAAGAGGAAATGAGGAGACTGCCTGGTACAGATTGTAGAACTCACACAGAATATAATTGCAGCACAAAAAAATAAGCTTTCTTTCCTTCCCTGCAGTGTCTGACTTAGTGGACAGGGTTTCCCATGGCAGACAACAGAATTTTGAAACCGAAAGATACTCAACTGTACAAAGCAGAGGGAAAAAAATTGAAAGTACTGGTAGAATTAGAACCAAAAACTGAATGCACATACCTCCCTTGCCAGGTAACGAGCATTTGTTCTATCTCCTTTTGCAAACTGGAGGTAAAATCATGTACAAACATTTGTATCGCCACAAGGTCGGTACACGGAAGTAAAATTAGTCGGTAAGAGGAAATGAGGAGACTGCCTGAATGAACGTGACGAGTGTAAAAACTCATAGGAAAAAGTTAACATGGAGGCGACACGGTTAGTGCACTCAATTTGACTAAAGGTGGCGACACCATTCCCGAGCAAACCGGAAACTGCCACACTTACCAGGACAGCTGCATATCTCGAGGAAAGCCATCTGCAAAAGTACTGATGAGCTGGGAAGACGCTATCTTCGAAACAAAACCAATTGCATTTCAAATTGGTGAACGAAGAGAGCTGCGTTACGCCCTGCCCAGGAAAGTCAACAAGGGAGGAGAGGAGGAGGGGGGAGGAGAGTAGGGGAGGCACAAAGGTGGCGACACCATTCCCGAGCAAACCGGAAACTGCCACACTTACCAGGACAGCTGCATATCTCGAGGAAAGCCATCTGCAAAAGTACTGATGAGCTGGGAAGACGCTATCTTCGAAACAAAACCAATTGCATTTCAAATTGGTGAACGAAGAGAGCTGCGTTACGCCCTGCCCAGGAAAGTCAACAAGGGAGGAGAGGAGGAGGGGGGAGGAGAGTAGGGGAGGCACGGCCGCTAGTAGTGGGGGGGCGGAGCTGGGGGAGGCTGTGGAAGAGAGTAGGCAAGGCGACACGGCGGGAGGGGGCGGAGCGGGTAAAAAAAAAGACGGACATGCACGCGCCCGTGACTTTTAAGGTCAATGCGCATGCGCATAAGCTTAATGCGCATGCGCATTGACCTTAAAAGTCACGGGCACTGCAAGGAATCGCCACGATTCCTTGCAGTGTAGATAAAGAGTGGATAACTCGCAATACTCTCGCCTTGCTCGATGCGCATGCGCATCGACAGGCGAGACCTAAAAAGGTGAGGTGTGGAACACTAAAATATGGAAGATCCATAGCCAATGAAAGCATAGAAAACTGGGCTGAACCACATTCCCCACGAAGACCCACTCAACCATTCAATGACAGCCGCCACCTTGAAGCAACTAACTACACAAGTGATTTTATTTCAGCAGACTCTAGTCCCACTTGATTTGTTGCTCCTGTGCGGGCACACTGAACTAACCTCTTCTTGGTTCTTAGCGTCTTAAGCGTCTTACAAGGCAGATTGATCTCATAATACAATGGGTGCCTTGTTCGTTGTTTTCCGATATTCCCATTTTCCCTTTGAGACACGTGCTTGGGTTGGTTTAGGGGACAATAGGTTGAGAAATGTCTTGGTTGCCAACCCGTTTTCTTTTTTCATAATGCCTGGTTCTTTAAAGCCTTCCCTAAATAAAGCAGGGATCCCTAATTGGTTACCAAGCATGGCAGTGGAAGGGGATCCTGCTATTGTAATGGTTGTTTATGACGTCTGGAGCGTGGTGTGTTATGTGTATTTTTTATAGCCCTCAACTCACCTAGGCTGGTATCCTGGAGCTGAAGCAGGAGATGTAGGGATTGAGCCAGAGCCTGGGCTAGATGAAGAGCCAGTTCTTCAGTTAATTGCAAAATTCAAGAACTGAGCAGGAGGCTCTGATGTGCAGAGCAGGTCATTCAGAGCCTTAGGAGTGAAGTAGGAGAAGGCATGATTGCTGATTCGGTTGGGGTGTGTACGAGTGGGAGGCCGGCTAAACTGACATGTTAGTGCTTGTTAAAGTTTATGCAGTTGTTAAGGTACATAGAGCCAATGTTGTGTAAGGCTTTGTATGTGTGCATGAGGAGTTTCAAAAGTGCTTGTTTGATGATTGGGAGCAAGTAGAGTTCTTTAGGGTGCATGGTGATGTGAGTTTGGGGTGGGAGTTTCAGGGTGAGGCTGGCTGCAGAGGTTTGTATTGTCTGGAGGCTTCTGGTCAGTTGAGCATTGAGTCCAGCATAGAGTCCGTAGCCATAGTCCAGCCTGCTGTTGATGAGGGCTTGGGTGAGGTTTCTGCGACTGTTTGTGGGGAGCCATTTGAAGATTGTCTTCAGCATTTTCAGTTTGGGGAAGTAGTAGATGGACAATGGGTTCACCTGGTCCGCCATGGTGAGTGGTTGTCAATTACTATTCTGAAGTTCTTTGCATTGGTAGACGAGAGGGGTGTGGGTCCAAGTTTGAATGGCCAGCAGGTGGAGTCCCAGAGCGAGGTGTCTTTGCTGAAGAAACTACTTCGGTTTTGTCTGTATTGAGGTTGAGGCAGTTGGTTTTCCCTCATCTGGCTACTTTGGTCATGCAGGTGGAGAAATTGTTCTGTGTGTCTGGCATCTTGCCTGAGAGGGAGAGTGTGAGTTAGGTGTCGCATAGGATATGATGTTTATTCCAAGGGCGCAGATGATTTTGGTGAAGGGTGTTATATAGTCATTGAATTGAGTGTGGCCGAGTGAAGATCCCTGTGGAACACCGCCGATGAGGTTGAAGCCAACCGCGGTGAAGGGGGTTAGGATGACTGACTATGTATGAACATTTATTATCCCCCTTGTGCTCCCGACGGGAGCACTCCCTCCCTGGTGCTGCGAACGACCGTTGGCCGTCACAGCCCCACTCACCCTTCAGAACGCCTGCACCGCAGCGGCAAGGTGTTTTAATATCTCAAACTAGGAGTGGTTTATGACATAAAACACACATTTACTTCTTCAAAATATCAAATAGTTTCAGTTTCAGAATTCACACCCTCTCCATTTCATTCACCTTTAGGGTTGACGAAAACTCACTTTGCAAGCACTGGGCTCTGCTGTTTTACGTGCCAAGTGCCTTCTGCCGGATATATCCGCTAAACGGATGCCCTGGATAAGTCCACCTCTCATGCAGCAAATATACTGTTAGTTGTGTCCAACCAAGGCAAATCACTGTATCAGTGCCATGGTTTAGAGATCTGGACTAACCCGCCCCTTACTTTACAGACAATGTAAAGTGGGCTTCAACTTCAAAGGCACGCACAAGCCACCCTAAAGGGTCGGAAACTCAACATGGGTACATAGGAGGAACTGTCATGAACACCATTTTGAAGCTTCTAAGAAGTGCAAAAACATAAAATATTAATGTCCCATCAGGCTCTTCTCTCCATTTTAATACAGTTAAAAAACTTTCAGTTTTACTGAGTCTTTCGCAGAACCCCACTGCAAAAATCCAAAGACAAAATGCTAAACTTTTTTTTAGAAAACAAAATGTTTTTATTTATTTGCCAACATCAAAGAAACATTTTTATCAACCTAGTTTTATAAGGGATAATAATAACAGCAATGATAACGAATATAAGTTGTTTTACTAGAAAAGAAGCAGGTGTGTGAAATACCTGGTCATAAAGACAGCAGCGTCGACAGGGGGGGTGTCATCCTTCCCACCGGGCACCTGGTTGTTGCCAAGGTAGCTGGTGCCTCCATATTCCTCATTCTGCCAGTGGCAAAAACTCTCCAAAGCCCTTTCCCCATGGTGTCCAATAGATAGCTGTGCCTTTAGGAAACAGACATAACCAGTTATTCTGGGCGAAGCCATTATTGAACTGTTAAACAAATTCAAATGTCTCACACTTTTGCTAATTTTTGTACCGAATCACAAGCATAATAAGATTGCAAGATAAAAATGAATGCCTTGTTGGACCTCCAATCAACCGCAATGGACACAATTGTTAACATGCTGAAGGTAGTTGGAACATTCACGTGTTCCTTAAGGGGCAGGGGTTGTTTGTTGAGGGAGGGAATAGTCATCTGATATTCGACAGGTTCTGATGATTGGGCAGGTAGGGGTTTGTATTGGAAGCACTGATAAAATTTAGCTGTGCAATACTGCACTTACGGACATGGCCGTCCATGCTGTGAGAGTGTCATGGCTTCTCATACATCTTGGGTACAGCATCCATACGGTGATAGTGGAAGAGAAGAACCATGTGATGTAGGGAGGGAGCAGCAGCCACAGATGAACAGCAAAAATTACACACCTTGCAGGGCAAAGGGTTCAAGCATGGCATATGGGTATACTCTCCTCCAAACACACTAGATTGCGAGCAGCATGCAACCAGGGTTAATACCAGGTGGAAATATGCTCAACTCCATGGCAGCATGTGCTGGAGGGATACGATCGGAGAAGAGTGCTTGGGACACAGCTGCTAAGGTAATCATGAAGGAAACAGGCTGGGACCTTGTAATACTTCGCATACAGCTAGAATCTGGAATCATAGAGATTCCATTTAAAAATGTCATGATGAACTGTAGTTGTCTGCAGAGGAGCTCCTGTGTGTCCCTCCTCCGCTAACTCGTAGCTCTATTGTGGTAATAAACTTACAGGAACACTTCTGAAGATCCCAGTGAGATTACTACAATTTGTTGGTGATGAGAAAGGGCCACATCATGGGACCCAGAACGCGCCTTGCCACCGGTCTCCGCCAAGCGTGTGTTGTTGTCTGCAGCGGAGCATATCTGATTTCAGGCTGGTACACAAAGCATTTGCCAAATTGCGCAACACAAGTGTTTCCCCACAATGGAAGAATCATCAAAATAATCCAAAGAAAAACCATCTCAATCCACATAAAACCAAGAATCAGTTTGTCGCAAAACTGGTGGCTCAGGCACAGCGACTGGATCGGTGAAATCCAAAAGCGTTAGATCTGTATAGATGACTTTAGCTGCAGAAGGTGTATTTAGAACAGTACAAATTTCAGTTGTGTTGCTGACAGTTGTAGTGGATGCAGGCATTAATTGTAGTGTATTCTCCGTCCCCCTTATTTATTTATTTATTTTAAAGGTTTTATATAGCACTGGCTAGACCCGGAGGTATCAGAGCGCTTTACATGAGTATCAGATCATAGTTACAGGTTAAATCGTTACAAAGGTTAAACAATTATTAGAGCATGGCAACAAAGTTACTTGTAAGATCGAGATAAACAATAAGCACAAATACGTAAGGGGAAAAGCAGGCAATGGGAGAGATTCAGGGGAGGGGTGGGTAGTAGCAGGCGAAGTAGACAGATAATGAAGGCGGCAAAGAGGAGGGGAGGGTGAGAGACACTGCATGGAGAGAGGAGGGGAAGGCGACAGGGATACAAACCAGTAGACGAGTCAAAGCAATGTCCAAAGTCCAGTAAGCTGTGATCCCAGGGGAAATGGTATCACTTCACTATCTCTGTTGCAAGAGAAGTTAGGGAACTACCAAGGACTCCTCATTGGCTACTGTTGAGAATCGACCACATGATGTAATTTGATGTGATCAAAAGAGAAAAATCGATTGCCTTTTGAACCAGAAAGCAGTGGCAAGATTATAGTTCTTGTCCTTTGTATGCCAAGGACTAGCACCAGTACTCAATATAATGGGCCAAAGTCCTTCACTGCCACCTTCTCTCACACAAGATTCCCAATTTGTGGAACTCTGTCAGAAGGTTCTGGTTTTCCTTGATTCCTGCAGAGGCAGACATTTTCAACTGCTCACTGGATTGGGTGTTATTTAGGGTTTCAACTGTAACAAAGTTATCAGTTGCTCTCACTGCCAGGAACACTTGGAGATTTTGGAATGCTATAGTGACTTCTGCCACGCTGTCGAGGAGAGTCACTGCCAAATTTCGGTTCAGAAGGAGAGTTCAGTGTTTGTGGCACATTTTGCCGTTATAGCCGCAATTTCCTTTTTTTGAATTTTGGTGTAAAATTGAGATTTTTCCTCCTTTTAAATTTTATTGGCTTCACGTACTTCTCTTGTCTGAGTTCAGATCACTTGTGTTGCTTGAAGCATGAGTCCTGCAAGGAACACAGAGAACGTGCATCAGAACTCTGATACCTGTCTGGTGCCTTGATTTTAATGCTATCACAAAAATAGCGTGCCTCTCATAGGGCTCTGGAGGTGGAGAACCTTACCGAGGTTTACCTTTCTTTGGTTGTTTAGATTCTTCCCATGTTTTTTTTTAGCAAACTCACGGGTCTTCTTGGCATCCTTGCCAGTAATAGGTTTGACAAGTGGTGGTTTAGTAGGTCTGATTCCCAAATTATTGTGTCCTAAGGATGTGTAGACATCAGCAATAGTTATCGGTAACTCACGTTCACAGTTGGCTTGTACGACCGCTGTGAGCCTTTGGCCTTTAGCCAGAGATGCCGCTTTGCCTTTAATGTTAGACAGAATCATTGTGGACAGCCCGGGAATATTTCCCATTAGTTTCATCCCCAAATCTAGGGCAGCGGCTGCCCCGTGTTCATTCTGTATTTGTTTTAACATGTCCGGTAAGACTGACATTGGTGGAGTGCAATGACTGGTGGTATATACAGTGGCAAAGACTGTAACCCAAGTGTTGCAGTCACCTGTTGCAGCAACTATTCCATGGGGTAAGCACATAGTCAATATTCTGTGCTTGTCTCGTGCTCCTGTAAGGAGAAACACAGCTCCAATTTGGTTGATTTTTTGGGCCAATCCAAAATTGAATTTCCTCACGAATAGTGGGAATTTTGCCCATAACTGAGTTGGCTAAGTACAGGACTTATTGTTGGCACTGCAGGCATCTGGTCTTGCCCTGGTAGGCCAGGCCTCGCTGGCACAGCTATCAAGGTATGTGGAACATATTCAGTTAAATGTCTATACAATCAAACTAGACCAGCGTACAATGGTTGTAGTTGTGGAGCAGTAAGATTTGCACAATCAGGGTATGGTGTGTATCCAGCAAGAGCTGGCCAGGCCACTCCTTCATTACTTAGGTGATCTATATGTACTGGGGCAATGACATGTGGAAGGGCGCTGCAGAACCACGCGGTGTGTTCCCTATGTGAATGTGATATCTCTAAGAGCACATACACTCTAAATACTGCTGGCGGTTTAGCAACAGTGTATTCATGAAATTAGTTTGAGTATCCACAAATGAAAAATTGACCCAAGAATAAAAGACTTCAAAGCGATAGCCATTATGGGCTTCAACCACGAAAAAAAATTCCCCATCTGCATTATTAAGGCCATGTGCAGTAACATGTGCATGGACTGCAGGACTACAATTTGCAGCTGTTGCAAAAGGTTGTGACTGTGCCATGGTAAGAAACGGCAATGGTAACAAACTTCAACACAAAAATGGGTTATCCTTTTAAAGTTTCAAGCTTGAAAAACCAGCCTAATTAGGAGCTTCCTTAATACTGCGGAGGATTAATCCCCGACACCAAGGATGTCTCCGGTGGTAGGTGTAAGGGTTGTTATGGACACGTACAAATACTAATCAGGAGACCAGTGAATAAGTACTAGACCAAACATTGGCGGCGCCATGTTGCAGGGATTCTGTTTGGAAACATAACTATGCTGGGATCACAGGATGTCAGAATGAATCACCATACCACACCAATACCTATGGGCCCAAATCAGATTAGCTCACAGTGCCTTACCTGACCTCCTAACCTAACCAAATTAGCAACCCAGAACATAACTCTCTAGTCCCCAGGGGAACTGTGGAAACAAATTGTCACCTTTTGTTTCCTCACTCAAGCATGTCCATAATAATCAAAAGAGAGACACAAAGACAATTTACAATCTTTATTGAAACTATTGTGCTCCACCATGAAGTTACTGTGCTGCAATCAGAAAACATATACAACTAGGCAGAATAATCAGCATTACAAATAAACTGTAATCAATAAAAAAAAAAAACTACCATGATGAATGATATATTTGACAAAGCCTTTCCTCACTACGCGAGTACAGTGATAAATTAGAGATCTCTGGGATTACAACCAGGCCCCATATCTGGCATCTGTAGTCAGGGTTTCTGCATCTCAGGTGGCATAAAGGTAGTGCAAAAGTCCTATGACCTTTCCCCTCTGCACAAATCCTCCCCTCTGTTTTAAAAAGGCAAGTGTTTGTGTATATGATAAAAAGTGCCTCACTTGAAAACAGCAGCTGTTCCACCGTGTTATGTACCATGAGATATTGCTTGTTCGATCAAGGAGATCTATGATAGCTTCGCAACCCAAGACCCACACACTGCACCCACAACCACTGCATCCAATGACTCCAGACCCCAGCAGACCTTGACCAACTGGAGTACCCTCACCTCTGGTGGCACCCTCAGGATAATGAACAGCATCCACTTCGGAGCCCCCTCAGATCCCTGCCCTCACCGCACGTTCAACAGAGCCAGCACCTCCATCTCACACAGACTCTGCTGCACCATCAAGTGCTCCATCGAATCTGCAACCTTCTCAGAAGACTGGAAGCACGCAGAGAGCAACCCCCTGCTGAAGAAACCCTTTGCTAACCGAACAGTCCACAAGAACTACAGACCCATCTCTCTGCTTCCCTTACCAGCCAAGGCCATTGAGAAAGCTATCAACGCCCAAACTCCGAGTTCATCAAAACAAACAACATCCTGGACCTCTCTCAATCAGGCTTCAGAAGCAACAACAGGACATCCGCACCCTCCTCAACGGAGGCAAAACTGCTGTCTTCATTCTCCTTGACCTCTCAGTTGCCTTCGACACAGTCTCCCACCACACCCGCTACAAAAGAATCCACAACACCGGCATCCACGACAAAGCCCTAGAATGGATCCACTCCTTCCTCCCTGGTCGAACACAGAGAGTAAGACTTCTACCGCTCAACTCAGAACCCACAGAGATCAGCTGTGAAGTGCCTCAGGGTTCCTCCCTGAGCCCCACCCTTTTCAACATCTACATGGCCCTGCTTGCAGCCATCATTAGAACCAACAGACTCAACATTGTCTCCTACATTGACAACACCCAGCTGAGTTTCTCCCTCACAGACGAACCCAAAGCAGCCAAAAGCAACTTCAACAATGGGATGAAGGCAGTCGCCACCTGGATGAAGGGCAGCTGCCTCAAGCTTAACTCAGACAAGACCAAAGTCCTCATCCTGAGCTCCTCGCCCTCTGTCTGGGACGACTGCTGGCGACATGCAGTGCTCAGATCCCCCACACACCCACGGACCATGCACAAAACCTCTGTATCATCCTGGACTCCTCGTTGTCTATGAACCACCAAATCAACGCTGTTGCTTCCACACGCTCCGCCTGCTTGTAAGATCTTCAAGTGAATCAACATTGAATCTAGGAAAACAGTCACCCACGCACTTGTTAGCAGCAGACTCGACTACAGTAACGTCGGTACGACTCATACATTTTGAAAAACCTGCTGAATGTCCAGAACGCCACTGCCAAACTCATCCTGGACATCCCACATCACAGCCACATCTCCGGCCATCTGAGAGACCTTCAGTGGCTACCTATCAACAAAAGAATAGCCTTCAAGCTCCTCATGCATGCCTACAGAGCCCTCCACAAAGCCCGACCCATATACTTCTACCACCAGCTGTCCTACTACGTTCCCACCAGACATCTCTGCTACGCCCAACTGGCCCTGGCCACAATCAATCAATCAATAAGTAATCTTATAAAGTGCAACTATTCACCCTTGAGGGTCTCAAGGAGTTGGGGGAGGGGGGTAGGGGTGTATCTGTGGTTCAGTTGAATGGCCAGGTCTTGAGGTCCTTCCCGAATTGCGGCAGTGATGTAGATTGCCTGAGGTGCAGAGGCACGGAGTTCCAGGTCTTCATAGCAAAGAAGGTGACGGATCTTCCACCAACAGAGGTCTTGTGGTTCCATAGGATGGTAGCCAGGGCCCGTTGGGCGGAGCAGAGCAGTCTGGTGGGAGCGTAGAAGGAGAGGCGGAGGTTGAGGTATGCAGGTCTGGTGTTGTGGAGGGCTCTGTAGGCATGCATGAGGAGCTTGAAGATGATTCTTTTGTTGACAGGTAGTCAGTGAAGGTCTCTCAAATGGTGGGAGATGTGGCATGCCCAGGATGAGTCTGGCGGTGGTATTCTGGAGATTGTGCAGTTTTGTTTTTGAGTTTCTGGGTGGTACCAGCGTTGCTTTACTCGATTGATTGCGTTATCGAGCACAGAAAAACAGGGCATGATGTTGTTTGAGCTTGTACGAAAAGTTCAGACTGAATCCCAGCAGAAGAGCTGAATAACAATAATAACATGTGCAGCCTATTTATAATATTGTGGCACAAAAATAAATATGTTACACTTGGCTGTGCAATGCAACATGCAGTTAGGCTACATTTAGGGAAAGCTACAGTCGGCCTAAATAGGAACTCACTACAATGCTAGTCAAGTAGGGCTAGGTGTTATTCTTATTCAAAGGGATAGTGAAAGTGAATATGCTTCAAGAGTGCTGGTGGAGGCAGTGTTGCAGAACTCTTATAGAGAGAGAACTGATGCAGAAAAGGCAAGATGGTGTGTGATTGACTGCAGTGATCCTACAGTCTCCCCTGAATTGATTGGTGCTGCGATCAGCAGCTAGTTGGTCTGCCGAGTCAGAGGGCAGACATGGCGAGCTGGGTGGTGGACGCTCTGCTATTGCTGCTGCTAATTGTCTGGCGGCTCACTGCATCATGCTACTGCTGCGAGGTAGCAAAGAGCAAGCCCTGCAAGTGGTGCCATCGGGCATACGAAAAGCTCATGGCGGCGAGGGGCGACACAATGGTAAAGATCCGAGCGGCGGGTTCCACAGGAGGTGGTCCCGCTCCGCCGGTGACTTTCAACGGGAGTGGAGCTAATGGGAGCTCCATTGAGCCAAAACAATGCGCTGGCAAGGGCAGCGGAAGGAGAGAGCCCAGGATTAAAAAGCCAGCAGGGAAACCGGGAAAGCAGTTGGAGGAAGACCCAGCACAGCCCACACTAACGGCTATGTTCACCAATCACTATGCAGCTGAGATCGCAAGTAAGAGCCAAGTACTTCCCCAAACATTTACCTCACCCGAGGCAGAGGACAGTTTACTTCATCCGAGGCAGAGGACAGTTTGTCCTGTGAGGGGGTAGGGGTCACAGAATCCGGGGAGGTCCCTGCAAAAACTGTCTCCCTCCCAGATATGTTGGCCCTTTGCTCAGAGAGACTACAGGAAGGAGAAAAGGAGAATGAAACAGGGGACCAAAAGCTGCTCGAGGCAGAGGGTGTCAAAGAGGCAACACCTAGTGGAACACCGACCCAAAGCAGGGAGAATTTAGATCCTGAAAAATTTGAGAGCCTGTTAAGAGATGGCTCCCCCCCAAATGTGGGGTGACAGGGCAAAGGGGAACTGTCGCCTGATGGTATAGGGGAGCGGTTTTTCCCCTTGCATGATGATTCAGATCCCTCTGGGAAGGAAGGTACATCCACCAGCAGTGAGGGGTTCTTGGAGTCAGACAGCTCCTCTTTAGGAGACCAGCTGCAAACAACCCAGAAGAAGAAGAAGGCTGGGGAACGTAAAAAGAGAGACAGTCAGAAATGGCATGTGGGCAAACAGTTGAAATGGGATTTCTCAGATCCGCGGCCAGTGCAGCAGGCGGAAGGGCCAAAAGAGGGATAAAGCGAAGTGGTAGCGATGGACTCTCAAGAGAAAGAACCTTGGCTAGCCACAATATTCTGATCCATTCATCAAATGCAAGAAGAAGTGAGGGCGGATGGGCGAAGAGCTAGAGTGGCAAATAAAAAAGTGCAAGCTGGAATTTGGAAGATAAGTAAGAAATGTGGGGACATTGCAGAAAGATTGTTGTCGGTTGAGATGCGGACAGAGACTCTCGTGGTGCAAATTGAAACACTGAAGGAGCAGAATACCACTCATGGGGGAGCTCTGTCGGATGTCATGCTCAAGCTTGAACAACAAGAAATAGGCAGCTGAGAAATAACTTGCGCTTCTTAGGGGTACCGGAGGGGGTGGAAGGCAGCCATCCTAGATTATACATTATCAATTTGCTGAAGAACACCTTCCCCGAACAAGTGAAGCGGGACTGGGACAGCGAGATTCAACATGCCCACAGGGTACCCCCAATTGATGAAGAAACAACCCCAAGAACGACCAAGGGCTTTTTTGGTATTTTTTGGAAATTTCCTGTTGCAACAACTTGTGCATGACCGAGCCTGACCTAACTCTCCTAAATCGCATGATGGGATCTCTTTTTTTGTTAAACCAGACTTTGCCCACGCAACCGTTGAACGGCGGTGGAGACTAAGACAGTTAATAACACTATTTCGAAAAGTATGGGCAGAGGTTTTTTTACAAAACCGGGCCAGACTGAAAGTTAAATATAAAATAAATTCTAGTATATTTGTTTCTGAGATTTTAGCACAGGGTTTTCTGAATGATATAACAAGGAAGGAAAAAGAAGGGGAAACCTTGAAGATATGAGGGGGAATAACCTGTGAGGCTAAACTGGAAAAATAATGATACAAAGTTGTTAACAATATGGTTTATGATATCACAGGGGGGACGGTGGGGCAGTGTATTAGAAGCACATCATTCAGGCTATGCCTGATTGCCAAGGTATTGGGGGGTGGGGGAGGGTGGAGAGGTGAGGGGTGGAGTGGGGGGCACCATTGCAGGGGTAGGGGTAGACGGGGGTGGGTCGGAGTGGATTATGGATATGGGAAGCTACACTGGGACGGTGTGGTGGATACAGATGAGACAAATAATTTCACAATGTGGGGTAAAGAGAAAAAAACTCAAAAATGAGTAAGTTAAGGATTGCAACGATTAATATATCTGGTCTGAATGACATAAAAAGAGGCAAATCGTATCTCAAGGGCTAAGACTGCTGCAAGCCGATATAGAGTGCCTTCAAGAAACTAATGTAGAAGGGAGCCAAAAAGATCTTTTAAAATACTTAGGATATAGTATAGTAGGAGCAACAACTCAAGGCACACATACTCGGGGTATAGCAATCTTGGCCCGCAACAAAGCTATCCATTTTTCCTCAGTTAAAGTAAATAAAGCTGGGTTATCGATAGCTGTAGTGCCCCTGGTTCTCCTAAGCTTACCTTTCCCTTCACGGAAGCAATGTGGATGATCCCACCATAATTGGATGGTTGTCCATGAATTATCTCATCGGCAATTGCCTATAGTTGTGTGATCGGGATTTTAATATTAAAATTGGCAGCAGCTGGGATCTGGGGGAAATATATATAGGCAAGAAACCTAAAGTTTTTCAAGCTTTATGTAATAGGTGTCAAGAGGATGGATTATGTGACGTGTAGGCAAAATTAAGGCCTAAGGATCAAGGTTTTACATACTACTCTGCACCTCATCAGAAGCATGCGAGCCTAATTATTTTTTTGTCTCGCAAACTATTAGCCAAAAGAGTACAATTGAAAAGGTCCCCAGATACCTCTCAGACCATAACCCTCTGATACTCGGGTTACAGGGCGGGAGTGATCAGGGGAAATCCTTTTCTTCATGGACATTTGAAAGAGCGCTACTGGTGGATGAAGCTTATGTGGACTACATGAAGAAATGGATCCCAGAGTTTCTAGGCAGGAATCTTAGATCTGCCTCCCTCTGCATAGTTTAGGACACATTAAAAGCAGTGATACAGGGGAAACAATGCAATATGTAATAAGGTAAAATAAAAATGAAAAGGTGCAACTTCACTCTTTGCAAATTAGCTTGGCACAGGCGGAAAGCAAGTTAATTAAGGCCATTCAACAGAAGGGAAATATAGAGGATGCTTGCCTAGGGGTTGCAATAAGCAAAGCTTCAATAGGGGAGAAACTACTGTAAAAAGCTGTTGACAAAGCAACCGAGGAGGAGATGTACGAGTGCAGCGAAAGGGTTGGTCACCTTCTTGCAGTTAGGACAAGGCAAGAAGTGACTCATACTGAATTCAAGGCAGATGAAAGTGAAATCCGAACTGCGTTCTGTAATTTTTATCGGGCTTTGTACACAAAAGATTAGGGAGGGGAAAGGCAGAAGGAAGAACAGATTGAGAAGTATCTGGAACATCCTGCTGAGGCGCTCTTTTCAAGAGAAGAGAGGGACCTCCTAGATCAACCACTAGTAAGGAATGAGATTGTAACTGCGCTTGGCAGCCTACCGAGAGGGAAAGCCACGAGTCCGGATTTGATCCCCACTGAAGTTTATAAAGTCTTTCAAGAGCACCTAAAAGAGACCATGGAGATCTTGTTTTTACAAATTACAGAGGGCATGAATCCACCGGCTTCTTGGGCTATGGCTAAGAATATTATCTTTCCAAAGAAAAACAAACCTAGCGAGGAGCTAGGGTCTTATCGGCCAATAACCCTTATCAATGGGTATGTGAAGATTTATTCTACAACTCTAGCATCTCGCTTGCCACTAGTGATCAATAAAATTGTTTCCCAGAGCCAATATGGCTTTATCCCAGGGAGAGGTAATTTAGAGCATATTAGGAAGATCATCAAGCTGTTTGACGTGAAGCAAGTGGCAGGAGACCCTATGGCCGCAATTTTTTTAGATACCGAAAATACGGTCTCCTGGCAGTTTCTGTGGGCCTCTATGCATGGAAAGGGATAGGGGTACAATTTATTTGTGCAGTGAAAGCCCTGTATAAAGATCCAGAGGCTAGAGTTTGGGTTAATGGGGGTTTGGCGGAAGCATTTAAAATAACGAGAGGTACACGCCAAGGGTGCCCTTTATTGTTCGCTATTTATATAGTCTCTTTTTTTAAATACCTGGAGAATTCAGCAGATATCCCCCACTATTCGAAACAGAGTATACAGAAAAGGTATTGGCATATGCTGACAACGTTGCAATAGTGACTTCACAATCTGAGATGGCGATGACAGCAATTGAAAAGGAAGCGCACAGATTCAGGTCAGTGTCTGAATATGCCCTGAATAAGGATAAAACACAAATAATAGTTAAAGAATTTGTCCAAATATGGATAATAGAGTTGTCAAAAAGACCACATAATTGGGGGTGGTGGTAACTGCTGAAATCAACGAGATAGTTAAAGAAAATTTGGAGCCGTGTGCCGGTGAAATGAAAAAGGCACTTAAAAGAATGGATAATTTGCACCTCGCATTGATAGGCAGAGTAAAACATATTAAGATGTTATGTTTTCCTATGGGTTTATACTTTTTAAGAGCAATTTCCTTGATTTTTATGGATTGTTGGATAAAAAAATTCGAAAGCATCTTTGCACAGTTGATATGGGCGTATTCTAGACCTAGAAGAGTGATGAAATACTTATTTTTCACCTAGATAGCGTGGTGGCTTGGCCTTACCTAATCTTAAATATACTGGTGGGCAGCCTCTATTAA
Organism: Lissotriton vulgaris; assembly: GCF_964263255.1. Classification (NCBI taxonomy): domain Eukaryota; kingdom Metazoa; phylum Chordata; class Amphibia; order Caudata; family Salamandridae; genus Lissotriton; species Lissotriton vulgaris. Next base: position 1,869,710,144 of record NC_141687.1, on the reverse strand, counting down.
ACATTATATAGCCTTTTTAATGCGAGCCCTGGGATGGAGGTACGTAGGGATAGCTACCCTTTTGCACATGGGAATGGCCATGTTGTAAGAGGGTGCTGATGGCATCAGGTTATTTGGGATATTTCAAGAGAGTATGCTTTAAGACTCTACACACTGCTTTTAGGGTATGGTCTTCTGTGCGACACTTGGTAGGCCTAGGGAAATTAAACAACTGTACGCCCTTTGTACAGAATAAAGACCTCTCTGATATTTTTAATGAGAAGTGGATAAAGGCAGGTATACCTATGTTGGATGCCTGTTCACAGTGGATGTTCTAATGTCATTTGAGGAGGTAAGAGGAAAATGTGATCTAACTAATTGAGAATTCTTTAAATATTTACAAGTCAGGGACTTTTTGTTATAGAAGGGAGGAGAAAAGAGAAATTTGAGAGTTGTGAATTAGTGGATAGATTAAGACGACCTAAGGCACCAAGGATTGGATTATTATATGCATTACTGATCAGTTATATGAAGAATGATTTGGGTAAATGCTCTACAAAGTGTCAAGAGTTGCTGGGGAATATCAGATGTGGATTTTCAAGAGGCTTTTTACCAACTTAGGGTTTTTAAGGCCTGCTAATCTTCAAGCACAATTTTTTAAAACATGTTTGAAATTATATTATACCCATATATGGATTGACAAATGGGGGAGGTGGAAAGGAGTGTTTTGCCCAACGGTGTAAGTTATATAAGGCAGACTTAATGCATATGTTTGCCACCGCAGTGAGTTTGCCCAGCTTATAGGGGAATAGAGGTTTTCTTACAAGAGAAGTTGCTGTTGCAGGTGAAAGTTACCCCCGGTAATTATGCGTGGTATAAATGACCTGGGTAAACACAAAGGTGGGGCTTTTATCTGCATAGCAATTGCAGTATATAGAAATTGTATGGCATCAGCATGGCAGGATGCTAACCCACCAATATTTAATCAATGGCTAGCTCGTTTACTGAAAACATATATTCTTGAGAAAGCTATTTATGAGTGAAGAGACATAGGGCCAAAAAGAAAGGAGTTAAAATATGGCTGTATTTTGCCAACTGGAGAGAACAAGTGGATGGGTAAGCCGTATATGTCCTATAAGGCAGAGGGTGAACTAGTTTTTATATTTGAGTTTTATATTTGAGTGCACTCTGATAAGTGGAAATGGCCGTGGTAGATTATACAGTTAGGTTGTTGTACCGGTTAAAGAAATCGATGTTAAATTGACCCTGGATATGGGAGGGATATGATATGCTATACAGCTGAATACTGGGCGAACGCGAGATAAGAAATATGGGTAAGAAATTCAAATGCTTTTAGAGACTTCACGTATGCACTTTTTTGAAAATGTGCACTGTAATATTCAGGCTGCTATTATGGTTTACAATGTATGCACATGGACTTTATGTTGGATATAGGTTTTGTATGTATTGGCCAGGTGGTGAAGATGTTTCGAAGGTGTTGTGGCAAAAAAGTACTCTAAGCTAACTATACTAAAAAAAATGAGTTGTCTTGTTTAAAAATGTTGATATGGGTAATGTACATTAGTCCATAGTTTGGAATATTATGGACTTTTTGATAAGATGCACTTTATTTTCCATGCTGCTAAGACAGTTAATGTATGCACAAGCACTTTTTTGGCTTACTTAGATAGGCTAGGTATGCACTGTTTCATCTTTGCCACTTTAGTAGAACGATGGGGAAGTCGTTGACATGATATGCTCATGCACTTTATGGAGGAACTCTGACTGTGATGTGATAACTCAAAGATGCTGCTAAGAAAATGTTTAAAGGGAACCAGGAAACAAAAGCCATCTGTATTAGATGTGGTAATAGATAAGGGAATTTTATCTGACTTATGAAATGTTTATGTTTTGATCTAGTATGAATAAGATATCAAGAAATGTAACAAAAAGAACCCACTTGGAAATGTGATAGGGTTGAGGGTAGGAAGGGGGATGGATGAGCACGGGGAGATATTTAAAAAAAAGTGTGGGAGAGGGATAGAAGTCGGTTGTGATGGTTTTTTCCTTGTTGTCTCACTCAATAAAAAATATTTTTTAAAAAGAGAACTGTTGGCCTGCTGGTTGTCTATTGAGATGTTCCGCACATATGTGTGGGGAAGACAGTTGAAACTACAGACAGATCACAAACCACTCGTCTACATTCTGGATGGGAGTGGAAGTAAGTATTGTACACCCATAATGTTAAGACTCTTCACCAAATTGATGCAGTAGCTATTCGAAGTGGCCACATCCCAGGTGGTAGGAACAGGAGAGTTGATTTTCTTTCATGATTTTGGTGCAAAGGGGATGATGACAGTGGTGTAAAGTTGTCTGATTTGATAGTTGAAGACTTTAAGGATTGCTTAGTGGCTTCTCTAGAAATTCCTGAATTAAAGGTTTGTTCGGAGGGAGAATGGATAGAGGCTGTGAAGGGTGATCAGGATTTGCAACAGGTCATAGACATATTTTAAGGAGGTTGGTTTGTTACAACCCTATTATAAGGTAAGTGATGCGATTTCAGTTGAGGATGGCCTTCTTCTAAGATCAGACAAGTTAATCCCTCCCCATTCTGTGAGAAACCGCATAACTAAAAATGCCCATGAGGGACAGCTGGGGTCTTCTCTCACCAAGCAACGTATTTGTGAATGTTTTTGATGGCCAAGAATGGACACTGAAGTTGATGAGATGGTGGAAAAGTGTTGTGTCTGCAGGACAGTTGAGAAAAGTTTGAAGGTGGCTACTCCACCACTCATACTAATAGGGTGTCCTTCAGGGCCAAATTTCAAGCTTGGGATCAACATTATGGGACCGTATGATTCTTTGTCGGGTCATGACAGATTTATGATTGTACTGGCTGATTATGGATCAAAATGGTCTGAACTCAAGATGGTTAAAGAACCTAGTGTGGGTGCAATTGTTGAATTTCCTAGAGACATTTTCAGGAGAGAGGGATTTCCTGAATTCCTTGTTTAGGTTAATCATACGCAGTTTATTAGTAAAGAACTGCAAGTGTTCCTAGAGTCATGTGGGGACAAACATCTGATGAGCTCCCTACAACTAACCTCAAACCAATGGTCTGGTGGAGAGGAAGAACCAAGTGGTGGGTGAGTGCATCAAGTGGGCCAAGAGTGTGAATCTGGATGTGGTAAAGTTTGTATGTAGTAAGTTATGCTTTTATAGAACTACAACACACTCTACCACAAAGGTGTCTCCCTTTGAACTGCTGAAAGGTAAGAAGACAAACACCAGTTTCTGTTCAGCATGGATGGTAAAATGGCTAAAGTGTGAGTGTGATTTGAAACATTTGATGGACTTGGTGAAGAAGAATGTGAGTCTTACACAAGAAAGGATGGTATGGCAAAAGAATGTCAAGTTGATCACTGTGAAGGTTGGGGACATGGTTTGCATCAAGTCTTCTGTCCATGTGCAGAAAGGGAAAAGTTAGTTCAGCAGCACTGTCAAGGTGGAAAAGATACATGATAATGCCAAGAAAGTTAGTGGGGGGCTCTGGTGGAATCTAGCCAAAATTATTAAGGTGGGTAAAGTGCCTGACAACTGTGAAGTTAGCCATCTCAAAAATGGTACTCCTTCTGACAGTGTTGTATATGGGCAGAAATGTGAACAGCCAAAAGGAGCTCAAGATGACTCTGAAATTCCAGGTCACGCCTCGGCATCCACGTTCTAGAATGATAGTTATACAAACCAGGTTTCATACCGGACTGAATGTATGTATCCTTTGTGTGTGGGGTTTGAATGATAATTAAACGTAGCATGTTTCATACCTGATTGAATTGATGTGCTCTTTGTGTGTGGGGTTTTGCTGTGTGGTGTGAGGGTCTTTAATGTTTGCGAGTCCTCCAGGTGAGATTTGATATTGTTTTGTGTCAGTTGTGGGAGAAGGGAAGATGTGTAATACTTAGCATACAGCTAGAATCTGGTGTCATAGAGATTTTAGTTAAGGATGTCATGATGTGGGTGAGTTTGGAATGTTAGTGTTTAAGTTCTTACAATTGAGGTGTAGTTGGCTGTGGAGGAGCTCCTGAGTGCCTGTCCTCTGCTACTGTGTAACTCTATTGTGGTAGCAGCCTTACCTGAACTTCCTGTGTGATTACTACAGACTAGTAGGAGAAAGACCAGCAGGACGTGTTTGCAGTACCATGAATTACGCTAAATGTAACCATATATAAGAATCGACCTCCGGCAATCATTATTCCTCTTGAGATACATCCATGGTGGTCCTGCCGTCCTAAAGACAGCACAATGCTAACCATGCTTACTTTGGCCTCCCAGCCAACAAGATAATCCTTGCAAGCGACAGTGGTCAAGCATAAACTCCTGGTGAGACTCTGAAGTTCAGATTTCAAATCTTTCATATTGTGAGGCTTAAGAGCCTTGTACTTGCTGCCACACGCTAAACAGGGACATCACAATCATGCACTTACTTATTAATCACACATACAGTACACTCATTGTGCCTAACTCATACCCTTTGCTTTGTTGCTGATCATCTTGCAAACCTGCTTACCAGCTCAGGCAATGAAGCGATTACACTAGTCGCATGCAGAGACAAAAGGGTGAACATGGATGCGTGTCGGAAAAAAGGAGGAGGAAGAACCAGGATAGGCACAGAAGCCCTGCCAGTATCTTAAAGGCTTTGGAACCGGTTTGCAGTTAGCATGCTTCTGCCTGTGTACTAAGATTTTGTATACAAAAAAAGCAAGAAGACTGTTTTGAAGGATGTCAAAGAGCCCGTAGAGTGGAGATCTAGGAAGGTATCTCATGTTCCGGCTGACACACAGCTCAGGTGCTATCATCTACATGGTCACCAAAATAACAACACTCAGATGTCTCTTTACTTCTACAATTTTCCATAGCACATCCCTTATTATCATCCCTTATTAAATATCACATACAGGAGTATCTAAAATTAGACACAGTTTTAATATAGCAAATAGGCTACAAGTTATTTGAAGTGCTCAAAGTGATTTATTTTAGTCTCCAAATAACCTATGAGGGTAACAGGGATAACCCTTCAAAACATACCTTTAAAATATAACTTGTTTTGACCAAGACGAGCATAGGTGCTTTAATATTCCACCGTATGCATCTGCATAATCAGGGCATGAGCCCCTTTCCGTATTTCCAATGAAATCATACAAGAATCCTTTTCAAAGTTCGGTAAATTGATTTTTCTTGGAAGGCGAACCTCTGCTCCATACTTACAAAAATTACTAACTTGAAGATCCCATTATCTTGTGGAAAGAAAACCTTGACTATGACTTCTAGTACTGTCCTCTGAGGACTACCTCCTAAGCAACTACCCTAAAAATATTACCTCAAACAATAGTCCTCATTGCATCCATCTTGGAAGGATGAGAGACTACCTTGGCTGCAACAGTTTTCGAGCTTGTGACTTGGAGGTACCAACACAGAACCCTGCCAAAGGTGCCTTAACCTGCTGATCTTATTTGAGTATGTAAAGTTTCTCAAACCCTGGGCTGACACCACATACATATAAATTCCAGCTGTGCTGTAACACATTTTCAACGTGCACGGAAAAATTCGGAGTACGTACCGGACGCTGGCGTAGCAGGACTAACTTTGTGACCTGAATGTTAACTCGGATGCCTAGGCTCTGGTGCTGGAACATGTTGTACACCTGCCGAACACATTTAAAACATGCATTAAACACTCAGCCATCTTAAAAAAGAAAACCTGCATATTGTAATACAGACTGATGCTGCACAGACTTGCAGGTAAACAAAACAAACTAATGATCTTACTTTCTCAGTCTAGGAGAGCGGGAGAGTGGGCACAGCCATCCTACTTCCCCACCCAGAAAAGAGTAGAGGAAGACATGATACTTTCTCCTACCCTGGTGAGAATAGGGGAAGCCATCATACTATCTTCCAGTCAGAAGCGAGTGTTGTTGAAGCCATCTTACAGTTGCCTGCCCTGTTCAGGCCTGCACACCCATTGACCAAGAAGTGTTAGTCAATGACCCTATCTGAATTAGTGACTACTTTCTACCCTCTTCTTGTTTCCCACAGGATGTACAGAAAAGGCACGATTGCTTGCCTTCTAACAGTTCTTATCTCCACTTATAAAAAGGGTTATCAGTGGCACCTCTTTGTCTCTATTTTTACTTATCTAAGTATACTATCTTTAGATAATGGAGAAATTAGAGTTAGCTTATAAAAGGGACAGTTGCCCCTTCGCTCAAAAAACACAATTTAGACCCACCACCTCTGGCTAACTACTGCATCATAAAGAATCTGAGTGTTATGTTGACATCAATAGAATTGACATAATACATTGCTGTGGGTGTTATGACATGCTCCCTTGTTAAGGAGATGGAAGTCTACTCATTTGGTGACCTCAGCAACCACTGCTTTCCCTTATGCCAAAACCAATCCCCACTCCCATTTTATCTCGAGGGGTGGAAACTTATTTGTTTAACACACACAGTTTCTTCTGAGAGTTGTTTTTCAGATTGCCTTGGTTTATGGCTATCCAGCCTGTTTACAGCTTGTTCTGTTTGACAACCACTAACGTACATGTACATTAGACACTACCAACATGCTGAGATCTCCAGGAATAGGTTCACCTACATCACCTAGTAGGGTTAAAACACTAATTTCCTCCCTGCCACTCCTGTTACATTTCATTTAAAGGCATCTGTCACTTGGTACTGTGTGTTCTTACTTCTGTCCATCCATCTGCTTGGAAGTCTGGCAATGAATTCAGAGGGCATATCTTGCAACTACTCCCCTAAACCTGTAACACAGGGTGATGTCAGTCAGAAAAGTTGCTTCTAAATCGTACTCGGGGAGCACATTGGTCTCCCATTCTCACTTTAACCTAATTTGCCCAGTATGGTTTTTAACCGATAATAAAAGCTTTTGACTGACTTTGAATCCCTGAAGTGGACTTGCCATTTTATGAGATCATATTAATGCATAGGGATTTTAATCTTGCAATCTGCCTAGCAGTCGTTTCAAGTCCTATAAAGGGTGGTACTCATCTTTCCTTAAAATGTGGAGCTGGGGTTCCTCACTTTGAGTGATGGGAGCACTCAGGGTTGCTCTACCTAGAAGAGGCTAGCCAAGGCACATCATATCTATTATCAGCCTTAGGGCCGAGTCAACTCTAACTGCTGTAAACTGTAACTGATCTATAACACTCTTCTGCCTGAGGCTCTCTTGTCAAACTTTTAAAAATCCAATTCACATACACAGAAAGCAATCCTAACATTAGACTTATAGCATCCAATCTGAATACTCCGCTCTCAGGCAGTGTACATTCTTTATAAAAAAAAAAAACAGCTAACATAACACAAATTGATTGCATTCTCCCATTAGAAAATTGAGCCAATCACATTATGTTAATGTTAGGAAATGGCATTTAGAGCCACCAACTCACCTCATTACCGTAGTCATTAAGGCATCACTGTGACAAAAGCTACACAACAATTTCAGCCAGACTCGAATGCCTTCAGTCGTATGAGTCCTATGGAACCAGCAGTTGCATCAGTACTGGGGTCCAACTTGAGATGTTCAATACAGCGGGATAGTTTTTCTGATTCTACCTGATCTATCTGTACTGTTTCCTACAGTGCGAACCATCCCACACAGCTGCATGCTTCAAATTGTTTTGTTGGGTAGCCGGCTATGCCTTAGGTAAGTTTGATGTTTTATCAGTGACAGGTGACATCAAGTCAAGCTATTTGTCTGCTAATCCCTACCCGACACGTGGAGTCCCTCAGGGTTCTCAAATACTTATTATAATAAATTGGACTCGATCCTCCTTTTTAATGTTATGTGTATTTCACTGCAACTCCTATGCACATTTAACCTAAAGTTTCTTCATGCTCCCAAACCCTAATTTAACTGACCATCCCCCAGATGCATCAAAGTTATGTTTTGTGAGTCCTTAATAGCGAATTTTAAGGAATCGCTATTAAAGACTCGCAAAACGGGATGCATGTAGGAATCGCAATATTATTTGCGATTTCTACTATGTCCTTATTTGCGATTCACTAATTGCAAATCGCAAATAAGGAATGAATGGGGAGTCATACCTTATTTGGGATTGGCAATTAGCGAATCGCAAATGTGCCACAATTTCAAGGGTGCCAGGGTGTCCAAAGGACACCCTGTTGCACCCCTGAAATGGTAATTTTCACCGGTGTTGCGCACACACATGTCCCAAAGACATGTGTGTGTGTAACATACAACTTAGAAAAATGCACTAAAGTGCATATTTCTAAATTTTTGCTATTTACCACGTAGTTTGACTTCGCGGTAAATAGCGGCCCCAAATTGTGAATTCGCAATCTTGGAATGGTTCATGCATTGCATTTAAGGAATCGCAAATTGCGATTCCTTAAATGCAATTGCAATTTGAGAACTCGTAATTATTTGCGTATTCTTAAATTGCGAGTGCATGAACCCTTGATGCATCTCAAATGCCATTTTTGCGGGCGCAAACGGCCGAATTTAGCGATTCGCACCGTTTGCGCTCGCAAAAATGCTTGATGCATCTACCTGAAAGTGTTTTGGCAGGATTGAGCTGTGAACGAATGACATCTGGTTACCATTCAATGCTTTCAAAGTAAGGTGTTTATGTTTGTAGGTCCTCAATTCCCTTTATGTTGGTCGAATTCACAGGCTTAGGGAAAGCACTTAATTTCAGGAACCAAAGTTAGAGACCTAGGAAGAGATTCAGATTTCAACATTTCCCTTGTACCAACATTGGGGTTAAAATCTTTTTTTTTCAATTAAATATCATGAAGAAGGTCCTTTCAGTTTTGGAAATGCAAGATAGGTGAGTAACAGTGAACTCCTCAATTAACTATGTACTTGATTACAGCAACTCTTTTGACCTCTGTTACACCCAGTTCCTTTTGGAGACAGAGGACAGGCAAGCATTCCTACTAACAGCCCACAATACGGTTATGATTTCCCCCAAACACCCTTCTTAAATCATTATCAAACCAGGATGGGTTGGCAGACTTAACTCTAACCATCAAATTGCTCTTCACCTGCTTGCAGTCAGTCATTAACATCAGCCTCTGGCATGATAGGTCAGCTTTTGTGTGGAAGAAGTGATACATGTTTACCAACATGGTGATGATTATAATCTCTTACCATGTCTCTAGAAGCAAAAGGCTTTTACTTGTGCTAAAGGAACGACTGTATCCCTAGCAGCCACGAAGCAGATAAGATCTTGTTGGCATCTTCAAGGCTATAGTCTTTCACCATTGAAAATGAGGTTATAACCTCCGAGGTCACGTGCCTAAGTGCTAATCCATCACCTTCTTAGGAAGTGACACAAATCGTCTAAAGGCGAATGTCCATCTAGACATTGTGATTGACTACAAGAGAGGCAGTGATCACAACACCAGGGTGGAAAACTTTGGAAAAGAGGCAGATGCGATCAAACTATAGTATTCAGGCAAAGTGCTACCTTTCCCAAGTACTGATGTGTACAAGGATCATCACGACACGGAAAACTAAGAAATTGATAAAAGTCTTAAATTGCACACTAACATCTTACAATCACAATATATCCACTTTGCTCTTGTCTATTCAGCCCAAGCAGATATATCACACAGAGAAGGAAGAAGTTGCATGAGATTGCAAGATGCTTGAACACGCTGCCAAGACGACAGACAAAAGACCATGCTGGATAAGTATACTCACCATGTTCATAACTGTGAGGATAAACCTCTGGGCAGTCTCTGAGCCGTGATACTGAACCATATCGGAATCGGCTACCACAAGCGTTTCGACTGTGTATTCGCTGTTCATCCTGATTGCATTCCTCCGTTCTCGCCACTCACTGCCAGACTTTGGTTTTCTTTCTTTATTTTTGCCTGCAAAACATTAACATGTTATCACTATTATTATTCAATTACAGTGCATTTGCCACTGGTCATGTGATGGTAAAACTTTAAAAATGTCACTGTATAGAAATAAAATGGAATTTAAAGTTAGAATAAAAGGGGTTTGACTTATATCTAATATTTCTCAATTTTAGTCAATCAAAATCCACATTTTCATGAAATGTTATTCCTCATGTTCTGAATAGTAAAGCCAAATACAAAAAAAAACACAAAACACAAAAAGTGATGGGTTTAATGCTTGCAAATTGTCTATCCACTGGAAATTGCTGCATGGAGCATTCGAAACTATCTTTTTTTCCCAAAATGCCACCTCAGATTAGACCCAGTCATAAGCAAATCACCTTTGGTCCTGCTCCAACAGGAACAGATGTGGGTCCCGTGCTCACTGTGTGACTGGTACCAAGCTGCAACTCACTGAAGAGGGCCAAAGAGGCTAAAACTGGTCTTGGGTTGATTGTGTTCTTTTTCAGAGACAAATTCTGAACACAGCAGCATGTCTGGTCTGACATTTAGGCTCTCCATCAAGTCTGGTGCTGAGCTCTTTGCATTGACTTCCGGTCAGGAAACGCTGCATTTTTAAGCTCCTTTCTGTTAGACATAAAGCCCTGCATGGGGTAGGATCACTTTATCTTTGATGCAAAATTAGTTTTTACCATCTTTCCAGGATTCTTACGACATTTGACACTGAACTTGCTACTCTTCCCCGTATTCGGACAACTCGAAAAGGTGGGCATTCCTTTTCTTACTTTGCCCTGTTCTAGTGGAATAAGTTCCCCTTTCAGAATGCACATGCCACATCTTTATTACTTTTAAAAAGCTGCTTAAAATCTGGCTTTTATAATCTCATTTCGCCTGCGAGGCATCTAATTCCAGCCCTCTGATCACTAGGATCCAGAGCTGCGATACTCCATTTGGAGTGAGCTACTTGTGCTATATCAAACGTCTATTACATTTTAGAGAGCACCTGGCTGGCTTGACAGGTCGGGCTGGACTGTTCTTACCGAAGCAGGGCAAAGAAAGATTAACCATAAATCAACATTGGTGCAGCATTCCAGCCAGGTGCCCTAGCTATACCCTATCGCACTGCAGCAGCGGCCGGTGCAGGTAAGTGGCGGCCTGCGCAGGTAAGTGCGGTTGGGCGCAGCAGGGGATGTCGACAGACAATGGAATAGAGAAAATGAATTAAGTAAATACATTCTATTCTGTTTGTCGATATCCACCCCTGCCTCGCCGTGCTTGCCTGCACCAGCCGATGCTGTCGCACAGTGTTGAAATTGCAGACTATGAGGCATGGTTAAACTTCACAAAGGGACACAGTTCACCAATATGGGGTGCTTCAGCCTACAATTCAAAGTCTTGGTCTCTAAAGCTTTGCTTTATTGTTACCGGATTCACTCTGCAGCTGCACTTATATGCCGATTACTCTTCACTTCAGCCCAAGTGCCTTATACGTTTCAATAGTGTACCTCGCCCTCTGTAGGAAACAATCAGCGAACTATGTGATGCATTATGTTGTACAGCAATGCAAAAGGCACTTCAAGCCTACTCCGCTCAGCCAAGGGCCAGGGAGCACTTTCCAAACCAAAGAAACAGAAAAGGAGAACGGAATTTAGAACAAGCATTGACAAAGCCAGTAGGTCTGGCTTGTATTTTGAGCACTAGCTAAAATATGTTTTTTTTAAACCTTCTGCAGTGAAAACACAAAACCAAAACAAGTGGTTTCTGTAAGCACTGTATCTACAAGATAATGGATGTAACATGTGATGATTCAGTATACTTTTGAGATGTAAAATAGACCCTCATGCACTATAATGCAAGCACTCCATAGAAGGTGGAATGATGCACTAAATGGTCATAAGAATGAGGCGAGAGAGAAATATTCTTCTGGTCAGAGACAAAGCTCACTTTGTGTATATTTTAATTATTTGATAACAAAGCATCTTGCAGGCAGCTCAGCTATCAAGCCAGGGCTAGAAACAGCACCAGCCAATAAGGTTGCTATATAAAGTTACATATTTGGCATTTGTGGTGCACGTATAGAGGTGCTGGAAAACAAGTTTTATGACAAAGGTAAATACCCAGGCAAAAACAACATAAATATCTGGCAAAAATTACAATACGATAAAACAAACACAAGAAGGGAAATAGAACAACAACGTGCTATGATGACATACATTTTTTTATTATATTGATAAAAGTTGATATGGACATGTTCAATCATACAAAGGAATTGTGTTTAAAATACATTAAAAGCAAAGTAAATATTCAATCACAATAATATATAATGATCGGGGGAAAAATTAGAGCATTGATAATTCCCAGAACTGATTGAAGAAGCTGATGTCTGTCAACGCATTTCGACACATACAATGTGTCTTCATTAGGACAATTTCAGCATAGTTCTAAAATTGAGAAAATACTATTTTAGATCACTCATTCTTGTGTTTGAATGAAATACAATTGTAGTAGATTATGACAATTCTACTATAACATTTTGCCAGATAATTGATACAACACCATGATATACCGCTAGATAAGGACACATAATTACTAACTCAGGAGCTATTTACATTAATTTTTAAACATATTAGGCACTGTACAAACCAGAATCGACATATGAGGTAAAGAACTCATACAGAAAATATTAGGCACTGTACAAACCAGATTCAACATATGAGGTAAAGAACTCATACAGAGAAAATAGAATCATGAATACAGACAGTGAAGATAGAAGGTTCCTGGTGCTAATATCCTAATTAATTTTAAACTTTAGATTCTTCATATGTCGATTCTGGTTTGTACAGTGCCTAAAATGTTTAAAAATTAACAGAAGTGGGGGCGTGGCCAACTGCCGAGCATGGCGGCTGCCTAAATCGGGAGCTCCACAAGGCTGACCGGCCCGCTCAATTATCCTGATGACCATCCGCACATTCACCCGCCTGAAGGAGTGAAATCGGCTCGGGGAAGCAAGCGGCACACACTAATCCACCCCCGGCGAGAATCCGACAACGGAAAGTGCTCCGTTCGGTGAAGGCGTGGTGGGGCCTGTACCTGCCCGGCAGCACCGGCCTGGAGTGCTGGACGTACCCGACCGGAAGTTGGTCCTACTCGGCCAGGGGGCATCGACTCTGGCCGGCACCCACGTCACACCGCCAGAAGAAAGGTACAAGCGCGAGCAATACTCAGCGCGGCAGCCAGCGGACTCGAAAACGGCTGCTGCGCCGGGGACTGAGTGGCAGTTCCTCCTGCACACGGAGTGGGCGCCTTCGGGGGCCGAGGCGTCCCTGCCCGGTGACGGCGCCATCTTGAGACTGCGCAGCCGGTCAGGCAATCCACACACGCGACAGGGCAAGGCGAAATGCGACTAAGACTGTGCAGCCCCCCCGCAGCCCAGTAAATAAGACTCTGGCCTGAGGCAGCGTGGGGAGAAGGCGATACCTGTGACTGAGGCGCCCATACCGATATTGAAAGCGACAGTGCGTGAGAGGGAGAGTCGGACTTGGCGGCTCGGACACACCGATACTGCAGCCTAATTAGAGGGGGATCCAGCACAATCAAATGCTGCCTGCGAGGCGCTCATAGCCCAGACACCGCCAGAGGCACATCGCAACCACACACCGAGGCATACTGTAGCGGCCACGGAAGGTGGAGCCACGCACGTGGTGGGACACAGGGACGGACCCTCAGGCAGACAGAGACCCGGGCTGGACATCGAGGGGCTGCAGTGCATTGCGGTCCGGGCTCCTGCGATCTAAGACACCAGCGCACACCCGGGGAACAGTGAGTGCAGTGGGAAGCTGGACCAGGAACCGCTGGACAGACCGGACAATACAGAGCCACGCACAGCACTATGGCGGGCAAGAACACGAGGAGCACTACAACGCAAGCGAAGCTTGATAAATTTGCGTATACCCAGGGTGGCCACTCGCATGGACATGGACGTCACTCCACTGGTGCATCCACAGACACGAACGGGACTGGGAAAGTTACGCTAGAGGACATCATGAAAACCCTCACTGAGGTCCAGGCGACAGTGGGCACCATCTCATCCGAAGTAAACCTGCTGAGAGCAGACTTCAAGAAGATGTCGGAGAGGGTATCCCAAGTGGAGGTGGTCACTAAGTCACTCATCGAGGACACCTCAGACCTACAGGTAGCGATGGAACGACTGGAAAAGACCACCAGGCAACTGCAAGAGAAGCTGGATGACCAGGAAGGGCGCTCTCGAAGAAACAACGTCCGCATCCTAGGCCTTCCGGAATCGGAGGGAAAGGGCGCCATGGACCTGTACATCGAAGACCTTATCAAAACCAAACTGCAGCCAAAAGGCCTGTCCAACTTCTTCTCTGTCGAGAGGGCACACCGGGTCCCTGGGGGTGCGGCCAAACCGGGAGCCACACCGAGGCCGGTACTGGCTAGACTCTTCAACTTTAGGGACAGGGACGCCATTCTGCAGGCGGCGAGGGTGGCACCACCTGTGAAAGTTCAAAACTCCACTCTGGCCTTCTTCCCGGACTATACGGCTGAGGTGGCCAGACGCAGGAAGTCCTTCACTGAAGTGAAAAAGACGCTACGCGACAGGGGCCTGCCCTATTCGATGCTCTTCCCCGCCAAATTGCGGATTGTGGCTGAGGGAAAGACGTGGTTTTTCGACACGCCTGAGGTGGCACGAGAGTGGCTGGATGGTTGGAGACCGGTGGGCAAACCCCAGCGCTCGCACAGAGATCGCCAAGACCGCCGCAACGAGAGGACGCCGGACCGCCGGGCACCCAGCCCGACAACTGAACGGGGCGCCACCGCGGGATTGGACTCCGACCTTGAGAGGGACCCGTTTGACTCCGGTCAGCCTAGCAGGGGTTGACTGCATGAGCTATATGCGAGATGACACAAACACAGCCCTTGGGACTTCGGGCCGATGGAACTGAGTAGGGCGGGCACTGGCCGGTGCCTGTAGGGGACTCACCAACCCCACGAGCAAGTAAGAATAGATAGGGAGGGGACTAAGCACTCTGCCAAGTTGGGGATGCGGGCGGGACTTCGTCCGTGGAGCAGGGGAGCAGGGAGGGGGTGGGGGGGGAAAGTTGTACTGTTAAAGTTTAAGTTATGGTTCTTGGTCGTCACTAAGTTTGCACGAGGTACAGTTACATTGCTAGCTGACAGCACCAGACACCCCGGCGCACAGCTCACCACACTGGCTCTACCACATTACTGCATATTGGCAACATGGGCCATAAACCCACATGGCACAACAAGCACGTGCAGCACCCACTGAGGGCGCCCCTGTAATGGCAATGGTGCCTCCACTGAAACTGCTTACATGGAACGTCAGGGGCCTGGGGGACAAAATTAAGCGCGGTTTGGTACTGCAGACCATCAAACGCCATAAGTCTGACCTGGTACTGCTTCAGGAAACACATTTGGCGGGGACCACCTGCAAAGCACTGAACAGGCGTGGCTACACCATGGCAGTGCACGCTGCATTCACCACAGGCTCCAGAGGCACTGGGATACTCCTCAAAAAAAACTCATCCTTTTTGGTTACTAGCCACAAGACAGACGACCAGGGGCGCTTTGCGGCACTCTCTGGCCAGTGGGAGGGGAGGACACTAAATGTGGTATCTGTGTACATCCCCCCGGCGCTACATTCTACAGCACTGCCAGCACTTGGGCAGTTTCTTATCGACCTCCCGGAGGGTGATATGATCATTGGGGGGGACTTCAATGCTATAACAGACCCCTTACTGGACACCTTTCCCATACGAGATCGCCGGAGGGGGACTGCCGCGCTTCCCGGATTCCTGACTGCCCTGGGACTCACGGATGTGTGGCGTCATCTGAACCCCACGGCGAAGCAATACACACACTATTCAGCTCCCCACGATAGCCTTTCACGCATTGACTTCTTCTTCTCTCTAGGGGTGGGACTGGGATCCATAGACAAGATGGAAATTCTACCGAGAGGCATTTCTGACCATTCCCCGATATCCCTTCACCTCACGACCAGAGAACAAAAGCGCGCTAGAATATACCCGATATATCCCAACTATCTGCAGATTCCTGGTGTTAGGAAAAAACTTAAACTAACTACGACACAATACTTTAGCGAAAACACGGGCTCGGTCACCTCACCTTCGGTGCTCTGGGAGGCATACAAAACAGTCCTACGCGGGGCATCGATATCGGCAATCACTGGGCAAAAAAAGGAATCTAGGGCTGAACTTGCAAATCTGGAATTGGCATTGCACACGGCGCACACTGCCCACATGACAGACCCCACCCCTGTCACCGCGCATGAGTTACAGCTCCGACAGCAGCAGCACCAAGCGCACCTCATCTCGGTCACTAGGGGGCACCTAGCAAACACCGCACACCGCATATATGATGTGGGAGACAAGGCAGGGAAAATGCTGGCGTGGTTAGACAAGCGGGGCGGCAGTAACAGAGGGATACAACGCCTATATGATGCTGAGGGCCAGCTGCAGACTCGCCCGGAACGAATAATACACACCCTAGCACGCCACTTCCAGGGGATATACACTCCGACACGATCGGTCACGGATCAGGAGGCCATGGCGTCACTCGGGAACATTCCTATCCCTGTGCTTGCTCCTGAAGCTCAGCAGGAACTAGATACAGACCTGACAGAGGGAGAGGTCCAATTAGCGATACAGGCATTGCAGTCCGGCAAGGCTTTGGGTCCCAACGGAATACCTGTGGAGTGGTATAAGACGATGGCCTCGGTGCTGGCCAAGCCTCTCTTGGACATGTACAATGAAAGCGTGGAGAAGGCACTGCTTCCACTCGACCAGCGCACGGCCACTATCGTAGCCATCCCCAAACCAGCCAAGCCGCCGACAGAATGCACCTCGTACCGGCCCATTTCTTTGCTCAATACTGAAGCGAAGATCTTGGCAAAACTCCTGGCCAGTCGTCTGACCCAGCATCTGAGTGCCCTGATACACCCCGATCAATCGGGCTTCATGCCTCACAGGAGTACAGCGTTGAACCTGCGGAGGGTGCATGGGGTGCTGGCACGGGCGCATCTTCTTACTGACCAAGCTGTGATACTCTCCCTAGACGCCAAAATGGCGTTTGACCTGGTAGAGTGGGAATACCTGTTTGCTGTCCTGACCCGGATGGGATTCGGCCCAAAATATCTTGCATGGGTGCGACTGCTATACACCTTGCCGGTTGCACAGGTGGTTGCGAATGGCCACATGTCATCAACCTTTCCACTGGGACGGGGAACTAGACAAGGATGCCCGCTATCGCCCCTTTTATTTGCATTAGTGCTGGAACCAATGGCAATCATGCTCAGAGCGACGCCACTATTCCGAGGCATCACTTGGGAGGAAGGGTGGGAGGACAAAGTCTCCCTGTATGCGGACGACATGTTGATCTACATGATCAACCCCAATGAGGGGGTCCCTGCCCTGTTGGCTCTCTGCGATGAGCACGGAAGGGCTTCGGGCTACACCCTAAACTGGTCCAAGTCTGTACTTTATGTACTCAAAGGCCCGGGTCCAGAGCTGCCAACCGACTGTCCCCTAAAGATAACAACCACTTCATTTAAGTACCTGGGTATTTTTGTGACTGCCGATGCTGCGGAATTCTATGCCGAGAACTTGCAGCCACCTCTGACACGCTTACGTGCAGACGTCAAATACTGGGCTACACTGCCGCTGACCCTCCTAGGGCGAGCGGCACTCTATAAAATGATGGCTCTCCCAAGGTTTCTATATGTGCTTGAAAACTCCCCTTATGTGGTGAGCCCGCGATACTTCCGACAAGTCGCGGCATTAATTTCCAGTTTGCTATGGAGCAACGGCCCAGCACGAATAGCGCAGAATAAATTGGTTAAGAGCTGGTACGAAGGGGGGATCGCACTGCCCAATCTCCAGCTATATTACTGGGCGTCCCAGCTTAAGGTGGTTAATCACTGGATACACGTCACACGGGAGGACCCCGCGTATAAGGCAGACTGGTCACAACTGGGGACTGAAGGCATGCTTTCAGTGCTATACAACTACCCGCAAGTAAAGACCCTGCTCGGCCCAACGCTTCACACGGCGACGCTATGGCATGTAGCACAGTCACGTCTGGGGTGGAAGGGTAAAATTACCAGGTTAACTCCATTGTGGGACACTAAAACACTGGGAAACCTGCGGACATGTAAGGGGTTCACACGATGGGATACCATAGGGATCTCGGTGGTTGGGGACCTCTGGGACAAGGGCACGGTTATTCCTTTCCCGCAGCTACAACAGCAGTACGGCCTGGGGCCCTCTGAGACATACCGGTATGTGCAAATCCGACACGCGCTGTTGCAAGCAATCCCACCTGACACCACACTCCCGGAATCGTCACCTCTGGAAGATAGGCTACTGACCGAATTCATGGAACAAAAGGCGACCTCACTCACGTACAAAAAACTGATTAACAACCTGCCAGACCCCACACAGAATCTCAAAGGGAAATGGGTGGGAGAACTGGGTGAAATGGATGACACGGAGTGGAACGAGGCGCTTGCCTCACCACGAGAGGTAGGCATTTCGGCCAGATTTCGCCTGGTGCAGCTTAAAATTTTACATCGCACCTACTACACACGCACACTACTTCACAAAATACAAAGGGCACCACACCCGTACTGCCTCAGGGGATGCGGGGAAGAGGGAACTCTGCTCCACACGCTATGGGAATGTCCTCAAATCCGGGAACTCTGGAGGCAGATAATGCGCACAGTCTCACAGGCCGTCAAAGTATCTGTCCTGCCAGAACCCCGTAAGTGCCTGCTGAACATTTGGGACCCCACAGACCTAGACAGGTACGGACAACTATGGGTCACACTGGCGGTGACAGTGGCCAAACGAGACATTGCACAGAGGTGGGGTGCCCCGGAGTTACCTACAGTAGCAGGGTGGATAAGAAATATGGACCTCCTAATGGTTAAAGAGAGAGCGGTTTATGTGCTACGGGCATGCCCCCGCAAGTGGAATAAGGTGTGGACACCATGGAACAAATATAGGGGGGAACCATGTGAGCCCCTGCCAGAGGGTGAAGACTCGGGCTCAGAGGAAGACGAGGACTAGCCGAAAAGGGTGTGCTAGCACAATGATGGGGGCAGCCGGGAGAATGCGGAAACGCATCACCACCTTAGGCGCAATGTTAAAGAACTGTACCTGCAGAAGACTGTCTGTGGCTGCACACACTTAATTGCTCAATGATGACCATAGTTGGGTTTTAATGTTTCTGTTTTTGTTTTTAAAAAAAAACTTCACGTTGTTAGTCTCAGATGAATATATCAGAAAAGTACTGTCAGGGATTGCCTTATGAACAAGAAGCGAAAATGTGTCACGATCTGCATATGCTTGTTACTCCTAACTTCTCCAGTATTTGAACGTGGCACATATTGGTAATTGGGGACACATGATATGTTTTGTTCTATTCTCCTACTCACACATGCTACTGCTATGTAAATGCACCTAACGACTGAAAATATGATTCTCTATGTTACACTCCTGACAATAAAGAATTTCAAAAAAAAAAAAAAAAATTAACAGAAGTATATTTGGTGCGCATGGAGTTGATAATCTCACTTCTGTTCACGGTCCGCTAATCAAAAGAATTACCTGTTTTACCCACGATAGCTTTTTGTAGCAATCGAGTCAAAGAAACAAACTTCCCACAATACTTATTATTTCACTGAGCGTGCCTCCTATTTTCATTGGTGTCTGTCAGACAAAGAGGATCCAGTACAATGATGGAATTAGCAGCGCTGAGACACTTTGACATTAAACGTATTTCAAGCAGGCAATGCAGTGACGTGGTCATACGAGAGCACAGCAAAAACCTGCTCCAACGCCGATTCTTTAAAGGCAGAACATGGACATCAATTCACCAAAATGCCAGGGGTAGCGGTGGTGACATCAAGCGTCAGTTGATCTTTACTTTCCCTGGCGAGCACATGTTTACACATGCAAACATATTCACTCATATTTGCCTTTCTCTTACATAAAGACATTCTCACCTGCAAGCACGCACACAATACACACTTAAAAGCATTTTTGATTACCTAAGCTGCAAGATAGGGTCACATTCCAGCTAATTATACTCCATTTATTATTACACTGATAGTGAATAATATGAAGTCCATAAGGACAGCTTGCACTGATTCTACCAACTCTGACACCAAAGGTCGCATGGGGGCAATCCAGGGGTCACAGCTGCGACCCCTGGTGACCCCTAAATGACCTCCATGTGGCAGAATTTTTTTTAACACTGTAAATGAAAATAGCAGATGCCACAATAACTGTATAGCCAGGCATAGCACTTGCATTAAGCCAACTCCACGCAGCACATGACTGAGTGACTTAGTACTCCGATTCCAAGTCCTTTTGGCTTCAAGAAAGGAAAAACCCATAAGGTGATAAGTTTAGTTCCATGGCATAAGATAGCGAACTCCCCACTTATATATGTGATATTCAGATAAACAACACGGCATGCAGGCCAGCTGGCGGACTTAACTATTCTTGAGATGTCATCACACAAATATATTCATAAAGACACAGGATTGTACCGCAACCCTAAACTACGAAATTGACTTTAATACAGACTATTCAAAACCACCTTGCATTTCTGACAACCCGCTTACTGTAAAAAATGAGGAGCCCTGTCTGGATTGCGGCACTTTGTGCCCTATTGGTTCACTTGATATGTTTAAAAAATGATTCCAGTCTTCTATTTCAACAAAATTGTGTTTACAATATGATTAATACACATTTTCTGTTTCCCTAAATTAATTAGTGTCTATCTCTCAAAATAGAACATAGAGTTGTTATGGTATGTTAATGTTATGTTGATTTGTATAGTGCACTAATCACCCGCAAGGTGGTGATCAGCGGATGTAAGCATGCAGTCCCTCTTGATTTATTCGAAGAGCCAGGTCTTCAGAGTCTTGAGAAACTCATGTAGCAAGGAGGGTCTCTGATGTGTTGTGGGAGGTTGTTCCATGTTTTGGGTGCTATGTAGGAGAATGAGCGACCTCCTGTTCTGTATTTGCGAATGTGGGGGATGTGCAAGTGAGTGTGAGGCTGAGCATATGTGTCTTAATGGGTTCTCTAAAGTGTATGTGGCTGTTGAGGTATGCAGGTCCCGTGTTGTGTAGGGCTTTGTAGGGGTGCGTGTTTGTGACTGGGGAGCCAGTGGAGCTCCTAGAGGTGAGATGTGGGTGCGGTGAGGGATGTTGAGTATGAGTCTTGCATCGGCATGCTGGTGGTCTGTTCAGTAGTTGTTTGGAGACTCATGCATACAGTGCGTTTCCTTTATTGTGTCGGCTTGTGAAGAGTGCTTGTGTGACGGTTTGGGGTTCTGCAGTAGCCACTTGGAGATTTTTCAAAGCATTCGTAGGATGTGGAAGCAAGCAAAGCTTATTTTGCTGACCTGTGCCATCATGCTCAGCTTGTCATTTAGAATGATCCCGAGACTTCTAGTGTGTTTGGAAGGTGTTGGAGTGGGTTAAAATTCTGTTGGTCACAAGGTGTAGTCCCACGGGGAGTTCTTGTTACCAAAGACCAATGCTGCAGTCTTGTTAGATTTCAGTTTTAAGCAGTTGGTTCTCATTCATTCCATCACAAAGGTTATGCAGTTGGTGAAGTTGGTTGTGGTGGTGGGTGCCTTGTCCATCAGGGAGAGGATGAGTTGGATGTTGTCTCCGTAAGGGATGATGGTGATGCCTTGAGATTGGATGATGTTAGCGAGTGGAGCCATGTAGACGTTGAACAGAGTAGGGCTGAGGAAAGAACCCTGGGGGATGCTGCATTTCAGTCTCTTGGCCTTGGATGGGAAGGTTGGTAGTCTGACTCTTTTGGTTCTTCCTGTGAGGAAGGAGAAGATCTAGTTGAGTGCCGGTCCTTGGATACCGCATCGTGAAGTCTTCTGTTGAGGGTGATGTGGGAGATCGTGTCAAATGAGGTGGAGAGGTTGAGCAGGATGAGGGTGGCTGTTTCCCCTGGGTCAAGATGATTCTAATATCATTAATTGAAATCTGATTGTGTATTGTCCAGTGGACAGTGGTTTTGCTGGGTAGGAAAGCAGAGAGATAGGTCAGTCGGTGGCCAGTTGGTTTGGGTAGGCTGATGGTTTCAGGAGGAAGGCATTGACTGCTGCTTGCTTCTTGGCTTCTGAGAAGGCGGTGATGTTCAGGAAGGGGGTGAGTGCTGTGCTGATTGGTGATGTGCCAGATTGAGGATGTGTTGGAAATAAGGATCCGATGGGGCCGCATAGTGGATGGTCTGCATGATTTAGGCTGTCTCTACGCGGTGAGGATGTTCCATCTGTTCTGGTGGTTGCCTTGATTGGTGGCAGGCCTGTTGGTGATGAGTTTGCCGGGATCTGGTTGTTAGTATGATACTTACAGGGCCTTTGGAACTATGTGGCAGGGAATGCCTAATTATGCATCAGGATTGAATAAATTATGCAGCAAGTAAATGCAAATTATGCCCATAATGCTGTACATTTATTTTAGTATTACTTCATTATTTTGTCATTTTTGCACATGGCAATACTGTCTGGGCAAAGATTTCACCTCATTAGTGCCAGTTTCACACCCGAATACAAAAATAAGCAACTAATGGTGACTAGTTAACCTTTTTGAAGGGTCTTCCAACGAGCACAAACACATATCATCACATTTTAGTAACTTTTGATCCACTTGATGCAGAAACAAACAGGCACATGCATTAAAGGAAAAACCGGTCGCTAACGGATTCTCAGAATCTGCCCCTTAGCTACCGGTATTTTTGCATTTAGGATGCATCATCCCAAATGCAAAATGCAAAAATAAAAAATTTAAGAATCCCAAATTGAGATTCCTTAAATGCAATGCATTAAACTAAAACAAATTGTGATTTCGCTAATAGGAGTAGCAAATTACCATGAAGTTGAACTTCATGGTAATTTGCCAAACTTTGAAAAATGCACTTTTGTGCATTTTTCAAAGTTTCATGCTGCGCGCACACATGCCCTTAGGGCATGTGTGTGTGCAACATATGTGCACAGATCAAATTCAGGGGTGCAATAGGGTGTCATTTTGACACCCTTGCACTCTTGAAATTGCATGAGCAATTTGCGAGTACCTACCGGTACTCGCTAATTGCTCATGCAATCTCCAAATCATTCCTAGGAGCCTGGAGGCCCATAAGAATAAATGGGACAGCATTCCTTAATTGTGACTGGCAATTTGCGAGTCGCAATTAAGGAATGAGTAGGAATCGCTATTTTTATAGCGATTCCTACATGCATAGGCTTTTGCGATTCCTTAATTGTGATTCCTTAATTATCGCAATTAAGGAATCGCAAAAGCCTACGTTGATGCATGTGCCAGAAAATGTTTTTATTAAAATCTGCAGATTATGGATTATATGACAAATCCATAACTATGCAAACATTGCCACAAATACAGAATTGTATAATTCCCATGGCCCTGGATACTTACAATTGATTCACAAATTATGTGGTGTTTAAAATTCATAGAGCTGAACGTGCCCATAGGACTTACCAGTGGTTAGACTAAGAGCATTTGTATCCCTCAACTTCATACTGTCTCAGTGAATGTCTAAAATATGTCTAAGTGTGGATCATTAGCTCCCAGGACAATAACAGAGGACATAGCACCTTACCAACGACACCCTGCAAGGCCAAAATGTGCATCACATTGCTTGTATTTCATCCCAGTGGAACGCGGCCTAGAAGTTCCAGCTGGATGGAGTCTCCATTTTGGTGTAGGTCAAAGAATGATTTGCATATGGCTAGTTGCAGTGTGTAATTCCAAGAAATAAGCTACAAAACAATGAAAGGGAATGCAGACAGCAAAATGACCAGTGGAATCCAAGAAATAAGCTACAAAACAATGGAATGGAATGCAGACAGCAAGATTACCAGTGGTTGTAGTTATTCAACCTCATTATCAGATCCTCACCCACTGCACCTAGTGTGAGTAGGTGGGCTCAGCGCGGTTTGTAAGTGGAGCTCTTACTCAAACCTAAGTGCAAGTTAAGAAGAATGCCGCTGGTGTTACTGGTGGGTGAAGTTATTCATCCTCAAACAATTCTACCTATTAACTGTTGTGCTGCTTCAGTGAAGTGCTCTGCTGACACTGAATTGCAGCCTTCATATTCATTAAAGCTGCATAACTCCCACATTTTTTATTTGTTTTATTACTGTTGTTATTAGGTTGTAATACTTGAAACGAGAGGGTACTTTTTGTGAAAAAGCGTAGCCTGTTCATAAGAACCAGAATCTCCCAAGCTGAAAACGCCCAAGTGAACATCTCACCTGCCATATGTGCAGCGATAACACAAGCTCCCTCTATGGGCTACATATAACATTGCGAATACAAGGAGATGATGAACGGAGCGCTGAAACTTTTCAGACGCTCACCCCCAGTCACAGATCTGGGTTGAATCTATCATTGTTCTTTAGCTCACTTTGCCACCCCAGTTCAGATCCAGCCATAAACAAATCAGTCTTGACCCTGTTCCTCATGGAAATAGTCCAGCCCGAACTACCAAGTTAGGTCTTCCTTGGACTGGAAACAAGCATCCTGGGACCAGTTTTGGGGTAACACCCTTCATCAGCCAGGCTAGCTTGAATCTAATGGCAAAGTGAGCAAGGGACTTGGCATACCCTGCCAACTTAGGTGGAACAAAGCAAACACAAGGGGATGAAACCATGGTGGCGAAGTGAGCTAAAGAACGATGATGGATTCAGCCCAGATCAGTCCCTTGCTCACTTTGCCACTGGATTCAAGCTACCCCAAAACCAGTCCCAGGATGCTTGTTTCCGGTCCAGAGAAGACCTGGCTTGGCAGTTCGGGCTCGACTGTTCCCATGAGTAACTGGGTCAAGACTGATTTGTATACTTCTGGGTGTGAACTGGGGAGGCGAAGTAAGCTACAGAACGATGAAGGATTCAACCCAGATCTGTGACTAGAGGTGAGCGTCTGAAAAGATTCAGCTCCTTGTGTTTGCTACATATAACATTGCCTGCGATGATAATAAAGTGTTTGTCATATACCACACTGCTGCAACTTCTAAGTTCAGTATAAAACAGCTTTTACTGTTACCCAGTTCAGAAGATTGGCAGGCCTGTCAAGATTGTAACTTGTGAGACTGCAGATCACTGTATGTTGCAGAGGGGAGCATACAACTCAGTGGAGCACACACTGCCATTGACACACTTCAAAAGCTTTGTAGCCATCTATTGGCCTTCTCTCATTCTTTATCCATTTTGAGATAAGATAATTTGATGTGACTATCCCAAGTCCGCTCTAGTGCTTGGGGACCTCATGCGACTTCTCAGGATTTCTCTGTCCACAAATCACTATTTTGCAATTGTGTAAAGTGAACCTAAATTGCCATTCAAGGCCCACTCTCCTGATTATCTAAATCACACTTCTGTTTTCAACTCACTGACACACATGTACCTGCTCACCCTCTTTGGAGGTTACATCAATCCAGGTGTCCTGTATAAAAAGCTAAACAGCCCTTTCAGATCTACTGTATTCAACTGTATCTCATGAATATTCATGGCGGATCTCCACAGAGCCCGCCTGGATGCTGCTCAGGAGGACAGCCACTGAGTAGCCACAGTACTGTCAATATCATGGATCTATAAACAAATCAGCAGGTTACTGACTTCACTTATGGGCAGTCAGCACATAGATGCTAAAGCCAAGTTTGGGTGTACTAATCTTTTTCTACTTTGGGGATGAAGAGCAGACACATCTAGGTACACAGCGAGAGACGCACCTTGATGTAAGTTTGACTACAGGGGTCTCTCCTTCACTCTCCTCCCATGGGGCGTTTAGGAACCTTTCAAGGGTTTCAAGAAAACAACTTAGGTAGAATATGACATAGGTCAACCTACCCAGTGGTAACTTCATACTAATATTTTTAGGTCGAGCAGACCTTACTCTCAATGCGTGAGCATTGAGAGTGTCTGCTTCAGACCTTTTGCCGCCCGTATGGGGAATGAGTTGGGAATGAGGACACGAATCTGTTACGAGCTGCGTTTTTCCTCGCGGGAGCGCGCGTCTGATACCTGCGCATGCGCGGTGCAAGCCCTGGCTCTCACACAGACACAGGCAGCCCCCACCCCTCTGCATGCACGCACGCACACACACAGGCGCAAGCCCTCGCTCACACACAGACACAGGCAGCCCCCACCCCTCTGCATGCACGCACACACACACAGGCGCGCGCATGCACACGCAGGCACACTATCCCCTGCCTCGCATTCTCTCAATCACACACAGTCACGCATGCGCACACACATGCACACACACACACGCACGCACACACGCATACACACAGGCCTTCACATTAGCCCTGGCCCTCCCCTCCCCTCCCCTCCCCTCCCACTCACCGGGCTCTTTCGGCGTGTTTCGTGTCTCCTCTGCAGCGCTGGTCGGAGTCGGCCGGCTTCACTGCTTCCTCGGCGGCGGCGGGCGGAACTTCCTGCTGGATTGCAGGCCCCGCCCCCGTCTCGGCCAAAAGTGCCTGACTTCCGGTTTACACGGAGCAGGGCTGCGGCGGTGATTTCGAATGCTCACTAAGTTATTGAATGTTTTTTTTTACTGCTTTTAACATAAAAATGCGGGCAAAGCCAATAAAATATAGTCTTGTGACTACCCTGCGCTTGTTTTTGCTGATGTTGTTGTGGTGGCGAAACTCCAGAGCAGTTTCAATACGTGTGTTCTGATTTCGCTTTGCTGCCCTTTGAGTGTGATATGTACGGTCAGGGGCATTTAGGAGAAGGCGTTGCGTACATCCTTTCGTTTGGTCTCAGCTAAACTACCCAAGGCCATTGTTTTTATGTGCCCGTGCACGAGCTTGCCGTTTGCTCAGGCATTTCTCCTCCCCCTAATTAGTCACCCCTGCTGTTGCTGCCCACGGCCGGCCGTACTTTGTCTCCCATTTCCCCCCTCCCCACAGAAATTCCAAGAGCTTGTTAATGATGCTTTCTCTGCTGTAGCTATATACCAAGTGAGAAGTGGGCTGTTTCAGAATGTAGACACTTCAGTGGCTGGTTCTTATTGAATACTCCCAGTGAGCAGACACAGCATCAGTTGTGTGTTGCCTGTGTGTTTCTAAGCACACCGGATTGTCGTGGTTATGCAAATGTTCCCTGAGAGCAACAGCCCTTTTTGTCTCGGTCTGCTACTTTTAAGGCAGTGCTTTAATTCGAAAGACTGGGTAATCTAAATTGATCCCGACATAATCTCTGAGGCATTGACCGGGCATTTGCAACAGGTTTGTACCACAGAAAAATACTTTTACGTTGGTTAATGCAAATGTTGCACTCACAGTAGCCTTTTTTTGTGCTACTGTATCTGCACCAAAGCTTCCACCCATATAGATACCCAATTTATCGCAATTGAGAGAAAGGTAAATCTGACGTATAAATTAATTAGCAAAAAAACCTTTTAAAGATGGGCTAGAATAGTAACGAAGATGATTTTGCATAATATGCAGAGGGTGCAAATAGAGATGAGCTTAAAGGGAAACAAGAATACAGAGCATCTATTATACGGTCAACATAAAACATGTATACATGTGTAACCACTTTGAAAGTAATACACTAGTTGTAGGGTAATTCGAGCTACGTAAACACTTATAGCCTTAAGACAGAAAACCAAAGATACATATGAAAACGGCCTGTTACTCTTCTCTGCTTCTCTAGTCCCTATTTAAAGAAATAGTAACTACATTTAGACAAGTAGCAAAACGGTTAATCTGGGGGCACACTGTCAGCTGCTCCTCTTATTTTAACTGTTCTGAAGCATTAAAGTTTGCACTGCCCTCTTTTCCTCTTTTTGCCCTCCTTATCTCCAAATTAATTCATGTTCCTCACAACAGTCACGTTTTTTTGTAATTTTATTCTATTCTCCATTCGGTCTGTTTCTCTTCCTTCAGCTAGAAAATAAGTGAGGATTAATGCTAGCCTGCTCATTACACAAACAATAACAAGCTACAGAGGGAAAAAGACAAACAGGTCGTCCTCCACTCACCTTGTAATATCAATACACGTTCATCAAAGGCACCTCTTTTTAGGATAATTATATAGGTGGAGGTGGGGGTTTCCATAACTCTTTCTCCATATACATCCCTCACTTGCAACCAGAGGTAGTGACCTCCCACTTTATTGCCTCTAAATTTCTAAAATGTATGTTTTACAGATGACAGTCACTGGGCTAAAATACCCCTATAAAACATAAAGGAGTGTAGCTGTGAATGATGTATCAGAAACAGATCACAACAATCTATATGTGAACTTAAAAAATAGTGAGGGCAAGATGGCACCTAACATGCGCACCGCCAATAGGACGAGACTAGTGGTAGCAATGTATTATACAACTGACGATGCTTGCCTTCATCGCTTCCTTGCATGCTCTGCAAGCTAACTGAATTTGACCTACAGCCACTTGCGTTTACAACAGTTCTTTTTGTTTCAGCTTGGCAATGCTAAACTGTGAGCTGGGTTCTATTTATTGACAAAAAGATTGCTCATAAAATTGGGGGTAGTTGTTTAACAAATGCCCTCGGCTGCCTTTGAAGGGTGTTGATTGTTCAGGGGTTTATTTATGACTTATAATTCATCTAGCGTGTTTTGATTTTCTTTACCATCATTTTAATTTACCTTCACGTGTTTTTTCCCCGTTTAAAATCCTTTATTCCGAACTTGCCTTTTTTCTTTATTGTCCTGCAATTAATTTTATTTCTTCGTCTTGGCTTGTCCTGCCTCTGACTGGCTTTTCTCCTCTTCTTAATACTTTCTCTCTCTTCCCAGTTCTCTCAAGCAGCCTCTCTTCGGACTGCTCCCTCTTTCATTTCTCCGTCTTTCTGTTCTTACCTCTTCTCTTTCCCCTCTAATGACTTTTGCTCAGTCTACTTTTATTTTCGCCTTTGATTCATATCTCAGCTCACCTCACCGTCTTTTCCTTTCACTCTCCCTTTCTTGTTCTTTGCCTCCTTGACTCACACCGACACTCATCAATGGGCACTCTCGTCCACTGCTCTCTTTTTTCTAACATTCTTAGGAACTTTGCTGGGGTACAGGGTGCGAAATGCCAATGAAGGCTGTACTGTGCATGTGAGGCCGCACTGGACACTCGAGGCTACATCTCGGGATGTAAAGTCATACATGGGCAACTGAGGCTATACTGAGTATGTGAGGCTGGCATATGAAGCCTATACGTGGGACCACATTTTGAAAACTAAAAGTCCAGGATGTTTAACAAACATAGAAGAAGGACTACAATTTTACATCTGCCAGGCACACAGAATGACTTAAATGACAACGCTGATCTACACCGAAATACAGACAATGTGGAACCGAGGGACTAAATTAATTGCAACTTTTAAACCCAGTATCTTGCATGTTCATTACATTACTTTTTGGTAACAGCTGTTAACTTGCCCTACAATGAAACACATAAAAACGTGCCTCCCTCTGTCTTTAGTCGACTCTCTCTAAAAATCAGGACATGTGCTAAAATTGTTGAAATCCAATGTGACAGCTGGTGCAAAACCAGGACTGTCCTCGTAAATCCAGGACGCCTAGTCACCCTCGGCCCTCCAGAGGCTGGCGGCCACGCTCTTCTCTAGTAGTTAGTGCTAGCTGTGAGGCAGGGGCTCCCAGTAAGGTACTGCAGCAGAGGCAGGACAGTGGCGGCTCCTCGAGGGAGTGCTGTGGGGAGAGGCAGGGTGGGGGTAGTAAACTCCGGCATATGGCCGAACCGAGTTAAGTACATAAATAAATAAACAAGCATTGACATAGCCAATAGGACTCACTCTATCTATCTATCTATCGCCCTCGCTCTATCTATCTATCTATCGCCCTCACTCTATCTATCGCCCTAACTCTATCTATCTAGCTATCTATAGCCCTCACTCTATCTATCTAATGACCCCTCCTATCTACCTATCTATCTCCCACACACTATCCATCGCCCACACTATCTATCGCCCTCCCTCTATCGATCGCCCTCACTCTATCTATCGCCCTCCCTCCTATCTATCTATCCATCGCCCACATTATCTATCGCCCACACTCTATCTATCTTTCGCCCTCACTCTATCTATCTATCTCCCTCACTCTATCTATCGCCCGCACTCTATCTATCCATCACCCTCACTCTATTTATTTATCGCACCACCACAGCATCACTCAAGGGCACCACAACATCACACAGCATCACTGAACGCCACAGCATCACTCGTCGCCACAACAACATCACTCAGAGCCACCACAGCATCAATCTGTGCAACCATTCAACAACAACTGGTTCAAATATATTCTCTCAATGTTTCAAGCTTTATTACAAATGTCACAAAAAGATGTTATTTCACTTCTGTTCTTGGATTTTGTCACAATAAAATACACTGAACATAATCTTCACAAAAGTTATTTACAAAAGTTTAAGCTATTGCCATTATAAGTTACAATACCTTTTATTTAAGTATTAATTATTAAAAAAAATTAAAAGCCATTGTTATTTGTAATATCAATACATCTAAGTCACGTAAATACAACACATATTGCATTACAAATGCTGTAGGTGTCACATTTGCGAAAGTTAAAACTATTGGCATTGTAAATGATAAAGCTATTAATTTCGCTATTTTCAAAATCAAAACATAAATACAAAATTTGTCATTTACAATACCAATAGCTCAAACTTTCCTAATGCGAGACCTATTGCATTGCAAATGCTTGTTGTAAGATAGGAGTCCTCTTTCATCTTTCCGTCCTGATGAATGCCGCAAACCTCTAGGGCCACATAGGCAGAAACATGTCGACAAAATTAACCACTACGGTGATTGGGCAGTAACTCCCCTTCTCACCGTTCTTGTATTTTTTAATATCATATAATTTCCTATCTGAATAAATGCATTCTGGCGATTATACTGATTTTTTAAACTCACTCACGTTCAGGGACCCCCACTTAGTTTTCGGAGGGCCTCCCTTTCTCCAGGTGTAGGCCCGCTCTCTACCAAACCAAGTTTCTAGAGAGCGAGGACTACCGATGATGAAGCATGACACCAGGTGATCCTTCACTTTTTGTGAGGTGCCATCTCTCTAAACTTCGCAGAAAAAAGAGGGGAAGGCTGGGTCCTGTCTCTGACCGGCTTGGACCACTCTTATGAAACAAACAAACCACAGTGCCGGACAGTATAAATTGATAGAAACAAATGCACACCTAGTATAATTAATTGCTAGGCTGACAAACCATTTGTGATTAATCACTTGTATTTTATGAAAAAGGTTCTTCAACAAATATTTTGGCATCAAGGGATACACACCACATTTACAGAAGTTCACAAGTGCATTGAAAAAACCATATACAATACAAAGAATCAAAACATACACATATAACAATTGTGATAACAATAGATATAAACAACTGTGCAATGCCTCAAAGAATTACGTTTGGTTGAGGCACCAATCCTGGATGAAAATGAACAAGTGGACAAGCAAGATGAAAAACTAGCCTACTTGTTTCCACCACCACTAGATACGCATTTTTAATTTATCATATGGTGCAAAAAATAGGAAGACACAAAACTATGCAGCAGTGTAGAATTTGTGTAAGTTATATTCCTATTATGCCCTGGTGGTTCAGTATCTGGGTGGAGCAGGACGCCGACGCGTTTCGAACCCGTTTAGTAGGTTAAGGGTTCTCCTCATGACAAGGATTGGGGGGTCGTTGTCGCTGTGAATTTAAAAAAATGGTATCAATGAAAGGCTGACTAACACCTCACTGAAACTCAAACACTGTAAGGAAACAAGCAAATACCTTATGCTTGGAATATCAGGATACTCCCTGTGGATAAGATGATATAAACCCTACTTAGTCTCTGTTACTTATAAGACACTCTGAGCCTCCGTGTACCAAAAGAAATTGACTATGGGCACGTACCTTGATGTTTAGAACACTAAAGAGTGTATGGGGTGCTGATGCGCATAAAATCAATTGTTGTTAAGATGTGCCTAGGGAAAGTAAACAACACGTCGCGTTACAATCCCGACTTCTAACACCCTGGTTAGCTTCTTCACACGTAGCTGTTTAAAGCAGAAGGTGAAAATAAATCCTACCTTAGTTAGCAGAAATTCGAGTCTATGCACGAACCCGAGCGGCGGCCGCCGCGGTAGTTCGGCAACTGTGAAGTCAAAGGGGAGCGGTAATTAGTGAGGAACCGGGAACGCGTTCGCTCGATCCTTACAGTTTTGTTGAGAAGGGACTTACGTTTTTAGGCGAGTCAATAGACCTGAGCATCAGGCACCCAAGCGGCAAGAAACTGGCAACGCGAGTGAATAGGGGGCGTGTCCGAGTCTATTTAACGCGCGATGAGTGAAAAACGGCATGGTGGGACATGTAGTTCACTAATATACTTGCACCCGCTAGGACAAATAGTTGACTCCGTGATGGCAATGCTATGCAACAGATGTTCGACCAAAGGCAGCCAGGGGGGTTCATGTTGGGATGTCTCATTGGATATCACATCATGGTGCAGGTTACTGTGGCAATCTAACGCGTGTATGATCATGTTTGGCAGAGGGGGGCTAAGAGCCGGGTGGAAAACACTTGGAGACCCTTACAAAAGGTGTACAGATTACATATGTACTGGGGTTGTTTTGTGCAGACACATGAGCGGCAAGCAGCAAAGACAGACAATCGCTACAGGCAGGCTATCTAGAGATTACTGAGTTCATTAAGGTCATTAAGTCCCACCATGGCGGTGTTGAACCTCAAAATGAGGTAGGCCTCTTTCTGAGCAAGGCGTGCATCTGGGTCCCCGCCTGCTCCTGGAGTGTTCTTAATGTTCGCTAGAATCGTCCATTTCAGATCATTGGATGAGTGTTCTTTTCGCAAAAAGTGGGATACCAAGGGTGCTGTCAAAACTTTGTTATTTATCCTAGATCTGTGCTGGATAATGCGTTGGCGCACTTCTTGGGTTGTTTTGCTAATGTAGACCTTTCCACAGGGGCATGTGATTGTGTATACTGCATACTTGGTCTTGCAGTTTGTGAAGTTGTTGTGACGCCAGTATTTTTGGCCATCCGTGAAAAGGGTTCCTTCTGTCGTCAAATTACACACTGAGCATGTCCCACATTTGCGATGGCCCATTATTGGGCCCATGTTGAAAAGGGTTCCTTGTGTTTCTTTTTTTGTGGCACCTCTTGTGGATGAGATCTGTTGTCCGATGCTTCTGTTTTTTTTGAGTGCGAACAGTGGTTTGCCAATGTCGGGTAGGATTTCTTCAATCAGATGCCAATTATTTCGGATTATTTTCTGTACTGGGTTGGTGTGGGGGCCGAAGGTAGAGACACAGCCCATTCTCTCAACATTGGATTTTTCTCGTTTTTGCAAAATATGTTCCCGAGGTGTCCATCTTGCCCTCTTCATCGATTGTTTCAAAAGTTTGGCCGGGTAGCCTCGTGCCCTCAGCTTGTTGGTCAGAGCGTCTCCGTGGATGGTAAAATCTTCCGTTCTCGAGCAGTTCCGTCTCACCCGTAGGTATTGGCCATATGGGAGGTTGTTCTTCAGGCTTTTAGGATGGAAACTTGCGTAATGTAGCGCATTGTTCCTATCAGTTTTTTTCTGGAAGAGTGTGGACTTCAGGCCTTCTGGTGTAGATTTGATCTCCACATCAAGGAACGGCATGGATCTGCAGTCATATGCCAGACTGAATTTTATGTCTGGACTGCGGTTATTCAGCCACTGATGGAACTCTTCAAGGGACTCTGATGTGCCATTCAAGATACCCCACACTTCATCTATGTACCTGAGCCACTGATGCCCTTGATGCCAAAATATTTGTTGAAGAACCTTTTTCATAAAATACAAGTGATTAATCACAAATGGTTTGTCAGCCTAGCAATTAATTATACTAGGTGTGCATTTGTTTCTATCAATTTATACTGTCCGGCACTGTGGTTTGTTTATCTCTCTAAACTTAACATTTCCTAAGTTTCAGTTACTGTACTTGGAGCAGCTTCTGTTGTGTGTTCATGCTAGGCTGGAGGCGAACTTGCTCTGACTTCCCTGCGCCTCTAGTTCCCTCCCCTGGGATTTCCTAGGGTTAGTGTGTTGCTTGGGTGTACTGAGTAACAGGGCCGGTGGCTCAGTTATTTCAGTGGCCCAACTAACAGTGGCCACTGAAAGGAAGATTCACTACAAATTTGGGTCAGAATCATAGTTAACGAAGGTAGGTAAGTACTTTAAAGCGTGGCTATGCCTAGAAGGTAAGCTAGGTATAGACAGGGCAGAGGCAGCATTGGCAGCTGCTAGGAGGGAAACGTGATGGGCCAGCGCAGGGTACAATATTAATGATAAAAAGGAAACGTACCTGCCGCCTCAGTGCTCTTTCCGATGCACAGGCTCCCAGACACCCCTGTGCCAATCCAGACTCTACTCTCATGCTAGTTTTAGAAGCGCCAGGATTGGGTGGAGTGGGCTGGTTTTAGGCTCCAATGTGGACTGGGAGCCTGTGCCTGCTGCTCTCCATGCCACAGGTTGGAGATAGCTAAGTGTGCATGTCGGTTTGGCTGTCATAAGACAGCTGGCCAAACCGTCATGCGCACTTGCAGTGCTCTCTGCCCAACACTACTCCTGCTGCTGTCAGAGGATGGCCCACCCTCCAGATTTGGCTCCATACTGTAAATTAAAATGATAATAAAGCAGTTTTATTATCATCTTATTTTACATGTTTTCATGCAATGGGGGGGGGGACGCTTCTCCGCCATAACAGAGGAGCCACAGCTGAGATGCAGCCGTGTGACGTTTTTCCATATGAAAGGCATTTCCACTACCAGGTAGGAATGCCCTCTGACCACGTGCCCCTAACAGGATGCTCCTATAGTGGAGGAGGAAAGTGGTGAGACTTGTGACAATAGCTGCAAAGGCTAGACTATTTATTGGAAAAGTACATATTTTGGCCTGCTGCAATACCTGATCTCACAGCTACTGTGCTCTCAAAATTCTTAATCTCTGCTGCTTGCAGGTGCTAGCTGGGCCTTGCACATCCCAACAGGGTTCAGACAGCTCCATTGGTTAGCAATGGAGGCAAAACTAAAGGCTAAATCCTTGCTAATGTATAATGATATAGGGCTGACTCTTAAGAGCAATGCCCTAAATGTCTGAGTTATTTTGTTTTAGCATTTTAAAACCATACATTCCTTAATTTGAACTCCTCAAACCAGAAACTACAGAATGGCTGCTTTTCACAGTCCTGGTTGCCCTTCTTTGGATCTGATCATTCATCAGACACGCCATCGAAGTCTAGGACCTCCTACACAACCCCTCCCTGAATCTGTTCTTCCTAAGTGAGACCTAGCTCAACCCAAAGATGGCCTGCAACTTCGCAGTGGCTATCCCGCCATGCTTCTAGACTGCAAAGTTGAACAGAAACTGCAAATCCAGAGAAGGATTAACCATCATCTAGAAAGAAAACATCCATTGCGTCGTCAAATCCATTAAATACAATGATCACCTGGAACACCTGGCTTTCAAGCGCAACATATCCAACACAACCACTGACTTCCCGGACTGAGATCCAATCTCAGAAACACGACTGTGGACCTCATTGCCACACTCGTGCTCGACTTCAGCTCCTTAATGCTCCTCAGGGGCCTTAACATTTACCTGGAGACTTTCACTGACCTAACCAACAACAGCCTCCAGGAAGCCCTGAACACATTTGCACTCACCCAATGATTGAAGAACCCCACCCATGCTACTAGAAATCGCCTCACCCCTGTTTTCGCCAACTTATCTCACATCACTGTGCCCTTCCCTGTCATGTGGACCAACCACTCCATCTGATTCGACCCACATCTACCCTATCAATGCTGTACAAAAAAGCAGCCAAAACCGCTGACGCAACTGGAAGAAGATTTCCGATGAAACCTGGACCACAGAACTCCAAACCCGCTGCCCACTGCAATTAGACAACCCTCCCCTGGCCATCCACCACCAACTTCAATGCTTGGATTACCTCTTGCATAGACACCCAGGCTCTGCTCAAGACCATCACCACCCCATGGATTAGACGACAAGTCAACTGGTACACAGAAGAACTATGACTCTCCTAATACCATCGCATAATACCCAATACCATTGCATAGAAATTGAATGCTGTTGGAGACACACCCAGGACAAAATTGACAGACACCTATAGGTCAGCTCTTCGGATCTCTCACCAGAGACTCATCCGCCAAGTGCTCAGCTCTGATTGAACATATTGAAAACAGTTCCAACTCCAAAGTGATATTCTCCATAGTAAAAGAATACACCTTCTCTGCCGCCAGCACCACGACCATCACCTCTACCCAGGAGCTCTGCACTCAGCTCTCCCACTAATTACACAACAAAATCAGCACCATTTACAACAACTTTGCTCCCCAACTGGACCTATCCACCCTAGCTTCCCTCCATCTGGAAGAGAAAAGCATTCCAGAAACTGACATGACTGAGTGGCCCATCACCACCATTATGGAAACCATGGCATCATGAGCTCCATTCACTCAGAAGCCTCATTGGACCCTTTTTCTAATTTCATCTTCACCAATGGACTCAACCCCAAATGTGTCTCCCTCACCCCAATAGTCAATGACTCACTCCCTACTGACACTTTCCTGGCTGCTTAGAAACACACCACCATACTACCTCTACTGAAGTAACCTTCAATGGCTTGACGAGTCTGGCCAAGCACAGACCGGTCTCATTGCTACCCTAACACAATTCTCCTCCTGAGCAAATACTAGAACATTATCTCAGAATTAATCCAAAGATCCACATCAAAAAATTATATAGAGAGATCAAAAATGAGTCCAATATATTTCAAAACTTCTTCTTTATTTTCTTCTTTTCAGTCACTCTGTACTTTTCATTCTTTTTTGCTTTGCCAACACGTGTTTCGTCCTAACTTTTACAGTTTATGGACTTCGTCAGGGCGATTATATATCTTTTATCAGAAATATTGGCGAAACCATAGGGTAATCGAAACTTGAATTTGTCCTCCGTTTTATGTGTGTTCCTCGGAGTATCACGGTTCTCGTATCCCAAATTCGAAAAAACGAGTCACCACCTATCCTTTTGTTTTCGGTAAAGACGTGAAATATCTCGGCATATGGGAGTCTTTGCACGAACGGCGTCTACCCTAGTTGAC
Source organism: Lissotriton vulgaris (assembly GCF_964263255.1). NCBI lineage: Eukaryota > Metazoa > Chordata > Amphibia > Caudata > Salamandridae > Lissotriton > Lissotriton vulgaris. The sequence goes on along the minus strand of NC_141687.1, from coordinate 1,869,672,986 downwards.
TAAAGTCCTGGAAGAGCTCATCAAAAAAGAACTGGTTGATCATCTCAAGGATAACCACCTTCTGAGGTCTTCATAATTGAGATTCAGGCACAATCACAGGACCAAGACTGCCTTTACTGTCAACAATGATCTCTGCTTTATAATGGACATGGGAGACATGGTGATATCATCTTTCTCAACCTCTCTGCTGAGTTTGACATGGTCTCTCACCCCATTCAACACCTCCACGTAACTGCCATACACAAACCTACTGTCCAATGGATAAGCTCCTTCTTCACCAGACGCAGTCTGTCCGCCTGGATTCGTACACCTCTTCTGCCCGCAAATATAGCATGTTACTTTGCATGCTATTACATTGAGTTCCTTAACAACGCAGTCGTTACAACCACTGTGTTGTTAGAACGCGATACCTTTACAACGCAAGTCCTTAGAGCGACTTGCTGTTAGTGGGGCGCTGGACTTAGGAATAGTAAATTATACTATTTCTTAGGTTTTAGCGCCCCCTACAGCAAGTCAATCTAATGACTTGCGTTGTAAAGTCATTGCGTTCTAACAACTCGGTCATTGTAATGACTGTGTTGTAAAGGAATGCGATGTATTGACAGCGTTGTAAATGCTGTTTCCCCTTGCGGACATCATCTGTGTCCACAGCCTCAGCATCGTCTTCTACGCCAATGACAACCATCTATTCCTCTCCCATTCCCATGCTACCTCGAACACCTAGATGAAATTTCCTAACTGCATGTACGAAGTCGCCAACTGGATGATGACTGACTATCTGAAACTCAGCTCAGACAAGACAGAGTGGAATCTTTGGAAAAGACACCTCACTCTGGACTGCGGCCTGGTGATAACCCAAACTAAGAAGGACACCCAACCTTTCGACCCAAGCCAGCAGCCTAGGGATAGTAACTGGCAACCAAATCTCAGTGTCCAACCAGATTAACTCTATTGCCTCCTCCAACTTCCACAACCTTAGGCACCTTAGAATAATCTTTAGTAGGCTCTGGCTCAACATCCGAAGAACCGTCACACAGGCTCTGATCACCAGCAAGCTGGACTACGGAAATGCACTCTATGTCGGCATCACTGCACAGCTCACCACGAGACCCCAGGTCATCCAAATGCAGAAGCCAGAGTCACGCTCAAACCCTCACATCTCTATACATCTCACAGACATCCATTGGCTTACAGTTCACAAACTCACACTTTTCAGCCTCCTCACACACTCTTAGAAAGAACTGCACAATCTAGGCCCTGCATATCTGAACAGTGCATCAGCTTAAAAACATTACCTGAAACCTCTGCATGGCCGGCTCTCTGGCTCACACATGTCCCCTGCACTCGAAGAGTCAGATTTGCGCAATCTCATACCAGACTACAAAAGCCTGAAAGAAACTCCCTGTGCTCATCAGCGCCACCAGCTCAGTCCTAGAATTTTGCAAGAAAATAAAATCCCAATTTTTCCAGTAGCCTCTACTCAGGGCAGCACCTCCTTTAGGTGCCAAGATACCTTCCCAGCCAATATGGGCATCACATAAATGCACATAAAAAACATAAGAACACATTTAGATGCTGGTGGGACCACTGACATACAGCCCTTCAGGCTGACGACCACATTACGATTCAGGTGGAGACAGTTGCCTCCAACAGGATTTACTTGATCCCGATGGGGTGGCTGCAGGAATCATTATCATGAATGGAGGCAGTGCCTGCTCAGGCAATGTCATCAGGATCACAATGTCCCTTTCTGAAGGCCCATTTATGTCACTCCCACTGCCATGGATAGGCAGACAGAAAGGGACTTTGAGGGCCCAAAACAAGGCCCCTGTGGGCCTCTGGTAAGTAGACAGGGTACATGTGGTACCTCTCCACACAACCATGCACCGTGGGCCTGGCACCACGTGTTGCCTGGCACACAGTGCATGGATGTTTGGAAAATTCCTTTTTCCACTTCAGCTTGTGCTGTGGCCCGGTAAAGGTCCGCAGCACAAGTCGCAGTAGAAAATTGCATTTTCTGACCGCCTACATGATGGTTTCATCACAATATGGCTGGTGAGACTGACGGCTATTTGTCGGCCATTCTCAGACTGGCGGCAATGGCGGTCGGACGCTTGTCTGACCACCATCGTAATGTTCCCCAAAATTCTGACTGGTTACGGAAACAACCAAATGATCTTGTTCTTGACAAAACAACTAAATCCCTCGTATTTTTCGCTCTAGATTGTTCATTCTACAATTATTGAATATATGTCGTTCCACAGCATGTGCCAAGAAACCCACTGGGCAACCAAGTGCTTCATAAAATAAATAAATACACAGAATAAATTTACCAGTTTGCTCAGCCTATTCTCGCACCCTCTTCCTGCTACCGACACCAAAAGCTGCTGCCCACCTGCGTTTTTGCTTCCCTTCAAGGCACACATTCCCACCCAGGCAGCTCGCCTCTCACCGGACAGGGTTTTATTCCAGCAGCACAGAGATCCCTTCTCCTCTCCAACCCCTGGAGCAATGGTTGTCATCAACTCTGCCAGGGTTTTACAACAAAAAAATGCTTTGCATTTTTTTACTTTGGCAATTAAAGCTGAACTTTCATTTAAAAATAAAAATGTTGTGTCCAGTCAAGCCTACGTGTCTCTCTGGCGACACGTCTTAGACCCTGCAGTAATTTGACCTTGAACGTCGTCTACAAGAGTTTTTACGAATTTGGCTTCCTTGGATTCCACCGAAGGGCTGAAACCACACAAGGCTTCCAAGGGATGCCCGGTGGGAGGAGGAAGAAGCCGTGACCCTGATATGGTGGAATGCACTGGAGGCGTTAGGAGCTCAGCAAAGCGTGCAAAGACGGGGAAACTGCTCACAAGCACGAGACGCGCTGGGTTAATATGAGGAGCAAGAAAGGCAGGGCCTGTCAATCAAAAGAGAGGTTTACTAAGAACTGGTACCACGATACTGTGCATCTTGGTTTCCAACGCGTAAAATCGCGCCAGAGACATCTAAAGGAGTACATGCTCATTCGAGAAAATCAGAAGGGTAGGAATGAATACCAGTAAAAATAGCAAGCGTGGTATGTGAGCCAGCGTAAATAAAGTCCATCCCAACACTGAGGCACAAGTAGTGCCCCAAACCATGGCACTGTAACTGCTGCTGTTGCAGAAGTTGTTTTTCTTTTTAAATCTCTTTAACCCTTTTGTGGCCTTATTTTATCTTCTTCTTCCATGTTTTATTTTCACATAATCTGTCTTGTTATATCCACCAGCAAGGAAATGCTATTTTTCTGGTTTTCTCATACTCTTAATGGGCCATCCGTGCCTCTTCACTTAAGAATACGTAACGATGCAATTTTCATAAAAAGCCGTTTATTAAAAACCCAATGCATTTCGGGCCTCCATGGGCCCTTCGTCAGGGGTAACTGAAAAAAATCAATTAAAACAGCAATCAATGTGGGTACAATGTTGCAATTACTCTATACTTTAGACATATGCTTTCACGTATATCTCTCATCTACAACAGTAACTGCAAAAATGCTTGACCTCTATAATAATTCACTGTAGGCCACAGGGGCAGGGCACGGGACCATCGAGCACGCTTCGTTGAATGACTAAAACACAAAACATGATGAATTACGTTTACAAAAAGGTGTGCAGCCCTTTCCTCTGCCAATGATTATCACGAACTGCCTCGATGAGGCTAGCACCCACATGAGACTGCAAAATGGATATTTATGAAGCTGCGAGCAAGGCGGAACATCAAAAACTATTAAGTCTGTTTATTTTTGGGAAATGTCAGTAGCGAACTGGGGAAGAATCAAAGAATTACGGGACTATGCATTCCGTTTTTTTCATAAATATGCAATGGCCACGTTTGTATTTGCATGCAACAATTCTGTCTAAATGAAATTGGCGCATTAGTAATGAGTTAAGATAATGTATAATACGTTGTATGCTGGGACCTGTAGTGTTGGAAGTTCATTAACATGTTACAATCGCAGGTGTGACCAGTGCCGGGTTATCGGCAGGCACAGATCAGGTGCTGGGGGAGGGACATGAGCCTGTCTCTTTAAATAGCGAGAGGGAGTGGTATCACCAAAGTTTGCTCCGTTGGAAGGAAGGGAAAAAGTTACAGCCGGTTTTTCAGGTAACAGCGAGCGTTTTGATGTAGGACGTTTAGTAAAAGAGAGTGTTAAGTGGTGACAAGTTACCGGATGCTTTGAGCATTTGTTAAACGCAGCGGGGAAGAGTAAGCTTAGGAAAGGCGAGTGTGGAGTTTAAAGAGAGACGAAGCACATACTCATATGAAACTGTTGCATGACAAATTTTCGTGATGGAAGGAAGCTTGTTTCTAGAGTGGGTATTACTAGTAGAGCGTTTAAGGTTGATGTTTGTAAGAGTAGGAAGCATGGTAAATATGATGGGGAGGATGTGGAAGGACAAGGGAGGACGATGAGAGAGGGAAGTACTTTGGGACAGCGGGTAGGTGATAGGAAGTAATAGAGATCCATATTTGATTTTGACACATGATGTGAACAAAATTTTGCCTACAGTGAATTATTATAGAGGTCAAGCATTTTTGCAGTTACTGTTGTAGATGAGAGATATACGTGAAAGCATATGTCTAAAGTATAGAGTAATTGCAACATTGTACCCACATTGATTGCTGTTTTAATTGATTTTTTTCAGTTACCCCTGACGAAGGGCCCATGGAGGCCCGAAATGCATTGGGTTTTTAATAAACGGCTTTTTATGAAAATTGCATCGTTACGTATTCTTAAGTGAAGAGGCACGGATGGCCCATTAAGAGTATGAGAAAACCAGAAAAATAGCATTTCCTTGCTGGTGGATATAACAAGACAGATTATGTGAAAATAAAACATGGAAGAAGAAGATAAAATAAGGCCACAAAAGGGTTAAAGAGATTTAAAAAGAAAAACAACTTCTGCAACAGCAGCAGTTACAGTGCCATGGTTTGGGGCACTACTTGTGCCTCAGTGTTGGGATGGACTTGATTTACGTGCCACAGGGGCAGGGCACGGGACCATCGAGCACGCTTCGTTGAATGACTAAAACACAAAACATGATGAATTACGTTTACAAAAAGGTGTGCAGCCCTTTCCTCTGCCAGCGTAAATAAATGCATGCTGGGGACTGGTTGAATGATTGGGTTAGTAATGGGGTGCATCGTGCCTTTACTAGAGTGCCACAGGGACTGATGCTTACTCTGGTGTTCTTCAATTCATTCACGCAAGGATCCGCCGGAAGGTTGTTGCCCCGAAACGAATGGAAAACATGCAGCACGAAATCTAAAATCTACTTGGTCCAGGACGAGGCGGCTTACATTCAATTAGCTAGGAGCAAATCTGTGAGTAGAGTGCAGAATTTATACAGAGCAACAAACACCATATCAACTCATTCTATGTCGGCTATCTGCCCACCAACCTTTGTCAGCCATGGAGTTACCAGTAACATCAGTAACACTGCAGGAGGTGCTTAAAGCAAATTACTCCTGATGGCGAAATTCATGCAGACATGTGGGTTTCTGTACCAATTCCCACAGGGTTTCATCTGGAGATCTTGGCAGCCTTTAGCACCTTAATTCCCTGGTGAACTGGTGCATTTCTGTGTTTTGTTCAGTTTAAAACATTATGTTTTAACTGAACTTTTCACCTATTTAAAACGTTACTTTAACCTTTGTTTTTTTCTGTGAATTTCTAGGTTTGTTTTTTTAACATAAAGTAATATTTTCTTACCAGATGTAAAGCCAACCTCCGCTGGTTACAGCGGCTAGAGTCTGCTTCCATTGGTCTGCAGGCAGCCAACCCCACACTGTGAGGTTGGCTGCAGGGCCTGGCTGAGTCCAGAGTCCTAAGATGGTTACACACACTTCCTAGTTGATGTGGTGACACCTTATCAGATCTCAGAAGAAGATCTTTCGCATTCATGGAGGCTCTGCGTTCCCAGATATACAGTTTTTTTTTTATAGTACTGATCAAAAACTACTGAACGGTTTCACACCAAATCACAAAAGGCATTCTTTCTGGACTGAGATCTAGCTTTCTTTCAAATATGGTGTAAATCCATTAAGCAGTTTGGGCTATAGCGGTGTTTAAAGTTTCTATGGAAAATGAATGTGGAACAAGCATTTCAAGACCCCCCCCCCTTTCTCGGCCCCCAACAGATGGATCCTCCCGAAACTTTCCATGAACAAACTAGTCAAAAAGTGGCACTTTTTTGGAAGCTTTGTGGAGATTCATCAAACAGTGCCAAAGTTATTAGCAACACAAAAAAGGCATTTCCTTTGAAACCACGATCAAAACTATAACTACCCAGTGGCGACGGCTACTGGATAATATATCTACATATATTACTTCAATTTTAACTGGGCATATTGACGCCGCCAAATTGAAAACAGACCACCATCGATGCTTGTTCTTATTTATTGTTTGTGTTGCTAAATCACCGTGATGCATTTCGGCCGCACCTGAGTTAGTGAGTTAGGGCCAGATGTAGGTAGGCAAATACCGGTCGGTAACGGCCTAAATTCGGTAATTTCGGCCGTTACCGACCGGTATTTGGAAAATGAGATGTAGGGCCACCTAAAATACAGATTAGGTAATTTTATCGAATCTGTAATGTTACCGATTCAGTAAAATTACCGAATCAGCAGTTGGTGGTAAATAATGAAAAGCTTTGAAAAAGCATTTTATTTGCTTTTCAAACGCTGCCATGTTGCAGACATACATGCCCTTACACGATTGAGGGGTGCAACAGGGTGTCAAAGTGACACCCTGCCACCCTTCAATGTTTCCCCCAATTACCAAATCGGTATTTACCAATTCGGTAATTGACATTCATTCCTATGGGCCTCTAGGCCCATAGGAATGAATGTCAATTACCGAATCGGTAAATACTGATTTGGTAATTACCAATGCTTACCGATTCGGCAATTTCAAAAGAGAAATTACCTACATCCCATTTACCTACTCCTAAATACCGAATCGGTATGATTCGGTATTTAAGAGTAGGTCAATCGAGATTACCTACATCTGGCCCTTAGTGTTGTCTGTTAGTGAGCTGAAAAGAGTGTGTAACGAGGTCCGCTATTTATAATAATTTGAAGGTGGTGGATTAATTGTAAATGAAAGTTATAACTATAATTTTAGCATTTTTAAAGTTTGTGCAGGTTAAACCTGGTTTGTACAGAGAAAATAAGTTTTCCTAAATATAACTAAGCTTTAACCTTTGATTTTTTTCATTGAGTTTCAATGTTTTTATTCATTTTTAATAAAATTGTTTTTCAAATCGTAGAGTCCATTGTCACAAGTGGAGAGTTGTTATGTGGAGTGTCGTACAGTACAATAGAGGAGAGTATTGTAAAGTCTATTGTCATAGAGTGGAGTATTGTAGATTAGTGAGTAGAGTGGGTGTAGTATCAAATTGTACAGTGTAGTAAAGTGTTATATAGTGTAGTGGCATCCACACCACACCAGGTTTTCGCGCCCGCTCCCGCTAAACGACTACTCTGAGCGGAGAACCGAGAACCGAGAACCGAGAGGAGGACGTCGGGTTGCTGCTTGTTCTCAGGAGAAATTTCCGCCAAGACCCGCTAAAACCAAAGCCCGGACGCTGCTGTGAGCATTTATTTACGGAGGCACCGGTGGCAGTGTAAGGCGGTGCGAGGTGGCGTGAGGACCGAACAGAGACTGGGGTTGCTGCTGCTGCCACAGTAACCACAGCAGGAGAAGCAGCAAGAAAGGCACCACCTGGTTACCGGCAGGAGGTTGCAACTGGCTGTGGATTAATCCGGAGCCCCTGCCCGCTTACATCACGGTACCTTCAGACTCTCGGACCTCCTCCGTGAGCCGATACTGGAGGGGGAAAGAGGCCGATTGAGCCTAGCCTAGCCTAGCCTAGCAAAGGTGAAAGTGGGGGCTTATTTTGTCCTGCAAACAAACTCTTGAACGGAGGTTGGCGAGTTGTGAAGCAGAGGCTCTGGAACTGTGAAGCAGAGACTCCGGGACTGTGAGTTGCATGCTGTACTGTGTACTGCGCTGACCCGGGCGGGCAGAGACGCACTGAGTGGATGCTGGGGGGGCAGCACCACGGCTGCGGCTGCATCTTAAGCTGTCACTGCCGAGGGGTGTAGCAGCAGTGTAGCAGCAGTAGCCTCCTTGAGCTGTGGCCGTGGCAGCTGTGTGGGAGGCGTGAGGCGTGGCGCCAGATTTCCCGGTGCAGCAGGGCCACGAAGAAGGCGTTCCGGCGAAGCAGCAGCCAGCCGGATTGTGGCCCCGTGGTCCACAGTCACTCACCCCTCTGGCTCCATCTGAACCGCCTGGGGCATCTGGTGGGGGTGTGCTGGGGTTGCGCAGAGCAACGTGGAGCATGGAGTGGCTGCTCAAGCAGTGGGAGACAACCTCTAGAGACAACCTCTAGATCCTGCCCAGCGCTGTCCGCACTTGCCTGCGCCGAACTCTCTCTGTGCCTCACTTGTGCAAAAATGGTTTTTTAATCATCGCTTGCGCACGCAGGACACAGGGGCACAGGGGCCACTCAAGGCCAATTGGCGCCAATCGGTGCCATTCTGTGTAATCTGTGTAATCGGTGCAACTTGGTGAGGTGTGAGAATACACAATGGTCCGGGGGCAGGGAGCCCCACAAGATTCCCAAGACGTGTCATTACGATTTACATATCAATATATACTAATACAGTAATTCTGAAACTTTACATATGCAGTCTAGTTTATTTTTTGGGCTTCCTTGCTGCTTTTAGTAGGATTGTGCTACATATGAAGCATAACGTGAATGAAAGCCAACCGTTGTTATAAAAATTAAGATTTCTTTTTCCTAATGGCCAATTATTACGCCCTCGATAGTGTAGCTCATTGCTAGGTCACTTTTCCATTTTGTACATAATGTCGATTCTTTTTATTTAGCTTGCTAAGCACAGTTTATTTTGTGAACCAGAGAGTACACAAAGAAAACGTATGTAGAATAAAATGTATTCTATAAATTATGTTTTTGTTTATAGGTTTCCATTAGCATGTGATCATAAATGGGTCTTTTAACTGTTCATGTAGTAAATCTGAAGCTTTACATATGCAGTCTAGTTTTTTCTTTGGGCTTCCTGACTACTTTTAGTAGGATTCTGCTACATTTGATGGGTAAAATGAATGAAAAGCAATCACTGTTATTAAAACGGAGATTATTTTTTTCCCCAGTGGCCAATCATTATGTCCTACAAACAGCGTTTGCGTGGCTCACTGCCTGGATTTTGCATCATTTTGTTGGACAGGGGTGCATAAGAAAGATGCTTTTTGTTTGGCTTATTGGGACAGTTGAGTTTTACTAGCCAGAGACCATACAAAGAAAACTATGTAGATTAAGATGTATTCTATTCGTTATGTATTTGTTTTTAGGATTCTATTAGTAGCAACCATAAGTCGGTCTATCAGTTAGCAATCTTATTTATTTTTTGGGCTTCCTTGCTACTTTTAGTAGGATTATGCTACATATTAATGCCAAAGTAAATGGAAGGCAATCCTTGTTGTTATAAAAATTGATATTATACATTTTTCCTAGTGGCCAATAGCTATGTTCTCCAAATAGAAGGTTTTGTGGCTCACTGCTAGGTCAATTTTTCATTTTGTTGAGTTGTTGGCTCTTATAACTTCATAACCACTTCGGAACATCACTTGCAATCGCTAAAACAATCATCTACATAGTCTAATGTACATTGCTGTGAAATTCCATTACAATCTGTTCAGACGTTTTGCCGCTATGTGAAATACAAAAATAAATGTAAAATACATTGGAATGAGTGTATTGGGAGCCCCTTGACCATATGCCGCAAAGTTTTAAATTCTCAGGCAATGCTAATGGCTGCAACAGGTCAGTAAAGTTTCTCAGACATTCGTCACACAAGAGCAAAGTTATTAAGCGACAAAATTCTAAGAAATTCATGACTCTGGTAACCCTAACTATAACTACAGAATGGCTACCGCCAATCTGTGATATATATATTCACTGAAAAACACAAAGGTTAAAGTAACGTTGTAGTTAGGTTGAATGTTTAGTAACAACGTATCACCAGTTATAGTTATAGTTATCTCAAGTAACTGTAACTCGTGCCCTAAGGTAACTATAGCTCAGGTATTTTATTAAAGTTAAAGGCCAGGGGAGGTGGTGGTCCCCGGGGCTGCAGGGTGGCCGTGTAGCCCCCTGCTTTTATTTTATCAAAAGGCCCAGGGAGGTGGTGGTCCCAGGGGATACAGGGGGTCCCCATGCCCACTGCAATATTCAAATTTGAAGACTCGGGGAGGTTGCAGCCCCTGATGCTGCATGGGTGTCCACACGCCCCCTCTTTGTTAATACACTAGCCACGGGGAGGTGGCGGTCACCGGAGCACCAAAATAATTTCATTGTTTGCCCCGATAGGTGGTGGTCCCCAGGGCATGAGGATGAGGCATGGGCACCCCCACATAATTTATAAACACTGTCCCTGAGATTTGGCCGACCAGGGGGCTTCATAAAAAAGAAGAGCGGAAGCCTGCGCCTCTTTATTGAAAACAAATTGCCATGGATCTGCAGGTCCAACTGCATATACACGGCAAAATGTTTTAAAAACATTTTTTTAACCCCAGGCAGTGTTCCTGTGGGTACGCCCCACCCATATCTAGGGGGTCAGGGCATTCCTACCCTGCCCACGTTTCTTTTTTTTGGGGGGGGACTAAGCTTGAAGCTGAGTTCCAAGATGGCTGCCAACCCTTCCTGGTTGCAGTGTGGACAGCAAGTAAAATTTCAGTAGGACCCGCGAGTCCACTACAAGGACTACATTATTTAAACAAAATATCTCTGAAACTACTGCACAGATGTTCTCAAAATCACACAAAGCACACTTTCTGGACCAACATCTAGCTTTCATCCAAATTTGGTGTAATTCCTGTCAGCGGTTCAGGCTGTAGTCCTCTTCAAAAAATGTAAAATCCCCATAGACATAACATGTGGAAAACAAGTTCAGGGACCACCCTTTTTTCTCAGCCTGCGCTTGACAGTTCAGCCTGAAACTTTCAACACCACAACTAAACCAAAAAGGGGAATTTTAAAAAAAATCATGAATATTCGTCGAGCAATGCCAAAGTTATCGACAAAACAAAAAACAATTTTCCTATGGAATCTTGGTTCCTAACTATAACAACCTACTGGCGAGTGCCAGTAGGTAATATATATCACACAGTGGCTTCAGCCTCTCTATAGTTACAATTCCAGGAGATAGGAATTCCTCAGATTTTGCTTGCTAATAACTTTACGCTCCTTTTAACGAATCTTCACAAAACATTCCACACCTATTGCTTTTTCTGCATTAGCGAATGATAGAAAGTTTCACGGAGATTGGTCAAGGGGGTGCAAAAAAAGCCAACAAAAAAACCAAGGGAGGTCCCAAAACACATTTTGACTGCAATGCATTTTTCATAGACTTTGTACTCACACGTAGCAGCCAAATGCCCAGTCAGATTTACTTGAAATTTGGCAGGATTATACATTATGGTGTGCAGGTGATCCTTTTTGGTAGTACAGGTAAGTATTTTTAAGTTGTCTCTGTAGTTTTGCCAAATTTGGCGAAAGTGCCCCTGTACATGCCGAAGACAGGCATGATGTGATTGACTCATGAATGCTCTTACAAAGGTTAAGGGCATCCATGTTGTTTTAAGTTTGCCTTGCCTGTGTTCTGGGTTAGGGCCTTAGATATAGATATGCATTAGGTTTTATTTTTTATGCTACCTATTACCACTGTAAATATCATGGAGTACTACGGTACTTCCTAGGTAGTACAGCAATACTGTAAGAACATTAAAAAAATGATGTTCCAAAATTTAAAAATGTACTGCATTACACTATATTTCATGAATATAGTATACTACAGTGTATTTTCAATTTATTTTATATATTTTATTCTTTATGAAAAAAAATCTACAGGGTACCTCTGTAATACCTATAAATTACTGTAATGAAGGCAGGGCTCTGCTTTCACACATTGCTATGTTAGCATAAGCGTATTAGAAGTTTAAACGCCATTTTGCCTTTTTGCTGCTTTTTCACATGACAGTGCATGTAGCTTTTGTTGTAAATTAGACTGTTTAAATTTCTTCACATGAGAACGGCTTGTTTTTAACATCCCTAGACTTATATCGCGACCTTAGTCTGTACAGTGCGTGTAGAAGCCTCCAAGGTTACCATAACAATGTCAGCTGTTATTCGGGCTGACCAGCCCACGCTCTAGACACAACATGAACTCAGCTGCAGCTAACTGAAATTCTAGCGCCTTTAATATTGCACTGCATGCATGATTAGAGCACTTGCAGAAAATCCTTTTCCAGAGAGAGAGAGTTTTGCTGATCCTGATGTGATTCACTTCTGCTGATCTTGGAGGTATGGGGTTCCCAATTCAAGCCTAAAAGACATTCTATTATTATCATAAAACCTAGTTCCTAGCAGGGGAGGGTGGTTCACAAGTCACTATAGGACCTGTTTCCACTATCATTATAATATGATTGTATTACTTTTAATCCTTTGTCTGCTTATGTTACCAAAAATACTGCATCTTGGAGCACGTTGTTAAAATAGACATTTTAAACTTTTCCGTGCCTCACGTTGTGGACTGGTATGAGAATAACAAACGAATGAGTGTTCTTGATACCCACCAATCCTGAGAGTAAGCTAAGTCACATGTTCTGGGTTGTCTAATCATTGGTAGCTTCGCTATAGGACGGAGAGCTAATGAGACACTGATTCTCAGTTAGGGGTTCTAGGTACTGAGGTGAGTTTTTTGGTCAACCACAATTCACTGAGGTCCTGGGTCTCTGTGCACAGTTCTGTGTATGAGCAGAATCCCCGCAACATGGCGCACCTAATGATGTGGTCTTATATTTGAGACTCTTGAGTAGTGCTTATAACAGTCCACGACACCCTCATTCCTGTTTCCGGTTGACAATAGTGACGGATTAACCTACCTATATGAATGTGTTATAGGTTCATTCAAGCTTGAGATTTATTAAAAGGTTCATACTTTGAATTACTACCCGTTTGTGCTACATCTTACATAGATTGTTTCTTCTCTACTGTGTCCTCATGGGTGATGTTGAAATCGCCCGCATAGTCGGGTAGCAGTCCGCAATCATTTGCAGGCGTTTGCAGTACCCTTGGAAGGGATGGCGGTACTTTTGGTGGTGAGTGCTGAAGCCGCATACCCATTTGAGCTTTTCCACTCATGGGTTACCTTTCCTGCAGTGAATGCAGATAGTGGTACGTTTCATGTTCACACTCCCACAGCCGTGCCTATTGTGTATACACCGTATAGGTCACAGGAGATTCCAATTACAGCTTGGCAGCATCAAGTTTGGTTTAATGGCGTCCTTCCCCACTCTGTAACAGTGGTTCGGTTAGGTCCCTTGTCTATTCCTGGGGCCACCGTATTTACATCGCATCCGCATTATCTGACAGTCACTATAGCTGAGTTATGTTTCCTCCACTCTACTCCACTATATTCCACTATATTCCACTCTACAACACTAGAATCTATTACACTAGACTGTCTGACACTGTCCTCCACTTAACTTCACAACAATCGACTTAACAACACTCAACTGAATGACACTATGATTGAAACACATTTTTATTAAAAAATAAAAAACATTTAAATTCAATAAAAAAACAAAGGTTAAGGATAAGTAATCATTAAGAAAACGTAATTTTATTCTTTCTATACAAACCCAACTTAAACCAAACATTAGTAATTCTAAACGTCGAGTTATAACAAATTTATAATTTGCGCACCACCTTCAATTCACTATAAGTCGCGCACATCCATACACAATCTGTCCCCTCATGCGCCACACTAGGTTATCTATAAATCGCCACTCTACCATGCAGTGTGTTCTCAGTAGAGATGTCATTTGAGAAGTCATAAATGTTGTTATCAATGCTATAATATCATGTGCTCTATGTCATATAGTATGCAAGGTTATTACCAGTGCATGGAGAAGGTACAATTTATAATTAATGTAGTGTGGCGAGTGAAGGACAATCGAAGGTGCTCATAAGAATGAGATGCTTGGAATTTTTTTTTAAACTCTGCTCGAATACATTCAGAGGGAGACAAAGTTGGTAACTTGTTGGCACCAGTGATTTAGCAAGGGGGAGAGCGGGGGAAAAAAGCAGGAAATCTCACTAGCACCCCCCACTCTTCAGTGCTGCCGCAGGGCAGCAAAGGCAGGGACCGCCACGGGCAGCCAAGTGCCTAGCTACGCCACTGGTTTGCTATCACTCTTAGTGAAACAAAACAGGAGCAGGCCACCACTGATGCCAATATGAGACTTAGAGGGGCATTTTATATATATCCTGGCTGAGATATACAACATTTTCTGTGAATCTTACTCCCTGTTGTACACTGCTCGCACTGTGCTCAAAGCCTCTCTGGAGGCACCACATTTGCTGGGTACCGGCAGGATTACACGAAGGTGCTGTCACGGAACACGTCCTCATGCCATTCCACCATTATGGTTAACTGTCTCCCCCTCCAGCTTTTTTTTTCCTTTGTTTTTTAAAAAGTACAGACAAATAACAATTGGCAGCAGGCTGGCACAGCGCAAGTATACATAATAATTATATCTTTACAATGGACCAACATCGTCAGAGCAATCATTACAATGTCAATCATGATGTGAACATCAAGCGCTCGATTCTCCAAGATGCTGCAAGGAAGAATAATTAAATGGTGTACAAAGCATTCCTCTGCTTTTATTCCAAGCCCCCCAGGTTTTTGTCCATTTTGTTGGGCAACCTCTCCCTTCTAATATCACTCGCTCTCCAAGCATGCACCAATCCATATCTGCTTCCCACTCTCGCACTTTGGGCTGAGTCCCACCTTTCCAAGTTCTAGCTATATTATGTTTTGCCACTATACATGCCAGAGAGACCCATGTTTTCTCAATGGTTGTCAGATCGGTTGCGTCCCATATGTTGAGGAGACACCAATGGGCTGAGATCTCCATTGTTTTCGCACAGGTTTCCAACATTTTGTTAGTTATTTTTCCCCAGTACAACTGGAGGATAGGGCAATTCCACCATTGATGTAAGTCCCTCCTTTGCCGCACCCCCTAGGGCATAGTGAGTTACTCAGGGCGATCTTCACCATGATCACATATCTGTAATATGCTCTATAAACGAGCTTGAGTTGGACCAATTAAATCTAGAACAGAGCGCGACCTCTCTGGAGGAAGCAAGCCCTTCTAGCCATTCGTCATCACTTATTTCACCTATGTCCTCCACCCACTTATCACGTGTTTTGCCCCTTTGTCCGGTGTATTATTAAGTATCTTTCTATAAGTCAGAGCGATCGCTTTCTCCTTAAGATAGTCGTCTAGGAGTCTATCCCCCTGGGGCGACGATGCTGGGAGATCTGTATCTTTGGGGATTGCTTTATATAATGCATTATGGACCTGAAGGTATCTAAAGGCCTCACTTGTGTTTAAATCGTAGTCTCTTTGAAGATCATTAAAACTGGGGACCACCTTCCCCGCTACCCATACATCCCCGACTTTTGATAGTCGGATAAGATCCCATTTGTCAAACCCCGAACATTTAGCCAGTAGCCTCCGTCGGTCTGTCTCCAAGAGTGGGGTGGCCAATGTGATTTTGACTTTCCATCCCAGAGCCGTTGTTACAGTATTCCACAGCACCACAGTTGTTGCAGTTGGTGTATATTTTGGTCTATTTTTCTTTCCGCTGTAGATAGCTCTTAAATAGTTCCCTGGGGTCATATTATATATGTCCATTCTGTAGGCTGGTTCTGTACCTGGCCAGTGCGTCCAGTGATTGGTAACGACCAGCTGGGAGGCCCAGTAATAACGTTTGATTACTGGAAGATCGATTCCACCGTCGTACCAACTTTTCATAAATTTGGTCAATGATATTATGCGTGTGTGAGTGTCTGGACTTCTGATTCCCCTCCAATTTTTTGCACCAAACGCACAAAGATCCACTAATAGTCAGAGTTATGCTTTGTGCAGTTTTGTACATATACCAAAGTTAGTACAAAGAAAGAAGCAGCCAAAAAACATAATTCGGCAGATTATGAAAGCTATGCGGAGCGACTGCTCAAGGCAGCCATGTTACAATGTGTTAGTGACCGCTTTATCTTCTGAAAATGACACTGGAGAATTCCCAAACATTGCGCAGCTGATAAGAAAGGCTTTCATTTGCTTGTGTTTCAACGCGTGCTTGACAGGCCGCGGAGATAGGGCTAGAAAAATGCGCAGCGGTGCACCTGGCTGCCACCTGCTTGGGCAGCTGAAAGGCTAGCTTTTCACGATGAACGGACAGACTGATAAGGCCTCCGGCGCTTTATACAACTCAGCGTCATAGGCATACAGAAATAGGCCCATTTGTTTAATGTATTCTAAACAGTTCGGAGCAGAGGCCAAGCCTGCCTGTACGAAAATCGTGTGATGGAAGACATGTCAGCGTATTCAAGAGGCAGGTAGGGCCGGGGTCAGTCCTTCCTACCATCCTGCCACAACATCTCCTACTTTCCCCACAGACTAGTCGGTCTCAGGCCGAGAGTTGCAGTGGGGGCCACAAAGCTTCCCTTAGAAGGAGACGTGTCTGCCTATGTGTCGCAGCTTAGCTTCATTTACCAAATAGCAATCAGCCCTTTTCACTTCCGGTTCACAGGCACTCGGGCGCCTGGTGTAGCTTTTTCATTAACATCATCACATACGTACTGACAGAGTCTGAGCCAGTCATCCTGGGGGAGATCAAGTAATTGAGGCCTAGATATTTATGGGAAATAATGCCACCGGGGTGATCCAGACTGCCAATTTCATAGTCTACTGCCACACCACGCTGTACTATGTCTGCAACTCCACCGTACACAATCCTTACTTCCCTACCCCTACCTTGGGTCATTTTGAAATCTGTTATTTTGCCTCAAACACTCTCTCTCTCTCTGGCCTGCCCCAACATCTTTTGGAACAGTGTCCCAAATATTTTTTCAACCATTAACAAGAAATGTATTTTAACTTTTTTTTAAACAACTTTAAGAAATAAATATATAACATAACTAAGAAGTAGACAAAAGATTAAGCACCGACATCAAAATAACAGAACCAAATGGATGTGAAGATCATTTCATCATTCCTCAGCATATGGCTGACTTTCTCCAGTGTCACATCATTTGTATCTTTGTCATGCCCTAATTTCTCTTGGTATTGCTCCATACCCCTGACATACTGAAAATGAATTAGTTTTTTATTGCATACTTACTTAAAATTGTTGCAAATTGCGACACAGTATCAAAAAGTAACAGTTAAAACAGGTCTCGCACCTTTTATGAAATGGAGTTTTGCCCTAAAATACGCGGCTTAAAATTACAATAAAAAAGTTGTCCGGGCCTCTTATATAATTAATGACTGTGGGCAGAGAGTCTACTTGATGAACTTATACTGCCTTACTTCACATGTTCCTTCAGATCCTCACCGGCTCCCCTGCCAATTACCTGTCCATCTCCATCCTTTCCTACTTGCCCACTACACCTGCTAGGTCAACCACTCACAGGACACCATTGCTCTGTCCTCTGAAACTCAAGCATTTTGGAAAAAAACACTCCATCTAGACAGCTCTCTCCCCATTCTCTCTATCTTGCACACACTTTTCTATTTCCCAGCCCTCTATGTAGTGCTTTGAGGCAACCTTAGTGTATAACATAATTCCTGTAGGAGGCGACTCTATTCATGTAGCACAATTTCAGTGAAGAGCATTTTTGTGTGACTTTGAGCTTTCATTTAGTCTCCTCTCTTGACCTCTTTCTTCCGAAACCCCACCACCGCTGAAAATGGTCATCTCATCTCGTGTATGTTAATGCTAATAAAAATGTATAGAGCGCACGTAAGCCGGGTGGCTTCATGGCGCTAAAAGGCTCCGAATACTGTCAAAAGGGAACATAAAATCTGATCTAGCTTTGTGCAAATAGCCAGGTTTTCAGGGATTTCCTAAATTGCAGAAGGTCTGTACAAGACAGAATTTCCAGCGGAAAGAGTTCCACAGTTTGGGGGAAAGAGTGGCAAATCTGCTGCCTTCTTGACGAACCTGTTTAAACACTGGGATGGAAAGAAGAGAGAGATGGGCAGATCTTAAATTACGCATGGGAGGGTGCCTGAGATTTAGACTATTAATAAACATAGGGCTGATGCTATGCAGAGCTTTAAAAATAAGGCAGCCAGTCTTAAAAACACAGCGCTGCGAGATGGGGAGCCAATGCAGTTTCCTCAACAGTGTGGTTGCAGATTGCCATCTAGGTAATCGATAGACCAAACATGCTGCATGGTTCTGGACCATCTGTAAACGTTTAAGCAGATAATGTGGCATGCCTAGGTAGACGGAGTTCGCATAATCCAGGTGTGATGCAACAGTAGCTATTTTAACCTGAATCAATGCGTCCTGAGTGAGAAAACAATGTATTTTTCTGACCTTACGCATTTGGGTTTTCAATGAAAGGTCACTGTCAACAGAGACTTCCAATGTTTTGGCTGAAGTGGAGGGGAGGGGATCCTAACTCTGATTGCCAATAAAGTGGGCCCCAGAAATTATGGCTGTCCCCAGTAAGAACAATCTCTGTCTTGCGGGGGTTTAATTTGAGATGGGTATGATCCATCCAACGTTGGATATGCAGCATGGTGTCCTGAAAATCAATAGCAGAGCTATGCAGGTTGTCAACTTTAAAGACAAGTTGTAAGTCATCTGCATAGTTGAAAACCAACACCTTACTGTCTTTGAGAGACTGGATTAGGGGGGGCCATATAAAGATTGAATAGGAGGGGAGAAAGAGCTGAACCCTGAGGAGCACCGCAGGTAGTATTGCGAGGGGGGGGCAGGAAATGGCCTTGGCGAACAGCCTGCGAGTGGTCCCCTAAAAAGGAGGTAAGCCAGCAGGCTGCCGACCCCTGGGCACCTGCCTGTTTGGCAGGGTCGGCCAAGATGGTATGGTCGACCGTGTCAAAGGCGGTGGAGAGATCCAATAACAACAATGCCTGAGGGGAGCTTCTGTCAGCATTATTCCGGAGAGTACTCAGGACAGCGAGTATCACGGTCTCGGTGGAGTGGGCTGGCCTAAAGCCGGCCTGATGGGAATCCAAGTTTTTTGACTCCTCTAGAAAGTTGGAGAATCATTTATCTACGTGGCCCTCTAGGACCATTGCCAGAAAGGAGAGCAGGGAGATCGGACAATAGTTAGATAAGAGTGCAGGGTCGGCTCCAGATTTTTTCAGAAGGGGTACCACTACGGCCTTCTTGAAAGCCAAGGGAACTATACCAGATGAAAGTGACTCATTCAGGAGGGCATGGGCGGGACCGAAGTGGATTGCAAGGCAGTCCTTAAATATATGGAGAGGGCAGCAATCGGAAGGGGAGCCGGATTTGACTTTAACTAGGAGGTCATGAAAAGTCTCTTTGCTGATAATAGGAAAGCAGCTATGAATATGGTTGTTTCTATGCAAAACAGGTGGATCACGGGTGGCCGAGTGGTTGGTAATACTAGCCTTAATATAGTGATTTTATCAATGAAATAATTATTTAGTGCATTACACAGTTCTTGGGAGGTCATAGCTTTCAGGAGCATTCACTCAGGATTAGCTAGTTCATCGACTATAGAAAAAATTTCTTTTGAGTTTTTTATACAATTAATAACGCGTTTGGAAAAATAAGCAGCTTTGGCAATGCGAATACTCTTCTTGTAGTCCTTCCGTGTAGTGATATACAGTAGTGTTTTTTCGGGGAAGTACATCAGACGCTACTGCCTCTCCAGATGGTGCAAGGCTAGCTTCTGAGTCTTGAAATCATTGGAGAACCATCTCTGTGCATCCACCCGCCGGGCTAGTTTGACTTTTTTTTAGAGGTGCATGCTTATTACTGGCATTGTGTAGCCATTCCGATACCTTCCATTCCATGATATTGACATTGCTGCCAGGGCATGTGGCTGTATTGAATAGTGTGTCAAAGAAATCTTCTTTGTTGATAGAGTTCCATTTCCTAGCAACGCCTCATTCAACCGTATTAATTTTCTTGGTAGGCGGCAGTACCAAAGTGAATTTTAGCAATTGGTGATCGGACCAGATGCAGGGCGTAATAGTGAGAGCGGAAATAGCCAGGCCATTAGACCAGACTTGGTCGAGGACCCGCCCTTTCAGATGAGTGGGTGATAGGACCTGTTGGGAAAAGTTTAAATTACTGAGGAGAGCAGATACCAATCTACGGGTGGGATAGGTAGGTTACTGTAGTGGTACTGCATAGATTAGTGTTTGATATACACACATGGTGTGGATTAGCCTAAACAGTCTGTGGTGGTGTTGCTTCAGAATACAAACACTGTGGGCAAGTCAGAAAGGCATTTAGGAGTATCTGTGGTAGTTCTCCTGTAGTACTATTTCACATACTCAAAAGCAGTTCCCAAAGGTATATGCGCATATCCATGTCTACAACGGTCCTGTTCCTTATGTGCAGATGTCTGCACTGAGAGCATGCATTGTATTATATTTCCAGAAAAAATGTGGGAGAAGAAAGGGATATTAACACTCAGCACAAACACCTTACACCTAAATTAATGCTAAAGAACATGATTTAGACTGAATTATATGCTGCTGGGGACAAACACTCCACACAAGGCATAGTTAAACCTTACATAGCCCATGGACCTCGGGATTTTATTTACCTCGTTTTGTACAGAGGGGTCCTGCAAACATAGGATACCATGTTGGGCTGTTATAAGTCCCAGTTTTACATTATGTTGCTTTATCCTGGTACTGATGCTATTATTATTCCATAATATAACTACCTTCAGTGTGATAATTCCTTCTCTCCTAACATTGGGAGGTGATTAGAATGTAGGTCCTCATTCCTATGTGTAAGAACGAGGTCTTCGAAGTCGGTTCGGAAATTAAAATTTATTCAAGTCAATATAAGCAGCCGCAACACACACGACAACAGGAACCGCCTCAACCCCCAAAAGTGCTTTCTCGAACTCCCGAACCCTCTTGCCTCAGATTCCACCCATAACATTCCACCCTCCAACTAGCCCTCCAAGCTCCCTGGCCACTGCAAGGAACACAACACACCTTTCCCCTTTCGCAAATATTAAATATACCATCAAACAAACAATAAGAAACAAACAAAAAGAAGATACAACAATATGCTTATATATAAGTAACATAGCTGATAAGATGCATTACAACAGCAAGTGCAAAGCAATTAATAATGGACATATTCTGAGAACTTTGCAGAACAACATTTAGTTTGTGAACTCCTTCAAAACATGTACTCGGATTGCTTATCATGCACTCCATTTTTGGGAGAAATTTCCCTTTCCCATGGCACCACACCTTCCTCACTAACTTGCACATCCATGAAAACATTACTATCATCCTCCATTCTAGGAGACTGCTCCACATCCTTTGTCTCGCTCTGTCAAACCCACTCCCCTACATTCCACCCACAACATTCCACCCGCCAACTAGCCCTCCCAGGTCCCTGGCCACTGCATGGAACTCAACACTTTGTCTATAGTGAAACATGTTTTTTCCCCTTTTCACCATCTTGTAAACCCTGCACACCCATGGTCCCTTACTATCAAACTATGATTCCTTCCTCCCAAACCAGGACTAGCCACCATTCTCCAACCTTATTCTCCCCTCTCTTTTGGGCCCCTTTGTGTGTGAGCTCTGTGAAGCTCTTGCTCATAGGGGAACTCATGAACCTGGAAAGCAGGTCGGCGGTTCATTGTTTCTGCTCCTAACTTTTAGTCAATACTTCCTCTTATCTTGGCCCTTCAGATATAGCAAAGTTATCTTATTGACCTGTCTCACCTCTTGGCCGATCTTTCACCCAAATGACTATGGCTGCTAGTTCCAGACTGCCATTATATCACTTATCGAACTCTAATTTTCAAATGCATCCACCCCTTTTTGATCAATAGTTAATTATAGCACCTTCATTTTATTTTTATTTTTTATTTATTTTATTTTGTTGGTCCTCATATGCGACAATCCATAAAGGCGATAGTTATGGTGTGGTCAAATCTTAGAATCGGGCCTGGTTCCACACCCTGCTGGATATTCCTGCCCTGTTTAGGGGTGGGCGGAAAATCCGTTCCGCTCGCGGATTTTGCGGATTTTCGGGAAATCCGCAATCCGCGAGATTTGCTAATCTCCCGCCAAATCCGCGAGCAGCGGATTTTGCTCGCACTGCTCGCACTGTTCGCGTGAGTTCGCGCCCCGCGAATAAGTGCAAAATTGCAGAAATACGATCTTAGCAAAACTGAAAGTAACTACTTACCAGGTTCAAAAGTTCAGGCTCATCATTAGTAGCCATTTCCTGTAGTGCTTCCTGAGGGGCCCCTCCAGAGTTCAGTTGCCAGTTGAAACTATTATGTGACCCTGCTCTGAACCTCAGAATAGTTACACATATGCCACAAAGGTCCTGAATTACAGCTAAGGGAGACAAGCAGGAGCCAGGCTGGAAGTTAAAATCCATTAATCAGCCCCTAATTCATTATTGTCAGTTGGGGCAGGGCAGGTGTTGTAACTAATTTTGCAACAATGAAAGCACTTAGCAAGTGCAAAAGATCACTAATCAGGGCGCACTAAGGAAGCAGGTGCCAGCTAAAAAAATATTCTGTGACACATTAATCAGCCCCAAATTAATTCAGGTCACTTGAGACAGGGAAGGTGTGCTTTGCTTTGCCGAAAATAATGTACACTGGACAACCAGAGGGTGTGGTGATGAAACAGAGGGTGGCATGGGTGGGCCAGAGGGTGGCATGAGTAGTCAGAGAGTGGCAGTGGTGACAGAGAGTGGCAGTGATGAAGAAGAGTGTCCCAAACAGGCTGGACACGTAGAAACAACAAGTTCGCGAAACTTGCGACCCGACAGGTAAGTTCGCAATTTGCGAAAGTGTACAAAACCCTCGCGAACTGGCAGAAACACGGGCGAACACAAAAAAAAAAAATCCGCAAATTCGCGGGAATTCGCGGATTTTGCGGATTGCGAATCCGCAAATCCGCAAAATTCGCGAACGCGAGATCCGCAAAATTCGCTCATGCCTAGCCCTGTTACACCTACATTCGGCCTTTATTTAGAGGTGATGAGGATACCCCCACTTTTTACCTCTCCATGGATTTAGATGTCTTAATCCTTGGACCATTAGTCTTTTATTCTCTAATTGGATTGGAGTTATAAAGTACCAGGGGTTCCCATGTGCTAATTCTCTTAGCTGAGCCGTTGGCACAGTCCAACTTGCCAAAGCGCCTAGCTGCTTAAGCCAAGCTGTACAGTAGGGTACATTAATAGATTCCCAATTGATACATATTTCCCTGCGTGCGATTATAATTAAAAATAATAAAAGTTGAAAAAGAGAATGGCTTGCCTCTATCTTCCTTTTCAAAATGGCTGTCAATATCTTATATTATAGCGCCTTTATGCTATTTAAGTACCCCTGCATGCACCTGCTTTATGTTCCTTTACAGGAGGTCAGGTATTACTGTTCTTCTAACACAGTTAAAATCAAGCCCATTCATTGGGAGCCGCAGCTCAGTGCTTACTAGTGGCCAGGTCTCTACCGCCATCTTAATCTACGTCTATTAGAGTACAAGCAGGACAATGTTACCAGGCATACTACTGGGAGCGTCATATAATGAGTTGACACCCAGTCTGCATGCGAATGTCATAGGACATATTCCTGGGCTACTGTTTTCCCACCAACTTCTTCCACATACTCCTGCAGAATGCTGACAATGTGTATGGATTTCAATCTGGATCTCCCACCAGGTGACTTCAGACTATGGGGAAATGCTGGTCACCGATACCACCACTAAACTGGGGCATGTTCTTACTGATGTTGGTTTGTTGAGGAAAAAATGCTGTTGCTGTCAGGAATACTGTTAGACTGATGAAAAGTGCCAGTGATGATTCTGAACTTCCTCCTGTGGAACTGAAGGGTCTGGTTTTTGGTCGTCATCAGAGTGACAGTCATCGTGCATGTTTCCAGTTGGGGCTAGGGGGATGATGAGGAAGGCCGTGGGGATAGTGCAAGTGCTTTTTGCTGCCTTATGGCGCCAGGTTGTAGAATAAACTTGCTTGTTGAATAGGAGGTGATTAAAATGGATGGTGATTGTGCTTCAGGTAGTCCAATGGGAGTTACACATACATTAGTAGCAGTGTTTCCATGGTGACCAACTTTCTGCCTCTTTTAATATGTTTCCTTCTCAGTTTTATTCGGGTGCCCTGAAGTGGTTATTGGCCTTCTACAACGTCAAGGTCAAACAATACAAATTCTGTAAATTCTCTAATTTCGCAGTAACGTCAGAAACTCTTCCTTTTCAGAATCCACATCCACCTCATTCAGAGAGCAAAATGTTTAGACCTTCCTACTGAGGGTAAATAAGGAGGGAGAAATAGAAAGTTATCATTTGATTGTTGAAACATAAGCTTAATTTATACCAGCCAGTATCGACCCTCTGCCACCCATTTGTCTTAAATAGAGCTCCCACCATTCCAGTATGCCATATAGCACTATAGCTCACTGCCAAAACTATTCCAGTTGCTAAAGGCCGCCTACCCAAGTTACAGGCTTGAGCTGCAGCCAAGGGCCTGCAACAAGGTAGTGGACCTATTAATGACTGATATAGCCCACGGTAGAAAGACTATAGTGCCATTAAAACATTGCACCCAATGAGGGCGGAAGGTTCGAAATTAACAAAGGAGTAAAAGAAAGACAAGCATTGCAAGATTGGTGCAGAAGGCCAATACTTGCTTTTATTGGCCCTTTTCCAACAGAGATGACAATATCAATGGTGCATCACCCATGCTACAAAACAAACCCCACTGGTGATGCCCAGATGTCGAGTATTGCGTTGTAATGGGTATACATTATGTATCATTCCTGCATCTTTAAACTGTAAATACAATTGTTATATAAATTCCTTTAGGAAGCTAGATCTCTGGTGAGACATTGATCTTTAGTCAATGTGATAATGCCTGCACTATGTTGACTCAGAGATCAATCTCGGTATGTCAGAATACTGCATACTGAACATGATCCGATAGGGTTAAGTGTGCCCTCAATACCATTTACAAAAATAGTATTTCACTGGGTGTAGATGATATCCAGAAAAGTTAATATTCTGGTATCACGCCCTCCTGGAATACCAGACCAGAGCTACCACTGGAAAGAAAAGAAAGGTTAGGAAGCCAAGGGAGCTTTGACCCATCCTTGCACGCTTCAGTATCTAGGTGCCAAGTATGGAGGATGAAACGACATTGTCAACACTGCCGCTGCCCTGTACTGCCTACCCTTCCCAAGATCTGCAGAAAGAGCCCAGTGCAGTGCATGACTTTTGAATGTGTTACACATTGGGCATGATTTCTTATACTTCCAATCACAAATGGGCCAAAAGTGGGTATGAAAATGTTGATGGTCAGAGCTCCAAATATACATCTTAATAACCCATCCTGCTACCAGTAACTAGTAACACTGTCCTGTACAGGCAGACCTGCATAAAGCACAGAAGCCTTTGTGTCTAAAAGTTCAGGGTCAGGCTGGCCTAACACAGCCAGGCAGTGCCTGATGGCCTGGTCTGACAAGTCACAGTGCATTAGGTTCCTGAGAAATTCTCAGGAAACTCCCTCCGCTTCCAGATTAAAGGTCTAGCAGGACCTTTTACCTTTTGCACGCAATGTAAAGCTTCCTAACATTGAATTACATTTGTTTGACTAGATAATTTAGTTTACTGAGTGCACACGCTGCTGCGTTACCTCTCTAAGTAACTGTGTGAGGCATTTTTTGGCTGTTTGTGGACTTTTCATGTCGGCTGGGCCGTCTTTTATTGTGAATTTCCTGATATTAATGCAGACATTGCCTGCAGTAAGATCAAATCAACGCAGTGTTCCATACCTTGCAAAACACTTACACAGGGTGTCTTGCCAAGTTGAAACTGCCCAAAATTGCAAACATGGCCCCCTAATTGACTAAATGGGAGGACATTTATTTTGGTCCCCGGGCATATTTTCTGTCCCAGTCCCACCCTGTGTGGGTCGCAGCCTCGCCCTCTGCTGGCACGCACACCTCTTGACACCTCTTATGGTGATGGATATAGCAGTTCTAGCTTTCAATAAAGTGTCTCTCTGTCCCACTGCGCCCCACACAGCCCATTCAAAATAGGCCTGGATTCAGTGAGTACTGTGTGTAGGAAATCACTGCAGCCCCGAACGCTGGCAGCCTCCTACTGTAATTGCCCAATTAAGGTTGGGCAAACTGTTGCTCGGTGGGGTACAGTGAGCTCAGTCAGGCAGGCCCCAGATGCTTCCTGTGGGGCGTCTCTGGAAATTGACACGGGCGGGGGGACCTAAACAAAGAAAATAAGGGGTGCTGAGGACCCGCTGTTCACGTTATTGCAGCACACGTCAACACACTAAAGGGTCAATATTCAATTGAGCCTGTCTCGTGTGCACACCAAATCCCAGCTATGATCTGGCCACTACGCTGCAGCCGATATATCAATGCTTCAGTGCACCGGTAGGGTGCTCGTAAATCTGCATCCAATGCGAGTTACGGAAAACAAAACTAGTTTTCTTTGCATGAAACCACACCAAACCATAGCTAAGAGGCCAGTATATCTAAACCACAACTGGGCTCAGTTCACCAAACCATGATTAGGGACAGTAAACCAAGGCACGCCTAGACAGAGTACATCAAACCATACCTAGGGCCGAACGCTAAACCCCACCTAGGCTCAAAACACTAAATCATACTTAGGGCCATTACACTAAAACGGATGTACCATGTTACAACGCATACCATTACAACTACCTACTATTACAACGCGACCATTACAACGCATACCATTACAACGCATAGCGCTTTGAGGTGCTGGATAGTGGTAAGTATAATTTACTATTCTAACTCCAGTCCCCGTGGACACTAGGGAAGGTGTTGGATAGTAAATTATACTTATTTCCTATCCTAGAGCGCCCCCCAGCGCAATGCGTTGTAATGGTATGCGTTGTAAAAGTTGCATTGTAATAGTAGGTAGTTGTAAAAGTTGCGTTGTAACAGGTGTATACCCACTAAAACACATCTAGGGCAAAAACACTGAAGACACCTGGGCAGAGTACACCAAACTACACCTAGGGGGAAACAACGTTTACATTGTGGTTTTTACACCGCGTGCAAACACAACGCGGTAGTTACAATGACTGAGTTGTGAAAATGCAGTGCCATTAGTACGCAAGTCGTTATAACTACTAGCGTTAAATGGCACTCTAGGATAGGGAATAGTATGATTTACTATTCCAACACTTTCCCTAGTGTTGCACACACTGGAGTTGGAATAGTAAATCATACTATTACTAAGTCCAGCACGCCATCTAGTGCAAGTCGTTGTAATGGCAATGCGTTGTGAAAATGCGGTCGTTGTAACGACCGCGTTGTGAATGCATCGCAGACTAAAATCCGCAATGTAAAGAGTCATATTCCTCCTTGGCTCTGTTTGCAAAACTATGCCTAGAGCCAACAAACGAAGTCACAGGCATGGTCACTATAAAGAAACGTTGGCACCTTCAGTCAGACTTAAGACCTATACACTTGAGCAATCCTGGTATCTCCATGCAAGCTACAAGCAGAGCCTGTAAATGTAGACCTGCCTGGGCTAAACTCATCCATCCACTCCCACCGTTTTACCTACGGTAGCTAAACTATCTGCACGCTAAAAAACACCTTGTGGCTGTCCTCTCAACCATAACCATGGCGCGTATCTATCCATACTTCATCTTTATGCCCTTAACAATGTAAAGTCCTTTTTGATTGAAGCATCCACAATGACTAGACCCTGGACATGAATCCGTGCAATGTCTGTACAGTACACCACACTGTCTGTGCATTGAACTTGTCAGTGCCTCCACGTTCATTCAGGCAGTGCCTGTAGATTAAACAAATCCATGCTGTGGCCCTTACAGCCTGCCCATGCCCTTAATTCAAGAGAATTAAGGGTCGGCAGCGACCAGCCACCAAAAGTGACAAATAACCTCTCTGCCATCCTTTTGTTCTTCATATGATCCAAAGAAAACATTAAACAACTTCTCAAAGGAAATATTAGAAGGACACTAAATTTACTAAGGACAAAATAATATTATTATAACAATATTGAACAGGTTATTTTCCTACATGTAGTGATGTTGCCTCTTTTCCACTTGCTGGTGACAGTACATTGGGCAGTTAGATGGCTCACACTGTCAATGGTTGAAATATAGTCTGGCTGCAGGAGGAGGCTTAGCCCCTCTTCCCCTATCTGCCACATATCAATGCATGGCCAAGTGGTGGTCTTCCACTTTAGTTCTCATTCAAGCTAATTTCTCATTCACAGGCGTGAAGGCTACGTCTCAGCCTAAGGATATAAGGATGTTTAATACTCTAAAATGTAAATATCAAATTCCTTCTGTATATAAAGTTCTAAGGTTTATTTACAGGGGGTCAATTCCTCTCTTTTTGTGACTTTACCTGTGTAAGATGCGTAATAACATGAATTCCCGGTTACGCTAGTTGCACGAAATTTTGGAAATGATGCCATTAAGCCTCGCCGCGTAACTGCGTTTGCAGCAAAATTATAGAACAGGAGCACAAGAACAGCGCAAATGACCTGAGCCCAAGCAGTTCCATTCGCAGTACTTGTGTTTTTGGCACTATTTTTAGTGCGCTAACATGAAGTACTAAATGCCATATTTACATATGAGTAAAAACCCTGAAAAAAATGTGCAAAAGGTAATTATGCAAACTTTGGTCGCCCCTAGTGCTGATTTCTCTTCTGTGCAGAGCATTTTGTAATTTGCTCTGGGTAGCAGTCGCCAAGTGCAGAAAGCTACAATATGACGTTGATTACTCCCACATTACCCCTTTTTAATGTTTTTTCCTTGTTGGGCAGCAAACAGAGACCTTTCAGCATGTCTCTCCTTTCTTGGCCCAGTGCAAGAGCGTGCCGGACAAAGGATGCTTTTGTGTGAACATGCACAGCGAGCAGACAGGTCACCAAAGCCAAGCTGCAGTCGTGGTACAGGGGCTGCTGCCTATGTGGAAGGCTTCCAGTTCCCACAGTGAAGTCAGATTGTGCTAAAAGACGTGTGGGATTTCAGTGCCAATCCAGTACCCAGGTGGGCAGGATCTGCCAAGCAGCATGGTTTACTTGTGTGCCAAAAAAAACAAATCTTAAATGAGGGCTAAGAATTTGAAGATATTCAATTTAGAAGCAACCTGAAAGGTACATATTCTATGTAGTGCTCGATGAAAACGTCAAGAGTATACCTGCCAATAAATCCCCAGAGAAGTGAGAAGTGTGGCTCAGTGGTTAGAGCAGCAGACCCTGATGCAGAGGTCTAGCCTGGGACCAGGGTTCAATTCCCCGCCTCGGCGGATCTTGGGCTCAAAATTCCACGGACCTGATAATTCTCGCCTCGGTGCCTATTCTAATCATGGAGTCCCACTCTGAAACTCTGGGCAATAGCTTGCTTAATCTCCACAACGGCCCCCACAACGCTAAGGATGCCTGGCCTTCACCCTGGGGGTGCCCAGGAGTGGGTGGATGCCTCACAGGGAAAGCCAGGACGGGTTCCACAGCGGTATTCGTACAAGCGCCTTGAGACCCTTGCGGGTGAGTAGTGCGCTATACAAGTATCAATTTATTTTACAGAGATAAAAGCAAAACTCCTGTATACAAGCGAGTTCCAACAAATTGGTAGTGTTGGACAGAGGAGCAAACACAAAAAGTAGCAAATACGCAGGCAGCCGCACATGAGTGTTTACGTCTGGGTGCAGATGAACTTATTCCAACTGGACATTCCCAATGGAATGCCTGGAAAGCTGCACCAGGCACAGGTTTCCAGGCTTACCAGTGGGAATGTCATAGGACTATTCTGCATAGGAGGAATGGAGCTCCCTTTTTCTGCTCTGTGTGGCAAATATTTATCCCCAAGGAGAATGTCCTTCTTCTAGATTCCCACCAAACGGAGTTGACCGTTCGTTCCTCTTCCCCTAATGGGATGGTAGTGGTTCCATTTATTGACTTGATTAAATCTCTGACCATCTCAACCAGGGGAAGAGGGTGCTGGGAATGCTCACACGCATGCATGTTTTGGGGCTTTTTCCAACTTTCAAGGCCTGGAATGGCCACTCACCATCTCTTCAGAGGAATTTACGTGCATCGATCTATACACTCAAGGCAAAAAAATCCTGTAATCGTGAAACCATTATACCAGTCAGAAATCTCTTCATCGATTCCTTGGAGGAGTAAAAATAAAAGGTTAATTCAATGGTAAATGTTTGTTTACAACCTAATTTACCTTTGGAAATCAGGGCTCATGTGGTCGTTTTAAAGTCACTTGGCAATTTCTTAGGGATCTTTAAGGCGGTCTATCACACCCACAAACACATGAGTGACTGAACGGTGCAAAGATTATAGACCCACTCTCCTTCTAAAATGCCCATTTGTGCTGCGCCCCCTGTAGCAACATGGCACTCTTTGCTCCTCTGTGGCATTGACGCCAGGGCCAGTCAGATCTGCATACAGGGAAAGTCAATAAATATTTTGGGAAAAAATGTAGATTAACAGTGAGTAAATCTATGCACAGGCGTCACAGGGAAATGGCCTGGAGGGAAATTCAGAATATTCTTAAAAGGCTGGCGCCACTCAAAAGATGTATGGTGGAACAAGGGCCACTCACAACAACTACCTCTTACCCACCCTACCAGTCTTTAATTCTCACTGTTCTGTCAGGAATCTCCACATTTCCCTACAAGCAATCTGCCTCCGATAAGTTTTCCCTAACTTTTGACCATCGTTTTAGCAAAATACACTTCGGTAAAAAAAAACTCTGCCTGAAAAGGTTTGGCTCACTTTGCCAAAATGGGTTCAACTGTCTGTAATGCAATACTCACAGTTACTGGCCTCATCAAGTCCTCAGTGCTCCGGCTGAATCACCTGCCACTCCCTTCCCTTACAGCCACATTACATTGGATGAGAGAAAAGCTAAGTAAGTATAGCCATGAAATGATCGATGGAAGTCAGGCAAAGATCTACTGCATATGTAGATTTGCTATCCGACTATGTTGTTTAGGTCAAAGATGACAGACAGCACAGCTGTCTGGTTGCAAATAGACTTCTTGGGGACATTCTGAAAGCTTCCCAGGGAATGCATTCCGCCCACTGCTTACCACTGGCATTGAGGTTTGTAACTCACATTTGCTTGCTTTCTACTTTCTGGCTTGATTTGTTTTAGGCTGTCTAGCATGTCTTTGTCATTTCCATGGAGCATAGCCTGTTTACCATCACTCCTTATATTCTTCCATGAGTGCTTGCTTTCTGTAAACAGGCCTTTAAATTATGTTCCTAACCTGTCACATTTGCTGTGCATTCAAAGACAGAAGTCAAATGTCAGACTATGTATTGCGAGGGAACTTGGTGTTTAATTTTCTTTCTCTGACTTCAAAATGAGAGGATGTTTGTGACAATCTTGTTGGATGCTGCAGGTTGGAAAGGAAAGCTTTTTTTGGTAGAGCACAACACAATTTAAATGTTGGTAAATGAGCTGTGCAAATATTTCAGAACATGTCAGGTTTAAGCATGAGCGAATTTTGCGGATCTCGCGTTCGCGAATTTTGCGGATTTGCGGATTCGCAATCCGCAAAATCCGCGAATTCTCGCGAATTTGCGGATTTTTTTTTTTTTTGTGTTCGCCCGTGTTTCTGCCAGTTCGCGAGGGTTTTGTACACTTTCGCAAATTGCGAACTTACCTGTCGGGTCACAAGTTTCGCGAACTTGTTGTTTCTACGTGTCCAGCCTGTTTGGGACACTCTTCTTCATCACTGCCACTCTCTGTCACCACTGCCACTCTCTGACTACTCATGCCACCCTCTGGCCCACCCATGCCACCCTCTGTTTCATCACCACACCCTCTGGTTGTCCAGTGTACATTATTTTCGGCAAAGCAAAGCACACCTTCCCTGCCTCAAGTGACCTGAATTAATTTGGGGCTGATTAATGTGTCACAGAATATTTTTTTAGCTGGCACCTGCTTCCTTAGTGCGCCCTGATTAGTGATCTTTTGCACTTGCTAAGTGCTTTCATTGTTGCAAAATTAGTTACAACACCTGCCCTGCCCCAACTGACAATAATGAATTAGGGGCTGATTAATGGATTTTAACTTCCAGCCTGGCTCCTGCTTGTCTCCCTTAGCTGTAATTCAGGACCTTTGTGGCATATGTGTAACTATTCTGAGGTTCAGAGCAGGGTCACATAATAGTTTCAACTGGCAACTGAACTCTGGAGGGGCCCCTCAGGAAGCACTACAGGAAATGGCTACTAATGATGAGCCTGAACTTTTGAACCTGGTAAGTAGTTACTTTCAGTTTTGCTAAAATCGTATTTCTGCAATTTTGCACTTATTCGCGGGGCGCGAGCTCACGCGAACTCACGCGAACAGTGCGAGCAGTGCGAGCAAAATCCGCTGCTCGCGGATTTGCGGATTTTGCGGGAGATTCGCAAATCTCGCGGATTGCGGATTTCCCGAAAATCCGCAAAATCCGCGAGCGGAACGGATTTTCCGCCCATGCCTAGTCAGGTTAAGGAAAGCACGGGAGGTTATCAACCACCCATTCACCGTCCTCTGTATGGCCATAGTCTTTATCAGGCATTGCAAGGGCCCTGGAGTCTGAGCTGAAAGTCTACACCCTCCAGGCAAATACCCAAGATTAGGGAGATGCTCTGCCAAAGGAACATCATTAAAGTCTGCCCTAATGTTTTCCCTGTCCACGAGGATAATGTCTTACAAGCTCAGCGATTTCAAGAGAGGCATCATAGTATGCAACGGCGCTGCCTAGGCTCCAACCAAATGGGGGTGGCGTGGGGGGCAACTGGGCAGGTTTTGTCCATTATTTAGGTGTCGACTCAAGCCTTTAGAGTTACAGGATCGAGAGACATTGGAGTCAAAGCCACCAGAATCAACATGAATGCAGATGGTTGTCTCCTTTGGGGCACCACAGAGGACGCAGAAGTCACCCTGAGCAGAGCCAGCATAGCAAGCCAGAAGGCCTCGACTATGAATGGAAACAGGAGTGAGACAATTTCCTCAATAGAGAGGAGGACTGCCACTTCAAGTGGAGCTTTCTGTGTTTTTGGCTGGAAATTGTTTTGGGAGATGGTTCCCTGACAGACGACTAACCTGTGGGTGAAGGAGAACATGCAAGCATCTCCATACGGGACTTAGCCAGAAACATCTTGGTCTCCAGCTCCCACCTGGTCTTCAGATACAACAGAATTACAGCATCTTCTACTCACTACTACTACTACTGTTCTGACGTAAGATGGGAATACGGGGGGAGGGGGGGACTTAGGAGAAAATGTCATTAATATAAAAGGTGTGGCCTACCGCCAATCCAGCATTAACCAATGAACAAGTAATGCGGTTAAGCTACTTGATCTCCAGAGTAAGCTACTGACGCTCTGATCAAGCACGTATACAGACAATATTATCCATCAAAGTTTGAATAACTATCAAGTCAAAAGCAACAAAAGTATTAAGCAGATATTATAACTCCTGAGCACATTAATTGCAATGAGGGATGTGAGGATTAGAACTTTTTGTAAGGCTGATCATCCGGACTCCTTCATTCTATACGTTTTATTATGACATTGAATCTAGAGGAACAGCATTCAGGTAATGCATGGAACACCATAAAACTGTTCGGACTAACCACCATTTACCACTCTACCACTGGGACACTCTTCACATGAGCCCTTGTGCTGGTTTATGGCCCTGAGAAGACGCGGTCCTAGTGGAGAGTGGTCATTTTGAAGAGCATGTTCAAAAGCCAGTCTCCTGGCCATCTTCATGCATAGCAAGTCAACTTTTAATATTCATTAAGCACAATGTTAATGTTAGACATATTCTTCTAATGATTTACTCAATAGAAAGATAACTCCTGAACAAGTAAGGTGAATCAACAAGCAGCGTGGGTGGCGAAAACCAGACCAGGCAGACGCAAACAGGGTGAATGTGAGTGGTACACACCTATGCAGCTTTTAGCCCTGTGGTCCCTCTGCGATGATGGAGCAAACATGTCACCAAACACCGCCCTCACAAAATTCTGGGGAATGTAGCTGGTCTCAAAAATATGGTCTATGCCTTTTTGATAACACAATTAATCAGCTGGCCCACAATTTTGCTCCCTGTCTCACAACAAATAAGGGTTACTACTGTACAGACGAGTCTTTCCTTCGTGGTATCTGTTTCCAGGGCATATCCAGGCATGCCAATGCTCAACAATCTGGAACTTAAAGATGAACCAGAGTCCATCCTTTTAGGGGCAAAATGTGGAGACGGCTGCAATCTACCGGTTAATTCCCATATTTGACCTATACAGGGAGTCAGTACAAGGCCAGCACTATTGTTTTCCATTGTAAGAAAAGGCAATCGGCACTTGGAAGACAGTTTAAGAGTTCCATGCACCTGCTGCAGACATCTGTGCTCAATCTGGAGCCAGAGGTGAGATCCTGGCAGGGTGATGTCAAAAATTCATATCCATCTATGAACAATCAAAAACCAAGTCTACGTGGGGCCAGTGGTTTTCTACAAACTGTCCGAAACGCATAGACGCTAGCGCTTCGAGTATAGACGCTAGCGCTTTGAGTATAACTAGCAGTCATTTTCTGTACTCTGTGAAGCAGGGGCAAGCGAAGGCAGCAGGCCAGCAGCCACGGCTTTCAAATCAACGTGCATGAACAGCTGTGCAGTGCAATGTAAAAACCACCGAGGCTCGCAAGATTAACTTATTGAAAAAGGAGCTATGGAGTTCGCACAAACATCACTTCTTTTTCCTTTCTAGGAGCAAGGTTGAGGCCTCTGCAGCTGATGAGACTTAACAGAAGCTGGCAGTGTAACTAAATGAGGGCTTTAATCCTGTGAGAAATATTGAGAAAGCAGGCCCAGGCATAGTACGGCGTTGCAGTTTTGTCGGGGCGGCACCTTTGGTCTGTCACAATGGATTAATTTTTCAATATTTCTACATTTCTTATGCGCAAAATTTAATCAAGCCCGGCTGGGAGCCGATCGAGCCATTAGTGTTATAAACCCATTATAAGCCGCGGCTTGCCCAAGAGATTCTGAACTCGGCTGTATCTTTGCGTGAAAGTCCATCCCTGTTGCTTTCGCATTAATGAAGATCGGGGCGCACCTGTCCTGAGACTGAACATCACCCCAGCTGCCAGCGGCGGCTCCGCTTCGTGCCAGGAAGGCGGGACTCCCTCCGCGCATGCGTCGTCTGCCTGCAGCGACTACACTGTTGTAAACGGAGATTCGAGCAAGGCCCTCGAAGTTTGCATTGCCCTTTGCTTACTGTTGTTGTATGGGGCTTGGGTTGCTTGAAGATAAAAAAAAAAAAACAGGCCTGTGCACGAGGCCATATTCCAGGAGCAGGGGTGTGCTATTCACATGGTAACAAACTACACATCACATTAAAACACAAACAAGCAACAAAAGACAGGATTTACAAATCCTTAGATGCAACAGCGCATGAGGAGCAGGCCATTGCTTAATTAGTAAAACAATAAGTGCTGGAGCCCAAAGGGTTTTGCTGAAGCTCACCGCCAAGAGTTGCTGAATGCTAATGTTTTGTGGTATTGATTTTAACTCATGCATCTTTATTCCAGCACCCCATGCTCCCCAGCCTTTTACTTCACTCTTTCAGGTTCTTTTCTTCCCTGGATCACTGGGGTTACTCCTTTCTTTTCCTTCTTCTCTGGTGTTCTGTCTTACTTGTTCTCGATCAGTCTGATGAGCAGGTTCCCAAAAATGAGTGCCGGTGAGCCCCACTTGCAACCACTGGCTCAAATTAGCACTGAGCAGAAGTATGAGACATAGCACACGCTAAACACTGCCAGACTGGCTATGTCCAGACGCACTGGAATCATATGGCAGAGGAGGATCAAATTATGTAGCAAGATTGACTACATTGTTCGGCAAGAAAGGACAAATTATGTGTGTAATGTGGCATATTTTAGGCAGTATTACTTCAATATTCTGTCATTTTTACAACGTTAACCCTACTTGGGTAAAGGTTTCTCCTCATCAATATCAATTTAACACTTAAACACAGAAATCAGCAACTGATAGGTGACCTGCCACTGTCTGTCAACGGGTCTGCTTCTAAGCAGCAACACGTCTCAATGCGTTTTAAGTAGATTTTGATCTGTTTGAGCTAAAAAAAAGTTTTGGGGTTAAAATCTTCAACTTTTGCAGGAGACGATGGATTATGTGTCAGATGCAGCGAATCTATAAACATACGGAAACGCTGAAGCCGCAGAATCACATAATTCCAATGGCCTTGCCTATAGTTGATCTTGGAATAGAAGCTACAGGCTTCACATAATGAAAGAAGAAGCCCCCAAAAAGAAGGGGTCCCCTTTAGGTGAAAGGAATAGCATGCCCTGATGCCAGCCCTCTATATGTATGTTCATCAAAGCCTAAGCGCATGGACTTATAACGCAACACAGGCCTGGAGTCCTGATTTAGGTGAATCTAGGAGGTCCTCTAACTCTAGTATTGACACATATTTAATACGTTTCTGAAAACTGGTGGCCTGATATCCGAATACATATACAAGGGAATACTACCTTACAGGATGGCGAAGGAGCCAAATGTGATGGATACTTCACAGTCACCCTAAAAAAGTATCTTCATTTTCTTCCACATCTTACCTGAACACTGATGTCCCGAGCATAAAAGCATCCTCTTGAAAGTAATTTTTCATGCAATACATTTTTTCCCAGAAACCCCTCTGCTGAATGCACAGCATGACTTCTTCGTCATGCCTTTTCTCACTTGAGCTTGGTCTTCGAAAGCAATAAGGAGGAAATGTATATGTTATGGCACATTTTTAAGTAGGTTAGGCCACAGTGACTTTCCACCGAGAGCTGGTGCAAGGGTTTGAAACTTGTGCTGCTCCAACTAACAGTGCTGTATATGGATAATTTTAGTTACTTAAACATAGCACTAGCCTTGTCTCTTGCCATGATCTGGTAGAGACTTTTCCATGAACACCTATATTAAGCTGCAAGACATGACTATTGCAGTACATACAGGGTTATTTAAAATTTGCTCAATTGACTGCCAGCCTGCCGGTATGATAGAGAAAACTCATCCATCACAATGGAGGACAACTGTTTCTCCGATTTATAGTTCTCCACCTTGGAGTCAGGACTTTATCACCTCAACACATCCCGCCATCATGGCGGGAGCCAACAGGGGGAAGAAATGTCTGACAATCTACCACGCCTGCCCACCGTGGTAGAAGAGTCACCGATGTGGGACAGGTGAAGTACCATAAGTGAAGGTACATTTACAGTACCAACATTACCACTGAGCTCGATACACAGTTTTCTGGCAGCACAAAAGAGACAGTTTAAGAGTTTTCCAGTGTATGTCAAACTAAGCCGAGTTTGGTTGCTTAATGGACTAATGCGTCCATTGTAGGCACCTGTGTTTGATCTCATGGTCATAGGTTCAAATCCCAGCGGGTCCACTCAGCCTTTCATGCTCCTAAGGTGAATAAAATGAGTACTATTGAGTTCGGTAACAATAAACATCTGTTATTCCTTGCCAAGATGCCTTCGGGTGAATGTGCGATTTACAAATGCACATGTTATGTTTTACCTGCATGAAAGCGCTGCACTGGAATGGGTGGTGGTCCAGCCACCCTAAATTGGGTGGCCAGTCAAACACCATTTCCAGAGAAATCACAAATGCTACTAGTCTTTCAGCACAGTGGAGCTACGGTGCATCCGTCAATGGCAAACCACATAGTCCACTGTCGAAATTAGGTAATGGAAGTCGCAGGTGGGCACCCGCTGTCATTCATGCTTGAATTTCCTGTGCAGCAGCAACGGCTGAACCAAATCAGAGCTGCAGCAGCGCGAGCAACAGGGACTTCCTTGAGATTGGGGGTTCGTAATGCCTTCGCTGCGCATGAGCAGACTCAAGAAAACTCCTTTGCCATTCAGGAGTGACTCTAAGTGTCACACTTGCAATGTGTGCCTAAGGGTGTCAATAATGAGTGTTAAGGTGGGGAGAAATCGAGCAGAAAGGATACAAAAGTGAAGGCCAGCAGACATCTTCATCTACTAGAACATCAGAAATAAGAATAATTATTTTTTAGGTCTTGTCTATTATATTCCACAAGGAATAAATAGACAAGAGTATTGGGGGCAAACCAAGGTCTAAACCATCTCAGATTTCGTCGAGTGCATGTGCTCATGCACGCGCTTGCCATTTGCTCCCGCGTGCCTCCGAGAGCTTCACTTCAAAGGCATCCGCTCCCCCGCCCCCTGCTTCACACTTTTCACGACCGCCAGGCCGTGTCTTGCATTTCTCCTCCCCCCCCTAATTATTTACCCCTGCTGTTGCTGCCCACGGCCTCCCCACTGTCAGCAGGCTCCTCAAAGTAAGCTTGCTTGTCATGTTACTTAAACGAAGAGTACATGCCCGCCGAACAGAGAGAATCTCGGTTCCCCAGTCTTTCTTAAAAATGTAACATGGAGATGTTAAAAGAATCACTGCTTAATTATTTTTCCTGTTAGTGCACAATGATCTACTTTGCATCGGTATCATGAGGAAGAGCTGCGTCTTCTCCTTTGTCTTTAGTTAATTACAGATGTGTCCGTTGTCTTCTCGCCAAGAAGCAGGGGTGTGTTCTTCTTTTCAAGTATATATTTTTTGGTCTCCTAAAAAACATCCCGCTTTCACTTTCACGGCCGCGAGGCCGTGAGCTTCACTTCAAAGGGGCCGCCAATGCTTTCAGCACTGCGCTTCCCCGCAACCAGCATTCAACAGCTTCACCCAAAATATAGCTTGTAATCACAGGCTTTTCCATTCATTTCTAGCTTGGCTCTATGGTACTGGCCGCTTCACAATTTTAATTCACTTATTATTCTCCACTGATATTTCCAAAGTATGTTTCCTTATAGCTCTAAGCTCTTCACAGGGTAACAGCAGTTAAACACAGCAGCTTGTGGGCAGGTCACTCATTTCCAGATTTAACCCTGATAGGGAGAGACTCTCACTGTGCCGGCAAGTGGCTCCAGTTTCTGCTGCAGCCCCACCCACCCCTAACGAGCGCATTATGCAACGCAGACACACAGACCAATTCAGCCTTCCATCCTTCTAATGATGGTAAATTGATTCACATTAAATTGAGTGATTTTTACACCTGTTATTTGCAGTGCTTACAGAACGAAGTAGCGTTTTGTGAAGGGCTATATTAAAGCAAATATATAACAATTTATATATAATGAACCATGAACCCTGGGCATCCCGCTGTGTTTTTCTTGTCTGCATGTTCCTGCGGTCACCATTATGCTGCTGTAATCGTCTAGATAAGGACACTGGTCCTGCCTAGTTTGGCAAAATGAAGTACAGCAAGTGGGGTTTTTAGTATTCTCAGGAAGAGAAGGCGCACTACCTAATGTATACGTTCAGTGTATATCCTTAGCTAAAAAATGGAGTGGTGCTGAAGAGCGAGCGTAAAAGACCCCTTAACCGTTCAAAATAGGTCTGAAGACAGACCTACAGGACAATAACAAATAGCAAAGCTCTCGCACACAACAAGCAAGGTACAACAATAGTAGTTAAACAGTAAATAGCATTGTAAGTATAAAGCCAAATAACATGACAGTTGCAATTTCGTAAATTTTCTTGAAGATGGGTATATATTTAATGGTTCCACAACCAGCCGACACGTGTTTCGTCGTGTTGGAAAACGGCGACCGGGTACCAAAGGAGGAGGGATGCCACGCTGCTGATACTTCCTGATTCAAGCCGTACCCGCGTGATTAGGAACCTGTCGGTGGATCCCCTCCCGGTTTTGGGCTTAATATACACACTTCTTAAGCACGGCCCGTACAGCACCTTTACTCTATGTGCTTATCATCGCTATACTACCAAGTGGAATATATTAATCAAGCCTCTACAATTGTTATTCTGATTTGACGATATCAAATTCATTCGAAAACTTCCCCTCCAGACCTACACCTACATGAGTGTAGGTTAAGTCTTCAGCCCTGAAGAGTCGTTGTGAGTTGTTCCCACACGACGAAACACGTGCCGGCTGGTTGTGGAACCATTAAATATATACCCATCTTCAAGAAAATTTACAAAATTGCAACTGTCATGTTATTTGGCTTTATACTTACAATGCTATTTACTGTTTAACTACTATTGTTATACCTTGCTTGTTGTGTGCGAGAGCTTTGCTATTAGTTTGGCAAAATGTTCAAACAAGCGCCTTGTCTGTGTGTCTGTCTGATTGTGGCGCTGCAACCGGGTGAGTCAGGCTTTATAGGAAAGCTGCCATTTCCGGTCTTGCAAGATACGATAATGGTCACCTTTGTTATCTCCTTAAAACAAAAGGCTACTTTTTACGTTAAAGATAATCTTAACGGGTTCTTCTTCTTTTCAAAGTATATATTTTTTGTTCTCCTAAAAAACATGGTAACACGCGCCCTCCTGTGTCCATATAGGTTATTGTCATAATTCAGTACTTAAGTATAGCCCCTTTGACAGAAACCAAGTCAAAATAGACATCAGCGATTTGCGAATAGAGTTCAGATTCTATCACTTTTTGTCTTGTCTTAGTTTTTTTTATTTTGAATGTCATCGTTTTATCTTTCCCTTACTAAAACCTGCTCATTCTTCTTCCATCAATTCCTGATTTCTGCTCTTTTCATCAATACGTTACCTTTTTTCTTTGCTTGTATTTCCTCTTTAAATGATGTTGATTATGAATGTTCAAAGGCAACAACACCGTTGATGATGATAGCAACAACAACGTACATTGCTTCCTCTTTTTTATATTATGCACCTCATTGCTTCCTGTTGAATGCATCTTTTGTGCATCACTCAGCACCACCACAGCATCACTCATCACCACCACAGCACCACTCAGCACCACCATAGCGCCACTACAGCATCACTCAGCACCACCACAGCACCACTCAGCACCACCACAGCACAACCACAGCAC
Organism: Lissotriton vulgaris; assembly: GCF_964263255.1. Taxonomy (NCBI): domain Eukaryota; kingdom Metazoa; phylum Chordata; class Amphibia; order Caudata; family Salamandridae; genus Lissotriton; species Lissotriton vulgaris. The sequence continues at coordinate 1,869,631,835 of NC_141687.1, read as the reverse complement.
CACCACAGCACCACCACAGCACCACCACAGCACCACTCTGCACCACCACAGCACCACTCACCACCACAGCAGCACCACCACAGCACCACTACAGCACCATTACAGCACCACTCAGCAGCACTCAGCACCACCACAGCACCACCACAGCACCACTCAGCACCACCACATCATCACTCAGCACCACCACAGCATCACTCAGCACCACCACAGCACCACTCAGCACCACCATAGCGCCACTACAGCATCACTCAGCACCACCACAGCACAACCACAGCCCCACCACAGCACCACCACAGCACCACCACAGCACCACTCAGCACCACCACAGCACCACTCACCACCACAGCAGCACCACCACAGCACCACTACAGCACCATTACAGCACCACTCAGCAGCACTCAGCACCACCACAGCACCACCACAGCACCACTCAGCACCACCACATCATCACTCAGCACCACCACAGCATCACTCAGCACCACCACAGCACCACTCAGCACCACCACAGCATCACTCAGCACCACCACAGCACCACTCAGCACCAACACAGCACCACTCAGCAGCACCACAGCACTACCACAGCATAATTTTACACCACCACAGCACCACTCAGCACCACCACAGCATCACTCAGCACCACCACAGCACCACTCAGCAGCACCACTCAGCACCACCACAGCACCACTCGGCAGCACCACAGCACCACCACAGCATCACTCTACACCACCACAGCACCACTCAGCACCACCACATTATCACTCAGCACCACCACAGCACCACTCAGCACCGCCACAGCATCACTCAGCACCACAATAGCACCACTCAGCACCACCACAGCACCACTCAGCACCACCACAGCATCACTCAGCACCACCACAGCATCACTCAGCACCACCACAGCATCACTCTGCACCACCACAGCACCACTCAGCACCATCACAGCATCACTCAGCGCAACCCCAGCATCACTCAGCACCACCACAGCATCACTCAGCGCCACCAAGGCACCACTCAGCACCACCACATTATCACTCAGCACCACCACAGCACCACTCAGCACCGCCACAGCACCACTCAGCACCGCCACAGCACCACAATAGCACCACTCAGCACCACCACAGCACCACTCGTCTGGCTTAAAATGCCTCTGCTACTTCTCAGACTATCTCACCCAAGTTTCTGTTACATCTGGAGAGTAACTAGACTGGGACCACCGTCTCATCCACGTCTGTAGGAGACCCTCAACAGAAGGTGTTGCACAAAGAACTATGGGCCAGATGTACTAAACACTGGTTACAAAAACTAATTACAATTTGTGACAAGTGTGGTATTTTGTGAACTGAGCAATGGACGGTTTTCAAAATACTGAATCGTAGTGGTTTGCAATTTCACATACCTCATGAATTTTAATGAAGTAGGGCACAAATTGCAACCCACTACGATTCACTGCAATCACGGAAATGGTGGCCTGCGAGGTCAGCAGGTCACCATGTCTGTGATTGCTTTTAAATAAAGGAATCTTTTGTTTTTGGTTTTCTTTATAAACTTATTCCATTTCCTTAACCCCTTCGCTGCAGCGGCAATTCCGCCGCAGCGCTAGGATGTGGGGTGGGGTCCGAGCGGCGCTCGCATGCTCGTGACGGAGCGGCTCCGTCACGAGCCGCGGTTGCGCTGTGCTCATAACGGAGCGGTTCCGTCATGGCCCCGCCCGCTTAACCGCTTCGCCGTGGCAGCTTTTCCCGCTTTGCGCGGCATTTTTAAAAATCCCGCGTAACGTGACAAAGCCAGCTCGTCATCCGCGCAGCGCAGGTAACGCCCATGACGAGCTGGCTTTGTCATCCGCGGGGAAGGTGTTAATAGAACGCGCCGCGCAGGCACGAAATCAGTGCCGCGCAGGCGCGGCGGCAGGGCCATGACGGAACCGCTCCGTCATGAGCACAGCTCAGCCGATGCTCATGACGGAGCGGCTCCGTCATGAGCATGGGAGTGGTTAAGGGAATCGGGATACATTTAAAAAAAAGGAAAGTTTACAAAAATGTTTATGACTAGGCAATGGTCACATGAACTACTGCCTAGCCTTAAAAAATTTGTTTTGTAAATATTCACAAATGGAAAGTTTTCCCTTGCGGACTCCTACTCGTTTGTAAATGGGTAGCCACTACTTTTGTGTACTCAGTAAAATATTAATGTTTACAGTCACAAAATATTAATTCACTCCATTCTGATTCACTGTTTGAAAGGGGCACTTGCAATTACTGATTTGGTTTGTAGTCACAAACCCAAACTGTGATTAGGTGACAGGTTACAGAATTGCAATGTGTATTTGGCACATACCAAAAGGCAATTTTGAAGTCACAAACGGTCCTATTTTGCGACTCAGAACATGAAAACTCTTAATACAGCTAGTCCATAATGTGTTGGAGAAGGGCAGGGTGAAGATTACAGAAGCGAAGATGTTACTAGAAAAATGGATAGGAGCTTACAATTAGAAAATTACTGGGAGGCATACATGTACATTGTGTCACATCTGTTTACACTTGGAGGCTCAAGGGAGATGACATGATTTGTCCAGAATCACACAGTTGGTGAGATGCAAAGCCAAGATTAAAAGCTTGTTTCTGGATTCATGGATCAGCAGCAAAACCACAAGTCCTTTGTTGCACAAATATTTATGTAAGGTCATGCTTGCAGTGCTGCTGCAGAAGATGCACAATGCTGCATTGGAGTTCCATAGCTACCTGATACAACTTGGCACTGCTGGCTAGAACGATGCACCTTGAAGGAAGAGCTGGGTCCAGATGCTCGTCTTTTCCTGATCACGTGACCTCTTCCACTGAAGGATTCCTGGGAGTTGTTCGCTGGTTCTATCTGCATTTCGTCCTCTCCTATCTGAATGTAGCCCATCTGTAGATGAACAAATCACAGGTATATTAGCACAGCCAATAAATCCAGGTATACAGCCAGGCCCTCCAACTTATATACACTTGTGGGTGGCAACAATCACAAAATCTATCATTTTCAAAAGTCGATAATTCCAACATCTAAAGGAGGCTCAAATCAGCCGCTGAAGTGCAGCTTTAGGCCTCCTCATTTTTCAGTAAGGTATGCTTCTCCAGCACAAGCGACTCACCCCTTTATTGGTGACACAACTCGTTCTGGTTTCCCTAATGAGCCCATGTTTGCATCTGTGTATTAGTATTTATAAAGCACAAATCTAGCTAGATAGCAACAAAACGCTTTTCACCAATTGGGGTCTTCAACGATCATTCTGTCCACAACAATGAATTAGTATTCTAAGGACCTGTCCCAATTATTGTATTCCTCTTTGTCTATTGGCCAAAGAGAGTTTCCCGGTCTGGTCTGGTGTCTTCCAAGCCCTTGTTCTCATAGGACTGGAATATGAAGCTAAGGATTTGGAGTTTAATCCTGTACTCCACCAGGGTATAATGCACTACTTTTAAGGTGAGGGTGAATGTTTGTGTTTTTTCATTCAAGTTTAGGTCTACCTTGGCCAATTCAGTCTGTACCTGTTGCCACCAGTTAGTCAGATTTTGCGGGCAGAAATTGCAGATGGCGTTGTTCTGGTCTTGGTGTGTCATTATCAATGCTCCTGCTAAGCTATGCTAGGTTTTTGTATCGAAAAGCGTTCACAACACCGAGACCATGTGCCACAATAGGTTTTCAGGGCAGGCTGGTGTTTGTTTTGTGTGTTTCTCAAAGCGCGAGATGTCAGTGGAGGAGCAGCAGCGAGAAGTCATTAACCCCGCACCCCCCCCCCCCCCTCCCCCCCCCCCGAGCCTGAGTGAGGTTTGTTGATGTTGACAGAGTATTTTTTCAATGGCGGAGCTTTGTGAGGAGATGGTGGGGAACAAGTGGCATAGATGTTGCAGTCTTCCTTATGTGAGTGCCAACTATGTCCTGTGGTTTCCCTGTGAGCTGTTTATTATACCTGCTGCTCAGCAGGTGTGACTGTGGTGGTGGATTGTTGGTGTGTGATGATGCGGTCGAATGTTGGTGAGTGAGGGAGTCAGTTGGAGGATGGGCTGAGCAGCAGGAAAGTGAAGACTGGTCCACGGACACTCATGTATTTGCAGGTTATGCTTTTGCAATGCTGTTTAACCATCATGTGATGCAACATGTGGCTGAAGTAGTCTATGCTGATCAGGGCAGAGCAGAGCAGGATTCCTTGTGTCACACCGCGTTTAAAGATATCCCAGCAGAGCCTTCAGTTTCGCTAGCCGCGTGGGGGTACCGGTGAGATCATATCATTGTGACATTCCAGGCCTCGTGGAATTGGTAACCTGTATGCTTTATTACAGGGGAAGGTCGGTAATGGCAACCAGAGTGTTTAATGTCTGACATGAGACGCCATTCGGGAGGAGGACATTGTACTTTCTGAACTTTTTATCGCACGCAATGTAAGAGGTCACTGTTTTATTTTGATGTTTCTTGAACCCTATGCACTACGGTATGTTGTGGGCAGCAGCATCTTGGAGCTCGTATACAAGTATTCAGTATGGGTGAGAACTTCGGGTGAGAAATGTTGACTTTTTTTCCACCCTTCCCACAGGGTAAGGGTGAAGGGCAGAGAGGAAGCCAAATTTAGAAGTTTTTTTCCAGCCTTCCTATGGGATAAGGGTGAAGGGCAGACAGAGTGAGACCATATTAGTTGTGATTACAGTGTTTTCCACCCTTACTATGGGTTTTATTGAAGGGCAGTGTAGATGCCGAATGGTTGGCGTGGAGTGGTGTTCCACCCTTTCCATGGGGTAAGGTGTCTTAAGAGACACTTGGTGTGTAAATTGAGTTTACTTCCATCCTTGCTAAGGGTTAGAGTGAGGGGCAGTGGTATGCCAAGGTGTTTTACCGTTTCCATTAACAAAAATGTTCTTTTGCAGTGTGTTTGACGTTTCTCTATTGCGCCTTGTGGTTGGTACTCTTCGTGCCATTTTTTATGTTGCCTGGCCAGCTGGCATGTTTTGTGCTATCAGGGGTTGGATTGGTGTTTTGTGGTGTGGTACAGTGTTGTTGTCTGGTTAGAAAGGGAGAAGATCAGGGTGACCGTATTTACTGTGGTTTTGTTTGCAAGCAATATGTTATGACATGTTGTGCATATTGCATTCAATGTTTTCTATCTGTCTTTGTATGCACACTTGCAATTAGTGTGTTACGACATGTTGTGCGTGAAATGTTTTCCACCGGTTATTTTTCATGCATTCGCATTAGTTCTCATTGCTACTATGTGAACATGCATGCAAGAGTTCTAATGTTACTCTGCAAGAGTTCTAATGTTATTCTGTGTAAAGAAAGGAGATGTGTTATACCTGCTGCTCAGACAGTTTGACTGTGGTGGTGCAATATTGGTGTGTGGTGATGCTGTCAAATGTTGGTGAGTGAGTCAGTTGTAGGATGGCCTGAGCAGCAGGAAGGCTGCTCCTGGTGGGGCTCTTGATGATAACATCCATCTTAATAACTCAACCTGCTTAATCTACATGGACCAGGCGTCTTTCATTTACAACAGTGCTTTACTCTGTGGGCGAGGGGAGGTACAATGCATTCACATTGCCAATTGTCCCTTAAAGAGCCCAATCAGACCACTACACAGGCTATCAGTTTATTCCTTCCAAACAACCTATATGAGTGTGTATTAGAGTCATTGTGGTGGATTGATTGTTACTAATCTGTTTCTTATCTGGGTGTCTACCTTTTCGCCCCAATACTGATGACCTCCATATTTCTCGGGCATCTTGATGCCGTCTTCTAGTATTCGAGGTCAAACAGTTGATTCTCTCATTTTGGTCCTAAAAAACTGTTGACATTGTCATTTTGTTTCTATAGTTCTCTAGACGCTTGTCCCTTTGTTCTTGTTTCTCGTATTTCTTGGGTCATTGTCACTCCGAAGATCCTCTCTTTACACGTCTCCAATCATACTTAAGGAAGTCTCTACTCTCCAAGACTCCTTGTTCTAACGATTTCTGTTCTATTTCTGTTCTTCATGCTTCATGATCAGTCAAACATCTTGCCCACTAACCATAGAAAGTCACATCCCCATACATTTACTTGAGACAGCGTTCCAGATTCAGAGTAGAGTTCTCTAGGTCTGCATTGAGGGCCTTTTCACGCCCCACCAATAATTACAGTTCTAGGAGGGTATTGGAGTATGAGAAAGCTGAGTCTTGTATTGAATTGTCTGAGTCAAAATCCATAAGACAGGTGTCTCGCCATGACCCATTAAAGGGTTTCATTACACCATCCCCTCCTTCCCAACACCACCCACCAATGGAAAAGGGGAAAGGAAACTTTCAACATAGCTAATGTCTTAGTGACAAGCTGATGCAGTGAAACATTTCATGCTTAAAAAAATCATCGACAATGACAATAAGTCATATGTGGCTTTGTTAGTTTTGTTGAAAAGAATGTTGAAAGAAAAGAATCTTGTCTTATATTTTATTTACTCGTACAATGCATTTGAATTTATTAAATGCATACATACATGTACTTAAACATTTTGAAAGAAATTACGCAATTGTAAGTTGATAAAAACAAGAGGAAGCAAGTTCAATTGTCTTTTTTTATTATTACTTAGGTATTTATTCAGTTTGATAGCGCAAACTGTGCATTTGTATAGTAGTAGAAAGTTATTAAAGTAGAAAGAGGGCAGCAGAGGAGTGTTAAAAGAAATATGTTAACACTGTTATTTTTGTAGAATTTGTTTTAAAGTAGCTGTGAAGTGTTAGTAAGTGATGAAGTTAGTATAACTGCAGTGTCATATATTTAGTGTAAATCTTTTGAGATAGAAAATGGTTGTAGTAATAATGCCTGCATGTTGTTTTATGGTATTGTAAGTACATAGTGAGTGTTTGCAATATAATATGCTTGTTGTCTGTTACTTTATAAGATGCAGTGCAATTGTATTTTGTGTTAAGATGCAAAAGATTAGGATGTGTGAAGTATGTGAATAGTATGGGTGTATTGTGTTAGTTTAATCACAATTGCTCAATAGTGACCTGCATATAGCCATTACAACAGAATATTTAGAACGTAATAGGGATATTATCAGTAACTTCTTCAATGTTGTCAAGTTCATCATAAGCAGAACTTGCCTCTTTTCACAAAATCAGGACCTCAAGGCAGGCATAAGACATACACACTGAAGAGGCAGACGTATGTCAGGTATGGTAGAAACCGTATTGTAGGCAAGGCATGGAAGGTAGGTAAGCAGTTAGGTGGGTTAGGCATGATATGTGTAGTCGTATGGTAGGTATGATAGGTATGGTATAATAGGTATGGTAGGTTAGGTAAAATAGGTGTGAGATTGTGGAGTCATATTAGGTAGTTATGGTAAATAGGATAGATGTGGTATGAAGAGAGGTTAGGTAGGTTAGATATGGAAGGTTGGTAGATATTTTATGCACAGCAGGAAGGTATAGTAGGTGAGATAGATATGGTAGGTTGGTATGGTAGATTAGGCATGTTAGCTTAGGCATGACAAGTTAGGTATGGCAAGTATATAGGGTTGGTTAGGTATATTTGGTAAGTATTGAATGGTAGAGGCTTGGCAAGTAGGTATGGTAGGTTACACAAGCTGGGTATGAAAAGCTACATTTGGGACATGGATGTGGTTGGAATAAAGGAGGGCTAATGTGGAGTGGTTAAAAAGTTAACAGAACAGTATTAAGTACGGTTATTAATACAATACTGTAATACAAGTCTGTTCTAACTGAAAACAAATCCATTAAACAGGAACTAAACCAGGTGTGCACACCGCGGCTTCGTTCTTGGCATTGATGGATAAGATAATAAAATTGTAGCATTTTGTTAACTACTTGTCTGTTAAGCCCTTTTGTGGGAGAATTTGCATTTTAACCATCTTAACTTTTTTCCCACAAAAGGTATCCTTGCTAAATTTGTGTCCTCTTTTTTCCAACCCCCTCGGGGCTCAAGAGGTACCTAGGGTTTGAAGCTTTCCCTGTAGAAAACCAAAAGACAGACAAAATATAGCTACATTTGTTTCGTTTTTTTGCTGGTGGCAAACACGTGCTCTGCAAGAAAGCATATGATTCTTTCCCCCAACGATGGCAGGACCAAAAGGTTTTCTATGCTACGATCAACATCATCCCAGCTTTCAGGAACAAGCAAAGTTGTATAAAAATAACAACTAAGAGGTAGTCCATTTTTCCTAATTTTTGTGGTTTCAAACTCCTTACAGTTTCTAGAGAACACATGAGGTAAACCCATGGGTGATCCCAGAAAGCAAAAAATTTCTGAAAAGTAGACAAAATTCTGAATTCAGAAAGGGGTCACTTGTGTGTATCCCTCAAGGGTTTCCCAAAGAAGTTAATCACTGAATTAAAAAACAATAATGAAAATTAGTATAAAAACATAGCCATTGGTAAAGTTTCCATCTATAATTCTTTGACACATTGGCCGATTTAGTAAAGCAATACATTATTACGTCACATAGACCCTTTTGGTCGTGGGTATATACAGGGTTTGTAGGTTCTCCAAAAACATGAGATACCCAGAGCCAACAACTGAGCTGCAGTTTAGCATGATTTTACATTTTGTACCAACTATACAGCAAATCAAATGGTAAAATTGGTATGAATTTATTATTATTATATATTTTTTGTAAAGCGCAGCTATCACCCAACGGGCATCTTGGCGCTGGTAATTGCCAGTGGATAATTAGAGATTCATTGTATTATTAGTTCTAGTTGGTGAGTCATTCCAGATATTTCTTTATTTCCAGGAATAGAGCCCGGTTTTCAGGTTCTTTCTGAAACTCAATAAACTAGTGTTTGTTCTTAGCTAGGGTGGGAGTTTATTGCAGAGTTGAGCAGCCTGGACCTGGAAGGTTCTGCCTCCATATCACAGTTTTTTAAAAGGAGGAGTAGATGGGAGACCAGCTTGGAATGATCTTAAGGTTCGTGCTGGTTTATATAGTTTAATTATTTGTTGAAGGGATTTAGGTCCACAATTATTTATAACGCTATGTGTAATGCATAAGGCTTTAAAGAGGCCCCTTTCCTTCACTGGTCGGATTGCAGTTCTTTTAGGGTTTCTGTAGCAGAGTCCCTTCTTCCCTTTTTTAGTGCTAGTTCGGCTGCAAGTACTTGGGGCGGTTTGAATAGGTATTCAGGGCTACCTATTAACAGAGAGTTACAAAAGTCCAGTCTGTTTAGTATTGAAGCTTGTATCACAAGTGTCCTGTAGGGTTTAGGGAGCAGTGGAACAATTGTTTTTAGAATCCTAAGTTGTCCGTGGCATACGCCTACTGTTTTGTTGACATGGAATCCATTGAGAGTTTATTGTCAATTTGAATACCAAGGTTACATACTGGGCTCGTTGTATCCAAATCTGAGTTATTTGCCCATGGCCAGAAGTTGCTTGGGAGTTGCTGTTGTATATTTGCTGGTGCACAACACAGGAAATCAGTTTTTTCCCCCTTGAATTTCAGCAGGTTGTCAACCAACAATTTGATCATCCATTTAAGACAGGCGTGGATGATTCAGTTGGGTAGGATCAGGTTTGTCCAGGGATGTGTTTAGTTGTGTGTTGTCTGCGTAGTTTACCAATGGTTTTCCAAATAGTTTTATCATGGTTAATAGCGGTCAATTTCTTTATAGTCAGTTGTAAACGGTGGGATGGAAATTGCCTGTAGACTATTTGCTAGGTAGGACTTCAGCCAGTTGAGCAGACTACCTCTTACACCTGCCTCTTTCAAGCGTGTGAGCCGGGTTTGGTGGTTGACAGTGTTGAACGCAGTGGATAGATCTAGCAATATCAGTATTGTAGTTCGACAACTGTAAACTCATATTCTTATTTCATTTGTGGCCATAACCAGTGCAGTCTCTGTTCAGTGGCCAGGCCAAAACCCATTTGTTCTAGTTCTAATAGATTGTTATCTTCAAGGAAGTTAGCTAGAGTATTACTACGGTATTTTTTGAGTATCTTGATTGGGAAGGGGAGCCTTGAAATAGGGCAGTAGTTGCTTGGTTCTTGGCCATCTGCCAGGGGTCTCTTCAGGAGAGGAGTTACCAGTGCTTTCTTCCAGGTTGCTGGAACCACCCTGGTGCTGAGTGATGGATTACAAATCCCTCATAGTGTAGTAAATGAATCTAGGACCCTAGTGTAAATTTTCCCGATTCATGCCCTTGTATAGGTATACTTTCTCATATCCTTATATAGGCATAGAAATCACTACCATATTTGGCCTAAGCCTTGCAGCCCAAATACGGCACGGCTACTTCCACTAAGTTCCGAGAATCAACAACGATTTCTTGGAAAAACCCGCCTTCAACAGCTAGGGACTTCCCCCTGCTTGAATATTGAGTTCTCCAAGAAATCCTGGAGTTTTCAAAGAATCAAGCCTTTGAGTGACGTTATTAAGTCCAATTATGCATCAAACTCGGCACCTTCAAAGTATAAATATGCCTAGGTTTGCCCAGACAAACACACAGTGGTTTGAAGCAGATCGACTATCTACTTGCCCGACGCCCTGCAGCAGCAAGTGCAGAAGGAAGCCGACCCTCCAGCTGACGCACTGAGAGACTCTGTCTTTTCTCCTGCCAAGAAATCCAGCTCCAGCGTTTCCGGCTTACCCTTGCAGGTATCTGGGAAATAGAGTGCTGAGAGAGAGATACAAGACCTCCTTCATTCTAAAACCAAGATCCTGAGCTGATTAGACCTCTTTGAGAATTCTTGGAATAGATTCCTGGCAGAGAACTACTAAACTTAAGCTACTCCTCATTTACTTCTTCCCTTGTACTAGACTTAGGTTAGGTACACCGGGGGAGGCGTATTTTAGAAGCACCAATTGAGTACTTTTAGTCATTATTTATTACTGTATGTATTTTATACGTTTTAGGCAATTTATGGCTTAGAAACCATATCATGCTTTTACAGTACTATGTTTTTAATACCGTTCGTATTATATGCCTTGTACTTTATAACAAGTATTACGATTGTAGCAGTACATATCTTATGCTTGAGAAAGAAGACTGTTCAATAAATACTTTTTATTGAAAACACCCGTCTCTCTATTTTCTCAGCACCTCTGGTGAAACGAAGCATGCACAATTGACTGAGTAAAATAGTTATCTATTGTTTCCGCGTCTCTAGAGATTGATTTCTTATTCTTGGGAAACAAAGTTGTCATGTTTATGCGGTTGTCAGAAACTAAACCCTTCTTGTTTATTCGATAAAGTTTCTAGTGACCTCTGAACTAGCTGGCACTCACAATTAAGTTTAATATATACGATAGAGACCTAGTCGACTTCAGTCCTACGTCCAAACTATAGTATATGTTATTCCAATGCACAGAGCCTATTGGGAATATAGGAACTACACTACAATAGAGTAGGGAAGAGTTTGTTCTCTCTGTCTTTCCAAGTTTCTACTGAAATGGGGTCGAAGGGTTATCCTGAGGAGACTGAGAAAGCCAGATCTCTGAACTTTGTTTCATCTAACAGATCAACTGTTTCTAGGCTTTTCTTTTTGGAACATTTATGGTTTGGATCTAGCTTTCCGATCACTGTCAGGTTTTTTGTTTTGGTTAAGTTTATTCTTATTTTGTATGTCTGTTATGATCCAATCAATTTTGTCATGAAAATAATCTGAGAGGCTATAACATAGATCTTCTGAGGGTAAAATATTTTGTCTTGTACACTATGGGATGGTTAGTTCTTTTACCCAATCAAAGACCTTCTCTGAATTGTTTGATGCTACAAGTGTAGTAGATGAGAGGTAATAGCATCTGGAATTTCTTATTTTTATCTTATATTCTTTATATCCCAGTATTAGTGTTTTTTTGTCAGTGTCCTCATAACATTTCCTCCATTGTCTCTCAAGTTTTGTACATTATCGTTTTTGCTTCCTTAGGGTTTCTGTAAACATGGTGCTGAATTCCTAGGTTTATTCTTCATTATTTTTAGTGGGACTACCTTAACTAGGGTACCTACGAAGGATTTCTCGTAGCTTGAGTAGTTTACCTCTAGTGTGGTAGAGTCTATAAATTAAGTTGTGGTGTCGAATATTCTTTTACTTTCAAGGTTTGTAGCTTAGCCCAAGGCCCTATAAGAGGCAGGTTTTTGTAAATTGTATTTTCTTTGTTTCCTTTGGAAGGTAGTTAAAAGCTAAAGGGGATCATATAGTGGTCTGACCAGCTAAAAGGGATGGGAGTATTTACCATTATCTTATTTGAGGAAGCGAAAATTAGGTCCAGAGTGTGCCCGCATACATGGATTGGGACTCTGGCCTATTGTATGAGACCCATACCTTTGCAGGAGTTTAAAAAAGTCCACTGTTTGATTTTGAAGTGTATTTGCGGGCCAGATATTGAAATCACCTAGAATTAGGCAGTTGGAGTGAAACATTACAAAACTAGCTCTTTGCTACTAGGAAGACTTGGGCGAAGTTCGTTAGGGTACCTGGGGTCTATAACAATCGCCGCAAGAGAATAGCTCCTTCTTTTCTTTAATTGAGAAACCCAATATCTCTATTCCTTGAGTTTGCTCCACTTCCAGCTTTGTTAAAGTTCATTCATAGATAAATGCGACCCACCCCCTCTTTTTTTGGTTCTAGATTGACATAGTGCATTATAGCCTCGGGGGGGGGGGTTACACACTGTCACAGAAACCTGGGTCTCTCAAGAACTGGGGGTTACCTTGAACAAAGAACAGGTCCCAGTTATTAGAAGTTAATAGCAGATTTACCTTGACCACGTGTTTCCACATGGATACGGCATTAAGCAGCCCGCAGGATATGCTGTCGCTGTTTGTCTTAGTGGTAATTTGTGGGTGGCTTGGGCTGTTTCTGGTGTTAAGAATAGCTATCTCAGGGTCTCTCAAGAACTGGGGGTTACCTTGAACAAAGAACAGGTCCCAGTTATTAGAAGTTAATAGCAGATTTACCTTGACCACGTGTTTCCACATGGATACGGCATTAAGCAGCCCGCAGGATATGCTGTCGCTGTTTGTCTTAGTGGTAATTTGTGGGTGACTTGGGCTGTTTCTGGTGTTAAGAATAGCTATTTCAGGGTCTATACGGGTGCATTGAGCGTCAGGACTAATGGGGTTCAGTTTATGCAACTCTTTGCTAGTGTAGGTGATCCTCATTTTAGGTGATATAGGGTGTAGTCTAAAACCTTCAGAAAGGCTGACACTGGCTGCTTCCAGGACACTGATGGGCTTGCTTTGGCGTGCAGCGCTCTAGCCTTCTGTGCGCGCCTTCTGTGCGGTTGGGCCACCATGATGTTTATGTAGCCCTCCCTACTTGATTCTGCTAAAACAACTAGACCGCTCACTTTGATGATCCTAAAATGGCAGCCGTCAAGCGGTTCCAACCAGACAGAGGAGGGCGGGTATAGAACTCACGATTGCTCCCGCCTTCCTTACTGCATGCTACAGGTAGATACTCTCCAGATTTAGTTGCACAATTATTTAATCCAATGTTATTTCAGTGTATGCTTCATAATACACAGTTGAAAGTACTATTAAACAATTTAAAAGACCCGTCCTATTGACTCTATTTCTGAATCGTATTCCTTTCCTTAAAAAGCTTTAAAAATGTATAAAAAGTTTTGATTATCTTTTCCGCAATCAGTATTTCATTTCAGCATCTCAAAATAATCTTGTACTTCTGAAATATGCAGAAGATACTGACTTTCGAAACAGTGGTTATTTGTACACCTCTCAATTTGAGGTTACCATACTAATGTGATTCAGAGGGCATTTTGCAAAATGTCTTCTTTTTTGCACATTGGCTTATATTTGGAAGCCAAAATGCAAAGAAATCTAACTGGTAATAACAAATGTTATACTATTCCGTATTTCCATATGCCTGCCAATAGAAACGGTAGACCACTTTTGTGGCTAGGCCTGACACCTTCAACACAAAACGCCCCAAATGCACCATGGAGAAATCAAATTTCACTCAGCAAAATCAACATTTTTTTGTTCAATGTAGGTTGCTTTGGAATTTGGGCATTAGCCACCCACAGAAACCTACCAAACCTAGATACTTTTGAAAACTGAACATGTAGGGGAATTCAGGTGGTGAGACGTGCGCGGATCTAAGGTTTTCTTTTTTTACCAAGAAGGCCTTGAAAACCTCAAATCTTGGACAAAAATATGCACTTTCCTCATTTTCTATGATAGAAAGTTCTGGAAACTGTGGGCATCCACAAAATTCCAACCACCCAGCGTTCACATATTTCTCCTGATACACACAGTACCACACTTTTGTGATTGGGCCTAGTGTCTGTGCCACAAAACAACAACCCAAAAGGAAACACTGAGGCATCCACTTTTTTTTAGAACCGAAACCAACTCTTTTTTTGCAATGTGGGGAGCTGCAGAGTTTTAACCCTGGTACGCACGCCACCTTTAGAAACCTGCCAAACCAAGACATTCCTGAAAATTAGCTGCCCAGGGGAATATTGGGTAATTTAACTAAGTTTGGTAAGTTTTTCTGGTTGCTGGATGTCCCCGAGCCCGAACAGTGCAGCCATTCATTATGGCAGGTGAGAGAAAATTAGGCTTTGCCCCCACTCTGTTGGCTCACACGTAAAAAATATGCTAAAAAAACCAAAAAATTCTTCTCGCTTGCCATGTGAATGGGGATGCTTTAGTCCCCAGGGGGAAAGAAGGATTGTTGTTCCTGAATAAGTTGGGGGAGTGGATGGGATGGAGGGGGGGTGAGGGTGAGGGTGGAGATGTGTGTGATGGTGAGTGTTGGGTGCGCACAGTGGCAGTTAGCCTCCTGCAGCTGATTGGGCTCATGGCCAGGCCTCACTCAAGGCCATGTGGCCAACCCCACAGTCAGTTGAGTGTAGAGGCCACACAGTAGGAGTTGGTTGTCCCTATCAAGTTGACCACACAGCCTGGTCAAAGGAAGGTTTGCAGTTAACCTCAACTGTTTGGAAATTAAGTTCATTACAAAAAACACTTAAATTAACTGACAAAAAAAACTGTTAAAAATAGAGTCATGGTTCTGGCTCAAATGGCAAAACTACTGAAAATCATCATTTATGGTTGCCAATGCACACTAAACATGCCATAAGCAGGGCCGCTCGCCATAATCAAAACATCAATTTGCCAACAGTACAGAAAAAAGATAAGAGATATCAAGAGAACAACATGGCATGCGGTGCCCAGTTTCTTTTTACCCTTACCAGCTGTGAAACCAGATTTGGAGGTGGTGTGTCTCAGTAAGTGACTGGAAAATACTTTATGTGAACTACTCTGAAGTTACACAGCCAAACCCTGTTAGTAACCAGGTACGTAGCCCATGGAGGACCCCTGGAGTGGCAGAAACCTAACTCATTGAAGCATTCCCAAACCAGTAGATGTACTATAAAGAGTCAAAAAGGAGTGCCAGAGGCCCGACTAATGTGTAATAACCAGAGACTACTATATGGAGTCCATCAGGAACGACGTAAGGTCAAGGACTTGAATTACTGTTAAGCAACATAAGACTGAACTAAATGGAGCCCACCCAAAAGCTACAGAGCCCAGCTACAGGAAGTTCTGCTAAGCAACAACACAATGTACAATATGGAGTCAAGCAGGAGTGATAGAGGTCTAAATCCAGCAGGCACTGTCAAATAACTAGAGGGTTCAACATAGAGTCCACCCAGGAGCAACAGAACCCATCACCTTCAAGCACTATTACACCCGCAATAAATAAACTACACAGAGACACCATGTGCAAGAGACACAGACCCAGTAGGCACGGTTAATAACCAGGCAACTGCCATATGGAGCCCATCTAAAAGTAAGAGAAGCCAAGGTCCTGGAAGCATTGTTAAGCAACCAGCGGAAATACTTTAAGGAGGCACTAATAAGAGGCCTAGGCCCATCCCATACGACTATCAAATATGCAGGGGGTTGTTATATGTCCACATAAGAACCTCATAAGCCCATTCCTAGAAGCAAGGTTAAGCAGTCAGCACCTGTAGACTCATATTAAATACAAATGGAGTAATGTGTGGGGTCTATCTAGAAACATAAGATGTCCAACCCATGTTAGAATTCTTCAGCAGCCAGTGAGAATACCATATGAGGTAACTTAGGAGGGACTGAGGCACAATTCCTGAAAGCACTGCACTGTTAACTAATCAGTGAATGCAACATGGAGTCCACCCAGGAGCAACAGAAACCCTAACCCTGGAAGAACTGTTAAGTGTCTTGCTAATAGCACAAGTAGTGTATCCTGGAGAGGTGGAAGCACGGTTTAGTTGCAAGGGAGTATATTATTTGCAGACGCCCAAGAGAAGCTCAAACCCACAAAGCACTATTAAGCCACCAGCAAATACAGAGAGTTCTCTGAAGGGGAGAACCGAGCAGGAGGCACAACTACTGAAAGTACAGCCAATCTGCCATCAGGCTAAATGAGTACAGTACATAGGTGTGAGTCCATGTAGTACCAATAATGGTGCAGCCCTCAGAAGACAATATACACACAGTATATGGGTTTAGGAGACCATCTGGTAGGGGCAGTCATGCAGTCCACAAGAGTAGATGTTACCAAGGGATGGTAGTCCGCAGCAATCCATGACTCTCCATCAGGCAGTAAGATGTGGGCTCTCAAAAATGGCCCCTGTGAAAGAAGGTAAAAACATAGAATACCTTTCGAAATAAATTTCCTGTTCTGTAAACACAAAAGAGCGAGGGGTTCTCTCTCCTATATACAATGGTGAATCTCTGATGATGTGTCAGTTCTCACAACTGAAAGGCGGTAAGTGATTGTTGATCTCTAAAGATGCTCATCATCCTCCATCACACAGGATTTTCAGTCACATCCATGTTCTTTGCTTGCCACTCCTCTCTGAAGCATCCAAGGGTCCTATTTGATGTATATTATAGGGACCAGACAGTGGTCATGGAGCCTGCTATCTTGATTTCAGATACATTGTGAACACTGCGTGGGGTCACGATTGAGTTGCATGCCAGTGAGTGTCTGTGAGAAGTTGGCCTGGCATATGAAGTCCACTATTCTAGTGGGCACTTTACACCAGCCCAAACGACCCTTATTGATGGTAGGTTTAAAGTCAACCTTATAGAAAGCTATCCTAGTTGTAGCTGTGGAGAGCAGCCTTCAGGCTAAGTCTTCAAAGGAATGTAAAGCAGCTTGTTTTACCAGTCTATAATCTCTTGAATGATCAAATGAAAGTACACCACACAAGGTATATATCAAATATATATGTATTTATTCTAAACACAACCCCCCTAGTCTCTTTATGAGGCTAGAGGCAAAAGTACAATACAAGAACTTTAAATAGCACACAGTAAATAGCACAGTATACGTTATGCCCTAGGGGCATCACAAACCATATACTAAAAATAGTGGTATAAGAACCACGTGAGGGATAGAAGTGAGACCTAGGGCCTGTAGAACCGCTAGGGCAACCAGGAACCACCCAAGGTAGGGATGCAGGAGACCCAAGGGAGACGCGTGCAGTGTCTAAACACAGCCACAAATCACCATTGACTTCTATGGAGGAAAAGCGAGTTACAATTTTAAAGATTAAGGACACTTGGGAGTGAACTACGATGGAACACTTTTAGACTTAGACAATTCGAGAGTCAAGACCCACGGGAGCACCGGAGTACTCGTGTTACCTCACCCAGGGAAGCCGGGTGCATAGGTGTCATTTGGTGTCGGGTTTCGTCGTCGATTCCAATGGAGAGCTGCGAAGAAGTGCTGCAGGCGACGAGAGGAAAAGTGTCAGGGGGGATCCAAGTGTGGATCAGAGATCTGAAGAACCTGAAAGCAGAGGGGACAGAGTCTGGGTCACTAGCCAGTGACCAGAAAGGCAACAGGAAGATGGCAGCCGATGTCGGGTACTTTCAAGTGAAGTAGGTGAAGCTTGACTCTTCAGCCATGAGGACCAGGAGGGGCCGACGACAACCAAGAGCTGGATTTGAGCTGTTCCACAAAGGATGTTGAGTGCTGCAGCATCAGAATCCGGATTGGACGCAACAAGCCTTGTGGTACATTTTCTATATACATCTATGCCTCTATAAATGTCATTAGAACTTTCTGTTAGGCTTGTACTGGATCTTATGTTTTGCATTCTACATTCCAGTGAGACTACCTTGGGTAAAATTACGCAAACCAGGATTCTACACCTTGGCAACAGCAACCCACGAAGATGACAAGATTGGCTTTGGTGTAGAGCATCAAAGTCTGAGGGACTCACCCTTTGGAGGGGAGTCAGAGCACGTCTGGAGCAACCAGGAAAGTTCAAGAAACAAAGGATTGTCCTTTGTGGGGACCCACTAGCTAACGGACTAGGGATCACGAAGGAGCCTCGAGCTGCAGTGAAGAAAGGGGACTCACAGAACACTCATGAAGTGCAGGCCTCTCAGCTTTGGTGCAAAAGGTGTTCGGGGCAGGGCCTTCAAATACCCCAATGCACAACTCCGGGAAGTAGGTGCAGTTGCAAAATTGCAGCTTGTCCAGGAGTTCCTGTCCCACGTCTGTCGTGTTGGCTGCGGGTCTCAGCTTTGCTGGGATCTTGTGGCGGCCTAAGAGATGTCTGGAAGTCTGTGTCCTGTGTCACAGATTCTTCGGGGATCCGGCGAAAGCGTCGAAAATGCAGACCGGCAAGATGCTCTTTGGTGCCTGTTTGAACAGGGAGGTCACTCCTTGACCTCAAGGGAGATTTCTTCCATCTTCCAGTTGATATCAAATGTTGAAGGTCCAAGATTTATGTTTCAGAGTTTCGTCCAGGGTAATCTAAAGTCCTAGTGACTGGGTTCTTATACATATACCAAGTTAGGGGTTGGACTAACTCTAGGGTCACACCTATGGGAGGACCTGGAGAGGGGGTGGTTACACCCCTTCCCCTTTGTCCAGTTTTGCGCCAGAGCTGGGGCAGAGTGCCCCAGCAACAGGTTTGAACTGGGAAATGCATGGACCACCTTGTGTGCCCCAGGCAGTGTCTGAAAAGCATTCACTGAATGCAACCCACCCTGCCACAATACACTAAAGCCTATCTGGGGAGGTGTTAGCACCTCCCTGGACAGGAAACCTATTGTCCAGGCCTCCCCTGATGGAGTTTCGTCCAGCAGCAGGAGGTCAGACTCGTGTCTGTGGCAGCAGCATCCATTTTGTAATGCTGAGGCTTGTTTAAACTTTAATTGGGTATTCCAGTGTGTACATGTCTTCTCCCTCTAGAAGGGTGGAATGCTACCCCCGTTGCCAGAATTGGCGGGGAGGTAGTATTCCAAAGTGTTGGACACGTTACACGACATGTTTTGATAAAGCCAAACCAAAGTTAGCATTGACCGCGAGGATTATAATGCACTTAAGAGTATATGGTATTTCTATATCATAGAACAGCTATAAAGAAGGATTTCTGAAAGCTGCAGAGGGGCTCAGCTCATGCTAGGGCACCCTCTCACACAAAACCAAGCATTCTGCCTTCAGGATTGTCATGGCCTGCCATAGGAGTGACGTATAGGTTAAAATGTGTCAATATGTAAAGGTAGATATAGGTATACTATATCAAAGTAAGGGGTGCTTACAACACCTTACCCAGGTTGCAAGTGCAGACCTGTGGTGTCATTTTGGAAGGCTAACCAGGGGTGGCATAATGCATGCTTCAGCCCCTGGTAGGCCTCTGGGGTACCTATGCTCTTGGTACCTAGGGTACCATATACTAGGGGCTCACAAGGCAACTCAGTAACCAATCTGGTATGTACCTTAAGTACACGGTATCAATTTAGAGAGGGAACAGCTAGGATGTGGTCCTGATTATCAGGGCCAGAGCCAGACTAAAGTAAAAAAAACAGTGAAATGCAGCAAAACGTGGGGGTAACCATACTAAGCAGATCCTACTATCCTACAGTGACCATTAAATTGACTCTTCCCTGCCCTAGACTTTGCCTTGATACCCTCTCAGTAAATGTTCCACTCCTCTGGTCATTCTGTTGACTGCATGTGCACTCTCTAACCCACTCTGCCGCCGTTTTTGCTTTCTGTGTGTAATAGCTCCCATGACCTGGCATCCAGATGCCAAATAATTTCATTTGTTGTCTTCAGTCTACTCTATGCGGCTTCGGCCCTGTTGGGCATTGCTGAGTGACATTTTCCATTTGATTTTCCAATGTAATACAGACTCTTTTTATAACTCGAGCAGGATCCCAAACTGGTATAACTTCCCTTGGGTACCGCCTGGTGGAGGCCTGTCATGATGTAATAACATCTGTGGAGGTCGGAGCAGATCCCAAGTATGTTACTGTGGACCTGTCTCAGTCTACAGCACAAACAGTTCCACTGCCAAGGACTCAAGGCTTGGATGCTGTGTTAGGAGGCACTTTAGACAGAGAATGGAGAGTGCTGGAAAAGGGTGACAACATGCAATGCTCAAACTTTGAAGCAGGCTTTGCAAATATTTCTGGATCCGAAAAATGACAAAAAACCCTTTGCAACTCACAATGTCTATCTAGTCTTCGTGTTCCAAGACCTGGCTATCAACAAGGCTGCATTTTCAATTATGCCATTAAAATGCTGAATTTGTTTTTCTAATTCACATTTTGCATTCACCTCATCCATTACTTTCTGAAGAAAGTCATGTTAGTTGATCCTCTAATTCATAAAATGTAATGTACAGAAGGCATGTCGAAACAGCATGCAGTGGTGTGACTCTTCCTTTGTATTCCTGTGAGGAAGTAAGACGTGGTCACAACATTGCATTCTGGTAAACCCAGAACATAGCCTAATCCCTGCTGACGAGGGGTAAATACCCCGAAACACGTGTCCAGGGATGGCGAAGATGAAGATATTTGAGATTTTGATAGAAGATACGGCGTCGAGAAAAGGTAACTACAATTACTATGATCCTTAGGGGCGATCCCGCTGATGTGTGAGCGGTGTGCGACCCCACTTGTGAATATATTTTGCTCTTTGGAGTGTTGTGCTGACGAGCACGGGACCCCGCACCTGCGCGCCTTTGTATGGTACTATACCTGGAGATATTTGGCAGCCTTGCAGCAACCCCAGAAGATGGCCTAATCCCTGCTGACGAGGGTTAAATACCCCGAAACACGTGTCCAGGGATGGCGAAGATGAAGATATTTGAGATTTTGATAGAAGGTACGGCGTCGAGAAAAGGTAACTACAATTACCATGATCCTTAGGGGCAATCCCGCTGATGTGTGAGCGGTGAGCGACCCTACTTGTGAATATATTTTGCTCTTTGGAGTGTTGTGCTGACGAGCACGGGACCCCGCACCTGCGCGCCTTTGTATGTTATGTTATGTTATGTTATGTTATGTTATGTTATGTTACAAAGGTCTTGTATAGCGCACGGCTACTCCAAGGAGTGTCCCGGCGTATGGTACTATACCTGGAGATATTTGGCAGCCATGCAGCAACCCCAGAAGATGACCTAATCCCTGCTGACGAGGGGTAAATACCCGAAACATGTGTCCAGGGATGGCGAAGATGAAGATATTTGTGATTTTGATAGAAAATACGGCGTCGAGAAAAGGTAACAACAATTACCATGATCCTTAGGGGCGATCCCTCTGATGTGTGAGCGGTGTGCGACCCCACTTGTGAATAACGCAGTGAACTTACTTCGAAGTTCCTGTACTTTTTCACCAAAGTTGGTGCAGGGAGTGTTGTTATCTCTAGACACTATTTCTTGGTTTAGCCCTTCATCAGTAGAGCGCAGAAGCAGTAGAAAGCAGAGAAAAAAGTAAACTGGGGGGTGCTGAAATGCTACCCAAGTCTTTAGAGGTCACAGTACCACTCCTCAGGCACACAGGTGCATCCCAGGTGAGCTTGTTGGGTCAAGGAAGCTTTTTAAACAGTAGGTGGGAGGGAATAAACTGCCTCTCATCCCAGCACAGTTCACTCCACTGCATTCTGGTAAATGGAGTATGCTCACTTTAAAGTTGCTGTAGTTTTCCACCAAAGTTGGTGCAGGTAGGGCTGTCATCTATAGACACACATTTTTGGGTTTAGTCCTTTCATCAGTAGAGAGCAGAAGTAGTAGAGTGCAGAGAAAAGTCAACTGGAGTTGCTGGAGTACTGCCCAAGATTTCACAGGTCAGAGTACCATTCCACAGGCACACACGTGCATCTCAAGTGAGTTTGTTGGTTTGTTGGCTCAAGGGAGGTGGGGGAGCTCACTGCCTCTCATCCCAGCACAGTTCACTCCATTGCATTCTGGTAAATGCAGTTCAACCCACTGCAATTTGGTAAATGTCATACACTTACTTTACAAATTGCTGTAGTTTGTCACCAAAGTTAATGCAAGTAGTGCTGTTATCTCTAGATACATGTTTCTGGGTTCAGTCCATTCATCAGTAGAGAGCAGAAGTAGTAGTGAGCAAGGAAAAGCCATCCAGGGTTGCTGAAATGCTGCCCAAATCTTCACAGGTCTCAGCATCACTCCACAGTTGTTATTTAATCCAACCAATGGATACGTATGATTATTTAAGGTTTATGTGAGGTAGGCATTAAAATGCATTCCAAAAGTGGGGTATGTTTCCAATCACAGAATGCCCCAAATACTCTTTAGAGTGAAGTACGAGCAATTTATCTCCGAGCCATGGGGTTTCTGTCATCAGCACTTCTCCTTTTTTCCACAAGAGCAGTCCAAACATGAATGGCAAAATATCCTAATTTGCAAATGTTTTCTATATAATTATGACTCTGCCATATTTGTCACATAATACATCGGCTGAATAATCTGACAATTTTAACTAATAAATTGTTTGTAGCTCAAACGGATCAAAAGTTACTAAAAATGTGACTTGTGTTGCTACGAAGCGGGCGGCCCTTTGCAAAGGTCGACTGATCACCTCTCACTGCTGCATTTGTATGTTAAACTGGTACTAATAAGGCAAAATCTTCCCAGAGACTATTAGCAAGGTGTAAAAATGTCAAAATAATAAAGTACTATAAAATATACTGCAATACGTTGCAGCCTTTTGTTTGCTGCATAATTTAGTCAATACTGCGGCATCATTTTGTCCTTCTTTGCTGTATAATTCCAATGGCCACAAAGCAGACAGCACACATTAAAAGTGCTGAATGAAGCAGAGAGACTGTGAAGTTTTCAAACTTAGTTTGGTGTGCGTGCAAATCCTGCTTTGCCGATCTTGGTGAGTTGCAGCTACTACTGCTGAAACAAGGCCAATGGAGATACCAATAAGTGAGGTGGACTGGCCTCAAGGGTCTGGCCGACTTTAGCGCTAG
Organism: Lissotriton vulgaris; assembly: GCF_964263255.1. Classification (NCBI taxonomy): domain Eukaryota; kingdom Metazoa; phylum Chordata; class Amphibia; order Caudata; family Salamandridae; genus Lissotriton; species Lissotriton vulgaris. The sequence continues at coordinate 1,869,608,615 of NC_141687.1, read as the reverse complement.
TGGCTCCCTGAGCAACAATGTTTGTTGGTGCCCCCTAATGACCACCTACACCACGGATTCCCTCACTAGCACCCTTTAACAGTGCCCCTCCAGTCTCCATAACCACACTCTCTCAGATGCATTTAATTTGATTTACAATGCCACTCATACCAGTGTAGAGTGCCAGAGCACTTTACAGCATACACATTACACAGAGACAATCAATTGTGTGTAAATCAGTGTATAGTAAATGTTACATAAAACCAAGGACTACAAGGTGTAGGAGTCACATGACAAGCATACTAGTAGGCAGTGTAGTTTAATAGTGATTGGTCTGGAGAAACACAAACTCAGAATTTAAAACGTAACACCATGGATGGGGGATCTCTTTAATAAGCAGAATTGATTTCTGTTCAAATTAACATTTTTTTGCAACATTAGGATAATCAGACTGGGGGAGAAAACCATACCACTCTAATTTATACCTTGAAGTTTGCATGCAGCTCTTAGATGAGTTAATATCTCACTGTTCTTTGTTAGGGTTTTAACTTATAAACTGTAAGTAAAAAAAAGATCTCTCTGACAAAAGCAGTAACCCACTGACCTAATTGCATTATGTGCACTTGGTGATCTGCATGGTACATGTTCTTTGCAGCAGGCACGTTAACCCTCTGCGCTACCTTTCCAGGAGTCAAAAATTCCACTATATAAAACTCCGATCTCTCTCTAGGAAGAACATTATTCACCTTAGTTATCATGACATTTGTATTGTTGCCAAAATTTGCTGGAGGTCAGGAAGGAGGTAGAAAGTGCTTTTAAAACCATAATATCCTTGCAAACACGACACCTCCACCCAAAGTCAGCGCCCGGTGCGGTCGCACCTGTCAAACTACCCTAGAGCAGGGGTCCTGTGACCGACGATGCCAAAGTCACTGTTGCTCTTGGGTGTGCTACTTTATAGGCCTGCTCTCAAGACTGGAGGTGAAATTCAGTATGGATTGTGGGGACAGCCCTTCAAGGTTAACCCACACTTGCCACAGCCAAGGTCGACCTGATGGTGCTAAGACACCAGGGATTCTACAGTCTTGCGGGGCCTTCTAAGGTCTAGCATGGGAACGTGCTCCCTCAGGAGAGTGGTCTGGGGGACTGGTCATGAAGGCTGAACCTGGTTCCCCAAATCCGAATTCGGCAACTCTGACCTTAGTGCCACATCTTCTCTCCAACTGAACACCATACTGCCCGACTGAGAGAAGCTTGCACTGCCTTCAGCTACAAACCAATTGTGCCCCGCTATAAACACCTGGATTGACTCAATTCAAATTACATACTAGACAAGAGTAATATGCTGGCTTAAAAAGAAGTTGCAACATCATGGAAAAAGCAATCACTCATAGGAAATGCATGATTAAGTATAGCATGTCGAATGTAAGCAGGAAAAACATGGTTACCTTACGCTTTTGCATTCACTATTCTGAAATCAGTGAGTGCTTAAGCCTAAAAAGTTAAGGACATGACAACAGGGCCCGGAAGGGACACGTTTCAATATTCATTGCTCATATTCTTACAAAATGTATGCAGTATGATTTAAAAAGAGCATATCCGTGTACACATTATGTTTTACAATCCGCCCATCAAGCAGGCATTGCAGTACCTCCAGGATTGGTGCAATTCCCCATCTGGGGAAAACAATGCTGTTCAAAGAAAGACAAGAAAACAAAAGTAGTGCTTCACTGGCAAACTCTGTAAAGTGAAGCTGATGTTATTTGGCTGTGAATAAAATCAATCTTGCCACTTTGCGACCACTCTGGTTTGCTTTATTTAGTTATTTCTTTATTTTTCATATTTTTAAACTTTTATTCCCGAGACTGTACTTTGGAATAGACGACATTTCCAGCAAGAGTGTTTTTCTTTTTTGTATCCATTTCACAGGGGAAAAAATAAACGAAAGGAGAAGAACGAAAGGGTGAAACCGTTTCTTGAAGTCACGGTTTTCAGTTAGTGAGGAGGAGCGAGACAGAAAGACAGGGAAGAACAGGAAGAAAGAGAGGACGCAGCTACCAGCGGCAGAGCAGGAGAAATGGACTCTGTCCTTTTCCTTCCCTGCCCACCCGACCGTCCCAAAAACCTAGCCTTATCTGTAGCCTTTGGCTATTTTTGCCATCCTGGGACGCATGTTTAGAATAAAAAAGCAGGGGAACGGAATCTATTGAATTAAAGAAGTAGAGGCACGCCGTGCCCTGCCAATCCCACCCACTTTGACCACTGGCTACAAAAGAAGAGCACATTTTAGAATCCTTGTTTTTAATTTCCTAACAAAGCACAAAAACACACATTTCTCAAAACATTGACATATATATCTGCAATCTCAGGCAGACAATGAATACTAAAAGGTTATGTTGTATATGTCTTGGAATGTCTCTGTTGGATTAGGTACGTGGGAAGTACCAAGCTACAGGGACACAAAAGGATATTGCAACACATCAGAGCGATTAAAAACCATGACCCGGTGTACCCGATAGCCCTTCCTTTTGAGGAACACCATCACTTAGATCCCAAAGACTTAAAGTATTATCTTATAGACAGCGTACCAGTTACCAAAAGGGACGGTGACAGGGAGAGAGTGCTACGCAAGCTAGAAACAAGGTACATACTAGAATTCGACTGTAAACATCCAGGAGGGTTGAATACCACAGAAGAACTGTATGCATGTCTCTGATAGCGAAAAGCCATAAGTAAGATGAAATACAAACTGAGAAAGAGACACTTATTTCATCAGGAGAAATGCTGCTAATAGCCAAACGGTAACAAAAGTAGGTAGAACAGCAATGATTTTAAGTAACTTTTTTTGGGATCTAATTTCATATTTACACTTAGTATTATATTGGCACAAGAACTTTTGAACGTAATTGCACTTTATTAACTTTTTCGGTCATATGTTTACACTTATCTTATTGATTAAATTGTTTCAATCTGGGTGGTTATTATATAGTGCCCAGATCAGACTAGTACTGTATACCATGCGTAATTTGCACAAGAAATAGGTATGTTCATGCAATTTGAATTTTGGTTTTCTCAATTTTAACCAAAATCTTTTATGCATAGATACATCATAGAATTTCTAGTTTTTATTAACAAGGTGATAGGGTATGTAATTGTTGGACAAAGCTATTTAAACCTCTCCAACGAAACAACTTATTGCGGTTTGATTAGATAAAGCACTATTTCTAAACAGTACTGTCAACATGCAGACTTTGCACAATATTGTCTTAGAGTCTTAACAACATACATGTATCTCTTTTAATGTTTTTTACTCGCGTGAAGTTTAAAGATACAATTACACCTTGCGGGCAACAAGACAAAGGTGTTCAAAGACTCAGTAAGCCTGCTGCTATGTCAAAAACAGACATTGGGTATTTATACCAGGATTTAGTGGCAAATTTGTGTACTAGGGCAATTAGAAATCAAATGTCAATGTTAATGTTTTATCAGATTGTAAAGGCCAAAACTATGTTCATATTCTAATATGGCCTACAACGTATGTCATGTTTGCTCATATATGCACTGTCACTTTAATCACAGATGGGGGAAAAAACGGTATAAAATAAATCAGCTGACTATACAGCGCGTCATGTGATCGATGCTCTAAGGAGCGGAAACGCGTAATGCTGATGGGACAAGAAAAAATACTTTTCAGCACCTTATATGTGGGCCGTGAACCATAAAAACCCCTTCATGCCCATTTATACTACCCATCCCTATGGCTTATATGTACACATAATAATTCCCTCACTGTCCCTGTACACTACCCATCCCTGAATCCAAAAGGCTCCGTACTATCATGCTACAATACCAAACCTAAGCTCTAAAAAACTCCATACTACTCCTATACACTACCCACCCTTGAATCCCATAAAACCCCACCATACCGGGGGGCGTGGCCAACTGCCGAACATGGCGGCAGCTTGAAGCGGGAGCTCCGTCAGGCAAACCGGCCCGCACTAACTATCCGCACTTTCATCCGCCTAATCACCCGCCCGAAGGGGCAACATCGGCTCGAGAACCCGAGCGGCGTTGATTACTTCAACCCCGGTGATCATCGGACGCCGGGAACGGCTCCTGTCGGAAACAGCGAAACGGGGCCTGCGCCAGCCTAACGGCACCGACCTCAGGTAGACAGCGGACCCGGGCGGAAGTTCACCCTCCCCGGGTTGGGCGCCCTGACATCGGCCGGCAACTGCTCCGCTTTGCCACTGAGGCCCCACAGACGCACTGTCCTTCCAGTGCCCGCCCCTGCGTGTACCGAATGGTCCAAGAGAACCGGAACTAGCGGCGAGCACTGCATGGTAAAGAAGCAAAGAGCAGCGGGAGCCTCCCTGCGCCAAGGGCTGCGCCATACTTGGGGGATCCGAGTGACCAGTGGCGCCGATTGCGCACCAAGGTGAGGAGATCTACACCGAGACCCGGCCGCCTCCCTGCGCTGCCGCCGGTCTGGGACTCACCCCAGCTTCACGGACAGGCGTGTGGGGGCACCGACATCCTGACACAGAGGCGGCGTGGAGTCAGCAGTGTAACCAGCCTGGAGTGGGCGCCTTCTGGGTGCGGACGGTCCCGCACGATAGCCACTGTAGGGGTGCACGAAGGGGTTTAGAGGCACTACACAGGGGGGGGCCCCCCTCGGGAACATTCCCGTCGTCGAGCTTGGTGGCGCCACACTACACGGAGCCTTCATGTACAGCCACGCTGTAGGCCTAACGAACGCCTTTCAAAGAGCGACGGACTGACTATCTCGAAGGCCGGCTGCGGCACCTCTGGCCCTGAGTGGACCACGAGAACCCCTTGAGCTCAGTGGGACACAAGTTTATCAGCCGGACACCCGAAGGCCTTGTGTGGCCCGAAAGACGACAGTATACCCAGACGCAGAGCACGCATACCTCCGTCAGCAACGCGGCATCATGGCCGGAAAGGGTACGCGGAGCACGACGACACAGGCGAAGCTCGACAAATTCGCATACAGCCAGAATGGACATTCCCAGAGTGGCGGCCGCCACTCCACTGGTGCTCCTACAGAAACGGGTGGCACTCCGAAAGTGACCCTTGAAGACGTAATGAAGACCCTCAACGAAGTCCTGACGACGGTGGGTTCCATCTCCTCCGAAGTCACGCTGCTTTGTGCTGACTTTCACAAAATGGCGGAAAGGGTCTCTCAAGTGGAAGTAGTCACGAAATCTCTTGTTGAGGACACCTCGGACCTGCAGGTGGCCATGGAATGCATGGAAAGAGTCACTAAACAGCTGCAGGAGAAGCTCGACGATCAGGAAGGGCGCTCCAGAAGGAACAACGTCCGCATCCTAGGCCTGCCGGAATCGGAGGGTAAAGCTGCGATGGACTTATACGTAGAGGATCTGATCAAAACCCAGCTGAAACCTAAAGGCCTGTCTCACTTCTTTTCAGTTGAAAGGGCGCACCGAGTCCCGGGTGGAGCAGCCAAACCGGGCGCCACCCCACGGCCTGTGCTGGCCAGGCTCTTCAATTTTAGGGACAGAGACGCGATCCTACAAGCGGCACGTAACTCCCCGCCAGTAAAAATTCAGAATTCAACGCTGGCCTTCCAGACTACACGGCGGAGGTGGCCAGGCGCAGAAAATCTTTCATAGACGTTAAAAAAGCACTGCGGGACAGAGGCCTGCCATACTCCATGCTTTTCCCCGCCAAATTACGCATAGTGGCCGAAGGAAAGACGTGGTTCTTTGATACGCCGGAGGTGGCTAGAGAATGGCTTGATGGATGGAGACAGGTGGGGCAGCCACAGCGCCAGCACAGAGACCGACAACACCATCGCAACGGGGGACAGACGGCACACCCTTCAGGTACTCCCACGAACGAAGAGGGTGCGACGGCATTGGATTCGGATCTTGAAAGAGACACACTTAACTCTGGGCAACCAGTTAGGGGCCAATCTGAGTGATCTGCGTGAGGGACAACATGTTTATGAACACTTGGGACCTTGACGCTGATGGAGCTGAGTAGGGCGGGCATCGGCCGGTGCCTGTAGGGGTATCACCAACCCCACGAGCAAGTAAGATGGACGGGGACGGGATTAAGCACTCTGCCAAGTTGGGGATGCGGGCGGGTTTTCGTCCGTGGTGCAGGGGAGCAGGGAGGGGGCGGGGGAAGGCGTCCGGCTACACCCTGAACTGGTCCAAATCTATAATCTTCGTACTCAGAGGCCCAGAACCGACACTACGGGATGACTGCCCCCTACAATTGGCGTCCGGCTCATTTAAATACCTGGGCATTGTTATCACCACTAATGCGGCGGACTTTTATAACGCAAACCTGGTGCCACCTCTGGCACGTCTCCGTGCAGACGTTAAATACTGGGCCACCCTGCCATTAACCCTCCTTGGACGAGCGGCATTATACAAAATGATGGCTCTTCCTAGATTTCTTTATGTGTTGGAGAATACTCCTCATGCGGTGGCCCCACGCTACTTCCAACAGGTCGCCGCACTTGTGTCTGCTCTACTGTGGAACAATGGCCCAGCTCGTATAGCTCACGATAAATTAGTTAAAAGCTGGTACGAAGGAGGGATTGCACTACCCAACCTTCAATTGTATTATTGGGCCTCCCAGCTTAAGATAATAAATCAATGGATCCACGTCCCGCGGGGGGACCCCGCATACCAAGCGGACTGGTCACAGTTGGGGACGGACGGCATGCTCGCGGTGCTATACAATAGCGCACGGGCCCGGAAAGTGATCGGACCGACGTTGCACACGGTATCCCTGTGGCATGCAGCACAATCACGACTCGGGTGGCAGGGGAAAATTACGAACATGACGCCATTGTGGGACACAAAATCGCTAGGAAACTTAAGAGCCAGTAAGGGTTTCGCACAATGGGACCAAATAGGAATTTCGGTTGTAGGAGACCTTTGGGACAAGGGCTCGGTGGTCGCATTCTCACAATTGCGGCAACAGTATGGTATGGGGCCCAATGAAACATACAGGTATGTGCAAATCCGGCACGCCCTGCTGCACGCAATCCCTCCTGACACAACACTCCCGGAATCCTCTCCACTGGAGGACAGGTTGCTAACTGACTTTATGGAACAGAAGGCAACCTCCCTTACATACAAAAAACTAGTTAATAACCTACCGGACCCCACACAGAAGCTCCGAGAGAGATGGGCGGGGGAACTAGGGGATATGGACGACACGGAATGGAATGAGGCGTTGGCCTCACCAAGGGAGGTGGGCATCTCAGCTAGGTTTAGGCTGGTCCAGCTCAAGATCCTACACCGCACCTACTATACCAGAACACTCTTGCACAGGATACAGCGGACACCACACCCCTTCTGTCTAAGGGGCTGCGGGGAGGAGGGGACCCTGCTTCACACACTATGGGACTGCCCATTAATCCAAGAGGTCTGGAAACAGATTATGCGAACAGTCTCCCAGGCCCTTGAGATGTCGCTCCTGCCTGAGCCCCGAAAATGTCTGTTAAACATTTGGGATCCTACTGACCTGAACAAATATGAACAGTTGTGAGCCACGTTAGCTATGACAGTGGCAAAAAGAGACATAGTGCAAAAATGGGGTGCTCCCGACTTACCGACAGTGTCGGGCTGGATTAGAAATATGGACCTCCTCATGGTGAGAGAAAGGGCGGTGTATGTGTTGCGGGCCTGTCCGCGTAAATGGAATAAAGTATGGACACCATGGAATAAATATAGGGGGGAACCATGTGACCCGTTGCCGGAGGATGAAGACCTGGAGTCAGAGGAGGAAGACGATTGAGGAGGACGGACTGATATGAGACACTCTGATTAGTGGGGGGGTGGAGGGAGCGGCAACTGTGAACTCTGAACAAATGTATGGGCTCTGTGCAGAGGATTACACCTGTCTATGAAGGGGCACAACTTTATACGGTGGTGATGACATTAGTTAAGTTTTGTTGTAGAAATCATTTTCTTTCCATACGTAGAAATCACTGAGAACTAACTGCAGTTTTTAATAGGTGGGTGAAATACGAACTGAATCTGAGTGTGAAATGTTGAACTATGCGATTCTGTAAGGAATTATATGCAATTCTTTCCTCTTAATACGTTATGAAAATTACTATTGAACACCAATCTGTCCTGTGATTTAACCATCTATGCAGACATAATGAGACAATATGTAATAGATGTAAACAGTGAAGATGATGAAAATAACATATGTCTATTTGTCAATAAAGTTTTTCAAAAAAAAAAAAACCCCCACCATACCAATACACTACCCATTTCTAACGCTTAAAACCCTATATACTACCCATCCATGAATCATAAAAACTCCTAACTACCCCATACACTACCCATCCCTGAACCTTAAAAATATCTTTACCACCTGTATACAATACCTGTCCCTGAAGCAGAAAAACTCCTTAGTACCCCAATTTGCCACCCACCAAGAACCCTAAAAACCCTTTTCAACACTATACATCACCCAACGCTGAACCCCTAAATCGCCTTATTACCACAACACACTACCCATCCTTGCATCCAGAAAAACTCTATATTTATTTATTTATTATTTATTTGCAGTTTTATATAGTGCTGGCTAGACCCGGAGGTATCAGAGCGCTTTACATGAGAATCAACGTGTTACAAGTTGCAAATTTATGACAGTTAATGGAACATGGTAAAACACAGGAAAAACCAACAGTGATACACAGTAAAACATGAGTTACTAGAGCATAGTATAAAAAAGACACATGCCCTATGGAGCATAGAAAGGAGAGGGGGAGATAAAATTGGGTAAGGAATACAGACCGGAACAGGCAGACCAGCAATGGGGAAAGTCCTTCAGGGGGACAAAGCAGACAAAGTGAAAAACAGACAAACCGGCTGGGCAAAGGCAATCCCAACATCCAGTGACAAGGTGACTGTACATGATAATATGAGTGTAGGAGACTTAAAGAGGAAGGACAGACAAGGAGTCTATACACTTTACATTCATTCCTGAACCCCTAAAAACCGCTTCGTACACCGATATGCTACCCACACAGAAACCTAACCAGTCCTAGTACTGCTAAACATGCTCCCTTCCTGAGGCCAAAAAACTCCTTACTACCTACACACTGCCCATCCTGCTGAACCCTAAAAATACCTTAGTACCCCTATTCGCTACCTAGGTCTGAAACTTAAAAATCCTCACTACCATATTTACTACACATCCCTGAACCCTAAAAAAACCCTTACTTCCAATCCATGAACCATAAAAACTTCTACTACCCTTACCTAGCCCATGATACTTATGCGCTGCCTACACCATAGTACCTCAACACCATCTGCTACTGCTCCCCTTACAACAGTTCCTCTACACCTACTGAAATACTGCCCCATCTGCTCATACTATAGTCTTATAGCCCTACCATAGGCCCTCTATGTACCTCTATCTATATTCTACTATACGTGCCCCTTCGTGCCAACATCCTAGTGCCTCCATCACATCCTACATCCTAATGACCTTTATCCTGGCTACACCACATTACAATTAAAACGACACTACCCTACTGTAGTGTAGTTCCTATAGCCCTGATAGGCTCTGCGCATTGGAATAATAAACACTATTTTTTTGACATAGGACTGAGGTCAGTATGTCTCTATCGAGTAAATTAAACTTAATTACTTGTGTGTGCCAGCTAACTCAGAGGTCACTAGAAACATTCTCAAATGAACAAGAAGGGACTCGTTTCTGACAATCGCATAAACATGACAACTTTGTTTCCCTTAGAGTCGGAACAATATCTTCAGAGTCGTGGAAACAATAGATTACAGTTTCACACAGTCAATTGTGCATGCTTTGTTTCTACAGAATTGCATAGAAATAGGGAGACGGGAGTTTCAATAAAAGGGTTTATTGAACAGTCTTATTTCTCATGCAAGAGATATGAACAGCTACAATCGTAAGACAGAATGTGAAGTATAATGCGTACAGCGTTAACAGTCATATAAAATAATACTGTAATAGCATGGTCTGTAGCTATGACATATATAAAAATACATACATAAATAACAGGCCAAAATACTCAACTGGTGCTTCTAAAATAATTCTACCTCAGTGTACCTAACCTAAGTCTAGTACAAGGGAAGAAGTAGGTGCTGTTTTAGCTATAGTTTAGTTTAGTTTGGTTCTGCCAAGAATTGCCAAAAGTTTCTCTAGTTCCAATCAGCTCCATACCTTAGAATGAGAGAGGTTGGTATCTCTTTCCCGGGACTCGATTTCTAACACCCCGCAAGGGGAATCAGAAACACTGGAGCTGGATTCTCGGCGAGGAGGATGACAGCATCTGGTCAGTGCGTCAGTTGGGGAGTTGACTTCCTCCGGGACTTGCTGTGGCGAGCCGCCTCGTTCAAGGAGGTAGCCTAACCACACTGTGCCTTCCCATAGCAAGTGAAGGTATATTTATACCTTGAAGGTGTTTAAGAATGCCTTTATTGAAGTACAAGTCGGGCATAAGAACGTCATGAATGAACCTCTAAGGAATGGATGTTCATGAATAATAAATTCGTTGTTGGAGAAATCAATATCCAGGCACGGGGAAGTCCTAAAGGCTTAAGAGTCTGGATTTCCAAAACTCTTTGTGACGAAGAGGATCGGATGTAGTTGACCATGTCTGTATTTGGTTAGCATGAGCAAAGCCTAAATCAGGGCTGGATTTATATGCCTAAATAAGGACAAAGTGAATTGTACCTATATAAGGGCATACATCTGGAAATCTATATACGGTATCTAAATCGACACACAACACCGTCTGTATCTGAATATCTATAACCTGTCTGTATATCAATACCGCTGCATATCCCTGCCAATACATTTTTATCTCCAGCTAACTGTACTCTAGTGCATCTACCGGGTCTTATAACCTAGCACCTCTCCTCCATCTACATCCTAGGTTTCATCTTCCCTTTTCTGGTGCTTGCTTTTGAATTTTCTAAAATTCTTTAAAGGAAGGATTTTTTTCTCATTTTGGATGTTGTACAAAATAGAGTTTCGCCAGCCTGGGCCGCGGTCGTCAGGCAGGTGATTACCATTTCAGTTTTTCGCCAAAATGAGGTAGAGCCCTCACACAAACATTGACTGTGAAGTCAGTACAAGGGATGGAGGAGGAGGTGGTGGTGGTATGTGTAGGGCTGTGACAGGTTTGTACTGTACTAGGAAGAGAGGATCCAGCTATGAATGCAGAATGTTCCCGGCTCCCAGGGTTGTGCTGCCTCTGTGACCTGTGCACCGACCCGCAGTAATGTCACCAACAAAGAATGTGCGCATCAGTCCTGACCGGCTCGGTGACTGCATCCCCAGCAGCTTCACCACCAACCACTACACTCTTGTCTACACCATTTATTTTCAATATGCTGAAACTGCCCTGTTTACAGCCCTTAGATGCTGGCAGTATATGTTCTTTATATGTTCTTTATTGTCTGCAAGTGGTGTGGCGCCAATACACTGGGATTCTACTGGTGCGAGGTTAAGTGTGCAAAGGCATCCACGTACAGTGCTCCCCGCTGCCCTGGACGTAGTCTCCAAGCTTGGTTACATGCCAGGAGGACATGCATCTTCTCCTAAATCAACCTGTTATTTCTAGTAGTCTTGGGGCCCCCAAATTCAACTAACATTACAAAGCAACCACATGTTTATTGTAAAGCATATGTTTTTATCTGCATAAGAGATGCTTTCTTTACAGGTGCTTTCTTAAAAAGGCCTCTGAGAGCACTCTGGAGGGAGACAACAGAAAACAACATGATCTGCTGCCTCTGAAGAATACATCAGGAAATCAGTTTACAAACGAGGGGTTGAGAAAGCATTCTGCTCATAACTCCATTGTACACAATTATAATGTACTCAGGGGTTAGGTCAAGGACTGGTTGTGCATCCGAAAAAGCGTATGTATTTATAGCAATCAAATGAGGACATCGCGGGGTAATTGCAAAATCCGTGAATCAATGGATGGAGGGCAGATGGATGAATGATACAGCCCATGGAAGAACCTACATGTTCCAAGGGGCAACTATAGCATCCTGCTTTAATCTCTATCAGCATATCGCCCTACCCTGGCTACAAATAACCTGCGTCTTTGTGGCACTCTTCTGTTATTTTAGTCCAGCCTTTCTCTTTTACGGTCGACAGAGATGTGACACATCCCCCCCTTCCTCGTGGAAAAACGAGGCAGTCTACCTTAAAGAACACTACTCCCCACTCATGTGTGGTGAAAGTGATGTAATGCTCCCTGATCCTACTCAAAGTGCAAGCTGGTCACAACATGAATGCACATTCGAAGGCTAGCCTGTGACCAGGACCCTTCACAGCCCATGAGACATGAGTCATGACCAGCATACGGATCACTTTAATATAATTGTTTTATGTATGCCTAATTTGGGTGCTGAATGATCGTTTCTTCCTGTCCTTCCAAGTCATTTTGTCCAGGAGAAAGCTTGTGAAAATATCCTCCCTCATAAGTGGTTGACTGGTCAAAATGTGTGCCAGTCTCCTCTGTCAATTTGCAAGAGCCTCCCTGGGACGTTCTCACAGAATTTAATAAATACTGCCTCTTAGAGCCAGGAGGTTGAAGAAAGATGTGCCTGAGGATCTGTGTTGATCCAATAGAGGTACCTCAACTTGGAGCTACAAGCAGACTATTTATCTCCTGCTAGGACCAAGCTGGAAAGAATTTCTTCTTAGGACCAGACATTGGCTGCCAGGAGTACCCCTCAGCATTAGACACCATTACCAGGGTCTGCTGGCCCGACTGTCGGTCCTTATTAGAGGCCATGGTGTTGGTAATAACCAGCCAAGCCACAGTGAAGAAGTGCTGAGATTTCTTAGTGCAGGCAGTTAACTAACAATCATTGCCCTGCTTTGAGGGAAATACTCATTTGCACCATCCAAAACTTTGTATCCCTCCATTTTCTCCTCACATGCATGAGTATATTCTCTTCATCTTGCTAAGAATATCCGGGGCCATAACACCTACTGGTGTGCTGCTCAACAATCGGGAGATGCTTCACCCATGTTGATCTCCATCCAGAGTGACATCCAGGTCCTGCAGCTAGTAGGCTGTATATTAGATCCAGAAGAAATCCCCCTTTCCCAAGTTCCACTTGCCCCCAGGTTAAAGAAAACTCAACGGAATCAGCATTACTTCTAGCTACGGAAGAACTGAGAAAGCAGGCAGATGAGGGACAAACGGCCGCACTGATCCTGCTGGATCTTAATGTGGCGTTCAATACCGTATCACATAAACTACTCCTACAAAGACTTGAAGCCTGTGGCATCAGACGTAGTGCACTAAAATGGCGGACATCGTTCCTCTCCGGAAGGAGCTTTCAAGTGTCACAACAAACTCACTTATCAAAGAGTTTTCCACTAGCACAGGGAGTTCCACAGGGCTCAATTTTGAGCCCCACCTTATTCAATCTTTATGTGGGACCACTGGCTGAACAAGTGGAGCAATATGATGTGTTGATCGTGGCCCACGCAGACGACACGCAGCTGATTGTATTGTTGTCTCAAGATAAGGACCAAGCTGTAATTCATTTCTCCGAATGTTTAGTTAATGTGGCAGAGTGGATGTCTAACCACTGCCTCAGACTAAACGAGAGCAAAACGGAAGTAATGATTGTGGGTAAGGCACCTACCATCTGGTTATCCACGTGGTAGCCGGAATCTCTAGGCCAAGTACCCACCCCAAAAGCAGAAGTTAAAAACCTGAGAATCTGGTTCAATGACAAGATGGCATTTGACAATCAGATTAGGAAAGTAGCGGGCAAATGCTATGGAGCCGTGAGAACCCTGAGGAAGATCCTCTATCTTCTCCCTCCCATAGCAAGAAAACAATAGTACATGCCATAATAACCTCCCAGCTGGATTATGGGAATGTACTATACCTTGGAGCCACAAAGAAAGGACTGTCCAAACTACAGAGAGTTCAAAATGCAGCAGTACAGTTGGTACTCAGTCTACCGAAAAGAGCCAACTTGAAGAAAGCACTGGTAGGACTGCACTGGCTGCCAATAAATAGAAAAAAGATTGCTGTTCAAGGAAATGTGCTACTGCACCGCATTTTAGAACAAAACAGCCCAAGATACCTTCAACCGCTACTAACCCAATATACCTCAGGACTGAATTTAAAGCTCTGGTAATGGTACCAAGAATACACAGAGCCAGAATGGGGGCTCGCTCTTTTAGATATCTAGCAGCCAAGACCTGGAACACCCTACCAATGGCGTTTAGAAGAGAGAAAGTAGATTCCGCAAGCAACTAAAGACGTGGCTGTTTGCAAAAGGGATTAATAGGAAACAGGTCATTATATATCACCTGATGGGTGTAGCTGAGTGATGTCTTTCCTCCTCAGAACCCTGTACAGATGTCTTAGCGCTGGGACAGACCGGCGGTGTAACCAAGCACTCTACAAATGGATTAAATAAAATAAATAAATAAAATCTCACATCATCTCCTATGCCGACGACACCCAGCTGATCCTCTCCCTCACCAACGACCCCGCCACCGCCAGAGCCAACCTACACGAAGGGATGAAGGAAGTAGCCGAATGGATGAAGAACAGCCTCCTGAAACTGAACTCGGACAAGACGGAAGTCCTCATCCTGGGATCCTCACCCTCTGCCTGGGACGACTCCTGGTGGCCCCCCGCCCTAGGCACCGCACCCAAACCAACAGACCACGCACGCAACCTGGGCTTCATCCTGGACTCCTCCCTCTCCATGACCAGACAAGTCAATGCCGTCTCCTCGTCGTGCTTCAACATCCTGCGCATGATACGCAAGATCTTCCGGTGGATCCCCGCCGAGACCAGGAAGACATGAAAAATCACAATTTTATGAATCAGAAGGCGTCGGTTATTTTAACCGCCCAAATCAATTAATGAAAAAAGAGATAGAGACTAGGCAACAGCAACAGACTCAAGATGTATACACAATATTTCTATTAAAATATTGTGTATACATCTTGAGTCTGTTGCTGTTGCCTAGTCTCTATCTCTTTTTTCATTAATTGATTTGGGCGGTTAAAATAACCGACGCCTTCTGATTCATAAAATTGTGATTTTTCATGTTTAAAAATAATAGGTCTCTGACCACTGTTTGTTTATACTATACGTTACCCAGGTCCAGGTCCAGTACAGTTTTGGGTCACCCCATTTCTTTAATGGGAGACCAGGAAGACGGTCACCCAGGCCCTCGTCAACAGCCGACTGGACTACGGCAACTCCATCTATGCCGGAATCACCGCCAAACTCCAGAAGAGACTCCAGCGGATCCAGAACGCCTCAGCAAGACTCATCCTGGACATCCCCGCCGCAACCACATCTCCGGACACCTGCGAGACCTGCACTGGCTCCCGGTCAACAAGAGAATCACCTTCCGTCTCCTCACCCACGCACACAAAGCCCTGAACAACCAAGGACCAGGATACCTCAACAGCCGCCTCAACTTCTACTCTCCCAAACGCCAGCTCCGATCGACCGGCCACGCCCTCGCCGCCGTCACCCGCATCCGAAGAGCTACCACAGGGGGAAGGTCCTTCTCCTACCTCGCCGCCAAGACCTGGAACTCCCTCCCGACCCACCTCCGCCTGACCCAGGACCACCTCGCCTTCAGGAAGCAGCTCAAGACCTGGCTGTTCGAGCAGTAGCGGACCCCCCTCCCCAAGCGCCTTGAGACCCTCCGGGTGAGTAGCGCGCTATACAAATGCTTTGATTGATTGATTGATTGATTGATAGAACTGTACATTTCACTGATAGTCTAAACCCTAACTCTGAGTTGCCAGGAACCCAGTTTCCAAAAACTCTTCCCCTGGAGCACATTTTATCAAGATATAGACCCAACATTTCCTAAAGCCTAAAACACAAATTTCAAGGTGCTAGGATTATCAAGCTATCCTGGGGCTCCAGAAAATCGAGTGTGGCCAGTGGTGTTTGTGTGATATTGGGCAAAGAGCCAATGGAGGTCTAAGACACTGTGGGCAAAACCCACAAGGACTAGACATCAATGCAGTACTAAAAACTGATTTCATGTTTTAGGTTTTTCGACCCAGAAAATTACTCAGAAACCTTAGAATTCACTGCCAGGGGTCACACAAACTGTGGTGCTGGTCTGTGTGACTCAATATGATACTTGAAATGTCCTCTGTGGTACGACGAATTTACTGTCTGCATGTCTGAACATGGAAGCAGTTATTACCCCCTAGCTCCTTCCTGAAGGCCTGAAGCTAGAGGTTTTTTCTGACATTGTGTCTCGCGTTCTGTCAAGTAAGCACAAATCTTGCTCCTCAACTAACCTAACACCATTCAGAATCTAGGCAGTAGTTGTTGTCATGCTCATGCTGTGGAACGCTATGTAAATATTTGTATCTTAGAAAGCATAAAGATCAAGAACAGAAAATGTTTTCATCCAAACCTGGCTCCACAACATAAAACCTGGACAGATTTGACGCCAACATTCACCTAATGCCAAGTCTCTCGGAGTCATGCTACCCACCAACCTTAGCCTGAAGGACGCATCACCTAAAATCCATTGCCCTGGAAGCAACTCTCTCTTCCAAAGGAAGTGAAACCATTCCTCCCAGAAAATGGCTTCAGAACTGCTGTTCAGTCCCTTGTACTTTTGTATATGAATGGTGGCAGCACCCTTCCCCATGCCCCCAGAATAGGTGCACTAAAGGCCTGCTACACGCCTCAATGAGGGCCTTAAAAATAGGACCACATCACTACCAGGCTGATAAAACACCAGTGACTCCCCTTGACTGCCCATACCACCTTCAAAACCAGCTGCATCATCTACTAAGCATCACAACAAGCACGCTTTCTAGCAGGCTTACAGGCTCACCACCTACTGTGGCTCTCAGCACACCTGCACCTGGGGCACTTTTACACTGGAAATGACGTGTAAAAAAACAAACAAACAAAAGAAGCCAACAGGCCTCCTCAACTTATGCACTCTAGATTTGAATGACATGTCTGTATCGTTCAGAAGTGCCATAATCCTGCTCCAGTTAAAGAAACAGCAGCAGGCACACCCCTTTAGAGAACTGTACATCATGAAGAAGCAGCACACCACCTGCACACCCAGCCTTCCCTCCAATCACCCATTGACTGTATCTTTGCTTTTGCCCCTGTACACCACACTGCCGCATTTTGTTTAGGTTTGTACTGTAGAGCTACCACACACACGTATACATACAAAGTTTTAGGCTCTTCCGGTTTTCGTACATTTCTCAATGTAATTGCTATATCAATTTAACTAGTAAAGACATATGTGTTTTACAAGAAATACCTGTGTCTGTACCCTGACCTTTAGTGTGTTGCCTGTTGTATTGGACATGAAATCAAATGTCACGCTCCGACTTCCAAGTGAACTTTAAGTGTGGGACCACGGCTATCAATAAAAAGTAAAGGAAACCAAGGGTGTCCGAGTGAACCTTTAGAAGCCTAGGCCAATGCTGGAAACTCTAATGTCACCCTACTGCAAGCTGTTCCATAAAACCCATAGGAAGTCCGAGAACAACAACAACATAAGATGAATATAATAAATGCAAACTTTAATAATTACCAGTCCACCGCAGGCGCTGAGAGACACGAAGGAGTTGTTATGAGTAAGAACATATCCAGTGTAAAAGCAAGTCTGGTTGACAACGATGGGGCTCAGCTTGACCTCGTCGCCAGGTCCCTTCTCTTCCACCACAAACCCTGGTGCCAGAAACTTGAGGCTGCGCTGCAGACGCAGGTACAGATCCCTCCCAGAGGCTTCCATGTGCACGTACAGCGAGTCGTCTCCTGTCCTCCCTCGGTGGACAGAGCGATGCCCCCGGCGGCTCCGCCCTCTCCAACCAAGCAGCATAGGTATGTCATCCGCCGTCACTTCCTGGGGCACCACCACCTCTACCTCGGGTTCCGCAGCTGGCGGGGCAAAAACAAACTGGGTGAGTGGCGAATGCATGGCAGGGTTTCCATGTGAAGCATAGCAGCAGCGCACATGAGTTGCACAATATCATCACACAATTTGACAATTTGACAATTTTATTAATAAACTGCATGATTACTTAAAATCTTTACAGTATAAGATAAAAATCCACTCATAAAAGTGAATATCACTTAAAGTTAAAATACTATCATGTTAGACCTGTTTAGCTGACCAAAACAGAGTTCTTTTAAAGGAGTGATGTATAGGTTGCACCAGTGTTTCCCAACTGAAAAAGGGAGGCACATAAAAGTTCGGTAGAGTCAATTCATGCACCAAGGGCAGTTGACGATAGATGGATTCCTCATGGATCGTTAAACCAGCCCAGGTTGGATAACTGGGGCCGAAGGCTTCCAGTTACTTTGCAGACAATGCCGTTAAGTAGGAGTCGAGTGCCATTTTTACCTGGTGTATAAATTTCCCAACTCTGGCTATCAAACAGGTCGTGGAGACTGAGAGGCACCAGTCCGAAGCCTCTCTGCAAGATCTATAGTCATCACACGAGCACGAGGCCTGCAGACCACACTCCCAGATGCAAGGAATTCGTACAGAACATTTATCAGGATACGTAGAGAATTTCGCAGGGCCTTCCCTAAAGCACAGTCGTGTGTGACACATTGATCACAGCACGGGTATAAACAGGGACTTCCATAGGGGACTTATATATACAGCACCTTTTAAAGGTAGGCACTGCACTGCCCACAAGGCAAATTGAGAAACATAATCAGAATTGTGCTTTAAAATGATAGATTCTACGACGTTCTGGATCGTGGCAGTCTTACTTTACTACCAGAAAACACTTCTCAGCAGGATTGCAATAGTTTTAATTTCACAGACACCATTTGTCTTGGATCTACAATACTCTAAGGTGCTCTGAAGTGGCTGAAAGAGGACAGGTTGGGTTAAAAAGACACACCAGGAACACACAAACACTGTACTCTTAACAGCAGGACTGAAAACCTACAAAGGGACAGCACTGCCGGGTGTAAATACCCATTCTCTTCATCACTGCTATGCAAGTGGGACACCCTAACATCTTCTGCAGAACAGTGATGCTGGTAACGGGGCATTCCCAAGAAGTGCGTGTTGGGCGGTACTACATTTAACAGAACCAGGGCCGGCTCTAGGGCGGTGCCATCGGTGCCACCGCACCGGGCGCTGACTTGGGGTGGAGGCGTAATGTTCATTGTTTTAAAAGCACCCAA
Organism: Lissotriton vulgaris; assembly: GCF_964263255.1. Classification (NCBI taxonomy): domain Eukaryota; kingdom Metazoa; phylum Chordata; class Amphibia; order Caudata; family Salamandridae; genus Lissotriton; species Lissotriton vulgaris. The sequence goes on along the minus strand of NC_141687.1, from coordinate 1,869,589,417 downwards.
TGCCACTTTCCTTGTACCAGCAATTTTTAAGCATCAATAAAAATGTCAAGATAACTCCAGTGATTAATGTTCTTCCTGGAGAGAGATGGGAGCCTTGACTGGTAGTGGAAGTTTTGACTCACCCTAGTGCAGAGGGTTAATATGCCTGCTGCAAAGAACGTGTCCCATTCAGATCACAAAGTGCATATACTATAAATAGGTCAATGGGTTATCGTATTTGTATGAGGGATCCTTTTGTTTCTTGCAGTTTAAAAGTTAAAATCCTAATATAGAGCTTTGAGCTATTAACTGTCATCAAAGAGCTGCATGCACACTGCAAGGAATATGTTACAGCTACATGCTTATTGCCCAGTCTTTCCTTATCCTAATATTACAAAAAGGGTTCATTTGGGTAGAAATCAATTCTTATTATTAGAGAAACCCCTAACAATGGTGTTACATTTTAAATTCTGAATTTGTGCTTTTCCAGACCAAGAACTCAAACTATACTGCCTACCAGTATGGATGACATGTGACTCCTACTCCTTGAAGGCCTGTGTCTTATGTAACATTTCCTATACACTGATTTGCACACCTATGATTGTATCTGTGCAAGATATGTGTGATGTAAAGAGTTCTGACACCTTAAACTGGTATTAGTGGCGCAATAAAACTAATGAATTTAAGAGACAGTGGTGATGGAGACTTGGGGGCACTATTAAATGGTGGTAGTGAGGGAACCTGTGGCGAGGTGGTCATTTTGGGGGTGCCAACCAACATTGTCGCACAGGGCGCCACCAGTACTAAAGCCGGCCCGAACAGAACAATAGTGGTTTCCCTCAACAGTCCCTCAAATGGGACAGGATACATAGCCCTGCAGCATTGGCTTACTTGCACTGGTGAAGTATAAACACCAATCTCAATGGAACAGCAGACAGACTTTTGGAACCAATTGATTTTAACAGAGGCGCTATTACTTCTCTGCGGAGTTCCAATGCAGGTAAAATTGACTTAAAAAGGGGACAGAGGACTAATAGCGACTGCAGAAAGACAGAGGACATACCACAACCTAAGCCCAAACAACAAAATGAAATAGTTGGAGTGAACGGTGGGAGAGTACAGAGGTGTAGGATGGGGCTGTAATAGGAAGTGTAATGCACCAAGGCACAGGTTGCATCGAAGTGGTTGCTGAAACCTTTGAACTAGTGGTGGGGGAGTCAGGGGGTTGTGTGTGGGTGGAGTGGAGAGGGACATCTTCTCCATCAGCTATAAATGGGGGAGAAGAGGACCAGACAGAAATAGCCTCCATCAGTCCAATCTCCCTACCTCCCTTTAGTGAGGAGGGCCTCTTTCTCTCAGGTGGGAGCTGATGCCTGTAACGCAGCAGGTACTGTCTAGTAATACATTTATTTGAGTGGTCTCATCATTATGTCGCACAATCCCCTTAAATTGATGTAATTGCACATTTCAAATAGAGGTGGACGTGCAAACAAATTAACAGGGTGAGCCGAGCCAAGAGTCTGGCTTGGCTCTTAGAGCCCGTGCATGAGCCGAACCCTGGAAATATTTGCCATATATAGGATACAACAAACAGCACATAAAACATGATGACGTCAAATCACAATTTTTAAAAAATATCTTTCACAAGCAGAACGTTTGACATTACAATTCTCATTATAGCACTATACTGAGAAGACCTCAAAAGTCCTGCCCCCACCGTGGTGTGTGCCATTAGTGTTCTACAAGGCAAGACAGTTGTCACGTGAACACTGGGTGTGGATTAAATCCTTGTAGATTGAGCAATACTATAATTAAAATATCTATTAAATCAAACACAACATGTTTTTGTACAGCACAGCTGCATTCCAAACTCGGACATGGTAGTTTAATTTGCGATTGCGAAGAAAATGGAGACTGGTACAATAAAATATTTGCCCAATATCACACATTTTGGCTAGGCAGTGAAGCCGTGATTAATGCAGGCTTTCTGCTTTCATTCGTCACTAATAGTTATCTATTTGTCTCTCCTTTTTAAAGCAACTGTTAATGATTTGCTTTACCTCTTTTGCATGAGGGTAGAGGAAGGTTGGCAGGCAGAAGTCACGTGAAAGCTCGGCCCTCATGGCTCGAGTATCCAACATGACCTCGAGCCGAGCCAGGCCTCAGGTTGGAGCTTGGCTCTCGCTTTCAGCGATTAGTCCACCTCAAATTTAAAGCAGCACGCCTACTGCGCCTTCAATATCCACTACTTCCAAAGCCACTGTGTTGTGTAGCCACTCAACAACTAATATCCTCTTCCGTCTCATCACGTTACCCACCAGGTCAGGCAACCACGTTGTCCACTGTAGTGGAAGGCTTCGGTCAACGAGCTCCGCGGAGCCTCGCGCCAGCATTGCTTTCACCTGAGCTCCAGCCTCGGGACACCTCCAGAAAGTTTTAAAGCTGCAGCCAATCCGGTGACCTAAGGCGTCATTAACCACGTGAAACAAATCAACCGGGAAGGAAATGTACGGTGGCACAGGACTGGAGACCTGCTTTGAAACAAAGTACGACTGCACAGTCCTTGGAGAGCGAAGTGCGCGCGCGCACAGCCGGAGCTGGCCTCGCGCCGCGGTGATGATGCTAGAAGGCAGCATACGGTCAGCCCCTGCAGGCCTCCCCGGGCCACGTTCCTTTCAAACACAAGCCTGCAGGCGTCACAGTGAGGATTAGGACTTTCACGGCACATTCTGGCGCGCCAGACTGCACATGCAAAAAAATGGATATGTTCGCCAAGCATGTATCTTTGGTGTGTTTTAACTTAGCCATGCAGCAAGGTGCATTAGTCGAAGCCTTTTCGGTTTCTTGATTTCCAGTCGACAAATAGCAAGTAAAGGAGTCTGTAGGAAGTTTAGAGGCAGGCCCAGAGATGTGCTGGGAGAGACTGAGTCGGAAAAGGCACAATTAGTCTGGGCCTCCCCAACGCCAGGATGAACATGGGGTTTACAGAAAGGAAGATTGCTCGTGGAGTGAGTGAGGGCACACAAACAGAGCAGGCCTGCAAAGGAGAGCCTGGGCATGCAGAGGAGAATTGACTGCCAGTGGAAGAGAAGCAGGTGACAGGCCCTGCACAAGAGTTCAACTCTATCGAGGCCTGCAAAAGGGGGAGGATGAACTCAAAAAAAGGGACAAGTGTGGCTCACTGGTTAGAGGAGGCAGACCTGGAAGCAGAGGTCAGCCCGGGACCAATTCAATTCATTTATATAGCGCGCGAGGGTCTCAAGGCGCTTGGAGAAGGGTGGGGGATTACTTGTCGAATATCCAGGTGTTAAGTTGCTTTCTGAATGCTAGGTGGTTCTGAGTGAGGCGAAGGTGAATGGGAAGTGAGTTCCAGGTTTTAGCCGCCAGGTAGGAGAAGGATCTTCCTCCCATGGTGGTTTTGTTGATACGAGGTACAGCAGCAAGGGCTTGGTTGGAGAAACGTAGCTGGCGGGAGGGGGTGTAGAAGGAGAGTCGTGTGTTGAGGCATTCGGGTCCAAGTTCGTAAAGTGCTTTGTGTGCGTGGGTTAGGAGAAGGAATGTTATCCTCTTATTGACGGGGAGCCAGTGGAGGTTTTTCAGGTGACCAGAGGTGTGGTCGTTACGCTGGATGTTTAGTATGAGTCTGGCTTATGCGTTCTGGATGCGTTGGAGTTTTTTCTGAAGTTTTGCGGTGGTACCGGCGTATAGGGTGTTTCCATAGTCCAGGCGGCTTGTAACCAGTGCGTGGGTGACCGTTTTTCTAGTTTCAGTAGGGATCCAGCGAAATGTTTTTTTGAGCATGCGAAGAATGTTGAAGCAAGATGATGAAACGGCGTTGACTTGTCTGGTCATCGAGAGTGAGGAGTCCAGGGTGACGCCAAGGTTCCGTGCGTGGTCCGTCGGGATGGGTGCTTTTCCAAGGGCCTCTGGCCACCAAGAGTAGTCCCAGGCGGAGGGGGAGGTACCTAAGATAAGGACTTCTGTTTTGTCTGAATTCAGTTTCAGACGGCTGTGCTTCATCCACTCGGCTACTTCTTTCATTCCTTCATGTAGGTTGGTTTTGGCGGTGTTAGGGTCTTTGGTGAGTGAGAGGATAAGTTGAGTGTCATCAGCGTAGGAGATGATGTTGAGGTTGTGTTGGCGTGCGATGGCCGCGAGGGGGCTCATGTATACGTTGAAGAGGGTGGGACTTAGTGAGGATCCTTGTGGAACGCCGCAAATGACTTCAGTGGCCTCTGACTTGAATGCTGGGAGGCGGACTCTCTGGGTTCTTCCAGCAAGGAATGAGGTGATCCATTCCAGTGCTTTTCCCTGGATTCCGATGTTTCTGAGGCGTTGTATCAGGGTGCTATGACAGACTGTGTCGAAGGCTAAGGAGAGGTCGAGGAGGATGAGGGCGACTGTGTCTCCATTGTCCAGTAGAGTTCGAATGTCGTCTGTTGCTGGGATGAGTGCGGTCTCAGTGCTGTGTTTGGCTCGGAAGCCGGACTGAGAGGAGTCGAGGGACTTGTTGGTTTCGAGGAAGGCGGCGAGCTGGTTGTTGACAGCTTTCTCGATGACTTTGGCCGGGAATGGAAGGAGCGAGATGGGGCGGTAGTTTTTGAGTTCGGTGGGGTCAGCTGTGGGTTTTTTCAGAAGGGCGCTGAGTTTGGCGTGTTTCCAGCTTTCCGGGAAGGTGGCGGAGTTGAGGGAGCAGTTGATGACGTCTCGGAGGTGTGGTGCTATGATGGAGTCTGCTTTGTTGAAGATGTGGTGAGGGCATGGGTCTGTGGGGGATCCTGAGTGGATGGAGTTCATCAGGCGGATGGTGTCCTCAGTGGAGATTGGGTTCCATTCGTTAAGGATGTTCAAGGGGGGTGAAGGTACGTCAGAAGGTTGGGTGGGTTGGTCTCCGGGTTGATTGTCGAAGCTGTTGTGGATGTCTGCGATTTTGTCATGAAAGAACGAAGCTAGGGAGTCGCAGAGGGTTTGAGAAGGAGTGATGTCGTTGGAGTTGGCAGTGGGGTTGGTAAACTCTTTGCCGATGTTGAATAATTCCTTGCTGTTGTGGGCGTTGTTGTCTAGTCGGTCTTTGAATGCGGCTTTTTGGGCAGTCCGGATCAGTTGGTGGTGTATGCGGGTGGCGTTTTTGAAGGCGTCCCTAGTGCTGGTGTTTGGGTCTTTTTTCCAGGCCTTCTCAAGGGAGCAACAGAGTTTCTTGGATTTCGTGAGATCATCGTTGAACCAGGGGGCCTTTTTGTTGCCTAGTTTGATTTGACGTTTTTTCAGGGGTGCTAGGTTGTCGGCGCTGTTGGTTAGCCATTGAGTGAGGTTAATGGCTGCTTGGTTGGGGTTCGAAGAGTGGGCAGGGGGGTTTTGAAGAAGCGATGAGGAGATCTGCTCGATGGCAATTTTGTTCCAGTTTCTTCGCAGAGTAGGTTGGGGATGGTTGTGGGTTGCGGTCTTATTGTAGATAAAGTGAACGCAGCTGTGGTCCGTCCAATGGAGAGCTGTGGTGTGACTGAAGGAGATATGTTTGCTGGAGGTGAAGATAGGGTCGAGTGTGTGACCTGCGTAGTGAGTGGGGGTATTAACAAGTTGTTTGAGTCCGAGGTTGGCGAGATTGTCCAGAAGGGCGGTGGTGTTGCTGTTGTTGCTTTTTTCCAGGTGAAAATTGAGGTCTCCCAAAAGAATGTAGTCCTCGGAGGGGAGGGCGTGTGGGGTGATGAAGTCAGTGATGTCTTCACTGAATTGTGCACGGGGTCCTGGTGGCCTGTAGAGGAGGGTGCCTCTGAGTGTGGTCTTGGGGTCGGTGTGGATCTGGAAGTGAAGGTGTTCGGCGCTAGCGAGGTTGGCGTCAGAGCTGGTTGAGATGCGGATGGAATTCTTGTGGACGATAGCGATGCCTCCTCCTGTTTGCTTGTTGCGGTCTTTTCGGATGATCTTGTAGCCTTCCGGGATGGCTATGGTGATGTCTGGAGCTGATGAGGCGTTCATCCATGTTTCTGTTAGGAAGGCGACGTCCGGAGAGATGGTGTCTAGTAGATTCCAAAGGTCGATGGCGTGTCTGTGGACCGAGCGGGTGTTGATCAGGATGCATTTTAGGTGGTTGGTGTCAGGTCTCTGTTTGGTGTTGGTGGATGAGGAGTTGGTCTTGGTGCCGTCAAACTTGCAGGAGTTGCATGTGAAGGGTCCATGGGTGTGTCCAGGGGCGGCTTGGGCGCAGTTGGGGAGTCGGCCGGGGTTAAGGGCTAGGAGGGTGGAGGCGGTGTATGTAAAGCGGGTGGGGTGGGTGGTACGGGGGCCAGGGGGTCTGGCGCTGGGCGCGGTCTTGGCGCGGATGGGCGTAGACGGGCTTACCTTTGGCGCACCTTCGGCGCAACTGGGGCGCGACCGCTGCGCATGAACGCTGCGCGAAAAGGCGTCAGTCATATGTGGAAAGTGGGAGGGGGAGTGGCGAGGGGGGGGTCAGCTGGGAGGCGGTTCAAAGTCCCGGCACGGCGGGGTCTTGAGTCCTAAAATGTCCATGGACTCGACAATTCTCGCTCCGGTGCCTACTCGATTCACGGGTTCACACTCCGCTTGCTTAATCTCCACAACGGCCCCTCGCGGCGGGACGCCTGGCTTTCACCTTGCAGATACCCTGCCGGGGTTATCTCACAGGGGAATACCAGGACCGCTTCCCTAAGCAAGCGCTTAGAGACCGGTTGGTGATTTGTGCAATATAAATTCCTGTACATTTACACATTTACATGACAAGGTAAGAGTTGGCAGAGAGGCTACAGAAAGATACTTGACCTGTAAACAGGGCAGAGAGAGACACGGGTCCCGTTAGCTCTGTAGTGATGGTGGTGCAGCTTGAGTTTATTGTTCCCACCTCTGTCCTTGACCTTTGTGTCAGTTTACCGATTGATCCGGACCTTGTTCTTTTCCATTAAGCAATCCACCCTACTGAACTATGTTCGAAGACACTATACGGGGCACATTAGGTGGGCGCATCCAGCATTCTTGACATTGTGGCGGGCGGTGCAGTCAGCACCGCTTGCCAGAAAGGCATGTTGGGCATGGAACTGCTGGGGGGTACCATAGGTACCCCCCATGTGCACCCTCCACCCCCCAGAATCCCTGGGGGCCCGCTACGGCCCCCAATGTTAAGAACCGCCTTTCCATGGTGAGAAAGACACATCCCAGCCTGCATAGTAATATGGATGGCGGCCACCATATAAACTGCTTTTCCGCCCTTTAGGCAATCGGGCGGATTGCCTACCTGCAGAAAACTGGCGAACGGTCTTCCCGTCCGCCGGGTTCCCCCCGCCATGGTAATGTGGCGGGGGGGGGGGGAGAATTACAGGCGGGTGGCGGTTTCTGACGGGCATATCGCCACCGCCACACGGGCGGTGGCAATCCGCCCGTTATCACAATGGGCCCCTAAAACTCCTCCTCTGTCCTGAGGAAGGCTTAGCGGATTTAGCTTTTGAGTCAACACACTGACACATCAAATCACATTATTTTGAAATAACTTTTGTTCAACTGTGATTTCTCAATTTTTAGAATTGATGGATTTCTTTTTTGTGGGGCTTGGGGAGGGGGCGGGGGAGTGTGAGGGTTAAGCACCAGGACAGGAATGGCACGATTGATGGAGAAACCTTCCTCGCCGCAACTGGGACACCGAGATGCGGCGGTCTTTTCACTCTACAATCCGTGTGTTAGAGGTCATATGTCCTCCTGCAGAAGAAAAAGATGACTGTCCAAATGCGACCCTCAGAGGCTGTCTCTTCCACTGTAACCCCAGAGTCACCACATGCACTTGCCTACTCACCCCCAAACTCTCTTTCTACTGCACTCCTCCCACAAGCGCTCACTCGCCTGTTCACTCGACTGTTGCTCTCTCGAGCCCTCAAGGGCCCATAGAGGCTCTGTCACTCGCAGTACTCTGCAGCCTGTCTCCCACAGTCCCCTCGTGACACTCGCCTGCAGCCGGCACGAGAGCTGCCCCTTTCACACGCAGCCCGCGGCGGGCGCGAGCGTGAGCCGTCACGAGAGCTGCCCCTTTCACACGCAGCCTGCCGGTGCCTGGTCTGCAGCAGCCCGCGGGGGCGCGAGCGTGAGCCGGCACGTCACCTGTCAGCTGCAGGAAGGAAGGCCCGTCGCTGCCACTAATTTCTGAACATGCGGGAGGCGTGCCGTCACCCAGAGGCAGGGCGACGGTGACAGGCGTACAGTGCACCAGAGGCACATCCACAGTGACAGACGTGAGCCGCCCTAGGGGCTCCCCACTGACACACACGCGCCGGATCACACATGGCTTCTCTGTGATTGGTGCGCACTGAATCAGGGGTGTCCCGCCACCCTACAGAACCCCAGTTGTAGGCATGCACTGCACGTTAAACTCTCTCCGTGGCCGTGCGTGCATCGCAGCTGAGGCAGCATGCAATGCACCACAGACAACCCCACTGTCACCAATGAATAACGTGCACTGCACTAGAGACAAGCCCATAGTCACAAGTGTGCACTATTCCACACAAGCTTTCTCGTGTCAGGTGAGCCCTGCACCATAGACAGGTGGCAGGCAGGCACAAGAAGCAGCATGTCAGTGATAGGTCTGCAGAGCACCATAAGCAGTGGGAAAACTCTAGTGACAGGAGTGCACTGCATAAGAAGCGACCTCCGTTACTGGTTCGCAGCACCAGCACATCAGTGACAGGAGAGCACTGCAATATAAGCAGCACCCAACTAACAGGCGTGCACAGGGCACTGCACTAGAAATAACACCCTCCTCCGGTGACAGTCGTGATCTGCACCAGAGGCATGTGAGTACGGGCATGCACGGCACAATAAAAGATTATCATTGTCAGTCAAGCACTGTATCAGAGATAAGCCACCCCGTCTCCAGTGGTTGTCCTGCATAGCACCAGAGACAGCACCTCACTGTACCACAGCCAAACCAACTCTCGCCCCAAGTGACTGACGTACACTGCACTATTGATAACCCCACAGTCCCAGGATTGCACTCTACTATACAAGCCTCCCCGTGTCAGGCGAGCCCTGCATCAGCGACAACAGAAGCAGAAGGGCAGCGACGGACGTTCAGAGCCCCCAGTGGTTGTCGTGCACGCACCAGACACAGAGCCTCAGTGACTGCACTGCACAGCGCCAAGAAGCCCTTTTACATTACGGTTCAAGAAATGACCCAGCATATACCAAATTGGTGTTAGAAAGCGAAATAAATGCGGAGCATTCAGAGCACAGGAGATGACGTGTGGGTAAAGAGGCTAGTTGGCGCAAATAAGAAACACTTGGACACTCGCTGGAGCCAGCGGGCGTGCAGTCGTGGACGTTTTGTGGCTGGGAATGATATTTTCGATACAGCCTCGGAACACTGAAGTGCGTCCACGTGTACACGAGGGAAACTCTGCGGGAATCTTGTCTACTTAGAGGTAGCCAACGTGTGTGTATATAGTGAAAAAGAAGCTGGAGGTAATGATTGTCTATGCACGCCCCCCCTTGCATTGGGGAGATGCGCCAAAAACGACCTCTGCACCCACGGCAGATAAACCGGAGGCGGGGGGAGAGGTGGGAGAGGGGGGGGGGGGGTTTCGAGTGCGTTACTTTGGGAGCACTTCATGGGGAGCAGAGCAGACTGGGGGAAGAGGCACACGGGTGCAACTTTACTGTACGGTTGCGGGGTCCGGTTCTTGGAAGGATACAGCCACAGCCATAAGAGTAATGTAAGGGTTTGTGGGGTTGGGGGTAGAAGCTTAGTGGATAGTGAGGTAGTGAGTCCACACGCGGTGGCAGCACCAGTGCAGCGGAGTTCAGTGCATTCTAGGGCTGCACGAGTGCAATCCACCAAGACAGAGCACCTACCTGAGGCCGGGGAGAGGAGCAGCAAAAGCAGCAGACGCTGGAAGGCGCAGCTCAACATGGCGAGAACGGAGTCCAGAGAAGAGAGAGCCGCCAGAGAAGCAGAGCCCGTGAGGAGTGGGGACAGTACAGCAGCGGTCCGTGGACACCCGCAGCCGGCAGCGAGAGATCAGCGCTGCGGACAAACCAAGCCTGAGCAGAATACAGTCGGAGACACAACCTACCATATCTGAGCGCACCGCCCAATGGGAGGAGCCAGAGGGGGCTGGCCTCCTCTTTCCGACTGCCCATTGGTCAGTACAAGCTGGGTTGTACCTTGGATACACGTGCTGGGGATGTAGTAAGCAGGAGCTGCCACCAGGGGGCGTGCTGAGAGGTAGGCTACACGCACAGATCCCCTCAAGCTGTATTGATAAAAGAGAGTGTGTACAGTACCCGGAGCAGTGTCGGCGAGTGAAGTCAGAAAGTGTTGGGACTGGGTGGTGGAGGGTATGGAGGTTAAAAAACATGGCAAAATGGTGCAAAGTTCCAGCACATTGTATTAATAAAATTTGGTCTGGGTGCGAATGGGGCATCACAACCCCAACTGTTTGGTGGAGGTAAATGTTATTATATATGAAATGTGATTTTACAACCCCCCAACCAGTCAATATAAAGCCCCTAGTTCTATACCAGCGCCACAGCAGATAAAACCAAAGGCTGTCAATAGTGCCATGCGTGGCTCCAGAGTGACTGCTCTGGCTCTAGATCTACTTGTATTCAGAGTGACAGGCTGCCCTGTATTATGAGTGACATCACGTGCTACGATCGGTTACACTGTATACTGATTTGCCTCACTGTTCATCGATTGACCGCCTTGTAATCATACCACATGCACATCTCTATATTGTGAGTGATATCGCTTCATCCTGTGTTATCGCATTCTGTTGTCATTCCTCCTCCAATATCGCCCTAGTGACTCAACGGGATCCCGGCAAATTCCAATTTTCTAAATAACGTCACAATGTCTTGTTACGCCAAGATCATGATCCGACATTCTATGTGATCTCATTTTGAATATCTGCACACCACTTTTATTCTTTTCGCAAATATGCTCATATAAACGATGGACTAATTTAACTGTATATTGTGTGCAAAATACTAAAACCGCAAATTACTTTAAACTGCATGATATACCTTTACTGACTGACCTCACTACCATGGGATTAGTCAAGTTGTGCAATATAGCTCATTCCGCTAGTGAACTGGCTGCAGACACACTGTGTTACCTGCAGTATAGGCTAGGAGCCTGAAATCCCTCAACCGAGGTCAGCCCTTCATTCTTCAATGGTCGATTCATTAGGCGCCATTACACCGAGGAACAGGCACACGTTTTATTTAAAGCGCTTAGAAGTAGAAGAAAATAATAATTGCAGCACATTATTTAAAACATATATATGTATATTGTGCCTCAAACGTGTGGATAGTTCGCATGATTTCCCCCATGAGAGCTCATTTGTTGGAGGAAAATGGATTATTCGTCTCTCGCACTATGTCTTAAAATCCATTCGAATGTCTACAATACCAGTGACGGATACAAATAAAATCTATTCAAGGGCAAGGCACCCCTAACTAAGGAGATTTCACGGAGATTGCCCGAGTTGAGTCGCTTACTCGCTTCCTGTTTAATTAAAGAATACATTTTCTTTCTTGCCAACTCCACTCATGGCTCAACTGAGACACGCACACTAGGGGGCGCGAAGTAGAAACCTAGGCCGCGCTGTCGTGCTCTGCACGCGCAGTGCACACTGCCTTGTTGTCCAATTCTGCAGTGGTGTGTGTCTATCACTAAACAAAGCGGGGGAAGCAGGCGACTTGGGTCTGTGCACTGTCATCAAAATTCATGAGGATCTACTGCACACAGTCAGTTTCACTGCTTCGCGCTACCCTCCACACCCCCACACTTTCCCGGGAAGGACCATTGACCCCATCCATTGACATATTATTACAATTCCTAACTTTAGTATCTCTTTAATCTTTTGTTTTTTAATGTATTGCTGTATTTTTTTTATTGTAAAGTGAAATGTCCATCACCATGAGTGGTGTTCGGTTGGGTGCGTGCATCTCTGGAAATGTCGTGTAATAATATAAAAGGTGCCATTTTGAGTAAGGCTGACCTTCTGACTTTAAAATGGGCCTAAATACCAAAATAATAGTGTCTGGGCCTATCAGCTTTATCAAGTGGTCAGCTCATCAACATATATAAAGCAGACCTATTGGCTTTGTCAAAAATCACCAATACCCATAATCAAATGTATAGTAAATACATTCACACATTGCAATGTTTAATACTAGTGATTATCATTAAATATGTTCAATAAAGCCTTTACCTTTTTTTTAAAGTATTTTTTTTGGAAACATTTTCAGGCACAAAGTGCAGCCAATTAAACAACCTATAGAGGACCCCAGCCCCATCTCCCCTCAAGCCTGCAGTGTTTTTAAATAATATGGTAAGTTCTCCTGGGGTCTTGGATTCAATGACTCAAGAGACTTTCTGTGATTTTTTGTTTGTTGTTTTCAATGTTGCTGGGGTCCATGAGGGAGTAGGGAGGTGGGACGTGCTCCTTCCTGTAACCCCACAGCATTAAATAACAAGCATTAACATAACCAATAGGTCTTGCCTTTGGGACTTTGTAAGTGTTTAGTTATCCAGCGTAATATCCTTGGTGCAACAAAATCAAGTGTTGCATGACTAAACACTTATAAGGATCCAAAGGTGAGCCCTATTGGCTATGCCATTGCTTGTTTTGAGTGAGTGGCTCGTGCAGGTATGCCACTGTGAGGTAGAGATGCTGCAAGTGCTTTTACAGGAGCCCCTGTGACATTGCGCCTCTTCAAAATGTATCTTGGGTCTGGTGTAATACTTCTAGCCCCTATTCCCATCTTCTCGCACCCAATGCATCCTTAAATGTCCCATGTACAGCCGGGGTTGAAACTCCTATTAACCCTGCCCTCCAGTGACACTTTACCCGTCACAGGTGGTGGTGAACGTGGTGGCGACCGTGGTGGTGGACGTGGTGGTGTTGATGGATGTGGTGGTGGTGTTGATGGACAACGTGGTGGACGTGGTGGTGGTGTACATGGTGGGGTACGTAGTGGTGGACATGGTGGTGGACATGGTACTGGTGGTGGACGTGGGGGTGGATTTGGTGGTGGTGGACATGGTGGTGGATGTGGTGGTGGTGGACGTGGAGAGGGTGGTGGACATGGTGGTGGTGGTGGACGTAGTGATGGACGTGGTGGATGTGGTGGTGGACGTGGTGGTGGACGTGGTGGATGTGGTGGTGGACGTGGTGGTTGTGGACGTGGTGGTGGAAGTGATGGTGAATGTGGTGGAAGTGGTGGTGGACATGGTGGTGGTTGACATGGTGGTGGACATGGTGGTGGTGGACGTGGTGAGGGTGGTGGAAGTGGTGGTGGTGATGGACGTGGTGGTGGACGTGGTGGATGTGGTGGTGGACGTGGTGGTTGTGGACGTGGTGGTGGTGGACAGGGTGGTGGTGGTGGATGTGATGGCGATGGTGGATGTGGTGGTGGATGTGGTGGTGGACATGGTGGTGGACACGGTGGTGGTAGTGGATGTGATGGTGATGGACGTGGTGGTGGACATGGTGGTGGTGATGGATGTAGTGGTGGTGGACGTGATGGTGGTGGACATGGTGGTGGACGGGGAGGACATGGTGGTGGAGGATGTGGTGGAGGTGGATTTGGTGGTGGATGTGGTGGTGGTGGACACGGTGGTGGATGTGGTGGTGGTGGCGGACATGGTGGTGGCGGACATGGTGATGGCGGACATGGTGGTGGTGGACATGGTGGTGGATGTGGTGGTGGTGGACATGGTGGATGTGGTGGACATGGTGGAGGTGGATATGGTGGTCGGGGACGTGGGGATGGTGGATGTGGTGGTGGATATGGTGGTGGTGGATGTGGTGGGGTATGTGGTGGATGTGGTGGTGGTGGATGTGGTGGTGGTGGTGGATGTGGTGGTGGTGGACGTGGTGGTGGTGATGGACGTGGTGGTGATGGACGTGGTGGTGATGGACGTGGTGGTGGACGTGGTGGTGGTGGACGTGGTGGTGGTGGACGTGGTGGTGGTGGACGTGGTAGTGGTGGACGTGATGGTGGTGGATGTGGTGGTAGTGGACATGGTGGTGTATGTGGTGGTGGTGGATGTGGTGGTGGTGGATGTGGTGGTGGTGGATGTGGTGGTGGTGGATGTGGTGGTAGTGGACGTGGTGGTAGTGGACGTGGTGGTGGTGGACGTGGTGGTGGTGGACGTGGTAGTGGTGGACATGGTAGTGGTGGACGTAGCTGTGGTGGACATGGTGGTGGTGGACGTGGTGGTGGACATGGTAGTGGATGTGGTGGTGGTGGACATGGTGGATGTGGTGGACATGGTGGAGGTGGATATGGTGGTCGGGGACGTGGGGATGGTGGATGTGGTGGTGGATATGGTGGTGGTGGAGGCCATGGTGGTGGTGTAGGCCATGGTGGTGGTGGATGTGGTGGGATATGTGGTGGATGTGGTGGTGGTGGATGTGGTGGTGGTGGACGTGGTGGTGGTGGATGTGGTGGTGGTGGACGTTGTGGTGGTGATGGACGTGGTGGTGGTGGACGTGGTGGTGGTGGACGTGGTGGTGGTGGACGTGGTGGACGTGGTGGTGGTGGACGTGGTGGTGGTGGACGTGGTGGTGGTGATGGACGTGGTGGTGGTGGACGTGGTAGTGGTGGACGTGGTGGTGGTGGACGTGGTGGTGGTGGACGTGGTGGTGGTGGACGTGGTAGTGGTGGACATGGTAGTGGTGGACGTAGCTGTGGTGGACATGGTGGTGGTGGACGTGGTGGTGGACATGGTAGTGGATGTGGTGATTGTGGACGTGGTGGAGGTGGATGTGGTGGTGGTGGTGGAGGAGGATATGGTGGTGGTGGAGGACATGGTGGTGGTGGAAGTGGTGCTGTATGTGGTGTGGTGGACGTGGTGGTGGATGATGAGATGCTGGTGGATGTGGTGGACGTGGTAATGGTAGACGTGGGAGTGGTGGACGTGGTGGTAGTGGACATGTTGGTGGTGGATGTGGATGTGGTGGGGTGGACGTGGTGATGGTTGACGTGGTGGTGGCGGTGGATGTGGTGGCGGTGGATGTGGTGGCGGTGGATGTGGTGGTGGTGGATGTGGTGGTTGTGGACGTGGAGGTGGTGGATGTGATGGTGGCTGTGGTGGTGGTGGACATGGTGGTGGTGGTGGACATGGTAGTGCTGGATGTGGTAGTGCTGGATGTGGTGGTGGTGGCGGATGTGGTGGTGGTGGATGTGGTGGTGGACATGGTGGTGGTGGATGTGGTGGTGGTGGTGGACGTGGTGGTGGTGGTGGATGTGGTGGTGGATGTGGTAGTGGTGGATGTGGGTGTGGTGGACATGGTGGTGGAAGACATGGTGGTGGTGGACGTGGTAGTGGTGGATGTGGTGGTGGTGGACATGGTGGACATGGTGGTCGATGTGGTGGTGAAGGATGTGGTGGTGGACATGGTGGTGGACACGGTGGTGGTAGTGGATGTGATGGTGATGGACGTGGTGGTGGACATGGTGGTGGTGATGGATGTAGTGGTGGTGGACGTGATGGTGGTGGACATGGTGGTGGACGGGGAGGACATGGTGGTGGAGGATGTGGTGGAGGTGGATTTGGTGGTGGATGTGGTGGTGGTGGACACGGTGGTGGATGTGGTGGTGGTGGCGGACATGGTGGTGGCGGACATGGTGATGGTGGACATGGTGGTGGTGGACATGGTGGTGGATGTGGTGGTGGTGGACATGGTGGATGTGGTGGACATGGTGGAGGTGGATATGGTGGTCGGGGACGTGGGGATGGTGGATGTGGTGGTGGATATGGTGGTGGTGGATGTGGTGGGGTATGTGGTGGATGTGGTGGTGGTGGATGTGGTGGTGGTGGTGGATGTGGTGGTGGTGGACGTGGTGGTGGTGATGGACGTGGTGGTGATGGACGTGGTGGTGATGGACGTGGTGGTGGACGTGGTGGTGGTGGATGTGGTGGTGGTGGACGTGGTGGTGGTGGATGTGGTAGTGGTGGACGTGATGGTGGTGGATGTGGTGGTAGTGGACATGGTGGTGTATGTGGTGGTGGTGGGTGTGGTGGTGGTGGATGTGGTGGTGGTGGATGTGGTGGTGGTGGATGTGGTGGTAGTGGACGTGGTGGTAGTGGACGTGGTGGTGGTGGACGTGGTGGTGGTGGTGGACGTGGTAGTGGTGGACATGGTAGTGGTGGACGTAGCTGTGGTGGACATGGTGGTGGTGGACGTGGTGGTGGACATGGTAGTGGATGTGGTGGTGGTGGACATGGTGGATGTGGTGGACATGGTGGAGGTGGATATGGTGGTCGGGGACGTGGGGATGGTGGATGTGGTGGTGGATATGGTGGTGGTGGAGGCCATGGTGGTGGTGTAGGCCATGGTGGTGGTGGATGTGGTGGGGTATGTGGTGGATGTGGTGGTGGTGGATGTGGTGGTGGTGGATGTGGTGGTGGTGGACGTGGTGGTGGTGGATGTGGTGGTGGTGGACGTTGTGGTGGTGATGGACGTGGTGGTGGTGGACGTGGTGGTGGTGGACGTGGTGGTGGTGGACGTGGTGGACGTGGTGGTGGTGGACGTGGTGGTGGTGGACGTGGTGGTGGTGATGGACGTGGTGGTGGTGGACGTGGTAGTGGTGGACGTGGTGGTGGTGGACGTGGTGGTGGTGGACGTGGTAGTGGTGGACATGGTAGTGGTGGACGTAGCTGTGGTGGACATGGTGGTGGTGGACGTGGTGGTGGACATGGTAGTGTATGTGGTGATTGTGGACGTGGTGGAGGTGGATGTGGTGGTGGTGGTGGAGGAGGATATGGTGGTGGTGGAGGACATGGTGGTGGTGGAAGTGGTGCTGTATGTGGTGTGGTGGACGTGGTGGTGGATGATGAGATGCTGGTGGATGTGGTGGACGTGGTAATGGTAGACGTGGGAGTGGTGGACGTGGTGGTAGTGGACATGTTGGTGGTGGATGTGGATGTGGTGGGGTGGACGTGGTGATGGTTGACGTGGTGGTGGCGGTGGATGTGGTGGCGGTGGATGTGGTGGTGGTGGATGTGGTGGTTGTGGACGTGGAGGTGGTGGATGTGATGGTGGCTGTGGTGGTGGTGGACATGGTGGAGGACATGGTGGTGGTGGTGGACATGGTAGTGCTGGATGTGGTAGTGCTGGATGTGGTGGTGGTGGCGGATGTGGTGGTGGTGGATGTGGTGGTGGACATGGTGGTGGTGGATGTGGTGGTGGTGGTGGACGTGGTGGTGGTGGACGTGGTGGTGGTGGATGTGGTAGTGGTGGATGTGGGTGTGGTGGACATGGTGGTGGAAGACATGGTGGTGGTGGACGTGGTAGTGGTGGATGTGGTGGTGGTGGACATGGTGGACATGGTGGTCGATGTGGTGGTGAAGGATGTGGTGGTGCTGTATGTGGTGGTGGATGTGGTGGTGGGCATGGTGGTGGACATGGTGGATGTGGTGGTGGAATACGTGGTGGTGTTGGATGTGGTGGTGTTGGACATAGTGGTGGTGGATGTGGTGGACATGGTGGACGTGGTGGACATTGTGGTGGTGGAGGACGTGGTGGTGGTGGACGTGGTGGTGGACGTGGTGAACGTTGTGATGGTGGACGTGATTGTGGTGGTGGTGGACTTGGTGGATGTGGTGGTGGACATGGTGGTGGTGGACGTGGTGGTGGTGGATGTAGTGGTGGACATGGTGGTGGTGGACGTTGTGGTGGTGGACGTGGTGGACGTGGTGGTGGTGGACATGGTGGTGGTGGACATGGTGGTAGTGGTAGACGTGGTGGTGGACGTGGTGGTGGTGGATGTGGTGGTGGATGTCGGGGTGGTGGTGGACGTGGTGGTGGACTTGGTGGTGGATGTGGTGGTGGTGGACGTGGTGGTGCACATGGGGGTGGTGGTGGACGTGGTGGTGGACGTTGTGGTGGACGTGGTGGTGGACATGGTGGTGGACGTGGTGGTGGTGGACATGGTGGTGGTGGTGGACCTGGTGCTGGTGGTGGACGTGGTGCTGATGGACGGGGTAGTGGTGGACATGATGGTGATGGATGTGGTGGTGGACGTTGTGGTGGTTGATGTGGTGATGTGGTGGTGGATGTGGTGGTGGTGGATGTGGTGGTGGTGGATGTGGTGGTGGTGGATGTGGTGGTGGTGGATGTGGTGGTGGTGGTGGACGTGGTGGTGGTAGTGGATGTGGTACTGTGGACAAGGTGGTGGACATGGTGGTGGATGACTATTGGATCTCGAAGGGGGCACATGGGAGAGCAGAAAGAGGCCGAATATTAGAAACAAACCAGAGCATCGCTCTGGTTCATGTTTGGGAGGTGGGAGGGGTGTTCTGTGCAGAAAGGCATTACGGCGCTCTAGTAAATAAATAAATAAAACTAGTGCGGTAAGCGAAAGTGAAAGCGACCGTGCTTGGATCTGAAAGTGCACGCTGTGCTTAGTGATCCATGACGAGGGAGGAAAGATGCGCTCACTCCCACGGACCCTAGGCCAGGGCAGAGAGAAGGTGGAACATGCACCGCCTTTGGCCAATTGTGTGCTGTCTATCTTAGAGACGATTCAGAAAAGGGGGTGGTGATGAACAGAGTGTCTGAATTAAGCAGACCACTCTTACCCAGTCCAAAGATCAGGGCTTGATCCATCACCGTTATTTATCTCACTGCCCCATCCCAGCTCAGAACCTGGCTATAAGCAAATCAGTCTGTCCCTGGCCCAGTGCATCATGGGAACAGGGCAGACTAAACTACCAAGCCAATTCTTCACCAGAAAGGAGACAAGCTACCGGGGACCGGTTTCTGGCATTTCAGCCGTCTTCGGCCCGGCTTGCTTGAATCCTGATGGAGCAGTGAGAAAGGGACTCATGTCTGAGTATACCCTGCCACACCTATAGTGGCCAAAAACGATTCAGAAAAGGGGGTGGTGATGAACAGAGTGTCTGAATTAAGCAGACCACTCTTACCCAGTCCAAAGATCAGGGCTTGATCCATCACCGTTATTTATCTCACTGCCCCATCCCAGCTCAGAACCTGGCTATAAGCAAATCAGTCTGTCCCTGGCCCAGTGCATCATGGGAACAGGGCAGACTAAACTACCAAGCCAATTCTTCACCAGAAAGGAGACAAGCTACCGGGGACCGGTTTCTGGCATTTCAGCCGTCTTCGGCCCGGCTTGCTTGAATCCTGATGGAGCAGTGAGAAAGGGACTCATGTCTGAGTATACCCTGCCACACCTATAGTGGCCAAAAACGATTCAGAAAAGGGGGTGGTGATGAACAGAGTGTCTGAATTAAGCAGACCACTCTTACCCAGTCCAAAGATCAGGGCTTGATCCATCACCGTTATTTATCTCACTGCCCCATCCCAGCTCAGAACCTGGCTATAAGCAAATCAGTCTGTCCCTGGCCCAGTGCATCATGGGAACAGGGCAGACTAAACTACCAAGCCAATTCTTCACCAGAAAGGAGACAAGCTACCGGGGACCGGTTTCTGGCATTTCAGCCGTCTTCGGCCCGGCTTGCTTGAATCCTGATGGAGCAGTGAGAAAGGGACTCATGTCTGAGTATACCCTGCCACACCTATAGTGGCCAAAAACGATTCAGAAAAGGGGGTGGTGATGAACAGAGTGTCTGAATTAAGCAGACCACTCTTACCCAGTCCAAAGATCAGGGCTTGATCCATCACCGTTATTTATCTCACTGCCCCATCCCAGCTCAGAACCTGGCTATAAGCAAATCAGTCTGTCCCTGGCCCAGTGCATCATGGGAACAGGGCAGACTAAACTACCAAGCCAATTCTTCACCAGAAAGGAGACAAGCTACCGGGGACCGGTTTCTGGCATTTCAGCCGTCTTCGGCCCGGCTTGCTTGAATCCTGATGGAGCAGTGAGAAAGGGACTCATGTCTGAGTATACCCTGCCACACCTATAGTGGCCAAAAACGATTCAGAAAAGGGGGTGGTGATGAACAGAGTGTCTGAATTAAGCAGACCACTCTTACCCAGTCCAAAGATCAGGGCTTGATCCATCACCGTTATTTATCTCACTGCCCCATCCCAGCTCAGAACCTGGCTATAAGCAAATCAGTCTGTCCCTGGCCCAGTGCATCATGGGAACAGGGCAGACTAAACTACCAAGCCAATTCTTCACCAGAAAGGAGACAAGCTACCGGGGACCGGTTTCTGGCATTTCAGCCGTCTTCGGCCCGGCTTGCTTGAATCCTGATGGAGCAGTGAGAAAGGGACTCATGTCTGAGTATACCCTGCCACACCTATAGTGGCCAAAAACGATTCAGAAAAGGGGGTGGTGATGAACAGAGTGTCTGAATTAAGCAGACCACTCTTACCCAGTCCAAAGATCAGGGCTTGATCCATCACCGTTATTTATCTCACTGCCCCATCCCAGCTCAGAACCTGGCTATAAGCAAATCAGTCTGTCCCTGGCCCAGTGCATCATGGGAACAGGGCAGACTAAACTACCAAGCCAATTCTTCACCAGAAAGGAGACAAGCTACCGGGGACCGGTTTCTGGCATTTCAGCCGTCTTCGGCCCGGCTTGCTTGAATCCTGATGGAGCAGTGAGAAAGGGACTCATGTCTGAGTATACCCTGCCACACCTATAGTGGCCAAAAACGATTCAGAAAAGGGGGTGGTGATGAGACTCTGTCCCTCACCACCCCTTGTTGTAAATATTTTTGTCCACCCTAAGCGTGGAAGGGTATACTCAGATGTGAGTCCCTTGCTCATTGCACCATCAGGATTCAAGCAAGCCGGGCCGAAGAGGCTGAAATGCCAGTAACCGGTCCCCGGTAGCTTGTTTCCTTCCCAGTGTAAGAATTGGCTTTTGTAGTTTGGTTTGCCCTGTTCCCATCATGCACTGGGACAGGAACAGACTAATTTGCATACAGCCAGGTTCTGAAACTGGGATGGTGCAGTGAGCTAAAAAACGGTGTTGGATCTAGCCCTGATCTCTTGACTGGGTAAGAGTATTCTGTTTAATTCAGAGACTCTGTCCCTCACCACCCCTTGTTGTAAATATTTTTGTCCACCCTAAGCGTGGAAGGGTATACTCAGATGTGAGTCCCTTGCTCCTTGCACCATCAGGATTCAAGCAAGCCGGGCCGAAGAGGCTGAAATGCCAGAAACCGGTCCCCGGTAGCTTGTTTCCTTCCCAGTGTAAGAATTGGCTTTTGTAGTTTGGTTTGCCCTGTTCCCATCATGCACTGGGACAGGAACAGACTAATTTGCATACAGCCAGGTTCTGAAACTGGGATGGTGCAGTGAGCTAAAAAACGGTGTTGGATCTAGCCCTGATCTCTTGACTGGGTAAGAGTATTCTGTTTAATTCAGAGACTCTGTCCCTCACCACCCCTTGTTGTAAATATTTTTGTCCACCCTAAGCGTGGAAGGGTATACTCAGATGTGAGTCCCTTGCTCATTGCACCATCAGGATTCAAGCAAGCCGGGCCGAAGAGGCTGAAATGCCAGAAACCGGTCCCCGGTAGCTTGTTTCCTTCCCAGTGTAAGAATTGGCTTTTGTAGTTTGGTTTGCCCTGTTCCCATCATGCACTGGGACAGGAACAGACTAATTTGCATACAGCCAGGTTCTGAAACTGGGATGGTGCAGTGAGCTAAAAAACGGTGTTGGATCTAGCCCTGATCTCTTGACTGGGTAAGAGTATTCTGTTTAATTCAGAGACTCTGTCCCTCACCACCCCTTGTTGTAAATATTTTTGTCCACCCTAAGCGTGGAAGGGTATACTCAGATGTGAGTCCCTTGCTCATTGCACCATCAGGATTCAAGCAAGCCGGGCCGAAGAGGCTGAAATGCCAGAAACCGGTCCCCGGTAGCTTGTTTCCTTCCCAGTGTAAGAATTGGCTTTTGTAGTTTGGTTTGCCCTGTTCCCATCATGCACTGGGACAGGAACAGACTAATTTGCATACAGCCAGGTTCTGAAACTGGGATGGTGCAGTGAGCTAAAAAACGGTGTTGGATCTAGCCCTGATCTCTTGACTGGGTAAGAGTATTCTGTTTAATTCAGAGACTCTGTCCCTCACCACCCCTTGTTGTAAATATTTTTGTCCACCCTAAGCGTGGAAGGGTATACTCAGATGTGAGTCCCTTGCTCATTGCACCATCAGGATTCAAGCAAGCCGGGCCGAAGAGGCTGAAATGCCAGAAACCGGTCCCCGGTAGCTTGTTTCCTTCCCAGTGTAAGAATTGGCTTTTGTAGTTTGGTTTGCCCTGTTCCCATCATGCACTGGGACAGGAACAGACTAATTTGCATACAGCCAGGTTCTGAAACTGGGATGGTGCAGTGAGCTAAAAAACGGTGTTGGATCTAGCCCTGATCTCTTGACTGGGTAAGAGTATTCTGTTTAATTCAGAGACTCTGTCCCTCACCACCCCTTGTTGTAAATATTTTTGTCCACCCTAAGCGTGGAAGGGTATACTCAGATGTGAGTCCCTTGCTCATTGCACCATCAGGATTCAAGCAAGCCGGGCCGAAGAGGCTGAAATGCCAGAAACCGGTCCCCGGTAGCTTGTTTCCTTCCCAGTGTAAGAATTGGCTTTTGTAGTTTGGTTTGCCCTGTTCCCATCATGCACTGGGACAGGAACAGACTAATTTGCATACAGCCAGGTTCTGAAACTGGGATGGTGCAGTGAGCTAAAAAACGGTGTTGGATCTAGCCCTGATCTCTTGACTGGGTAAGAGTATTCTGTTTAATTCAGAGACTCTGTCCCTCACCACCCCTTGTTGTAAATATTTTTGTCCACCCTAAGCGTGGAAGGGTATACTCAGATGTGAGTCCCTTGCTCATTGCACCATCAGGATTCAAGCAAGCCGGGCCGAAGAGGCTGAAATGCCAGAAACCGGTCCCCGGTAGCTTGTTTCCTTCCCAGTGTAAGAATTGGCTTTTGTAGTTTGGTTTGCCCTGTTCCCATCATGCACTGGGACAGGAACAGACTAATTTGCATACAGCCAGGTTCTGAAACTGGGATGGTGCAGTGAGCTAAAAAACGGTGTTGGATCTAGCCCTGATCTCTTGACTGGGTAAGAGTATTCTGTTTAATTCAGAGACTCTGTCCCTCACCACCCCTTGTTGTAAATATTTTTGTCCACCCTAAGCGTGGAAGGGTATACTCAGATGTGAGTCCCTTGCTCATTGCACCATCAGGATTCAAGCAAGCCGGGCCGAAGAGGCTGAAATGCCAGAAACCGGTCCCCGGTAGCTTGTTTCCTTCCCAGTGTAAGAATTGGCTTTTGTAGTTTGGTTTGCCCTGTTCCCATCATGCACTGGGACAGGAACAGACTAATTTGCATACAGCCAGGTTCTGAAACTGGGATGGTGCAGTGAGCTAAAAAACGGTGTTGGATCTAGCCCTGATCTCTTGACTGGGTAAGAGTATTCTGTTTAATTCAGAGACTCTGTCCCTCACCACCCCTTGTTGTAAATATTTTTGTCCACCCTAAGCGTGGAAGGGTATACTCAGATGTGAGTCCCTTGCTCATTGCACCATCAGGATTCAAGCAAGCCGGGCCGAAGAGGCTGAAATGCCAGAAACCGGTCCCCGGTAGCTTGTTTCCTTCCCAGTGTAAGAATTGGCTTTTGTAGTTTGGTTTGCCCTGTTCCCATCATGCACTGGGACAGGAACAGACTAATTTGCATACAGCCAGGTTCTGAAACTGGGATGGTGCAGTGAGCTAAAAAACGGTGTTGGATCTAGCCCTGATCTCTTGACTGGGTAAGAGTATTCTGTTTAATTCAGAGACTCTGTCCCCCACCACCCCTTGTTGTAAATATTTTTGTCCACCCTAAGCGTGGAAGGGTATACTCAGATGTGAGTCCCTTGCTCATTGCACCATCAGGATTCAAGCAAGCCGGGCCGAAGAGGCTGAAATGCCAGAAACCGGTCCCCGGTAGCTTGTTTCCTTCCCAGTGTAAGAATTGGCTTTTGTAGTTTGGTTTGCCCTGTTCCCATCATGCACTGGGACAGGAACAGACTAATTTGCATACAGCCAGGTTCTGAAACTGGGATGGTGCAGTGAGCTAAAAAACGGTGTTGGATCTAGCCCTGATCTCTTGACTGGGTAAGAGTATTCTGTTTAATTCAGAGACTCTGTCCCTCACCACCCCTTGTTGTAAATATGTCTATCTTAGAGAGACGCATGTGAAGGCCAATATTGGGTGAAGAAAACAAACGCACAAGCCTGTATTCCAAAGTTTAAAGCCCTTACTAAATGTCTTGCAGAGCGGCGCATGCGCGCTGGCTCAGGCGAGACCTAAAAATGGTTGGTGGTGCCCCTGCTTCTTCTAGGGGCACCACCATGATGAAAAAAATTGAGTTTAAGACGTGCTGGAACATTGTGGGGAAGTCTTTGGCTGAGCACTAAATAATAAGTGAGTGGCTCCTGCTTCCACTAAGATATGGCCAAAAGCATGTGCTACAGCTTTAACCACTAGAGGACCAGAATATCAACCACAACTGACCACACGATACGCTCAGCAGCAGGGACTACAGCTGTAACCACAGCAGGGACAAGAACAGTGACAACAGCTTTCACTAGAGCAGAAACAACAGCATCAACAACTGCTGACAGTACAGCAGAGACCACAGAAGCGACAAGAGATAACACAACAGCCCTGGCCATAGGTATAATTGCAGCAGCAGCTACAGGAACTACCACTGCAAGGACAACAGCAATAACAGCTGTCTCAACTAAAACTGCTATAACAGCAGTGGCCATGGCTATCAACACGACAGGAACAAGAATAGCAAAAATAGCTGCCAGCTAGACAGGGCCAAAAGTTTCGACCAAAATTGTGAGTATGTTATTTTATGCTATGAGTTTTTGTATAGCGCAACAGCTGCCCCAGCAAAGAGGCGTCCCGGGGCACTGTACCGCAGAGAAATGGCCCGCATGGAAGGGCACAGGAAGGCCTACAGAGAAGGGAAAAGAAAAGTTTTAATGGCTTTCCTGAATTGAAGGTAATTAGTGAGCACCTGAATGTGGGCCGGCAAATAATTCCAAACAATGGCAGCAAAGACAACTGCAACAAAACCAGCTCACACATTATCAGGAATAACTGCCACAACAACAGAAATAAGAACTGCTGCAACAAGTGCCAGTAAGGCAGGAACAACTCCTGTGACTTGTGAAAAGCAATGAGCAGAATTCTTGAATTAAACTTAACCCCTGATAATTACTGTTGTCCTCATTCCTGTGCATTATTTGTTGCTCAATGTGCAACTACATGTTAAAAACAACAGGGCTACAGAGTTTGGGTAGGTCTTCTAGGTGAATGTAAAGGACCCCAAGGAAGATGAAGGTGCAGGCGTTGATGACGACGGGTGCGACAAGGTCTTTGATGCTCCTTGCAAAATTGATGGAGGGTTTCTGGAGGTGTGTTAATGATCATTCTGCCCAAGGAGAAGCTGTCTGTGATGTGTATCGTGAATTTGAGGTGCTCAATGGAGCTGTTGGGGGTGTCTTTGTAGGTGGTGCAGCTGATGGTATATTTGGATATGATGGGGAATCCACCTTTGGGCTTATGCTGGTTGTGAACCCTGGTGATCTTGTAGCTGGTGAGGATGGCTGTAGCAATGTCCAGTGCAGAAGTTTGGTTAAGCCTTGTTCCTGTGAGGGAAAGCAAGTCTGGAGCAGGATCATGCAGGAGGTCCCATGTCTCTGTGGCTTGTGTGGTGAAAGAGCGGGTATTGAGGTTGCATGAACATGTGTTGCTTGGAGATGGTTGGTCTGTGTAAGCGGGGCAATGGTTTGTGTGAGTGGGTGGGGTGCTAGGCTCTGTTGGTGCTGGAATAGTGGGTCTAGGGTGCGGGAGAGTGCATGAGAACTTGCAGGAGGAGCCTTTTTCTAAGGCCCAGACTGAGGCAAAAATTTCTTTCTTGATTACTGAGAACTTTTCCTTTGCTGGAGACCGGGAATGAGAAGTGTACTCAGCCATGTTTTATTTTCCTGTCTCCGAACATTGGGTCAAGACTGCATTCTAACCTCTTTTCACTAGCGCCGGTAGTTACCAAACTGTAGGCACCAATTTCAAATCCTTGTAGAGAGACTGCTTTACATAAATCATGCATGATACTTTCAAAACCCACCTGCAACTCCTCGCTCCATTTGAACTCCTGTTTAGCCTTCAGCTACTGATTCAGCCCATGATTTTTCATTGCAAAGTTTCCTGCAAACCTAGAATAAAATTTGATGAGGCCAAGGAACGACCTGAGCTCATCTATAGATGTGGGAGCAGGAGCATCACTAATAGCTAAGTGTGAGCGGGAAATCCGTTACGCTCGCGGATTTTGCGGATTTTTGGGAAATCCGCAATCCGCGAATTTTGCGGATTTCCCGCAAAATCCGCAAAAAAAATCCGCGAGCGTAACGGGTTCAAAAGTTGAACCCCCACTCATGCAACTATTTTACAATGGCGCCAGCAAGCTGCCAGCGCCGTTGTAAAATAGTTACAAAGTTAGCTTGCACAGGAACCACTAGATAAAACGAAGCAGGTGCTGCTTTATTTTATCTAAGTGCTTCCTGTGCAAGCTAACTTTGTAACTATTTTACAACGGCGCTGGCAGCTTGCTGGCGCCATTGTAAAATAGTTACAGCTCACAGCTCACTCAAGGGACCCCTGCGCCCTTCGGGACGATTGCATAGTAACACACACATGGACGCTCGAACTAGTTGATGCTCAAATTCAGTGACTCATTCATTAGCCCAAAAACAATCGTGAGCGTCGTCGAGGCTGGACAGGTGTGCCTTCTTCCCAAATCTACCGTGGAAAATCAGCTGTGATGCTGGATAGGCTTTGCATGCTTGACTTTCACGAACGCAATACCCGTGCTGTTCCTGTGAACAGGAGCTTCTTTCTCTTCATCTGCTGAACTGATCTTTCTCTGACCTTTTATTCACACAAGACGAGGCACATACCCTACTGGGCACATTGTGTTCGCACGGGTTTCTGCAAGTTCGCACGCGTTTTGTACAATTTCGCAATTTGCGAAATTGTACAAAACCCTCGCGAACTTGCAGAAACCCTTGCGAACATTAAAAAAAAAAAATCCGCGGGAATTCGTGGATTTTGCGGATTGCAAGTTCGCAAATCCGCAAAATTCGCGAAAATTCGCCCATGCCTACTAATAGCCAAAATAATGTTTTTTAGGTGAAATGCCATCCCCATGTACCTCCTATCTTAAGGAGGATAAAGACCTTGAGGCAAACTTACATTTATTTAGCAATGTAGTAAGTCCCTTGTCAGCCAACTTATTTAACACAAGTTCCAATCTGGAATCATGTTCATGCCTGTTTCGACCCATCACCAGTATGTCATCTGGGAAATATGTCGCTCCTGCAATGCCCTTAAACTACTTATGCATATGTCGCTGGAAGATGGCAGCTGCCGGTGCTAAGCCGAGCAGCATATGTACAAACCTATAGCAAACGGAAGGACTGACAAAGGATGTTAATCTTCTGCTGGAAGGATGTAACATCACCTGGTGATAGGCTGCGGTCAGGGCTATGGTAGAGAACAATATACAGGCCTTAGATTGAGAAAGGAGCTCATCAGTTCTGGGATGGGGAATACTATCCACAATATTCTTGTTCAAATCCCTTAGGTCAATACATAGTCTGATATTGCCATTGGATTTATGTGCGACTACTACTGGAGCCAACCACTATGCACCCTCGGCAGGTTCAATTATACTTTGTTCTCCAGGTCATCAAGATGTTCCATGACACTGTTCCTAACACCCAAGGGTATGTTCCTGGCCTTATAACTAACTGGCACAGCCCCCTCTTTTGGCAAAAGTATATGGGCGAATCCACTCAACTTCCTCACCTTGCCTGGGAATACACTGGGAAACTTCTTAACAAGCTCTTCTTCCATGGTGACCACAGGTTTCCCCAACAACATTATTTGGTCACTATTGTTAGGATCAAGCGTGATGCCTAAGGTTCCTTGGTCTATCTACCCGGTACAAAAGGGTCTTTTTCAGCTACATATAACGTCCCCTGGGCTTCCCTTCCTTTAAACTTGAACGTAACCAGTTTGTACCCTAATATAGGGACCTCCTCACCCATGAACGTAACCGAATACACCCATGGGGTATAATCCTTCACCCAAAACAAGGCAAACTTGCCCTCCCACACAGATCATTTAATTATGGTATAAGGAGAACCTGAGTCCACCACTGTTTGTAAGTCAACCCCATCAACGGCCATATTGCATACAGGTTTCCTCCTTGTAGCACCAATTACATCTATCACAGCATTATCAATACTTAACATATAGTTGTATCTCTGTGATTCCCTCTCTCCGAACTGTTCCTCATCATCGTCGTTCTCTATTACACACTTGACCGAATTCCTCTTGCCTTTTTTTCCTGCACACCATGGCACAATGACCCCAGATTCTACAGAATGAACACTTAGACTTGATGACCTATTATCAGATACGTTCTTCTCACTCTGTTTATAGCTCTGTTCTTTCCCTACACATTTGTCATTCTTTTTATCACTCTCCTGTGCATTAGTTACCTTACATACAGAGTCCTCTTCTCTCCCACTCTTGAGTGCGACCTTTGCACACCTTTTGGACAGTTCTCCTTTTTTACAAAATCAACAATTTCATTCTAAAGTGCTTCTCGATACATGCACAATTTATCCTGGATACTGCTATTATTAGAATGCATCACAATTTGGTCTCTTATCAGGTCATTATTTAATGCACCACATTTTCACGTTATGGCCAGTTTATTTTAGCACAGCCACAGATTCAGATTTAGATTGTTTCTGCTGAAAAGAATTGAATCTCTCTATGGCTACACATACCATGGGCTGCTGTGGTTATACAATCTTTAGCCCTCCAGACCAAGATTGTGTAGTCATATTCTTTTTTTTTTTTTCCTCCCGGAAGAAAATCCTTCATCATTCTCCTCTTCGATGACCAATATGTAATAGAAAAAGTAGTCTTTCCAATCCGACCACTTCATATGAGGTTCCCTAGCTCTTGGGAGAAATGGTACTGGAGGGGTCAAACTATTGTTTTGCATACTCCTGGCGAAATAAAGTATGAATGTTCCTCACTATTTAAAGAAAAAACAACATACACTACAATTTGCACTAAATTTGTACCCATTTCATACATAGAACCTTATAGGGAACCTTTCACACTTAGGGGGTCATTAGGATGATGAGCGGACTTTTTCCACCCGCCATCCTGTCGGTATGCGGGACCACCCGCCATAAGGGCGGGGGTCCCGTGGGGGGTATTAGGATGTGCCCGCCACAGTGGCGGGCACATCCTGTATTTTTAGCATTGTGGCGGGCGGTGCTCTCTGCACCGCCCGCCACAATGTTAAAAATGCATTTCAGCATTTGCATTTAAAAAGCGGCAGGCACCGCGCGGTGCCTGCCGCTTTGTAAATGCAAATGAAGGGGGTACCACAGGTACCCCCCGTGTGCACCCCCACCTCACCTTCACTCTGGGGGCCCGCAGGGGGCCCCCAGAGTGAAGACCGCATGCCTTTCCGTGGCGGAATCGCCGCAGCGGAAAGGCACCGGTAAACAACCATCATAATATGGCTGGCGGTGTCTAATAGACATTGCCACCATATTATTTCTTTTCCGCCCCGGCTGCAAGGCGACCGAGGTGGAAAAGCGGCAGACGGTCTTTCCATCCGCCGAGGTCCCCCCCGCCATACTAATATGGCGGGGGGAAACGAGTATGGATGTTGGGCGGATTGCCCCTGCCCGGCTGGGCAATCCGCCCGACATCCTAATGGGCCCCTTAATTAGGTGCGCACAGCACTAAAGCGCTGTAACCAATAAAGGCAGTACCCAAAACGTGAAATTATCAATTAGGTGTGCGTATCACTGATATACTATACAATGTAGGCAGACAACTGGTGTGCGCTTCTCCTCGAGCATATCAAGATAATGTGGCAGTATCTCCGACAATACACTAACAGCATACAATTGGTGTGCACATCACTGATGGGCTATTGAAAATGCCAAGTAGAAACTGACGTTAAGCCTTACTGATTTGCATATCACTGATATAATCAATAATCACAAATGACGTAACTGCCAAAGCCGGTTTATCACCTATGCTGGTGAGTCCAACACGGATACACACAATGGCCGAAAACCACTTAAAAAATTGTGGTGAGTCATGTGCCTTGATCATTTTACAATAAAAAAGAATTACATTATTATTTTTTTTTAAATGTGGTGTGCCAACATCGCTCTGTGGCATCCAAGCGGGCTTATGGCATAGGGGCGGAAAAGCGACGGATGGTCTTTCCATCCGCCGAGGTCCCCCCGCCATACTAATATGGCGGGGGGAAACGAGTATGGATGTTGGGCGGATTGCACTAAAGCGCTGTAACCAATAAAGGCAGTACCCAAAGCGTGAAATTATCAATTAGGTGTGTGTATCACTGATATACTATACAATGTAGGCAGACAACTGGTGTGCGCTTCTCCTCGAGCATATCAAGATAATGTGGCAGTATCTCCGACAGTACACTAACAGCATACAATTGGTGTGCACATCACTGATGCGCTATTGAAAATGCCAAGTAGAAACTGACGTTAAGCCTTACTGATTTGCACATCACTGATATAATCAATAATCACAAACCACGTAACTGCCAAAGCCGGTTTATCACCTAGGCTGGTGAGTCCATCACGGATACACACAATGGCCGAAAACCACGTAAAAAATTGTGGTGTGCCATGTGCCTTGATTATATTTACAATAAAAAAGAATTACTTTTTCTTTTTTTTTAAATGTGATGTGCCAACATCGCTCTGTGGCATCCAAGCTGGCTTATGGCATAGGCCGGTGTGCACCAACATACAACTTCGCGCTGCAGTTCAATGACATTGCCCTGCATTGAAACCTTCTTACTGGCTTCTCGCCTGTGCTGTGATCAGTCTTGCATCTGATTACTCATGGTTGAACGGCTCTACAAAGTGGAGAAACCTGCTGCAAAGGCTCGCGCCAGCCTCTAGAATGCCCCAAAAAATCAGCCAACAGCGCCTGCCCCTCACCACACTTTCATGGACGTCTCACAGCAGCTCTGCTCCGGTGCTCCCACGCCGTGAAATGCTCTCCTGAACCACAGTTGCGTCTTGCACTCCAGCCTTCTCCACTCCTTTCGCCTGTTCCACATGCACAAATCGTGAAAACTAATGGAAGTGCAGAAGAAATCCTAATCCCATCTTCGTCGCCAAATTGTAGCAAGGAACTACACATTTGTAAAGTAAGAATGGTGGTTTATTGGGTAACAGGCAGATAATATCCTTACACAACGGAGGTAACTTCCAACTGTCAGTCTGCGTTCTCAAACCACATATTGCATTCCAGAACCCCCAGGTATCCTAGATACCACAAAACCCTTTTAATAAAGCAGCCCACAAGGGTTAAGTGATTTTTTTAATGACTTCTTTACTGTATATCATATTATACAGCCACACGATTCACTATACCCAGTGTAGGACACATCGTTATATTTCCACGGTAACGCCCTAAGACGTCCTAGGAAACATTCCTTGGTAGGCTCTTTATTCTCTAGTAATTCCTGGTCTCAGGGGTCCTGAACGCAGTAGCAGGAACAGATTGTATTTTCTGTAGTTTCAACTCTGTGACCTACCCATAGCCTCTCAGCAGCATACATGAGAGCTTGTAAGCAAGGAGGTCAACGGGCATATTATGTAACTTTTGGTGATTTAACTTTTGGGAAAAAAGAATGGGAAAGCCAATTTCCACATGTGATAGAAGCAGATTAAATGCTTTGAAATCTTTGAATGGTGTGTTACCTTTAGATAGCAGTTGAAGTTCCATCCTTACAATTAATTAGCCCTGTATATTCAAGTTAGGTAAGCTATTGCATAAGGCGCAATCAAACAACAAATAATTGGTAATCAAAGTGCATGTGACAAACTTACAGAAGCAGGACAGTGATTACAAAGTGCCAGCCATAGCACACTCTTGTTTCAAACTTGGTAGCGTAGCTAATCTACCTGCATTTCTGAAAACCTAATTTATCAAAACTAGCTTTCAAATGATAACTGGAATTATGAGATGCAGCCCCCCAGCAACACCGGATACAGGGCTCACCATGCAGCCCAGCCAGGCTATCATTGCAGCGCGACCACTGAACAAAGCATGTCTTTTCTCTCTTCACTTATATATTCCCTTCTTATTATCACTTAGAGTCCATCCCATTCCACTGTTGTCTCATTCAACAGCTGCAACAGAAGAGATTTCTTTCTCTTGGGGAGTGACATTAGTTTGGTGGTCATAAAGCAGAAAAAGTTGCTGTAAATTGCCACAAGAATGATATAATTGCAGAAGGGTGACAAGCGGAAGTAAAAAGTGCAAGGGTGTGAGAAAGCCGATGAAAGTTCCAGGATCTTGCCAAAAGGCTAGCGCTTTAGGTTGGCCAGTGTCCTCTGGGCTCACTTCTAGCAAAGGCTGAAAATTGATCTGTAAGCAAGATTCAGCTTCTGCCCTTGCTTTTTGGCTTTCGTCTCCCTTTTTATCAATGGACAAAAAGAACGTAGTTTAGAAAATGAAAAATTTATGTTTATGGACGAAATCCATTTATTTGGGAAAATGGGACACATATTTCCTGATTACTACAGGCACAAATTGCAGCCAATGCAGGAGACGGCACCTACTACTTGTACCTACCCTTTACTTGAGTTCCATATTGTATGCTTTCAAAATATGTCAAGGTAGCATTTCAGTAGTGACAAGTCGATGTCTTGGGGCAACATTAGCTTATTGAAAATAACAATTTTTGAGTACGAAGAGACTAGTGTCATTTTCACAAAATGACAAGATCATGGTGGAGGACAAAATATTTCAATCCAATATAATTGCAGATTTGCAAACACTTTTTTCTTATGGTATGACTACATTTCCTTGTTGCTAAAGGCCACCTTGTTGCTGCTATGTTGGTTATTTCACAACTAACCCCTAGATATTGAAGTTTAAAATGAACACCCTTTCAAAACTACCTGTGAGCTTGCCACCAATTTATCTGGAAAAGTGTGCTGTAAAATGCACATATTTTCTTTTATTTAAGGATTAAAACCAGGTGCAGAATAAGGGAGGTATTTAACCCCTAACAGTTTGAAAGTTCACCATTCCCCAATGTCCCTTTTGCCAAATGTTAAGGATTGTTAGCAGGGACGCAACTAGACCTGACTTTCAGTTGCTGCTAACATTTCAGTCAGTGTGGCGGGACTATCATTTCAAGCAATGTAAGTTGAGATATCTTTATAGCCAATATGCGGGAAATCTGTACCAAACTGCAGTTTAAACATATTAGACAAACACAAACATATTATGAGTGACAGACTGGAGTCCGTATTTATCCCTAGATTACTCATGTAAGCTCAGTTGTGTGGTGGTGAAAATATTTGCTGAGGCCATATTGTTGATGACGTCTTTTAATCCATTTACTGCATAAGGATATTTTGATTTGTGAAGTGTTTATTTTGCTGTGGTTAGATATCATCCATTATTTGTCTTGGAGATATCGTTCCACTGAGTACGGGTCAAAGTCAGATGAGTTTTCATACTTGAGTTTGATTTGTTTATTATCTGCTCAACAGTAACACTTGAAATTGTAGGAGCAGAATGGGGGCAACATAGAACCAAGGTATATGTTAAAGAGGGGGTAAAGATGTTTGGTACATTAGTTGTCAATTAATAGAGCTGACATGAATGGAGTAGTGAGAAGATAATTTGTATAGTAGAAAAGATGCAATCTGCTTCAGTTATGTAACCTGCACTCTGATGTTGTCAAGTCTCTGTAGAAGCTTGGGATGGTGAACAGTATCAAGGACAAGGGAGAGTTTAAGTAACAGGTGTGGCGGTACTCTAGTTTTAATCCACTGTTGTTGGCCAGGGATAAGAAGGTTATCTTGGATCGAAGCCTGTTTGGTTTAGGGAGGGTTTTATGCAAGACATTTAGAGTTCCTTTGGGAAATACCTATATTCAATGAGTTGTTGACTGTTCGGACTGGATTAGCTGCAGAGCTAGTCATTGACATTGGTCTGCAGGCATTTCTGCTGGCCCACAGGCATTTGCAATATTGATGAAGCCTTAATGAGATTAAAGGTGAGTGACTGTAGATGATTTTCTGTTTTGTGATCTGCTAAACTGTACTAAGCTTCTGGAATTGTGGTTGAGCAGGGGGGAGGGATGCTAGAAGAGTGAAATGGGTGGGTGAGACATAATGCAGGTTTGCCCTCCGAACAGGAAGAGCAAGTGGTGAGGAGGCCTTCAGCTGTACTGCCAAGGAATCAGGATGTTCAAAGGCACTACCTCTTCAGGTATTCTGACTGGTGGACCCTTTTTCCTCTGAAATCATCTAGTGGAGCTATTGTTTGTGACCTTGAGGCCTCTATCAATCAATCAGTATTTACAGAGCGTGGTTAATCACCCATGGGGCTATCCAGGTGCTGAGGACTCATAGGTCTCTAGTCTAAGAGCAGGGTCTTGAGTCCCTTCCTGAAGCCCGCCAGTGTAGGTGTGGTTCATAGGTGGAGGGGAGGTTGCTCCAGGACTTGGCAGCACGTATGAGAATGAACGACTACTTCCAAAGATTGTTGGTATGCTATATGATCTGCACATCTACTTTTAACAGAATTGTGTTTTATGTTACCAATATCCTTCAAAATATATTTTGTACAGGTGCTCTCATGGTGTCACAATACCCACCCACTAGGGTATAAGTCCACTAGAGCTGAAATATAGCCTAGAAACCATGTCCAACAAGTACACTGAGGCACACCACTTGGTGGCAATTCTTATCCTGAGTCAATAATCCGTGTTCCGGAGGAGCCAAGATGGCGACGGGTGAAGACGTGTAGGCTCCCGGCTCCTACAGCTGCCTTTCCTCCGCGCTGATTATCCTGCACCTAATCCTGCAATTCTGGAGGCGAAATGTGCGCCATGCTGTGCTGACTCGTCTCGACTTTCCCGGGTCTCCCAACTCGCCCGGCAGCCGGAGTAAATCGAGTGACGACATCGAGCCCTGGCCCCGGGACTCCGCCGCCGCCCGTCCCCGAGTCTATACGGCTGAGAGGCGGCTGACCTGTCTGGGGATCGCCGATACTGTGGAGTGGTATTCTCCTCCCGTCACGGACCCATTGTCGCGCAGCCTGTTGAGGAACGCCGCGACCAGCGCCCTACGAGCTGTAACCCCACAGGAGACATTTCGGCGGAGCGTCTTTGTCTGCGGCCGGTGGAGAGGGAGAAGGGCTGCACGGCCATGTTGTGATGTGGCTAGCTGCCTGCCCCCTCGGCCTGGTGTGCGGCCGGTAGCCCCGCAGCCCCCCGTGTTGTCGATCCGACCTTCCTTGCCTGTACGCGCATGGAGCCCTGTATCGCAGCTGCACCGCGCTGCGCCCGCAATTAGGTAGCGTTGCGCCTCGACCACTGGGATGGGATCTGCTGCCTTGGAGAATGGGGGCGAGCGCCCGTCCCTGTCTGCCGGTGATGGTGCCCGAAGGGAACCGGGGGCCAGTTTGCACATTCCTCTCTGGGGACGGGACTGCGGGGCGCCCCAACCGCCGATTTCTTACAAAACTATCCTGGCCGCCCTGACCGAATTTAGGTCGGAATTGAGGGTGGGTTTTCGAGCGCTGAGTACTAGTCTCGACACAATGGCGGCCGATCTACGGAGGGACCGTACATTGGATGGCCAGCTGCCCATGAGACTATCTACGTTTGAGCCTATGAGGGGTGCAGTGTTGCTTTGTATTGGAGGAGAATCCGTGACTTTCCCTGTTTCAGTGGAAGCCTGCCACCGGCCGACTAGTGAATGTGTTCGTGATACTTTGTTTCCTTTGTCTCCGGAGCTTAACACTCTGCCGCCTGCAACTATGTTGTTGCCTCATGCCTGGGACTCCCAACAGCTGGCCCCTTCGGCGGATTTCCTAATGATGCCTTTAGCCTGCACTCCGGAGGCCGCGCATACCCCGGATGGACTTGGGAACTTGATTGCTCAGGACGGAGGATCTATTGGTGACGTTCGATGGCCATTTTGTGGGACTACTGTATTCTCCTTCACTATGCGGCCATTTTTGTCCTTGGTCGGGGTGGGGGTGGGCTTTCTTTGTGTGCCTCGTTTTGGGGTCTGTACTAGGTCGGGTCAGGGCTAAATGCTCCTTACGCAGTCGGTTGCTTGGCGGGTTGGACCGGGACTGGGATTGATATAGACTTGATTCAGTCGCACACGATATATTGATTTTCCCCTAACTGCTGCTGTATTAATGTCTGCTTCAAGCTGTCGCAAATTGAGTGGGGATGGTGTTCTTGGTTGAGGGGCTGGGACTGTTCGGATTGGCTCCTCCTTCCGTTTCCTTGGTGGTTTTGGGGAGTTGCGGATTAGAATGGTCTGATCTCACTCTCTATATTTCAGAGTTTCTACTTTTTCTTTTCTTCCTTACTTT
Organism: Lissotriton vulgaris; assembly: GCF_964263255.1. NCBI lineage: Eukaryota > Metazoa > Chordata > Amphibia > Caudata > Salamandridae > Lissotriton > Lissotriton vulgaris. The sequence goes on along the minus strand of NC_141687.1, from coordinate 1,869,552,968 downwards.
TACTACATTTCGGGTTCTTTATGGGGCGACAGGCACATTGTCGGGGGGGGGTAGGCCGTAGCCTCCGCATTGGTGTAGGGTGGGGGGGTAGATTTTACTTCTTTATTTAGTTTCTATGGGCCTTTTTTTCATTTCTCTGCGCTTTCTTGTACTGTTTCTTTCTGGGTCTGTGCCAGAGGTTGGTAGGGAGTGGGTGGCATTGGGAGTGGCACGAGCTTAGTTCCTGTCGTCTGCTTGTTTTTCTATTGTATTGCTACTCTGTTGGGGTACTTCACGCAATTGTTGCTATTATACTTGCTGCCTACTCATGTGGGTACTACAGTACGGGCTCGGATCTCCTTTGTACCTATCCTTTATTGACTTTTGTTTAATTCGGCAAAACTTAAAAATTAACCTTTATTTCTCCTTCCCCCTGGCGACATAATTTTCAGTGTACATGTTCTTGATTGTTGCTATATTGCCTGATGCCATTGGGGGGACCAGACGGTTGTAGGCCCGTATTTGTATTCCTGCACCATGCGCAATAAAGGTTTTCAAAAATTTAAAAAAAAAAAAAAAAAAAAATAATCCGTGTTCCAGTTTCTTGGCTGGAAAACAGATTATTGACTGATGATCAGAATTACGACCAAGTGGTGTGCTTTGGTGTACTTGTTGGACAGGAGAATGAACGACCTCCGTGGGGCTCCGATGAATGCAGGGAATGTGAGTGGGAGGTGGATCGCAGCACTCTGGCAGTCTGGTGGAAGTTCAGAAGGTGGCTGATGTAGACTCAACCTTGATCGTGAAAGGCTTTGTAGGCGAGGTTCAGCTTCTTAATCTGGCATCTCAACTGGAAGGGGAGCCAGTGGAGGTTCTTAAGGTGGGGTGTGATGTGGGTCTGTTTGGGGAGGTTGAGGATGAGTCTGGAAGCTGTGTTCTCTATGGTCTGGAGTCTCCTGAGGAGTTGGGTGGTGGTACCGGTGTAGAGTGCATTTCCATAGTCAGCCAACTGGTGACTACAGTAGCGTGACCATTTTCCTGGTGTTGATGGGGATCTCTCTGAAGATCTTGTGAAGCATTGCGGAAGAAGGCGGAGTAGATTGTGTTAACCTGTCATTTCATTGTGAGATTGCTGTCCAGGATAATTCTGACGTTGTAGTCGTGGTCCGTGGAGGTGGGTGTGTCTCTGATCTCAAGGGGCCACCAGGTGTCATCCCACAGTGAGATTTTCTTTCCAAAGATCAGCACTTCCATCTTGTCAGTGCTGAGCTTTAGGCAGTTATTCATCATCCAGCTGGAGACATTTGTCATGGCGGTTTGGAAGTTTATTCTGGTAGTGATTGGGTCTTCCATCAGCGAAAGGATGAGTTGGGTGTCATCCACATAGGACATGATGTTGACCAGTGGTGACATGTAGGTGTTGAACAGGGTGGGGTTGAGAGATGATCCTTGTGAGACGCTGCAGATGATGCTCTTGAGTTCGTAGGTGAAGGGTGATAGGCAAATTCTCTGGGTCCATTATGTTAGGAAGGATGTGATCCATTTGAGGGAGTCTCCCTGGAAGCAGATGTGGTGGAGTCTTTTGATGAGGGCAGGGTGAGATAAGGTGTCGAAGGCTGCTGAGAGGTTGAGGTGGATCAAGGCTGCTGCTTCACCTCAGTCGAGGTGAGATCTGATGTTGTCGGTTGCAGCAATCAGGGTGGTTTTGGTGCTATCGTTGGAGCAGAAGCCAGATTGGGAGGCGTTGAGTGGGTTGTTTCTTTCTAAATGTTCGGTAAGCTGGAGGTTGATGGCTTTCTCGAAGACCCTGGTGGGGAACCGGAGCAGTCAGATGGGTTGGTAATTTTTGAGTTTGCTGGGGTCGGTGGGGGTTTCTTCAGGAGGGTTCTGACCTCTGAATGCTTCCAGGGAAGGCGGTCAAGGTGATTGATTTGTGGAGGATGGTGGTGAGTACCCTGCTGATTTCTTTGTGTCCGATATTGTAGGTTTAGTGCGGGCGGGGGTCTGCTGGTGCTCCGGAGTGTATGGAGGTCATGATTGTGGTGGTCTTCTGCATTGTTAGAGGCATCCAGGGGGTGAGCGGGTAGCTACGGTTGTGGTCTGTTGGAGTCAGCAGGGTGTCGCAGTTGGTTGGGCTCTGGGTCGAAGTTGCGGTAGATAGCGGATATCATGTAGTGGAAGTAGTTTGCTAGAGTGTTGCACAGTTCTTGGAAAGAGCGTACTGTGTTCTCAGTGGCTGCTAGGCAAGAGAAATCTCTGATGATGCTGAAGAGTTCCTTGGTGTGGTTGATGCTAGCCTGTATGCGGTCTGTCATGGTGTCTCTCTTAGCTTTTTTGAGGCATTGATGGTATTTACTGAGGGCTGCTTTGAAGGCGGAAAGGTCTGTCGGATTCCTGTTAGAGTATCATCATCTTTCTAGTTGCTTGGATTCGCATTTGATGGTCCGGAGTTCTAGTGTGTACCAGCTGGTGTTTTTGCAAGGGCGATGGCGTTGCAACCCGGATGCTCCATATAACATGTAGCTCTGACAAGAATAACCGCTGCATTGGCATTTGCATTTATCTGAAGGAATTCACATCCAGGAATGTATACCCAGTTAGCATAATGATTTGTACCCCACAAGTGGCCAAATAAAGACAAAATATAGCCAGGATATACTTTCTCCTCAGTCACCCCCTATTGTTCATCAATAGCGAAGGCTGTGTTCATAGCTTTACATTACACATCAACTGGAGTTGGACGACTATCCAGTTGCACAGATTAACCAAGGAGATGGCAATCACATCTTTACATCCAGGAGAGCAAAGATCAGCACCCTAGATGCTAATAATCGCCACATACGATACCCCACCACTCACCTTTAAAGAATCCGGAAATGGTGGGCCTGAGGAAGGTGGACCCAATTAACAATTTCCACTGAAATATGCTTTGACCAACTGGCAACACAATCACGTACATTTGTGAAGGGTTCTCTCCGTGACCTCAAAGTGTATGCTGACCAAGGCTGGAAATTGTATGCATGTGATGTGTGTGTTAGTGTGGTGTTGTGTGAAAGGTTAGGATGAGATTGTTGTTGAAGTATGGTGATATATTGTATGTTGAAATGAGCATGCACATTTTAATGAGATAATACATCTCAAATATATCATGCATGTAGCAATTGTAGTTTTGTAAATTTGCACTTCAAAAAGGCTTAGTAGTGTCACTTATATGCTTTTTAACTATGTATAATTGATGAAAAAAACTCAAAAAAGTTGTCTTTCATAGAAGAAAATAAGAATGAATTGAATAATATAATAAAATGAACAATAAAGATAAATGGATATTTGATTGATCTGTATAGCTGCCCATAGAGCTAATGTTAGCCGCTGGTGAAAGTACATACGTCTGGTGGGAGTTTTTCTAACAATATTGTTTGATTTTTTTTCCCCCTTGCTCTCAGACATACAAATGAACCCTACGGGGGTACCTTCCTTTTTGGAAATGGATTTGCGGGTGTTGGCCATCTTTATATTGGCGACGGTTAGCTCAGTTGGAGATCCAGCTGGAGAAGTTCTGGACGGATTGTTCCACCTTAATAGTGGTGTCGGTCTGGGTGGTGTTGAGGATGGAAGTCCACTGTGTCTCTGTGACTTTTTTTCCAGCTGTGGTGGGTGATGCTCAGGGGCTTGGTCATGGCACCCATCGGGGCTTGCAATGGTCAAATGCATGATGCTGTGGTCGGACCAGGTGAGTTTCGTGATGTGGATGAACTTGACTCTGTCGCTGGCTGTGAAGACGGGGTCTAACATGTGCCCTGCGCTATGTGTGAGACAGGTGACCAACTGAGTGAGGCAGATGTTGCACATGTTTCCCAACCAGGAGGTTGGTGGAGTTAGCGTCCTTGTCGTCATCGAGGAGGAAGTAGAGGTCGCCGAAGAAGATGTAGTGCTTGGAATCAATGGCAAGGGGGGAGGACATGAATTCAGAGATTGCTTTGTAGTGACCTGGGCAGGGAGCAGGGGGTCTGTAAGCAAGTGCCACTCTGATGTTTGTCTTGGCTCCTAGTTGGAAATTAAGTTGTTCCATGGTAGTGCATTGGAGGGTTTCTTTGTGGATGATGGTGATGCGTCCTCCCTTTTTGTTTGAATAGCCTATGTGTATTATCTACGGCCACCGTCAGATGTTGCGGTGGTGATATCAGGGGATGAGGAGGGATTGAGCCAGGTCTCAATGATGAAGATTGCATCGGGGGTGGTGATGGTATCCCAGATTTCAGTGGCACGTTTGCATAGGGACCTGGCTTTGAGCAGAATGCACTGGAGCTGTTCCAGGGTGTCAGAGGTCTGCTCGGCAGGTATGGTGCGTGATCCTGTGCGAGCAGGTGGTCCAGAGCTGCATGTGAAGTGGCAGCTGCAGCAGGAAAAAGGTCCTTCTGTTGATCGAGGAAAGGGGGTGTAGCAGCTATTGTTGTAGCATCCGGGAAGCAGAGCCAGAATTTCGGCAGTGGAGTATCGTGGGTGGTCGGGGGCCAGGGTTCATGGTGCTGGGCACAGTCAAGGCACGAACGGGTGCAAATGGTCTTGCCTACCGGGTGCTAGTGGCCTGCCCGCTGAGTGGCTGTGCTGCAGCCTCCATTAAGTAGGCCCTGGGGGTGGGAGGGGTGCAGGCAGCATGAGGGGGGAATTGGGGAGGCAGTGAAAGACCGCAGGAACATGTACAGCAGGAGGCTGGGGGAAAGAAGCACGCAGAAATCTAATCTGGCATACCAAGGCTAGGCTGGCACAATACAATCAAACAGTCACAGTACGAAACCCTGACTATACAGGAAAAAGGCTAAACTGGCACACACTCCACTAACTATACAGGAAAAAAGGCTAAGCTGGCAGACACTCCACTAACTATACAGGAAAAAAGGCTAAACTGGCACACACACGCAAGAAGTGGTGATAAACAGACACACGCAATTAATGGCCGGGGACAGTCCAATCAGCGGGGGCACAATCTGCGGCTGCAGGGCAACCTACACAGAGATACGAGAGGGAGCTTGCAAGGACCTGCTCAATGGGGTGGTGCTGTGGCAAACCATTAAGTAGGTCCTAGGGTGGGAGATGTGTTGAAATGCAGGAATTGGTGAGGACGGTGAAAAATTGCGTCGACAGGTGCAGCAGGAGGATGCGGGGGAAGAATAAGGCATTGATCTGATCTGGCACACAAGGGCTGGCAACACAGTCACAGTGCAACCCATTGACTGTACAGGAATTAAGGCTAAACTGGCACACAATCCACTAACTATACAGGAAAAAGGCTAATCTGGCATACACAAACAAGAAATGGTGGGAGCAAGTGCCGTCTTAATGCATGGGCATGCTGGGCAGTGACCCGGGGGCCCCACAAACATCGGGACCCCATGCAGACCAGAATTTAACTCTAAATTTCCATTAAATAATTCTATTCCGGTGAGTGGTTGTGTAGGCAGTGCCCAGTGCACTTCTTTGTCTGGGGGCCTATAATGCTGTTTATAAGGCCCTGGCGGGAACCAGACACATGCAAATGATAGTAGGAGAGGCAGTGGTAGGGGAAAGACAGTGGAAGAGGCTCACTCCAAGCAGCAGGGGCGCAATGAGCAGCTGAACTGAGTCACGAGAGGGAGCTGGGAAGGACCTCATCAGGTCTGAAGGCCCATCACCATGTCTCTCTATTCCAATCTTCTGCCCGTGTTAAGGGTTTGTGGCTAGCCTCAGCTCTTCAGCTTATAGGTAAGCTCTCCAGAACATAGTGCAGGTGTCCTCTGAGCAAGACAGCTACAAGGTCACAAGGAATGTTAACTTTACTGGCTCCAGTCAGCTTTTCTTGCTACCAATGCATCCTTCTTGTGAAGAAAAGAAAACATTCGAACTACTCACCATTTAGAGGATGAGGAGCAGCTATTGCTGTATGTGATGTGTGCACTATCTAGAGATGGACAATGATTGGAAATAAAGTATATTTTCATCAAAAACTATGTCAACGTTGGACGTCACAATCGTAGGCACCACTTGTGCACGACAGTCACTACTGAATTATTTACAAAGTGCATCCTGTGGCTGCTAGCATGCTGTTGTGACACCTGTGTGAGTGGTGGCCCATCTGCTTCCCAGGGACCCTGAAGCAGGTCTGATGCCTGCCATGATCCCTCATGGACTCTCATTACCTGTATTCACCAAAGACTCATTGCTGTGGCTCTGGATTCCCCATCCTGCTGTGACCTACCCAGACTGAGGGTCACTCCTGCAACCAAGCCGTCTCATCCAAGAAGCGGGCAAGATCAGAGATATGTGATGCTGAAACACATAGAGACTAATAGTGAACAACACAAAGTACCCAAACCACAGTGACTCAATACTTTTTTTGATACAGGGTAAGAAACCAATTTATTGTCGCTTCCCTAGACACCATTATTTTGTGTCAATCATTTTGTATTTTTTATATTTTCAAAGAATTGCTGACAGAAAAAGACATTGATTGCAAATATTTACAAGGCTAAACAAACTTTAACAAACATTAAAGGCAAAGACTATTTACACATTTAGAAACCATTATGTCACACATTAGAAAGTATTCTCACATCAGACATTAAATCAAACAATTATTGAAAAAATAATACAACATTTTTTATCACAAACAACAAAAAAATTGCAAACACTGAATGAGAGAAATTAGGGGTTGGGAGGATAGAATATAAGTAATTAAATGACTTATATATATTTTAATGCTGGACCAGCCGGTCCTAGCTTTTGTACAACAATGATACTTTGTATCTCCCAAACAACACTGCTGACGCGTTTCTAGACCAGACTGGAGTCACTGGTCTGTCATCCGAGCTGTATGTGTCTTGTATCTGTAGGATACAAAAGCAATGTTTTGCTTAGTCTAGTGTGTGGGCTCCTTATTACCATGAAGTAGCTATAATGACGGTGTGCGCTACATATCAAGGCTGCTCAATGTAGAATTTCAGAGGGGGTCTTTTGGAGGTCCGTTTAAATGAATAGCGTATCCGAACAGAGAAGCCTAGAAAGATTTTAAGGATGTTTTTTAATTACATGATTGATTCATTCATTATGCTAGAGGCTGAGTCAGTTTGGGGAAGTGAAAGCGTACCTTTTACTTTGGGTAGTGCCGAGTGCTGGCAGGATCCATTAGGAGCGGCGGAGCCATCAATTTTGATTCTGAGATATGGGAGAGATTGACATTCAGAGGCTTGGCGGCATGCAAATGGTCTTTCACACTTGCTTGGACAATTCAAAGAAAGGTTGCCTACCTTGATTTAATCTCTCGTTTGCGCATGAAAGAGGTTGTTAATTTCAGCATTCTAAAGGGAAAAACAAAGCGCGATCTTAGTGGGATGTTCTTGCTAGTTCAGCGCTAGGCGAGCGCGTGTTAGTGCAAGGGGGGCAAATACCTGTAGCTGGAGCTGCTGCTCTGTGCTGCTGAATTCGAATTTCTCTCAATAAAGATGGCCGCCACCATTTCCTGTTTGTTATATATGCAGAAACTGTGCTGATGCATTATGGGGCATGTAGTCCCATAAATTGCAATTACTTGAAACATTTTTTTGTTACTGTCACAAAAATCATGAGTGGGTGCTGGGCATATTATCGTTAACACCTTATCGTAGTTTGGAAGTAATGGGTACATCACTCCCAAATATTTGATGTATTGTTTGTTTTAAAGCAAAGAATGACTCTGCTAGGATGTGCTAGCGTTTTGGGTGGCTTCTCGGGGCCAGGGACCTATTCTCATGAGATAGAGGACCAAGACCAGCGGGCAAACCAGGGATGGCTAACCGGTGCAAATCAGGACAGATGTAATTAGATATGCGCTATCTCAGACAGGTTATTCAAACCAGTCTGTGCACTGTTAAATTTTAAAATCAGATACGCTTCTTTTTGTAACAGAACGCGCTCGACGTCGTGGCATTTTGACCTGGAATTCATAGTGTACAGAACAGACCATTTGAATTCTTGTTCATTTTGGGACTTCTCACAGAAATGCTCCACCATTGGAGCAGACATCACCTTTTTCTTAATTCGCGATCGGTGCTGGCTTATTCTTTGGTTGACTTGCTGACTGGTTTTTCCAATGTAAATTAATTGGCACGGACATAGAATCATGTACACAACGTTCTTTGTTCTGCAATTAGAAAATTCTTTGTGCTTCCACTTGATCGCATGATGTACAAACTCGTCGCCTTCTATTGTGCTGGAGCAGGCGACGCAGTTACCACACTTGTGGTGGCCCTCGATAGGCTTGAGATTCCATTGTGCCAATAAGTCGCTCTTGGGCTTAGGAATAACCACATCAGCTCGGATGAGTTCCTGGCCAATGCTGCGGTTTTTTCTGTAGGCAAAAATGGGTTTGGGGAACGGGCAGCTCAACCCCTCCAACAAATGCCAATTCCTTAATACAGCCTGTCTTAGTTTGTGTGTGTACGGGCAGAAGGTGGTGACGCACACGAGTTTCTCCAAAGGTGCGCGCTGTTTAGTTTGTAATAAACATTCTCTGGGCCTACATTTGGCACGCTTAAGAGAATGTTTGAGGAGCTTCCGTGGATAACCACGCTCTTGCATATCACAGCAAAATGCTTGGGCATGCAGCTCATAGTCTTGTATTTCTGAGCAATTCCGTCTTATTCTTAATAATTGGCCATAGGGTACATTAGCTTTTAGACTGCGGGGATGTGCACTCCTGTGGTATATATCAACAAGACTGGGTTGCTGAACTGTTCCTTAGATAGGGGATTGTGTGTGTCTGGCGTGACCGGAGGGATGGATGTGATCCCTTTGGGTATCCATTTTGTTGGAAATATTTGCCTCACACACCCTTGCGAGTGTCATGCTTCATCATTGGCGTTGCTCCTCGTCGGGGAGGCGGTGCAATCCCCGACGGGCTCACCTCAAAGAGGGGCTCTTTGGCGGAGATCTTTTGAATCCAACAGCCTTATGGTGAAGTGAGGGTATGCGGGTAGTGCAGTGTGTAGCCTGAAGGTGATATTAAAATGTAGATGGGGGTACCGAAAACTACTTTATTCAGGGGTCCCCTGCTACAGATAAAAATGTGGATCTACCAATCCAGGTGCCAACAAGTTAGGTGTAGTGGCCCTAGATTCGATATGGAACGACAATGGTCAACATGTTTCTCGCATGGGTATAGTGCCCGCGATTCATCAGGACCTATTATGAGTAAAAACAAGGTCTACAAACATGAAACAGCATGCTAATGTAATGTGTCTAGTGCTCTAGAGCTCGGCGGCGACGGGTAGGTGATTATACCAATGCGCGGCGACCGAGAGCTTAACCTGGAGGCTCCATCCTGCTGCACATACCCGCCGAGTATTGTTGTAGCCCTTAGCTCCTGCTTACTAGGTATAGGACGTAGCTACAGAGGTAAAACAATAAATATCCCACAATTGGGCACTCCCTAATATCGGCCACAAAGCCACTTATCTTCATCTGGCGGCTATATTGTGCATGTAATACCAGGAAACCTTGTTTCAAACACCGTTTACCTGCTAGAAATCTGTTTAACCCCAGGCAACTACCTTCTTTCAATGTGCATGCTTGTCTTCAATTGTCCCTTTTAAGAGCACCTTAAAAAACCTCCATTTTGCATGGGACCTCTACAAAAACATAACTTTTATTTGCTTTAATAGACTTTAATGTTGCTCGATATGTTCTAAAAATCTAAGCGATGTTCATATGTCAACTGACTTGCCTCTGAGTTCAGTTCACTACTATCAAGGATCACTGGAATTATGCGGCAGAGGAGGACTAATTATGTAGCAGTGTTACCTAAATTATGCGTGAAGAAAAGGCAAATTATGCAGCGCAATGCAGTACATTTTGTGATAGTTACCTCATTATTTTGTCATTTTTACACATGGTAACACTGTATCTGAAAGACTTCATATTCTTAATACCAATTTAACATCTAAATACAGCATTAAGCAACTGCAATAAGACCAACCTTTACGAAGGGCCTTCCAGAGCGCAGGAACACATATCCATGTTTTTAGTAAATGTGAATCTGTTTGAGCTAGAAACGATTTTTTTTTTAAATCTATAAATTATGCTGCAGACAAAGGATTATGTGGCATATGCGGCAAATCCAATATTAGTCAAAAACGCCTGAATTGCATCATTTCTGTGACCCTGCTAATAGCAATGTCATCGCAGGTATGAATGTTTCAAAGTTTACGTTTGGAAACTGAATTCTGATAAATGTCAGTTAATGCAGAAATTCATTTTAGTGTACCTAAGTGAAACGTTTCCAAGTTAAAGAAATATACTTTTTGAAATTTTAGTCTTTGGCAGGTTTTTAAATGATGAATTATACCATGTAGAGGGCTCAGTTCCTGTTTTGGAGCTTAGAGGCCAACCAGGCTAATGGCTGGGCACTTTATATTGTTGTGCTACAAGGCCATGTTTGTCTTTTAAATGGATTCCTTTCATCTTTTCTCCCAGTCTAGCAGCAAAAGTCCATAACAAGAGCGAGGATAGCAGAGGGGTAGGTAGCAATTAAAACACACAAAGTCCTGTGAAGTGATAATTGGTATTTTGAAGAACTGGGAAGAACTTTGTATGAGGCTGAGTCTGAGCCGTCAGCTTCTGCCCAGCCCCACCCCAGGACAGTTCAAGAACTGCCTGTGCAATCCACAGCCTGATCTTTGGCGAACAACGCAGGGGGTGGCTAAAGCCCTTTCAATCTTATGGGCATTGCGTGTCTGGGGCAATATGTATGTACGCTAAAGCTAAACAGTGGGGGGCAGATTTATAAGCTCCATGCACCGCCGGTGCATCACGTTGCGTGACGCACCAGTGGCGCAGCCTGCTAAGGGATATTTACAATCACAGGTAAAATCACCCTGCGTGACTTAACCTGCGCGTGTAAATATCGCCCATGTTCACGCAACACTTTGCGTGTTAGGGGTGGGACATGGGTGTTGCTGTGGGTGTTCCCATGCAACACCCATGTCCACTGATGCATTTCCAGATCTACGAGAAATCGTAAACCTGGAAATGCATCAGTTTGCTGCGCCACCATAAGGGGGTGGCGTAGCCATCGAAACGAGGAGTAATGTTTTCATTTCTTCTCGTTTTTTCCTCTTTCAATGTGTGCTGCCTTCTACAGCTCGCATTGAAAGAGGAAAATGCCTGCAGTGATTGCTTTTGTGCAGGAAGGGGCCCCTTCCTTCACAAAAGCAATCTCCCCATGGCGCAGGAGCTCCTTGCATCATGGTGCATAGGGGCCTGCGCCGGCGCATGGCAGCTGTTTCTGCGCCAGCGCTGGGGAGAGCACAGGAATGCGACATATCATTTTAGATTTGTTTCATTCCTGTGCTCTGAAAGTGCTGCACCCTGGAGCAACAAAAGGGCTTGCGGTGCCGTGCTGCGGTACTTTCTTGTAGATCTGCCCTTGGATTTCAAGAAACCACGGGGCTTATATACAAACCCCTTGCGCCACTTTTGCGTCACTTTTCCCATGTTAAAAGTGACACAAAAATGGCACAAGGGGCTTGTAAATCTGCCCCCATGTCAGCATATGGCTTTATTACGCTCAAGTCTATCTTCAGCAGTAGGGCTCTGTAAACAGGAGTGGGTGGGGGAGGGTGTAATGCACATTACCATGGTAGTAAGATCGTCGGTGGAACAGCTTAGGTGTAGTGGGTAATGTTAGAGGGCACGAAAGGGGCAGCGGTCTATGTACACAGCAGTGTGTATGAATTCATTATTTTTTCCTATCTTCGTGTTATGATGTATATAATATTCTGCAAAATAGCTCAGCGCTTCGGCTGCAGGCATGGGAGTCTCACCACAAATCATAGACAACAAGCTTGAGAGTGCTGAATGAGCATGGCATGGAACTCTTCCGATTATGATTAGGGCTGGGCGTAGTTTGTGTAGCGCCACTACACAAACTACACAGAATTTTGGAAAAAATGTGTGGAAAACGAGGGCACGTCCTGAGGGTCTGTGTGCTCATTACAGGGGTCCCTCGTTCCTGGGTAGACTCCCTGATCTCCCCGACCTGGTTGGGTTGGAAAGCAGGGACCGGCCCTGGGGCCTGGGTTTGAGAGCCCCATTCTATGGCCTGCCAAGAGTCCATCTGCCCGGGACAAGGGTCCCTGGTGCAGAGCCCCGAGACCTGCAAGGCTCCCGGGCAGTCTTCTCCCAGGCGGCTGGGCCTCAGGAGCGCTTGCGGGCCTCCCAATGCCTGAGGCCCAGTGTGGGGGTTCGGAGCCCCCTGGAGCCCTGCAGCCCTGAGCCCTGCAGCCCGGAGCCCTGCAGCCCCCGAGCCCTGCAGCCCCGAGCACTGCAGCCCCCGAGCACTGCAGCCCCCGAGCACTGCAGCCCCCGAGCCCTGCAGCCCGAGCCCTGCAGCCCCTGAGCCCTGCAGCCCCGAGCCCTGCAGCCCCCGAGCCCTGCAGCCCGAGCTCTGCAGCCCCGGAGCCCTACAAGGGCAGGCGGAGTGGGAGCCCTCCCGTGAAGGCTCGGGTGGGCAGCTGGCAGTTCTTTCTGTCCCAGCCATTTGGTCGCACCTTTTCCCTCGGCGATCTGGTCGCCTGCAATGCTTTCCAATGGAGCGACCAGTTGTCCGGTCTTCCCTGGAAGTCCAGATGAGGTGCCATTTGTGTCCTTGATCCCAGCGAGGGCTCCAGGAGGTCGGGTGCCTCCGCTCCCTGGGTCCCCTCCGTCACTCAGTGCGCACGGGTTCCAAGAAAGAGGGGTAGCCTTCCTCCGGATTACTAGGGGCAGGGTATGCCCGGACACTCCTCCTGGGATATCGGTTCTCTGCCCGGGACCAGATGGGCTATGCCTGGGCAACACCTCCCTGGGCGTCCGGGGCTCCTTCCTCCGGGGCCAACGGCATGGCCGAGTGCCCGGGACGGGCTTCATGGGTCCCGGGCAGTCCTCCCCCGGGCGTTCGGTGCTCTCTCCTCCAGGGCCAAGGGCATGGCCGAGTGTCTGGAATGGGCTCCATGGGTCCCGGGCACTCCTCCCCCGGGCGTCCGGGGCTCCCTCCTCCAGGACCAAGGGCATGGCCGAGTGCCCGGGGCGGGCTCCATGCATCCCGGGCAGTCCTCCCCCTGGCGTCCAGGGCTCCCTCCTCCAGGGCCAAGGGCATGGCCGAGTGCCCGGGACGGGCTCCATGGGTCCCGGGCAGTCCTCCCCGGGCATCCACGGCTCCTTCCTCCAGGTCCAATGACACGACCGAGTGCCCGGGACGGGCTCCATGGGCCCCGAGCAGTCCTCCCTCGGGCGTCCAGGGCTCCCTCATCCGGGGCCAATGGCACGACCGAGTGCCCGGGATGGGCTCCATGAGTCCCGGGCAGTCCTCCCTCGGGTGTCCGGGAACGAAAGCCCCTGAGCCCTGAGCCCTGCGTGGTCAGGCAGGAGCCCTACCGCGAAGGCTCAGTGTGGGAAGCTGGGAGTCCCTTCGGTCCCGGCATCAGGTCACACCTTTCCCCTCGACCATCTGGTCGCAATCAATGCTTTCCTATGGGGCGACCAGATGGCCGGGTTTCCCTGGTAGTCCTGATGAGGTGCCATTCACCTCCCGGATCCCAGCCAGGGCTCCAGGAGGTCAGCACACTCACGCCTAGGGTCCCTTGAGCCTCACGGTGTGCACAGGTTCCCAGAAAGAGGGGTAGCCTTCCTCCGGATTACTAGGGACAAGGTACTCTGGGACCCCTCACGACCTAGCGGTCCTCAGCCGGCAGCTGGACGGGCCAGGATGCCGTCTCAGCCCTGGGTCCGTCCCTGGGCCTGCCGGGTGGCAGGATGCCCTGGATGGGGTCCGGCGGGCCCGCGGAGACTCCCCGTGATGGGCTGGGTCCAGGGGGCCCGGGGAGGGTAGCCTCCCCGGGATCATAGGGTCTGGAGGGCCCAGGGAGACTTCTCCTGTGCCTCCGGGCCTGGGAGCCCCAGCTGGGTCCATTGGCCCGCCGGTCCCCGGGTCGGGTGCTCCGGCCGTGGGGCCTATCCCCTGGCCTGCGGCACTGCCAAAGCCCTGGGACGGGGTTCCGTGGTGCCCGGGGAGCCTCACCTTGCTTGGCTGGGTTCAGGAGCTTCAGCCGAGGCTCCTGAGGGCCCCAGGGAGGGTGGCCTCCCAACCCCAGGCTCCGTCCTGGGTCCTGCTGCGTGGAAGGGTGCCTGGGACGGGGTCGGGAGGGCCTGGGGAGGAGTCCTCTGTGCCTCCGGGCCTGAGAGCCCCGGCTGGGTCCAGGGGCCTGCTGGGGTCCAGGCGGGTGCTTCAGCCCTGGGCCCTGTCCCCCGGCCTGCGACACTGCCAAAGCCCTGGAACAGGATTCTGTGGGGCCCGGGGAGCCTCCTTTTGCTTGGCTGGGTTCAGGAGCTCTGGCCGCGGCCCCTGAGGGCCCGGGGAGGGCAGCCTCCCCATGCCATGCTTCGTCCTGGGTCCTGCCACGTGGCAGGGTGCCCGGGATGGGGTCGGGAGGGCCCGTGAAAGCTTCCCCTGTGCCTTAGGGCCTGGGAGCCCCGGCAGGGTCCAGAGGCCCCACCGGGCCCCGGGTCGGGTGCTCAGGCCCTGGGCCCTGTCCCCATCCTTCGGCACTGCCAAAGTCCCTGGTCGGGGTTCCGCGGTGCCCGGACAGCCTCCCCTTGCTTGGCTGGGTTCAGGAGCTCCGCCCGGGGCCCCTGAGGGCCCCGGGGAGGGTGGCCTCCCCTCCCCGGGCTCCGACCTCATTCCTGCCACGTGGCAGGGTTTCTGGGATGGGGTCCGGCAGGCCCAGGAAGGCTTCCCCTGCACCTTCGGGCCTGAGAGCTCCTTCTGGATCCAGGGGCCCGGCCAGGGCCCCGGGTCGGATGTCCCGGCCCTGGGCCCAGCCCCCCGGCCTGCTGCACTTCCAAAGGCCCGGGTCGGGGTTCTGTTGTGCCCTGGCAGCCTCCCCTTGCTTGGCTTGATTCAGGAGCTCCTGCCGGGGCCCCTGAGGGTCAGGGGCCCCGGGGAGGGTGGCCTCCCCACCCCGGGCTCCGCCCTGGGTCCTGCCGCATGGCAGGGTGCCTGGGACAGGGTCCGGAGGGCCCGGGGAGGCGTCCGCTGCTCCTCCGGGCCTGGGAGCCCTGGCTGGGTCCAGGGGCCCAGCCAGGCCCCGGGTACCTGTGCCCCAGCCTGCCGCACTGCCAAAGGCCCAGGACGGGGTTACGTGGTGTCAGGGGAGCCTCCCCTTGCTTGTCTAGGTTCAGGAGCCCTATCCGGGGCCACTAAGGGCCCCGGGGAGGGTGGCATCCCCACCCCGGGCTCCGTCCTGGGTCCTGCCACGTGGCAGGGTACCCGGGACAGGGTCCGACAGGCCCGGGGAGGCTACCCCTGCGCCTCTGGGCCTGGGAGCCCCTGCTGGTTCCAGGGGCCCGGCCAAGCCCCGGGTCGGGTGCTCCAGCCCAGGGGCCAGTCCCCCGGGCTGCTACTCCACCAAGGGCCCAGGACAGGGTCCGGGGGTCCCGTGCAGGCCTCCCCTGCTTGTCAAGGTGTCCGCGGGCCCTGTGTCCGACCATCTGGTCGCCCAGATCCGCTCGGTCATCTGGTTGCCCAGATTACTAGGGAGAGGGTCAGTCAGACCTCTGTGAGGTCTGGCGATCCTGAATCAGGGGAAGGCAGGACCCGGGCCCGCCCACTAGGGCCCCCAGGGGCCCGGGTACGCACCTGCCACTCAACCCCTTGCTGATGGTCTATTTTCTCTGAGTTTGCTCAGGCAGGCCTCCGTGAGGTCCAGCGATGCCGAGACGGGGGCAGGCAGCACCCGGGCCCGCCCGCCGGGGCCCCCAGGGGCCCGGGAACGCACCTGCCTCTCAGCCCCTTCCCGATGGGCCTTTTTGTCAAGGTGTCCGCGGGCCCCGGGTCGGCCTCCATGACTGGGACCCAGCCGGGGCCCTGGGCTTTCGGTCCGCCATGCCCCGGGCGCCGGCTCACTCCTTCATTGGGTCACAGGGTGACCAGATGGCTTCCCTTTCGTGCCCGGCCATCTGGTCGCCCAAATCCGCTCGGCCATCTGGTCACCCAGATTACTAGGGAGAGGGTCAGTCAGACCTCCGTGAGGTCTGGCGATTCTGAATCAGGGTAAGGCAGGACCCGGGCCACTCAGCCCCTTGCCGATGGTCTATTTTCTCTGAGTTTGCTCAGGCAGGCCTCCGTGAGGTCCGGCGATGCCGAGACGGGGGCAGGTAGCACCTGGGAATGCACCTGCCTCTCAGCTCCTTCCCGATGGCCCTTTTTCTCTGAGGTTTTTTCCTTAGTCCGACCTTCGATAGGTCCGGCGATGCTGAGACAGGGAAAGGCAGCATCCTGGGCCTGCCCTGCCGGGGCCCCCAGGGGCCTGGGTACACATGTGCCTCTCGGGCCCTTACCTGATGGGCCTTTTTCTCTGAGTCTACTTGCCCCGGGAGCAGAAAGGCATGGGATGCTAAGCCAGCATACCCCCTGTGCAGGGCAGCCTGCCAGGGTATGCCCGGGCTGTACTCTGATCGATTGGGCACTCTCGGTCCGTTTAGGGATGGACTGCTTGGCCAGCCTCTGCTGTTGTTTCAAGTAAAGAGCTTCCACCCCGCATGGATCGTCCGACTCGAGGCCCTGCCGCCTAGCTGGAGGCCCTTTAAACCCAGCAGAGTGAAGGCCGAGTGGCCCCTGCAGCTCGTGCCCCCCAGTGGTATGACCCGAGCACGAGGGGTCAGGTGGCGCCAGGCCCTCGGATGCTGCTGCTCAGCAGGTCCGTAGGCCCCGCGTGCCACACCGTCTCCCTTCCCTGCCCAGCACATTTCCACAGCAGCTCGGAACGACTGTTCCGAGGGGTGCTGCCGCCGCCAGGCTCCGGCACCCCTGTGTCTCGCTCAGGCTGCGCCTCGACCTGCCTCTCCCTCCCAGGGGAGACGGCTGGGCCTGCCAGTGCCCATGTGACCGCACCGCTCCACACCACTCCAGCGAGCCCTCCTACCCAGGTGGGCGGGCTCCTTCCCCTGGCAGGCTCCCGAGAAATGGAGGGCGTGCACAAAGGTTGCCGGTCGAGGAGATGGGCATGTGGCCCCCCACCCCGTCATCAGGTGCAGCTACCTGGTTGATCCTTCCAGTAGCATATGCTTGTCTCCTAGATTAATACATGCACGTGTAAGTACACACGGTGAGTACAGTGAAACTGCAAATGGCTCATTAAATCAGTTATGGTTCCTTTGATTGCTCCATCTGTTACTTGGATAACTGTGGTAATTCTAGAGCTAATACATGCCGACGAGCGCTGACGTCCCGGGATGCGTGCATTTATCAGACCAAGACCAATCTGGGGTCGCCCGGCCGCTTTGGTGACTCTAGCTAACCTCGGGCCGATCGCACGTCCCCGTGACAGCGATGATACATTCGGATGTCTGCCCTATCAACTTTCTATGGTACTTTCTGTGCCTACCATGGTGACCACTGGTAACGGGGAATCAGGGTTCGATTCCAGAGAGGGAGCCTGAGAAATGGCTACCACATCCAAGGAAGGCAGGAGGCGCACAAATTACCCACTCCCGACTCTGGGAGGTAGTGACGAAAAATAACAATACAGGACTCTTTTGAGGCCCTGTAATTGGAATGAGTACGCTTTAAATCCTTTATCGAGGATCCATTGGAGGGCAAATCTGGTGCCAGCAGCCGCAGTAATTCCAGCTCCAATAGCGTATATTAAAGTTGCTGCAGTTAAAAAGCTCGTAGTTGGATCTTGGGATCGGCGCAAGACGAACCAAAGTGAAAGCATTTGCCAAGAATGTTTTCATTAATCAAGAACGAAAGTCAGAGGTTCGAAGATGATCAGATACCGTCGTAGTTCCGACCATAAATGATGCCGACTAGCGATCCGGCGGTGTTATTGCCATGACCCGCCGAGCAGCTTCCAGGAAACCAAAGTCTTTGGGTTCCAGGGGGAGTATGGTTGCAAAGCTGAAACTTAAAGGAATTGACGGAAGGGCATCACCAGGAGTGGAGCCTGCGGCTTAATTTGACTCAACAAGGGAAACCTCACCCAGCCCGGACACGGAAAGGATTGACAGATTGATAGCTCTTTCTTGATTCTGTGGGTGGTGGTGCATGGCCATTCTTAGTTGGTGGAGCGATTTGTCTGGTTAATTCCGATAACGAACAAGACTCCTCCATGCTAACTAGTTACGCGACCCCCGCAGTCGGTGTCCAAATTCTTAGAGGGACAAGTGGTGTTCAGCCACACGAGATCGAGCAATAACATGTCTGTGATGCTCTTAGATGTCCGGGGCTGCACGAGCGCTACACTGAATGGATCAGCATATGTCTACCCTCCACCGACAGGTGCGGGTAACCTGCTAAACCCCATTCGTGATAGGAATTGGGGATTGCAATTATTTCCAATGAACAAGGAATTCCCAGTAAGTGCAGGTCATAAGCTCGCATTGATGAAGTCCCTGCCCTTTGTACATACCGCCCGTCGCTACTAACGATTGGATGGTTTAGTGAGGTCCTCGGATCGGCCCCGCCGGGGTCGGCAATGGCCCTGGTGGAGCGCCGAGAAGACGATCAAACTTGACTATCTAGAGGAAGTAAAAGTCGTAACAAGGTTTCCGTAGCTGAACCTGCGGAAGGATCATTAACGGCGGAGTGGCCCTCCCTCGTTGCCAGATACCTGGTTTGACCCGGTCCCGTGCAGCCAGGCCGAGGGCTGCCTGCTCCTGTCACACTGGGGGCCCTCTTCCACGCCCGTGGGTGGGGGGGCTCCCAGGCAGACCGACTACGACCTCAGATCAGACGTGGCGACCCGCTGAATTTAAGCATATTACTAAGCGGAAGAAAAGAAACTAACCAGGATTCCCCCATTAACGGCGAGTGAAGAGGGAAGAGCCCAGCGGCGAATTCCTACCTGGCGGCGGGCGCAGGGAATGTGGCGTACAGAAGACCGACTACACAGCGTCGCTCAGGGGGCCCAAGTCCTTCTGATCGAGGCTCACCCCACGGACGGTGTTAGGGCGTTAGCGGCCTCCGGTGCGCTGGGATCGGGTCTTCCCGGCGTCGGGTTGCTTGGGAATGCAGCCCAAAGCGGGTGGTAAACTCCATCTAAGGCTAAATACGGGCTTGAGACCGATGGCCAACAAGTATCGTAGGGGGAAAATTGAAAAGAACTTTGTAGAGAGAGTTCAAGAGGTCGTGAAACTGTCGAGAGGTAAACGGGGGGGGGGTCCATGCAGTCCACCCGGAGGATTCAACATGGGGGGAAGGTCAGTGGCCCTGGAGTTCCGGATCCCCTCCTTGGGAACTGGGCCCTACCCGTCCCCCGCAGGGCGCATTTCCTCTGCGGCGGTGTGTCGCGACCGGCTCCGGGTTGGCTGGGAAGTCTTCGGGGTGGCAGGTGGCCCTCCGCTCCAGCGGAGGGTGTTTCAGCCTCCCTGGAAGCAGCTTTGCTGTGTCTGCGGGGCTGAGGGCGATTCTACCGCCTCTGCGCCCTCCCTCGGGCACCCGTCCCCGGGCACCCGTCCCCGGCCGCCCCTCGGGGCGCTACCGGCGCGACTGTTGACTGGGGCTTACTGTTCTCAGTGCGCCCCGACCGTGTCGTGCCGCCGGGCGGGGAGGCCCACGTCGGGCGACAGGTGTCTGCGGCGATGTTAGTTACCCACCCGACCTGTCTTGAAACACGGACCAAGGAGTCTAACATATGCGCGAGTCAGAGGGTCAAGCGAAACCCTGTGGCGCAATGAAGGTGAGGGCCGGGGCGCGCCGGCTGAGGTGGAAACCAGCCGCACTTCCAGCGGCGGGTGCACCACCGGCCCGTCTCGCCCGCTCTGTCAGGGAGAAGGAGCATGAGCGTGCGTGATAGGACCCGGAAGATGGTGAACTATGCCTGGGCAGGGCGAAGCCAGAGGAAACTCTGGTGGAGGTCCGTAGCGGTCCTGACATGCAAATCGGTCGTCCGACCTGGGTATAGGGGCGAAAGACTAATCGAACCATCTAGTAGCTGGTTCCCGCAGAAGTTTCCCTCAGGATAGCTGGCACTCTGAGCTCCCAGTTTTATCTGGTAAAGCGAATGATTAGAGGTCTTGGGGCCGAAACGATCTCAACCTATTCTCAAACGGAATGCGAGCACCTAGTGGGCCAATTTTGGTAAGCAGAACTGGCGCTGCGAGATGAACCAAACGCCCGTTTAAGGCGCCCAATGCTGATGCTCATCAGACCCCGGAAAAGGTGTTGGTTGATATAGACAGCAGGACGGTGGCCATGGAAGTTGGAATCCGCTAAGGAGTGTGTAACAACTCACCTGCCGAATCAACTAGCCCTGAAAATGGATGGCGCTGGAGCGTCGGGCGCCAGCACTGAGAACCGTGGGGGCTAAGCCGCGATGAGTAGGAGGGCCGCTGCAGTGAGCACGGAAGCCCGGGCGTGGGCCCGGGTGGAGCCGCCTCAGGTGCAGATCTTGGTGGTAGTAGCAAATATCCAAGAGCGCAAAATGAGGCTAGACTAGAAGCTCTAGCGAGCAGCAAACCGTCAAAAGTATGGTCACAGGAAGAAATACTGCTACTAGCAGAATTGGAAAAAGTATATGAAAATAAGAGGAATATTAATGCGCTGATGGTTCCACATTTTGACAATAAAAACAGAAAACAAATTGCAGAAAAAATAGAAGAGATAAAAGCAAAAATTCCGCAAAAGATGTACTGCAAGCATTAAATCTTTCGGAAAATAACTCTTGCGATGAACCAGAGGTTACAATGGAAGTAACAACTGAAAAGCGTAAAGACTTTATCAACCGCAAACGTGCGCAAAAAATCAAGAGCGTTGATGAACTGGAAGACAAACACAGAAATCGAGAAGTACACCCAAAACGTAGAGCAACACGGTGCTGCTATGGATCTGATGGATGAGGTAGTGACTTATATCGCAGAAAACACCACTGATATAAGTCCTACACCAGCAAGTGTACCAATAAATGAACCAGCAAGAGAACTCAAGAATGAACCTATGAACTCTGCTCAAGATGAGCACCAGAATGCCTCAGTAGAGAACAAGATAACAAAAAAAGTCAAAAAAACGGAAGGCTTAATCGGACGCACAAGAAAAATTATGCCAAAGCAAAGGGCAGCTATAAAGAATACCAGGCAATGTTTCAAAAAGACAAAAAGAAAATTGCCAGGATAATCACTGATGGGCAGAAGATGCCACTTGCCAAATCAGTGCTGATAAAATCTTTCAATACTACAAAAACATAATTGAGAAAGAAAACAAGAAAAATCCTAATTTCATGCGGATTGATCGGATACCAGAGGATTATGAAATTAGAAATCTATGTAAAGAAATAACACTGCTTGAAATAACTCATACCTTTGAGAACTCCAATTTAATGAAAGCAGTGGGGCCTGATAAGATTGGTCTGAATGACTTGTATAAAGTACACAGTAAACAACCAAGACTGCTGCCCAGAATTCTATAGTCTTGGTTGAATTCTATAGTCTTGGTTGATGATGAAAAGAGTACCAGAAATTATCAAAAAGAACCGATTAATTTTGATACCCAAGAATGTATCGATTAGTGAACTTAAAAAAATCAGTAACTGGCATCCAATTACCATCGGTACAGCATTCATGAAGTTATTCACAAAAAGTTATTCACAAAAATATTTTAACGAAAAGACTCATTTTTTGTTGAATTGAATACGAGACAAAAAGGATTCATGAAGGTGAGAGGGTGTCTCCAGAATCTGACTCTCCTGTAAAATATCATAAAGGGGGCACGAAAAACAGTCACTCATTATCAGTTGTGTTAATTGATATATCGAAAGCCTTCGACTCTTTCAGCCAAGGTCACATTATACAGAGTCTCGCAAGGCAAAGAGTATCATCATACATCAGAGACATAATAAAAAACTGACTCAACAACATCTTTCAAGGGAAAGGACAACAAATCAACTCCTGAAATAACAATGAAATCTGACTCTTTATCCCCACTACTATTTAACATTGCCATGGATCCTCTGATCTGTGATCCTCAGAAAAATGGCAAGGGCTTCACATTTGGATCAGATGATCTTATTGAGCAAATCACCGCTCTCGCCTTTGCCGATGACATCGCAGTACTCAGCAGTAGCTGGGAAGGAATGAGTACAAATTTGAAAATCATTGAAACGTTTAGTAAAAATACAGGGTTAAAACCTAATGTGAAAAAGACACATGGATTTTATATCAGTCACCATAAAGATAAAATCCTGGTTAACAACTGTAAACCATGGCAATTTGAAAAAGAAAATATTGAAAATATTCACCCAGGAGAAAGTGAGAGATACCTCAAATTGAACTTTGATCCACACACTGGTCATACAAGCAACAACAAAATTAAACAGGTTCTTGTCAATTGGACTAAAAAACTTGATAATCTACCACTTAAGCCCCACAGAAAATAGAAATTTTGTGTCAGTACTTGGTACCTAAACTATCATTCAAGTTGGAAATGACAGGAACAGTAGCAAAAACTTTAAATGCTTAGGATCAAATAATAAAAAAGTATGTCAAACACTTTCTACACCTTCCTGCATACACATGTGATGGTCTCCTATACTCGAGAAGATCATTTGGGGGGCTCAGTATTCCAAAAGTATGTACACAAAATGGTCTCAATAAAGTCAATAGTTTATTGTATCTCAGGGCAGCTCCAGATCTGTACATACCGCATTCGTTCATATATGCAGGAGAAGTAATAAATGAAGTAATTGATAACATCATCAAAACACACAAACTTAACATTTCACACAGTGGGTTTCTGAGTTATGATCTGAATTTGTTAGCAACATATGATTGGAGAAAAGAAGAATTTGAGAAATGGGCAAATCTCCCAGTCCAAGGTGATGGTGTAAAATATTTAGCAAGTAATCCAACCTAAAACTTCTGGATCAGCAAGCATAACAAAATGAAAGAAAACCAATACATAGCTGCACTGATATTAAGAGCAAATGTTTTATCTACTAGGGAAACCATCACTAGAGGAAGAAATCGTACTTTTGCTACTTGTAGATATTGTAATGATGTTTGCCAAACAATTTCTCATATTTCAGGCGCATGTCCTAAAACCAAGGACATTAAGATAAAAAGACACAGCACAATTCTGGAATTGCTCATTGATAGAGCAAAACGGTGTGGTTGGATGGCATATAGGGAACCTCATGTTAAGACTAATCAAGGTGAACTACGAAAACCAGATGTAGTGTTTAGCAAAAATTGTACAGCTGTAGTGATTGATGTTTCAATTCGATATGAAAACTCACAGAATTCCCTTGAATTAGCGTATGAGAGTAAAGTAAAATATTATCAGGATCTGTCACAGCAAATCAAAGATCTCACAAAATGCACTACTGTAAAATTTCATGGCTTTATCATAGGATGTCGTGGTATTTGGCCTCAATGTAATGATGTTGTTCTGGCTGATTTAGGTTTACAAATGTCATTCCCATTCCAAAAAAATGTTTGCCTGACTACTTTAATGGACACTCTTAAAATGTGCCAAGTATTCATGGACAATTGAGTATCAAGCTTATACTGAGATGTACACTTTCTTGCCGCACACATGTCACCCTTCTAAAGCATAATGTTTTAACAAATCGGTTTATAGTTGTTGACACAAGATTTAGTATAGATGTGAATTTTTACAATTTTATAGATGTGCATTTTCTAGTTAGATGTGTAATTTGTAGAGGTGTATCTATACTAATATAATAAACGGAGAGCCCAAACCTTTGAGGCGGGTAATCTCAGGAACCACAGCACCAATCACGACACCCAATACAGCTTTGGAAAGGGCAGTTGCAGCAGAAGGACATAGGCTATGCAGACGCCCACCATATACATTTAAAAGGTAAAAGAACAGTGCCAGCAAAGTAGTCCCTTGTGGGCGTATCTGCGTTGTGCAGTGGGCGTGTGCTGGGGGCGTGACAAACGCTGGGGGCGTGTGGTACGTTCCGCCCTTCATGCCATGTCTCATATTGTGTGCTGTGGGCGTGTGCTGGGGGCGTGGGTGTGTGCGGGGTGCGGGATTACGGAAAAAAAAGCGAGCATTGTGCCCAATATTTAATTGTTTTTTCTTCCGAGGTTCTGTACATTCCAGCTCCGGGTGTCTACCCTGCTCCCTTTAAATACCCCTGCACCCCATAATCATAACCCACCCTTACTCCTTAAAATACCCCAACACCCTTAAACACTAACCCATCTTAACCCTATAAATATACCCTGTACCCCAAAACCCAAACCTATCCACTTAACCCTAAAAATACCCCTGTACCCCAAAACCCAAACCTAGCCCTGAACCCTAATAATACCCCTGTACCCCAAAACCCAAACCTACCCCTGAACCCTAAAAATTCCCCTGTACCCCAAAACCCAAACCTAGCCCTGAACCCTAATAATACCCCTGTACCCCAAAACCCAAACCTACCCCTGAACCCTAAAATACCCATGTACCCCAAAACCCAAAACTAGCCCTGAACCCTTAAAATACCCCTGTACCCCCAAACCCAAACCTACCCCTGAACCCTAAAAATACCCCTGTACCCCAAAACCCAAACCTAGCCCTGAACCATAAAAATAATCCTGAACCCTAAAATACCCCTGTACCCCAAAACCCAAACCTAACCCTGAACCCTAAAAATACCCCTGTACCCCAAAACGCAAACCTAGCCCTGAACCCTTAAAATACCCATGTACCCCAAAACCCAAACCTACTCCTGAACCCTAAAAATACCCCTATACCCCAAAATCCAAACCTAGCCCTGAACCCTAAAAATACCCTTGTATCCCAAAACCCATACCTATCCCTAAACCCTAAAACTACCCCTGTGCCCCATAACCCAAAACTATATCTGAACCCTTAAAATACCCAAACACCCCAAAACATATACCTCAGTACCCCAAAACATATACCCCAATACCCATACTTACCTTATCCAAACATTAAAAAAAACATGCTTTTACCATTCATGCATTTACAACGAATTTCGTTGTAAATGTATGCGTGGTAAAAGCATATAAAATGTAATGCCATGCGTTATAATGACATTGCGGAGTCATGGTACTTTCGTAATGAAAGTATGGGGAGTGATGTTATGCGGATAGAAATTTGCGGAATAATGGGTGTTTACCCTCCCCCGGTAAGTACATTGGTGGCACGGCAGCCCACATCTCCAGCAACATACTCATATTTTTTCACCACCGATTTGTAAAATGCACAGGTCTCTCTCATTGATGGCCAGCACCGACATACACTTTTAGACACACCTCCCGCCACAAGTTCTAGAATTGCAAACTTTAGAGCTGGGGAGCTACGTTCGAATCTCGGCATCAGCTCAACATCCTGTGATTCCAGGCAAATCGCTTTGTCTCCCCATGCCTAACACAAATGAATGTGTTCTTCTGTAATGTAAATTGTGGTCATGCCATGTTGTCGAGTTCGCGCTATATAATATTGCAAGGAAAAATAAAGTAGGGAAACTCACTACTGAACGCGCACTCTTAAGTGCATCAGCAGTGCACTGTGAATCGGCGCATTTCACAGGCCTGTCACAGATAAGAAATGCTATCAAAACGAAATCCTACAAAACAATATACTACTGGTCGGCAGCAATTCATTGAGGTTCCGTGACGATTTGAACCCGTGTTTTCAATATTGTCGGAAATACATAATTTTGGTATCAATGAACCGCAAATGATCCATTTAGCATATCCTGGTGTTTTCGCTATACTACGAGCAAAAGTACTCCTGTTACAAACACATTTCCGATCTACCCATGGCATCCATCTTAGATCATGGCAGCCATTTTGTGTTTCTTGCCCTCACATACGCAATAACCTCTGATCACTTCATTTCGATTAAGGACACGTAGGCTTAGCCGGCGATTCACCTCTTTAGTGACACGTGCACCTTAGTACAGAACATGCTGTAGCTGCATGACTCGACAAAGGCTGCCTCCTCTGCCCGAGGCCAGTCCTGCTATACTGGTTCTCGTGTTCGTTGGCCTGATCATGATTAGGCGGCCGAAGCTGGTAGCCTTGCCCATTTACGACCCACAAACATCTCTTATCCTGCTTTTCTATCTTCTGCACCTGGCTCTGCTCCTTTCCTTCTGGGCCTTTATTAGGGGGAGGTAACGAAATTTACGATGAGGCGGTCCGGGTCTTGAATGAAAAGTTGACATGAGATTATGATGGAAAAGTGGGAACCCCTCGTTCGTAATGTTTTGACATCAGATATTGTCGACGATTCCTGTACAACGCCAAATATTTATTGTTTAGGACACAAAGGTTTGGGAATGTATTACATGTAAAGAATTTGCCTCAAGCTCAAATTTCAGTATATAAGGAGCAACCCTTTTTGTACAAATCGAACAGGCTCCTAGAATCTGCCCGTGTGTAGTTTCTGTGACTTCTGTGTCCCTGCAGTAATAAACCTTTGGTCTTTGACGCCACCATCGAGAAGCCCGTGTTTCTGTTTATTTGTGCACCAAGACAGGTGGAACTCCGGGGTCTTCGGGTATTATCCCCGACACCTCTGGACGGAACCAAAAAGTCCAGAACTCCAATTGGCGCCCAACGTGGGGCGACGTCATTCGGTACCGGTCCAAAAGCCTGAAGAGTTCGAGAAGCTTCGTGTGAAGATTCCTGAGGGAGGCGCCCCACTTCATCGATCCCGGCATATCGCAAAAGTGGCCCGACGTTCTCTTCCACGAGGGTTCCCGTTCAGGACGGCTGCAGTGGTCCGTTGCCTTGACCGTCGCCCTGTCTTGGACCCGAGGTGCAGTCCTTAGTACGGCGAAACGTGATGGGTTTCTCCTTGGTGACGTCTTCAGTGCCTCAGTTAAGTATTTAGTGGTTGCTATTTGGTTACTTCGTAAGGGTTGTTAAAATCCTTTTAGTTCTTGGTTTGGTTTGGTTTCGTAAGATTATCACTGGTTGTTCTGGTTACGATAATCTATTGGTTTAGTTTTGGGTATCGATACATTTGTTCGCTTTTGGTAGGCCTAAGTTCTTGGTTCGAGTGCACATTCCTGTTTGTGTTTGTTTGTTTTGTGTTTCGGATTACAAAATGGTAAGTCGGAAAAATTGTATGTTGTCGTGCTTTGGTTGCAACAGTGATTCCCGGTTGGAAGACTCATGTCTGGTTCCTCCAATCGGAACTCCCCTATATGATCTTTATTGTAAGCATGGTGTGGGTCCTATATCTTATAATGAGGTGTGGGTCCGCTACACTGAGAAAGATGGTGTCCTTAGTTGGCCACTGCATGGTAGTTTTGAACCCGAAATCCTTGACAATTTAGAAGTGAAATTGTTTAAAAAGAAAGCCCGGCCGGCAATGTTTGATTCTTTCCGTTACTGGCGAAAAGAATCTAAACAGAGAGAAATTAAAAGGTTAAAAAAAGAACAGAAAGAGCAAGAGTTAACTTGAGAACAAGCGGCTAAGCAGCTGCAAGATAACGAGTCTGAGAAAGCAATGGAGGTGGCTACTAGAGAACGTAATTTAGCGATCGACAAGTGCTATCCTGCCTTGCCATCGAGTACAACTAAGATAGTAGAGGACCCTGAAAACGATCCTCTGTTGTCTTACTTGTTACGGTCACCCCCACCGTATGCACAAGGTGCTACGGCTCCACCTGTACCGGATGTTCAATTGCCGGTTGCTGGACAACCTGGCATTCCTGCTCCTGCCCCTCAGAATCAAGCTCCTGTACCACCTGTGGTTAATGTGAATGTTCCTTCGGCACCACCTCTTCCTGGGTTGCCGACTTCTTTGCCTATACCTATATTGCTTACGCCTACTTCTTCACAAGCTATCTTACTTGATACTCCTACTGTCCCTGCACAATCTGTTCCAACTGCTACTGTGTTTTCTACATCTGCTAGTATTATGACTCCGCTTTCTGTTCGTCGAAGAATCACTGATTCTGTCTCTAACATTCTGTCTCCATTCTATAAATCTTTAATTAAGACTCCTACTTCTGACTCTGTACAAAGACGTAGTCAGCTCCCAAGTACTGAGGAACGGGGAGTATTAGATTCCACGGCTCTCAGATGGATTTCGAAGAGTAGAAGATATAGTACGAGAGATGTACTAGATACATTTATGCAGTGGAATGAACCAACACAAAGATATGCGTTTGATGAGATGTGCTCTCTTTTACGTGAGGAGTTAGAAGATGACTCTGAATCGAATTTAGAAGACTTAATTAAGGTTCAGAAAGAGTTTGCTGCAGGTATGATAGTAGGTCAAAATATAAAAGATGCGATGGAACTGATTTTAAGTTATAGGAATGATCCATCACTTCGTTCACCGAGGGACTTAGAGAAAAGTAGTACGAAGCAGAATCGCCAATATCCAATGAGGGAGGTTCCTCCAATTTGGCGCGAAGCTGTGCAAGCTGATGCGCTCAATGGTATTGCAGCTGCTCCGGCCCAATTCCAGAGAGTGTGGATACACATTCCGTGGAAGCGAGCTGAAGTGTTAGCAGTGAAACAGGCCTTGCCAGATCCGCGTAAGAATCCTGCCGGATACTATAAGGAGTTGGCGCAGACAGTTGAGGCTTGTGTGATGAATCTAGCGGACATTGACATGTTATTTGGGAATGTAGTTCCGCAACCAATTTGGGCTAAAATTCATAAAGAGAATCATCCAGTTGCTCTAGGTGGTGATTGGGCAGCTATCATTGCAGCGGATGGTCAGCAAATAGGTGGTTCCAAACCCGAACCTCTAATTGCTAATATTCCAGGTAGGATAATCGACCTAATGAAGACTCTGATGCCAGCATTGCGTGTTAAATGGGACAAGTTGTCCGCATGCAGGCAAAAGAAAGACGAAAGTGTCTCCGACTTTTTCACAAGGTTCGAAGAGACTTTTGTAGATCACAGTGGTCAGGATATGAGCACAGAAGGAGGACAGAGATTGTTTGTCGATAAATTTGTACATAATTTGCTACCTGAGCTATGCAATAAATTAAAAGATTCCGAGAGTGCGTGGGCTGTCTCTACAACTGCGCAAATACTTGCAACTGCACAGTATTATGAAAACAGGGATAAAGAGGAGAAAGAGAAATCAGACAAGAAAACGAAAGATTTAAAAACTAAAGTTCTTCTGCAACAAGCATATCCGCCTCGCATGAATCAGAATAATACACAGCAAGGATCGTATCAAAGGACAGATTATGGTTCTCAGAGACCGCAATACCAGTGGAATCAGTGTGCGTATTGTAAGAAAGAGGGTCATTTTAAGAATGAGTGTCCAGTCTTAGCGCAAAATAACGCAGCAGCAGCTCCGAGAGGTCGTGGTGGTTTTGTGCAAAATTCTAGAGGTCGAGGACGAGGTACTATGCCTCCACAAACGAATGATCGCCCTTCCAATCACTTTGATCAGCGAAACGGACAGTCTGCTCAACAGAATAGGTCGCAACAATATCATGTTGAGGATTATTGTGAAAATGATGAGAGATTTCAACAAAATGAGTACTAGGACAGCCATGGACAGAGAGAGGGAGTAGTATCAGTTCCAGTGGATCAGAGTGGGCCTTATGTCGCTGTAGCAACATCAGGTGAAGTTGAACCGTTTCTGTTGGATACTGGTGCCGCAAAAAGTTCGATCATGCATGCGAAACTCCCTGGCGCACCTTTGTCCGGCTTAACAAATGTTTCTGTAGGTTTTTCAGGCGCCCCTGTTTACAACCCTGTATCTGGTCCTTTAGCTATTTCTGTTGGACCGTGTCAATTGAAAGCACCCCTGATTTTGACGACAGGTTGTAATGAAAATCTGCTTGGTTTAGACTTGTTAAAACGCCTATATGCGACATTGTACTGTTCTCCGGAAGGAGTACAGCTTACGTTGGGAAAACGAATCACCTCTCCGATGTACTTGTCAATGGATGCACTCCCGCCAGAGCTGCGTTCACTCCCTGATACTCTTTGGGCGACTGGTCCTAACGATGTAGGCCTTTTAGAAATTCCACCGTATGTAGTCACTTTGAAAGCAAATGTAAAATTTCCACGAATTCCTCAATACAAGATTTCTACTGAAGGTGAACGAGCACTTTTATTGATTGTGCAAGATTTGATTAAGAAAGGGGTGGTTGAAGAAACTAGAGGTAATGTCTGTAATAGTCCTGTATTACCAATTTTGAAACGTACTGATCCTTCAAAGCCTCCAGTATATAGGTTTGTTATCGATCTCAGAGAGGTTAATAAAATTGTGGTTCCACAGTTTCCTGTGGTTCCAGACATTACTGCATTGTTAACATTGATTCCTGCAACAGCTACATGGTTCTCAGTCATCGACTTGAAGAATGCATTTTTCAGCATTCCGATAGCCGAGGAAAGCAGAGATATTTTCGGCTTCTGTCTAGGAGGTCGAAGCTTCAGGTTTAAACGCGCTCCACAAGGCTATTGTGAGAGCCCATCCATTTACAGCCAAGCATTAAAAAGTCAGTTAGATTTGTTTGTACTTCCTCCAGGTTCTGCTCTAGTGCAGTATGTAGATGACCTTCTAGTGGCTGCCGATGACAAGGAAACTTGCAAAGCAGCTACGATTTCGTTATTGCATCATTTGTCTAATTTGAACCACAAGGTGTCACCTTCGAAAATGCAATACTGCTGCCAAGAAGTGACCTACCTAGGTCATCTCTTGTCAAAGGAGGGAAGGAAGTTGACCCCAGAGAGAATAAAAGCAATTACGCAGATGAATGTTCCTCGCACACAGAGAGAAGTACGTGCCTTTCTAGGTATTACCTCATACTGTAGGCAGTGGATCCCAAATTTTTCTCTTTTAGCAAAACCATTGGTAGCTTTGACTGGGAAAAATGTTCCGAGTCCGGTACCATGGTCTGCTGAATGTCAGGAGAGTTTTTCTGAATTACGAAATGCACTATGTTCAGCTCCTGTATTGGGTACACCCGATTACAGCAAGCCATTCACGCTCTATGTTCACGAGAGAGAAGGTTGCGCGTTGAGTGTTCTGACACAGAGATTTGGTGATAAACAACGCCCTTGTGCGTACTTTTCATCAACATTAGATCCGGTAGCTAGAGCGTTGCCTAGTTGTTTGAGAGCTACAGCGGCAGCTGCGGCTTCCATTCGACAATCTGCTGGTTTGGTGATGAATAACATGCTAGTGGTCATGGTTCCTCATGCTGTGGATACACTCATGAACAGAACCAAGACACAACACCTTACCAGTGCTAGATTATCTGGCTACGAGCTGACACTGCTAGCGAGTCATATTCAAATCAAAAGATGCAACGTATTGAATCCAGCAACACTGTTGCCGACTAATCAAGAGTCGAGTGATTCCGAGCCCCATGACTGTTGTTTCAGAACCGAGGAGGAGACAAAAGGACGAATTGATTTAAAAGACACACCATTGTCAGATCCAGATGGCACGTTGTATGTTGATGGGTCATGTTTTAAATTGGAGAATGGTGATGTGACTGCTGCCTATGCAGTAACGACTTTGAGTACGATTGTGGAGACTGCAAGAGTGAGTCAGAATTCTGTCCAAGCTGCAGAATTAATCGCTCTAACGAGAGCGTGTGTTTTAGCAAAGGGAAAGAGAGTGAATGTGTTCACAGATAGTCAGTACGCGTTCGGCGTGGCCCATAATTTTGGCCGTTTGTGGAAAGAAAGAGGTTTCATTACGTCCCATGGGACTAAGATTCAACATGGTCAGTTAGTTAACGACTTGTTGGAATCTCTAACCTTGCCAACTGAAGTTGCGATTGTGAAATGCAGTGTGCATAAAGCAATTACGGATGATGTTGGTCGTGGGAATGCTTTTGCTGACGAGACCGCTAAACAGACAGCTAGAAATATGATGAGTAGAATGTATGTTGCAACGTCTGCAAGATGGATTTCCGAGTCTGGAATGTGTGAAGATACAGTGGAAAGTGTGAAAGAGATTCAGAAAGAGGCGACTGAGGAGGAGAACGTGCATGGAAAGAAAGTACGGGTAAATTGGATTCGAGTGGGTGTTGGATTGACTTGTCGGAACAACAGCGTTGGATGTTGCCTGATGCGTATGTGCTTGCAGTGGTGACAATGGCACATGGAGTAGCGCACATAAGTTCTAAAGGGATCTGTAAGATGTTGGCTCCAGTCTGGAAGAATGATGGAATTAGTAAATGTGCAGAGAGAGTGGTGAAAAATTGTATGGTATGCCTGATGCATAATCCTGGCAAGGGAATCCCCACTCCTGCTGGTCACTTCGCTCCTCCCTCTTGCCCCTTTGAAGTGATCCAGTTAGACTTCATTCACATGGATCGGTGCAATAACTTAAAGTACGTCCTGGTGGTAGTTTGTGCTTTCTCCAGATGGATTGAAGCATATCCACTAAAGGACAACACTGCCCTATCAACTGCCAAAATTCTTCTCAAAGAATATTTCCCTAGATACGGAATGCCACGGATTGTATGGTCAGATAACGGAAGTGAGTTTATAGGGAAAGTTATGCAGAGTGTGTGTGCCGGTTTAGGTATTAAGCAAAAATTTCACAGTGCAAACCATCCCCAGTCTGCTGGTTTAGTTGAGGGTTACAATGGCACCCTCAAACTAAAACTCGCTAAAATACAGGCATCCACAGGTTTATCCTGGCCAGACGCACTACCCTTGGCTTTGTTATCCACGAGAGCGACTGTACATTCTAGAGTAGGGCTTAGTCCATATGAAATTGTCTTTGGCCGTCCCGCTAATATTTGGGGAGTGCCAAGGCCGAAGGAATTTTGTTCTCTGGAATATCCAATGTTGATTGATTACCTTTACGACTTGACTGCTAAATTGAGTCTTATTCACCAACAGGTTATCAATGCATTGCCAAAGCCTCCGGAGAGTCCAGGTCATCAGCTGAAACCAGGTGACCACGTTGTGGTGCGGAACTTTGCGAGGACGAAGAGCCTTCAGCCCAGATTTGTTGGACCCTACCAAGTTCTGCTAACAACGAGAACTGCTGTTCGTGTGGCTGGTCGCAAGCACTGGATCCATGCGTCACATGTTAAACGTGTGCCCCTGCCTCTCCCTTATGACAACTGGATTAAGAAGGGAATTGGTGCATCTGAGTTCGAGCGAACACCCAAGTTTGTCCCTTTCAGCGATGCCGAACTGATAACTGACACTTCGAACACTGACTCTCCTCCTGAAACTACTTCTTTGATTCCTGAACACTTGCCCTCTGCATCAGAAGAAACTTTGCCATTTGCGAACTTGAACATTGCAACCTCTGCTGACAAGACACTGTTTCCTGATCAAACAGTTCCTGCAAAACTGAGATACAATTTACGATCTCGTAATATGGACAAATAAAGCAGGAAACTGCCTATTGTGATATTTGAAATTTTGAACTTTTGCCTTCAGCCAGGAAGTTTGCTATTGTTTCATTGTTTTAAAATTGCCTTGCCGTCTGGGTAGCCGTAGGGTCGTGGCTGTGTGCCTAGTTGAATCTGCGGGGGTCAGACACAAGGTCGATCTTTCTGTTAGTTCTGGGAACTCCCAGGACTGATAGAGGCATTTTCATCTACGTATACATCATCAGTGGTCGCGAGCGGATTGTAGAAGATGGAGCTTCCTGCGCTGCAACGAGAAAATGTGATTTATGTTCGCAGAAACAGACTCTACAGAATTCTTCATAGTAAATGTTTTCTGATGCAATGTGCTATTACATTTTTTATTGTTTTAATAACGTTGGTGGGTGGAATCGTTGTTGGTATAAATTTGATCTTTGTGCCAGTAACTACAGTACCTCCCCTTGATCCTGCTACCTCTACTGTTCCTTCTATACACTCTTTTCACTCGTTTCCTGAACATGAGCAAGCTCGACGCTCAGAATTTATCAATAACACTTTCGTACAGCTCTTGCACCAACACCAACTGGTAGTTAACACTACAGACTGCTGGGTGTGTGGCTTGATACCCCACACTATGGATAAAGGCATTCCCTACCTGGTTTTGCCTTTTAGCTATAATGGATCATTTCAGGCCTTTCAGACCATTTTTGCTTATGCCCTTGAAACCTATCCTCCGCCTCCACCACGTTCCACTAATTATAACTCTGCAAACAAAGCTTTAGTCCAGGGAATTATTGACATGATCAAGGACGTCAATAATACTCCATCCTACCCTAGAGACGAATTACGAGTATATTTGAGTTGGAACTCTTCAGAGTATCGCCTTAGTTTGGGAGAAAGCAAGCGTAAAAGCTCCACTCCAATCTGGGTCGTGCCTCACCGAGGTCAGGTCTGTTTGCAAGGTAATGGGAGAAATCCGAGAGCTCAGCTAGGGAGGAGTGAGTGCGTTGAGACTTACGTGTTTCCGTCTAACTCTTCCCCTGCCTTCCTTACTGCTAGGGGTACTTACTTCATCTGTCAAGACAGAGCGTATACATGGTTGCCTGCTGACTTTTCAGGTTCATGTTATATTGCTCGATTGTTGCCTCCAACATATACTGCTTCATCTGATTATCACAAGACCAGAGTAGCAAGAGGTGTTTTCAGCAAGGAAGACACCGCTGGTCAGGAAGCTGGAGACTTTTTCAAAGGTTTCCTTCCGTTCTGGGGGCCTATGGCCAATAGTAGAAACAAACGTCAGCTAACACGGGTAGTTGAATCTACTATTACTGAAACTGCTGGTGCCCTTAGCAATTTGACAGCTGAGCTTCAGGCGGATAGACTCATGACGTTGCAGAACCGTATGGTTCTAGACGTAATACTTGCAGATCGAGGTGGGGTATGCAGAATGATCCAATCGAGCTGCTGTGTCTTTATTCCCAATAATGCTCCAACAGTCTATGAGGCGATCTCTAAGCTACACAAGATTTCCGACTCTATACATGTAGACAAGGGAAACTGGTCCTTTATGGAGTGGTTTTGGACTCTGATATCAGCGTGGGGATGGAAGGTTCTGATGGTCATTGGTGTCATCTTAGTATTCCTATTCTCATGCTGCCTGATTATCCAGTGTGGTCCTGCTTTGTGTAGTCTCTGTGCTGCAACCTGTTTTAGAAAACCACCTGCGTTTGGAGAAAAGGCACGAGAAAGGATGATGATACAGCAGCATGTCACTGACCTGATGAGCATAGAATTAGACTCTGACATAGACTGAGTAATTGCCTATGTAAGGGCAAAAGGAGGGTCTGAGGTTCCGTGACGATTTGAACCCATGTTTTCAATATTGTCGGAAATACATAATTTTGGTATCAATGAACCGCAAATGATCCATTTAGCATATCCTGGTGTTTTCGCTATACTACGAGCAAGAGTACTCCTGTTACAAACACATTTCCGATCTACCCATGGCATCCATCTTAGATCATGGCAGCCATTTTGTGTTTCTTGCCCTCACATACGCAATAACCTCTGATCACTTCATTTCGATTAAGGACACGTAGGCTTAGCCGGCGATTCACCTCTTTAGTGACACGTGCACCTTAGTACAGAACATGCTGTAGCTGCATGACTCGACAAAGGCTGCCTCCTCTGCCCGAGGCCAGTCCTGCTATACTGGTTCTCGTGTTCGTTGGCCTGATCATGATTAGGCGGCCGAAGCTGGTAGCCTTGCCCATTTACGACCCACAAACATCTCTTATCCTGCTTTTCTATCTTCTGCACCTGGCTCTGCTCCTTTCCTTCTGGGCCTTTATTAGGGGGAGGTAACGAAATTTACGATGAGGCGGTCCGGGTCTTGAATGAAAAGTTGACATGAGATTATGATGGAAAAGTGGGAACCCCTCGTTCGTAATGTTTTGACATCAGATATTGTTGACGATTCCTGTGCAACGCCAAATATTTATTGTTTAGGACACAAAGGTTTGGGAATGTATTACATGTAAAGAATTTGCCTCAAGCTCAAATTTCAGTATATAAGGAGCAACCCTTTTTGTACAAATCGAACAGGCTCCTAGAATCTGCCCGTGTGTAGTTTCTGTGACTTCTGTGTCCCTGCAGTAATAAACCTTTGGTCTTTGACGCCACCATCGAGAAGCCCGTGTTTCTGTTTATTTGTGCACCAAGACAGGTGGAACTCCGGGGTCTTCGGGTGTTATCCCTGACACCTCTGGACGGAACCAAAAAGTCCAGAACTCCATCATACCCAGACAACGTCGGGATGGGCTGCTAGTATTTCATAAATGTGTGCTTATAACAATTTAGATATAGTTGTGTACATCATACTTATTGAAATGTCGATTGAGGATTAGGTCTCAAATAATCTCATACACATAGTTATCACACATTGATTATTGATGACCTGCTAATCCTATTTTAATTTCTCAGGACTGTTTGTAGACAATTTTAAATTGTTGGAATAGTACTGCAGGGTGTACTATCTCCGGCCTGTACGTGATCCCAGTTCCAGTGAGGACAGCGTTCAGTGTGGCTGTACTCCGGAGCGAAAGAATGTTGTATTGTTGGAAGCAAAACCGAATTGACGCTGATGGGCAGCATAATAACCCAGAATGAGCCACCGCGAGGTGGTACAGAATAGCCAAATGCCTCGTCATCTAATTAGTGACGCGCATGAATGGATGAACGAGATTCCCACTGTCCCTTCCTGTTATCTAGCGAAACCACAACCAAGGGAATGGGCTTTGCAGAATCAACGGGGAAAGAAGCCCCGTTGAGCTTGACTCTAGTCTGGCACTGTGAAGAGACATGAGAGGTGTAGGATAAGTGGGAGGCCCTCGGGCCGCCGGCGAAATACCACTACCCTTATCGTTTTTTCACTTATCCGGTGAGGCGGGGGGCGAGCCCCATGGGTCTCTCGCTTCTGGCTCCAAGTGCCCGGTGCCCGCCCGGCGCAACCCGCTCCAGGGACAGTGGCAGGTGAGGAGTTTGACTGGGCAGTACACCTGTCAAACGATAATGCAGATATCGTAAGGCGAGCTCAGGGAGGACAGAAACCTCCCACAGACCAGAAGGGCAAAAGCTCGCCTGATCTCAATTTCAGTATGAATACAGACCGTGAAAGCAGGGCCTCACGATTTTTCTGACTTCTTGGGTTTCAAGCAGGAGGTGTCAGAAAAGTTACCACAGGGATAACTGGCTTGTGGCGGCCAAGCGTCCATAGCGACGTTGCTTTTTGATCCTTCGATGTCGGCTCTTCCTTTCATTGTGAAGCAGAATTCACCTAGCGTTGGATTGTTCACCCACAATAGAGAACGTGAGCTGGGTTTTGACCGTCGTGAGACAGGTTAGTTTTACCCTTCTGATGATGTGTTTTTGAAATAGTAATCCTGCTCAATACGAGAGGAACCGCAGGTTCAGACATTTGGTGTATGTGCATGGCTGAGGAGCCAATGGAGCTACCATCTGTGGGATTATGACTGAACGCCTCTAAGTCAGAATCCCCCCTAAACCGTAACGATACCGCAGTGCCGTGGAGCCTCGGTTGTCCTGGGATAGCCGGCCTCTCTCGGGGGGCCGGTGCGTAGAGCTGCTCGCTTAAGGACCGGATCGCGGACGGAAGGGGGCCGCCTCCATCGCCCTTAGTGCAACGCATGTCATGGGGCACCCAGTGCTAAGTCATTCGTAGACGACCTGCTTCTGGGTCAGGGTTTCGTAAGTAGCAGAGCAACTACTTCGCTGCAATCTATTGAAAGTCATCCTCTGAGCCAAGCTTTTGTCTCTCCGTGCATAGGTGCCCATGGATGCCTCCCTTCACCACACCCAGGGGTGGGTCCCTCTGTTGCCAGGCCAGTGGCAGGGATGCGGAGGGGGTAACGAGGGTCCGCGGGAGGCCACCTCCACCACATGCTCTTCGGCATGGGGGCTTCCCCCTCCTGTCCCTGCCCCAACGGGGTGTGGGGATGGGGGCCACCATCCCACGCCGGTCGGCATGGTGACCAGATGGCCTCCCCTTCCTGCTGCTCCCGGGCAAGTCGGACAGGGAGGTGAGCAGCAGCCAGCCAGGGGAAGGAACCTCCAGAGCGGCTGCCTCGGTGCGACCGGCCACCCTCGCCGGACTGCAAGGGCGACTGGGTACGGCACCCTCCCAGGCCATCTGGGTGCTGGGTCGTCCCGGGCCATCTGGTCACTGGCTGTGCGACCAGCTGGTCCTGCGGGCAGGGTGACCAGATGGCCCTGCGGGCAGGGTGACTAGATGGCCCTGCGGGCTGGGTGACCAGATGGACCTGCAGGCTGGCCGGGCTAACTCCAATTTTTGTCCTTCCCCAAAATTCTATAAGCCTCCACTACTTGGGGGCTTAATAGTCGAGGAAAATAGGCTCCGTCGGGGAGAGGACATAGCCTGGGCTGAACCCTCCTTGGTTCCGGCCAAGGGTCTGGGTGATGGGGACAGGGGTCCACCGGGGCCCGTAGAGGCTCTCCCCATCCTGGCTAGGGTTCGGAAGCTGGAACTGGGTCAGGGGCTTGAGTTCCGTCCGGCAAGCCGCGGGGTGCGTGAGCCCCCATCCTGCAAGCCATCAGAGGGTCCGGGCGCTGGGGACGGGAGTCCAGCGGGGCCCGGGGAGGCTCTCCCTGGCTTGGCTAGAGTTCGGAAGCTGGGACCGGGCCCGGGGCTTGAGGTGCGTGAGCCCCCATCCTGCAAGCCATCAGAGGGTCCGGCCGCTGGGGACGGGGGTCCACCAGGGCCCAGGGAGGTTCTCCCTGGCCTGGCTAGGGCTCAGAAGATGGGACCGCACCCGGGGCTTGAGCTCCATCCGGCAGGCCCCAGGGTGCATGAGCCCCCCATCCTGCAAGCCATCAGAGGGTCCGGGCGCAGGAGACGGGGGTCCACTGGGACCCGGGGAGGCTCTGCCCAGCCTGGCTAGGGCTCGGAAGCTGGGACCGGGCCCAGGGCTTGAGCTCTGTCCAGCAGGCCCCGGGGTGCATGAGCCCCCCTTCCTGCAAGCCATCAGAGGGTCCGGGCACTGGGGACGGGGGTCTACCGGGTCCTGGAGTGGCTTTCCCCGTCCTGGCTAGGGTTCGGAAGCTGGGACCAGCCCGGGGCTTGAGCTCTGTCTGGCAGGACCCGGGGTGCGTGAGCCCCCAGTCCTGCAAGCCATCAGAGGGTCCGGGCGCTGGGGACGGGGGTCCACTGGGCCCTGGGGTGGCTCTCCCTGGCCTGGCTAGGGTTCTGAAGCTGGTACCAGGCCTGGGGTTTGAGCTCCATCCTGCGGGCCCCGTGGTGCGTGAGCCCCCCATCCTGCATGCCAGCCGAGGGACCAGGCACTGGTGACGGGGGTCCGCCAGGCCCGAGGGAGGCTCACCCCGGCCTGGCTAGGGTTCGGAAGCTGGGACCGGGCCTGGGGCTCGTGCTGCGTCAGGTGGGCCCCGTGGTGCGGGAGACCCCCGTCCTGCAAGCCAGCAGAGGATCCAGGGGCTGGGGACGGGGCTCCACTGGGGACCGGGCAGGCTCTCCCCACCCTGGCTGCTTTCAAAAGCAGGGACTGGGCCTGGGAGCAGGGGTGGCTGGCTTCATCCACTACGCTGTCAGAGCGTAGTTTTCTGCCCACCCCTAATTAACATTAGTGTGTTATGTTCTACAGATATGTAGAGCGCACTAAGGGTCCATGAAGGAATCCAGGCACTTGTTTAGATTAGTGGGCGCACGGTCCCCATAGAGTTATTTGAAGGGCCAGTTGTTCAGCTTCTTGAGGAACTCAAGAAGTGAGGAGGAGACCCTGATGTGCTGAGGAAGGTCATTCCATGTTTTGGGTTCAATGGAGGAGGGTAAAGAGTCAGAATATTGAGTAGGAAATGTTGACATGCACTAATATCAAGTGCAAAATATCGAGATACATAAATATGGACTGCAAGATTATTGTGGTCAAGAATATCGAGTTTCAGGTAAGAAATATCGTTTTCTAAAATAGCAAAGTCATTAAAATATAGTTGAGAAAAATATCGTTTTTGTAGTTAGTGTTATTGTTAGAACCGGCTGTCTCTAGTTGGCAGAGGTATACACTTCTGACAAATAGGGACACTCCTTTTCTAGTCAGGGCAAGGGGATCACACCCTTCGATAACCCCTGCTCACCCCCTTGGTAGCTTGGCAGAGCAGAACAGGCTTATCTCAGAGGCTGTGTGTTAAGCAATTATGACCACATACAGTAATAAAGTGAATCTACTACAAATGGACACGACACCGTAGTATTATAAAAATAAGTATTTTTATATAAGGCTTAGCACAAGACCAAATAACGACAAAACTGTACACAATCGAAATAAATACGTTTGGGAAGGAAAAAGGATAGTTCAAAGGTAGTTTCTTCTTTAGCACAAAAGTCTTTTAGTATCAAGCAAATCTTCTTCTTGGAAACACAGTTCTTAGCAACAGGGTAACTCACACGGGAGCTACACAACGTTGAGGCAAAGTTAATCCACAGGTATGGCGTCGACCGCGAGGAGCGCTACGTCGGGCCTGGAGTCACACGGACCCCCAACAACACAGTACCTTAGGAAAATGAAGCACACGATGATCAGCGGCGTCGAGCAATCCGGCGTCGCGTCTCGGTGTCGATCAGGCCTCAGCAGGCGTTGTCGATGATGCAGTTGCACAGAGTGAGCAGCGCTCACGGCGTCGAAGGGCACACGGTTGATGCGATCAGCAGCGGGGCAGACACGAGGTCCTCTGGAGTTAGAGCCGTACTCCTACTCACTGGCGTTGCTGCTGGCGTCGGTTGGGCCCAGCGTCCGATCGTCGTGGTTGCTGGTTCTTTCAGTGGTGCTGGATTCACACTTCCAGCAGATAGCACTTTTTAGCAGGTGAAGTCCTTTAGCCCTGTGACTTCAGCAGGAGACTGGCACTCTTCCAGTCCTTGGAGATTTTCTTAGCAAGCGTGAGAGTACACACAAAGTTCCTCTCTCCTGGTTCCTTGGCAAAAATAAAGAAGCACTGCAGGATTCCCCCAACAACAGCACACTGGCAGAAGGGGTAGGCAGTCCTTTAGATCAGCAGGCTTCTTGTCCTTGGTTACAGGGTTCCTTGTCAGAAGTGATCTGATTTCCTAGTTATGGGGTCCTTCTCTTATACCCCTTCTCGTCTTTGATCCCTTTGTCTAGGCCGGGGGTTTCCCAACACCCTGGGCCTGCGGTGGGTGGAGCTAGGCAGTAGCACCTGGCCTATTCATTGAGCCGGGCCGGGTCCTCAGACGCCCCGCAGGAGGTGGAGCCAGCATTGATACTGGCAGGAGCAGAGCTATCGCCCTCCTGGCAGGAGGTGGGGCCAGGATCGTCCATGGCAGGCACAGAGCCATCAGTCGCTTGGCAGGAGGTGGAGCCAGCATTGTATCAGGCAAGGCAGGCTATCAACAACTACTCTCCCCCTACTCTCAACGTAAATGTCCCACTCATCCCACACTGACTCATCCAGACCTCTTGGAGCCACCCAGCTCCTGTCACACACACGTAAGACCAGCAGAGACCAGATATGGTTAGACAAGAAAATAGACACTTTCTAAAAGTACTACTTTCGAACCCAGAGTCCGAAAACCATCCACACCAACGGATGCGTAATTAAACCCCGAGTTCAGGGATACCAAACTCGACATTGCACCGTACTCTCCGAGCCAGCTAGGATCATCGCATTAATAACCCCGGCGGCCCATTCTATCCAACGGAGAGCAGGCTACCTCGCAATAGTGAAGCACTAAGATGGCGGCACTTCACTATCAGGACATGCCAACTTGGTCAGGCTTGTCCTACCTTACACTTACAATGCACCCTGCCCATGGGCCTACCATAGGGGTGACTAACATGAAGTTAAGGGAAGGTTGGAGGGGCTGGCAAGTAGGTATACCTGCGCAGCCGACGTGACAGTGCAAGACTGCACGTGGGTCTCGCAATGACCGACCCGTAGACATTCTTTTACAAGGCCGCTCCTGTGGGTGGCACAACACGTGCTGCAAGCCCACGAGCGGCATTTGTATTTACAAGCCCCGGCACTCCTGGTGCACTAGACTAGGGACTGATAGTAAACCAAATAAGCCAAACATGGATACAATAGATACATCATTTTAACATAGGGAGCACTTGCGCTATGGCACTGATCAGCAGTGACACGGCGCCCAAAGCATATACCAGCAAAACATCGTAAAACAGTAGAGGCAAACAGAAAAATGGAGGAGAGACTCAAGCCAATGATGTCAGGTCTAACACGTGTCCCCTCCAGCTGAAATGTGGGGAGAACAACCCTTAACCTAGGGAGTCCTCATCACTAAGGCGGAAAAATCTGGACAGACCATCAGCATTGGCGTGATCTGTACCAGGGTCCACCGTAAAGTCCATCCCCTGTAGAGCAATGGACCACCTCAACAGTTTTGGATTCTCACCCCTCATTTGCATCAACCATCTGAGGGGCCTGTGGTCTGTCTGAACCCGGAAGTGAGTCCCAAACAGGTAGGGTCTTAGCTTCTTCAGCGCCCAGACCACAGCAAATGCTTCTCTCTCTATCGCACTCCACCTCGTTTCCCTGGGAAGTAACCTCCTACTGATGAAGGCTACAGGCAAGTCTCGGCCCTCTTCATTCACCTGAGCTAGAACAGCCCCCACGCCATGCTCTGAAGCGTCCGTCTGAACAATGAATTCTTTTGAAAAGTCGGGTGCCTGGAGTATAGGTGCTGTGCACATTGCAGTTTTCAGGGTGTCAAAGGCCGTTTGACAGGCATCAGTCCAGATCACGTTTCGTGGCTGCTTCCTGGAAGTCAGCGAAGTCAAGGGGTGCACAATGTTACCGTAATCCTTGACAAACCTCCTGTAATAACCCGTGAGTCCTAAGAAGGCTCTCACCTGTGTTTGGGTTTTGGGCGGTGCCCAAGCCAGGATGGTATCAATCTTGGGTTGCAGGGGGGCCACCTTACCACTCCCTACTTGGTGCCCCAAGTACACCACAGAACCCTGCCCAATCTGGCACTTACTGGCTTTGATTGTGAGGCCTGCTCCGCGCAGGGCCAACAACACTTCCTGGAGGTGGCGCAAGTGTTCCTCCCAGCTGGCGCTGAACACTGCGATGTCGTCCAGGTAGGCGGCGCTGAATTCCTCCAGTCCAGCCAAGACCTGGTTGACCAACCTCTGGAAGGTGGCAGGGGCATTCTTCATCCCAAAGGGCATCACCCGGAACTGGTATAGCCCATCTGGTGTGGAGAATGCTGACCTCTCTTTTGCCCCATCAGTCAAGGCGATCTGCCAGTACCCAGACGTTAAGTCAAACGTACTAAGGTACCGGGCAGCCCCCAACCGATCGATGAGCTCATCAGCTCTGGGGATGGGGTGCGCGTCAGTCTTCGTGACCGAATTGAGTCCTCGGTAATCCACGCAGAACCGGAGTTCTGGTGAAGCACCAGGCGCTGCAGCCTTCGGGACCAAGACCACTGGGCTGGCCCAAGGACTGCTAGAGGACTCAATCACCCCTAACGCGAACATTTTGGAGACCTCCTCCTTAATGTACGCTCTGACCTTGTCAGTCACCCTGTAAGCCTTGTGCTTCACAGGAGGGCTGGCTCCGGTGTCAACGTCATGGACACACCAATGCGTGACACCCGGAACCAAGGAAAACAGATCCGGGAATTGTCCCAACAGGTGGCGACAATCCTGTTTCTGCTCAAGGGTCAGTGTGTCAGAGAGGACCACACCATCCACTGACCCGTCTTGCTCTTTAGCATACAGGAGGTCAGGAAGAGGCTCACTCTCCTCCTCCGTTCCATCAT
This sequence comes from Lissotriton vulgaris, assembly GCF_964263255.1. Lineage (NCBI taxonomy): Eukaryota > Metazoa > Chordata > Amphibia > Caudata > Salamandridae > Lissotriton > Lissotriton vulgaris. The sequence continues at coordinate 1,869,509,336 of NC_141687.1, read as the reverse complement.
CTGTAGCTAGGAGCATGCCCACTTCGGACCTTTCTAAGTGGGGCTTCAAACGGTTGACATGCAGGACCCGCAAGGGGTTCCTGGGAGATTTCAAGTCCACCAAGTAGGTGACATCGCTCTTCTTCTCCACAACCTTAAACGGTCCAGTCCACCTGTCCTTGAGCGCACAAGGTTCCACAGGGGACATGACCCACACTTCCTGACCAGGCTGAAGCTCTACCAGAGTGGCATTCCGGTCGTACCATCGCTTCATCTCCTCCTGGCTGGCCTCCAGATTTGCCTGAGCAAGTTCTCTGAAGCGCCGAGTCTGGTCCCGAAAGGCCAGCATGTAGCTGTATACATCCTGGGGAGGTTTCCTGGGAGATTGCTCCCAGCCTTCCTTGACCAGACTCAAAGGCCCTCTTACCGGGTGACCGTATAAGAGCTCAAAGGGGCTGAACCTTAGAGCCTTCTGCGGCACCTCACGGTAAGCAAACAACAGGCATGGCAAGAGGACGTCCCATTTCCGCCTCATTGGTTCTTCAAGACCCATAATCATGCCTTTCAGGGTCCGGTTGAATCTCTCAACCAGCCCATTTCCTTGAGGGTGGTAAGGAGTGGTGAACTTGTAGGTTACCCCACACTCCTTCCACAGAGACTTCATATAGTTCGAAATGAAGTTGGTGCCTCGGTCGGACACCACCTCTCTGGGGAACCCCATCCGGGAGAAAACACCCATCAGTGCCCGTCCCACCACGGGGGCCGTCACTGTCCTGAGAGGGATGGCTTCCGGGTACCTTGTGGCATGGTCCACCAAGACCAGGATGAACCTGTTGCCCAGGGCTGTCTTGGGGTCCAGGGGCCCAACAATGTCAATACCCACCCGGTCAAAGGGGGTGCTGACTACCGGAAAAGGTTGGAGGGGAGCCTTCTGCTTCCTTCCGCTTTTCCCACTTGCCTGGCAAGTGCGACAAGTCTTGCAATGAATGTCTACATCCCTACGCATCTGAGGCCAATAAAAATGGGTGACAAGCCTGTCATAGGTCTTGTCCTGCCCCAGATGTCCAGCTAACGGTACGTCATGAGCCAAACCCAGTAGGAAGGCTCTGAAGCGCTGGGGTACCACCAGCACACGGGCTGACCCAGGCTCAGCAGCCTTAGGCTCGCTATACAGGAGGTCGTTCTCCCAGTACACAAAATGTGACCCTGACTGATCACCTGAGGATTGGGCTGAGGCCTGCTGCCTCATGCCCACAAGAGAAGGGCACACTTTCTGTTCCGCACAGAATTCCTCCCTGGAGGGACCACCATCCTGCTGCCAGTGGGTCAGCTCGGGCAGATCTCCCAGTTCGGCAATTTGTTCCCCTGTGGGCTCCAGGGCATCCCCCTCAGGGTCTACCTCCTTCTGGACCACGGGAACAACGGGGCCGTTTTCCCGCGCCTCCTGCCTCTTCTCTTCACAGCTGGGTCCTGGGCCGTACTTTCAGGCTCCGGGACCCCATCAACACCCTTACTTGCTGTCATGGATCGAGTGGTTGCACACACCCACTCTGGTACACCCAACATTTTCAAGTGCGCCGCTCGCTCCACCTTAGCCCAAGGGGAGTCTTCCAAATCATTGCCCAGGAGACAGTCGACAGGCATGGCGGGCCTCACAGCAACCTGAAGAGTACCTGAAACTCCCCCCCATTCAAAGGAAACCTGAGCCACCTCACACTCTTTCTGGGAGTTATCGGCAGCTATCACGGGGTAGAATGCGTGGGGAACCACCTGCTCTCTGGACACCAAGTGACACTTGACAGCTGTCACACTCGCTCCGGTGTCTCTGAGAGCTTCCACTCTATGGCCATTAATGGTCACCCACTGCCTATATTTACTAGTGTTACTAGGCAGAGGGGGTGGAGGGACCATTTGCATGTCTCCTAGCGAGACCAGGGACATTTCTGCGGGACCCCTCCCACCATGGACAACCATCTCCTCCCCTCCCAAGGCTACACTTGCCAAATGACGAGGGGGTGCACGCGGCGGTGCATTCGAATCCTTCTTGGGACACTGGGGGTCATAAAACCGGTGTCCCACCTGCCCACAACCGTAGCAGGTTAGGGGGCCCCTATGAACAGGTTTACCCGTCGGGGCCCCTGGCTTCTTCTCAGGGGGAGGCTGGGAACCTTTCCCTTGGTTCCCGTGGGGATTACTTTGGGGCCCTTTCTGAGACTCCTTCTGTTTACCCTTGTCCCCCCCACTCTTCTGCTGGGGACCCTGCCCACCTTTGGCTGAGTCTCCCACTGGACCCTTGTGGACCCTGGTACTGACCCAGCGGTCCGCCTCCTCAGCAAGTTTTCTAGGGTTAGATATCTTGCTATCAATCAGATGCTGGCGCAGCTCTGGAAAACAGTTATTAGACAAGTGCTCCCACGCAAACAAATCATAGAGAGCTTCATAACTTTCCACTTTGCTGCCCTTTACCCAACCATCCATGGCTCTGCAAAAATAAGACACATATTCAACCCACGTCGTACCAGGCAACTTCTTACATTCTCTAAAAGCTTGTCTGTACTGCTCGGGGGTTAAACCATATCGCAACATTAAAGCATCTTTCATATGAGCATACGACATCCTATCTGCAACAGGCATGTCTAACAGGGTATCTCTTCCCTCATTCACAAAGCGACCCCACAACCCCGCTCCCCAATTCTTCTCAGGGACCTGGTGGGCCAACAATGCTAACTCATATGCTTTAAACCATTGACCAATATCTTCATTCTTATTGTAATCTTTGATCACATCTTTCGGGAAGTAAAACTTACTTTCTGCAGGCTCGGATGGAATACTGCCACCAGAGGGATTCAACTCTAACTTTTTAGCTTGGATATCCAGTTCCCTCAACCTGGCTTCACGCTCCAAAGCTAACTTCTCTCGTTCAAACTCCAACTTTTTGATCTCTAAATCAGCTTCCCTTCTACCTCTTGCATTTTCTAACTCCAACTGCCCATTTATCTTTAGCCTTGCCATCTCCATGTTGTAAGCTCGCTCTTTCGCCCTTTCTTCTCTTTCTTCAGGGGAAAGACCTTTGGAGGAAACACTGCTTCCGGGAGAGGGCACAGGTCCATTCACTGGCACCTCCTCATCCCCTTCCTCTGTGGGTACCACCACCACATCAGAGGGATTTCTGGATTTCCACCAGGCCTGTAATGCTTTATAAAAATCATCTTTTCTCGAGAGGCCGGTGGTAGGAACTTCAAACTGGTTGCAAAAGTGTTTCAGCTCATCTTTCTTATATCTTTTTAGCTTACTCCTCTCGAACTCTTCAACAACAACGATAGCAGGGGCAGTGACTCCGTTGTCACTCATGATGAAACTGGCAGTGTTCAGAAAATCAAGTTTCAGGAAAGCGGAGAACAAAAATAGGATCCTTCCGAATTAGATTGTGACTGCGTTATGGTCTGCTTTCACTACGTAGCGCACACTAATCACTGTACATGGGTCATAAATGCAAGGTCCAAATCCTCACCGCTGCATCCAATGTTAGAACCGGCTGTCTCTAGTTGGCAGAGGTATACACTTCTGACAAATAGGGACACTCCTTTTCTAGTCAGGGCATGGGGATCACACCCTTCGATAACCCCTGCTCACCCCCTTGGTAGCTTGGCAGAGCAGAACAGGCTTATCTCAGAGGCTGTGTGTTAAGCAATTATGACCACATACAGTAATAAAGTGAATACACTACAAATGGACACGACACCGTAGTATTATAAAAATAAGTATTTTTATATAAGGCTTAGCACAAGACCAAATAACGACAAAACTGTACACAATCGAAATAAATACGTTTGGGAAGGAAAAAGGATAGTTCAAAGGTAGTTTCTTCTTTAGCACAAAAGTCTTTTAGTATCAAGAAAATCTTCTTCTTGGAAACACAGTTCTTAGCAACAGGGTAACTCACACGGGAGCTACACAACGTCGAGGCAAAGTTAATCCACAGGTATGGCGTCGACCGCGAGGAGCGCTACGTCGGGCCTGGAGTCACACGGACCCCCAACAACACAGTACCTTAGGAAAATGAAGCACACGATGATCAGCGGCGTCGAGCAATCCGGCGTCGCGTCTCGGTGTCGATCAGGCCTCAGCAGGCGTTGTCGATGATGCAGTTGCACAGAGTGAGCAGCGCTCACGTCGTCGAAGGGCACACGGTTGATGCGATCAGCAGCGGGGCAGACACGAGGTCCTCTGGAGTTAGAGCCGTACTCCTACTCACTGGCGTTGCTGCTGGCGTCGGTTGGGCCCAGCGTCCGATCGTCGTGGTTGCTGGTTCTTTCAGAGGTGCTGGATTCACACTTCCAGCAGATAGCACTTTTTAGCAGGTGAAGTCCTTTAGCCCTGTGACTTCAGCAGGAGACTGGCACTCTTCCAGTCCTTGGAGATTTTCTTAGCAAGCGTGAGAGTACACACAAAGTTCCTCTCTCCTGGTTCCTTGGCAAAAATAAAGAAGCACTGCAGGATTCCCCCAACAACAGCACACTGGCAGAATGGGTAGGCAGTCCTTTAGATCAGCAGGCTTCTTGTCCTTGGTTACAGGGTTCCTTGTCAGAAGTGATCTGATTTCCTAGTTCAGGGGTCCTTCTCTTATACCCCTTCTCGTCTTTGATCCCTTTGTCTAGGCCGGGGGTTTCCCAACACCCTGGGCCTGCGGTGGGTGGAGCTAGGCAGTAGCACCTGGCCTATTCATTGAGCCGGGCCGGGTCCTCAGACGCCCCGCAGGAGGTGGAGCCAGCATTGATACTGGCAGGAGCAGAGCTATCGCCCTCCTGGCAGGAGGTGGGGCCAGGATCGTCCATGGCAGGCACAGAGCCATCAGTCGCTTGGCAGGAGGTGGAGCCAGCATTGTATCAGGCAAGGCAGGCTATCAACAACTACTCTCCCCCTACTCTCAACGTAAATGTCCCACTCATCCCACACTGACTCATCCAGACCTCTTGGAGCCACCCAGCTCCTGTCACACACACGTAAGACCAGCAGAGACCAGATATGGTTAGACAAGAAAATAGACACTTTCTAAAAGTACTATTTTCGAACCCAGAGTCCGAAAACCATCCACACCAACGGATGCGTAATTAAACCCCGAGTTCAGGGATACCAAACTCGACATTGCACCGTACTCTCCGAGCCAGCTAGGATCATCGCATTAATAACCCCGGTGGCCCATTCTATCCAACGGAGAGCAGGCTACCTCGCAATAGTGAAGCACTAAGATGGCGGCACTTCACTATCAGGACATGCCAACTTGGTCAGGCTTGTCCTACCTTACACTTACAATGCACCCTGCCCATGGGCCTACCATAGGGGTGACTAACATGAAGTTAAGGGAAGGTTGGAGGGGCTGGCAAGTAGGTATACCTGCGCAGCCGACGTGACAGTGCAAGACTGCACGTGGGTCTCGCAATGACCGACCCGTAGACATTCTTTTACAAGGGTGGCACAACACGTGCTGCAAGCCCACGAGCAGCATTTGTATTTACAAGCCCCGGCACTCCTGGTGCACTAGACTAGGGACTGATAGTAAACCAAATAAGCCAAACATGGATACAATAGATACATCATTTTAACATAGGGAGCACTTGCTCTATGGCACTGATCAGCAGTGACACGGCGCCCAAAGCATATACCAGCAAAACATCGTAAAACAGTAGAGGCAAACAGAAAAATGGAGGAGAGACTCAAGCCAATGATGTCAGGTCTAACAGTTATGTATTTTAGTGTGTATTTTAAATGTATGTGCTCTATTTTTTTTGTCTAAATATTGCATTTGTTTTTTAATATATGCGTTACATTTTTAGAAATTATTAATTTTATTTTAATGAAATTTTGCATTTTAGTTCCGAAGCACGTTGTGGGTTTATAGGGGAATAGGGTGGGAAATGATTTAATTATAATAAATTGAATATTAATTTTCATTTATTAGCATTAATTTATTTTTGATTTTATAGTGTTAATTGTGGAAATTAATTTATAATTAATTAACTAATTGGCTGTTAATTTTTATTGATTAACTAATTGGTAAACATGTTAATTGTGAGCAGGTTGTGGGTTTATAGGGGAATAGGGTGGGAAGTAATTTAATTATAATTATTGTATTAATATTTGCTATTTAATGTTTATTTATTTCACATTTATATTGTTAATTGTGGGAAATAATTTATTATTAATTATTTATTAATTGGTTGGTAATTATTAATTACTTGTTAATTATGTTGGGTCATTTTTTTAGGAGTGGGTTGTGGGTTGCTAGGGGAGTAGGGTGGGAAGTAATTTAATTTTAATACTTTTATTATTATTTTTAATATAATATTTAATGCATGTTATTTTATAGTGTTACTTGTGTGAATTTATTAATACATATTTATATTTTGCTTGTTAATTGTTTATAATTCATTAATTATGGTAATTGTGTCATGTTTTACGAAATTGGTGGTGGCATTTATAGGGGAATTCGGTGGGAGGTAATTTATTTATAATTACTTATTTGTTAATTAATGCTAATTATTTCATTAAAATGTAAATATGCCAATTGGGTAATAATTTTGATGTGTGTGCTGTGGGGTTTATAGTTGTATATGGTGGGAATTAATTGATTTTTAAATTAATTAATGATTTGTTGTTAATTGATATTAATTCATTAATGTAAAATTAGTCATGGAAATTGTGTAAATATTTTTGGGTGTGTGTTTTGGTGTTTATTGGGTAGAGGGTGGAAAGTAATTTAGTTTAAATTAATTAATCATTACTTGATTATTAATATTCATTTATTGATAAATATTTTTGGTAATTGTATAGTTTTTATTTTTTGGGGGGATTTAGGTTTAATAGCTGTAAGGTTTGAAATGAATTAAATGAAAAAGGATTTATAGAGCGCATGGCTGCCCGGGAGCGTCCCAGCGCTGAGAGTGCAATGGAAAACTGAGGAGAAGCGGGGGGTGAAGGGAGTGAATTTTAAAGTTATTGTGGGAAAAGGTATGTCTTCAGCAGTTTACGAAACTTCATATAGTTCGGTTCAGATCGCAACCGGGTTGGCAGAGAATTCCACAGGGTTGCTGCCGTGACCGAAAAACGTCGACCTCCGGTACGGGCTTTCTTGACTCTGTGAACAGTGGCCAAGTTGCTTTGAGATGAGCGCAGGGACCTGGTAGGTTTGTAGGGGTAGAGCATAGTCCTCAGCATAGGGGGCCCTTTACCCTGCAGGGATCTGTGAGTAGTACACAGAGCCTTAAATTTGATCCTTTCCTGGATCGGCAACCAGTGGAGAGCTCTAAGCACTGGTTTTGCTGATGCTCTCCGATCGGTGCCTGTCAATAGCCTCGCTGCTGCGTTTTGGGTTCGCTGAAGGATGTTAATAGTGGATTCTGGGGCAGCCATGAAAAGGGCGTTGCTTTAGTCTAATCTGGATAAGATGAGACCTTGAATGAGCAATTTTTGGGAATGTGTCCGGAGTAGGGGGAGAATCTTCCGAGCTGAGCGAAGTAGGCCCACACAGGTACCAGCCGTCTTTTTGGCCTGAGTTTTCAAATAGAGGTCTTGCTCCAACCAGAACCCCAAGCTTTTGAGTTCTGTCTTAGGTTGTGGAAGGGCTCCTAGACACGAGAGCCACATAGAGATGGGAAGGGATGTTATTCGATGACCCAGAAGCATGAGCTCTGTTTTTGAGCCATTTAATTTAAGTCTCGAATCACACATCCAATTGTGGATTCCTGCAAGACAGTCATGCAGGTTTCTAAGTTTATCTGTTTCCAGTGAGAATGAGACAACCATTTGGGTGTCGTCAGCGTATGTGACGGCTTTGATCCCAAAGGGAGTAACCACATCCTCCAGGGGGGGCCATATAAATGTTAAATAATGTAGGGCTCAATGAAGAGCCCTGAGGAACCCCGCACTGGAGGGGGAAAGACTTGGATCGCACATTCCCTTCACAAACCTGGAAGGTTCTGTCCTTCAGGAAGGATGTGAGCCAGCACAATGCGGTATCTCTTACCCCTAAATTAAGGAGTCGCTGGATCAGGATCCCGTGATCTACAGTGTCAAAAGCAGCGCTTAGATCCAGGAGGATCAGTAAAGCCGATCCTCCTGAATCCAAGATGCACCTAGCTTCTTCGACCACTGTAAAAAGAGCGGTCTCAGTCCCCTGACCCGGGCGAAATCCTGTTTGTGAGGGGCGAAGTAGATTGTTAGTTTCTAGGAAGGCCGAGAGTTGTTGATTAACAGCCTTCTCTGCAATCTTACTCAAACCTGGCAGAAGAGAGATTGGTCGAAGGTTTGCAAAATCTTGAGGGTCAAGTCCTGGTTTCTTCTGCAGAGCTTTAACTACTGCGTGTTTCCAATTAGGGGGAACCACTCCTTGGTTAAATGAGGCATTGATAAGGTCAGTGGCCAGATGCGAGATGGTAGGTCCCACCTGCTGAATGATGTGAATAGGGGCTGGGTCATTCGGGGAACCACTTTTCATGCCTGCTAGAGCCTTCAGGAAGTCTTCATTGGAAATCTGGTTAACACTGTCCAGAGTGGGGCCTATAGTTGTGGCAGTAAAAGCCGCAGGAGCATTGCTGTCAGATTTTGGAGGAAGGGATTGTAAAATGTTTGTTATTTTGCTCTCAAAGAAAGCTGCTACTTGGTTGCATCTAGTAACCGTGGATTCCTGTATTGAAGAGGGATTGGGTATTTTAAGTAACTCTTTTACTATTTTATAGGTCTCCCGGGACGAGTTGGAGGCAGTTTTGATTTTCTCTTCAAAGAAAGAGGCTTGGGCTGTTTTCCGAGCTGACTTATATGTCCTCATGGCTATTTTGTATTTCTCTTTGTTTTTTTTTTTTTTAAACCTTTATTGACATTTCAACCAAATACAAGTATGGGCCTACAACCCCCGGGGCTGGCCGCTAAGCAGTTAGATTAGCAGAGAGCAAATTTTAAATCACATGCAGCACCTCGGGGAGCAGAATCACCATGCTAGCGTACTCTTGGTCACTGAATAGCACAATTAGAAAAACAGGATATAAAAGGTTTTCATTTTATAGTATAGGATGTAAGGATCAGGTGCCGAACAATTTCCCAGCAGCGAAAAATGGCAGGCAGAATAGGAAACGTGTCAAAAGTAAACAGTAATCGGTCAAATCAATGGCGCTGAAAAAGGCGGTTCAGGATATGAAGGAACACTACGGTCAATTCGCGCCTGCTAGACACCTGCCCTAAGACCCAGAGAACACCACGAAAATTGAGGCACAGATGAAAAAGCAGTGATTGATACCAAAGGAAACCCACTGCACTGACCCAGAAAAAGAAAAGGACAAAGAAAGATAAGAGAAGAGAACAAAGGCCATAGAAACAAAATAAAAATGAAAAATCCCCTTCCCCCACCCCCCACCGTGCACCCCTGCAGATGACTACGGCCCCCCCCAGCAGTGTGCCTGTCGCCCGAGAACCAAACCCGAAATATAGAAGAAACAGAGAAAAAGGAGAAAGAAAGGAAACCCCACCCAACGGGGAAGTGGAGGAGGGCGATAGTCTCTGCGCTCCCAGTCTCTCCCCCCCGCCCTAACAAAGGGGCCCCCCTAGGCCAGCACTAATAAAGCTGTCCACCATACATAAATACCCCGGGGGGAACCACAAACCCACCTCCCAGGAATCCGTCTGTTAATGAAGCAGTCCCGTTACCAATAGATCCATCGTAAACAATTCAACCCACAATCTCAGCCTTGGCCCTGTCTATCAAAGTTGCCGAGTCCCTCGGATAAGTACAGCCCCGACCCCGGAAAGTCAAAAGTCACACAGTAGCAGCCGAAGCTTGGGACAGCAAATGGGAGAGGAATAGCAGATCCCAACGCACACGGCTTGCACAAACGATGTCCGTCCCCGTCTCCGAAAGCAAGCATCGTTACATCCGCCATGTTGGGAGACCTATTGGGGAGGGGGTGCGACTCGTTCCGATACAGATTATAGTGTGGGCCAACAGTATCCAGGATGGAGGAAGCAGTGAAATGTTCCGATAACTGTAGGACCGATGTTTCTGAGAACGTAAGAGAGTCACCAATCTCAGCACACACGATGAGTTCCATTTCTTCGGGGGCAGGCACCGCTTCCAGCACCGGGTCCAAACGCGCCACTAGGGCGCCCAACAGGAGGCAAGTCGGCTGCCGGGTCTCAAAAATCAAGTCAGGGCTTGCTCCCGGTCCTATGATCCCATCTGCTGCCGACAGCAAACGATTGACCTGGGCCCTCATCGTCGCGCGAAGCGCCGCAAGTTCCGCCATTACCATCCGCAAGGAAGGGCCACATTGAGTCCGTTCCGCCAAGTTCCATACGTCCGCAGGCATAACGATCCCCACGGAGAGGCGCCCTCTCCGGGGCAGGATACGCCGGAGCAGAATCAAGCCGTGAGGGACGGGCCAGCAGCACGCAGCAACGCGCGGCGGGACCCCCGCCCCGGGGCACCAGCGGTGCTAATGCCGGGCCTCCGGGCCGGGGCCCCCCGCGAAGCAGCACCACGCGCCACCCGCCACCTCACCTCAGGTACAGCACCAGGCAGCAGATGGTTGCAAAGTAGTCCAGAGAAATTTTCAAAAGGTCCAAGGACCGGACCCAACCACTCTCCTCAGTCCGTTGTTGTTCACTTTGGACCCGGGTAGACCAGCAATTGAGACCCCGGCTTCCAGTCTGGGTTAGGCCTCAAAACATTTTCGATGTTACTTCACCCCAGAACATCAGAAAAATTCCTTGGTCGCACCATCGGGGGGCCGACTAGTTCACCCACACGAATCCGGGGCAGGAGATCAGGATATTCGACAGGATAAGCGAGCGTAGGACGGAGGTCTGCAGAGCCGGGAGACTATGCGGCCATATTGGTTGGTGTCGTAGCTCCTCTCCCCGTATTTCTCTTTGTTGAGGGGGTCCCAGTCCTTCCTCCATTTCTGCTCCAGAGTTTTGCAGATTGTTTTGTACATTAATGTTCACATTTTTAACTGTGCTTTATAAATATTAATAATTGTTTAATTGATAACGAATTGTGTTAATTATAGAGGTACACTTTTTTTATTTAATTTAGAAGTGTTGTAAATTGTGTGATGTTATAGGGTAGGAAAGTAAATATTACATTTATATAATTTTACATTTTTGTATTAAGATTAATTTCTATTACAAAATATTTGTTTGTAAATTGTTTGCTAAATTAAAAGAAATGTATGTCAATTTTAGATTTTTGCTACATTAAAATTTTTTTTTAATGTTTTGTTAATTTCTATATTTTTATATGTTTTGTTTTGTGTGGAGTGGGAATAGTAATTTTTACCCCTCCACTATCCGCCACTTTCCCTACTGTTGCACTCATTGGAGTGGGAATAGTAAATGTATACCCTCTGCTATCCATCACTTTCCCTACTGCTGCACACGGAGTGTGTGTACATGCATGTGCGTATGTGGTTTTGGGGCAATTGTGGTCATGACTTGTGCATGTGTGTGTATGGGTGCATGTTGTGATGGTTTGCGGAAGTATATATTTGCGTACCGAACCGTGGCATGTGTGTCTTCAGAATGTGAGGTAAAAGGGGACAATGAGTGTCAGTTGAGCGACTGGGGAGTCAGGCTGGAGCAGGAAGACTTTCTTTGCTTTTCATTTAAGGTACTAAACTTACTTTGAAACTGGATCTTGGGTTTTGTAGTGCTGCAACTCAGCAGAATAATTGTCAATGGCTTGGTGGACTGAGAAGCGAAGAGAGGAATCCACATGTGCCATAAGGCAAAGACTTGAGAACCAAGGGGTCCATTAGGATGGCGGGCGGATCGCCCCGCTGGGCCGGTGGTAGTCACCACCGGCCCTAAGGAGAATACCCACCCGCCATCCTCTCATCAAAGAGCTCCTCGCCATATTACAATGGCTGGGGGGGTCCATGGCGGACGTAAAGACTGTCTGCCGCTTATGTCGACTTGTCGACCGGGCGGAAAAGGGTTCAATATGGTGGCAGTGTCTGTTGGACACCGCCAGCCATATTAGGATGTGGGCTGGGTCATGCCTTTCCGTGGTGGCATTGCCGCCATGGAACGACATGCGTAGTCTGCTTGTGGGGGCCTGTTGTGGGCCCCCAGGGAATCTGGGGGGTGCATATGGGGTGTACCTATGGTACCCCCTGCAGTTCCATGCAGAACATGGCAGGCACCACGCAGTCCCTGCCATGTTGTGCATGGAAGTGCACAATATAACTTCCTGGCATTGTGGCGGGCGGTGCTGAGTGCACCGCCCGCCGCAATGTCAGGAATGCAGGATATCTGCAACGGGACCCACGCATCTATGGCGGGCGGTCACATTCCACAGGGGGATGGCGGGCGGACAAAGTCCGCCCACCATCCTAATGGACACCTAATTTCTGCTTTCAGTTGTCACCTCAGGACTCTCAGATGAAGCAGCGTTGGCCTAGTGTTGGAGGAGGTGAGGAATTATGCTTTTTTCTAGTGTTTCTCATGGATTTGGTAGAAACCATCCTTGCATGTGCTCCGTTAAAATCCATTGGAAGTGCCTGCCTAAAGTTTTCCGGATGGCTGGTATAACATCTTCTATGAAATGGATTGAATGGAGGGGTACTTTCTAAATTACATTGCTGCAATAAATTAATTTAATATCATATCAGTGGTACATAAAAAAAGGATTTTGTAACACTCCTTCGGATCACAAGGTCTCACAAACCTATAGGCAAATGTCCCAGGGAATTGTGATTGGAGCCATTTCAGGGTTTAATGCTACCTTTGAGGATCTTGATAATTATTTTGCCCCCAACTTATGTATTGGAATAATGTGATACAAGTTTTTCCAGAGGAAACACATGGCATGAGAACTTATTGATGAACATATCAGTACTTAAAACTATCTATTAATGTAAATTCGGGGTGTTACATGTTGATTTTGTTCAAGATCAAGTAGTGATGCCTGCAAGTGACACTTCCATTCAAGAGTGATTGTGGAGAACAGGGGATTCCAAAATAGAAGATATTTTGACCATTGTGTGAAAGGAAGAAATGTAAAAAAAGATGTGCAAATGTGTTGAAACATGAGACTGCAAAAAATTCTGTAATGGGAAGGGTAAAAGACGCAATGAAATGCAAGTCTGATAATCAATCCATGAAGGAAAAGAATAAATAAACTGAGAGAAGCACCCTGATACTATAGATGTTAATGTAAAGATCACTTAAAGTTTTGCAAAATGTGTCCCACCTTCGGGAAAAAGCGTCCAGAACTACTGGACATTTTACAAAAGTGTGTGGAAAGAGGCAGGACAATGGCATAAAGTGTGTAAGTGAGGAGGATAGTGGAGGAAGTTGAGTGCAGTGTGGGGAACAGAGTTCCAGCGTGTGTGACGTTCGCTCTCAGGGAAAATTGGTTTTGAATATTAAAAATGTGAAACTCCTGCTTGTGTGTATAAATATATATATATAAATCACATCACTGATGACATCATCCAGTGAATTTAAATATATATATATATATATATATATATATATATATATATATATATATATATATATATATATATATATATATATATATATATACACCAATCTGTATTGAAGATTGAGTGGATATATAACTGTCTGGATGGAGGATTTAGTAGCTGTCTGACTGTCTGTTTAAGTGGGTAATTAAAAGTGTCTCGCTTAATACATGGATTAGTAACTAAACTATGTGATTGTGTGCATCACTGTCTCTGTTGTTGTATAACATGCTGCATCAGTTGGTGACTAACTACATGAGTGTGTATATTAGTTATTGATTAGTTGGGTGAGTAGTTGTATGGGACACTGAGTTTGTGTGTGGTTGGATGGGGAGTGTGTAACTCTATGCATAGATGTGTGAATGGTTGATTGACTAGGTGTATAGGTTTGAGAGTGCACCTTCCTGCAAAAAAACAATCATTAAAGGCATTTTCCTCTTTCTATGTATGCTGTGGAATGCAGCATGCATTGAAAGAGGAAAAAGAGGAGAAATGAAAACAATTCTCCTTGTTGCACCCTGCTACACCAACTCTAGTATGGCGCAGCATTCCCACACATCTCCAGATTTACAATTTCTCATAAATCTGGAGATGTCTTGTTCTATGGGTGCTGCATGGGAACACCCACACCAACACCTATGGAACTCCCCTTCAACGCAAAGTTCTGTGTATGAAGGGGTCGTATTTCCAAGGAGAGGAAAAACCATGCAGGGTGGCTTTCCCTCTCCTTGTGAAGGAGTGCCTGGCGCCAGCACTACGTTACAGAAAGTGGTGCACTGGTGGCGCAGGGTGCTTGTAAATCTGCCCCATAAGTGCTTAGGTATTGGCAGACTGATACAATAAGAACATAGTGCTGGATGGGTGATTGGAGAATTGCATAAAACTGACAGGAGGTATCCTATGCTGCATGGGTACTACTTCAGTGTTTAATGGAGTCGACCAATAGTATGTATCTGCTTAGAGATTTGTAGGGATTATGCACAGAATATTTTATATATACTTATGCTGGTGCCTAGGTCATTTTATAAGAATACCACTAGTAACTGGAATGATGACAGTGCTGCAAACAGAGTGAACACTTAATTTATAAGTGCTTACGTATTGGTGGAGTGATAGGATAAGTAGATGGTGGTAGATAAGTGATTAAAGAAGTGCATAGGACAGAATGGATAATTCCTATACTGCATGGGTACTAACTGGGTATTTAGAAGAGTGTATCAATAGTATGTAGCTAGTTAGAGGTCTCCTTGGATAGTGCACAAAATATTATAGCTGTACTTGTGTTAGTAGCTAGGCCATTCCATAATTTCATGACTAGTAACTAGAATAATTACAGTATTACTAACAGAGTGTTTAGTGAATGTATAAGTGCTTAGGTATTGGTGGTGTAATAGGATAAGTATATAGTGCTGGATGGGTGATCGGAGAAATGCATGTGACAGACAAGAGGATTCCTACACTGCATAGGTACTAAATCGGTATTTAGAAGAGCGTATCAATAGTTTGTAGCTGGTTAGAGGTGTGTATGCATAGTGTACAAAGTATTGTACTTGCACTTGTGTTAGTGACTACGCCATTCCTTAAGTTTACGACTAATAACTGGAGTAATTTCAGTGTTAAAAAGAAAGTGCATGCTGAATTTATAAGTGCTTAGGTATTGGTGGAGTGATAGAATATGTAGATAGTGCTGGCTGGGTGAATGGAGAAGTGCATGGGACAGACAGAAGGATTCCTAGACTGCATAGGTACAAACTGGGTATTTAGAAGAGCGTATCAATAGTATGTAGCTGGTTAGAGGTCTGCATGCATAGTGCGCAGAATATTGTAGCTGTACTAGTATTGGTGTGTCTATGGTTTCGAGAATGGTAGTCTGTATTTTATGGTGTGAGGAGGTGTATCAGATGATCACCTGGATGATGTCATCAGTGATGTCATTTGAGATGTCATGAGTGATGTCACTGATCATGTCATGAGTGATGTAATATGTGACGTCATCAGAAATGCATTGCGGGGGCGCGAGTTATAGTTAGCACAACTAACTATAACGGCTGAATTTCTCTTGTTTTGTATGAGTGAAATGTCCAACTATGACGTCCATGAAACTTGAGTTTTTTTCAGTGAATTTCTGAGGTTTTTTAAATGCTAATTTCTAACTATAATGTCCCTGAAACTTGTGTTTTTTTCAGTGAATTTTATATATATGTGTATTTAATCTCCTCTCACTCTTACGAGGAAGGAATCAGCACTCAGGTTGGAGTTTGGGAATGTTTAATCTGCAAAGGACATGATCCACGTGTTTCGGCTCGTCCGAACCTTGATAACGATACAAGGCGTCATTGTAGCATCCTTATTTAAATGTACACATTCTTAAAGTTGCCAACATTAACAAAGGACTACATATTACTTGAATCCAAAAAGCTGGTGGCCATATTGGCCTGGTCACGATGTGAAAATTCAGAAACTGATACAATGAAGAAAAGAAAACAAGTTTTAATATGCACACAATGTAATTTCAGCATATATTGCCTGTGACTGCCATACCTGTATTTTCGTCAACGTGACTTAATCATAATAAACATACTTAGGATTGCAAACATCAACATAAACAATGGACTACACATTACTTTAAAGTGAAAAGCTATCGGCCATATTAATCTGGACACTATGCGTATTATAATGGTTCTTACACGAAAGAAAAGAAAAAAAAGGGCTGTTAACACCTTGGCTGCTCACGATATTCCTCCCCTGTGCTGGAAGTCAATGAAGATGGGTGTGGTCATGACGAGCTCAGCTCGTCATGAACACACGAGCACTGTGCCTGAGCACCGAAGGGGTTAATATACACACACTATCCCTAAATAAAGTTCTAGCGATTATAGTTCCATTCCATTCACAGCTCATTTGAGATGTCATGAGTGATGTAACTGACCATGTCATGAATGATGTAATGTTTGAGGTCATTAGCAGTACATTGCGGGGGCGTAAGTTATAGTTAGCTCAGGTGACTATAAATGCTGAATTTCACTCTTTGTGTATGAGTGAAATCTGAGTCTAACTATACCGTCCCTGTAATCTTTGTTTTTTTCAGCAAATTTCTAGTTTGTTTTTTACCGTTAAGTAAGATGCATATCACAATGGATAGTGGGGGTTGGAAGCAGGGCCTGGCATTGTGCTGCACCCACCCAAGCTTGCTGCTCCTGCCTCCCCTCCTCCTAGCCATCCATTGTCCAAGTCCATGTCCCTGCTCCCTTATTACAGCCCTCTGTGGCTGTTGTTCTGCCACTGGCCTTCCCACCTTTTCTGATTAGTTATATTGCTGCCCCATCCACCTCCTTCCTATCCTCTGCTGTCTGAATCCATGGACTAGCCTCCTCCCTCCTGCCATGCATGTCTGATGTGCTGCACTGCCCTCCATTTAGCATGCTGTACCAGTCCACTCCTCCTGCCCTACATTGCCAAATTCTATGCCCCATCATTGACCTCCTTCTTAGCCTCTGTGCTTAGCTTGCTGCCCCTATTCTCCTTCCCCCTGCCCTCAGATGTCTGTGTGCATGCCCCTGCACCCTCCTTTTTGCCCACCATGTTCCATGGACCTGCCACTCCTATCTAATCTGAGTGTTCTGTTGAGCTGCCACTCCTCTCCTACCTGGCTTGCATTGTCAGATGACTGTAACCTGTCCCTGCCACTTCCACCCTGCCTGTCCACATTCCATGCCCCTGTCCTATTCCTCCTGTTGTCAATGGTCCATTTTACCGCCACACCCTTCTGCCCTCCCTGGTCTGTAGTGCTGCAACTTCTCCTCCTGCCTGCCACACGTGAGGCTCCTTCCCATGAACTCTCTTGTCTGTGCCCAGGTCCTGACCCTCCCTTCTATCCTCCACGGTCCTTTGTGCATGCCCCTGCACCCTCCTTCTTGCCCATCATCGCCATTGTGCTGTCACTAACCCTCCTGCTTGCCATGCATGGTCTTTTGTGCTGCCACAGCCCCTCCCACCTTCCCTGTGTGGTCAGCTAGCTGCCCCTGACCCCCTCCCACCTTACCTCCATGGTCTGTGTGTATGCCATTATAGTCTCACTGTTGCTCTCCACGGTGTGTCTTGCTTCTAGTGCCCATCCTGTCTGACCTCCATGGTCATCTTGCTGCTCCTGCCCCGCCCCCTTGCCCCCAGCCCTCTGTTTCCATGTGCAGGCCACTATTCCCTCCCTCCTGGCTTGTCCGTTCCATTGTAATGCCCCTGATCCGTCCCTCCTGCCCTTTATGGTCCGTTATGCTGCAGCTTTCTCTCCTGTCTGTCCATTAAGGTCAGCTAGCTACCATTGCCTCTTTCCCCTCTGTTCTCTGTTGTCCATGGGCATGGTCCTGTCCCCTCCCTATTTCTTTCTATGGATTGTTGTGCTGCACTCCCGTCCTGCATGCCATGTGTGGTGTATTGTACTGCTGCAAACCCTGATGACTGCCCTGTAGGGTCAGTTTAGTGCATCTCTCCCTGTCCTCTGTTATCCAAGTCCATGTCCCTACCCCAATTCCTCCTGCCTTCCATGATTCAATGTTCCATACTTGCTAACATTTTTAACTTGGTAAGAGGGAGATTTTGAAAAATAACTGGGTTATTGATTTTCCCCTTTGACTTACATTGAAAACGAGGAGATTGTTGACAGGAGACAGATCAAATAAAGCCCATTTGGGCTTAAAAACTTAGTCCGCCCGCCATCCTATCGGTGAATGGGACCTCCCGCCATAAGGGCGGGGGTCCAGTGGGGGGAATT
The DNA here is from genome assembly GCF_964263255.1 of Lissotriton vulgaris. Lineage (NCBI taxonomy): Eukaryota > Metazoa > Chordata > Amphibia > Caudata > Salamandridae > Lissotriton > Lissotriton vulgaris. The sequence goes on along the minus strand of NC_141687.1, from coordinate 1,869,491,072 downwards.
AGGATGCGCCCGCCACTGTGGTGGGCGCATCCTGCATTTTTAGCATTGTGGTGGGCGGTGCTCTCTGCACTGTCCACCACAATGCTAAAAATGCACGTATGCATTTGCATAAACAAAGTGGCATGCACGGTGCTGTGCCTGCTGCTTAGTTTATGCAAATGCAGGGGGGTACCCCAGGTACCCCCCTTGTACACCCCCCACCTCTTCTTTACTCTGGGGGCCCACAAGGGCCCTCCAAAGTGAAGACTGCATGCCTTAATGCCGTCACGGAAAGGCATCTCTGCAAGCCCATGCTAATATGGCTGACGGTGTCTATAAGACACCGCCACCATATTGGACCATTCCCGCCCGGTCGCCAGGCGACCGGGGCGGAAAAGCGGCTGACGGTCTTTCCATCCGCCGCGGTCCCCCCGCCATCCTAATATGGCGGGAGGTCATTTAGGTGTGGATGGCGGGCGGATTGCCCCCGCCAGGCCGGCGGTGGCTACCGCCAGCCTGGCGGGGGCAATCCGGCTGCGATCCTAATGGGCCCCTTAGTTTCAAGATAGTCCTTACATACATAAACAACTATACAATCTAATTAATGCATGGTATGAGCTTAAAATTATAATCTAAAATAGATAGAATCAGCGTATAATAATTTTGCATAAAAATTGTATATAAAAGATACATGAGTAAAAAAACTTACCAAACAAATTCATAAATATTCAATAAATATGGTATAAAAACCAATTTTTCTTTAAATTCAGTGTAGATAAAAACCCATGAGATGAAATAGGCAACAGATCAGTTTAGTCAAAATCAGAGGCATGTAAATAAATCTTCAGAAATATTTAGACCAGATGGCTGCTTAGTGTTTAGTTCCAGAATGTATCTGATCTCCAATTGCTGTAGTTTTTCATCCCTGTTCCCACCTCTCCTGCTTGCTAGGACATAGTCGATAACAAAATATCTAAGGTCACGGTTGTTAGATTCATATTTCGATTTAAAGTGCCCAGCTACAGGGTAGGTATTGTCCTGAATATTTATCGCTCTTAGATGTTGCAGAATTCTTGTATGTACTTGGAGCTTTGTGCTCCCTACATAAAGTAAATTACAGGGGCAGGACAGTATGTAAACAGCATATTCTGTTTTACATGTCAGTAGCTTATTGATTTTATGTTCTTTCTGATCAAAGGGTGTGAAATAGGATGTTTTGTTGGAACCCTGCTGACATGCTTTGCAAACTTTACAATTGTAAAAGCCAGTATGTGTTTGTAGCCAATTAGCTGATTCGATGACCTCAGGACTTGTTTTAATGAGCTCATCTTGCATAGAGCATCCTTTACTATAAGTTATTGAGGGTTTTTTAGGCAGTTTAGGGCCTACTATAGGGTCGCTGAGCACCAAAGGCCAATTTTTCTTAATTATAGATCCACCTTTGTGTGCTGTTGGCTATACTTGACAATGATCCTAAATGTTGTGTCTTGTTCCTCACCTGTGGGTTTTTTCTCCTCAACATCAGTTTTGTTTTTACCTGTTGTTAACAACTCCAGCCTTTCTTTTTGCATTGATTTCGCAACAGCTATATTGATAACATCTTCTGTGTAACCCCGTTCTATAAATCTCAGTTTGCACTCGTGTTGAGCCGTCAGTAAGTCACATTCCTTACTGTGGATCCGTCTGAGTCTTAGCATCTCCCCATAAGGGATGCTAGTAATCAGGTGTAGAGCTATTGGCATGGAGTGTTGAGTTGCTAGCTGTTACTTTTCGATGGAGTTTAGTTTCAATTTTGTCATTTTCAATGAAAACCCCTGTATCCAGGAAGCTCACTAACGTGGCGCTTATATTGGCAGTAAAGTGCAAGTTTAGAGTGTTCTTGTTAATTGCCTGCACAAATTTCCGAGCTGTGTCTAAGTCGCCGTCCCATATAATAAATAAATCGTCAATAAAACGTAACCATGTTTTAACATGGGTATTCATAGCTTCCTTGTGTTCCGTCATGAGGACAAGCTCATCCCACCAGCCCATGTGTAGGCAGGCATAGCTTGGGGAGAAGCTGGCCCCCATGGCATCTCCTCTCAGCTGTTTGTAAAGAACGTTGTTAAACATAAATACATTATTGTTTAGACAAAACTCAACCATATCCAATATCATCATTTTGTGTTGTCTCATATTGCCCAAAGATTTTTCCAAAAAGAAATCCAATGCCCTTAAACCATCCAAATGTCTGATGCTGGTATAAAGTGAACTGACGTCAAGGGCCATCAGTAAAAACCCTGGTTCCCACTTCAGGTCCTTGATTTTGCGTAAAAAGTCACTTGTATCACTTACTTACGATGGCAGGGGTTTTTACATGATTTTTTAAGAAAAAATCGACATACTGTGAAGCATGTTCCAGGCATCCATTCCTTGCTGAGATAATGGGCTGTGATATCACTGACCATGTCATGAATGATGTAATATGTGACATCATCAGCAGTGCATTGTGGGGACACGAGTTATAGTTAGCTAAACAGCGGAATTTCTCTGGTTTTGTACAAGTGAAATGTCGAACTAACTTTAACGTCCCTGAAACCTATGGTTTTTTCAGTTAATTTCTAAGGTTTTTTAAATGCTAATTTCTAACTATAAGGTGCCTGAAACCTATGTTTTTTTCAGTGAATTGCAAAGGTCCAGCATGGTGGAGAAATGTGAGAGTGGCCTCCGAAATACCTCTTAGCAATCCCACTGTGTGGGATTTACTGGAGAGAACAGGAGGAGTAGTTAGCCCCCAACATCAACCATGGGGGCCAACTATCCCTTTTATTACCACCAATAAGTCCTACACAGCAGGATTGCTAACTTCTTATATCAGGCCCGCCCCCTCCCTGCACCACTGTGCAAACGTTATCCGCTAGCACGTTTTGAGTTGAGTTGGGTGATTAAGTCCCCTTGAATCCTGAGGGTCCCTGGGGCCAACTAGCCCACCAGGTACCTCCAGTAAGCGGCACAGAGCTGCTTTGCAGAGAGTTGGTCCAAGGCCACGCCCCTTTTTACACTTCTCTGCAACGCAGCTCTGTGGCGCTTACTGGAGGTACCTGGTGGGCTAGTTGGACCCAAGGGACCCTCAGGATTCAAGGCGACTTAATCCCCCAACTTACTATGCACCAGAGGGCCCATTTGCACAGCTGTGAAGGGAGGGGGTGGGGCCTAATTGGACCAGTGTGCAAACGCGCCCAGTGGCCATGCATTTTCTCATAGGGATTTTAGACACAGCTAGACTGAACCACTGAACATAACTATATCACATTTGCAAAGAGGTAGCTGATGGACCAAAAGTGATCTTTCTGTTAATTGGTTTAAAACCATTCAGTAGTTTTGGAAATGTTAGGGGAAATCTAAATTTGTTTATCTAGGGACACGGATCCTCTTAGGATCCGACAGTCCCTGTGCTGAAATGTTATTGGCTACCAACAATTCAAACAGGAAGTGCTGACAGCTATCTCGGGACTGAAAAAACATTTTAAAAAAGAAAATGGGGCGGGGTAGGAATACTTTGACCCTCGCTAGCTCTGGTCCTGGGGTACCAATGGGACCATGCAGGGCAAAAAAACATTTTGGGGGGATTTATTGGCAGGAGTTGTGCTGGAACCTACGCTTCTCTACGGTTTAGACCCCGGGTGGGCCAGATCCTGGGGCCATGCAGGATTAAAAAAGGAGGGGTGGGCACAGGGCTGCCCTCCTGGGGCTCTTTTAAGTCCTGGGGACTACCTCTTCTGCAGGGCTTTTTGAACCGCAGGGACCACCACCTCCCCAGCACTTTTATTTTAAATTTGGAGGAGGACTCTTCCGACACCCCTTCTGGGGCGGGTTCAAGGCCAGGGACCACCACCTCCCGGCCTAAATTAAAAGTAATAGGGGACCTGCATAAACCCCCCCCCCCCCGGGCCCCAGAGACCACCACTTCCCAGTGGCTTCTAATATAATTAAAACTAGGAGGGGGTCCACACGGCCCCCTCCGGGTCCATATACGGTCCCAGGGCCAAATATGGCTCCAGATGGGGGGTCACGCAGCCCCTCTCCTCTGATCTGCCTGTGCCGTCCACGGGGAGGTGATGGTCCTGGGTCGGCATGTGCAGATCAAAGGAGGGGGCCAAGTGGCCTCACCACCGGCAGCCATATATGGCCCTGGAGACCAAAACCATTCAGAGCCGGCTTCTGCTACGTCCAGGGGTGCCCACCTTCAGCACATAGAGATTTCCCTTAGCTTGGCAGGAGCTGTGATAGCTCCAACCAAGTGGGTAAAGTGATCCTGCCCACTGGAAGCGGAGGTTTCATCTCTTTCCCTGCCCGCAGACATACAGGGAAAGAGATTAAACTATTACACCTGCATGGAGGGAGCTGTTTTTACAGTGTCTCCCACTGTGCAGCAGCAATGCCGGCTCCAGCAGGGGGTGGGTCACTGGCTGAGACCGCAGTGTCTTTCTTGCTACCCTGCAGTTCCAGGGAAAAAGAGCAGAAAGAGGCTAAAAAAGGTCAGAAACTATCAGAAAGAGGTAGAATAATGTTCAGAAACAAGCAGAAAGAGGTAGAACAAAGGTCAGCAAAGAGGCAAGATAAAGGTGAGAAATGAACAATAAGCAAAATAAAGGGCAGCAATGAGTATAAAGAGGCAAATAAATCAGCAATAAGAAGAGAGGGGCAAAACAAAGTAAGCAAAGAGCAGAAACATCAAAATAATGGTGAGAAACAAGCTGAAAGATGTACAATAAAGGTAGGCTGCGAGCAGAAAGAGGCAAAAGAAAGGTGAGAAACAAGCAGAAAGAAGAAAAATAATGATCAGCAGCAAGCAGAGAGACGCAAAATAAAAGTGAAAAATGAGCAGCTAGAGGCAGAATAAAGGTAAACAATGATCAGAAAGGAAAAAAAATAGTGAGAAACGGTCAGCAATGCGCGGAAAGAGGCATGTTCAAGGCGCGAAACTAGCAGAAAGATACAGAATAGAGATCTGGAATAAGCAGAAAGAGGCATAATAGAGGTCAGAAACAAGCAGAAGGTGCAAAATAAAGATCAGCAGTGAGCACAAAAAAGAATAAAGTTCAGAAGGGAGCATAAAGAGGCAGAATAGAGGTCAGAAATTAGCAGCAAGCGTCAAAATAAAGGTGAGAAATGAGCAGAAAGGTCAGCAACGAGCAGAATGAGGCAAAACACAGGGCCGGAAAACAAGCAGGGAAGGCAAAGCAGAGGGGAGAAAAACAAGCAGAAAAAAGCATAACAGAGCAGAAGAAGGCAAACGGGAGCACTGAGACACTCTCACACTGACTCACAGACCCACTCAGAGACACACACACACACTCGCAGACTTACTGAGACACTCATGCACTCACTCACACACTCTATCAAAGGTTAGTGGGTATATTTAGGAAAGTTTTATTTTAAAAACCTTAGAAATTAACTTTAAAAAAACCAAAGGTTACAGGGACTTTATAGGTAACAAACAACATTTAAAAAACCCTTAGAAATTCACTGAAAAAAACAAAGGTTACAGGGATGTTATAGTTAGGCTCAGATTTCACTTGAACAAACCAGCAAAATTCTGCAGTTACAGTTAGCTAAGCTCTAACTTACGCCCCCACAATGCACTGCTTATGACCTCATATATTACATCGCTTATCTTGTCACAGTTGTTTATTACCCTTGTATGTTACAAAATTATCACTCTCATCTTTTTGATAGTGCTGCCAAATAAGTATTTGACACAGGCATGTTCCAAAACATATACTAGAAAATTCAGTGTTGAATGTTATTCTATTTGTATTGTGATTATGTGGTCCTTTTGGTTCTGGCCTAACCTGCAAGCCATGCATGCATCACGTTTCAGGATGCCACTCACTAGGTTCCTTACCACTCACTGGAATTCTTTTCAGCATTATAAAAAAACTATGTGTTAAAAACCCCACCACACAGGTTGTAGTTCTCTTATAGGTAATGTTGGAATGCGGGCCCACAAACTGTTTCATGTGTTTATCATGTTCCAAATGTGCCAATTCTTTTTAAAACCTTTTTTTTTAAATATCTAACCAAGTCTGATTGTTTTCCATTAATATTCTGTATGTGGTCATCTCTTCATTGTCCATCACATCCATTTCTGTTACATCATCATTATTCTGATACAGAAGAAACTCCCTTTTCTTCCATCAAGTTCTCAATGCATTCTCAAGAATATTAGGTGGATATACACGAAGGGTGAATATTATGATCTTTTTTGCTGCTTCTTTTTAAAAGTTCTTTGTTATGGAGCATATTTTTTTCCTTTATACTCAGAACCACATCCGTAAAATCAATATGTTTTATAATGCAAATTTTTTGTTAATTTGATATTAAATTTTTGTTGAATTGATATGAACGCCCCCAATGTGGATTCTTCTCCATCCCACAGGATAAATAAATCATCAATGAAGTGAGTCCAGATTACATTATGTTTCTTGAAATAATTGTTTTTTTTACTGTACCGGCAACATCCTTCTGCCACCACCCAATGAATAAATTCACGTATGTGGGACCGAACAAGGTCCCTACAGCTGTTCCCTGCTGTTGAATGTACATTTTGTAACCAGACAGAATAACATTGTTAGTAAGGCAGTATTCATGAATCTGAATGATCACCTGCCTGCGTTTCAAGTATTCAAGTGGTTTATTCCTCAGAAAATACCAGGATGCAATCCTGTGATCATGATTAATTGATGTATACAGTGACACTGCTGCAGGAGGAAGAGCAAGACTCAGTTGTGAGAGCACAGTAGAGCTGAGTGGGTCACTGGGGAAGAGCGGGAGAGTGCAGGAACGGTGATATCGGCCCAAGGTAACTGCTACTGCTCACTGCTCACACACCTGACACTGCCATTGGTGCAGTGCGGAGCCAACGAGCAGGGACTATTGGCCCACCTCACATCTTCCGCTCAGGCCGCGACTGGTGCAGCCCCGAATACCGCAAGCGGGCGACAAGGCTGACATCCAGCAAGCCAAAGTGAAAATAATTATAATCAGTGGCTGAACTCGAGACAGATAAACTTGCGGCAAGGAAGGGGAGTGGCAGTAGTGCATGAATTGTGGGTCTAGACCCAGCTACAGTTGGTTTGAGCCCCAGGATTTCAGAAGCAGCCCGACCAAGATTGGGAGCAGCTTGCGGCACAGGTATGCTCACCCCTGCTACGTACTAGTCGGTGAAACCCATCTTTGGCAGCACAACACCCCAAGTCAAGGCTTGTGAATCGGCAGGCTATTACGATAGCCAACCCAAAATCACCACAACTTTCCAACTCTTGAAGGATGCTGGTGCTACCATATACTCAACCACAACACATATTGCAGGTCTGCCTGTGTCTCTGGCACCAACCATAATTATTCATACCAGATCACAAAAAGCTAACAAGTCCTCACCACCCTCCTCGCCCCGACAGATGACATACGCTCCCTCATCGGAAAAGGAGAGACTGTGACCCTCATCCTCCTGGACCTCTCTGCAGCCTTCAGCGCAGTCTCTCACTGCACCCTAGCCCAGAGACTACACAACACTGGAATTTGGAACAAGGCCCTCAACTGGATCTGCTCATTCCTATTCTGCAGAATGCAGCAGGTCAGACTCCCACCCTTCCTCTTGGATCCCACACCGACCACCTGCAGAGTTCCCAAGGATCCTCCATCAGCCCCACCCTGTTCAAGGTCTATATGGCCCACTCGCACCGATCGTCAGATCCCACAAACTCAGCATTGTACCCTACGCGAACAACACCCAACTCATTCTCTCCTTATCCAACACACCTAACATCTCCAAACACAACTTTCAAGGAGGAATGGAAGCTGTCGCCAAATGGATGAAGAACAACTGCCTACAACTCAACATGGACAAAACTGAAGTACCAATCATTGTCCCCACCCTGATGCCTGGAGCGACACCGGATGGCCCCCCACCCTCGGGAGCCCACCGTCGCCCGCTGACCATGCACACAACCTTGGAATCATCATCAACTAAAAAAAAGTCCGCCAAATCAGCACTGTCTACTCCTCCTGTTTCCACACCCTTCTTCTCCCACTTAAGACCTTCAAATGGTCTCCCCTCCAGCACAGGACAACTGTCACCAATGCCCTCATTAGCAACAGACTGGACTACAGCAACGCACTCTACACCAGGATCAACAAGAACCTCACTTGCAAACTCCAAAAAGTCCAGAACGCGTCCACCAGACTAGTCCTCAACCTACTGCATCACAGCCACATCAAACAACACCTGTGGACACTACATTAGCTCCCCGTCGAGAAGAGACTCACCGTCAAGATTCTCTCCCACATCCACAAATCCCTTCACAACACTGGACCTAATACCTGAACCATCGCCTCTCATTCAATGCACCCCAAAGATCCTTCGCTCAGCCCAGCTTTCCCTAGCTACGGTGCGGTGCATCAAGAATACCAGAACAGGAGGTCGTTCCTTCTCCTTCCTCGCAGCAAAGGCATGGAACACCCTCCCTCTCCACCTCCGACAGACACCAACACTCTCCAAGTTTATGAAGGACCTCAAGACGTGGCTCTTCAATGAGTCGCCATGAACCTCTGGGAGCTGCCTCCCCCTTCCCCCTCAGCGCCTTGAGACCCTCTCGGGTGAGTAGTTGCGCTTCACTAACCCCTGATTGAAGGTTCTTAAGATGTTTAATGACCTTTTTGTCATCGGTTATTTCTAGCGCATCAATGAAGTCCTCAAAGGTTTTGATCCAAGCAGTCCATTGTGCACCAAGAGACAGATTTTTAGCGGTATCGAATGAAGATGGTCACTTTAGTAAAATTAGCGGCATCATACTTTGTGCTGTTTTCTGCTGCTGATGCCCAGATTATATGGTAGTGTTCAGGTCACAATTGAACTACAGTATCTTCTGGTCAGGTGTCACCAGTACGAGCATCAGCCTGATGACTTGTGTTTGGCCCGTTATGCCCAACCGGAGATGGTGAGACACCATCCTCTTCTTTGACGGTGAGTAACGGTTTTGTCTCGTGTTCTTGTTTTTCGCCGCTTTCATCTTTCTGCATGGTACCTGGTGAAAACCAGGTACCATGCAGAAAGATGAAAGCCTTTAGCGTTCCTTTTGCATTTATCTGCTTCCCCTCACAGTGTTCTTTTGCACCTGGCTGTTGCTACTGGTTGCGCTTTCTGTACCTGTTTTTTTAGTGCCTTTGTCGTTTCCATACTGTTTGAATGGAAGCTCTGCGTTAAGTTGTGGAACCGTAGTTCATACCTTGGTCGTATTGGCAATTTTCTGAGAGGCGATAAATGAAACTTTTCATGGGATCTTCATCTTCGAAGGTCTCGCATTGGTTGGAGTTAAACTTTGATTCCTCTTACGCCAACCGTCAATTCTTCGCTTTGGTTAAGGCACACTTAGCACACACAAGCAGTATGCCGGACTTCAGCAAACTCTCTAGAAGAACAATCTCAACTCTTCGGGTTGCGGAGTTTACGCATACCCCATCCTCACTTCCAGTTGCAGCGTCCTCCCCAGCCTGGTAGCATATAAATTAATTATGCCACACACGGTGCATGGTATTCCACGTCATTATTTCTCAGAGTGGAACCGATAACTGCCACCTATTACATCATGAATTTTATTAACCACACCAATCACTTATGTCACTAGACGACGTAGTCTGTGAGGGCTCAAAGGGGTCCTGTGCTCTGTAATACACAAGACACTGCAATTGCTATCATAAACAAATGAGAATAGAACAACATAATATTTGGCATAAAATATAGAATATAACACTGCAACGCAACACATCAATGGAGGCCATGCATGTGTCTGCATGTGTTGTCAAGATTTGTGCATGTCCCTGTATGTAGTGTTGCCCATCTGGAGTGTATGTGTGTGATAGAAGTGACCAATCGGTATGTGTGTGTGCGTGGCTTGCACGTGTTTGTGATTGGGTGTGTCTGGTTGGGCAAGGCATGTGTGTGTTTGTGTTTTGTGGTGTGACAGGGGTAGGGGCAAATGGTTATTTCAAAGTGCCCGGTTCTCTAACGCAAACACCACAAAGCTCGGGAATGGCTTCCTTTAAGTTTTCAGGAATGTGAAGAATTCACAAGAATAAGTCTGGAGTCTAAGTAATATGCGCACTGAGAGTCGTCATGGGAACGGGGCAGGTGTTGCTTGGCTGCTACATGCAGCAGTAACAGAGCATGGCCTATCTGCTCCATACGGTTGAAACAGTCCAGAGGTGGAGCGAGGTTGGCATGAGATTACGGGCATACTAGCAGTGTCTTTTTACGGATATTTGGGCAAGACATAATTTGGGGCCCCCTGTTCGGAATTTTACTGCCCATTTTCTAATATTTGAACACGGCATGATCCCAACAAACTGTCAGAAATAGGGTTACACAAAACCGGTGAAATATGTCTTTGCACTAAGCATGGGCGGAAAATACGTTCCGCTCGTGGATTTTGCGGATTTTCAGTAAATTCGCAATCCGCGAGATTCACGAATTTCCCGCAAAATCCGCAAACGGAACGGATTGGGTCAAAAGTTCAAGCTGACTTTTGTAACTCTTTTAGAATGGCGCCAGCAAGCTGCCAGAGCCATTCTAAAATAGTTACAAAAGTCAACTTCAACAGGAAGCTCTAATAGATAAAGTAAAGCAGGTGCTCGAGTTGAAGCTCAAATTCAGTTACACAATCATTAATCACCTCAAACTTGGGGTGATTAATGATTGTGTAACCTAATTTGAACTTCAACTCGAGCACCTGCTTTACTTTATCTATTAGTGCTTCCTGTTGAAGCTCTTTGTAGCTATTTTAGAATGGCGCTGGCAGCTTGCCGGCGCCATTCTAAGTGGAGCTGGGGGCAGAAGGGCACAAAGGTGGGACAAAAAATGAAGGGGACAAAAAATGAGTGGGGCAGAGGGCAGAAGGGCACAGAAACGAGTGGTACAGAGGGCAGAAGGGCATAAAAAACGAGAGGGTGGCAGTGATTAACCAGGCAAAAAAAAAAAAACGCCAACACGTAAAGCGCCTCGCAAACCCCGCGAACACGCAAAGCGCCCCGCGAACACCCGCAAACACGCAAAAATAAAAAAATTTGCACGAATTCGCGAGTTTTGCAGATCGCAAATTCGCAAATCCGCAAATTCGCGGATTGCAAATTTGCAAAATTCGCCCATGCTTACTTTGCACGGCCCCCAGAAATCCTTAAAATGCCACCTGACAAAGAGAGACTAATTCAGAGGTGGAGGGGGTAGGCAGAGAGGTTGAGATAAGGACATAGAGGGAAGTGAGGTGTATATATAGAGAAAGATTACTTTCTCAAGGGCCTCCCTGGAAGGTGGGGCCCTGGGAAGTTCCCCACTTTTGCTCTTGCCCTAAAATGTCTCTGTTTAAGAAGAAACCTGAAAGGGCTCCCTCCCATCTACAGAGGTCGGAAAATGGTTCATGTACGCCTGAGGAGGAATCATAGCAGAAGCAGGCGGGAATATGGGCAGAGCGGGTGGGCGGGCCTACGCTACCTGTCTGTTGATTTTGACAACACAGGAAGGTTGAGCATATAGCGAATGAAGCGTGGGTAGATGGTTCAAAGGCGTGCAGGGGTGCTATCAAACTGATACCTCAGAAAAGGCTGTCAAAGTCGTACACATTAACTGGGTTTGTTTATGCTAGTCAATTGTTTTAAGTGTATCAGCCTCAGGAGGATAAGATACTGAAATGGCCCTGCTAGGCGTCCAACGTTTGACCATCTGGTTGCGCACAAGCTTTTCAGCAGATGTTTTAGCACTCTGAGATAGTAGCTGGCAGACAGTGGCACACTCTGTTGGCAAGTGGTTTACTAACCCGAGAAAGCGTTCTCTCATCCGGGGTGAACATACGGAGTTTCCTTTAATACGCGTAAGTACAGAGTAAAACGACCCTAGAGAATGTGCAGGCGTTGCTCCCTGCAGTAGCAACCACTGTCACCGTCTACATCACAGAGGCCAACGCAAAATTACGTGTCACTTAGGTCAAGCTTGCTAAGAGAAATCTATAGGCATTGGGCCGATCCGAGACCTCCACAATGCGGGCCTACACCCTAGGGCCTCGATACACCCCCCCCCCCCGCCCCCCCTATGCGAGTCACGAGTGGTTTCCTTTCAGTTCATAGTTAACGGCTCTCGGTGATGCCTCGCCAAACCTTTTACTTGTTTGTTAAAAGAAACCCACAAACCATTTTTTCGGCTAAAGCGCTTCACTACCATCTAGTGGACAGTTGGGTGAACAACACAGTCGTGGAGTCCAAGTAATATGTGAACATATAAAAAATGTGTAGTGCGGAATATGAAATAGGCGTCTCATTGTTTGATAGTGCTAGTCATTCAGGGACATATTTCTAACATATAATATATATACTAACGTAAATTAGATGACAATTGAATGATAATTTTGAATCCAAGCTCCGTTATAGATAACTTTAACTTGTGTTCTGAAACCTAGTTTATGTACAGCCAGGATGGATGTTAAGAAAATTGTATTTCGTCTTCATAGGGAAACTAGGGGAAAATAATTTCGTAAATATAGTTGCGTACTGATGATGCGACCTATTTTGGTTGATACTAAAAAAAGAAGTCTCAAAAAGAACTGGGAAGGTGTTTTTCCCTGTGAACCCTTGGTGGGATAGACTTTCCCTGATTACAAATTATTTTGATGTGATGCTGTCTGTTTTTTACCTCTCAGAGGAAAGGTATTCATGCAACAAACGGTGAGTGAGTTTGGGCTAGGGGCTTCCAATTCCTAGCAGGATAATTATTGGCTACTCTAATCTCAGGCAGCAAAAAGGAACTGTTCTGGCGCAGGTATAGAACCTCCAAGCAAACGAATTAAAGCCTACGAAGCAGAGGTCATGGTATTCCTTCTTCCTAGTGGATGGATGGGAACACTCGTTTTGTGTAGGACCAGCTAAGGGTGTAGGGTTACATTGGTGGAACGAAGTCTTCCTCGCACAATCAGGCAAATATTAGACTGAGTTTATTCGTAGTTACAAGTTACACTTAAGGTTCACCAGAAGCTATTGATATTTCCAACTCCGCCACAGGCCCTCGCTTGATTCTTCCAGCGCACACTAGTGGGATCAGGGAAAGGGAACATTCACACAGACACCCTTTTGTGCTACAGAACACGAAGTCAGGGCAAGAGACACAGAGGATGCTACATCTTTTACACACGAAAACAAAGAAAAGCAGAGACACACTACAAGCATATAAAAAATTACCACAAATCAAAATTACCAAAACTCTGATTTCAATTACACAATTATCAAACACTAGTTGCCCAAACACAAACCTTCACACTCTCCACCGCAATCACAGAGACCACAAGGACAAAAAAAGCTGTAACAGTAAACTCTGCAACGGGTCAAAGAAAACCTTGCAATCCTTTAATGAAGACGAGGCTCCTTAAACCTCAACTCAAAACATAAATCTCAAGACAACAAAGAGCTGCAAATCACTGCCTTCACAATGCTCAAGACTTACCAGCCTTGCAGTCACTTCAGACATGAGGGCCTCATGTTTGCACACTTACAAAAACACGATTCAAACAGAAACAAGATGCAAGAGGCACTGGATTCAGAACACTGTGGCACCCCAGATACATAACTCTGCAACCTGCCTCATAACTTGTGGCGTGCGATTGTGTATGAACATACAATCACACTCCACAACACATAAATGAAGAGTATAACACACAAAAACTCACATGAAACCAGATTCTAAAATGCAACTGCCAGGAGACTGACTTGCAGACTAAGAAGTTGCCTCATATCCACAGACAAACTTACATAACTCGGATAAACTTCCGCATATACATCTCTGTACACCAAAGTAAAAACAGGCAACATTCTAATCTACATCACTAAAACATACACCAAAAATGTTCATAGAACATACCACATCGATATGAACGATATTAACAGTTCACTGAACATCAACGAACATGAACGACAATACAACTGTACCAAAATAAACACCTGATATGTCTCAGTAAATGGGTATGAGCACAGGAAGCAGACACCCGCTCTAAACCATGGAAACATCCCTGACATCACAAAAAAGCACAGGTGGAATCTCAGGCAAAACCATTACATTAAACACGTTTCGAATTAAAAATAAAATTGCATTGTAATTTCATAACATGAACTCAACTCTGCAGAGTCTTGCATAAGTGCCAGCAGTTTTGCATAAGTATTTCCTACTACAACTATGTACATAGCATTTTTCCCAAAGTACATATTAATTATAACGAGAAAAAGTTTTGCAAAAATACATCACAGGTCAAACAAAACTGTGTTATTTTACAAGTAATTTTTTTCAACAGTCCCTATTATTATGCTGATAAATGTCAGGAGGTTAACATTCTGTTCCTTGATTCAGAGTGGAGACCTCTCCTTGCACAGACTCGGTTTAGAGGTGCCTTATAAACATTTCTTTAGTGAAACAAAAAAGACGCTAATGTTCTGTTCGCCATAATCAGGCAAAAGTCTGACAACGGACGTTCCAATTATGTTGGATCCGCTCGCAGAAGCGAGCGGGAGTCAAGCACCCGTATGCGCCTGAAATACCACTGGGCATGGTGACAGCACTCCCACACGGTGGAGATTGGTCGAGGCTCCAGCTATGGGAGGCAGCGGGGTTGCAGATGGTGGGAGATCTCTATGATGATGGTGTGATGACCCCATACCAGACGTTACAGGAGCGCTATGATCTCCCGAGAGGGGATTACCTACTGCACGCGGCTGTGGTGAGAGCCATTCAGTCACATTGGGGGGAAGGACTGCTCGAACCACCGACGACACTGGCCTGCCAGTACACAATGATGTCAGCGGGCACCTTCAAAGCAGTAACGTGCCTCTATTCCAGAATGCTGGGTGAGTCCTTGCAGCCGCTCGCGGCGCTGAAGGCCAAATGCGAAACGGACCTGCAGATGGACATCCAGGACACCACGTGGTCCCAACTAGTACGGAGGGCCAGGAAGAGCTCCAGAAATGTGCGCTTCCAGCTAATACACTTCTACATTATTCATAGGGCCTACCTCACCCTGAGCAAAATTGCAAAATACTTCGGAGCAGAGGACGCGGCGTGCCCCAGATGCAATAGGGTAGGAGCGGATTTAGTGCATATGCTAAGGGACTGCCCTCATCTGCAGGATTACTGGAGGGACATTGGCAACACGTTGAACGAAGTGGCGGATAAGGACCTGCAGTACGATGGAGCGGTCAGCATATTACATTGATTCCCACACACACCCAAAAATAAAATATCGAGCAAGTTCATTGACATGGGCCTAATCTTAGCTAAGAGGGAGTTGACCAAGGGATGGAAATCAAAAACGGGGCCGACGCACCGGAGATGGCTGAATGAATTCCTAAAATGGGCGGCCGGCGAGAGCACGGTCAGGTACCGACTTGCCCGTCGTAGATCGGATGAGCGAGCCCAGGAGGCAGCGATGGCCTGGGAAATGCTAGTACAGGCACTGCGAGATAGCTCAGTGGAGGAGGAAGGAGAGGGGGAGCCAGAGGAACCTGAGGACCCAACTGGGATTGCCGCGGTGCCGGTACCCTCACCAGACACACACACCCAGTAAACGATAAGATGCTTCTGTCCACCACAACAGGATCATGATACTCAGAGCTAGGCGAAGGCGGAGACACTGAGGGGAGGGGGGGGGGAGGGTAAGTTCAGGGGCACAAAACTGACGAAGCTGGAGGAATATTGCTTGGTGATAGAGGGGGATGGGCAGAATAAGTTGAAAAGCAGACAGCAGATTGCTTCACACGGGGACTATATGTGGTAGAAAATGTAAAATGCACCAAGAACGTACTTGACGCCGCCCGGCCTTCGGGATGTGAGCTGAATGGCTGTGTATACTAAACGGGTGCGGGGATAAGAGGGGAAGAAATCTGCACTGATGTGATCCCATATTGATAAATGTACTGCACATTTAGTTATGCAATAAAATCGTTTAAAAAATAAATAAATCATGCAAAAGTCTGACACACAGGTTCCTTAAATGCAGGCATCTTTCTATTCCTATCTTTATTTCATTATCCTTAAACAAGATGAGGGTTGTTCAATAAACTTCACAAGAAGCTGGTTTCAGAAGATTCCTGTTGTCCTCCATGTCTAAAGCCTTCATCAGTGCAGTTATGCGGATCCACCCCCTCCGCGTGGGACAACACCTGTTGGCCCACCACCCTCACCAAATGGCAACCCTCCCACACCAACGACCACACCCGCAACCTCAGCATCATACTCGACCCCTCCCTCACCATGAACTAACAGATCAACACTGTATCTTTCACGTGCTTCAATACCCTTCACATTCTCCACAAGTCCTTCAAATGGATCCCCCCGAATCCAGAAAGATTGTCACCCACGCACTTATAAGCAGCAGACTGGACTATGGGAATGCCCTCTACGCCATAGTAAAAAAATATCTACGCCTCTAACTCCAGACCATCCAGAACGCCACCGCCAGACTCGTTCTAGGCATCGCACGACAAGACCACATGACCCAGCACCTATGAGACCTCCACTGGCTGGCCGTTGAAAAGAGAGTGACTTTCAAGCAGCTTACTCACGCCCACAAATCCCTCATCAGCACCGGAACCCAATACCTCAATGAGAGAATCTCCTTCTACGCACCCAAGAGAAACCTCAGATCCGCTTACCTTGCCCTGGCCGAAATCCCTCGCTTCCACAGAGCAAGAATGGGAGGAAGAGCCTTTTCCTACATCGCAGCCAAGACCTGGAATAAACTTCTCCTCAACATCAGATGAACTCCCACGCTGCAAGCATTCAGGAAGAGCCTCAAGGCCTGGCTCTTCAGATGAGACGGAGCTGCTCAAAACCCGCCAACCCCCCAGCACCTTGAAACCCTCGCGGGTGAATAGTGAGCTTCACAACTCCCTGATTGATTAACAGTGGCTATCATTGGAAATAATCACAGGTTTGACCTCATACACAGAAGAATGATAGCCAAATCAGTAGAAATATGATGCTCTAATGGCAGCTTCCCGAGTGGGTGCAAGCTGTTTATTTACATAACATAACACGGGTGCAAGTTCCTTTTTTTCCCCAGAGTTTTATATAGCGCAAACTTGACCCGAAGATATTGGGTATCTGAGCACCAGTTACATTACACAAGGACACATTCATTTTTTGTTAGGCATTGGGAGATTAAGTGATTTGCCTAGAATCACAGGTTGTTGAGCGTCATGGCTGAGACTCGAACATGGTTCACCAGATCTGAGATCGATCGCCCCAGCCCGTTTGGCCACATTCCTTAAATGCTAAATCATTGTGCTTGGCACCCATGGGTTTATATCCCATCCACAGCACCCCTGTTACATTGGTAGAAAGATGTATTCTTTGAAAGTGTAGGGGCAATTTGCAGCAATTTTACGTGTGGCTGTAGGTTACATATAATGTTCAAGTACTTAGGTAACACTTAGGCTTGGCCAAGATGGAGGGTGTACTGCAGAGAGCTCCGTGAAGATCACCCTATATTACTAATCCTGTGGCAGTGGTTAATTTGAGTGGGTGTTTCCGGTGCTTCATACTGGCACTTGTCAACACAGGCACTTTTGACAGACTGCCACATGGTAGCGCTGTTTAGAGATAAACACAACCATTTTTTATTAATTCAATATACATTAAAAGTGTCTAATACCTGCCTTCCAAGCCATTCTTATAGCTTTGGGGGCGGGAATAGTCTGATTTGTCACACTTGTACGAGTGTGATGGTTAGTAGTTGCATTGGTGCTGTTATTGACAGCACTAGCAGGGGCAATAGGTGGTGTAAGCTGCCTTGGCCTCCTGACAAAGGTTGTGCCACTTATTTTTTACAAACTAAGCACTGTTGTGTGGACATAATAGATATTTCTCCTCAAGCACTTTTGGTGCAATATGTCCCGGCAGCATGGGGGCATTTGCCGGTGGGCATGCTGGGGGCTGCCCTGAGCTGTAAGCCGAGTGGTTCACAAAGCAGCCTGGCTCCTCAGCAGGTCTGTAGAGCTGTGGTCCCTGGCCAGTCTCAGGACAGTGTCGGTGTGAGCTAGGACCTGAGTTGGTGACCTGGACAAGAGAAACTGCCCATAATATTCTTTGTTTGCCTGTGTGAGAGAATGGAGCAGATATGGAGGGCACATCTAGGAAATCCCCATGGAGAGCTGGTAGTGAAGGCCTGGCTGGGTTGTGGGTGTCCCTACATAAGGTGATAAGTGGACTCACCTGATGGGGCAGATGCACACAGACTGCAATGACGTGGAACAGAGGTAGGGGCACTGCCCGGACACCGCCCCAGTTGTGAATACCAAAGGAGGAAGTCAAACGAGGGCTGCACAACAGAAGTGACTGCTCTGGCTGAGGCGCAACAGGAAAGGAATAAGGAGGGAGGGGGTAAATTAATGTGAGCAGCTGTGTACCACCCTGTTTGTTTGAAGACTGAGATATATAAAGAAATCTCACATTCAAGGCCCACATTGAGGAGCAGTTGACAAACACAATGTGGTAGAACATTACTATTATTGCTGTCATAATAATGACTAGGCCCCATGGTGGAAGTGGAGCAATGGGAAATGTACATCACTTTCTCCATGTGATAAGTGACAGTGAGAATTTAATTGGCGAGATCAGTGTAATACTAGACCTACTATGGGGATTTAAGGGCATTACAGGATAGACCCAAGAATTCCCTGCTCATGGCGTTCTATAAAGAATAGCTTGACTTGAGTGATTGCACCAAACTTCTCCCTGTCTTTCCAATGTCTGTGGCCCCCACTGACGCCTGAGGTACAGAGGCATAAAAGGTGACCTTAGAATCCAGAGACTTCAGTGATCATGGTGAAACTATGTGTCCCAAAGCCCATGGGTCAAGGAGAGATGATGACCCTTCATAGGCAGATGGGACCCAAGTAGTAAATCCCACAAATGCTATGGAAATAACACTCCATAAACATTCAAATAAGTTTGAAGCTATACTGCAAGCCATCCTAGATGTTAAGGCTGTGTTCAAACATAAAATAAATGCCATGGCACTGCAGGTGGGTTTGCTTTTAGCAGTTCACAGAAATCTCACAGAGAGAGTAGAGAGAAATGAATCAACATTAGCACCGATGTGTACATCAGTTCAAAAAATGCAACTGCCGCCTAAGGAACTTCAAGAGGAAGTCTGTTTTTTTAAACTGAAGCGAACGATGCAGAGGGCCCATCGAGCAGGAAAAATGTGCATATAGAGGGGATGTCAGAGTAAGTGGAGAGCTGTTTCTTGAGAAATGAATTGTCAAAACAGTTCTTGATGGCAAACAATCAACCATTTTCCCAGTGGAACAGGCCCAAGGATTCCAAGCAGACAACCGCTCCCGGGGTGTCCCCCAGAATAGTAGTAACGTGTCTTTTTAATTACCACAGGGATCTGATATCACACCAATGCATGAAATAGTTCTCTAATCTTGAAGCAATCATATACTCCCTTGTTTTCTTCTGTGATAGCTATAAGGCAGGCTGTACTAGGCGAAAGGGGCTTACTTTTTGCTAATGTATCATTGCTCATGTGGATGGAGACATAACCGGTTCTATTGATAATGTAAGAAGGGTAGAACCGCATGAGTCAAGCATTCACAATTGCAGGGTTTCCCCCCCACACAGAGATGGACAGTTTGTTTGTCATGTGTTCATGGTGCTCGTTTGTTGGCTAGGTAGTTCACAATGCCTTTGTCTAGGGAAGGGAAGTTGGGAGTTTCATTGGTAACGCCCTGACTATAGTATTGCTGAGTGTTTTACACATCTGAACATGTGGAAAGTGAAGGGTAGGTGGCTTGTGCAGTGGATGTCCTATAACACTTTCATCACTAAAATGTTACGTTTTTTCTTCCTTGGTTGTGCAATCTTTTAGGATCAAGATGTGGTGGTCCCAGAAGCTTGATCCTAATGCCACTTAAACACTTAAACACTGACATTTAACGAATCCTAACAAAAGTTTCAAACTGTGCTAGTCCTCAGTGGAAAGGGGAAGTGGATTACAGAAGAAGGAACACGTTCTCTGTTTTGTCTGGCCCTTCTTAGCGTAAGTACTTCACTCTGGCTCCCTCTCCACAGTCACCAAAAGGAATGTGACTGCATGTGTCTAACAAAATAAAAGGGAAATCGTATTATTCATAGGTTACTTCTGATACAGGATTAAAAGGTTAATCCCATCTCCTAAAACCCAGCTTAAAGAAGACTTCCTTCTTTCCCTCTACGACTCAGGTTTATTGAAAACAACCTTTGTATTCAACAACCCCTAAAGAGAAACAAAATAAGTAATCACATGAGGACTCTGTGGAATGGCACAAGAATAATTACCCTTCCTATAACCCTCCTTATTACCATTTAAACCTCATAGGAAGTACCTTATACCATGGACCATATCCAGGGAAATATGGTTGTTCCTCAAATACTGCCAACAGTAAGCCAATTCTGAGAATGAGGCTAAATAAAAAGTAAAATAAATGCCAGTTCCACAAATGTCCAAAAAAACGATTCAAGAAGCAGTCTGGTGAAAAGGGTACACTTCAAACTCTCAAATAAGGTCTTTCTATTTGAAAGAACTTCAGAATCCAGAAAAGGTGAAGCACAAGAACTCGGGTTGTCTCCTATAGTCGTTGCATGGACAAAGATAAGGAATATAATTATAAACGTGCATATATGACAGAAACCTCAAGAAGGTTATCTAGAGTGAGTCCTTCTTCTTTGCATCTTCTATGCATCTTACCACTTTGTAGCAACAGTCCTCTGTTGGTAATTGTTTTTAATATCTTTGAGGTACCCCAATGTCCTACTGATGAGCAGTGATACTGGCGAGAAGAAGCGGTGAGCACTAGAACTCCGTGAGAGGCAGGAAGACAAGCAGGCACCGAGATTTCTTGAGCAGGCTGAACAGCATGACTGTGTGTGTAGAGGAGAGATTGCAGACAAACTTCAGCAAGGTAAATAGCATTAGTATATTAATAGCAGGCAACTGCTGGGTCTCCAGATGCTGCTTTTATTCCAGCTGTGTCTGAACGACCAGATCGCGAGGTATGTAGACTTCTGGGTGGGACGTGACCCCAATGCACAGGATGCAGCCGAAAAGGCTGGACCGTGTCCTGCGCTATAAACCCCTCGCTCAGGTCATGGCTGAAGCAGTGTACTCTGTGAGGAGCTGTAATATTTCCTTAATGTTTCTGCTACATGGCTGGGCACCCAGGGTCTCCTCCTAAATGCAATATCCTTGCTTGGAGTGTATGAGGAAACGCAAAACCCACAAAACATTACAGAATATATGTGTACCTCAAATGCCAGGATGTGCAGTTTGTTTGTATGTAGGAAACACAGCTGACGGCCTCAGAGTTGTCCAGATTATGTAAAAGATAGCGGGCATGGTAGAAGGGACTACTTACTCCTGTAATGCCAGAAGCGTTCTAGGTTGGGTTGCCCTTGGAGTGCTGTTTATAGTAACACATAAAGTGGATTTGGATGGCAGATAAGTGGTACTAGAGGGATTTGTTGAGGGGGAGTGAATCTCATTTATTGCAATATATGCCCTGAACACAAATCTAACTAACTTTCAGACTACTCTGTCCTTGCTTTCTAACCCACAGTCGTCGTTCAAATGGGAGGAGGAGATTTTAATTGTGTACCTAATGTAGGTATGGACCAATCATCTCCACATGTGTCTGGGGAACAGTCATTAGCAGCAATGAGACATTTAGCACAATGGGCCAAAGACTTAATAGTCACTGATTCCAGGAGAAGGATGCACCCAACTGTTAAGGATTATTAAATTATTCAGGGTTGCATACACTGCGCACACAAATAGATCTATTTTATTGTAACATTGAGGCAGCAGAAAGAGTTGTGGACACTGAATATCTAGGTTGCATCCCTTCAAACCATAATCACCTTAAGCAAACATGCACATCGGGCTGCTCCTTCACATGCATACCTACATGGAGACTCTACCCGGAGATTTCTATATGAAGACTCTACCTGGAGATGCTTTATGGAAAGGGGCGACCACTCGGTCCCCCCGAACGTATGGTTGGGTGCCCCGATCCCCCCGGGAAACCATTTTGGGCGGGGGGCGTGGCTCGGCTGGTATGCCCGAAGTGACGTAGCCGGGGCGTGCCTTTTTCCGCCCAAGAGGGGTTGTCCTAGACACCTACACGGAAGACCACGCCCAGGAGGCGTACCGGAGGAGGGTACACGCCCTCCCGCAGAAGAATAAATAGAGCAGGAATCCGAAGAAGCGTCCTCTTGTTCCTGTGCTCTGAAGGCTGCACCCACTCGTTGCTCGTGAGCCCTCGACGGAACAAGCGGCAATTTTGAGAACTTGTAATCTTGTTGTTTCTCTTTCAGTTATTGAAGTACGAAAGATCCAGGACCTCGTTGATCGAATAGGAGCAGAATACTCGAAACCATGGCTGGCAAGAAAGCAGGAAAGGGTTCCGAGATGGAGAAGGTATTACGCCTGTTGTCGAACCGAATGGCTGGCATGGACCGGAAGCTCGGAAAAGTTGAATCGATCGGTCGAGGTTTGTCGGAGGTTAAGAAGCAGTTGGCGGCCCTGAGCAACCCAGGTCGCCCCAAGAAGGTAATAGGCCCGGCCTTGCCGGGAGTCGTCCCCGAGGGCAGGGGGAAGCGGGTTAAGAGGAGGGCGGTTTCTGGGGAGATCCCGGTTCCTGAGGTACCCCCAGTCGCCCCCGTCATGCCGGCAGACATCCCGGTACCAAACCCAGACATAGGTTTGCCAATCCCGGTTGTGATTACTCCCGTAAATGATGAAGAAATGCCTCCCGAGTTGGCCATCCAGTTAGCAGCAGTGTTGCCATGGCTTAAGAAAAAGGCAGGGGGGGCAGTGGCCGCGGGAGACCCGGCCGAGGAGGCGAGACTAATAATCGAGCATTTGCGGCAGTCGAGAGAGGCCGCAACGGCGAATGTTCCTCTTATTCCCCCACAGGTGGCGCCAGGAGGACCTGCGGTTGGTCGGGAAAAGGCGGCGGAAACAACGGCCGAGCCGGGAATGGTGAACGATGCCATTGACCCGGAAGTTTGCTCAGTGCGGTACGCATCGTTCGATGATGCCGTGGCCATGCTAAATCGCTTGGGCCCCGGGGCGCTGATGGCAAAATCGGATATCGAATCGGCGTTCCGGTTGCTCCCGGTACACCCACAGGATCAGCGCTTGCTGGGTTTTGCATTTCAAGGGAGTTATTACATGGATAAATGCATGCCGATGGGTTGCTCCATTTCTTGTGCTTATTTTGAAATGTTCAGCTGTTTTCTACAGTGGGTATTCACTGAGGCCACGGGCCATAAACATGTGATGCACTATTTAGATGACTTCCTGTTTCTGGGGGCAGCCAGCGATACGAGTTGTGCGCAGGCGCTACGGGACTTCTGCATCCTCATGCGGGAGTTCGGAGTCCCACTGGCACCTGGTAAGACGGTTGGACCATCTACTTCACTTGAGTTTCTGGGAATTGAGCTCGATTCAGTGGAAAGATGTTTCCGTTTACCGATCGAAAAGGTAGCTAAATTCGGGGCTTCCCTGGTACAATGCCTGGGCAAGGAGAAAGTGACCCTGCACCAATTACAGCAAACAGTGGGTCAGCTTAACTTTGCCTTGAGGGTAATGCCAATGGCCCGCCCCTTCTCACGCTCTATTGCACAAGCTATGGTGGGTCTCAGGGAGGGACACCACCGTACGAGACTGTCGGCAGAGGTTCGCCAGGATATGCGCATTTGGTTGGCATTTCTGGCGGACTTCAACGGTCGAGTTGTGTGGAACAAGCCACCAGCGTCTTCGGACGAGCTTGGTCTGTGGACTGACTCAGCTGGGAGCGTGGGATTTGGCGCCATCTTTGGTAACCGATGGCCGGCGCAAGTATGGCCGACGTGGTGGCACTCCAGCGGTCTCACAGGTAACATTGGGTTCTTGGAATTATTTCCCATTTGGGTTGCTCTGATGGCATGGCCAGACGATTTCAGGGACCGCTCAGTGGTGTTTTGGTCTGATAATATGACTGTGGTCGAGTGCATTGACCAGCAGGCAGCCCGCTGCAAGTGGATCTTGAGATTGCTGAAAGAAATTGTACTACTTTGCATGAGATTGAATGTACAGTTCAGGGCGAAACATGTGCCAGGCGTACTGAATCAGGCAGCTGATGCACTCTCTCGTTCACATATGCAGGCGTTCAGGGGCTATTTACCCACAGCGGACCTAGTGGCAGCACCATTCCCCGAAGCGCTGTGGCTAATCGGTGCCCCGGATTACAAGACCTCGTGGCAGCAAGCTTAGCCCCCAGGACAAGGAAAGCATACGAAGGAGCGTTTCGTTCCTACTGTGCATTTTTGGGTCCAACAGGGAGACAGAGCTAGGGTCAGGAGGAATCCTTCCTGGGGTTTCTAGTAGCGCTGCACAGAGAAGGCCGATCAGCGGTGACGGCCAGTAGACACAGGGCGGCCATTTCATTCATGGCACAGGTGCATGGCATAAAAGACCCGACGGGTTCCTTTGGTTAAGAAAGCCCTTCGCGGCTGGCAGCGCCTTGAGGGTCGCAAGCAAGACGCGAGGCGCCCAATTGGCTTAGACAGGTTGTCTTTACTCGTAGCAAAACTGGACGAGACGTGCTCCTCCCATTTCGAAGCAGTTCTGTTCCGGGCAGCTTTCGCATTAGCATTTCATGGGGCTATGCGGGTGAGTGAACTTGTCGCGAGGAACAAGAAAGATGTTGAGGGAGGCTTGTGCAGGGATCACGTCCAAATTAGGGGTGATTCAATGGTGATCTCGATAGCCAGGTCCAAGACTGACCAGGGAGCTATGTGAAATAGTGTTATCGTGCAGCGCGCACGAGGGTCCCCCACGTGCCCGATAAAGTGTATAGAGGAATACTTGGCACTAAGGGCGGCTACATGGGGGGGGAGTTTGCTGAGGCACAGGGATGGCACCCCACTGACGAGATTTCAGTTCCAGAGGGTGCTAGCACTGTCAATCGCTGCTGCGGGCATGGACCCGTGCGATTTTGGGACCCACTCCTTTAGGATAGGGGCTGCTACTGAGGCTACAGCCAGGGGTCAGAGTGCGGAGGAAGTAAAACAGTTGGGACGTTGGTCCTCGAATTGCTTCAAAAGGTATGTGCGAATGCACTTGTAAAGATCAATTGACATGTACTCACGCTTCTTGTCTTTTGTTTGAATTACAGTTTCACAAGCCTGTGACGCGGGGCGGAATTTGCAGTCGACCCAGCACCAGGAGACCAGCGGTCAAGGATCACCGACTGGAGAGCGAGTGGTATGGGTCGTGGGCCACTCATATGTGAGGCGCGCCGGGGACGTATTCAAGGCAGGTGACGCGACTCGCGCAGCAGCGGGCTCTGTTTTGACCAATTCGAATCGTTTTTTGAGGGTCTCTTAGGGCGGCAAAGGTCACCGCCATCTGTAGTCATAGTACACCTGGGGGGCAATGACTTGGTGACACGGGGTAGACGATTGTTATTGGAACACATTTTGTCGGCTGTTAGCTGGTTGGCTAAAAGAATCCCGGGGTGCACGATTGCCTGGTCCCACATGATCCCAAGGAAGGTATGGCGGGGGGGCCTTTCGGTGTCAGCACTGAACCATTCAGTGAAAAGGGTTAACAATAAAATTTGTAAATTGTTCCGCTCTTCGCAGTTGCATAGCATTCCTCACGGGTGTATTCGGGGGGATCACATGTATCTGAATGATGGTGTTCATCTGTCCAGGGAGGGGAATGACTTACTCATAGGAGACTTCATAGCGTGGCTAAGGGGTTTGAGGAAGCATGACCTTTAGGAGGAGTAGGGGGGGGCCGGATAGTCGGTCAACTATCCGGCCTGTGGCGGTAAGGTCATGATCGGTGAGCAGTAATTTCAAGGTCCCTAGAGGGGGGCGCCACCCAGAATGGATGGGAGCGCCCGGGGGGAGGCGGCCATTGGCCCCTTCCATGGGGAGGCAGCACCCACTAAGGATGGGTCGCCTAGGGGGAGACGGCCATAGGCCCCTCCCAGGGGGGGAGGCGGCTAGATGCCCCTCCTACTAATTTTCCGGGGGCCGGAAATCCGCGACGGCGGATAGAGAGTGTGGGGATGGGGGGGGGGAGTCTACGCTGTCCTTCCTACAGATACCTCACACGGGAACTCGGGCGACCTTTAAGATGGGGTCGAGTGAAAAGGGGGCCCCCACCATGACAAGGGAAGTTACAGTTGGCAATGAGGGTAGAGTCCTCTGCGCATGCGCCACTCACACCGTGAGGGCGAGATTTTGGTAGTAGGGATCTGACACCGGTTAAGACCTTGCCCTTGGCCCTTAATGCTAGGATGTACAATTTTAATTTAGAATGTATGCATTTTCAGGATGTTAGACTCGGCTAGGAAACCTTTGTATTAGAGAGCTGTTAAGGTTAGCCAAAGAACATGTCTTCATCGAAATGTAATAATCATAATGATGAAACTTTTATTTAATGTTTTAAATTTTGTTTCATATTTTAATAAATACGGCCGGGAGGGTGACTCCCTCCCGCCTTCCAAAAGTTCAAACCTGTGTCCGACTTCTCCCATCCTTGGGGATTGGTGTTGGGAGGGGGTGGCGGGCATCCCGGCCATATGGAAAGGGGCGACCACTCGGTCCCCCCGAACGTATGGTTGGGTGCCCCGATCCCCCCGGGAAACCATTTTGGGCGGGGGGCGTGGCTCAGCTGGTATGCCCGAAGTGGCGTAGCCGGGGCGCGCCTTTTTCCGCCCAAGAGGGGTTGTCCTAGACACCTACACGGAAGACCACGCCCAGGAGGCGTACCGGAGGAGGGTACACGCCCTCCCGCAGAAGAATAAATAGAGCAGGAATCCGAAGAAGCGTCCTCTTGTTCCTGTGCTCTGAAGGCTGCACCCACTCGTTGCTCGTGAGCCCTCGACGGAACAAGCGGCAATTTTGACCCACCCACCAGCCCCTTATGGCAATGTTTGGTTTGAATAAAGTTTTACTGAGAAATAGATGTATAGGCCTTTTTTCCTTTGTAGAAAAGTAAAGGAATGTTTAAGATAAGGATGTGACTCTGCCTTTAGGATAATATTTTTTCTTTTTTAGGAGAGAGCAGTTGAGGACACATCGTGGCTATGTCAGAACTTTCTTTCCTTAGTAGGTGAACAACTGTCGTATTTATTTTTTGGTCGGGCGGTAAGGTCATGATCGGTGAGCAGTAATTTCAAGGTCCCTAGAGGGGGGCGCCACCCAGAATGGATGGGAGCGCCCGGGTGGAGGCGGCCATTGGCCCCTTCCACGGGGAGGCGGCACCCACTAAGGATGGGTCGCCTAGGGGGAGACGGCCATAGGCCCCTCCCAGGGGGGGAGGCGGCTAGATGCCCCTCCTACTAATTTTCCGGGGGCCGGATATCCGCGACGGCGGATAGAGAGTGTGGGGATGGGGGGGAGTCCACGCTGTCCTTCCTACAGATACCTCACACGGGAACTCGGACGACCTTTAAGATGGCGTCGAGTGAAAAGGGGGCCCCCACCACGACAAGGGAAGTTACAGTTGGCAATGAGGGTAGAGTCCTCTGCGCATGCGCCACTCACACCGTGAGGGCGAGATTTTGGTAGTTGGGATCTGACACCGGTTAAGACCTTGCCGTTGGCCCTTAATGCTAGGATGTACAATTTTAATTTAGAATGTATGCATTTTCAGGATGTTAGACTCGGCTAGGAAACCTTTGTATTAGAGAGCTGTTAAGGTTAGCCAAAGAACATGTCTTCATCGAAATGTAATAAATGTAAAATTGTACATAATGATGAAACTTTTATTTAATGTTTTAAATTTTGTTTCATATTTTAATAAATACGGCCGGGAGGGTGACTCCCTCCCGCCTTCCAAAAGTTCAAACCTGTGTCCGACTTCTCCCATCCTTGGGGATTGGTGTTGGGAGGGGGTGTCGGGCATCCCGGCCATATGACCTGATGATAAGATCCACTATTGGGAAACATATACGTTGGGAAACGTTGTCAAAAAGTTGTCAAAAACACTGGGGCAGCGTCAGATGGGTTAATAGAATGGGATGTCTTTAAGGTGGTGCAACGAGGCTTAAGTTTCAAAAGGTATAAGGGTTTAAACACGCATTATCTAATGAGCTAAATTCCCTAAAGGGGCGCACATGCAAACTGTAAAATGAATGGGTTGGAAATAGCTGCATTGTAAAATTATTGTCCTCAGCTCAAGGGGAACACAGAACACTGTTAGATTGTTTGAGTCAAGTGGGGTATAATGAGTATTGGACCGACAACAGGAGGAGGGGATAAGGCAGTCAGAATGCTTGCCCAGCTCTTAAAGATGGCCAACCCCAAAACTCTTATAGGAGCTGCAAAAGTCAAGTATAAACTAGTAGTTAATACACAAAGCAAGATTTACTTGGTATTTGAGGCATACTACAACCCCTTATATACTCCATCCCTTAATGAAGGCGCCTGTTACATCCATTGATACCTGGACACAATCTGCTTATGTTCAATTAATGCACTATAGCGTGCTGAATTCTAATAACTGGTCCACTTACAGGAGATACAACTGATTAGTCCCCAAAAAGCTAGAGGTAGAACACAAAGGCCACATGGTTTACTTGTTGAATTCTGTACCTTATATGGAACAGGTTTGGTGCCTCAGCTACTCGTAGTTTGCTAGACCGCTAAACGGTTGGGACGCTCGCCCACTTCTATCAGGGAAGTATCAACAATAGTTCTCCTGAAGCCTAGGAGAGAACTCCTGTCTTGGGGCTCCTATAGAATGCTTTCACTGTTGAATAAAGACTATATAATGTCGCGCAAAGTACTGGCTAATTGATTAATACTAATAGCTCCGACTATTGTGCATAGTGATCAAAATGTATTTATTCTCAGCAGAAATACCTTTTTGAATCTACGGCTTTTGTTCAGGATTATGAACTTGGCCAAACAGCAGGGAACAGACCAGTGAGTAGCTTCCTGTGATATTGAAAAAGCATTTGATATGTTAGGTTGGCCTTCTCTGATGAAGGTATTGCAGCGACTTAACCTAAAGATACAATTATTATATACGGAACCAATGGCAGAATTTTGCACAGGTAGGGTGATCTCACTTAATATAAAGATTCACAGAGGTACCAGATGAGGAGGTCTTCTGTCACCCATTATATTCACATTGGCGATGGAGCCACTGGCATGCAGGCTGTGAGTATAAGGCCTTGAACGGCGATCAAAATGGAAAATGACTGCCACATAGCATCCCTATGTGCAGAGGATGCATTATTATGTATCCTTTAGGCGATCACTGATGATAACTCCCTAGCTCCCCCGATGGCCATGCTGGATGTCTTGGTTACCACATTGGGGCTCAAAGTTAACTGGGAAACGTTCTTCTTGATTCCGCTGACTGAAATTAAACCAAAGTCAAGCGCACCTTCCCAACACAGACTCGAAAATAGCTCTGGCAGCCATAAAATATTTGGGGATAATTATATACCATAAGCAGAAAAAGTGGTCAACTGCAATCTGGGCAAAGCACTGACATTGATTTGCCAATCAGTCCAGTTTTGGAATGCATGGCCATGGTTGATGGTGGTGACAAAGATGCCAATATTTCCCAGATTGTTATTTTTTCCAGCCTTACCAGTGGTACTAAATACAAATACAAAAAATACAAATACAAAAAGATTTATTGCATAATTAATTAAAATTATTACAAATTTCACATGATAACATAACGATACAAAATAATAAAATTTCCAGTGGTACTAAGGAGGGCTTCTTTCGTGACTTACTGTTGCTGCTCTTCTCCGTGATACGGGGAGAGGGAAGATGTAGATTAGTGATTACAAAGCTACCAGCCCCACTTGCAGAAGGAGGTTGGGGGCTACTAGTTATGAATTATATTTTGCATTAGCACAGCTGAAGTGGCTGAGCATTACTACAGACCCTGAAACAGATGAGCTATTAGGCAGTTGGAGGATACATTGATAGTTGTTGGATACAGATGGAAGGCTAGCCAAGCGTAAAGTACTCTTAAAAGCAACGCTCTGGTGCTGGCAGACACATGTGCATGGTAGATCAAAGAGGCCACCATATGCACCAGATTTGACACTGTGGCACCTTCTGGTTACCCAGAGCTGGCCTGAAGCACAACACAAGTCCCTGGATGGAGGCAGGAGCGCGCTTTGTTGGGAGATATTTTTATGGAGGGGACACTTATATTATTTGACAGTTTGAGAGAAGTATATAACTTGGGTCCAGACCTGTCTGTTTCCTACAATACACTCAGAAAGCAAGTAACAGGGAACCCAGTACATCACAACCTCGTCAAAGTCCATGGCGGCTATGCAGGTAAGAGCAGTGGGGCAAGGGCAGGGTGAGGGTTGGGGGTGAAAGTGACTAACGAGCGAAAAGGAAATGTAAAATAACTAAATAAATAAAACCACTTACCTTGCCCTCGCCGCTTCAATGCGGTGAGCGCAAGGTAAGTGGTTTTATTTATTTATTTATTTTACATTCCCTATCCCGGCGCTTGTCACTTTCACCCCACCCCTGCCATGCCCCCCGCTCTGCCCCACCACCCCACCACGCTTACCTTCACGGGCTGCAACAATTGTTGCAGAAGTGCTAGTGCAGGCAAGTTACTACCTTTCTCCGAGCACCATGCAGGGCACAAGCCTTAAAAAGGAAGTGGGGGGTCTGACCTAGCTTGACAGTATGCAAGCGACATTATGGAACGTTACATCACGGCATGGCGCATGACATCACGGAAACTCGTCATCACGGTGCACAACATCATGGCGCACGACATACAGCACACAACATCACACATGGCATCACAGGAATTGACTTCATAGAAAGTGACATCCAAGCCACGATTTTACAGGAAGTGGCATCACAAGAAGGGACATCAGATCTAAAGCCCTCACATATATGTTTAGCAGGTCTATCATGTATGTTTGAGTGCATTGCGAGGATAATAGCACAGTGAGCTATGGAAGATGATATGTGATTTCTAGGCCGTGCCATACCCCCGTTTTATGTAACACATCCTGTATATTCATTTTACAAAACAAGCACTTCAATCGCTAGACCTGGAAGAAGCCTGGTACACACCATTGTCACACCTCGTTTTTGAACAGATTACTAATAAGGCAACTAAACGAGTATTGCTGCAAACGGACAAAGCTTTACTGTCTGGTAAAAGTCACACATGGTAGGTGAAGCCATTGTAGAAACAACTGAAACAACAACCCTATCTACAAGAATGCTTTAGATTATAAGAGGAAATTAACTTTATTGAGACTGGGGTCCTTCTCGACCAAAGATCTTACTCCAAAATGGTCACAAATCTGTCCATCTCTGGACTGTCGCCTCTGTGGTAATGGAGCAGAGTCGTTATTACATCTATTGTGCATCTGCCCAGCTCTACACATTTCGAAAAAGATCCTTTTGAGGCCAATTCTAAGAGAAACACAAATCAGGACCTGAGGAGCGGCTATGATAAAATGCCTCAGCGGTTTCTCGGTCCAACTGTCCTGTAAGACAATCAAATTCCTGACATTAGCAGCCCAAGAAATAGAAAACAAGCATTTACAATGCAATGGTTTCGCCTTTGGAAAAGTTAGAGCTATTGGCATTGTAAATGACAATTTTTTTTTGTTTATGTGTTGGTTTTGAAAACAGATAAATAAATGGCATTGTCATTTACATTGCCATTAGCTTAATCTCTCGCAAATGTGAGACCTATTGTACCCTACGGACGAGCTCAGCAGACAGCAATTACTACCACACACACACACCCAGAGCCACACACACACACCTAAAGCCAGCCACACACACCCAGAGCCAGCCACACACACCCAGAGCCAGCCACACACACCCAGAGCCAGCCACACACACACACCCAGAGCCACACACACACACATTCAGAGCCACACACACACACCAACAGCCACACTCACACACACCCATAGCCACACACACACACACACACACACCCAGAGCCACACACACACACACACCCAGAGCCACACACACACACACACATACCCAGAGCCACACACACACACACACACACCCACACCCAGAGCCACACACACACACACACACACCCATAGCCACACACACCCACCCAGAGCCACACACACACGCCCAGAGCCACACACACTCAGGGGGCAGGGAAGCAAGCACAGCGAGGGGGCAGGGAAGCAAGCACAGCGAGGGGGCAGGGAAGCAAGCACAGCGAGGGGGCAGGGAAGCAAGCACAGCCAGGTGGCAGGGAAGCAAGCACAGCCAGGTGGCAGGGAAGCAAGCACAGCCAGGTGGCAGGGAAGCAAGTACAGCCAGGTTGTAGGGGAGCAAGCACAGCCAGGGGAAGGGGAACCAGGGGGCGGGGGTGCAAGCACAGCTAGGGGGCGGGGAAGCAAGCACAGCCAGGGGGCAGGGAAGCAAGCACGGGCAGGGAAGCAAGCACAGCCAGGGGGCAGGGAAGCAAGCACAGCCAGGGGGCAGGGAAGCAAGCACAGCCAGGGGGCAGGGAAGCAAGCACAGCCAGGGGGCAGGAAAGCAAGCACAGCCATGTTTCCAGTGCTTGGCTATTCTGAACAAACCATTGGTGGATTCCCAACCGGCAACCATCCTCATCTATATTTCGAGCGGCCAATAAGCTGGGCGTTAAGTTAGCTCCCCTGCACCATGTGACTCCAGGCATCAACCCACCCAATCTCCTGCTGGCCCTGGTACCTTGAAAAAATGAGAGATGCTATGTCTGTGCTCTACTTGCTCTACAAATAGGAATTAATAATAAATTACGGTTGTTTTGTGTGCATACCTATAATCGACGAGTGATAGAAGGGGGGCAGAGCTTAGTGTATTTCCAACTGTCTGTGCCTAGATTCCTCTGTGTCTCTGCCCTATACACCTGGTACCAACGAGCAGTGCCTACACCAACCGGCGGTGCTCCAGGCACGGTCAGCTGTCCCACTAGAGGAAACATTCTGAAACACATCACCATTACAGATTATGGAAATAAAACTGAACAAAGAGTCTGGGGAAGTGGCAGAGAAGAGGACCGCCTCTTGTGAAACTGGGCACAGTCAGCTGTACCACCATAGGAAACACTCTAAAAAAACATCACCACCACAGGTTATGGAATTAAAACTGGTAAAAAAGTCAGGGGAAGTGGCAGAGGAGAGGACCGGCCTCGTGTAAATCAGAGGAGCCTCCCTTCTAGATGTGCACTGCCCATGCTGAATCGCACCTTTGCAGGCGCTCTACACCTATTTAACAGTGACTGACTCTCCGAAGAAATCAATCAACGAACATGCAGAGCTCCACAAAAAGGCTCAAAACCAAAATATCATCTGCAAATAATTCTACAATCGAACTCACATAAGCATTAAAAGATAGGCAGACGCGCGACTCATCGTGGCTGAAGCACTCCATGAAGACATGCTAAAACGCAAGTGGTGTAGTAAGTAAATGGATCCCTATTTAAAAGTTCATCCCTCCCAATCTTCAACTCAGCCAGAGGCCTCCTATAGACCTGTGTGCCCTCCCATCTTTTTCAGGTAGCTTCATCAAAAGTCACTCACGATGAGGGACAAGAAACAGCAAAAACTTCTGCTACAGAGTAAAACTGTTCCAATGCGATGTAAAGGTTGTGCAGGCTCTAGGCAGTCCTTCTCAGAGGATTCTAAGTTAGGACAAGTAGAAAGCCGGGTCCAGCGAAATACCAAAGAAAGCAGTCCAGAGGATACAAACTATCAAAGTTTGTGTGCGTGCTTCAGTTTATTGTAAGGCTGGTATCGCTGCTACTTTATAAAGCCCATCTGTATCTCTTGGTGCCATGCACAACATAAAACTCATAATAAATAAGGGTCCAATTATCAGAGAGTGCAGTACAACATGGTTTTTACTCACATTTTTAGGACTGCATCCCTTTAATCACTATAGTTTTACATTTGTTAAACACTGTGTGCAAAACATTGCAAAATGCACCAATGCCACAAAAAATCAGGCCAGCGTGCATTATGCCTCGTTTACTACGCCAAGCCTTTAATCAGGTGCAAAATCTCATTGGAAACCCAGTGCAAATGTAATTGAGCATGGGAGTTTTGTGCCCAATATTCCCACTGGCCATTAAACGAGCCTCTTGGATTTATTATCCACGTTGTAAATATTGTGTTGAGTCAGATAATAAAACGACGAACAGTGTAAACTAACTCTGGCTAATATAATCCAAGCAGTTTTTTACAGATAATTTCACCATTTCATGGGCGCCCGGGTCAGCAGTTCATCGGTGTTTCCATCCACGTGCCAATAATATATATAATAAAAATAACGCATGCAGCAGAACGCACAGCACCTTTCATTGTACGCGAGACTAAAACCATGACAGCAGGTAGTGAATGCAAGACGCACACTCTGGCACGTGACCTCGTTGCATGTATTGTGGTCACGTGCTTAACTCATTAGCCCCCTGCTTGTGAGGTAATTAAACATTTCTACCTACAAGAAATTGAACCCAAGACGCACACATTGGCGCAAGGCCCGTTCATATACCGTGCACACCTCCCTAGCTCATTAGCGCACGCTGGTGAGGTAATTATCCGTTCAAGGAAGGAATGTTTTATACACGCATGCATGATTGCGTATTTTACTTTTTCATGCTGGGCCACTGAACAGTAAGCACATTTGAGCATCGCCCTGGGGGTGGTTAATTATTTCACTGACGGTCGGGGACGGTAAGGTCTTCAGTTTTGAGGTAGGGGGTACTCTGAGCCATGAGCCAGGGGTGGGACCCATACGCCACACGTCAGCTTTCCTTCGCGTGCTCTGCAACATGTTCAGTCATTGACGGATGAAATGCATTGCACAGCTGAGAAATTGGACATTTGCAATTTCTAATATTGGGCATTTTTTTAGCATCTCAAGATCGCCTCATTTAAAGTTCAACAACTGCAAATACTGATGAATTCGGTTGACTGTCTGGGAGTCCAGTGTTACCACCTGCTTTTTTTTGTTTTTTGTTATTTTTAAGTCTGGTGTCGTAGGGTCAGCATTTTGACACTGGAAACCATGACTGGCTCTAACACATATGTTACCCCTACTTGTTTGGTCTTGACTCTTTTCGTTTTCCGAAACAAAAGGCGGCAACCCGAGCCACCCCTTTGCGACACGGGGCAATGTGGCAGGCACACGGTGCATCCCTGATGCAGAAATTAAACAAAAGGCGCCAAGCGTAAATGTAAACTATCCGATATTATGTGTCCAGAGCAAGTGAAATACGTTCAGCATCTTGAAGTCGGGGCCAGCCCCGAAGAAAGGGGCGCAGAGCAGGTGTGTGAACTTGCTTTCTTTCATGGTGACAGCCGACATGTAGAGGAAATGCGATCCTGCCGGCGGCGGCACAAAGCGCAACAGCGGGAGGGCAGGTGCCTGCTTCCAAAGCTCCCAGGCCAAAGGGGCTCTGGTTTGAAGTGTGTCTTTGAAGCGTGGTTTTCTTTTATTAGAACATGTCATACTATATTCAGAAATATACTCCTTTCCCCCGGGCACTTTTCCCCTGGCAAAGAACAAGCGGCGGCGAGACTTCCGGCTTGCTTGCGGCCCGGCCGGACCAGATTCGGGGGCATTCCCGGCTTTTGGCTGACCTAATATGACGTAGCCAATAGCCAAAAATTCTCGGGAACGCCCCCGAATCTGGTCCGGCCATGACGGACGCCTCTCTGTTCCAATGGCTAGCCTCCATTTATGGAGCTAGCCAATGGAACAGAGGGCGGATTCCCGAGCAACATACCGTACTCATTAGATTTCTCCTGAGCAAAAGCTGCTTGCAGCTTTTTTGCAGTCGAAACCTAAAAAGGAGGCAGTGAAACAGGAACCGGGAAAGATGGACACGTAGCAGCTGGCCTTAGTCCTTCCTTAATGCTCCTTGCACTTTCTCCCTCTCCCTTTCCCATTTATCTTAAGTATTTTATTAGAGATAAAAGGGACAGATATACTTACATTAGCATAAGATCCAATAAGTTTGGCACTTTGCCTCTTTTTCCTCTTTTTCCTTTCTCTCTGAGCTTTTTAAACTGAAAGAAGGTATAACATGTTTAGATTGTGCATAAAAAAAGGAAGGTTTTTGCACTTCACCCTCATTTCCTTTTCCTTTTAGCATAAGCATATCCTGCGAATAGAGGGTATAGTAATGTTTTCATCAAATCTAAAAAGAAGTGCCGTCAAAGCAGCGCGCTACAACAGTTGTACATTGGCACTAATCTTACCGTGCGAGGGCCTTTTTTTCTTTTTTCCGTCTCAAACTGTTTTACTGCTGTTATTATTTTATAATGTACATCTGTGTAATGTTGTTTATCTTATGGTGGTATGTCCCACCCTTTTATGATTTTAACAAATCAAATAGAAGTATTATATATATCCATATATATAGTTTATTTTACATGTAATATGCACGTGTTGATGTAAAGTGCTCTGACACCCTGCATTGGAATGAGTAGGGCTATACAAGAAAAAATAGTGGTACTTAAATTATTTCAACGCCTCCTCAGGGGAAGTAAGGTCTATATGAATGCAATTTGCTTTGTGTAAATACTGGGAAAGACCAACACATGATATTCTTACAGTGCATGCATATCTCTTAAAAAAGGACTGAACAAAGTGAAAAGCTGCTTCACCTAAGTATGTGTGAAGGGCTAACAAGGTCTGAGCCTATGTATCCCCTCCGCTTCATTTACATCAGGTGTGAGGCTCCTGACTGCTCGCAGCCAAAAGACTCGAACAAAAGGAGGCCTGATGACCCCTCAAATTCGGCCTTTG
Organism: Lissotriton vulgaris; assembly: GCF_964263255.1. Classification (NCBI taxonomy): domain Eukaryota; kingdom Metazoa; phylum Chordata; class Amphibia; order Caudata; family Salamandridae; genus Lissotriton; species Lissotriton vulgaris. The sequence continues at coordinate 1,869,454,192 of NC_141687.1, read as the reverse complement.
TTATGGGCCCAGCAGGAGTCTTAAATAAGAAAGCCCTGTCCCGCCTGCACGTTGCTGCTTGTTGCAGATCAAAAGCAGACAAAGTGCAGGCGCTGCTGAAAGTGTCCTGGTGTTTGGAAATTACACCAGGACGTGTTCAGCACATTATTCAGAGGGGCCCAAGTTCTTGGCAAGGTGGTAAATTGCCTGTACATAGCACTTCTACAACAACTTGACAATGAAATCTCGTTGCTTGAAGGTTCGGTGGGAACAACAGGTGGGAAGTGAATTCACCAAAGCTCAATGGGTAAAATGCCTCAAAAGTGGAAATGCCATCTCAAGACACCCTAGCTGTAAGAACACTCAGTTCAATTATGTACATCATGCTTATCTGACACTGAAACAAATAGCCCATATGCTCCTGGGAACACCAAACACCTGCCACAGATGCAATTTTGTGCACATGGTAAGGCACTGTTGTACTGTGTAAGTGGCAATAATATTGTGCTATATATCTGCAATAAAAAATATATTAAAAAAAATGGTAAGGCACTGCCCCACAATCGCACAATCCTGGGATGCGTTGCTTGCATGCCTGATTGATTGAACATGTAGATTGATATCAAAAGACATAGTACCATGCTTACAGGGGCTGATAGTTCGGACAAAAAAATCACAATTGTATGTAAGTTTATAGGTTTGGCACTCATACCAGCGAAGAGACACATTGCCAAGTCCTGGGAGGCCGCCTCCTCTAATCCAGGATTGGCCGAGAAGTGGACGGAGATGGCCATATGCAGAGACACGTACAATACAGGGGCGTAACAAACGCCCCCGCAGACCCCGCACGGCGGGGGGCCTCACTCTCTACAGTTAATGAAGGGGCCCCCAGGGGGCCTCGGCCCCCTCAGCTCTTCTGAGAGCTGTGAGAGAGGTCTGCGCTGAAGCAAGCCTCTCTCCCTCTGCATCTGAAGCAGGTGCAGCCTGCTCGGAGCCCTTCGCCCCCTCCCTCTGGCTGAAGAGAAACAAAGTATCAATATACATTGTTTCTCTTCAGTCAGAGCCAGAGGCAGTCCAGGAAAGAGGATGGGGGCACCAGAGACAGCAGTCTCCACTGCTCCTCTGAGGCAGCACAGAGCCCGGCCCCCATAGCGCACCCCACAAGAAAAGAGAAGAGACAGGGACAAGGATGGGGTGGGGGGCCCACTCCACAGGAGAAGAGAAGAGACAGGGACAAGGGGGCCCCACCCCACAAGAGAAGAGAAGAGACAGGGACAAGGATGGGGTGGGGGGCCCACCCCACAAGAAAAGAGAAGAGACAGGGACAGGCCCCCATCTGAGAAGAGACAGGGACAAGGATGGGGTGGGGGGCCCACCCCAGAAGAGAAGAGAAGAGACAGGGACAGGCCCCCATCCGAGAAGAGACAGACAAGGATGGGGTGGGGGTCCCAACCCACAAGAGAAGAGAAGAGACTGGGACAAGGATGGGGTGGGGGCCCCACCCCACAAGAGAAGAGAAGAGAAGAGACAGGGACAGGCCCCCATCCGAGAAGAGACAGGGACAAGGATGGGGTGGGGGGCCCACCCACAAGAGAACAGAAGAGACAGGGACAAGGATGGGGTGGGGTCCCACCCCACAATAGAAGAGAAGAGAGGGTGGGGGGCCCACCCCACAAGAGAAGAGAAGAGACAGGGACAAGGATGGGGTGGGGGCCTCAGAGAGCAAGAGCAAGAGACAGCACAGAGCAGTGCTCGGGACCCTGACAAGGGTGGGGGTGGGGGCCCCCAGACAGAGTATTCTCCAGGGCAAAGCTCACATGAGAAGGGACGAGGCAGCAAAATGGTGCCCTCAGGTAAGCACGCTTGTTAGAACACACCATGGGCGTCTGCAGGGAGAGGGAAATGGGGGGCCGAGAAGGGTGCAAGGCAGAGGGGGAGAAGGGTGCAAGGCAGAGGGGGAGAAGGATGCATGGTAGAGAAGGGTGCAAGGCAGAGGGGAGAAGGGTGCAAGGCAGAGGGGAGAAGGGTGCAAGGCAGAGGGGAGAAGGGTGCAAGGCAGAGGGGAGAAGGGTGCAAGGCAGAGAGGAGAAGGGTGCAAGGCAGAGAGGAGAAGGGTGCAAGGCAGATAAGAGATGGGTGCAAGGCAAAGAGGAGAAGGGTGCAAGGCAAAGAAGAGAAGGGTGCAAGGAAGAGAGGAGAAGGGTGCAAGGTAGAGAAGGGTGCAAGGCGGAGGGGGAGAAGGGTGCTAGGTGGAGAAGGGTGCAAGGCGGAGGGGAGAAGGGTGCAAGGCGGAGGGGATAAGGGTGCAAGGCAGATAGGAGAAGGGTGCAAGGCGGAGGGGATAAGGGTGCAAGGCAAATAGGAGAAGGGTGCAAGGCGGAGGGGAGAAGGGCGCAAGGCAGATAGGAGAAGGGTGCAAGGCAAAGAGGAGAAGGGTGCAAGGCAGAGAAGGGTGCAAGGCAAAGAGGAGAAGGGTGCAAGGCAAAGAGGAGAAGGGTGCAAGGCAGAGAAGAGAAGGGTGCAAGGCAAAGAGGAGAAGGGTGCAAGGCAAAGAGGAGAAGGGTGCAAGGAAGAGAGGAGAAGGGTGCAAGGTAGAGAAGGGTGCAAGGCGGAGGGGGAGAAGGGTGCAAGGTAGAGAGGAGAAGGGTGCAAGGCGGAGGGGAGAAGGGTGCAAGGCAGATAGGAGAAGGGTGCAAGGCGGAGGGAAGAAGGATGCAAGGCGGAGGGGAGAAGGGTGCAAGGTGAAGGGGAGAAGGGTGCAAGGCAGAGGGGAGAAGGGTGCAAGGCAGAGGGGAGAAGGGTGCAAGGCAGAGGGGAGAAGGGTGCAAGGGAGAGAGGAGAAGGGTGCAAGGTAGAGAAGGGTGCAAGGCAGAGGGGGAAAAGGGTGCATGGCAGATGGGATAAGGGTGAAAGGCAGAGGGGAGAAGGGTGAAAGGTAGAGGGGAGAAGGGTGCAAGGCAGAGGGGAGAAGTGTGCAAGGCAGAGAAGAGAAGGGTGCAAGGCAAAGAGGAGAAGGGTGCAAGGCAAAGAGGAGAAGGGTGCAAGGAAGAGAGGAGAAGGGTGGAAGGTAGAGAAGGGTGCAAGGCGGAGGGGGAGAAGGGTGCAAGGTAGAGGGGAGAAGGGTGCAAGGCAGAGTGGAGAAGGGTGCAAGGCGGAGGGGAGAAGGGTGCAAGGCAGAGGGGAGAAGGGTGCAAGGTGGAGGGGAGAAGGGTGCAAGGCAGAGGGGAGAAGGGTGCAAGGCAGAGGGGAGAAGGGTGCAAGGCAGAGGGGAGAAGGGTGCAAGGCAGAGGGGAGAAGGGTGCAAGGCAGAGAGGAGAAGGGTGCAAGGTAGAGAAGGGTGCAAGGCGGAGGGGGAGAAGGGTGCATGGCAGATGGGAGAAGGGTGAAAGGCAGAGGGGAGAAGGGTGCAAGGAAGAGAGGAGAAGGGTGCAAGGTAGAGAAGGGTGCAAGGCGGAGGGGGAGAAGGGTGCAAGGCAGAGGTGAGAAGGGTGCAAGGCAGAGGTGAGAAGGGTGCAAGGCAGAGAGGAGAAGGGTGCAAGGCAAAGGGGAGAAGGGTACAAGGCAAAGGGGAGATGGGTGCAAGGCAGAGGGGAAAAGGGTGCAAGGCAGAGGGGAGAAGGATGCAGGGTAGAGAAGGGTGCAAGGCGGCGGGGGAGAAGGGTGCAAGGTGGAGGGGGAGAAGGGTGCAAGGCAGAGAGAAGGATGCAAGGTAAGTGTTACTTATAACGGCTGTATTGGTGACAGTGGCATAACAATCGCCCCGCATCCCCTGCAGTATGGCCGGTCGCTGGCCTGAGAGCTCTAGACTGGCACAGAGAATGGGAGGGGGGCCCCCTCCATGTAGTTTGCAGGGGGGCCCCCTCATGTTTTGTTACGCCACTGGTACAATATCGAGCCCACAAACCAGGGGTGGGAGGGGCTCACCTTACACAATGTGGGGTGTTTACATGGTGAGGTTGGAAGCAGTGGTAGAAGTGAGCAGGATCGGAAGGGCACGGCGTGCCCCTACTTTTTAAATTTAACACAGACCGTTCCTCTACTTCTTTACTGTAGACATGCGTCCCAGGACGGCAGGAATGGTCCGAATTTAACAAATATTGCGTGATCGGCCAGCCCTATGTTTTGTACATTGAGTAGGGCGTCTGTAGTTGGCAGGACCACCAAAGCAGGGACAGGGGCCTGCAAAGCAACACTGTGGGAGCAATCAATCATCACGCAAAAACGGCTACCTTTAGTGACCCTGCAGCTAGAGTGTGATTTACACCTCATTTAGTGACAGTGTGGGATTGAGAAGTCGGGCATGGGGCGATGCTGCGCCTGTGCTTCAAGAGGACCTATGGACCGTTTTTTTAGCCTCTGTAAACTGGTACAATACACCTACTGTCTTCGCCAGGCCACTGTAATGAGGCGCCATAATCCCAGGCTCTCTCCTGACCCTCTGTAATTTGAGGCTGGGAGCTCAGTGTTGCTCTGGCCTTTAGGGTATTCTGGCCTCGGGCCCCCAGCTTCGTGGGGCCTGCCAGGCCAGAAGCAGTGTCATCCCCTGCCAGGCCATTACCTTCAGGTTATGGACCAATGGGGAGGGTGTGAATAGGCAGGGGCCTACATGGGGGAGGCTGAAAGGAGAGGTGATTTTAGGCCATTGTCCATTCTCACCACAGTCTGAGGTGTGCTGGCAGGGGGTAAGAGAAGCGCCTCCCAAGAGGCCAGGTGATGTCACCTCAGCCCCTTTTAGGCCTTGGTGCTAGGTGCAGGGCTTAAATGACTGGACAAGACATTAAGATTCATCCTGAATCACTGCACAAAAGGTGTGCCTAGAAAAGTACACACAACCCTGAGTGGGACAGTGTTTGCTGAAAACTAGCATTTACAACAATAGTTAAATGAGCACTGCAGTACAGGCAGATGTCAGCGAGACGTAAAGCAAAAGGGAACACCCGATGGGCCCCTGATTATAGGAGTAACTGACTAAGGCAGAATTAAACTATTATATCATGAACGTCATCTCCAAATCGTGAGCTCCTGTAAAATCAGCTTCGTAGATCTAATTATCAGAGGCTCCTATGCTGTCAGACAGAAAGGATGTTATGCAGCCACTGAAAGAGGTTCCTGAACCAGTGTGTTTTAGAAGATATTTGATGCACACAAAAGAGGGGTGCTCCTTACTTTGTGGGAGTTGCCTGCGAAAGGTCTGTGTAATTTGCACTTCGTGAAACGTGGGCCATCATTTTTTTATTTTATTGCTATTTGTTTAGGATTGTGGGTCTCAGGAACATGCAGGCATAGATAACTTTAGAGAATGGTAACTGGAGTATTCATTGTGTATACAGATTTCTCTTTTTTTTGGTCTCAACGCACATTTGTGGCTACATCGAGGCACTGAGAAGGGCAACGGGTGGCATAGTACAAAATGAATACATAACACATCAGCCCTTTGCATTTATAAAGAAAACATCGGGGCACAGAGGGGGGCTTCACCCATCACATTTTCAGATTCTGTTCTCCACGGCCTTGAGTGCCCCAGCAGAACTCACTTATAGCGCTTACACATCTGGGAAACTAGAGAAAGTTGTGAGTGGACTGCTTTCCACTATTTGAGATTAACACTATTAATGAGTTTTGGTACATTTTCAAGCCCAGAGCCACAAAGGAAACTTAAAAAGAAAATCTCTATTAACTAGAAATAACCAGATAGATTCTACAAAGGCTGGACAATAATAATTAAAGAGAACTCTTTATATTAAAAAAAAGTCCCTAATCCATTTTAACATATTTTTCCAGCTTTTCTTTTTTAGGTTTACTATCAGTCACAGAGAATTAAGGCAGCTTTAGAACACATTTTAAAGTGCTTTCGCCGTACATTGACTACTTAAAGTACAAACCTGTCAGATGAAATAATACCGGCTTTGGGTGATTTTCTTCCATTTAATACTGTGCAGGTGGCAACCCTAGCCAGATCAAGTGTTGTGGCCGTAGGCTATTTTATTTCTCCTCGCCTGCATGCAGTGCTTCTAGTTATGCCAATGTCACGGGCTCTACAAGCTTTAAAACATGATCCAGGAAAGTGGGCCACTTTTTTGGGGAGTGACTGGGACAAATTGTGATCCAATCCGACCCTATTTAGTGAGGAGGCCCCCTGCTTGCCTCCACTGTGACCAATACAATGGTCACATTAGGATGCCTTTTAGGCACCACCCTTGACCTCATCTGCCCTTTATTTTCGGGCTCACACAGACTGACGATGCCACAAAAAAAGGAAAAGCACTCCAGTGTAGAATTCCTGGCAGACTATGCCCAAACTGTGGCACTTTAAAAAACAAACATGTACAATGCAATAGGTCTCGCATTTTCAAAACTTTGACCTATTGGTATTGTAAAATGACAATACCTTTTATTATTGCAGGTTTTTTATACATAAAGAAAAGGGAATGTCATTTATTTATTTATTTATTTATTTATTTATTTTTTTAAGACGTTTATTAATGTTCAAAGGTACAGTACACATAGCGAAGCCTACAACCCTGCGGGCCGGCTGCAAATGAACGGTGAATCGTGGGGGTGTGGGCCATCATAAAAAGGGCATGTCATTGCGTCCCTTGTGTCCCCGGTGTGCTAGGACTTGGAGAAGATAGTCACATTTTCTTAAGTCAAGAAAGGAGAAGTCCATAAATGACGCCTTATTTTTCAGTTTTTTCTAGAACTGAGCCATGAAATCGGCAAACTAAACAAAACAGTTCGTATCGGTATGTCCCAATGTTCCTATCGCGGTTTCCCCACTCGAAGTCCGTCCCACTGGCACGGTGTTAGTAGGTCCCACCTCTGAACGGTGTGTTGTTTGCCGATGCTGTTACAGTGCAACCGGAGGTCAGAGGTGTGCGTGCGCAAGTGTGCCTGAACCTGGAGTGGGACGGCCCCTGCGGGCCATGGTGTGTCATCGGTCGCCGGCCTTGTTAGTGGAGCATGTGGCATTCAGGTGGAGGAGCCTCGCTGTCGGTGTGGCTATCAGCGTCTACGCCAGCAGTCGCCATCTGTAGTGTCGTCAGCGGCTTCTGCCCACTTCAACACGAGGGGTCAAAGAGGCCACCGTCCGTGAGCAGGGGTCCGATACTGCAAACATGTAAACATATATGTGATAGTGGGTGGGGGGGGGGGGGGGTGGAGTGTGCTTGCGGGGGCGATGTCAGCAACTTTGTGCTTGGGGCGCGCTGATGGGCAATGGCCACTGATGGGCGCCTGCGTGGGCGTTGGGTCGTGTCCGAGGTTTGCGCGCTGACTGTTTCTTGTCTGTGTCAGGGGGGGGGGCGCCGCTTGCGATGATTCCTGCAATACAGCATTAGCCTCTGTGACCCACCTCCGGCTTCACCCAGTCTACGTGAGCCCCCTGACAGTGCCCTCCCCCTTCAGGGACCCCAGGATGCCATCCCAGAGCTGAGCTATCGGGAACTGCCGCAGGCCCGCTGTTTCTTCCCGGTGGAGCGCCGTGCCTTCCGCCCCGGCCCAGTTTGTAAAGGATGCGAACCAGTGTTTTGGGGTAGGCGGTTCCCGCCGTTTCCAGTGTCGCGTAATCAGCCGTTTGGCCGTAACGAGGCCCAGATCCCAGAACCGTGCCTGCGTTTTGTTCAGCTTGGTTCTTTTGTAGAGGCCGAGAATGCACGCCTCCCACGTGTCCGGCAGGCCCGGGCCCGTGCTGTGATTCAGGAGTGAGGTCACCTCCCCCCAGTACGTGGTCAGGGTTGGGCAGTGCCAAAGCATGTGCAGGATATCTGCGCCTAACAGGTCACATCTGGGGCAAACGGCAGTGTCGATCGCGAAGTATCTGTTTATTCTATCTGGCGTTAGGTATGCCTGGTGCAATATGTACAGTTGGATGACGCGGAAGCGGGAATTGCGGGGGATGTTCACGGGGCTAGCTAGTACTAGGTTCCACTCCTTGTCCGTCCAATCCCTCCCACGGTGCGCCGCCCATTTAGCCCTAATCTGCTGCGTGGGTTTTTGCGTGTGGATGAGAAGCGCCTGCGCTAACCAATGCGTGATGTGCGAGCCTCTGCCCATTACATGTAGATATTGGACCAGGTGGTGCATCGGCGGTTCATCCTGGATGTCACCCCAGGAGTCAGTGTATGCCCGCAGTACCGACGCATGGAGTAGGAACTGCCCGGCCGGGAGTCCCGTGGTGTCAGATAACTCCGCAAATGAGAGCAGGGCCCCGTCAACATACAGGTCACCCATGGTCTCCACTCCAGCCGTGACCCAGTGGTCCAGATTGCGCTGCGTAACCGTCCCGCTCCTCCTGGGGGTGCCCAGCAGGGGGAGGGCAGGAGCATATGGTCTGGTGTTTTGCGTCAGCTTCAGGCTGCGGAGAAAGCATTTGCGGGCCACGGCCACATGCAGGGGCAGGGGACGGGGTCCCTTGGTCAATGGGTGAAACAGGGCGCAGGTCTGGGGATGCGTCCACTGGTAGTCCGCAGTGGCCGTATCGTCCAGATGTGCATCGCTGAGCCAGTACGTCACCCATTGGAGCTGTGCGGCCAGGTAATACAGCTCCATGTTGGGGACAGCCAATCCTCCCTCCGCGGTCGGGGAGTACAGTTTAGCCAGCGCCACTCGAGGTCGCCCCGTGTTCCAGATCAAGCCACGAAGCATTGATTCCAGATCGCGGAATATCCGCGTGGGGACATACGTGGGGATATTCGCGAAGTAGTATAGCAGCCTAGGGAGCGCTATCATTTTAGTAAGAGCTATGCGGCTGGGCACGTTCAGCGGAAGGGTTTTCCAGAAGGACATCTGAGCTCGCAGAGAAGAAATGGCGCGCACCAGGTTGCCCTCCAGTAAGTCCTGTGGGTCTCTATAGATGTGCAGTCCTAGGTATTTAAACGTGGTTGGGTACCAAGCGAGCCTGGCCCCTCCAAGATGCACATCGCATTCCTCCTGATCACGGCTAAACGAGTATGCCCCGGACTTGGCCCAGTTGACCCTGAGGCCCGAGACCTCTGCGAAGGTCTGGAAGACGTCCGATAGCTCGGCTGGCACCGCGGTGAGGTCCCGCACATAAAGCAGCAGGTCGTCTGCGTAGAGTGAGACTATGTGCGTTCCGTCAGCCAATGGGATCCCCCATTCCGCTCCTCTGTCCCGTAGCAGAGCTGCTAGTGGCTCAATGGCTAAGGAGAAGAGGAGGGGGGACAGGGGGCAGCCTTGCCTGGTGCCTCTACGCACCCCGATCTTCTCCGACAGCAGCCTTCCCGTCCTCACTCGGACACTGGGTCTCTGGTAGATCAGACCGACCATGTCAGCAAATGCCTCTCCCACCTCAAATCTGTCCAGCACGGCCCCCAGGTATGGCCATTCTACCGAATCGAAGGCCTTCTCCAGGTCCAGGACCAGGCACCCCGATCTAGGCCAATGCGTCAGAGCCGCTTCCTGAATCCGGAAGAGGCGGCGTAGATTACGAGACGTGCTCCGCGCCGGCATGAAGCCATTTTGATCGGCGTGTACCAGAGTTGGTGCCTCCAGGGCCAGGCGGCGGGCCAAGAGTGAGGTGAAAATTTTATAATCAGTATTTAGCATGGCCAACGGCCTATAGGACCCCATGAGTGCGCCATCTCTGCCCGGCTTCAGCAGCGAGACCAAGTTTGCCTCGTTAAGCGAGTCTGGGAGTGCCGATTCTTCCATTGCTGTATTGTACAACTTGAGCAACTCCGGAACCAGCGTGTCTGAACACGCCTTAAAAAATTCGGCGGGCAGTCCATCCGGGCCAGGTGATTTGCCGTTGGACAGTGCGAAGATGGCCTCGCGTATTTCGTCCGCGGAGAATGGCGCCCCCAGGGCGTCCTGCTGTGAGCCTATAAGGGAGGGCAGCGGGATGTCCGACAGGTATTCTGCTATGTAGGCCGCAGTTACTCTCAGTTGCGACTTGTATAGGGCCCGGTAGTGTCCCACAAACGCTTGGTGTATCCTATTTTGGGTGTACACTAGTTCTCCCTCAGCCGTGCGGATGACGGAGACCGGCTCCGTGCGTTCCTCCTGCCTGACTAACCAGGCCAATAGCCTACCGGGCTTGTCACCGTGCTGGTGCACTCGCGCCGAATGGGCCGCAAAGTTGACGTGCCGCAGCCGTTCCAGTAGCGTTTCGTGCTCCGCCCGGGCCGCCTGCAGCCGGTCACCTGCACCCCCCACCGCCTCCTGCTCCCCGCCGAGTAGGTCCGCCTCCACCCTGCGCAAGTCCTCCTCCAGCTTCCACCGTATGCTCCCCTGAGTGCTCAAGCAATGTCCCCGTACCACCACTTTGAATGCGTCCCACTCTACTCTCGGGGAGGATGCTGTATCTGAATTGTCTTCGAAGTATTGCGCTACGCTGGCCTGCAGGGAATCTCTGAAGGGGGCATCTAGCAGTAATGCAGGTTGCAGTCGCCACGTGGGGATTGGCGGGCGCGGGCGTTCCCAGGCCATGTGCAGTGTATGGGGGTTGTGGTCGGAGTGTGTCCTACCCAGGTATTGTGAGTCAGTGATATGGGGCAACATGTCCGCTGACACCATGTATCTGTCGAGGCGAACATGTAATGCATGTGCTCCCGAGAAGTATGAGTACACCCTAGCGTTCGGATTGTGCGCACGCCATGCATCCTTCAGACCCCACTGCGTCGCCCACTGTGTGAGTGTCCTCGTGGCCCCCTGGGATGTCGCCTCTGGCCTCGGCGGGACCGAACGGTCCAGCACTGGGTCTAGTACCGCGTTATAGTCGCCCCCCAGGATCCATGGGACGCCGTGCCAGGGCGCTAATTTCCCTGAGATACGCGCCAGGAAGGTGCCCTGATCCGTGTTTGGAGCGTAAATGGACGCCAGGACCACTGGTTGCCCGTCTATGCGCCCCTTCACCAGGACATACCTCCCCTCCGCATCTATGTGTACTTCCGACATTACGAAGGGGGTTCCCGGCTTTACCCATAGCAGTGCCCCGCGGGCGTACGAGGAGTATTCAGTGGCGTACAGTTGTCCCCTCCATCTCCGCCTCAGCGCTGTCACCTCCGCCCCACTCAGGTGTGTTTCCTGCAATAGCGCGACCTGCACGTTCTGCCTCTTCAAGTAGGAGTAGATTTGGTACCTGCGCGCGGGTGTGTGCATACCTCTAATGTTCCACGTGCATATTTTTATGGCAGACATTTCAGCAATACACATTCCCCCCTGACCCTCCCAATAGCAGCGGCATCACCAAAGGCCCCAGCAGTGGCTCCCCCAGCTCTTCCGTTCCCACCCCCCACATTACACTCAGCAAAGTTTGGGAAAACATAAGGACAGGGAAAAAAAACAGTAAAGAACAACAACCAACAGCGGGCTAACCCCACTAAAATACCAAAAGGGCAGTGGCGGAACGGGCCACCGTCCATACTCTCAAGAGAGAGGAACATTCTTACTTTGTTTAAGGGGCAGTGTGTGCTAAGCACAAGTTCGGCAGGATGGATATATAGTCAGTTTAGGGGAAGCAGGCCGCTTCCCTGAGCCATACAATACAGGACAATAGTGGCCGCCCACTGCGGTCCAGTGCTCCAAGTTGCCCATCCTGTGTGTGACCAGGCGCAGATCCGTGCTAAAAGACCACCCCTTCAGTGCCCTCCCAGCTTACCACTAGTGCCATAAGGGCATTACTCACTGTTCCAGGTGTCCACAGTTCGATCAGCTGGCAGGGGGGGGGGGGGGGAGGATGTGGCCCCAGCAGTGGCGGGCGCCGATCGCGCACCATCGTCCAGGCGTCCACTGCCAACCCTTCCCTCGTCATGGCTAGGCCAGTGCAGACATCCCCCGTAGGGTCAGTGGATCAGGTCTGAGGTTTGCGGCGTGACGATGGGCAGTTCCATCGAGATCTGTGAGTTCGGGATCCCGTATATGGCCTCGTCGTCGTCGCTAGGTACCGGCTGTTGGCCGTCCTCCTGGGCCGTCTCATGGGAGGATGAGTTGCTTATTTGGGAGACCTTCCGCAGTGCATCGCGTTGTTCTCGGAGCATCTGGTCCAGTGTGGGGGAGAGTCCCGCCCCCTCCTCCGCGTGTTGGGACTGTTGGGTCCTGTGCCTGCGGCGTCGTCGCGGTGCTCGCGGCCTGGCCCTCGTCTCGCCTCCGCGAGAGTGCTTCGGTGCCGTGTCCGTGCCTCCGTCCAGCCACTCGTCGGCCTCCTCGGGTGTGTTGAAGAAGTAAGTGCTGTCTCCCGCCACCACTCTCAGCTTGGCAGGGAATAGTAGGGAGTACTTGAGGCCCGCGGTGCGTAGTCTCCTCTTCACTGCCATGAAGTCGTGTCTCTGGCGCTGCACCTGGATGGTGTAGTCGGGGAAGAACATGATCGACGCGTTATCTATGCGCACCTCGCCCAATCGCCGTGCCTCTCGCAGCACCGTGTCTCTGTCCCTATAGTTCAGTATTCTGAAGAGCAACGGCCTCGGGTTGGTGCCGGTGGTATAGGGCCTCGTTGGCACCCGATGTGCGCGCTCCACGACGAAGTGTGGTGATAACGAGCCTTCGGGCAAAAGTGTCCGCAGCCAGTCTTCCACATGTTCGGCCGGGCGGGCCCCTTCCCATTTCTCCGGAACCCCCACAAGTCTAATGTTGTTGCGTCTCGCCCTCCCTTCAGCGTCCTCAGCCCTGTCCTCCAGGAACTCCACTCTGTTCAGGAGGTCCTGCACGTGTCTGTCTGTCTGGGTGACCTTGGGCTCGATCTCCTTCACTGCGCCTTCCAGGGTCTTGGTTCGGTCGGACAATTTTCTATGGTCATCACGCAGGAGGGTCAGGTCCACAGCGACCCCATCGATTTTGGACTCCAGGGAGGTTCTAGTTTGCTGGAGGGACTGCTCCATCCGTTCCACCGCTGCCAGCACGCTGTCAAGCCTCGCAGCCAGTTGCTCGGCGGCCATTTTGTGCACCTGTTTGTACGTCTTCCCCTTCGGCGGGGCCCCTCCAGTCCCAGTGCGGGTCCGCACTCCCCCGGACATGTGCGGGTGGCGCCTGTCCTGCAGGGTCGGCCCCTGGCGTTACTCCAGTGACAGTGCCCCCTGAAGTGCTGCGCTCCTGGGTTGGGGCCCCGCTAGTGCTGGTCGGTCCCTCAGGTTAGGCCGTCGTCGTTGTCTCCCAGGGGGGGGGTCCTCCAGCGGGTGGCCTTGTGTGGGGGCCTCGGCGCAGGCGGGGGGGTCCTGTCCTCTCCTTCGCCCGTGCTCGTCCCTGGCGGTCTGTGGCCGCGCCGGTTGCCCTCCGGAGCGCTAGCGGGTCACGGCCCTGCCACTCCGCCCCAGTTGTAGCGGGGGCCGGGGGGGGGCAGCACCGCGTGTGAGTCCGAGGGGTCCAGGCGCCGCGGACGGGTCTGGGCACCAGTTCCGGCCCGGGTCACAGCCTCTCGTGTGCCTCGCTGACCTTCAGGCAGTAGTTGTCCCCGTGGGGGGGCCCTGCAGGCGGGCCCGGCGTGGAGCACACCGTCGCGTGTCTCCGTCTCAGGGGGGGGCGGTCAGCCTGTCTCCGGCAGTGGTGTGGCGACCAGGCGAGGGGAGGGGCGGTCTGCCGTACTGCGGGCCTTGGGGCCGCAATGCCCGGGCTGTCGCTCCGTGTGGGCTCCTCTATGTTGGTGGGCGCAGGAGGGACTCACCGGGTGGCTCCGATGGCTGCGCAGTATCTCGGAGAGGGGCCCCCGCTGGTCGGGGCCGCCACGTCACCGGCGCCTCTCCGATGCCCCAGGAGTGTCTGCAGGAAATCCAAGGAGCCCGCCAACTCGCATGGCAGCAGTCGCGCGGCGGCCGCGATGTGGGGGCTGGGGTCCCGCTTTCCGCTTGGTCCGGGCCCTCCGCTGGGGTCCTGCTGCGAATCAAGGCGATCGCCGGGCCACCGGAGGTCGCCCACAGCGTGGCAGTAGCCGGCCAGGGGGCCGTGGACAGTGTGGTGTGGCCTACCAGTTGGGGCCTGTGAGCTGGGCCCAAGCCTCGGTCTCCCTTAGTTGCCCCGCCGGCCAGGTGTCAGCGGATCCCGCAGGAGGTCCGCAGGATAGGTCGGGGTCAGCCTCGTCGGAGCCCCGAGACAAAAGTCGGCCAGATTGCCGAGGAGAGCTCCGGGAAGGTCCGCCAGCAGTTTCGGGCGGCTAGGGTTAAATGTGGCGGAGAAACGGCTCAGGGAAGGGGAGCTTAGCACGGAGCTCTACCCTAGTGCGTCCTCCGCCATTGCGTGCTTAGCCACGCCCCCAAGGGAATGTCATTTATAATGCCAATAGCTCAAAATCTCGCAAATGCAAGACCTATTGCATTGCAAATGCTTGTTGTAGGTGGTCTTGGTGCAGAATAGAAATGAAGTGCCAGTGATACTGCTGACATTTCTACCTGCCAAACTGATGGACTCTGGGATGGAAACCTCAGACCATTTGGGAAGTCGTCTGTGGACCACCAAAGCTCTACAATGCCATATCAGTGACAGTAAGGAGCAACAGTGTTATCGGTTATATCTATTTTTGCTCTGTGCCCCCACATGCCACACTTGGTCTATATGCCCAGTTACTGCCCTTGGTGGAAGGTATGCTCAGGTCTCTCATATAAGCTGTGTTCCCAGGTATTTCCTGTAGCATGTAGATGCTTGCAATATTGCCCAAATAAGGTGTGCCAGTGTGTGTCTCTCCCATTGCATATTATGCTTTGTCCGTTGTTTCCCCCAAACCACTTATTTTGGTCATCCAGCCTGCTTGAGGCCCTTTTGTGGAGCTCTCGCCTTGTCAACCTGTGGGTAGTCATCCCTCTAACTTTATTCTTCAGGCTTGAGAACTCACATACTGACAACTGATAACTTGTGGAATACCTCTCTTCCTTCTTACCAAACTGTGCATCAGCAGGTGTAATCTGTAGATATGTAATTTACGCTAATATTATGTTTCCCATGGTCACCTCTCACTCACCACATATATAATGTCTTTCGTGTGTGTGCAACTCACTCATAAATTTATTAAAAACACATTTCGGCACTCTGGCCTGCATTGACCCAGGGAACCAACAAATTTGAATCAAAATACAGAGCAAAGTTATAGAAGCTCGCATTATATGGACAAGTACATCGATGAAGATAATCATGTATAACATTTGAGATGTGTTTAACAATTCAAAAACAATATCTTTGTCAGTTTAAAATCACATGAATAAACTGCCGTTCAACTCGAGAGGGCCATCTGAATAGTCATAGTTTATGAAAGGTTTAAGGAGGCGTGGCGAGACTGATATTAAGTGAAGGCGTGCAAATGGGTCACACACTGAAATTCTTTGAGGACATTTTGGGTTGATTGCTCTTTATTCAAAGGTCCATATGCATAGTATTCCACGGATTACATTATGGTTGTAGTTCATGATTTTCCTGCTTGACCCAAAACTGTCATGTGATCTATCTGCCCACTTGCAGCTGTTAGGGTCTAGGCCTAGATCGCAGCTACTTTGTTTCCATAGATTGTTGGGCCCCGACTTGGGTTGTGTGGAGTAAAATTCCCTTGAACCCGGGTGTTTATCTGCTAATTACAAACCAGGTAAAAGTTTACAGATCTGTATATGGGGCTGTGTGCATTATATAGACAGGACCACTGGAATTATGCTTCAGTGATGCACCAAATTATGCAACTGGGTTGACTAAATTAAGCAGCAAGAAAATGCATATTACTATATGAGGTGTAAAACTGCACATTTTGTGGCAGAATTACTAATTTATTAAGTCTTTTTTTGCATGGTAATACGTGGAAAAGGTTTGGCCTTCTTCCTAACAGTGTAGCAATCAAATACTGAAATAGACAATTAAAAGGTGACCAGTCAACTTTTTCGAAGCCCCCCACCTACACCAACATGTTGCCGTGTTTTTTTAGTAAATTTTGATAAAACCTGCAAGTTGTGGATTATGTGGCTAATTCATAATTATGCAGAAAAAACACGCCCGCAGAATTGCACAGTTCAACCTGCCTGAGATATAAAGTCAAGGTCAACTACATTACTACTCAATACGGTTCATTTTTTATGGCTGCTGGAAGCATGTGATTGTGTTGGTGTGGAGATTTCCCTCATAATTACGAGTATGCTGCACTTGCATAATAATTGACCATCTCCGGCATGATATACTGCTGTGACCCAAACAATATTGTTTCTAGCTCGAGCCGATGTGAGATTTGTAAGAAAAACCGCCCAATGTGGTGTCGCAAAGTGTTAGGCACCTTGGAAATCTTAACCAATCAACTTTAGTTACTGATTTCAGCATTCGGATTTTATTACACTGGTATGAACGAGGTGAAATTTACACCCTGGTAGTATTCATTAGTGTTAAAATACCAGCATGGGAAACTAATAATGTCATAGGATGCCCTGTGTTATACCGCATAATTCCTAATTTTAATTTAGACAAGTATGCTTTATAACCTGGAACTCCTTCGCCCTTCTACGCTGCTGTATCATCATAAGTCAGATGAGTGGCATTCTGCTGAACTTCTGGGACATGCACTGCTTTCCTAATGCATCTTGGTCGCGGTTTGCGACACTCATAGTCACCCTCACTTGCTTAGGGAGACCAGCAATAGCCGGTAATCAAATATATTTAAAGGTGGGCCCGCCAATGAATAATGTAACTAGTCCAGCTGCATTAGTATAAACAATAAAGGTATTCTCGGATCTGTAGTGCTAACATGTTGTTAGGCATGGGTTGATTAAGTGATTTGCGAGGAATCACAGGATGTTGAGAGTCATTGTCGAGACTCGAACCCGGTTCCCCAGCTTCAACGTCAACTGCTCTAGCCCTAAGGCTACATCCTCTCTCCCAGAGATGTTATCTACCCACGCAAGCTGTGAAACAGGAATACATCTAAGCTAAGAAACCTTGCAGGGCATGCAATTTGCAAAACGCTCAGATAGAGTAGTGCGTAACATTGTTGCATTTATATCGCTTTTACCACTGTGTGTGGGGGGGTGCTGCAGCACTTGCTTGCAGGCATGCCTGGCAGGCTGTGTGGCTGATAGGGTGTGATCTTTGTTTTGATCCCACGTGGATAATGCTTCCTTGTCATGCGTGATGACCTCAGAGGTGCGGTTACCCAGTTATGGGACGCAGGATTTAGCAGTGTGTCTAATGGATGAACAGGGAGAGAAAAGTAGCTTAGCCAGTGCCTGTTTTTATTCTGATGTTAAGAGTTTTGTTGTCATGAGTAAAATCCCTGCACGTACACCAAACTAAGGGGCATATTTACGAGGACCTTGCATCCAGTTTGCCCCACAGATCGTGGTAAATGCATGCCGCAAATCTCCAAGTCATATTTATGAAGTCACTCATTGCCACTTTGCATGGTTTTGAATGGTTTTATAAATATGGAGAAATTAGACACAGTGCAAATCGCTGCTTTGCCTTCCTCTGCACAAGGGACGCGTTGCGGTGGGTGTTCCCATGCAACTCCCATGGTTTTTGATGCATCCCTAGATTTACAATTACTTGTAAACCTGGGAATGTATCAACATTTTACGCCTCCCCAAGGGAGGCACAACAAGGGGAAATATCTTTATTTCTCCCAGTTGAAAGAGGAAAACGCCTCTCAGGATTGTTTTTGTGCAGGAAGGTGACCTTTCCTGCACAAAAACAATCCTGCATGCAACAGGGTGCTTACATTGGTGCTAGGCTGATGAAACGGTGCCAGCACATGGGAAAAGACAGAAATGGACCGTATTGGATAAATATGATGCATTTCTGCCCTTTCCGTATAACACAGGACAGCATAGCAAAATAACTTGCTGCGCTGCCGTGTGCTACAAATCCCGTATATATACATCTAAGTTTGCAAACTTCACAGTCCCTCTGCTTCATGCACAAGCATTTTTAATAAGTGCTGCCTGCTTTGGGGCCACTGCAATTATGCAGCAATGGAGGACAAAATGATGTTGCCGTGTTGGCTAAATTATGCAGCAAAGAAACGCTGCAGCGTAATGTGAGGTACATTTTCTGATACTTTATTATTTTGACTTTTTTACACATCCTACAGTCTTTGCAAAGCTTTTGCTCAATAATACCAGCTTTAACATACAAGTGCAGCAGTGAGAACGGTGACCAGTCAACATTTGTAAAGGGCTTTCTACTTCACAGCAACACAAGTCAAGTGTTTGATCCATTTGAGGTAAATACAATTTTTTAGCTAAAACCATCAGATTATGCAGCGGATGATGTATTATGTGCAAAACATTTGCAAACTAGGATATTTTGCCATTCATGTTTGACCTTCCTCATGCAGTCTCTGTTGGGTGGTATTTCTAGATACCTACAGTGCTTTTGGAGAGACAAAGAATAAAGCTGTCTAATAGTGATTGCAAGGGGAGAAAATAACTGCTTGAGATAATCCGAGGACCACTACCTATTTCTGCTTCTACCACTGTTTGTGTCTCATAATTTCAGAATTGATGCAGTTGCAATTCTCATTGCTAACTAACTTGAGTAGTAATTACACAAACTACTAATATAATAAGTGTATCTTGTTCATCTGATAATGCTAAAAGCATCTGCAAAACCAACAGGTCGGGTTGTTTTAGGTGTATATATTCATTTTTTTTTAAACATGTTTTTATTGTATTAAACATGGAAGGCGACAAAACATACAGTTGCAGCATCTTAAACATACACAGTACATTTACAGTCAGGTACGCATCGATATAGCATCTGCAAAGCAATAGGAATTCCGTCAGGTCAGAAAAAGACAAAGAATAGCATACGGACATGCCAGTAGAACTCTCAATCTGAAAGGGCCTCTTCCACGTCAAGCCGTGGGGGCTCACATATATCCCCCTGAACTTGTTCCATGCACCCCAGATTTGCTCCCACTTCCCCGGGCACCCCCGGTGGACAAATACCGCTTTTTCGGACATATATTAATTTTTTTGTGCTATTTCTAGATACAATAACAGGAAACCAGAAGGCATCTAATTCTGGCTTCATTATATGTTGCGTGAAGCACATAAAAAACGTAGGACAACAATTTTGTATGACCGAGGGGCACAGAATTCAACAGTACTCCCCAACATGTGGGGCCTCCTATCATAGAATTTAAACCAACATTTTATGTTCAGAAATGGTTAGGAAAAGAGCGGAGAAGTGCTGATGAAAGAACCCACATGGCTCGGAGGCAAATGCTACCTGGTTCCTTTTATAAGTGTATTTGGGACATTCTGTGATTGAAAACGTATCCCACATTGTAAATGTATTTTAATGTCATTAACTAATATATTAAACCTCAAATAAACGTGTATTCTTTGGTTGTATTAACTAACGTTATAAGCTGTAACTGGTCAGTGAATTGCCAAACATACTAAAAATTGGTATGTTTTGCTCTTTTTAGCCTCACCTCTGACTCCTCCCACTGACCCAATCCTCTGGTTATTCCCGCCTCCTGATGCTCCACCCACAGTACCCCTACTTTTTTCCCCCACTTCGACCACTGATTGGAAGCCACATCGCATGACCGTCCCCTTAGAGATGCTGTGTACAATAGGTGTATATGCGTAAAGTACCTGGTCAGCAGCGATGTATTGGGAGTGATGCCACAGACAAGATGGAATTGTTGCAATGCGTTTAGTTCTGTTCCGCTAACTGATGTTGTTATTATGTGCCACAAGCATGTCTTCTATATAGTCCTTACATCACGTGAATGGAATAGAGAAAGAAGATACTTCAAAGTTGTTATACCTTGGATGTTATACAGCTCGTTAATTATTGGTTATACATATTATTGTCTAGACAGGTAGACACACAATAGATGGCACTTGAAGTACTGCTAAAATGCTAGAGTTGTCTACTCTATGTACAGTAAACTTGAAAAATCTAAAAAAAATTGCTGGGGGAAAAAAAGTACTTTGGTAATACAACCCCACCTGGGGAGATTGATGTTTCCAGCAGGGCCCTTATACCCCCTCTAGCTCTTCCCACAGACAACAGGGGACTGAGGGAAAGGGGACATTCTGCAGACGGACAGCATTGAATGCAGCAGAACACTAGGCTGGGCAGGGGACACACTGGAGAGCACACAGGAGGACTTGGAAGAAACAAGTTTCATTGTAGTGTCTGCTTCAGTACTACAAGGTGGAGTAAGCTTATCAATTTTCTGGAAATTGTTTTGTCTGCATCGTGGCAGGGATTCTTCATTATTTTTATTTTTTATTTTCAATTCTATAGTGCAGACCTAGGCTCCAAGGGCAGTGTAATGCTATAGATAGGCGAGAAATCTATCCTGGATAGACATTTACACCTGGTGGCAGGTAATTGCACATCTACACGCTGGAATACAAATGTAAATACATACATATGAGCATCAAGTGAAAGTGACACTAACATGGAAGTGGCAAGGGAGGAGTTAGTAGGGCATATCCTACAACGAACAGTAAGTTTACAGTGGTCCCTCCTCCACTGAGAAACAAACCGATGCCCCTCTCCTGCACCAAACGTAGTGCCAGAACCAAACCCCAGGGGAATATCTGGCTCTTCCGTGTACTAGCTCCTTTTTTAGGTCGAGGCTATAGCAGCGCGCATGCGCTGCTTGCTCGACTTTTAGTAAGGGGCTTTACAAATTGCCCCAAGCTCACCACACGCTCGTGCATGTGCTTTTTTCCTTCCTCACTGGCTAATGGGCTTTGCATGCGTATTTCAAATAAAGACAAAGCAATACCAAAGGGGATGATGAACGGAGCGCTGGAGCAAATCAAACACTCAACCCCAGTCAACTGATCTGGGTTTAATCCATCATCATTCTTTAGCTCACTCCACCACCCCAGTTCAGACATGGCTATATGCAAATCAGTCTGACCCTGTGCCTTATGGGAACAGTCCAGCCCGAACTGCCAAGCCATGTCTTCCCTGATCCAGAAACAAGCATCCTGGGACCGGTTTCTGGCACACCACTCACTGGCTTGTTGCATATCCACCCCCTCTGATCTCCTACCGCCCATGCGTTCCTTGTTCATTTGGCTGACGGTTTGGCATTTTAGAAACAAAAAATTGCCAAATATGTGCCCGAGCTTCAAGGCTACACTTGCTTTTCAAATTTCATAGGTTATTCTTTTCTGCCAGGAAAGTCTGAATGTATGCTTTAGTTGGATACGTTATTATAATACATTGCCTAATAGGCATTGCGAGTCATGTGTTTAACAGAATGGCAGTAAATTTTAATGCTGGAGAAAGGAGCACTTTAAAAGCAAGGCACTATTGTGCAGAAAGGAACTTGTACCTCCAGTTTGCGTTCAAAGCAGTGCACTTTGTGCAGGAGCGGTTGGAGCACCGTGCACCAAATAGATAACGCAGGTGTTCGAGCTGATGTCCTCGTGCTCACGCCAGGGGGCGTCGTCTGAGGTGGGTCTCAGTTGCTTTGCTTAACCAGTGTCACAAGCTCTCGAAGACAGGTGCATCTATTTAGGCTCAAACATGCACGTGTGCGTGGTGCGTGCACTGGAGGCTGCCAGTGTCTGTGGCGTGGACAGCCAGGGCGCAGAAGAGTTCACCAGCTATGGGCTTATGGCCTACTCGGGGCAGATCAGATCTTCCAATGAGCACACTTGGATGTTCGTGTGTACGACCACAGGGTTGGGGGGCTAGAAGGCATTAGAGCACGCCTGCATCCTCCACAAGGATTGTGGTTGTAGTCTCTAATTTAGCCTCCCACCCCCAAATGCAAAGAAATCTTGAACTGCTTACAGATCAGTATCTTAACATGTTTGTAATTACATTTGGAGAGCCTCTGATGCTGCTCCCTGGTAGTCATCGCTTTGTGGGACATGTGTTGAAGGAAGGTCAATTGTGTTGTGGTGTCAGAAACTCAAAGGGGTCTGTGGCTGGTACTGCATTCTTGTGCCGTGCTATGCTTGTACAGATGAAGCACGCAACCTTGTATAGGACATGTTCCCATTCGCTTTCCGGGACTGACACGTTACAGAATCATTAGTTTCAGGAAGGTGCCTCACTCGCCCCCATCCTTTGTTCCTTGCAGAGTGTGATCCACAACCATTGGGAGGTGTGGGTGGTTTGGGTACTTGAACGCCGTCACATCTGCATGGAAACTTCTCAGTGGCTGATGCTGCATTTTAACTAGGGGTGGGCGTAGTTTGTGAAGTAGCACTATGCGTAGCTACGCAAAGTGAACTTCGCACTACGCGAGCAACGCGAAGCACTACGCGAACTGCGTAGCAGCATGTTCGCACTGTGCAAGATGTCGTTTTCAATGATTGCACAGTGCGGACAAGCATCCATCGCTGTGCAATCATTGAAAACGGCATCTTGCACAGTGCAAGCTGTACTTTTCTGCCGCTCTAATAGATTTTTACTCAAGCTGCAGCTTTCTCAACGCGGACTGGTAGTTTCTCATCGCGAGCGATCGCGAGCATGCGGGACCACTCGAAGAGAGAAACCTGACCTCCCCGTGTTGAGAATTTCGCCAGGAGGTTTATTTTCCATGCTCGCGATCGCGAACAAGGAAAAAGTCTTGTGAGGATGTCATTTTGCTTGCTCGCGGTCGCAAACTTGACATTGAGGGCCACGAGCAAGCAAAAAATGACCACTGCACTACGCTACGCATGTTTGCACTTTGTGTGGTTCGAAGTTGCGCAAACTTCTCAAACTACGTGAGCGTAGCGTAGTGCTTTGCCCAGGGTCAATTTTAACTTCCTGCAGATGCAGTGCAGGAAGTGACCACTTTTCCTGTCGACAATCTGGCGTCTGAGATCATCCCTGCGGAGCTCAGGTAATGTTTGTCCTGAAGTGTGTGAGTGAGTTGTTGACAATACGGGCCTCTGGCCGAGTAACCTGATGCACGGGTCACAGTGTGTCTGATGCGACTTCAAGTGGCCTCTAGCTTGTGGGGTTCAGATTTGGGCCACAACTGCTTCTTTTGACCCTAACTGGTTGGCACTGTTAACCCATGAGGGGAGGCCACCCATACATCACTCTAGTCCGCCCATCGGCTGATTGAATCGGAGTGCGCCCTCTAGCAAGGCCACCCCAGGTGCCTGTTTGTCCTCTGTACAGTGTGGGCCACTGGTAGCCTTTTATTGGGTGAGTTTTCTCCGTCTCTGGCAGGGATGATGGTAGGCCGTAGGCATGGTCCTGTGCCGGAATGTTTTAGCTGCAGGAGTGTTCGTGCACCTGTCGGGCATGCCTCTGCAGCGGTGAAGGTCGGGCGTGCTTCTGGCATTTACTCATGGTGTGTTCACCGGTGCAACACTTCCCCTTTCAGAGAGACCATCGTCCGGATGCAGCACAAGAGCAAGATGCTTTTTGTGGATGAAGCGACGTACCGGGGCCGCCTGACGGAGTTGTAGGGCCTGCGGAGGAGTCGAACCGGGCCAAGAACCGCCTGGAGACGGAGAACAGGTGAGCCTGGAGGACGGGGGGCGTCTTCCTGGGTGCTGCGGTGCAGATTGGGCCCGCATTGGATGGGCTGGTACATCATGCGGGCACGTGGTGGCAAGGCCTTGGGTTGTAAGGCACTTATTGGGGGTGTGATGGCACCAAATGCTCGTCGTTTGCCCTTTGTACCTAGGCTGAACCAGCAGCAGCTTGTGGAGGTGAAGGAACAAGTCAAGGAATTACAGAAGACCCTCCAGGAACAAGAAAGCAAGGCGGAGGATGTAAGGGGCAGATTTACAATAACTGGCGCATCCCCAGGGATGCGACAGTTATTGTGCGCCACAGGTCCGCCATCCATGGTGCGCCGCATTAACAATGCGGCGCACCATGGGGCAAAAACGGCACAGATGCGTGACGCATCCGTGCCGTAAAGGCGGCGCATTGCTGGAGTTGCGTCGCAAGCGCGACGCAGCTCCAGCAATGCTCTGGGGGGCCCTATCTGTCCAATGCTGCGTCAAGCCTTATGCCTGCTTCAAGCAGGCGCAGGGTTTTGACTGCGTGAAATCTTGTAGACGCATCTGCCTAGATGCGTCACGTTGGAAATGGGTCACAGGGATGCGCCACGTTTACGCCGCCGTTGCGTGACGCAACGACGGCTTAAACGTGGCGCAAGTCCGACATAAATCTGCCCCTATGTGTTCTTCAGAATACTTCATTTATTCCTCGTGTATCCCCCACCCCACTTTCCAAACCCTCGCCCCCCCCCCCCCACCAGCCAATGCATTTCTGAATTGAAGCACATAAGTACGCGCCTTAGACTTCTAAATCACTAAATATATCCGAGCAAGTACTACCCAAATAGCCCCCACGCCCCGTATACGTGCATTGATAATGCCGAGTTTGCCGTTCTTTAGCCTTAATCATTCCGTGCACACGCCTGTCATCTAGTGGTTGGATTTAGATGACTTCAACGTGAATCTCGTTTCGTTTTGTAGAGTTTGACAAGAGTATTTGAATGCCGTACCATTGCTATGTTATTTACTAAGGCAGTGGTTCCCAAACTTTTTTGACCTGTGGCTCCCCTGACCTAATCAGCAGTTGGCCGTGGCTCCCCACCATTTTTTTACCGGTGGGTGGGTGGTGTGTACCTCCTGTTATCTTCCTTAAAGTATTTGGGATGCAATGAAGGTATTATATTGGTTGGAATGCTTGAATTATTAATCTCATTCACTGGCAATCACTTTGGCTGCATCCCAATACATCGTTTTTTTCCCCAACAGAGTGCCTGGTCCCAAACCCTTATTTATGCCAGCTGCTGCTTTCAGTACCTTTTGGTACTGAGACCCGCTCTGAGAAAATGGAACATTGAGTTTGGTCTGTCGTAATCAGTATCCCCAGCCTTATTTTTACACTAAAAAGATCTGTTCTTCCATCTGTGTGCCCATCTATATCCAAACATATTCAACCATTTGCACACCTATCCACCATATATCCTTCCGTCCATCATTTCACTCATCCATCCCTCCATCCACCCTTTCACTCATCCATCCATTATTCATCTACCCACCCTTTCACCCCATCCATCTGTACAATCATCCATGCATCCACTCTTCCACCCAGCCATCCATTCACTTACTCATCCATCCACCCATTCACTTACTCATCCATTCACCCAGTCATTTATACTTCCACCTATTCACTCTTTCAGTCATTCATCCTCCCTTTCTCTCTCCATCCCCCTTTCACTTATGCATCCATCTACCCACCCATTTACTCATCCATTCATGAATCCATCCATGGATGTATGACATTACAACGCATGCTTTTACCACGCATGCTTTTACATCGCAAGTTTTACAACGCATGCCTTTACAACGCATAGCGCTTTGGGGTGCTGGATAGTGAATAGTTTAATCTACTATTCCAACTCCAGTCCCCGTGGATAGTAGGGAAGTTGTTGGATAGTAAATTAAAACTATTTGCTATACTAGAGCGCCCCCCAGCGCAATGCGTTGTAATGGTTTGCGTTGTAAAAGTTGCGATGTAAAAGCATTGCGTGGTAAAAGTTGCGTTGTTAGTGATGTTTCCCTCCATCCATTGATCCTATTACTCATCCATTCTTTCACTCATCCAGCCATCCGTTCTCTCATCCATCCACCCTTTCACTTCACTCATCTATCCATCCTTTTGTCCATCTACCCCCTTTCACTAACTCATCAATCCTTACACCCACCCTTTCACTCATCCATCCATTCACCATTTCACTTATCAATTCATCCATCCACCCATTCACTTGCCCATCATCTACCCTTTCATTCATCCACCCATCCATCCTTTCACACACCCATCCACCAATTCACTCGCCCATCAGCTGCCCTTTCACTCATACATCCATCCTTTTACACACCCATCCACACTTTTACCCATCCATCTACCCTTCCACCCATACATCTACCCTTCCACCTATACATCCTTCTATTTACCTTTTCTCTCATCCATACTTCCATTCATTCATTCATCCATCCATCCTTTCTTTCATTATCTATCCATTCCCCCTTTCATTCATGCATTCATCCTTTCAGTAATCCATCCAGCCATTCAGACATTCCTTCACTTATTTACTCACCCACCTTTTCACATTATGAGCTGAGCCTTTGTTTGCAGAGTTGCAGGCAGAAGAGTCCCATCAAGAATGAACTACAGCAAGGGGTGGGGTGCGGTGGGGGAGAGTTCACTACGCCCCTGCACATAGGCAGACTGAAAACGTAGAAGTCCTGCATGATGCACAGTGCCAGGATGTGAGGTGACTGTAACATGGTGTTGTTTCCAGGGCTTTAAGCAGTGTAAAAAAACTGGGGGGTCTCTTTAGTGTTTGACGTAATTAAGAGCGCAGCTTAAAACACCTAGGCTAAAAATCTGCGCTTAGCATAGTGTTCCGCCTCACTGGTATTATGTTGTCTCTGTCATTGCATCCAGATATATAATACAGCAAGTATCATTACACCTCAACAAGCCAGGACTATTGGCTTTGTCAATGGTTGCTAGTTCCTTAAAAAAAAAAAAAAAGGAGCAACCATGGCTTTGTTGAATACAATATTGAAAATACTTCAGTTCTAATACAATATTGAAAATACTTCAGTTCTAAAATGACAGGACAGTGAGAGAACGATAACATGTTCTTTTAAACTTATTTTACAGGCTTCTTTGAATGAAGTGATTTCTAACGTTGCAGCGTGGGCGTTTTACTTTTTATCGTACAGAATGCCCTTCTGTACCCTGAGGCCACATGGTGTCACACCCCCAGACTGCCCCATTGTCATTCAGTAAGTGACAATCAGCGGCATACTGAATGACAATGGGCGGGAGGGGATGCTCTCGTGCTCCTGGAGGAGCGCGAGGCGCCTCCAGCAGCAGGGGTGAGGCCTCTCACAGGGGTGCAGCGCTGCTCCCTGTGATGGCCAGAATGACAGAATTTACGGACGGTTGATCACCCTAGTGTGCGCGGCGCCCCTGGCACCTCATTACGGCGCACCAGGGCGCCGCGGCGCACAGTTTGGGAACCACAGTACTAAGGAATAAAGCGCTACATTGTTCTTTGAGGGTTACTTTAAAGTGCTTGAAAGAAAGAACAAGCATTTGCAATGCAATAGGTCTCGGAGTTATACGAGTTAAATATGTTGGAATTGTTAATGACAATGCCTTTTATTTATGTTTTTAAAACGAAAACAAATATAAAAGGCATTGTTATTTGCAATATCAATAGCTCAAACTCGCGTAAATGCGAGACCTATTGCTTTACCAATTCTTGTTCTTATATGCAGCTGGTTCTAAAGTGATTAATAGAATGAAATCAAGAAATCAAGATCAAGACTTGATATGGACATTGCATCTATTTATGCACTTGAATTTTATGAGTATTTGCTACGACCTTTGGCTTTTCACTGTCCTCAGTCTCTGTCATCTGCCTCCTTAAGGTCTACGGTTCCTGACCTACCAGGGCATCCTCATGGAGGGCCAGCTCAGCAATCCACCACCATTTTGTGAATGAACATCCTTTTGTTGTTCGTGAATGCCCTGCACATTCTAAGCTCACAACACATCATTGGATACGCTGGGCGCCCCCTATTTTCATTCATCACTGTCTTTTATCCATAATGCTCACCATTACAAACACTAGACATCTTGGCACAATTGAACTGCAAAAATGGACCGGCTAGAAGCCAACAAAATCCTCGTAAGCAGTAAAAATTGTACAAACTTTCCTGTACTCAATCAAAAAAGGTTATCCACGAATATTCAAGTGGTGGGAGCTCCTACGGTGTGAGACGAGCACCCCAAGTCTGCAAATACCCTTGGTCTAACATTCAGCTGATGGTCTTTCAATGAGATGTAAGCTCCAGCCTTGTTGTTACATCTAAACTCCGTCTTCAAGACCGGAGAGAGCCAGACTATGAAGGCATCGAGATTTCTGGAAGAGAATTGTGAAGTGCACCCAATGGCAACCAGTGTGGTATCTGCCAAAGTTCAGTGAGCGGGGGCAACAGATTAAACGGTCTTCCACATTGTGCACTAACGTCAGCCACCAACATTGGCATGAACGCAAAACTCCATAAAGGTATAGTGCTAACCAGAACTGGAATATATCAAAATATCTACAACTAGCACATGGGGAGATGGTTGGGTGGAGACACCAGGGGCGGCTCCTCCGCTATGGTGGTGGAGTGTCGCCCCCACTGCCCGCAGAGGCAAACGAAAGATAAAATGATCCAAATGCCGATCATCTTATTTTTTATTCTGTGGCTGAGTCTTGGGGGTGGGGCCACAGCATTGCAGCAGGGGGAGGAGGAGTGGTGGGCCCCGCTGTCAGTGTGCATGACGGTTTGGCCGACCATCTCAGGGTGGCCAAACCATCATGCACACTGACATCTCGCCACCCAGCTGTGTTGCTGGGTGGAGAGACCAAGAGTAACAGGCTCCCAGCTCCCGATGGAGCGCAAAACCAATGGGCTCTGCTCAATCACTGTGCTGCTCTAATGGTGAAGGCAGCATCGGGATTGGCCGCAGGAGAAGCTGGGAGCTTCAGCCTGTGCTCAGAGGAGGAGAAGATGGCGAACTGAAGACCGTGTTTAAAAAAAATTATTCTCCCAGCCCCTTGCGCTGCCCCCCTGCGCTGCCTCACCACATTTCCATGATGCCAGCCGCTACTGGGGGACACAGTGAAACTGACTAAGCTTGAAGAATGATCTAGCAACTGCCTATATTTGGTAGTTCAATTTCAGCTCTTAGTCCAAAAGAAAAGGTATTTTTTTTCACCCAGCTGGCTTAAAAAGAAGTTACCCAAATGAGAATGAAGATGATGGTACACTTATGACTTTGATAACAGATGGCAAGGCCTGAGCGCTGCTGTAATATAATATCTCTCTTGTACGAGTATGTTCTTTCTTGTCATCTCCTGGTGTGAGGGTAAAGTACACTGTTCTGCCTTTTAGTTGCTGCTGAGTATGCAAAGGCTCCATATCATGTGCAACATCTGTCCATTTGGCCCTGCCCCTTCCACGTTAGTAGTATGCAATGGCGTTCTCATCCTTTTTCCAGGCTGATGGACTGTGTGTTTTCTATACAGTTGCACGTTGAAAAACAACCTGAAATCCTTAATGGAGGTGAATGCATCATTCATTTATTGCAGTGCAATCTCTTCTGAAGTGACTACCCAAGACGATTTGGTTCTTTCTTGTCGTCTCTTGGTCTGAGGGCAGAGTCCACGGTTCCCCTGTTTAATTGCTGCTGAATATGCAAAGGTGACGAATCACCTACAAGGGCGCTCTGTTTGTCCTCGCCCCTTCCACGTTAGTAATATGCATCAGTGCTTGCTCCGGGTGTGTTGGCCACAGGGCTGACTGCAGGCCAGGCCCTTTTGAGAACCCCCTGCTGTGCACGACCAAAGGCTGTGCACAGTGTGAGATTGGCTGCTGCCCACTCCCCGCCACACACAGCCAGAGGCTGTACACGGCTGGGGGGTGGGGGGTTGGCTTGACCTATGGCAATAAAATATCACTTTACCTTAAAGAAAAACTAGAAATTTACCGAAAAAAACAAAGGTTAAAGCAACATTCTAGTAAGGTGTGATAAAAAGATCTTTTTTTTTAAACATAGAAATTCACTGACAAAAACAAAGGTTAAAGTACAGTTACAGTTTGGTGACTGTCGGTGACAACATCAATGTTTTGAACTAAAAAAAACACACTACCTATGACCTCACATATTACATCGATCATGACAGAGTCTATGACATAATTTATGAGATCACTGATGACATCTCAAATTACATCATTGGTGACATAACTAACCCTGATCGGTCCAGCAAAAGTCCAGTTGCCATTAGTCTACTGGTCTCCGGTCACACTGAAACTAGTGGTTCCCTCGGGTGGCGGCTACTGGCCTTCTTGGGAGATTAAACTACACTCTGATGACTCTCTCGGGTCCAGCCAACCAGTTTTTGTTGACTTGCCAAGGAAGGCCTACACCAGCGTTTGTGGTCCTTTAGCTGTAGCAGGAAGTCAGCCAACTGACTCTTGGAGTTCACCTCTTCCGTCTGGAGCTCAGTAACAACTTTTCCATGAGCTGGACACCTATTGCCCAATTTATGCCCAGAAAGTGTCCTCTGGGAATGTTACAGTTACTAGCCAAGGGCCTTCCAGATCCCTTCCAGTCTGATGGTGAATTCCTGTGTTGTGTAGCATCTAAATATCCCTGAGTGCAACATTCTGCCATTCTCCTGTTTCAGTGTCTGAAGCTTGAGAGCCCACACCAGAGTTGTGGCAAACTAATGGTTATACGCCCATGTGAAAACCCATTTGGCAATTGTCTTCCTCTCTCTGTCCCTGTCACCAACCTGTCTACCAGGACAACAGATCTGTCCCTCTTGTGTGTCCACCATTTGCTTCCCCTTTGAAGCTCAACTTTTGGGCTCACATCCTGTGTGGCTTTCTACCATGGAGGGGTGACACCTCTTCCAATGGCAGACCCCATTATTTCTGTTCCTGGGAGTCATTCGCACCTCTCCTCAGGAGGACAGACGGGTGTCTGTAAAAGCGAATGGTCACTGGAAAAGTTGGGCAACAGAGTGGAGACTTTCTAAAATTGCCTAATACTTGAAAGTTACATTAAATTCGACTTGTACCAACTTTAGTAGTCCCATTTAGGAGTTGGCACAGCTGAGTTGTCAGCATGTAACCTATTACTCACCACTGGGCTGCTAGCCTTCCAAAGCAAAAACTACAATTTGGGGTTTTCGCTGTTAAACACATAGCAGTATATGTCTCACTTTTTAATATATAGCACCCTGCCTTAGGACTCAATAGGGCTTCTTTAGGAGTGACATATACATTAAAAAATAAGGTGTGAACTTTGTCATTACTTTAAAAGGCAAAGTCGAGTCAGCAGGCGTGGGGACAAGTTTTATATTGCCACACTCAGGGTGGCATAACAAGTGCTGCCACCATGAGGGACAGCCAAAATTACAGGCCCTGGGTACCCCTGGTAGTGTATACTAGGGACTTAGATCAAACAGTCCACTTCTAAGGGTTAGAGCACTGACACTGAGGTCTGGTTAGCAGACCTCTGTGCACTCTTTGTTGATAAACCAGCAACTTCGGTCCAAAACTTTGGAGGTAATCATGAAAACAGAGGAAATATTCTTTACAAGGAGCAAGATCCAGAGAGGACGGCGGTGAAGGCGCATGCTGAGATGCTGGATGCCAGGATGGTAGCAAGAAGGGCAGCTTCAATGTGGGAGTGCCGACCTTAAGGCCCGGTAAATTGTCAAATGAGACCCGACAACCTGTTATGGTATCTAAAGGATGGGTGGTGGAGAGTGATAGTGGTCTGCAGGAATCAGAGGTGTGATTGCAGGGAGAGATGCACATGGTTCACAGGGAGGTAGGGACAGAAGTTTTGGAAGAGACAAAAAAGACAGATAAAGAAAAGCAGTTTTCAAAGGGTGCTGAGGAGAAGGAGGTGTAGTAAGGAGCAACAGAGTAAAGTGAGGAGACCAAAGGTGTAGAAACATCAAAAGAAAAAGACAAAGACAAGGAAAAAGACAAGAAAGGGCTTAAAGAACTTAAAGTAAAAGAAGCTTTAAATGGGGATTACTAAGCCTTTAGGGGCCCATATTGTGGTATCAACATAAAAGAGCATATGGAAGTGTGTAATCTCTTGCACAGGAAAATTAGAGCTGAAGACGGACAGAAAGAGCAGGAATATGAATTAGCAAAGAGGCCTGAGTACCTGTCTCAATCGAGACAGTGGCATTTTTAATATACGCCACTATGTACTGTGAGAAATTTACAGAGCGTTATGCCGCTTTCTTCAAATTCCTGGACATCATAAGGAAAACCCATATAACCTTTAGAGGATTTGCGTGGGTGCTCTATGACGAGGAGTTCTGGGCGCAACTGGCGGACGAAGCAGCAGGCAAGTGTGGGTCATTACCTTTAGCCCAATTTAATCTCTTCATGGAACTCCTCACAGTTATTCTAAATCAAGCTGGGGTCAAATGTTACCTACATGCTGATTTCACACAACTCTACTACAAAATACCATCGCCCAGAGATATTTGTCATCGAAATACCATCCTAAATAAGATACAAACCTGGTTATTTATTTATTTTGAGAGTTTTATACAGTGCTGGCTAGACCCGGAGGTATCAGAGCGCTGTACATAAGGTTCCACAGAAATTAAAAAATTACATCAGTTACACGTTACATCAGTTACTAGAAAAACATTTCAAGAGAGCAGAAGACAAAATAAATGGAGCTTAGAAGGTTAAGGGGGTGGGGTAAAGGGGTAGGAGGTAGAAAGGATGGAGAGACATAGGAGAGTCTGCCCAAAGTCCGGCTGGGTAGGTGATGGACGAGGGGGAAATTCACAGCCCATCTCCTCTTTAGCTATCCGGTAGCACCACTGGGAATCAGCCAAACAGCTAGGTCTCAACGGGAAAACACTTTAGGCCCGATGTAGGTAAATCTACATTTACCACTTCATAAATACCGAATCATACCGAATCGGTATTTATGAAGTGGTAAATTAGAGGGGGGGAGATGTAGGTATTTCAGATTCGGTAAATACCGAATCTGTAAGATTCGGTATTTACCGACTCTGTAAATACCGATTCGGTATCCCCCATTGCTTCCTATGGGCCTTGAAGCCCATAGGAATCAATGGGCATTACCGAATCGGTAATTACCGATTTGTGCAAGGGTGCAGGGGGTGTCACTTTGACACCCTCCAGCACCCCAAAAAAAGGCATGTGAGCCATGAGGCACACAGACATGCCCTTAGGGCATGTCTGTCTGTCACATGGCATAGGTGTGCATGCACACATGTGCATGCACACATGGATTCGGTATTTTAACACCCAATTAGATTGGGTGTTAAAATACCGAATCTGAAGGGCCTGTGGGACTGAAAGTAGTCCCACCTACATTCCAAATTTAAAATATCGGTAAAATTACCGATTCGGTATTTTTGCGATTCGGTAATTTTACCGAATCGGTAAAATACCGAATCGGACAAGAAAAGGTCCCCTACATCTCAGAAGGCCAAATACCGGTCGGAAACGGCCGAAATCGGCCGTTTCCGACCGGTATTTGGTACCTACATCGGGCCCTCCAAGAGCAAAGAGGAGGGATAAATGGAGCGTAAAGGAGAAAGGGGTGGAGTAAAGGGGTAGGAGGGAGAATACAACAGGGAGATGAAGTAAGTTTTGTCCAAAAACCGGCTGGGTAGGTGACGGCTGAAGGGGTAGTCCACTGCCGATCTCCTCTTTAGCTGTCAAGTAGCTCCACCGGGCATCAGTCAAAAAGCTAGGTCTCCACAGTCAGAGGTAGGTTCACAGATTCCGTATCCTGATTGGATGGGATCAGTGGCAGCCATTTTGGGGTCAGGCACAGAGTTATGCCCATGCCCCTTGTTGTTGGAGATAAGCCAGTTCCCAGGATTGGATTTATGAGCAATCACGAGCTTCCCTGGTGGTGAAGGAAGTGAAACATCAGTTGGAGTGGGCCACCACTGTCCCTCCTGTAGCTGCAGCCGCATGGGCGCCATGTTAGAGTCAGGCACATGGTATCATTAAGTCACCACTGATACTGAAGACTGGGTCCCTATGCTCCTTTGGAGCTGTGCACTGCAAATCGCTCCAGTGATGTGTGGAGCGGGAGACACTCCTCCTCTTGTGCTGATCTGACGTGTAAGGGGACCCAGTGCTCCTACAAGGCATGGCGTCCACCGCGGGCGCCATGTTAGAGTCAGGCACGGCTGAATTTAATTCCTCCCCAGGGTAAATGAAGTAGTGCTATTGGGGCCGCAAGGGGGTCTCAGCCAGCAAGAGAAGCACTCTGCAGCGCCTCCCGCTGCCACCAGTCATCCACTTTTTCCCCGCCGAGCCTCCACTCGCCTCACCAGTTCGCTCCACGCTGCCAGGAAATGGCAGCCGCCGCTTCCTGGTTAAACTCCAATCACCTACAGCTGACCCCTTGCAAGACTGAACTACCGCTCCTCGCCCCAAAAAATAAGCCTCTACCAATCCAAGAATGGGTCAAGAATCTGGAATCACTAATCTGTTCTCTTTCACTTTCGAACAAAGTAAAGTCACTGGGTATCACAATGGACCAAAACATATCTATAAAAGATGAAAAGTTAATGGCAACTAACTAAGTCTTTCCACAGTAAAAACAAAAGTTTCACTTGTTTACTGTCAGAACATGTAAAACACATGTGCTGCTCATGAACTATGCTGCACCCTGTTTTACGCCTCCCAAAGTGTTGACTTAAAGTTGGTTGCCAATGTGCTCCTTAATGAATTAAACAAGCAAGGTTAATACTATTTTGTCAATTTGGTTGTGTGTGTAAGGGTATCGCCTTTTGATCATAGGTGCGGATCAAATGAACTACTTGCGCACCCCCCTCCTGCCCCCCATTGCGGAGGCAGCATCTCCTTCGCTCTCTACGATGAATCCCAGACTGGGATTAGTTACCCAATTGTTGCTCCATTATTTAACTGTAATGTTGGTTTTGCAAAAACTTTTTTTCATCGCAATAATGCATTGAATTTCATCCTAAATACATGTTATTTAAAGCATCCCATGCAATTTCAATGGTATATCCATCATATTCAATTGTGCCAATACATTTTGGCTATGACCTTCTTCAGAGGATATATTATCCTAAAAATCAAAAACAAAAAATAAACAGAAATGTAATACATAGAATTTAAAGCATATAGTTCACATCAATCGGATGAATAAAAACTGTTAGCGACTCAATATTCATGGTCATAATGGCAACTGTCTTAAGGTCTTAGGACTGTTCAATGAAATATCATCAGATAGGACAGATAAGCGAACAGAAGATCTATTCCTGGTTTCAGAAATGAATGGTCTGAGTGCACGAACCTCAATTCATTGTGAAAAGAGTCACAAGCATTCTCAGCAAGTGCATTCACAATGGGGACCGTGCAGCTATGTTCCCAAATGAAATTCAAAGAGAACATGCGGTTATGTAACTAACCATGGGGCACGGGAACATTATAAAATGATGTATTTTGAGGAGGCAGCGGGTTATAGACCTCTCACCTATTTGCGACGACTTTGGACCACCCTGAAGTTAGCTCCCTACGCGCAAGATCTTAAGCACATTAGAGAAGCTGACAAATCCAATAAAATCTCATGGCTACAAAAGATTAAGGCTACCTTGTTGGATATGGGCCTCAACCACTTGTGGCTGGACCCAGATGGGAATTCTTTCCCCTCAAAATTAGAATTGAAAGCCTTATATAGGGATATGGTCTGTCAGAAGTCTCTTTCTCAGGTGAACGGCGATCCCCTAACAGGTCTCTTTCGGGGTCACCTAATTGAACATAGACTGGAGGCCTACTGGGATACTATTACCAGCCCTGGTGATAGGAAGCTCTATCACCAATTTAGAGTGGGTACTCTCCCATTAAATTATTCACAAAAAAGTGGGGGAATGCTCAAGACATAAATTGTCACTTTTGTTCATGTGAGGAAGAGACCTTGCCGCGTATTCTTTTTGTTTTCCCTACATATAAGGCCCCTCACCACAAATGGCTAAAGCCAGTTTGTGGTACAATAGGAACAAGATCTTGCCAAACGGCTTTGCGTATTCTAAAAACCGACACCAGCGAAGTCATAGTTATTGCTATGGCTAAATTTTGGAGCTGGACGTGGGCCCTTAGAAGGAATAGGATGCAGGGCACTATGTAACAATGTAATTATGTAACTATGTAAGTGACACACGCAGGCTTCCTGCACACGGAAACAGCTTGGTGGGGGATATTTAAAAAAAAAAATTATTGTGGCTCTGTTATTATTGCAATATTTTGCACATTTCCCTTACCTGCCTAATCTTTTGTTGTTACCGCCGCGCACCCCGGTCCACCACGGTTTGTACCAATTGTGTGGAGGGTGCAGGCGGCCCCATTGCTCCTCTGCCGGCTGGCGAGGGGCGGGGACAGGGAGGTTAGCCCTCTAGTCACCCCTGCCTACTTAACCAGCATGTCCCACCCCCCGCGCAGAGGACGCGCGCAGCGGGCGCGCCGCCAGCGCGCCGAAGGCTAGTGGCTGGGGCTGGAACCCCTGGTCAAACCCTCCCTGGCAGCATCTGTTACAACAGAGACCTACTTTTGGGGGTTAGAGGTGAGATGAGGGATGTATGCATGCATTATTATATCATTGGAGGAGGAATGTAATTATTCTCCTCTCTGCAATTTTAAATTTAAGCCTTCTGAGTCCCCCCCCTCAGAAGTTGGAAAAGTAAAATCCTTTTCTTAGGTACTTCTTAATTGCCGATCCCTCCCTAAGCACGCCAGCGAAATCTGCTTGCTCTTAGAAGAGAGATGCCCTGACGCTCTCTTTCTTACTGAAACATGGACCAATACAGCCTCTGATGCCGATGTGGTCCAGGCTCTCCCACCTAACTACACCATTGTCAGACAAGATCGTGATAGCGGTCGGGGTGGGGGAATTGCCATCATATATATAAACACCTATAGCTGTACATCGACTAGGTGTCCTCTATCAGATTGTGAGAGCTTCTCCTTTGCTATTGGCTTCTCTTCTAATTGTACCTTTTCAGGAATCCTTTTATATCGCCCTCCAGGAGGACATGTTAACTTTTGCAATGATCTTCCAGATATTGCTATAAATCACGCTAGTCTCGCTCCCAATTTTTCGATTCTTGGTGATTTTAACATTTACCTTGATGAACTCGACTCCTCCCCTTCACATGATCTCATGGCAGGCCTTGAAGCTTTTCAATAGAAACAAATTGTGACGGCCCCTACCCACAAATTAGGCCATTTGCTCGATCCTTTTTTTAATAATCTCAACAATATTATTTTGGATTAGACCATATTAGTACCCTGGTCAGACCATTCATTGTTATCTTTTGTTTGGACCCCTCAAGATTTGCTACAACCCTCTATAAAGTCTAAAAAATAGAGT
The DNA here is from genome assembly GCF_964263255.1 of Lissotriton vulgaris. Lineage (NCBI taxonomy): Eukaryota > Metazoa > Chordata > Amphibia > Caudata > Salamandridae > Lissotriton > Lissotriton vulgaris. Next base: position 1,869,417,361 of record NC_141687.1, on the reverse strand, counting down.
CGTACTTGGTCAAAACTTTCAGTGGAGAGATGGGCAATTAACCTTAATAACTCTACCCCTGCATTTTGCTCTAATCCTATTAAGGCGAATGATTATTTCAATAGTTGGCTGGAGTCTTCTTTGGACCTTACCATCCCTAAGAAAGAATTTTGCCATCGAGCTGGCTCTAATAAAAAACCTTAATATTCACTCGAACTCAGACTGCTTAAACAATCATGCAAGCAGTCCAAACGGAAATGGAGGAAGGATTTTTCTGAATCCAGTAAGTCCAATTATAGAGCAGCACCTAGGATCTATAAAAGTAAAATAAAAGCTGCTCAAACCGGCTATTATCAGGAAAAGGGAAATTAAAAAAAAAATGTAAATCCTTATTATTCCCCCTGGCCCTCTTACTGATCCGATGAACACACAAAAACGTGATGAAATTGCAATTTTTTTTGCCACAAATGTTTTCAACATCTACTCGCTGTTTCAGCAAACTGATTTTGATGTACAACTTCCTCCACCCTCTCAACAAGCTAAGTTGGAGGAATTTGCTCCTCTTTCTCTATCCAACTTGCAGCAACTCTTTAGAGAATCTTAAGTCTGGATCTCCGGTCGATGTTGCGCCTCCTTCCAGTCTTAAATTGGTCTCAGAGATTGTCCCCCCAGTTATTCGGGATTTAATTAACTCCTCCCTTGCTACCGGAGTGGTCCCGCCGCTATGGAAGCAAGCAAGAATTAAAGCCCTTCTAAAAAAATCTAATTTAGATCCTGAGGATTGGGCTAATTATCATCCCATTTCTTTATTACCAGGTATTAGCAAACTGGCCGAAAAGCATGTTAACTCCATATTGGCTGCTTTTGTGGAGAACAACAAAGGCCTACACCCCACTCAGACTGGCTTTAGACGCAAGCAGGGTACGTAGACGGCCCTTCTTGCTGTGGTTGAAGAAGCTAGAAAAATTGTGGATACTGGAGGCTGCGCTGCCATTATTTTTTTAGAGCTCAGCGCAGCCTTCAACGCGGTAAATTATCGTATCATGATTCAAAGACTGAGGGAGGTGGGTGTAGCAGGGACTGCCAAGTGGTTGCAGTCCTTTCTCTCCGATAGATCTTTTGCGGTATTTGAAGAAGGTGTTCTTTCAAAACAGACTTCTCTGCAGTATGGCGTCCCCCAGGGATCTTCTTTAAGGCCTACCATGCTCAACATCTACATGAGGTCCCTTGCGGACATTGTGCTTCCCTGGGGGGTGCAGCTGGTCACCTACGCTGATGACACCCAGTTGGTGGTGTCCCTCAGCCGTCATGATACTAGTGATAAGAACCTGACCTCTTGCCTGTTCAAAGTATCTGAGTGGATGGATCTGTCTTTTCTCAGACTCAATGGTTCCAAGATGGAAATCATGATGCTAGGACAAGCGGCTCCCCCGAACTTAGACCCCTGGTGGCCTCGCTGTCTTGTTCCATCCCCTTTACCAAAGAAACAAATCAAGAGTCTGCTGCTACCTGTTATGGTCTGATTAGACTGATGAGGAAGATTCTGCCTCTCCTTCCTTGTGAAGCTAGACGTTTGCTGGTTCAAGCCCTTATTTTATCGCGGCTGGACTATGCCAATGCGGTCTACCTGGGTGCACCGCATGGAACTATTAAGATTCTACAGATTATCCAGAACTGTGCCGCTTGACTTCTAATGAATGTGCCAAAGTGCAATTCTGTTAAGTCAGCACTTTGTCAGTTGCACTGGCTCCCAGTGCAGAAAAGAATCTGGTTTAAGGCCATGTGCACCGTTCATAAGTCCATTACCGGCAACAGACCCCCTTTGATTCAGCCTATGGTGCAATTATATCAGGTTTCCCGGACACTCAGATCTAACAATAAAAAACTTCTGACAGGTCCTAGGATTAAACGGGCAAGAATGGATGGCCGACGTTTTTCACTTCACGCGGCAAACTTCTGGAACCAGCTTCCCGAACCTGTTCATCTTGAACCCAACTATCTCTCTTTCAGGAAACAGCTGAAAACCTTTCTTTTTCAATGATTAGCGAAGAATGACTAGGTGTCACAATTGCGCTGGGATGCCCTAGGGTAGCCATGCGCTATATAAATGCGTATTCATTCATTTCAATGAGCTATGGTGTTTTTTAGTTTCTTCAAATCTAACTTGCTTACAAGATTGTGAACTTTGTTTAACCTAAACCTGTGTAATTATGGTTATTCCTTTCCTTCTAGGAATTCTTATCCAGTCTTAAGACTAAATGTATTATTGGTTTGATACGATCTAATGGAATTGTATTGAATTTTATCTTGTTACATTTTAATTGGTTTTAATAGTTATTTCTTGATTTTTTATATTGCTGTTTATATGTGTCTTTTATGATTGTTTATGATCGAATAAAGACTAATTGAAATTAATAAAAATTAAATGATGTATCCATTAAATAAGGCATGAATCTCAACCCGTGGGTGATATGCAGGGCAAAAGTCCTAAAAAAAGAAGTGGGGGACTCTCCAAGTTATGTGGTGTCACAGGAAGTGACATCACAGCAGGAAGTGACATCACAACAGGAGGTGACATCACAGCAGGAAGTGATATCATGCCAGAAAGCTACATCACATGTGCAGCAGATCTATTATTTGCACATATTGCAAGATTTAACAATTGAAGCTACTCAAGCCGAAAATGTTTTCCTATGTGTAGATGCCACGAACAAGCAAGGCAGGTCAGGCAGCAAACGAGGCCAGAAAGGTAAGTCTCGAGCGGGAGGCAGGTCAGGCAGCAGGCAAGGCCTGGAAGGGAGGGCGAGACACGTCAATATCCTGATCCGGTCACTTCCAAAAAGGAAAGGAGCCAGAACAGACAAGCCAGAAAAATAAAGGGCATGGAGCATGAGGGTGGGAATGCCGAGTTGTAGACACACCTATCCAGTGACGTCTGCTATGACCACTGATTGGTCACAGATCACAGCGTCTACTGGTAGATACCCTGGCAAGGTTACGATGTGATGGGGCAGGTTCACAGACCAAAGCAAGAACTGCGATAGGTAGCGCTCAAAATAGGCGAGCAAGTCAACTTACAAAAGTAGATGTAGGGGCGTGGTGACCAGCAGTCCGAGAAATTTCTGGATTCAGCCGCAATCCCCCAGAAATGCGTGGTTGGTGCACACTCTTAGATCTCACGCTTTTGATGAGCAGGGTGGACGGCGTTTTTGATAAGTAGGGTGGACGGCGTCCACCCTGTAAAATAAGTGGGGGGATGCTGTCCACCCGTGTGGTACCCAGACTCATGCCCTGTTTAAGAGCCACATACTACAGCTCCCATCAGCAGGCCTACCATTCTAGTACTGAAACTTGCACACAGCTCAACCAATGCCACCAGTCTTAATTGTATAGTTCAATTTCTAATACCCACAGTTTGTACAGTGCGCGCCATGCCAACACACACCGGTTCTGATTGGTAGTACTCACATACTGATCACCTACTGAGACACAGTGTGGCCAGTGCACCTCCTTCCCGGCTAATGGCACCTGACATTAGTCCAGTGCTGGGACAGAACCCCCACTTGTGTGTCTTAATTCTGGTCTACGGCACCCCTTTGTGTACTCGAACCTAGGCCGACATGGACCCCTACAGTCTCGAGACCTGTCTTTGTGGGACTTTTCATTTTGACAAAATGATATTGAAGATCTGATCACATTGACCTGCAAAAGGTGTCTAAAATTAAGACCCTTCACTGTCTGCCCTTTACAACTCGATGCCAGGTATGAGGTGCACCAGGGGGAAGACCCTGCTGTGAAAATCGTCCAGGCATCCCACATGCAGTAATGAGGGCGAAGGGGAGTGGACAGGGAAGGTTGGCCTTGTTGGGTCTAGGTAGGTGAAGGTCTTTCTTCTGTGATGAACAGGGGCAGCTCTCCACCCAGACACACCCTGCAGGAGAACTGGATATGGATATTGCAAAAAATCTGCAGACCTGGCCTTTTACTGAGTTTAATAACACACGCACTAAACACGAAAAGCAGTTAAACCATATAAATTGTAGATTAGATTCTAAATGAGCGCCATTTTACTCCCTAAATTCGGTACTTTGGAGTAAAATCCTATTTTGACGAATGAAGAGGTAACTTTAATTTCCTGTGGCTCTCTCTTAAGGCGGGTGAAGATGTCCTCTTAAAGTTGGTAATGTAATTGTAATCTGTGATTTCTTCGTAGTTCAACATTTCAAACAAGCACACAGCGTTTTACCGCTTAAGGTCTTTTGAAGTCAGACAGGGCGCCAGGTGTACAAAAAGCCAGGGTCTCTAGTTCTGCAGAGTGAGTTAGTGCCTGAGCTGCAGGCGTCACAGCTTGGAAACAAAGCTGCCACTGAGTTGTGCCGCCTGCAGCTCATTCGCTCAAGTGGATTACTTTAGTAAAATTATGCATGTGGCCTAGTCCGTGCCTAATACCCACACGCACGTTCACGAGAGTGTGCCTCACACATGCCAGGGTGCCATATTACAAGCACTCTGCTGTCCCCAGTAGAAGTGCGAACTGGTGCCCGCACTAGAGAGTGTGGCATTAAAAGGCAGGCCGGTGGGTTGAAACCGCCAGCCTGGCTTTCAGTTATGAAGGCAGGGAGATATGACGGGCAAATGCTGTTCATAACTGCAAGGGATTGTGGCTGCACCGGGGGTGGGGACGCACAGGGTGTGAATCACTCCCTGTGTTACACACAGGGCATGGAGCACGAGGGCAGGACTGCCGAGTTACAGACACACCCATCCAGCAGGGGCGGCTGGTGACATTTGACAGTGGTGGGGCGTAAACTAATTTCCGTGCTGTCCCTCCTTACCTCCGTGCTGTCCCTCCTTACCTCCCTGCTGTCCCTCCTTACCTCTGTGCTGTCCCTCCTTACCTCCTTGCTGTACCTCCTTGTTGTACCTCCGTGCTGTACCTCCTTACCTCCGTGCTGTATCAACCTGCTGTCCCTCCTTACCTCCCTGCTGTCCCTCCTTACCGTCCCTCCTTACCTCCCTGCTGTCCCTCCTTACCTCCCTGCTGTCCCTCCTTACCTCCCTGCTGTCTCTCCTTACCTCCCGGCTATCCCTCCTTACCTCCCTGCTGTCCCTCCTTACCTCCCTGCTGTCCCTCCTTACCTCCGTGCTGTCTCTCCTTACCTCCGTACTGCAGTCAGGTTCTTGGATTTTTGGGCCCCTGAACAGAAAGGGAATGTACTATACCCCTTTAATGTGCAGACTCTTTGACACATTCAGGGCAGTATGCACCTCAGTAGATAAATTAAAGCAAGTAAGCCAAAGTAGGAGAACACTTTAATAACGGTAACAAAATGAAGCACAGAAAACACTTTATGCGACTGCGAGGAATATTGTGAAAATAAAGTTAAATAGTAACAAAAAAACAGGACTAGACCTCACAGCTCAACTGTACATAACGTTGTCACTTAGACCATAACAAAATCTTTAAAACGTTCTGAAACAGGAACTTTCCTCCTGGACAATCTGTAAGCATGTACACTTGCTGATGCTTAGGTTCAGCTGATCATACCGGAGCGTGAACGAACGGGTCTCCCTGGCCGAGCGGTTCCTTCGGGACTTGACTCCCGCCCTCTTAAGGATTCCTGGGTCCGGTCAGGTCTTCAAACCCCATAAACAGAGGCCGCAGCACGAGGGAGGGAGAGGGCTATAGTATTGACCAGCCAATCCTGGCTAGGGGGGCACCATGACTGCTCGCCCAGTTGCCCTGTACATCCATGGGGGCTGCGGCCCCTTCCCCTGGTCCTCTCTCTAAGGGGAACTGCACAGGGAAAACAATCTGCGCATGCGCGGGCTAGTTTATGCCCTTAAATCCACTTGCGCAGCTGCAGCAGGCCCAGCCCCCCCCCCCTCCCCACCACCTTCACTCCGGAAAAGTCGGGTGTCCCCGTATTCCCGGCCGGCGAGCAGCGCGATTATTTTAATATTTGTTATCATTAGTTTAGTGAGGACGCGGTGGGTCCATGGGGCTTAGTGGGGCTACGCCCCTACGCCCCAATGGACGCACCGCGCCTGCCATCCAGTGACGTCTGCTATGACCAATGATTGGTTGGTGCACGCTCTTAGTTATCACGCTTTTGATGAGCAGTGTGGATGACGTTTTTGATGAGTAGGGTGGACGGCGATTTTGATGAGTAGGGTGGACGGCGTCCACCCACGTGGTACCCCGACTCGTGCTCTGGTGATATGTGTGCCTAGCTAATCATTACTGGAGTGTAAAAGTATGGGTGAATGTATAGCTGGCAAGGTTTAAAATTGCCATGTGGGACAATTGTCAGAATTCCAGTGTAATTACGAGTAGCATTTCAATACAAATGAGTGACACCCAGCCTGAAAATGAGTTCAGCTGCCCAGCCCCGCAGACAGCGGGACCAACGATCACACCAGCAGGCTGTCACATATGATAGAGCGCCTACCGCACTCTAAATTGTATGGGTGCATTATACTCATGGTTACCCCTACTCACATGTATTTTATTGTTTGCAGTGTTTTATGTTTATTAAGACACATTTATTTATGCTATATAAGTAGTGAAATGTAGTGTACACATTCAAGCAGGATGTTGCATGTATTAGAGACACTCATAATCCTGTATGCATAATGTGCAGGATAACATTATATTCACATAAATGTAACTGTGTATCGTTTAAGTTGCCCGCATTGTAGGGCCAGAACTGCAGGTTGTTGTCGGTTTAAAATCCTTGGTTGCTAAAGAAATAATTAAATGATTTATTTTTGTGTGCCAGGACAGTATGTTCTCATTCTTCTGATGTGCAAGAATTCGACCTCGTTATTCTTAGTTTAAGGAGATAACTGGAATGTCATTGAAGAGTCTGAAAGGCGAGAAGGGAGGATGTCTTCTGTGCCTGGCCTATATGAACCTAAATGCCACTAAAATACATGAAGTTAACCTTTGTCTTCATCCTCATGAATAAGGATTTAGACTCTGCTTTAATTTTGGTTTGCATCTTGATTCTGGAATTCATCACATTGTGTCTTCTATGCCAAATTAATTATATAAGGTAGATTTGGCTCTGTATTGATTTTTATGTACCTATATTCTTTGATATTAAGTTGTGTCTATATCCAATTATTTTTGGCCTTATAATAAAATCCATAAACTGGAATTCGGAGTCTATGGTCTTTTAAACATGACTAATTTGAAAGTGTAATTTTGAATAGTTTACTCGACTCAACCACTTTCAGAAGGCAAATAAAAGACCATCAGTACTGAATTTAGTAGGGAAGGCAAGGACTACATTTAGCGTAATCAAATGGTAGCAGAGTATGGTTTGCCTCTAAAGTGAGGGGAGAATGAAGGATTTAGAGTAAAAAATGTGAAAAATTGGGTTCTGGACTTGGAGAAGACTACAGCGAAAAACGAAGATTGGTGGAGGTTCGCGGATGCTGATGGTGCGGCGGAAACAGTGGTAGCGTGAGTATGAAACTGTGTGGTGTGCTAGATTGCAGTGATGAATTAATTGTGTGATGTCTTGCGAAGTGGGAATGCAAGTCGAGTGATTGTGGGTTAAACAGTTTACTGGCCTGGACACGTGCAGATCAGGAAGTTTGGTGAGCGGACTCAAGAGAAGTCTAAGATCCCGGGATAGTTTTGTATATGTGGTTTTCCAATCAAAAATTGTGGGTGTTCCACTTGAGATAGGGAACTTTGTGTGAATGTAGGAGTTAGTCGCAGTGGAAATCCTCAGGTACCGGGGGTAGACTACAGCGATTGGGTGACCAACGTGGGTTGGGGGTCACAGCGGATGTTCTTCTAAGAGTGTTCTATCAATCTTCCAGCGGACTGACAATTACTTGTTTATGTAACTGTAAGTTATTTTCGTGTGTGTTGCTTAGTTAATAACTTTTTGTTATACAGTTACTTGTATACGAATGTGTGAGCGTGTGTACGAAGTGAAATTGTAAAGGAGGGTGAGCCGCTGCAAGTAGAAAGTTGTGATGTCAGTGCGAGCTGCGCTGGGATTAGTTGGTTTGTGTAATGCTGCGCTGGGATTGGTAGAAGTTCGTCCGGAATTGAATATTGAAGTTTTGGATTACAATTAATTGATTTTCACAATGAGATGTTTTAATGTGTTGCGTGATTTGTGTAGAGGCGATACAGGGATGGTAACTCGGGCGGGAGAAGAAGCTCCACCGGAGGATACCCCAGCACATTACATGGCAACCAATGTAGGACTCCATACTATAGTGTGGCTGCAAAATTGGCACAAAATTACAGAGAAAGAGGGAGAATTGGCTTTCCCTAGTTATGGGTCATTTCGGATGGAGGTGCTGTACCACCCGAGAGGAGTGATGTCTTCTCTGAAGCCTCCACCTAGACCAACACAATTTGAGGAATTAGATGCACAGATGAGAGCAGCAACAGCAAAGAAAAGAGAAGCTTCACAGGGAAGAATGAAGAAAGCAATGAAGGCATATCAGGATGCTAGGTGGGATGCACAATTGAAGAGGTGGAGAGTAGACACCAAAGAGGGAGAGCGCTTATATCTATTTAGGTTGCTAAAAGAAGGGTCTGAAGGACAGAGTAAAAAGGAGGAGGACAGTCATACAGATGATAGTTATCTAGAGAGGCTGCTAGTAGAAGGTTCTCCACCATACGATTCCATGTTGGAGGGGGAGAAAACACAGCAACCTGGAGAAGCTTTAGGAGTGGGTCAAACGGGTTCAGAGTAGCAGACAACAGGAGTAAGAAGGAGAATGGTAGTGGGAATAAGAATTCCAGGGGGTATCTGGAGGGCCAGGATATGCAGACCCTGAGCACAATGGAAGTGCATGTACTATGCAGTTACCAGACTCTCTTACGGTACCAGTTACAATTGGACCTGTGGTTTCGATCTATTACCCAAATGAGAGAGCAAGAGAAAGTCAGCAGCAGACTGGAGGAGGGGAAGAGACTATATCTGGTGGCAGTCTTACAATGAGTAGAACAGGAATGGTTCAGATGCCATTGGAAGCTAGTACTCCACTGCCAGCCACGGCTGATCCATCCAGAATGGACAGTGGATAGGAACGAAGACGGACAGGAGATTTAGTAAATTCTAGGTCAGCTATCAAAATGTGGGTTCCGCCAATGAGGGAGCCAATGATACCAAGAGAGGAACCAGAGATGAGACGAGAGGCATCTGGAGTACTATTCGAACCACGGGGTTTGTGTGAAGGTAACCACTGGAGAAGTCGAAGTTGTGAGAGGGAAAGTGGTCCAGTGTTGAGAATGGAGGAGAGTGCAGGTCCAAGGAGGGCACAAAGTTGCGGCAGGGAAGAAACAGGAAATGAGAGGGGTCAGAAAATCATACAAGTGGCAATGAAGGCATCATTGTTAGATGTGGTGCGAATGGAAATCGAAATAGATTACGTGATAGGGAATCGGCCATTGGACAGGATTGAAACATATGACCCGAGCGAGTTGCTATTTGTAGCTAAGGATGTCACTAAAAAGGCAAAGCAAGCTCATGAAGCATTGGTACAGTTAGCACGAAGGTATGACTTGGATTTGACCAAAATTAAATTGATGCAGGGAAGCTGCAGATTGAATTATACTGATCAAGATTTGGAAGAGAAGCAAACAACAGGATTAAAGGCGCAAATTAGAGATCTTATCATAGCAATGCGGCCATAGAGAGAATTAGACAAATGGGAAGAAAGATGGTCGAAAAAGAAAAGTGCCAAGAAAGTGATAGGAGATACTCCGCCTCCAGGTGGAGGGATGGGAGCAGCAGGAAATTACCCTCTGAGAGAAGTACAAAATGGGGGGTATGTACATGTGCCATGGAGCAGAGGTGATTTGGCAGCATTCCCTAATGGTTTTCCTCGGCTGAGGGATAAACCTGCCGATGACTGGTATAAACAGATTGATCGGTTTGTTAAGATTTCTAAGGTGTTATGGATTGATTTGAATACCTTGTTTGATATAGTGGTTCCAGGTGATTTATGGACGGCATTTAAGGTTACTGTTGATTGGCCTGCTGCAGAACCGGCTAGAGATGCTGCGACTAAAGGTCCTTCAGCTGAGGTAATGTAGAAATATGAACAGGTGATTACGTGGTTGCAGTCTAAAGTGGCACTGCAGACTGTTGATTGGCTTAAAATCGATCGTTCTACTCAAGATCCTAAAGAATCGGTACATGACTATTATGAGAGAATTTTGGTGGCATTTAAACAACATAGTGGGTTGGACACCGTTGAGCCACAAGATATGGGACAGTTTGTTTCGAAGTTTGTGTTAGGATTGAGGTCTGATATCAGTTTGATGAGACAGCACCACTTGATACGTTGGCAGAACAAATCTGTCGACGAGATCTTGCGTTATGCAAAATACTGCAGTGAACAACTTGAGGCAGCACAAAAGAAAACAAAGGAAATATTAATTCCAAGTGAATGTCTGGACAAGCTTAACAGGTTTTCTTTTTCTTGGAGTAAATTCCAATAGAGGGTGTGCAAAATAAAGGTTTTTTATTTTTTTGTGTTTGTGACAAGTTTTCACAGCGTTGAGTCACAGGGTAAGAGAAGAGTGACAGCCAACACGTCTTTCGCCCCTTTTACACGGCCATCAGGCCTGGGGCTTCCTCAGGGTTGTACATTTTGACAATAAAATACGAATGATATTCAACATCATATATTGGGAAACACATGGCAATAAACATGAGACAAAAACCATGGTGAAAAACACAATTTGTGCAGCGAATGTGCGTCATTTGCAGTGAGTGTGCATTATAAACTTAAATTGTGAATGGAGACCCGGTGTGGAGGAAATACATAAATTAAAATGAAAAGAGTATTTTTTTCGGTAGGGCATAAGCAGAAGATGGGACATTGATTGGAACATTTATAGATCAAGGCAGTTTGTGAAGGGAGGAAAGAGTAGGGAGAAAGAAGGTGATTTTAAATGGAAAAAGGCACGCAGGATAAGAATAATGAATATAGGATTTTAGTGAGGCCCAAGGGAGAGAGTGACGTAGAGTAGGGCAAGTGAGTAATTAAACAAGGGAGGTTTGCAAGTAGGACAAGAAGAAAGAAACAATAAGAAGCGAAAGAGAAAAGGGGATAAGAACGTGAAGAAAAAGTTTAGGCGAAAGAAAGAAAATTGGTGTTACAGAGAGAGCGCGCAGGCCAGGAACAAGAAATACAGGGAGCATGCGAGGAATGAATTTAAACAAGAGATGTTGTGGGCATGATTAATGAGACACAAAGTATTTACATATGCCAGCAGCAGTGTAAAGTTTGGAAATAAATTGTGATACATCACGTTATAAATTATTGCATCATATCGTCCGTGTTACGTAATTCCACATAAGTGACAATAGGAAAAATAAGTAGAAAGTTATATTTACAAGGTATCATTAACGATTGATAGGTTATTGCGAGCTATCGTACGTGTTTCGTATTCACACATAGGTAATAATAAGAAAAAAGTTAGATATACACAGTATCATAAAAGGTTGATGATCGTGCTCCATGTTCAGTATTGGAGGATTACAGAATGAAAAAAAGGGGAGAAGGAGTACTCAAGGTAGTTGGACATTTTAACGGAAGAGCTTCTAACGATTGGAGGTGTAAAAAGGGCGAAACATGTGTTGGCTGTCACTCTTCTCTTACCCTGTGACTCAAAGTCTGAAAACAAGTCACAAACATAGAAAAATAAAAAATGTAAAAACTTTTATTTTGCACACCCTGTATTGGAATTTACTCCAAGAAAAAGAAAACCTGTTAAGCTTGTCCAGACATTCACTTGGAACTACTTTTCGGGATTAGGGGGTCAGGGCTCATGGACAAGCATCATCACCACTATTTGCTCTACCAAAACGGCAAGTAAGGGTTCGGGACCGATTACCCCTCTATTTCCTACAAAGGTAAAATGAATGTTGGTATAGTTGAGGAATGCCGAGAGGCCTGCTTGGGTGCAAGGGGTTGGAGCGATGGGATGAGGAAGAGAAAGTGGTAGAGTAATGAATCAACAGGCAGTATCACAGCTAGATCAGGGAAGAGGAATGGGTATGGATGTAGGTATGGGAAGTGAGTGGGTAGCAAGTCAGAAAAAGGTTACAGCTTGCCACTATTGTCACAAAATCGGGCATTGGAAGCACAAGTGTCAATTGTATCCAGCAAATCAAATGCAATATGATGGAGAGGGACAGATGTCAGAAGGTGTGCAAACTGTGACAATACCCAGATCCATGTATGGGGAGGTTGTGAGTCCCAAATGCAAATACCTCAGCCTCCAAGAATACCCATGAGTATTCAGGCATATCATCAGATGCCTTACTTTGAGATACAAGGCAGATTAGATCAAATACAAGATCCTCATGAGTTTCAGAGGGGGGTGCAGGGAGAGTGGACTTTGGGTGCTGCCCTGGAAGTGGATCAAAGTGGACCGTTTGTAGATGCAGAGGTGAATGGACATCCTGTTACCTTCTTGTTAGACACTGGAGCTGCATGCTCCACAGTAAGGACAGAAGTGGTCCCAGATGTATCCCTGTCATGAAAATCGATTCAAGTGGGGGGAGTAACCAATTGGAGAATGACTAACCTGTTGTCAAATGAGTTACCTGTGAGAATAGGACCCTTTCAAGACAAACACCAACTCGTGGTGTGTGATTCCAGCCCAGTCTGTCTATTGGGATGAGATATATTGTGCAAGCTAAATTGCACCATATCTTGCACTCCGAGGGGTGTGGAGTTGCAAACATATGATGACGGCTCTGATTTTAAAATGGCCAATATGAGCTTGTGTGCAGAGCTGTTTGTGGTTCTCACAATAGAAGACCAACCATATGATTTAAGAGATTCAGTTTCTCCGAAGGTGTGGGATTTCACAGGTGAGGAGATAGGATTGATTCAAGGGGTTGAACCTGTTAAAATACAGGTCAAACCAAATGCTGAATTCCCACGAACCCCACAGTATAAATTAACTCCAGAAACTGTGGCTGGAATACGACCTGTAATTGAGTCCATGATTGCACAAGGCATTGTGAATGAGATAAGAGGAAGTCCCTGTAACTCACCTATATTGGGATTACAGAAGCCTAGCAGCAAGTACAGAATAGTGCAGGATTTGCGCAGGGTCAATAAAATTATGATCCCATGTTGTCCTGTGGTACCGAATCCAGCTGTTATATTATTTCAGATACCATGTGAGGCAGAATGGTTTACCGTCATCGGTTTGTGTCAGGCGTTTTTCTCTATACCACTCCATGAGGATAGCAAGTATATTTTTGCATTTAGGATGGACGACCATGTGTTAACATGGTGTAGGATCCCTCAAGGGTATACAGAAAGTCGCTCTATCTTTAGCCAGTGTTTGAAAAAGAACCTTAAGAGACTGGTGATGCCTCAGGGTTCAGTCCTGGTATAGTTTATCGACGACCTTTTGGTCGCGTCAGAGACTGAGGATGCTTGCAGGATCTATACATTGTGTCTTCTATGCCAAATTAATTATATAGGTAGATTTGGCTCTGTATTGATTTTTATGTACCTATATTCTTTGATATTAAGTTGTGTCTATATCCAATTATTTTTTGCCTTATTATAAAATCCATAAACTGGAATTCGGAGTCTGTGGTCTTTTAAACATGACTAATTTGTAAGTATAATTTTGAATTGTTTACTCCCCTCAACCACTTTCAGCAGGCAAATAAAAGACCATCAGTGCTAAATTTAGTAGGAAAGGCACGGACTAAATTTAGGGTACATACAAATACTTTAACAGAGGCTCTTATGGAAATTTTTAACAACCTGGTAGTGTTTAATCCCCAATCTTCAACCGAAAAAACACAAAAAAAACCTACCGGTCTAGGAACCATGAGGCATCGTATAACAGAGTCACTGAGACATCCAGGTCAAGAAGAAAAGAAAACATACATTAAGTAGAAAAGAATCCCATCAGCCACATCGTCATCTGGGATTTTGTAGTTGGTTGCACCATTTGTGCCGCCAACAAAAGGTGATATCAAAGCTATGCTTGTTTTGTACCCCAGTGATCGGTACAGCCACGTGCCAGTTTTGATCTATGATGCTAAAGGTTTGCAGTGCAATAAAGTGAAAAATGATAATGAAGTGCGAGTATAAAATTGGCTACTTGGAAATTTCCAGAAACTTTAATAAACACTATCCTAGTGTCAAGTCTTAAAACAGAGCACTAACAGTTAGAAAAAATAACTGTCATATGCGGTGAAAACGGCAGGTCTACATGTTTCAGACAAATGGATTCTTCTATCCAGGCTTTCGTCAGGACCAAAACAATAACGCTACTGCAAAAAATGTGAAATATAGTAGTGACAGCTCAAATGGTTGGTACGATACATCCTACCATATCCTGTAACTCCCATCAGGTAAGCGAATCATACAGGAACTACGGATTCATTCCTACAAAACAATATATAATAATCAAATTACAAAAATCTTTTCTGACCTAGAACATCCAGAGACACTGTTACTAAATTTCTCTTTTTTATACAGTGGCAATATTGTCCAATTAGTTACTCATAAATAGCAATTTTGATCTTTGTCATGAGATTAACATACTCACCCAGCTATATGTGGGAGTACTCCTCACCTCTCCTGGTGACTGCTCAGGGAATGAGGCCCCGCTCTGGAAATGGGTAAACAAAACAGATCACAAACAGAGTGACCATCTCTGTGGATCCATTCCCATCATAATCATCAGCCTTGTTGTATTCAAAAAGTCACTCCTTAATCAACAAACCTCTGCAGGGTGCCTCTGACCCAGATGCATCAAACCAATTTGTTCATATTTACAAAGACTCATATCCTCTAAAGTCACCCCCACATCTAAGCACAAAATGGAGGCCCATGCTGAAATTCCTTCGTGTAATTTAGGATAATTGATGTATGATGGGATGTTTTCAACAAAACCTTTGTGATCCCCACTTTCATCTTATAATTACACGCAATGGCCTTACACAACGAGAAAACACAACCCCACCATATTGGCTTTACTGCGATCTAATACCTCATATCGTACATGGGTAAATGCTAAGTGAACCATTGGTAAACACCGCCTCAAACCTGACGAGAAATGGCCAGGGGCAAACAGACAAGACCTTATATATAATATAATGTCGCTGGTACCTAAGTTAGTCTGCTTGAATAATAAAAATGAGAGGTGCTCATCCCTACCTGTCCATCGGTACCCCGGGTATTGCTGAGCCGAGGGGGAGGTAAACACTCAGCCCAGGGTATCCTAAAAAATTGTCTATGCCGCGTGTCCCCATTGGTTAGAGGATACTCATACGATTTCAAAGTAAAAACGGCTGCATCCCAGCAACATATATTCAGTATCAAACTGACTTCCTGAAGGACGACTGCGCATGCGTTAATCGCGTGGTCCGTCCCGTAGTGATTGTGACAAAGTGCTCATGGGAACTGTGATTTAATGGTTCCCAAAGCGTGGTGTATGTTCCCGACGATGTTTGATAAAGTTATTGAAATAGTAGGTGATGGTAATCTCGGAGCGTCGTGTATATTCTTGATAATATCAGTTACAATTTACACGTAACTAGCCTTGGCACTTTCATGGGGCAGTAAGTCGTCTCTGTCAATCCTAAAAGTATATTGAATATCTACGAAACTTAACGTGCAACTGAAGGTTACGCAACATTTTCTATAGATGAACATACCTGTCGCATATCAATAAACTATTATGCCATCGCATCAGTACACCCAACAGTACTTCTGCATTCTTTGAAAAAATGGCGGTGCATGCTCTCGAAGTTATATTAATAACCTCCAGGGATGTATCTAGTTGTTGCCACCCCGACCACGGAGGGTCCATGCCTCCATCTAATATGTTAGTGATAATGAACACATCAAAGTAAATGTGTGTCCAATGGTGAAATGAATTCTGCATAAACGGTAGAAGACTATGCACTGATGACAGCAGATCACCATAAAACTATGTCTATTTGTAGACACAATTAACCTATGCTTACATAATTAAATTGTGTTACCCAGATAACTGTTTTACTTGGCATCATGTATCTTGCGACCCTTGACCCTGTTTTCAGGCAGGTCGCCCCCACGCCGCGCAGCTCCACCAGACTGCGCCATGCTCCTGTGACCAGCCGCATCTCCTGAGGGTGTTCGAGGCCAGCCTCCATCCGCAGGCTACCACCTGCGCCTCATTCCTGGTGGCCAGTGGTAGGCCTTAGGTTTACTTGTGCCCGCTCGTTTTCTTGCCTGTGACCGCTATTTCTTGCACTGTGTGATATTGCTTTGTGACCTTATTGTACTGTTGTTGGTTTTGCTGTATCTGCTTCTACCTTTGCCCCCTGCCTTTGCCTGTGCTTGTTTCCCCCCTCTGTGCCCGCTCCTGCCGCTGCGTCCCATGCGGCCCCGCCCACCCACCCCCATTGGCCCTCTCCGCCCTCCCAGCTGCTCCTCCCTCCCACCTCCCCTTCTTATGGCAGCCGCTGCGTGGCAGTGAGAGGGACCCTTGACCCTGTTTTTAGGCAGGTCGCCCCGCGCCACGCAGCTCCACTGGACTGCGCCCTACTCCTGTGACCAGCCGCTGCTCCTGAGGGAGTTAGAGGCCCGCCTCCACCCGCAGGCTACCACCTGCTCCTCATCCCTGGTGGCCAGTGGTAGGCCTTACGTTTGCTTGTGCCCGCTCGTTTTCTTGCCTGTGACCGCTATTTCTTGCACTCTGTGATATTGCTTTGTGACCTTATTGTACTGTTGCTGGTTTTGCTGTGTTGCTTCTGCCCTGCCCCCTGCCTTTGCCTGTGCTCATTTTTCCCCCTCTGTGCCTGCTCCCGCCGCTGCGTCCCCTGCGGCCCCGCCCCTATTGGCTCTCTCCACCCTCCCAGCTGCTCCTCCCTTCCACCTCCCCTTCTTATGGCGGCCGCTGTGCGGCCGTGCCAAAAGTGTGCCAAAGGGGTGCCAAAGGCAAGCCCGTCTGCGCCCGTCTGCGCCTGGACCGCGCCCAGTGCCAGAACCCCTGGTCCCCAGAGAGCCCCCTGCACCCGTCTACACTACGACGCCAGCATTCTCCACGCACTCAACCCCGGACGAGAGCATGCCTGCTACCAAGCCACACCGAAGCGCACCCATGGACCCTTCTCCTGCCGGAACTGCAGCCTCATCAGCATCCAGCCCGCCAAACCGTCAAGCAAGGATGCCAACCCCCTCCAATACATCCTCCTCAACACCCGCTCCACTCGCAAACACGCCATCGAACTCTGGGACCTCCACGACTCAACCGCTGCGACGTCGCCTTCCTGACGGAGACCTGGCTGAACACCTCCTCGGCACCAGACATCGACGTAGCCATCCCAGAAGGCTACAAGATCTCCAGCAGAGACCGCACCAACGGAGTGGGAGGGGGAATCGCGATTGTCCACAAGAACACCATCAGAGTCTCGACCAACACCGACGACACCCTCAACACCGCTGAGTACCTGCACTTCCAGATACACACCGACCCCAATACCACCCTCAGAGGAACCCTCGTCTACAGACCACCCGGACCGTGACTACAGTTCAGCAACTCCATCGTCGACCTCATCAGCACCCAAGCCCTCACCTCTACAGACTACACCCTCCTCGGGGACCTGAACTTCCACCTCGAGAACAACAACGATGCCAACACCACCGCCCTAATCGACAACCTCACCAACCTCGGGCTCAGACAGCTCGTAACATCACCTACCTGTGCCGTGGGGCACACGCTCAACCCCATCTTCTCCGCAAGCCCCCACGTCTCCTTCAACCACACCACTGAACCCCACTGGACCGACCACAGATGCGTCCACTTCACCTTCAGGAAACCCACTGCACCCAACAGATGCCACGCCGCTGCTGGGTCAAGGTCACCGAACAACAACTGACCACAACCCTCGCCCTGAGACCACACCCTGACCCCACCAACCCTGACACCGCCGCCCTCAACCTCAAAAAATGGATCAACGACTGCGCCAACACCCTCGCTCCACTCAGGACCCCCGCCACCAACCACTCCAGCAAGAAAGCGACATGGTTCACCGAAGACCTCCAAGCCTCCAAGCGCACCTGCCGAAAACTGGAAAAGAACGGGCTCCGTGAATAAACACCAAACAGCTACATGGCCCACAAGAACGCCACCCGCAGACACCACCAGCTCATCAGGACGCCAAGAGGACTGCTTTCAAGGACCGCCTAGACAACAATGCCCACAACAGTAAAGAGCTCTTCAACATAGTGAAAGAACTCTCCAACCCCGGCTCCAACACTAATGACATCCCCCCTCTCAAGACCTGTGCGACTCACTGGCCAACTCCTTCCACCGCAAGATCGCTGACATCCACAATCGCTTCAACACTACGACCCGCACATCCACCACCGAGCCCACCAACCCAATGACAACCATGCGCATCAGCCGCCTGATCGCCTGGTCCAACGTCAGCGACGAAGACACCATCAAGACTATGAACTCCATCCACTCCAGATCCCCATCTGACCCATGCCCACAACACATTTTCAACAAAGCCAGCACAGCCATCGCCCCTCATCTCCGGAATACGATCAACTTCTCCTTCGAGATAGCAACCTAACCGGAAAGCTGGAAGCACGCCGAGATCAACGCCTTACTGAAGAAACCCAAGGCGGACCCCAAGGACCTCAAGAATTTCCGGCCCATCTCCCTGCTCCCGTTCCAGGCGAAAGTCATAGAGAAAATTGTCAACAGACAACTGACCCGATACCTCGAAGACAACAACATTCTGGACCTATCCCAGCCAGGCTTCCGCAGCAATCACAGCACCAAAACCGCCCTCATCGCCGCCACTGATGACAGGACCCTTATGGACAAAGGAGAAACAGCCAACCCTCATCCTCCTGGACGTCTCAGCTGCCACCGCACCCTAACAGCGCGCCTCCACTGCGCCAGAATCCAAGAGGAGGCCCTGGCCTCGACTACATCCTTACTCTCCTGCAGAACACAGAGAGTCCGCCTCCCATCCTTTTGCTCCAAGACAACCGAGATCATCTGCGGTGTTCAGCAAGGATCCTCTCTCAACCCAATGCTGTTCAACATCTACATGGCCCCTCTCGCCCACGTCGCCCGTCAGCACAGCCTCAACATCATCTCCTACGCCGACGACACCCAACTGATCATCTCCCTCACCGAAGACCATCTCACCTCCAAAGCCAACCTCCACAGGGGAATGAAGGCCGTCGCCGAATGGATGAAGGACAGCAGGCTGAAGCTGAACTCTGACAAGACGGAGGTCCTCATCCTCGGTTTCACCCCCTCAACCTGGGACAACTCCTGGTGGCCCACCTCACTGGGAACAGCCCCAACACCCACCGACCACGCACGCAACCTAGGAGTCATCCTCGACTCCACCCTCTCCATGACCAAGCAGGTCAACGCTGTCTCCGCATCCTGCTTCAACACCCTCCGAATGCTCCGCAGGATCTTCAAGTGGATCCCCTCCGAAACGAGAAAGACCGTCACCCAGGCCCTCGTCACCAGCAGGCTGGACTACGGAAACGCCCTCTACGCAGGAACAACCAACAAGCTCCTGAGACGGCTGCAACGCATCCAGAACGCCTCAGCGCGACTGGTCCTCGACATCCCCCGACACAGCCACATCACCCCCCACCTGAGAAACCTACACTGGCTCCCCAGCAACAAGAGGAAAACCTTTAAACTCCTCATCCACGCACACAAAACCCTACACAACGCCTGACCATCATACCTCAACAAATGACTCAGCTTCTACACGCCCACACGCAGCCTCTGCTCAGCCAGTCTCACCCTCGCCACGGTCTCACGCATCTGGAAAATGTTGGCCGGCGGCAGATCCTTCTCCCACCTCGCCGCCAAAACCTGGAACACCCTCCCGCCCAACAACCGACAAACCCAAGACCTGCTGACCTTCAGAAGACTTCTCAAGACCTGGCTCTTCAATCAGTAGCGGCGTGCTCCCCTTCCCAGCGCCTTGAGATCCTCACGGGTATGTAGTGCGCTTTACAAATTCTTTGATTGATTAATTGATTGTGTATATCTCTCATTTTTATATCAAACACTTTTTTATATAGCAACTGAGAGGTTTGGCACAGTAAAGCCTACTCAATACATGAAGTGTTTGGGATGGCTGTTTTACGAGATAATGTAATGTACGATATGAGTGGGAAGAGATTATTTACAGAGTAACCCACAGAATATCATCATTCAACCCTTGTCTGACTTGAGTTTAAATATACATTTCTGTTCCTTGACAAACAAAAACTTTGTAACATCACTCACATGCGATGGGACAAAAGGTTGTTCAAGGACAATCCGTTTCATATCCTCTGCTTTGTGTTTCAAGGTCAAGAAATGACTAGTCAAACGTGTTGACTGTTTGTTGCACCTAATCGTGCTCTTGTGTTCACTGATCCTTTGTTTTATCCTACATGTCGTCATGCCGATGTATCTTAATGAGCATGGACACGTGATCATGTAAATTACACTTTCTGAATTACAGTTCGTGTGTCTCTTTCAAATCCATGGCCTCCCAGTACCTATATCGACAGATTTTGTTGTCTGAGTTTGGGGGCATGCAGTGCAAGACTCACATGCATAATGGCCTTGGACAGAAGGAAGACCCCAGAGTGTATTAACTGAATCCTGTACTTGGGTTCTCGGTCTCGTGTGGACCAGACAGTCCCGCAGACTAGTTCCCCTCTTGAATGAAAAGAGAGTAGGAGGAATAGTTTTATTCGCCACATTCAAGATCCTCCAATGTCTTTGCACTGACCTTTGTACTTGATTGGATAATGCACTAACAGGCACATGCATCAAGCGATTTGGGAATCGCAAACGGTGCGAATCGCAAAATTCGGCCGTTTGCGATTCCCAAATCACTATTTGGGATGCATCAACCTAAAAGTGAAGAAATCGCTATTTTAGCGATTTTTTAAAGTGCGATTGCTTTTAAGGAATCGCAATTTTGCGATTCCTTAAAAGCAATGCATGAAACTTAAAAAAATTGCGATTTCGCAATTAGAGAGAAAAAATTACCATGAGGTTGGACCTCATGGTAATTTAGCGAAAAGTTAGAAATATGCAATTTTGTTCATATTTTTAACTTTCATGTTGTGCACACACATGCCCTTAGGGCATGTGTGTACACAACATATGTGCATTGTTTGATTTCAGGGGTGCAACAGGGTGTCCTTTGGACACCCCTGCACCCTTGAAATCGCAATCTCAATTTGCGATTAGCTAATTGCGAATCGCAAATTGAGATTGTCTTCCCATTCATTCCTATGGGCCTCTAGGCCCATAGGAATGAATGGGAAGGGATTCCTTAATTGCGATTCGCAAAATGCTAATCGCAAATAAGGAATTCTAAGGAATCGCAATTTATTTAGCGATTTCTTGATGCATAGGCATTTGCGATTCCTTAATTGCGATTCCTTAAAAATCGCAATTAAGGAATCGCAAATGCCGAGATTGATGCATGTGCCTGTAAATGTATTCACAACGGTCAGTCTCTATAAAGGTTGTTTTTCCATTGGTAAGTCAAGCAATACCTCATGATTATTATTAGAGGCCCTTTTCTTGGCTTGTTGCACTATGCGCGTGAGGTAATCACGATCCTTAAGTTGGAGAGAGAGGGCCTTGGCATGCACTTCAAAGTCCCTTTTCTAAGAGCAATTCCTACGTATCCGTAGGAATTGAACCACTAGTTAATTTTCCCAAAGATCCCTGGGATGATAACTCCCGAAGGTCAATAATGAGTTCTTGGCCATAGGCTTCCTGTAAAGTTTACTCCCAAGCTTTCCTTGTGTTGGAAAAATCAAGATGGCCAAAATATTTAGGGTAATCACATACCTAGGCTCTTTCTCTGCTGATTTATGTGACACTGCTGCTGTCCAACAAAAGTCATTTGCTGGACCGACACTACCAATCCAGTGTGACCCACGCTCTGCGGCTAGCACCAAAAAGCAAGTTAAAGCTCAACAGTCATAGTGAGAGTTCACTCCATCCTGGCACTACTCACTAACTTTGGTTGTTGAGTGGCAATAACAGGCCGCCTCATCATCATGGCCGCAACGACTCTCGAGGCAAATCTCAGCCCGCATGATTTCGAGGCTCAGCAGGCCTTGCTGTACATGGCATGGTGTTTACTGACCCTCTGTTGGTGAGGTGGGTCGGCTTCAGTGGCTGCTGGGCCAATAATGTCCGCAATGTGAGCAGCGCTAACATATAGCCTCCCAAAACCTTGTGGATTGCAGCTGCCCGCCCTGGCGCCACTGCCCACCTGTGCGCCAAAACTCATACTGCCCTCACTTCAGGTCTCACATTGGGTGGCACTTACTCTCACATTAGTCATCACGGATGTATCAGATCTGCCACGCAGCCAGCGGTGTCGGGTGAATCCTAAATAATGTTACAATTGTTCATTTCAGAAGCTAGCAGTGAGTTTTATGGACTCTGAGCAAGCCTCTCACATGGAGCAGCGCCCAGAGCACGCTTCAATTCCAGCTTTAGTTATACTTAAGCAACATACTAGCACTCCTCCTTGAAGACACAGACCCCATGCATTATGCGTGGCAATGCATTTCAGTGCTGTGATGCGGACCACCACACTGAAATGCTTTAGTCTAACACCTGATGCATGGTACTTGGCAGGGCTGTGAATGAGAGGCAATGCTTGTGATGACAGAATTCCAAACTGTAGCAATATGCAAGCAAAGTATGAATAATCATGAACGATGTGAATAAAGGTAAAGGTCCGAAGGGCCTGAATTGTCGTGAGTACACCCACCACAATGTTTCTGTTTTACGTGTTTAACACGTATCCGGTGGCATTTGCAATAGCTGCCATGTTTGTTGTCCTATCAGTACCTAGGTTTACCAAAATAAAGAAGGGACAATGTTCTCAGTAAAAATGCCCAAGATCAGTGCAGTGGATTAGCGCCATCTTTTAAATGAATGCCTAGAATATTCAATGTGGCCCAGAATCAGAAAGTTGAAGAAAAAGTTAAAGTGATGAAAATCCATATAATCCCACCATGAGAGTGACATTAATCATGAGTCAAATCATTGAAGAAAGTAAAGTTAACGTGCCATGACTAAAGTAACACATTTCACGGAAACTCGCGCAGGTAATCTCAAATGTAGAATCAGTTGGGTGCCGTGTGGTGTAATTAATGCGTCTTGTCAACGTCGAATGTCATGCCAAGATGGTTTTGGCAACTAAACCTGTTAAAAGTGATCTTGAGTAAAGTGATGTCTCTCTAAGGAACTTACTCCCAGTGTATTAATACTCATCATGCATGAGAGACTGTCTGTGTGTGGAAAAAAATGCTTGCATATGGAAGTGTATTATCAGGAATCGTGGATCTGGTGAAAGAACCAACCCCCCTGTAGGCATGGAAGATTTGTGTGTGTAGTTACTTGTAATAACATTCCATGTTTTAATTACAAATAACAACTAACCCCCATAGGAATATTCAGTCCTTTGGGTTTTAGGTGTCAAATCTCTTGATTCAATATATGTCTCTGCGGAGTAAGTTCTTCCTATTGTCAATGCCATCTCCGATTTGAACCAACTCCAATGCAGTGAATCTGAATTGACTGACATTGTTCTTGTGTGTGAAAGTGTAAGGCCACTGCAGATTTCTCATTGCTTGTGCGAATATTGCTTAGTGTTCATTCATTCTGCTTGTGCATTAGGTCTTGCCTACATAGGCCAGACTGTATGGACATTTCAATAGGTAAATGACAGTTTCGGAATTGCACGTAGCTGTGGTATACGATTGGATCTTGGTACCTATCAATGCTACAAACGGATGGGTAATAGTTCAAATGCTCTTTGTTCTCAAAAAGTTCTTTGAGGTTTTTTGATCTTTCATATGCAAAAAGTGGTGGGTGATTGAAGATCCCATGAAGGTGATTCTCAGTTTGTAGCATAGACTAATATTTCAATATGGTTCCCCTAAGTTTAGAGATTCTCGTTGAGTATTTTGAAATGTACACCATTCTTTTGGTGTCATTCATGGTGCTTTTAGGGGCTAAAAGCTGCAATTTATCTTCGGTGTTGACCCGTTCAATTGCTTTTTGAATGACTGTCTTCGGAAATCCTTGCTATGAGAATTTGTTCACCGTGAGAATTTTTTCCTTGTATCAAACTCACTAGGATCTGAAACAATCAATTTGATTCTTGACAAATGTGAGTACGGTAAATACACCTTTAATGTATTCTGGTGAAAACTGCTGTAATGTAAAAAGATTGTTGCGGACAGTTGGTTTCACATGCATATTGGTTTCCAATGTGTTATTCCTCAAAGTCTTTTCTACATCCAACAATGTAATGCTTCTATCACTGACCGTGTGAGTGTGGGTAAAACTAATTTGATCCTCAATTGTGTGGAGTTTCTCCATGGCTGTAGTCATTTCCAGTTTTGAACCCCACCATATGATGATGTCATCTATGTCCAACCAATATGTGAAGAGATTCTCTTGCCACACCTGGTCAGTGACGATGCTGTCTTGCTCAAATCTATACTAATATAATAAAGAGAGAGCCCAAACCTTTGAGGCGGGTAATCTCAGGAACCACAGCACCAATCACAATGCCCAATACAGCGTTAGAAAGGGCAGTTGCAGCAAAAGGACATAGGCTATGCAGACGCCCACCATATACATTTAAAAGGTAAAAGAACCGTGCCAGCAAAGTAGTCCCTTGTGGGCTTGTCTGCATTGTGCTGTGGGCGTGTGCTGGGGGCGTGACAAACGCTGGGGGCATGTGGTACGTTCTGCCCTTCATGCCATGTCTCATATCCTGTGCTATGGGCGTGTTCTGGGGCCTGGGCATGTGCGGGGCGCGGGATTACGGGAAAAAAGCGAGTGTTGTGCCCAATATTTCATTGTTTTTTCTTCCCAGGTTCTGTACATTCCAGCTCCGTGTGTCCACCCTGCTCCTTTTAAATACCCCTGCTCCCCATAATCATAACCCGCCCTTACTCCTTAAAATACCCCAACACCCTTAAACACTAATCCATCTTAACCCTATAAATATACCCTGTACCCCAAAACCCAAACCTATCCCTAAATCCTAAAAATACCCCTGTACCCCAAATCCCAAACCTAGCCCTGAACCCTATAAATACCCCTGTACCTCAAAATCCAAACCTACTCCTGAACCCTAAAAATACCCCTGTACCCCAAAACCAAAACCTAGCCCTGAACCCTAAAAATACCCCTGTACCCCAAAACCCAAACCTACCCCTGAACCCTAAAATACCCCTGTACCCCAAAACCCAAACCTAGCCCTGAACCCTTAAAAAACCCCTGTACCCCAAAACCAAAACCTACTCCCTAACCCTAAAAATACCCCTGTACCCCCAAACCTAGCCCTGAACCATAAAAATAACCCTGTACCCCAAAACCCAAACCTACCCCTGAACCTTAAAATACCCCTGTACCCCAAAACTCAAACCTAGCCCTGAACCCTAAAAATACCCCTGTACCCCAAAACCCAAACCTAGCCCTGAACCCTTAAAATACCCCTGTACCCCAAAACCCAAACCTACCCCTGAACCCTAAAAATACCCCTATACCCCAAAACCCAAACCTAGCCCTGTACCCTAAAAATACCCCTGTACCCCAAAACCCATACCTATCTCTAAACCCTAAAACTACCCCTGTACCCCATAACCTAAAACTATATCTGAACCCTTAAAATACCCAAACACCCCAAAACATATACTTCAGTAACCCAAAACATATACCCCTATACCCATACTTACCTTATCCAAACATTAAAAAAACATGCTTTTACCAATCATGCATTTACAACGAATTTCGTTGTAAATGTATGCGTGGTAAAAGCATATAAAATGTAATGCCATGCATTATAATGGCATTGCGGAGTCATGGTACTTTCGTAATGAAAGTATGCGGAGTGATGGTATGCGGAAAGAAAGTTGCGGAATAATGAGTGTTTACCCTCCCCCGGTAAGTACATTGGTCCACATCTACAGGAACATACTCATATTTTTTCACCACCGATTTGAAAAATGCACAGGTCTCTCTCATTGATGGCCAGCATCAACATACACTTTTAGACACACCTCCCGCCACAAGTTCTAGAATTGCGAACTTTAGAGCTGGGGAGCTACGTTCGAATCTCAGCATCAGCTCAACATCCTGTGATTACAGGCAAACCGCTTTGTCTCCCCGTGCCTACCACAAATGAATGTGTTCTTCTGTAATGTAAATTGTACTCATGCCATGTTGTCGAGTTCGCGCTATATAATATTGCAAGGAAAAATAAAGTAGGGATACTCAAGTTCACACACCAGTGAACGCGCACTCTTCGGTGCATCAGCAGTGCACTGTGAATAGGAGCGTTTCACAGGCCTGCCACAGATAAGAAATGCTATCAAAACGAAATCCTACAAAACAATATACTACTGGCCGCCAGCAATTCATATCCAGACAACGTCGGGACGGGCTGCTAGTTTATATATAAAACGATAAGTATAGCAAGGAGCTGAACAATTGCCCATAGAAGTTCCAGTTCTATGTAAGTAATATTCCTTGTTCCATGTAAAATACATGTGATATAAGGTGAAGTGTAATAACTCGAGTAAAAACACTTTTAGGTTGACATCTTTACTGATATTCAATAGAAAAGACTCAACTGCTTCCATACTGAGGTTCTTTGGATTTGAGGTGTAGAGAAACTTGACATCAATGATGCACAGAATTTGATTGTCATCTTCACTGAATTGAATTCCTGCAATTTTGTTTAAAAAGTCTGTGGTGTCTTTCAAATACGTTGTCATGTTGTGGACTAATGATTGCAAGTGACAGTCCAGGTATTTGCCCACTGGTTCATGTATTGAGTTTTTCATGGAGACAATAGGTTTGAATGGTGGCTGTGTAAGATTTTTGTGTATTTTAGGTGTTTTCGTTTCCATATGAATGCTGGGTGTCTTCAGGTTACTTTGTGTTAAGTATCTTCTATCTTCTTCCTGATGGTGCCACGGGTTACAGTCCTGTTCAGAATGATAGCTAGAATTTTCTTGAATTCTTCTGTGGGATTGGAGTCTAGTTTGATGCATGTGGAACCAACTTGAACATGGCCATTAACATTATGTGTGTTAATGGAATTGTCCATAACAACGTAAGTGTCTCCTTTATCCACTTTGCAGTATATGTTTCGGGATTGTTGGCGATTGTTTTTATGGATTCCATTTTCCTTCATGCTCAAATTCGAATGTTTGGGTATCTTGAATCTGAAAATATTCTCATCTCCTTTTGAATGATGACCTCAGAGGATTCCAATACTTTGTGGCTCATTGTGACTATGAAGGAACTCATAGATCTTAGATCCATTAAGGTTCCTGCCACTCTTCTGGGCTGTTCCCCCACAGCATTTTAAAGAAAGTCGTGTAATCTTAGAGTTCTCATGAATTTTAAAAAAAAGATCTCTTGTTCCAATTTGCTGGAATGATATGTAGCAACAATGGATGTTCCTTTTTGCAACATGTTTATTTGCATCATTTTGAATTGCCATTTAGAGATGCTGTCAACTAAACTTCTTTCTTATAAGACTTCTGACTCCTGGTTATAATCCTCAAATCTTTCGCTGTTGTCAGGTCCTTTTCTCTTTGTGCCCCATCCCCTCTGGGTTTTTTCCTGGCAGCAGAGCTGATCTCTAAAAAAGAGATATCATAAGTTGCTGATGCGATTTTACCTTGAGTGGATGTACTTGGATTGATTGTGACGGGTGTTCAGTAGTCAAAATCTGAGTTCCTGTGCCCCAATTCGCTTTCGGATGAAAAGGTGTCATCTTCGGATGATGTGGTGGTGGTCCGATTCTGTCTCCCCCTAGGGTGAATTTCTGCCCAGCTGTAAACTTTGCCCAGCTTGTAGTCTATATTGTGGGAGAAGGGTTGTGAGCAGGTGTTCCTCTTTTCCAAGAAATAATATTGTTAGAGGGTAATTCCTTATCCAAATAATGCTCATGAATCCAGGTTGATTTGAGTGAGGGCTGGCCGTCAGCAGCCCTGCACTGACAGCCAGCCAAGCCCAGATGTACCTGCGCGCCCAGATGATTTAGGATTTTAATTACAATGTTGCATTACTGAATTGGAAATGTACGGATTCATCGCTGAAACCATGATGTTAGAATGTGTAATCTAGCCTTGAGAAAGCTCTGACTCCACCAGCCATATAGGGCGAAACAAGTGTCTGCTGTTCACTTTCCCTAATAGGCAGTTACGTTAGGGGACTTGTGAGAGGGAGACAATTAAGTGTAGAGTGTAGGCCAAGGGACAGTGTATGTTATTGTGTAGTGAGAATGGTAGTTTTGTAAGGCGACCTGACTAGGGTTTCTACTGTTTGTGATGTGCTTCTACTTCATTAATGGGGCCTATTCTACACTATAACTTGTCAGTGGTCTGTGCTGTGGCCTCTCACCCAAAAGATCTTGGTCCACCGAGTGCAACAATCTTCTAGTTGCCTGATTGCGGAAGGTGTCCTAATGGTGTCAAGAGAACAGATTAACAAAAAATATGTTATGACCATGTCAAATATTGGTTGCCAAACGCAGAAACATGATTCTCTGTCCCAATACCATATCCAGGAAATTTCCATCATCTGTCATTACTGTTGGGTTAAAATCAGCACGAACTGCACCATGTGCAGCACAAGAGGGCGCTGCTTCTTTCTGCTGCTCAAGAGGATGTTGTACTCGAGCGGCAGCTTCATCAGCGGCGAACGGAAGGTTTCTGAATGCGAGTGGTAGCGGCCATCTGCAACCACCTGCTTTGAGAAATCTCGCAGGGATGAGGCCTGGAGTAA
This sequence comes from Lissotriton vulgaris, assembly GCF_964263255.1. NCBI lineage: Eukaryota > Metazoa > Chordata > Amphibia > Caudata > Salamandridae > Lissotriton > Lissotriton vulgaris. The sequence continues at coordinate 1,869,388,524 of NC_141687.1, read as the reverse complement.
GATTTTCCACACTCACCAACTTAATGTTGGTGAGCACGAGCGAGGAAAAAAACTCTGTTATGCGGCGCAGTTTTTCAAAACTCTGCATGCTATATTGAGAGCAGAGTGAGAAAAACTCTGCAAACTCCACAAACGGAGCGGAAATTTTTGCTCAGGCCTAGTCAGTACTATATCTCAATTATTAGGAAAACCAAAAGCCTCATCCCAACGGTCCCAACGGTCCCAACCGTCCCTTGGAGGCCGGGATTCCTGACGTTCTACACAGAATCTACCAACTTGTGAAAGGGAAGGAGAAGGTGGGGGAGTGGTTGAATGAGAAAACAAGTTATAGGGAATACAACATGTATAGCATAGCTTGGCAGTTATGGCTATAACCAAACCTTTTGCTGCGGCTGCAACTGAACTTATCTGACCCTTCGTCTTTTGTCTTCTAGCTGAATCCATCTCACCTTAGCAGTGCAAAGTCAGAACCTGGTTTTGGCTTTAAATCGCCCATAATCCCCCTCCCCCACCCCCAGACTACCAGGACATACAACTGTATTATGATCTCATTGCACCTTTTCCTCTTCTTAGAGCGGGGTCAGATACAAGAGGACAGGCCTCAGAGGCGGGGAAGGAAGGGAAGGTGGCGATTCAGTACACTAGAAACCGCCAGAACCGCCGCAGCTGGACCGAGGAAGCGCCTTGCTGAAGGGATGCCTTAGCAGGCCCGGCTCCAGGAATTTTTGTTTGGGTGGGCCAAGGGCGCATTTGGGTGGGCCACTGCGGGCTCAATGTGTCGCTTCTGGAGGTAGCCTACAAATAAAAAAAACTGTACTCCTGCGTGTGATAGAAGGGGATAACAGGAGATTCAGGGCCCTCCATTATTTTCCAAATCTCTTTCTAATCGTTAACACTCTCAAAAAGTGTTTTGATCCCATGTAAGGTCCTTTTGATGGGCAGAGGAGGTTTCTGAGGTGGGAGTATCAGGCAAGTAACACTACTCAGCCTGCCTAGTTGCCAGCCTTCAGAGAGAATCTCTCTTCATTATTACCTCCATCTGACCCCAGACTCTGCAGTACACCCCCTTCCAGGCCTGATCATCAATTTTCTACAATCTCTCTACCGTGCACCCTAACTCACAGCTAACCTTGGTCCCCAGCCCCATATCAGGCACCACCTGGTTTCATTCTCCATAATTCCACTAAAAAGATTTGTAAAATCACCTTCAAACTGAAAACCCTGAATATAAGAGTAAATATAATTAGCACACACTTTAAACTATGTTACACAGTGACCCTAATGACCCAACTGCTAATTAAATAAGCAAAAACATTACAGGGTCTATTATAGCGCCGGTGCAAAAGTATTTATTGGTGTCCCACCACTGACCTCTTACTCTATAGACAACTTTACTACCACCCTCCAACAGTGCACTTCATCTCTCCTTAGCCCCTTTCAGTCATGACCTCCTCATCAGACTCCCTCCCTACCTGCCCCCCACCAGTGTCCCTCATCACTCCAAAGCCAATCCCCATGACCACCTCCTCAGACTCCCACACAAATACCCTCCACCAGTGCCCCTCATCGCTCCATAACCCCTCCCCCCATTGACCTCCTCCTGAGTCCCTCACTGCCACCCTCCACCAGTGCCCCTCATCACTCTGTAGCACCTCCTCATGACCTCCCCCTCCTCGGATTCCCTCATTGCCATCCTCCAACACTGGCCTTCATCTCTCCGTAGCCTCTTCCCCTCATGACCTCCTCCTCATACTCCCTACCACCCTCCACCAGTGCCCCTCAGCGCTCCATAGCCCCTCCCCATTACCTCCTCCTCAGACTCCCTCCCTACCACCCTTCACCAGTGCCCCTCATCACTCCAAAGCTCCTCTGCCTCATGACCTCCTCCTAAGACTCCCTCCCTACCACCCTCCACCAGTGCCCATCACTCCAAAGCAACCCCCCTCATGACCGCCTCCTCAGACTCCCCCACTACCACCCTCCACCAGTGCCCCTCATGACCTCCTCCCAGACTCCCCCACTACCACCCTCCACCAGTGCCCCTCATCTCTTCGTAGCTCCTCCCCATGACCTCCCCCTCCCCGGATTCCCTCATTGCCATCCTCCAACACTGGCCTTCATCTCGCCGTAGCCTCTTCCCCTCATGACCTCCTCCTCAGACTCCCTCCCTACTACCCTCCACCAGTGCCCCTCAGCGCTCCATAGCCCCTCTCCATTACCTCCTCCTCAGACTCCCTCTCTACCACCCTTCACCAGTGCCCCTCATCACTGCAAAGCCCCTCTGCCTCATGACCTCCTCCTCAGACTCCCTCCCTACCACCCTCCACCAGTGCCCATCACTCCAAAGCAACCCCCCTCATGACCGCCTCCTCAGACTCCCCCACTACCACCCTCCACCAGTGCCCCTCATGACCTCCTCCTAAGACTCCCTCCCTACCACCCTCCACCAGTGCCCATCACTCCAAAGCAATCCCCTCATGACCGCCTCCTCAGACTCCCCCACTACCACCCTCCACCAGTGCCCCTCATGACCTCCTCCCAGACTCTCCCACTACCACCCTCCACCAGTGCCCCTCATCTCTTCGTAGCTCCTCCCCATGACCTCCCCCTCCTCGGATTCCCTCATTGCCATCCTCCAACACTGGCCTTCATCTCTCCGTAGCCTCTTCCCCTCATGACCTCCTCCTCAGACTCCCTCCCTACTACCCTCCACCAGTGCCCCTCAGCGCTCCATAGCCCCTCTCCATTACCTCCTCCGACTCCCTCCCTACCACCCTTCACCAGTGCCCCTCATCACTCCAAAGCCCCTCTGCCTCATGACCTCCTCCTCAGACTCCCTCCCTACCACCGTCCACCAGTGCCCATCACTCCAAAGCAACCCCCCTCATGACCGCCTCCTCAGACTCCCCCACTACCACCCTCCACCAGTGCCCCTCATGACCTCCTCCTAAGACTCCCTCCCTACCACCCTCCACCAGTGCCCATCTCTCAAAAGCAACCCCCCCTCATGACCTCCTCCTAAAACTCCCCCACTACCACCCTCCACCAGTGCCCCTCATGACCTCCTCCCAGACTCCCCCACTACCACCCTCCACCAGTGCCCCTCATGACCTCCTCCCAGACTCCCCCACTACCACCCTCTACCAGTGCCCCTCATCTCTTCGTAGCTCCTCCCCATGACCTCCCCCTCCTCGGATTCCCTCATTGCCATCCTCCAACACTGGCCTTCATCTCTCCGTAGCCTCTTCCCCTCATGACCTCCTCCTCAGACTCCCTCCCTACTACCCTCCACCAGTGCCCCTCAGCGCTTCATAGCCCCTCTCCATGACCTCCTCCTCAGACTCCCTCCCTACCACCCTCCACCAGTGCCCCTCATGCCCTCCTCCTCAGAGTCCCTCCCTACCACCCTCCACCAGTGCCCATCATCACTCCAAGCAACACCCCCTCATGATCTCCTCCTCAGACTCCCTTCCTACCCCTCCACCAGTGCCCATCCCTCAAAAGCAACCCCCCCTCATGACCGCCTCCTCAGAGTCCCTCCCTACCACCCTCCACAAGTGCCCATCATCACTCCAAGCAACACCCCCTCATGATCTCCTCCTCAGACTCCCTTCCTACCCCTCCACCAGTGCACCTCATCACTCCAAAGCAACTCCCCCATATGACCTCCTCCGCAGAATCCCTTCCTACCACCCTCCACCAGTGCCTCTCATCACTCCAAAGCCCCTCCCCCATGACCTCCTCTTCAGACTCCCTCACAAACAACGTCCACCAGTGCCTTCCATCTCTCCTTATCTCCACCCCTCATGATGCCCTCTCGGATTCCCTCATTGCCACCCTCCAACAGAGCCCATCATCACTCCATAGCCCCTCTCTCATATGCATTTTATTTCTTGTATAGCGCTACTCGTAGTGTATCACAGTACTGTACATCACACACACATTATGCAGACACAATGGTTCATAAAAGTATCCAAATCAGCCTATAGGGAATGTCACATAAACTAATGAAGATTACCAGCTGTAGGAATCACATCTCATCCATGCTGCTGGTGGCAATATGTATTAAGAGGGTTCGGTCTGGAGAACCACAAACACAGGATTTAAAGCATACCCCAGTTGTTGGCTGTACTGATTAGAAATTATATCTGCCCAAACTCTGTATTGCAACATTAGAATAATGAAATACTGGGAAAATTCGAACTAACTAGCAATACAAAAAAAAATCTAATTATACCATTCTGGTTTGTATACACGTCTTTGATCACACTGTCCTATGTATCAAAGGATCTCTGTGACAAAGGCAGTAACCCACTGAGCTATCCACGTTAACTACAGTTCTATTGCATTTAAATACTACAAACCAAAAAAAAGAACGCTCTCCAGCAAGATCAACAATCCCAAAGGTTATTTGGACATTTAGTTGTCGTGCATCCTTGCAGAAACACTCATGAATGATACCAACGATTTAAACACACGATGTAAATGAAAATGAAATAAACACGGCGTTCTAAGTATGTCTTTCACAGATTTAAAAAACACAATAGCCACACATTCTCTTACCTGCTCCTTATGAACTCTGTCACAGCCGGATCGGGTAAACAAACAGCTCAAGGGGTCAGGAAGGTCAGGAAAACGAAACGGCAAAACAAACTCCTCTTTACCAGCAGAAAATAATGAATTATCCACAAATCCAGTTCCAACGAAAGGCTTTGTCCCCTTCGCAGTGCCCCTAATGTACCTGCACGAGTTGGCGGGGGACACAGCCCACCTGCCGAATAGGAGATGCGTGATTGGGGGTGCGAGCCCAGGCCCAATCACGCAACTCCTAAAGAAAGATAACGTTCGAAGAACGTTTTAACTTGCAGTGGCCATATTCTGCTGGCCTTGCTGACGTCACTGCCAGGGCCAAGGGTTATGTTTGGGTGGGCCAGGCCAAAGTTTGGGTGGGCCCGGCCCACCCGGCCCACCCTCTAGAACCGGGCCTGTGCCTTAGAAGGGCGCTATTGTTCTTCGAGCCATTCGTGCACAGGATTCTTGGCAAGGAGCAAGTGTCCGTCATGACAATGCCCTCCCCACAAACACAGTGTTCCCGAACAGTATCTGCACTGTTCAGAGCTCTGCAATGCCGCCTGGCACACGGCAACTCCCCCTAGCCCTACCCCTACCCCCACACACACTTGAATACAACAGACTCTTAGAGCCGGAGCGTGTGGAGTCAAGCACAGACGGCTCTATGCATGCCCCCACCCCCGACATTACACGTGAAAGCGTGCCAGGCGTCAGGGGCATTTCCAGAGACCCCCACTCAATGGATGGGCGCAGCACAATCCGGAGCAAAGCTCTCTAACACACACACTAGAGGTGTAGACGGGCCCCAGACTCCGAATGTGTGCAGAGTGGGGTCCTACTGCCCCTACACGTCAGCCCAGAATGAAGAGTGGGGCAGGGGGTTGCCCAGAGTGGCGGGGTAGGGGCACCCACCCTCAGAATCTCTATAGCGTCTCTGAGAGTCCCTGTGCACGGTTTTTACTCCCCCAGACTTCTTCAACTGGTCCCTGGATTCCCCCAGCTACCCACTAGCAGGCCCTTAAACTGCGCTCAGTCCCTCACTCTCGGTCAGCTGTGAGGATGCCCTCAGTTGGCCATGACGGCACATTTTCTGGTAAACTGACTCTCGCATTACCACGGCTTGCACATTAACCCTACAGACTTTTTTTTTTAATGATTTAAGCACTTGACACGAGAGTGCGCACAGATGTCTTCAGAAAATAAAATGCAAATACAAATTCTCTCGCTGACATCCCTCTAGATCACTGCCGACTGGTAGGCGAGGATGATCACGCGCTTGAAGTGCGAAATGCGCGCGGATGATGACTGTCAGCAGACTCTCGCCCGGGCTTGGCAGTGTGCAGGCAGAAACGGCCACCACGGAATGATGCATGAAAAATAAGCCACCATTTGGCGCTCTGTGTGGTATGTGTGCCTGCCAGAACTCGTAACCCTTGTTACAATCACTGCATGTACACACGATCACGCGACGCTAAGACATTACTATTGCAATACCTTAAATAAAGCTCAGAGGCCGTCCTAAACTGCAGAGCTCCCTACAGGAAACTGCCAAAGGCAACCCGCCGCGGCCCCAGCCCTGCTGGCCTTTCCGAGGCAGCGCTGGATAGCTCATGCAAGGGCGCGGGTTGGCCGGGAACACTTGGCGCCCCGGGCCGTGTGCCCTTTACTCTAGTGACATTTGCAGGTGACGTCTACAGTGCAAAGATGCATCATAGAACAATGATGTCAGCGGCGCGTTGTTATTACACTAGATTACAGGTGCTAAGCAGCTGTGTGTTTGCAGCAACCACAGAGTACTGAATACTAGAGTTAGACCCAGTACAGCCAGTCACGCGAGTATGGGCATGTGTGAGGGCAGAAGAACGAACTGACACCTGATCCGCGAATCTCCCCCCCCCCCCTCCTTCCTACATCCATCAACCACACTCTCCCTTCTAAGTGATGAAACTGCATTCCCATTGACAGTCATATGTTCTGTAAATGTATGTTCAGGATTTTTTTTGCACGAGAACATGTGGCAGCCTCGGGTGCGCAGATATCAATAGTGCAACAGGTGCAGTGGCACCAGGGCCCGGGCGTGAGGGCCCTCTTCACCACAAGAAGTGGCTGTGTTTTTTTTTAAAAAATAAAATCAGGGGATGGGTGGCCAATTCCCTTGCTTGCATTCGGCAGGGTCCGTGGCGCCCTGGTTACTCCGCTGGTCAGCCTGGGCACGGAACCCAGCTGACACAGCACTGGTCACTCAGTCAGGCCCCTGCAGAGACATCGCAGAGGCCTTAGCTAAGTCGAGGACTCCGCTGAATGGCGGGCTCCTTAGCGCGACCCCATACGACTGCCCATGGCATAACCCTGGCCCGAACAAGCCAGGTAAATAAATGAAAGGTGCACTGCCATCTTCCAAAATTCACAATAGTTACCCACAAGCGCACACAATCTGAAATACGCAGTTAGTGCAACCTGGAAACAAATTCCGAAAATATGCCAACAAAACACGCGAAGCTGGTTATGTCCTTCTCCAGAGTGCAAAGGTTGACTACACGAAATCTGACCGGCCTCCTTTCACCCTCCCCATCCGGCCACGCGCATCGAGGTTTGTAAAATGCTGAATGTCTCTGTAGGGCATGGGTGACCTGCTCCTTAAAGCAGGACCTCTATAGGATGATATAATTTTTACCGGAAACGAGCTTTCACTAAGAACAAGCATTGGCAAAACCCACAGGTCTGTACTGATATGTTTTGTATGGCAATATTGACTGTCTTAAAAATGTGCCAAAGAACGAAAATGCTTATTGCTGGAATATTTGTTTGAAATCTTTATTGAAACGTATGTATGCTATTGAAGTAAAGTTCACAGGGAAAATGCTAGACAAGTTAAGATTTTAAAAAGCAGCCGACAGTCCACAGAAGTGTGTGTGCTTCTTGAACACTGAAAATAACTATGGCTGTTATTAACACACTATATAGCCAAAGCAGACAATATTATGGTAAAAGCACATGTACTGGTGCACAAAAATACATTAAACAGCAGTGAACGCCGTCCGCAGCAATTCTAAAGACACTGTGAGCTAAAATGAAAGGCACCGGCCTTGTCATGGCGCAGCCCTTGAGGACAATTTCCCGGAAGCAAAGCATTGGGTCACCTGGTGGGGCTGTCTGGCTAGTTTAGAGATGACCACTACTGCAGGAAATTATTAATTCAATGTACTTTAAAGATGACAATTACCTGCCGCCCAAGCTATTCTTATAGCGTTCAAGGCCTGGAATGGTCCGAATTGTCACACTGGTAGGAGTGTGATGGTTAGTAGTTATGTCGTTACTATCATTGGCAGCATGGCAGAGGCAATGTGTGGTGCACATAGCAGTGACCTCCTATCGAGAACCAAGACACATTTATTTTTAAAAATTAAGTACTGCATGTTAGCAATTTGGGGCAGTTTTGAACTTGTGAAGACATGCTGTATAAGGGTTTTGCAAGTGTGAGAAGCTGGTATGTGATGTACACTTATGTAAGTGGACACTGTTAGACCTAGTACCAATGGTGTGAGTCTCCCTTCCATTTTTTGCTGTTGTCTCCTCTGTTTTTGATATGTTTTTGCTGGTTAGATGTTTTGGGCACTGTGCCACTGCTATTCAGTGCCACAGTGCAAGTGCTCCCTATTATAAATTATTGTACTGGATTAGTGCCTCCATGATTGGCTTTTTTGATTTACCCTTCAGACCCTAATACAGTGCACCAGGTGTGCCGAGGGCCTGTCAATCAAATGCTGCTGGTGGGCTTGCAGCACTGGTTGTGCCACCCACAGAAGCAGCTTGTAAAGTGTGTCTCAGGCCTCACATTGCAGAGTCTGTGTGCAGTTGAGTACTGCCATGTCGACTTGGTAAGTGCACCCACCTACCAGTCCCTGTACCTTCCCTTTTCTACATGGTAGCCACCCCTAAGGCAGGCCCTAGGGCAGGGAGCATTGTATGTGAAAAGTAGGACATGCCCTGGTGTATGTGGCATATCCGGATAGTGAATTACAGCCAAGTTCATTTTTCACTATCGCAAGGCTACCTGTCCCAATAGGCCAGAATGGGCAGTTTGATTATAACATCTTATAATCTAACTGAACCAGGGAACTGTGGTTCCGTGGTTCCGAATTAGGTTCGATAGTTCCGAACCTGATTTATGAAGATCGTCGGAAATGGACGATTTTGGTCTCAGCAGACCGCAAATGGCGAGTGTAATGTGTCTGAGTGTTTTCGTATGAATCGATATAGGAGAACACTCTATATTCAAGGGTTTAGTCTGAACCTCCGGGTTCCATTTTGTATACGGCAGCCATTTTGTATGGTTGCCCTAACATAGGCCCTATGACTGTGGCTGAGAAATCCTTGAGACACGTACGCCTTGACTGACTTCTGGTTGATCTGGCCAAACTGGCTCCTTGCCTGGGGCGATTCCCACTGAGCCAGTTCCTTGTTCAGCAGCTGGTCTGATAAAGATCAAAGGGCAGGACGTGCCCGAGTTTTATGGTACACCGTTCCCACTTCTCTATCTCCTTTCCATCTGTTTCTGCCTTTCCTTTACGACTTGATCATCGATCTGGGTTGAAGGGTTTACGATGGTTTTGTCCGGCCTGATCAAACAGTAAACCACCATGTGCGTGATCGCTTCTGGTGGGCTGGACAACGGAAACTGGGATTGTCTTTGACTGTCGTCATTTGCTACTTTTGAAATGCTACATTGCCATTGGTCAGTTTGTATGCACCAAATGTAAATTGTAATGCTGCCTGAGGCATGATTTTCGGCATAAAAGACTGAGCTCCGTTTATCTAAAGTGTGCAGTCTCTGACGAACTACCCGTGTGTACTTCGTAGATCTCTGTCCCTGGTTGCAACCAATAAACTTTGGTCTTTGACGTCATCAAGAAGTTTCCCGTGTCTCTGTTTGCCAAGACAGGGGAATCCGAGGTCTTTGGGTGTTGCCCTGACACCGCTGGGTTACCGGATTAGTACCAGTTCTAAAAAAAACAGTACCTCAATTGGCGCCCCACGTGGGGCGACTTGAGCGGTACCGGTCCAAGCCAGAGGTTCGTGAGAAGCTTCGTGAGAAAATTCTGGGGGAAGGCCAGCCACTTCATCGACCCCTGTATGTCGTCATGGTCCGAAAGTCTTTGCTGCGAGGTTTCCCGCTTCCCAACGGCTACGAAGGACTGCTGCCCTGACTATCGCCCCGTTTTGGAGCCTTAGACGTTTGTAGAGCGAGACGATTGACGGGTCTTCTGGTGACGCCATCGACAACTCAGTTAAGTATAAACAGAGCATCTCCTCGTTCTTAATTTGTTTATATCCTTTAGTGGATAGCTTTGATTTGGTACCTGCAGGCCCCAAAGCCAAGGGATTCGTGTATTCACGAGACTATCGATTTCATTTTACCCTTGTTGTTTGAAGCTAGACTAGTGAGCAAGATGCCTGGTTTTAGCAGTCTTAGGAAATTGTTTAGTTGTGGTACTTTGAGGGACTCCTGGTTAGAGGATTCGTGTACGGTTCCTCCGATTGGAACTCCTACCTACGACCTATATGTGAAGCATGGCGTGGGTCCTATTAGCTATAATGAGATTTGGGTTAAATACACGAAGAATGACGGTGTCCTACAGTGGCCCCGTTATGGTAGTTTTGAGACAGAAGTCTTGGATAACCTCGAAGTGAAGTTGTTCAAGAAGAAAGCCCGGCCGGCGATGTTTGACTCTTTCCGCATATGGAGCAAAGAAGCCAAACAGAAAGAAATAAAGTTAGCGAAGAAGAATAAGAAGGGTATGTCTATGGTGCAAGCTGCCATTGCATACAGAGATAATGAAGAGGAGCAGGAAAGCGAACAGATGCTTAGAGTGAGGAAGTTAGCGGTAGACAGATGCTACCCAGTACTGCCGTCTAAAGAGCAGAAAGACGAGAAGGATCTTGCGAAAGATCCTTTAATGTCGCATTTGTTAAATTCACCGCCACCTTATGTGCAGAATGCTACGGCACCACCGCCACCAGTCGTGGCTGTGCAACTGCCGGTTGCTTTGCCTCCTGTAATTCCTCCACAGCCAGCTCCTTCGTTGGCTACTGTCTCTTTGGCGCAGCCTCCTCAGGGGCCGCCAACTTTGTCTCTTCCTGCTACTACTGTTTCTATGCCTGTTCCGACTATGGATTCTCCTACTACTGTTTCGTCTCCTCTTGTCCTTCCGACTACTCCTTCTCCTAGACAGCGGGTGACCGCAGTTTTTTCCGGTTTCTTGACTCCTTGGTTGGGACAATTGGGTATGTCTCCTGTGAGTGAGCGTAGACAGCTGCGTAGCCAATTGCCCGATACAGATGAGCGAGTGGGTTTGGATCATATGGCATGTAGATGGGTGACGTATAAGTCCCAGTACGATCTAGGGGGCATTATGGTTGTTTTCCGGCAATGGGAAGCACCGAAGCAACGTTATGTTTTCGAGCTCATGTATGCGTTCTTCCATGAACAATGGACGGACGAAGTGGGTAAAGTGTCTGAAGAATTGTTCCGATTGCATTCCGAGTTTGTTAAAGGAACGATTGTGAGTCTACACGACATCGAGAGAGCGGTGTCGATGTTATTGTCACTTCGAAGCAATGTCCCTACTGAACGACTGTTTGTGCCAGATTCGTCGGTTAGGAGACACGCGCGTCAGTATCCGATGCAAGAGGTTCCTCCAGTATGGAGACCTGATGATGCTGCTGCTATTCCACCTGTTTTAGCGCACTTTCAGCGAGTGTGGGTACATGTTCCATGGAAGCATGCAGAAGTCTTAGCGCTTAAGCAGACTTTACCTGATCCGCGGAAGAATCCGGCGGGATATTATGAAGAGCTTACGGAAACTGTGAGTTCGTGCGTCATGAATTTGGCGGACATAGATATGCTGTTTGGGAATGTTGTTCCACAGCCCATCTGGAATGTCATTCGACTTACGGATCATGATAATGAATTGGGTGATTCGTGGGTGAATCTTGTTGCTGCGAATGATAGACAAGTTGGAGGTGCTAAGCCTGAAAATGTTATTACTGAACTTCCTGGTAGGATTATTACTTTCATGAAGACTTTGATGCCTGAAGTACGTGTGAATTGGGACAAGTTGTCTGCGTGTAAGCAGAAAAAAGATGAGTCTGTTTCGGACTTCTTCTCGCGTTTCGAAGAAACTTTTGTTGATCATAGTGGTCAGGATATGGCTACCGAGGGTGGCCAGAGATTATTCGTTGATAAATTTGTGCACAATCTTCTTCCTGAGTTGTGTACCAAGTTGAAGGATTCCGAGAGTGCTTGGCCTGTCTCTACATCGGCGCAGATTCTAGCTACGGCTCAGTACTATGAGAATAGGCGTAAGGACGAGTTAGAGAAAGCGGATAAGAAGACTAAGGAATTGAAGACCAAAGTTCTTCTACAACAAGCTTATCCACCCCGTGTTAATAATCAGCATGATTATCAACAGTCACCACAATATTCGAGGAACTCGCAAAGAGACGAGGCTCCTCAACAGCGTATTCAGTATGGGCCTAATCAGTGTGCGTATTGTAGAGAAGAGGGTCATTATAAGAATAGTTGTCCGGTTCTGTTGCAACGTGCAAATAATGCTCCTGGTGTTAGAGGTAGAGGTGCTCAGCAAGCGCCTAGAGGTAGAGGTCGCGGACAGACTGGGCGCCCTTTGCCTCCGCAGAATTAAATGAACAGTTTTGACCAACAGCAGAAATCGTCTGGTAGGTCTACACAATACTACGTGGATGATTACTATCGTGAAGGCGACGAAGAGCAAGGTAATGATTGTTAGGACAGCCATAGACAAAGAGAGGGAGTTGTTTCAGTTCCGGTAGATCAGAGTGGACCCTACGTTGAAGTGATTGCATCAGGTGTGTCAGAGCCTTTTCTGCTAGACACTGGTGCTACGAAGAGTTCTATTATGCGTTCTAAACTCCCTGGCGCACCCTTGTCTGGATTTAATAATGTTTCTATAGGTTTTTCTGGCGCCCCAGTTACAAATCCGATTTCCGTTCCATTGCCTCTTTCTGTTGGTCCTCGTAGGTTTGAAGCACCCCTTCTTTTGACTACAGGTTGTAATGAGAACTTGCTAGGTCTGGACTTGTTGAAGAGATTGTATGCGACTTTGTACTGTTCTCCGTCAGGAGTACATCTTATTTTGGGTAAGAATGTGATCTCTCCAATATATATCTCGAAAGATTGTCTTCCATTGGAATTGTCTTCGCTACCTGACTCATTGTGGGCTACAGGTCCAAACGATGTGGGCCTGTTAGCCATTCCCCCATATGTTGTGACACTGAAGGCGAATGCTAAGTTACCGCGCATTCCACAATATCATATTTCAAGTGATGGTGAACGAGCACTTTTAGCGATCATTTATGATCTGATTGACAAGGGCGTTATTGAAGAGACACGAGGTAATGTGTGTAATAGTCCTGTTTTGCCTGTCTTAAAGAGAACTGATTCTTCACAGCCTCCTGTATATAGGTTTGTTATCGATCTCCGTGAAGTGAACAAGATTGTTGTTCCGCAATTCCCTGTTGTACATGACATTACTGCATTATTGACGTTGATTCCGGCTTCTGCCACCTGGTTTTCGGTGATCGACTTGAAGAATGCTTTCTTCAGCATCCCGATTGCCGTGGAGAGTAGAGATATCCTTGGATTCTCTTTAGGAGGACGAAGTTTCTGCTTTAAGCGTGCTCCTCAAGGCTATTGCGAGAGTCCATCGATTTATAGTCCAGCTATGAAGACGCAACTTGACTTGTTAGCTCTTCCTGATGGTGCAGCCCTTATTCAGTATGTCGACGATTTGTTGGTCGCTGCTGATACCGAAGACATCTGTAAGGATGCCACTGTGTCCTTGTTGTCTCATTTGTCTGATTGCCATCATAAAGTTTCTCTTTCGAAACTGCAATTTTGTCGACAAGAAGTTACCTACCTAGGTCACCTCTTATCGAAGGAGGGAAGGAAACTGACCCCAGAAAGAATTCAAGCTATTGCGAAAATGAGTGTCCCTACGACACAGAGAGAAGTACGTGCGTTTTTGGGTACTACGTCGTACTGTAGACAGTGGATCCCTAATTTTTCTCTGCTAGCGAAGCCTTTGATAGCTCTTACGGTTAAGGATACTCCAAATCCTATTCCTTGGACTGACGAATGTCAAAAGAGTTTCTCTGAATTACGAAATGCGTTGTATTCGGCTCCTGTGTTGGGTACTCCCGACTACAGTAAGCTTTTCACATTGTATGTCCATGAGAGAGAGGGATGTGCATTATCGGTTTTGACTCAGCAGTTTGGCGAGAAGCAACGCCCATGTGCATACTTTTCGTCAACTTTAGATCCTGTAGCCAGAGCGTTGCCGAGTTGCTTGAGAGCTACAGCGGCAGCGGCTGTTTCCATTCGACAATCTGCGGGTTTGGTTATGGATTGGACAATACGTTAGTGGTCATGGTTCCACATGCAGTGGATACCTTGCTAAATCGTACGAAGACACAGCACTTAACTAGTGCTCGGTTGTCAGGGTATGAACTTACGTTGTTAGCGAGCCATGTGCACATCAAGAGGTGTAATACCTTGAACCTGGCTACGTTGTTGCCAATTTCGCTTGAGGCAGATGAGGATAGTGAAGAGCAACACGATTGTTTTCTAAGAACAGAAGAAGAGACGAAAGGGAGAATAGACTTGAGGGATACTCCTCTTCCTGACTGTGATGATGCTTTGTGGGTTGATGGTTCGTGTTTTAAATTACCGAATGGTGATACGACTGCTGCATATGCTGTGACGACTTTGCATACGGTCGTCGAAGCTGCACGTATCCCACATAACTCCGCACAAGCGGCAGAATTGATTTCACTTACGAGAGCGTGATGGTTAGCGAAAGGGAAACGAGTGAATGTGTATACGGATAGTCAGTATGCGTTTGGTGTGGCTCATAGTTTTGGACGACTGTGGCGTGAACCTGGGTTTTTGACATCGCATGGGACGAAGATCCAACATGGACAACTGGTGAATGAACTCCTTGAATCTCTTACGTTACCTTTGCAAATAGCGATCGTGAAATGTAGTGCCCATAAAAAGGTTACAGATGACGTTGGTCGTGGTAATGCGTTTGCGGATGAAGTTGCGAAAGAAACTGCTAGAAACCTGATGAGTCGAATGTATGTTGCGGGTCCGGCGAGATGGGTTCCAGAGAAGAGTATGTGTGAAGACACCATTGAGAGCGTGAAAACTATTCAGAGTGAGGCTACAGAGAAAGAGTTGGATGAATGGAGAGAGAGTAAGGGTAGATTGGATTCGAATGGTTGTTGGACTGATTTGTCTGAACATCAGAGATGGTTGCTGCCTAATGCGTATGTGCTTCCAGTTGTTATAATGGCTCATGGAATGGCACACATTAGTGTGAAAGGGATTTGCAAGTTGTTAGCTCCGGTTTGGCAGAATGTAGGAATCCCCAGATGCGCAGAGAATTTAGTTAAGAACTGTATGGTGTGTTTGATGCATAATCCTGGTAAGGGAACCCCAACACCAGCTGGTCATTTTGCTCCTCCTACGTATCCGTTCGAGGCTTTGCAGCTAGATTTTATTCATATGGAGAGATGCAACAACTTGAAATATGTGTTAGTGGTTGTTTGCTCCTTTTCTAGATGGGTAGAAGCTTACCCCCTTAAGGACAATACTGCTTTGTCCACAGCGAAAGTTTTGATAAAAGAATTTTTCCAGAGGTTCGGAATGCCGAGAATTATTTGGAGTGATAACGGAAGTGAATTTGTGGGTCAAGTTATGAAGAGAGTATGTGAGGGCCTCGGGATTAGGCAGAAATTCCACGCTGCAAATCACCCCAATCAGCTGGTTTAGTCGAGTGCTATAATGGCACCCTTAAGTTGAAGTTGGCCAAAATTCAAGAAAGCACTGGTTTGCAATGGCCAGACGCCCTGCCATTAGCACTTTTGTCCACCCGAATGACTGTGCACTCACGAATGGGTTTGAGTCCGTATGAGGTTGTGTTTGGTCGCCCGGGGAAAATTTTGGGGCGTCCCAAGACCGACGAGGTTTAGTGACCTCGAGTATCCTGCTTTGCTTGATTATTTGCGTGAATTGACCACTAAAATGAGTGTTTTACGCCAAGAGGTACATGACAGTCTTCCACAAGCTACAGAGGATCCTGGGCACTCCATCGACCTGGTTCCTGGGTCTTTGTCCGGAATTTTCAGCGGGTGAAGAACGAGCAACCCCGCTGGACTGGGCCCTACCAGGTGCTTTTGTCTACAAGATCTGCAGACCGAGTGCGAGGAAAAAGAAACTGGATTCACGGCTCCCACACCAAAAAGGCACCTTTGCCTTTGCCTTACGACAAGTGGGTCCAGGAAGGTCTTGCGGCCTCTGAGACAGAAGTAGTGCCGCGATTTTTGCCGTTCAGTGATGCTCGGTTGATTGGAACTAGCTCAGAGGAAGAGAGCGATAACATTTTACAAGCATCAGTACCTCCTGCAGAGCGATTGGACACTACAGAGCCTCACCTTTTGTTTACTGATCAAGAACAATCTGGAAGAGATCCTACAATCTGAGATCGAGAATTATGGACAAATAAAATATTAATAAAGTCGATTTTTTTTATTGTTTGCAGGTTAACTCTCCACCAAGGATCTACTCATTTTTGTTTTTCTTGAACTGCCATCCGGTTCTTGCTGCTAGGGTCGCGGTTGCTACCAGTCTTGGGAGTGCAAGCCTGAGACACTAGGTCGAGGGTTCTGTTGGCCCGAGGCAGTCTTCCTGGGTTCAGCAGAGGCACTCTCAAGCAGAATCAACCAACCACCGCGGGCAGCACATTTAGTTTAGGATGGATTTCTTTGAGTTGGAGAGACCTGTACAGACACTGACTTTTTGGAAAAGAATATGCAAAATAATGTCGAAGAAATGCTTTTTGATACCATGTTTGTTTTTGCTATTGAGTATCGTAATATTCATAGCTGGTTATGTAGCATTTGTTTTTAAAATTACGTCTAATTCCACTGTGCAACCTACACCTTCACCTACTATTTCTTCTCATTCTTTTCATCCTTTGCCCGAATATGAGGTAGTCAGACGTTTGGAATTTTCTAATAATTCCTTCATACAACTTTTGCACCAGCATCAGTTAGTGATTAATACAACAAACTCCTGGATTTGTGGTTTGATGCCTCATACAGCCGATAAAGGTATTCTTTATCTAGTTTTGCCCTTCAGTTTAAATGGTTCGATTCGAGCCTACAGAACCATGTTTATCTATGCCCATAGTGTCCACCCCCTACGTTCACCGAAAGACAATCCGAAGAATAGTGCTCTAGCTAAAGGCATAGTCAACATGATTAAAGGGACTAATGCAGTTGAGACTATTCCAAAAGATGAGAGGCAACCATATAGTGGTTGGAACGTCACTGGATATGGAGTTAGTCTGAGTATTAACCAGCAAGCGAAAAGTCCGATCTGGATAGTGCCCCATGAAGGCTTCTATTGTCTGCAGGGCAACGGTAAGAATCCGAAGGCTCAGTTAGGGAAGAGTGTTTGCGCTGAGACTTACGTGTTTCCGTCTCAGTCTTCCCCAGCGTTCTTAGCTGCTAAGGGTACCTACTTTGTTTGCTATGACAAAGCGTATGCATGGTTGCCCCCAGACTTCTCGGGCACATATTTTGTTTCCTTTCTGTTACCTCCCACTTTTATAGCTGCGGCAGATTACCATAAGACGAGAGTTGCTAGAGGTGTCTTTAGCCAAGAAGACACTGCAGGACAAGAATTGGGAGATTTCGTTAAGGGTTTTCTGCCGTTTTGGGGACCTATGGCTAACAGTAGGAATATTTGTCAGCTTACGAGAGTGGTTGAGTCCACCATAGTTGAGACCGCCGGTGCCCTTTGTAACTTGACTGCTGAGCTCCAGTCGGATAGACTTATGACACTTCAGAATAGAGTTGCCCTAGACGTTATTCTAGCAGATCGAGGTGGAGTATGTAGATTGATTCAATCAAGCTGCTGCGTTTTTATTCCAGACAACGCTCCATCGGTCTTCCAGGCCATTTCCAAATTGCACAAAATCTCCGATTCTGTCCATCTGGACAAAGGAGATTGGTCTTTGATGGGATGGTTATGGGGATTGATATCCACTTGGGGTTGGAAGATTTTGATGGTTATTGGGATGGTCTTAGCAATCATGTTCATGTTCTGTCTCTGTGTACAGTGTGCTCCTGCTATTTGTGGCCTTTGTGCTACTTTGTGTGTACGGAAACCTGTTCAGAGAGAGATGCTTAGTAATAGGATGATGCTACAGCAGCATATCGATGACCTGATGAATATAGATCCGGATTCGGATTAAAATGGGTTTGGGTTCGTTGCCTATGATAGGGCAAAAGGAGGGTCTGTGGTTCCGTGGTTCCGAATTAGGTTCGATAGTTTCGAACCCGATTTATGAGGATCGTCGGAAATGGACGATTTTGGTCTCAGCAGACCGTAAATGGCGAGTGTAACGTGTCTGAGTGTTTTCATATGAATCGATATAGGAGAACACTCTATATTCAAGGGTTTAGTCTGAACCTCCGGGTTCCATTTTGTATACGGCAGCCATTTTGTATGGTTGCCCTAATATAGGCTCTATGACTGTGGCCGAGAAATCCTTGAGACACGTACGCCTTAGCTGACTTCTGGTGTCTGAAAATACCACTTTTAGAAAGTAGGTATTTTCTTGCCTAACCATCCAGCCTGCGTCTTCTAGGTTGGGTATTACCTGTCTGGTTTTTGAGTGACCGGGCCTGGGGTGGCTCCAGGAGGCAGGGTAGGTCAGCACTAGGCTGAATAGACCTATCTGCATTGGGAGTGGTGGGAGGAGTAGCACTTGGGCCTGAATAGGGCTGTGCCTGCCTTCCACAAAGCTGGCTCCATCTCCTGTGGTGCGCCTGATGACCCTGGTCCACATTGACAAAAGAAGAAGTTGTGCACTGGAAAAAGTGCACCCAGAACCGGTTTGGACTAGGTACACACACTCTCTGCCTTTAGAGACAAAGGATTTGTGTGTGTAAAAATGGAGACCCAGACCCCAGAACTTTAGATCACTTCTGCAAATCAAGACTGCTCTTTTGCCAAGGAGAAGAACCAGAGAATCTGCAGAAGTTTCTGACTGCCCCTGTGCCAGTGTGCAATGCTGGGTTTGGCCTGCAGTGGTTCCTCTATTAGAAAATACAAAGAGATGGGTGGAGGGTCCCAGGGAATCTTTAGTGACCACACAGTTATAGCCCCCTTCACATAAGTTTAACTAAACAACAGAATAACTATGGGTCAAAGAATGGGATGTGTCTTTTCAGAAGTGTGTCTGAGTGAATGTGTGTTGAACAGAAGGTATGAACAGCACACAACAAAGTATCGCACTCGATGGGAAAATGTCCATCAGTTTATCGTTCTTGACCGCCCTGTCATCCTTTGAAGCAAATCAAAAAGACAAGAGAAAGGAGTGCTCTGTGTTTAAAATTGGATAATGAACTATTATATAATATAAATCAGTGATTATTAGGGTTACTCACTGACAGTTTTGCACTGAACTTTTTAACCTTGGAAATGAACGGCACCAGAATAAAGTTCCTCAGCGTTCATTATCCAATTTTAAACACAGAGCACTCCTTTCTCTTGTCTTTTTGATTTTCACACATTTCTTTCTTGCACTGCTCTTCAGTTTATCAAGCAAATCACCACGCACTCCCCTTTCCCTTGCTGAAATAGCAACAACTTTGCTTCCACATTTTGGGAAAGACTTCAAATGATGACAGGGCGGTAAAGAACGATAAACTGATGGACATTTTCCCATCGAGTGCGATACTTTGTTGTGTGCTGTTCATACCTTCTGTTCAACACACATTCACTCAGACACACTTCTGAAAAGGCACATCCCATTCTTTGACCCATAGTTATTCTGTTGTTTAGTGGTTCCTCTATTGCCAAGGAAAGGAGAAAGACTTTTATTAGCAACTTTCATCATCTTGAAGAAGAATCTCCAAGGGGTTTAACTGTGCTTGCCTCCTGCTGAAGTGTCAGGGATACAAGACTTCACCACCAGCTCTCCCCTGAACTTCCTTGCTGGGAATGCTATCTGCAGAAGCCTGCGTGTTGTTGGTAGCTGGAAGTGTGACTCAGCGAGAAGAAGTGTGTCGCATTCGTAGCTGTTTCCATCGCATCATCGGAGAAGCGTGTCGCCACCGCAAGGGTCGCTGTCGCATCACCGGAGAAGAAGCGTGTCTCCGTCACAGCTGTGTGTCGTGACGTCACATCACTGGAGAAGCGTGTCGCCACCGCAAGGGTCGCATCACCGGAGAAGCATGTCGCAGGGCCTGTCGTGGCTCTAAAGTTACAGAGTCGGGGCACTGCCCCTGGGCATGCACGCATCGTCTTTATGTCGTTGCATCGCATCAAGGGGGCCATCCTCTCGTATCGCACCGGATCGTCGCATCGTATCAAGATGTCATCTTGGCGCATCACAACGGGACACACCACGAGATGGTCGCATCACCTCCTCTCCGGTAAGGAACAGACGCATCGCCTACTTTGTGCAAGAACTGAGGAACAGACACATCACCTCCCCCGAAGCAAGGAACTGACACATCGTTCTCCCTGCGAACCTTTTGTTTATCTTGCGTGACGCATCCAAAGGTACTTTGTGAGAAACGTGTCGCATTTACCATAAAGTGAACTGAGTTAGTTCTACCATTTTAAAGTCATCTTTTTATTACTGTATTGTGGATTTTTGTCATTTGGGTCTTGTGTAAAGTCTATGTAAAAAATAACTATTTTTATAAAACCTGTGTTGTGTCCATGTGGAGTGTTTTCCCTGTATTAATGTATGTGTTCACAAATGCTTTACACACTGCCTCTGAGCTAAGCCTTCCTGCTTGTGCCAAGCTATCACAGGGTTGATCAGGGGTTATTTTAGGAGTGTAGCCCCCCTACTCTGACTAGAAGCAAGGATCCCTATTTGGACAAAGGGGCCAACCATTGCCAACTAGATACCCCAGTTCTAAAAGACACCTTGCACCAGTCCAGACAGCCTTTATGGTGATCTAAGAGGTCAACCTTAGAAAGCTCTCTAAGGGGTAGCTGTGGAGAGGAGCCTTCAGGCTTAGTCCAGAAGAAGTGTAAAGCAGGCTGTTTTAGCAGAATGCAATCTTATAGTATAGATTAAGTGAAAAAGATCTGCACAAAGTAGTTATAAAAATATGTATTTATTATATAACACTCTCTAACACATAAAAATATCTCCTACCCGGAAATATGCACAATGCACAAAATACTTTAGCAAAGCAACACAGTAAATAGCACGAAATACACAGTGACCACAGGGGGGACCAAACACTATACTAAAAAAGTGGTATAAGAACCACGTCTGGAGTGAAGACAGTGTTGAAAGGGCAGAAGTACTGGGAACCCAAGGAATCACCCAAAGTAAGTAGATATGGACCCCACAGAGAGCGTGTGCATTGTGAGTACACAACCACGTGCTCCATATGACTCTACGTGTAAGTTGGGGTTGGATTTTGAAAGATTAAGGACCCTTCCCAGTGGACCCTGAACAAACCCAGTGGAAAACAGAAGGTTGGATAGTCAGCCCACCCATGGATACCTCGTACCCACATTACCTACCTCAGGGAAGTCGGTGCATACGTGTGAAGTGGTGTTGGAAAACCCAGTCGAAACCAATGGAGGACTTCAGGAAAGTGTCACTGTTGGAAGAGGAGAAGGTGTCCGATGGAATCCGAAAATGGATTTGTGATGAGAGATACCTGCAAGCAGAGGGGACAGAGTCTATGTCACTCAGGCTTCAAGTTTATTTATTTGCATAGTTCGTTAAAACCATTGCACTACAGAAATATTTAATTTTAAAGCAATATATATGTATAAAACTCAATACTTTAAATACCCTGTGTTTAAAATTCCTATAAAAACTGTACTCTAAATTATATTATTATACAAGTACGGGGTCAATTTCTGAGCCACATTATTCCTGACTTTGCACATATCATTTGTTAGTCAAGGTACCTAATTCAAGTCCATACATTTCTTTATTGATTATATCAAAGATTAATACATGCAAATAAGGTGCTTACAGCTCAAATAGAGTTGATTAGTGCCTGACAGGGAGTTCCTCCTGATCCTGCATGTGTTCCACACGGCTGGGTTGTGTATGTGGTTTGGTTGTTTTTAGAACTATGTTGCCTGGATTTTCTTTTCGCATATCCTCAAAACCTTTACTAAGGAGCAGTTCAGTTGTGGGTCTCTAGGTGTAAAACATGCCAGAACTGCTTGCCTCCTGGTTCAAACCCCTCACGTATTAAATTGACCTTTTAGTAATTGTTTCCGTCTTGTAAAAGATCTTTACAGAAGCATAATAGATGCAGCAGATCTTCCGGTGCTGAACCTCATAGGCGGGACTAAAGGCCAGCTTTCTCCTTTAGCCAGGGTGGGAGATGCTGTATGCAGGGTAACAGACCAAGTCTGTACTTCATGAAGCTAATTTTTATACACTTGGCATAGCCCAAATTAAAGTACTTTTGAGCAGCTGGCTCGGCGTCAGTATTCAGAGACATCCGTCCGTGAGCCCTTTCTGAAAGAGATGCCTTGTCCTCCAGCCATGAAAGATGTTTGACTGTTCACCAAACCAGTTTCTTGAACATGCTGGTGGTTGTAGGCGTTTCCCAAAGTTGATTCAGTCCCATTTTGAGTAAACCATTTTTAAGATAACTCGCTGCAGGTGAGGTAGTAGGTTGTTGTAGCTCCCTCCATAGCTGTTTATTTGGAGTTCCCGAAGGAGCTTTCTGCACTTTATCCCAGGTTATGATGTATGCCCCTTGTCTTGCGATAGATTGTTTCTGTATGCCAAACTCGAGTCTAATTTGTGAGGGCGAAGTATATTTGGGCAGCCCAAATATAACCCTATACGTAGTTATTACTGGAGAGTCAAGCATTTTGGCATCTCTTACTTTCTGCATCTCACTGCTATAGGTAATTGTTAGCAGTAGCTTTGCACAAACCACCTGTACTGTAGGCAGAAATGATGGCCCCTGTAGTTTAGAGTTTAATGCTTTTAAAGAAGTTGCCAGGGCAAGGCCTTTATGCCTGATGCTATTTCTCTGTGCATGAAATCGGCCGCCAAGATATTTATATTCCAATGTGTCCTCGATTCGGGTCTCCCCCCAGAACCAAGCTGCAGTTTTTTTCCTTTTTTTACTGACCGTCATGGTTCTTGTTTTGTCCAGATTTATCATTAGACCATTTGCTTCAGAATAGTCCTGTATGGCGTTCATAAAGTGTTGACGGCCTACTTTCGTTTGGCTTATCATGGCTATGTCATCTGCATATAGGAGACACGGCAATAAGATGTCGCCCAAATTTGGGGCGTGTGAATTACAAGCATTTAGTATCAGTACAAGGTCAGCTATAAACAAGTTAAAGAGTGTAGGTGCTAAAACACATGTTTGTTTAAGCCCTTTATCCATGTATATGCATCTCACAGAAATGATCCATCGTCCAACCTTATCTGAACCCATGTAAAGTATGTAGGTTCGTCAGCAGGTTTAATAGGGACTGTGGCAGCCCCCAGCTGTGCAGTTTGGACCATAATCTATTGCGATTGACATGGTTGAAGGCTGCCTTATAATCAATAAAACATAGATGCAGGGGCCTCCTTGCAGTTTCAAGCTTATCAAAAAGCATTGCCATAGGTATTATGTTTGTAGTTGTCCCAACTGATTTTGCAAATCCGTTCTGGTTTAATGGAATTGCGGATTTCTCTTTCGCCCATGCTTAAAACTCCTCTAGAAGCATTCCAGCAAAAAATTGCCTCGTTGTCCATTAGTGCCACTAGCCGATAGTTCTGTGGTGTTGACTTTTCCCCTGACTTGTGAATTGGTGAGATGATAGATCCTTTCCAAGACTCCGGCAAAGTGTTTGTCATCCTTATTTTCCCATACAAAGGTTCTAGTGCTTCAGCCCAAAAAGTTGTCTCTTGCTTATAAAGTACCAGTGATATTCCATTTGAGACGGGTCAGGTGCCCCTTCTCTCCTACCCTTGCCTATTTGCCTTTTGATGATACTAATTCAGCTCGTTGTCAAATCCTCAGTTGAGAAATCTCCTTCCGATTTCCCAAATATGGCCTGTTTACTTGTTGCCCAGGCCATGATGATGTTGTGGCATCCAAAGATTCTTTCCCCTTTGCATTATGCTCCATGTCTTGATGGCAATGAGACCTAAGGTATTTTACCTATACTTCCTCTGAAAGGTTTGAAGAAATCCCATCATGGTCAGGGGGAATACATTGATTTATGGTGCTCCAGAAACTGGTGCTGTTATTTTGATTATTGTCTGCATGTAATTTTGCCCAGAGGTCATTCTCTGCATCTCTGTTTGTGTACCTTTGTTGTTTTTTCAATAGTGCCTTATTCTTTCGTAGTAAGTTTAATTGTATTGTATTGTTTGGCTTACGCCGAGGCTGTCTCAGTGAGCGATAGATGGAATTTTTAGTGAGCTTGATTTCTTTCTTTGCGGTTTGTGATATGAACTTCACTCCGCCAAATCTCTGCTGGGTTTGTGGTTTGAGCTTGGTGGCATATACTGCCATAGTCTTAGTGACATTTTCCCATTGCTAACTTAGGGGCTCATTAGGATGGCGGACGGAAGTGCCTCCGCAGACCCAGAGCATGCGGAACATGCCTATTTTCCGTGCGCCCGTCGCGGACACTCCGTCCGCCAAATCAGGATACGAAATACGGGCCAAAATCCGTCCGCGGCGGTAGAACACGGTCCGCCGCACCACCACACCCAACCACGCGGCGGACGTAACCTATCCAGAGACTCCGCCGTACGGACTGACGTCTAGGACCGTCCCCCAAATCAAGATGGCGGAAAATGCACATAAAAGCGCTGCGGAAAAACAACCTGCCTGAACACTGCGGATGCCCCACAGCGACCATACCCACCACGAGCCGCTCGCCGACATGGACCCTGCACTACACGCTTACCCGATACTCTTCGCGATCCACTACGTCCTAGTCTTGGCCCACCATCGAGGACGACGCAGGTAGGCTACAAACCATTCGCTGTCTGGAGAGGAGTACCTGCAAGGGCCGTGACGTAGGGAGAGGGGAGTGACATGTCCCGGAATCGACATATTCTTGTGTACGGCAACACCTCCAAGGGTCGTGACCCAGGTAGGGGGGAGTGACATGTATCTGAACCCACCGCCCTCAAGTAAATACAAATCCACACCAGCATCACACACGCAAGAATGACTCCGACAACCCACGACACATGATTGACAATTTTATTCACGCATAATCGGAGTAACATCACAGTCTAGGATCGAGCATGGGCAGTGTGGACACCAGAGCAGGTACATCAGAGGCAGTACATCACTATGAGAACAGCAACAGGGCAGTGTGGACACCAGAGCAGGTACATCAGAGGCAGTACATGAGCGGGCATACAGCAGTATCAGAACAGCAACAGGGCAGTGTGGACACCAGAGCAGGTACATCAGAGGCAGTACATCAGTATGAGAATAGCAACAGGGCAGTGTGGACACCAGAGCAGGTACATCAGAGGCAGTACATGAGAGGGGCTAAGTGCACCAACAGTCCATGGCAAGGCACAGGTCCATCAGAGGCAGCACACGAGAGGGGCTAAGTGCACCAACAGTCCATGGCAAGGCACAGGTCCATCAGAGGCAGCACATGAGAGGGGCTAAGTGCACCAACAGTCCATTGCACTGAAAAGGTCCATCAGAGGCAGCACATGAGAGGGCACAATGCAGTATGAGAATAGCACCAGGGCAGTGTGGACACCAGAGCAGGTACATCAGAGGCAGTACATCAGTATGAGAACAGCACCAGGGCAGTGTGGACACCAGAGCAGGTACATCAGAGGCAGTACATCAGTATGAGAACAGCAACAGGGCAGTGTGGACACCAGAGCAGGTACATCAGAGGCAGTACATCAGTATGAGAACAGCAACAGGGCAGTGTGGACACCAGAGCAGGTACATCAGAGGCAGTACATCACTATGAGAACAGCAACAGGGCAGTGTGGACACCAGAGCAGGTACATCAGAGGCAGTACATGAGAGGGCACAATGCAGTATGAGAATAGCAACAGGGCAGTGTGGACACCAGAGCAGGTACATCAGAGGCAGTACATCAGTATGAGAACAGCAACAGGGCAGTGTGGACACCAGAGCAGGTACATCAGAGGCAGTACATCAGTATGAGAACAGCAACAGGGCAGTGTGGACACCAGAGCAGGTACATCAGAGGCAGTACATCAGTATGAGAACAGCAACAGGGCAGTGTGGACACCAGAGCAGGTACATCAGAGGCAGTACATCAGTATGAGAACAGCAACAGGGCAGTGTGGACACCAGAGCAGGTACATCAGAGGCAGTACATCAGTATGAGAACAGCAACAGGGCAGTGTGGACACCAGAGCAAGTACATCAGAGGTAGTACATCAGTATGAGAACAGCAACAGGGCAGTGTGGACACCAGAGCAGGTACATCAGAGGCAGTACATCAGTATGAGAACAGCAACAGGGCAGTGCGGACACCAGAGCAGGTACATCAGAGGCAGTACATCAGTATGAGAACAGCAACAGGGCAGTGTGGACACTAGAGCAGGTACATCAGAGGCAGCACATGAGAGGGGCTAGGTGCACAAACAGTGCATGGCAAGGCACAGGTCCAACAGAGGCAGTACATCTGAGGGCACACAACAGCAACTTACATCACACTATCAGGTGGATTGCGTGAAGTACCCGCATCGGACAGACTGCCAGCACCAGAAACCGGAGTGTGACACACAGCCACAGATGTAGTGACTGACACGTGAGCCACAGACCCAGATACACTGCCAGCACCTGATACATGAGTGTGAGACACAGCCACAGCCCGAGTGACTGACACATGGCCCATAGACCCAGATACACTGCCAGCACCTGATACAGGAGTGTGAGACACAGCCACAGCCCGAGTGACTGACACATGGCCCATAGACCCAGATACACTGCCAGCATGGGGGATGCTACTACAGGGTCCACCTGCATCCGTCCCTGACGGGCCCTGATGGGAGTGGAGGTAAGTGGTGACTCCACTGCGGAGACATCTGTATTCCGTTTCCCAGAAAACAGCTGCCTCAGTGCAACAATGGGTGATGTATGCGTGTCCCTGACAGCGCCACTGTCCATGGGAGATGCCTTGGGCCTTGGATGTTCTATTACCGTAGGAGTACTATTGTCTGCGGACTTTCCCTGTTCCCTGGATGGTGCCCTATTCCAGGCAGCAGACTTGTCGTCTGTGGTGTACATATCCCCAGGACACACCTTCTCCCCGTGTGTGTCCCTGCCCCTGGGAGTGTCCGTGCTCTTCTTAGGTGCATTTGTCTTGTGACTGTCCTTGTCCCTGCCCTTGGGAGTGGCTCCTTCCTTCCTAGTTTCCCTGCCCTTGGGAGTGGCTCCTTCCTTCCTAGTTTCCCTGCCCTTGGGAGTGGCTCCTTCCTGCCTAGTCTCCCTGCCCTTGGGAGTGGCTCCTTCCTGCCTAGTCTCCCTGCCCTTGGGAGTGGCTCCTTACTTCCTGGTTTCCCTGCCCTTGGGAGTGGCTCCTTCCTTCCTAGTTTCCCTGCCCTTGGGAGAGGCTCCTTCCTTCCTAGTCTCCCTGGCACTGGGAGTATGCGAGCCCTCAAGAGATTTATTCGTCTCCTCAATGTCCTCGTACAAGGTAGTGTCAATGGAAGTGGGAGTGAGTCTTGGCTTGGTAGTACCTTGTGTGTGGGATGGCTGTGCAGCATGTGTAGCCATTACACCCAACCCCTCTTTTGCTTCACGTGTGTGTACTCCACTATATCTGACGTTGTCCTTGTGAACAGATTTACCTGACCTAGGGGATGGGGTCTGAGGCCTCCGTGCCTTGACGTGCTGGCTGACGCTGCTTCTAGTGCAATAACCTGTATTAGAGTCCTGGTCAGAAAATTTACTCCCCCCTGAGACATCCAGTGTTGTAGATGGTGGAACAGAAGTACCACCTAGTCCATGCGACTGTACAATGGCAGACGACACACTGTTAGCCAATGACTGCAGTGTCCTGTGTACACCAGCCAGATCACCATGCATACCTTCCATGAATGCCACCACCTGCCCCAACTTCCTATCGTGGTCTTGGAAAGCATTTATCATATTGGTCTGCCCCACACACAGCTGTCACAGCTGATCAACTGCCTCTGCACAAAGTGCATTTTGGCTCACCGAGGCTGGGGCAGCGGTGCCGACACCGAACGCCACTCTGCTCCCCCTACTCCTGCGTGCACGAACAGTACATGGTGCAGTTGGCGGCAGGGTGGGCCCTGTGTGCTGTGTCCCGACCGAAGGTGTTGATTGCCCACTCCCAGTCTGTGACAACAGTGCTGACTCACCAACACTGTCGGAAGATGATGACGATGTTGTCTCCACATGCGAGTCCTCCGGGACGGTCCTGTCCCCCTCTCCGGCGCTGGCCCCTTCGGTGTCAGTCTGCGTGTGCGCGACGTCTGATCCGGATGCATTGCCTTCTATCATCTCCGCCGTCTGTGGCTGAGTGCCCTCTGCCAAAGCTGAAATGCACAGGAAATTGGTGTAAGTCATGGACACACTCACGTACAGTACTGCTACGGAATCCCTAAAGCCACTGATGACAATGTCCATCAATCCCCCAACCTGCACACGGCCCACCCCAACCAGTCATCTTCACAGGAATTAAGTGGCGTTGGCCATAATACATGTACAGCATGCACACTGGGCATGAGGAACTACATCTGCACACAAGTGTTGCCAAGGGGTGACGGAGCACTACAGCATGTGCATGAAAACTGAACCACTTAGCGGGTGGCGTCTCAACATGCCGCATCGGGAAGTGAAATGTTACTGCGCCAATGTCACCAACATGCCATTGGAACGAGCCTCACGATCGACGGAAGTCCCTAATGTGTGTGGGCAACAATACATGCATTGCACTCACAAGCAACATACACTGACAGTATGCTTACCGCCACGTTGCCTTTCATCCACACGCAACCGCTCGGACAGGTCAGGATGCGTCACAGCTATGATACGGTGCATGAGAGGGGTCATTGAGCGTCGGGCCAGACGTGCCGTCCTTGGAATCATCCCTAGTGTCACTTCCGCTACATTCTTGCTCAGTCTGGAAATGTCGTCCCAGCGTTTGTGGCAGTGTGTATGTCGTCTATTGGACACCCCCGCTGCTTGTACATCACGTGCAATGCTCCTCCACAAGTCCTTGCGAAGGTGCAGCTTGACCTACCACGATGGGAGACAAAAGGGTGGAAGTCAGTGGACAGTTGGCCAGTCACACAGATAGGGGCATCACATTTCTCTCTGCAGCCATGCACATTTCGAATCTTTTGTTGGTCACACATCACACCGCCAAGTTTCCACAGCCCAGGTGTCATGTGACACCTCATGCACAACAACTTATCCCCCACTGCACTTACCACCTGTCCGGGTGCGCCGTACAGGCGTCCGTAGTTGCGGAGCACAGCGTCCACGAGGACATCAAGCTCCGCGGCGGTGAAGGGACGAGACCGGATCTCTTTGAGTCTCGACATGCCAAAGTCACGGAGTATGGCACTAGAGCGGCAGTCGGTGGTCAGCTCCGCAGCAGCAGGTGGAGGTGATGGTCACAGGCAGCAGTCGGTGGTCAGCTCCGCAGCAGCAGGTGGAGGTGATGGTCACAGGCAGCAGTCGGTGGTCAGCTCCGCAGCAGCAGGTGGAGGTGATGGTCACACGCAGCAGTCGGTGGTCAGCTCCGCAGCAGCAGGTGGAGGTGATGGTCACACCCAGCAGTCGGTGGTCAGCTCCGCAGCAGCAGGTGGAGGTGATGGTCACAGGCAGCAGTCGGTGGTCATCGTAGAAGGTATGCTTTTGCACATCACACATATATAGGGCCCTGTGGCCATGTCAGTGGCATACGGCGCCAGCCATTGGTCAGCCGTGGAAGCGTGTTTGGAATTGGGCCAATGATTGGCCCTGGTGTTGCGGTGAACAGCATACGGTACTTACTATTGTGCAACCGTGGCCCATGTCCACACCTCCCATTGGCTGCACGTGCACAGACCGTCACGCTCACACACCGGCAAGTGCATGTGCTAGACACCGGGACGGATGCATCATTTGCAACAAAGTTGTAACAGTGGCGCCACCATGGCGGGGCACGTATTTGGCGGGGGAGGTGCAGGCCAAAACATCCATAAGCTGATGTCAATGCACATGGCAGTTCATGACCCCCCTAACAGTGACATTGCATCAGCCAGCCTACACCGGCCGGCCCAGCCCTGCCCATGACCGCCGTGCCGGCCATGCCAACTAGCGCCGTTTCAGGCCCCCTCCACTACCGCCGTTTCAGGCCCCCTCCACTACCGCCGTTTCAGGCCCCCTCCACTACCGCCGTTTCAGGCCCCCTCCACTACCGCCGTGCCAGGCCCGCCATGGCACGGCGGTAGTGGAGGGGGCCTGAAACGGCGGTAGTTGGCATGGCCGGCACGGCGGTCATGGGCAGGGCCTGGCCACGGCGGTAGTGGAGGGGGCCTGGCACGGCGGTAGTGGAGGGGGCCTGAAACGGCGGTAGTTGGCATGGCCGGCACGGCGGCCGTGGGCAGGGCCTGGCACGGCGGTAGTGGAGGGGGCCTGAAACGGCGGTAGTGGAGGGGGCCTAAAACGGCGGTAGTTGGCATGGCCGGCACGGCGGTCATGGGCAGGGCTGGGCCGGCCGGTGTAGGCTGGCTGATGCAATGTCACTGTAAGGGGGGTCATGAACTGCCATGTGCATTGACATCAGCTTATGGATGTTTTGGCCTGCACCTCCCCGCCGAATACGTGCCCCGCCATGGTGGCGCCACTGTTAGTACTTTGTTGCAAATGATGCATCCGTCCCGGTGTCTAGCACATGCACTTGCCGGTGTGTGAGCGTGACGGTCTGTGCACATGCAGACAATGGGAATGTTGAACGCGGGCCGCGTATGGCCAGACGTAAACAGCGGAAGCAGTGCACCGCCATGGCGGGGTCAATGATTGCATGTCAGCTGACGATGCACCTAGTTTCATTGTCTGCAGCTGCATGATGACGGTTGTGTGCGTGATTGCGTGACTCCACACTTCATGCTCTATCCCATGTGTGTCCATACCATGCCCATCGGTGTGCCACCAATGTCCATCGCATGTGCATGTCGACATCGGTTATTTCCATACACAAGTTTATCGTACCTCACATCTACACAGTAGATCCCGGATGTATTGCCACATTGTGATTCAGTTGTCTGTGACTGGTATATGTGTGATATTGACTATGGTGGGGGTTCACTTGTGTTCAGTGCATGCGTGTTGCCTATTGGGTCCCCATGCATGTGATGTCCGTTTGGTCACCATTATTGGTGTTGCCATTGGTGCATCAAGAAATGGTGTGTGTATATTTTCGTTTGTGTGCATGCACTTGCATGTGTGTATGTCATGTTGCGCCTACACATGTGGGTCATGTCACATGTCTTGTTGGCAGTAATGTTGAGGTGAGACAAAGTGCATTGCACATGTTGCAACACATCATGTAGCTAGTGGGTGCACATTGTTGCTACGTCAATCCATGTTGTTGTGACAATCAGAGATGTCACACATATGCTAATTGAACACTGCCTATTACATGTTGGATGGAGTGGGATGACATGTGAGTGAGTTGCACAGACATGCGTTGTATGTGAATTTACTTCCATTCCATTTTCTCCCACACAGGAGGGCTCAAAATGTCCATCTCCCATACACTGTGCTTGAGGATATGGTGGACGAGGAGGTGATCAGGAAATTCAGGCTTGATCGACGTCGATTGCTGGAGCTTGTGAACCAATTGTCTCCTCACCTGCAGCCGCGAAGAACCTAACCAGGCTCCATGTCACCCACCCAAAAGGTGATGGCGGCACTCCATTTTTTTGCAACAGGCACATTTCAGTACACTGTTGGACATGCCGGGGGAATGTCACAGGCCATGTTCAGCACGGTACTTCGGGATGTACTGACAGCCATGATGCTGTACAAGAATGACTACATACATTTTCCACAGGCGGCAGAGTTGGCAGCGGTCAAAGCAGACTTCTATGCACTGGGTCGCATACCACACGTTGTGGGTTCCATTGATGGCACGCATATTGCGATCATTCCACCACGGGCACGTGAGCAGGTGTTTAGGAATCGGAAGCACTTCCATTCACTAAACGTGCAGGTGGTGTGCCAGGCCGACAACATAATCTCACATGTGTGTGCAAGATTTCCTGGCTCTGCACATGACGCCCACATCATGCGGAGCAGCATTTTCCCCCAACTGATGGCAAATCTGCGTCCGGCACAAGCGTGGCTTGTTGGTGAGTATGCTGTGGTGACAGGAGTGATATCTGTGTGGCTTGGTGTGCCCACATGTTCAGGTAGTGATGTTTCTCTCTCTCTCTAATTTCCACAAACACAGGCGACTCGGCTTACCCAAACAGGCCTTGGCTTCTGAGTCCAATACGCAATCCCACTACAGCGGGAGAAATGCGATACAATGATGCCCATGGTAGGACACGTTGAGTGATGGAACGAACATTTGGCCTGTTTAAGTCTAGGTTTCGGTGCCTGGATAAGACTGGAGGGGCCCTGCCTTACTCACCAGGCAAAATATTCAAGATTGTTATTGCCTGCTGCATGCTCCACAACCTGGCTGTGCGCAATAACATTGAACTGCTCTTCGACCCAGATGAACAGCAAGTTCCTCGCCCTCCCGACCCACCCATGTCGACTGATGAGGATAGTGGTGAGGAGGAAGGTGTGGACCAGAGGCGCCAGCTCATTGAACGCTACTTCCCTTGATTGTGAGTGTGCCCCTCTTGTGCTGCTTGTGTATGCCCTGTGTAGGTTTGCTGCTCTTGTGTCATTGTGTTGGCCATCATCTATGTGTTTTGTTGTGTGATGTATGCATGTGTGTGTGTCTCTTCATTTATGAGTACATGCACTTCTCCATGATGTGTGTAGTCTCATCCATTCCTGTAGTGATGTGTGTGGTTTGTTGAAAGTTGCACTGCAGTGCGTTGGGATGAGTGTGATGGTGTTTCCTAACGTGTGTTTGCGTTTTCTATGTTTCCCTAGGTAACTCTGAACCTGGTTACGTCTGTTTCTGATGCAATCATGTGAATAAACATGGAGGCAACACATCATTGAGTGAGTAAGTGGTATTTATTTACAGATTGTGCATAGGTGTAGGTGCATATTTACAAATGAGTGAAGGGGTGGGGGAGTGAGAGTCAAAGGTTATGGCCGATGAGATGTCCGTGCAGACACCACATAGGGTGGTGTCTGCCTAGTGCAGCAGGCCTGTGCCAGGTGGGACCGGATAGTTGGCAGGCTGAATGGCAGGCTCAGGTACTCAAAAGAGTCATTGTCGGCTCCTCTTGGAGCGTGTGGCAGGAGCTTCGACACTGCTCTCGCCCACTTCCAGCCTCGGACGGCCCCTCCGTCTTTGTGTCGGGACGGAGTCAGCTGGGGGCGCTGGCTGATCAGGTGCCACATCCGCCGCCTGGGGCGCAGGTGGCGGTGTTGTTGGCGGTGGCGTTGTTTGAGGGGGTGTGGGGTGGGTGGTGTTGGCGGATATCCTTGTGCTAAAAATGTCCACGAGTTGGCCAAGCCGCCTCTCGATGGCCCCCAACATCGCTGTGTTGTCAACAAAGTCCTGGTGGGCCCGGTCTGCCTGTGCCTGGCCACGTAGATAGTTTTCCTCCACCCTGGCTAGTGCTTCTAGACACTGTTGCACGGCATTGTGTGTAGTTTCATCATGCCTTCTTTCTGCTATGCTCCTGCCTGCAGGATCTGGCCTTGCATTTGTGGTTTGCCTCACTCTCTCCCTGCGTGGCTGGGATGGCGCTGGCCCAGCGTTGGGCGGTGGGTTGGGCAGGGTGGCAGGGGCTGAAGTGGTGGTAGTAGTGGTGGTGGAGGTGGTGCTGGAGGTAGCTGTGCAGGTCACAGTAGCCGGTGTTGTGGTAATGCCAGAGGCCGTAGTAGTTGTTGGTGCAGGTGTGACCTGGGAGCCAGATGTCCCTGGCTGGCTGCTTGAGCCGGCACCATCCTCAGCCCCGGAGGTGGCTGGCCAATCGTCCCCTGAAACTTCTGAGTGTGGGGAGGCTGGAGGCCTGGTGTTTATTGCAGCTGTCAGATTAGGATCCCCTGCAAAACAAAAATGTGAGGATGAGTCATGTGGCCATTACGTTTACATTTATTTATATTTGACATTCAGTCGGCAATGGCACACACCCCACCCACCACCACCACCACCCTCTCTTAGGACATGGGGGCCTGTTGGGAGTTGTAGTTCCGTCCCCTCACACACACCACCCACCACCACCACCCTCTCTATGGACATGGGGGCCTGTTGGGAGTTGTAGTTCCGTCCCCTCACACATCCCACCCACCACCACCACCCTCCCGATGGACATGGGGGCCTGTTGGGAGTTGTAGTTCCGTCCCCTCACACACACCACCCACCACCACCACCACCCTTTCTTAGGACATGGGGGCCTGTTGGGAGTTGTACTTCCGTCCCCTCACACACCCCACCCACCACCACCACCCTCTCTATGGACATGGGGGCCTGTTGGGAGTTGTAGTTCCGTCCCCTCACACACCCCACCCACCACCACCCTCCCTATGGACATGGGGGCCTGTTGGGAGTTGTAGTTCCGTCCCCTCACACACACCACCCACCACCACCCTTTCTTAGGACATGGGGGCCTGTTGGGAGTTGTACTTCCGTCCCCTCACACACCCCACCCACCACCACCACCCTCTCTATGGACATGGGGGCCTGTTGGGAGTTGTAGTTCCGTCCCCTCACACACCCCACCCACCACCACCACCCTCTCTATGGACATGGGGGCCTGTTGGGAGTTGTACTTCCGTCCCCTCACACACCCCACCCACCACCACCACCCTCTCTATGGACATGGGGGCCTGTTGGGAGTTGTAGTTCCGTCCCCTCACACACCCCACCCACCACCACCACCCTCTCTATGGACATGGGGGCCTGTTGGGAGTTGTAGTTCCGTCCCCTCACACACCCCACCCACCACCACCACCCTCTCTATGGACATGGGGGCCTGTTGGGAGTTGTAGTTCCGTCCCCTCACACACCCCACCCACCACCACCGCCCTCCCTATGGACATGGGGGCCTGTTGGGAGTTGTACTTCCGTCCCCTCACACACACCACCCACCACCACCACCCTCCCTATGGACATGGGGGCCTGTTGGGAGTTGTACTTCCGTCCCCTCACACACACCACCCACCACCACCACCACCCTTTCTTAGGACATGGGGGCCTGTTGGGAGTTGTACTTCCGTCCCCTCACACACCCCACCCACCACCACCACCCTCTCTATGGACATGGGGGCCTCTTGGGAGTTGTAGTTCTGTCCCCTCACACACCCCACCCACCACCACCACCCTCTCTATGGACATGGGGGCCTGTTGGGAGTTGTAGTTCCGTCCCCTCACACACCCCACCCACCACCACCACCCTCTCTATGGACATGGGGGCCTGTAGGAGTGTTTTAGACATTGGTGAGTATGTGGACTGCATGCATGGCTTGGGGTCTGGGAGATGTGTCTTCAGAGTTGTGTGAGGCACACCGTGTTGTTGTGGTTGTGGTGCTTGGTTGGTACTTACCAGCCTCTTCTCCCTCATCAAGTCCATCAAGGGTCTCAGGGTGCAGGATGGTCAGCACCTTCTCCTCCCACTCGGTGTACGGTAGGGGCTCCGGGGGGGTTCCACCGCCTGTGTGGTTGGCCCGGAGAAAGTTCTTGGCTCTGGTGGATTTCACCCGGGTCTTGAGGTCGTGCCACCGCCTCTGAATTTCATGCTTCGTCCTCGGGACGGTCCCGGAGGCATTGACCCTGGTGACGATCCGGTCCCACAGGCTGTTCTTCCTAGCTATGCTGGTCTGCTGCACTAGGGACCCAAATATGTGGGGTTCGACACGAATAGTCTCATCGACCATTACCCTTGGCTCGGTGTCGGTGAATTTCGGGTTTTTCTTGGGTGCCATGGTGCTCGGGGTATGTGTTTGTGTGAATTAGGAGGTGCTGGTGTGTGGTGTTTGGGGATGGTGTGGTGGGTCTTTGTGTACAGGGTGTGTTTGGGTGTGGGTTATGTGTATGATATCTGTTTTATGCTGTTGGCTAAGTGGTGTCTCCTGCTAGCAGCTATGCTGTGATGCAGAGGATTTCTGGAGTGGGTGGGAGTTAATTTATAGTCTGTGTGTTGGCCCTGTGTGAATGTTGATTGGCAGTCAGGTGATAGGTGGGTGTATTGGCAGGTGTGGTTTATGCGGTTCTTGGGGGTGGGTCATTGTGTCTTGTGTTTGGTTTAGATGTGTCAGGTGGGTGGTCGTTCATTTTCCTGTGTTTGGTGATGAATTCTGTCGCAATGTATGGCATTGGTTTGACTGTAGGGATGTTGGACTTCCGCTGTGGTGCACGGTTTCTCGTAGCATTGGTACCACCGCGGACGTGGATCGCGGTGGCTACCGGGGTACTTGCGGAGTTATCCTAATTGCGGACACGGACACTACGCAGGTGTCGCGGGGGAGGTTGTTGTTATCCTGGTCATGTGCGTACGCGGCGGTCGGTGTTATTTAGGTTCCGTCCGCCTGCCGCGGCCTCAGGTGTACTTCGACCGCCGCGGGCGGAGATTGTTGTGCTCCGTCCGCCGCGATCGGCGTTTCTATCAGATTTGATCCTAATCGCTATTGCGATTTTTCCGCGGACAGGTCTGGAGTATCTTGCCACCTTCCTCGGCGGACGGAACACGTTTCCGTCCGCGATCCTAATCGACCCCTTAATCTTGTCCAGCCTTCAATTCAAAATGTTCTTTTGCAGTTTCGAGCATCCTGCAGTCTGCGGCAGTCCTGAATTTCATTCTTTGAAGGTCAGTGGTGAAATCTGATCCTTGAGGAGCCCGGCACCGCTCAATCATAGGAACAATTATTCTGAACTCAACTTCTTGTGGCCGGTGGTCACTAGCTCCTTTGTTGCCCAGCTGAAAAGAAATAATTTGATGAAACAACTCTAGGGAGACAAAGGTGTAGTCCAGTATCGTATTTGTTCTTGTTGAGCTGTGTGTTGTTACAGGAGGGTTGTCTCCAGCTGATCTGGCATTTAGTGCTCTTAAATTTAGATGTTATAGTTCCACCAGGACCAACTGTCCTGCCTTAGTTTTTTTGCATGGATGCAGTTTCCCTTTGTTGTGGGATGTCCCAAATTCTATTTTGTATTAACAATTCTTCACCCAAGAAGGAACCCATTAGATTGAAATTTAGGTCCCCGGTGAGAATGAGGTCAATTGTGGGCCCTTCTCTGACACATGTTTCCACAAATGTACACATTTCCTTTGCTAATTTCTTTGTTCGTTTTGGTTGAATATAAACATTTATTATTATGATGTTGGTATCCATTACGTGTGTTGATGTTGGGAGAATACGTTTACAGCTAAGGTTGCTGGTGATGTAGGACCAAATTCACAGGCAATGAGATTGGTTGTACTTGCAACATATGTAACCAAACCTCCCTGCAGGTGTCCATACTTTGCCCCTGTAAGTACACTTGTAAAAAACCCTGCAAATGAGGAAGATCAATCAGCCAAGTCGCTTGTTACTTCACAATATCAAACGCCCTGTGTGATCAGGTCCCGCTGTCAACGCCGCCAGGACTGTACCCCCCTAGAACCTTACCGCTATCCAGGGTGTCACATACAAGCTCATTCAGCCAAACTCCTCTGATCCGTAACATTGCCGGAGCGGTAACCATGACCCGAAGTTCCCCGCCCCTCTCTCTATTCCAGGAGCCAATCAGCGGCCACAATCAACAGGAAGCACTTCGTCTCGACCCCGGAAGTCCCACCCCTGAGGCAGCGACAGAACTAGTGAAAAATGGACACAACATTGAGAACGCCGTCGGAGCATCGTGGCAGGACACTCGGACTGGCGTAGGAGACAGAGACGAGGAGCAACCCGAAGAAGACGTGTGGTCGGAGGATTGGTGGAGTCCCTAAGGAGGTGGCTGAAGAGCGGCTGTGGCTCACTGGAGAGCTACGGCGGACCGCGTGAGTACCGTAAACCTACCCGAGAGCACGCTAGGTGCTCAGTGTACATACTCTGTATAGTTCTCTCCCTCCTAGTCACGTATCACGTAGTTAAAGCACTGTGAATATCGTAAAGCACCCTCACGGTATTGAGCCCTTCTTCCCGTCACCCTCACCCTGACACCCTTGCTGAATTCTCGTTCTTTGAACTTCCTTCCTCCCCTTCCCAGTACCTCCCTCCCTCACGACTCGCTCCTCTCTACTCCCCTCACTACCCGGTGCCGGTGGAAGCATACGTACTGAGTCCCTGTTCGGACTAACGGTCCCTTTGTTTCTCTTGTTACCCTTCGAGGTGCCTCCCCAGCGACTGCGACAGACCCCAGCCGAAGAACACCCTGAGTGGAGCCTAACCCGACCAGGAAGAACAACCCGAACCATCTTGGAGATTCTGTATTGGCATATCATTTGACTCTTGTACTTAAATAAAACCCCAGTATAGCCCACTACATCCTGCCTCCTTGCCTGATTTTCCGGCCTGCTGCACCCCCACGTTCACATCTGGTGTCAGAAGTGGGATCCGCTGGAAGCATGGAGGCCGTCATGAAGAGAATGGGCGAGTCCCAGGAGCAACTGGGGAAATTAATGGAACAATTCATAAAAACAGCGGAGGATGACCGAGGTCAACTACATGATGCTCTTAAGGGCCAAGGAACCGTGCATGAACAAGCTATGGGCAAACTGACCGACGTCCTAGGACAACCTAGACCTATAGCCTCTCTCCCATCCGTTGTTCTGCAAAAGTATGTCCCGGGGGAAGACCCGGACTACTTCTTTACCAATTTCGAGAGGTTAGCACAAGCCGCGAACTGGCCTGTAGAGCGATGGGGCCAATATCTGTGTCCCCTTCTGACTGGGGACATGCAGGCAGCCTACCAACAGGCCCACATCCAGGGCAACAACCCCTATGCCGACATAAAAAAGTGTATCCTAGAGCGTCTGGGAGTTGACGACGATACATACAGGATAAAACTAAGACAGGCCAAAGAAGGGCCCCAAGAAAACCCTCGGGCCCTCTCCTTTCGAATCAAGGATCTCGCCAATAGGTGGCTCAGACTGGAAACCTCCACGAAAGAGGATATCCTTGAGAAAATCTATCTTGAACAATTCTTGAACTCCCTACATCCCGCCACCCAGAGGTGGGTACGCCAACATACCAGACTCAATCTGGAGACAGCCGTGGAAATAGCCTGTGCTTATGGCCGTGCTCAGGACCTGCAACGCGGTAAGGAGGAACCCGTCCATAGGCCTCATAACTAAGCATGGGCGAATTTTGCGGATCTCGCGTTCGCGAATTTTGCGGATTTGCGAACTCGCAATCCGCAAAATCCGCGAATTCCCGCGAATTTGCGGATTTTTTTTTTTTGTGTTCGCCCGTGTTTCTGCCAGTTCGCGAGGGTTTTTACAATTTCGCAATTTGCGAACTTACCTGTCGGGTCGCAAGTTTTGCGAACTTGTTGTTTCTACGTGTCCAGCCTGTTTGGGACACTCTTCTTCATCACTGCCACTCTCTGTCACCACTGCCACTCTCTGACTACTCATGCCACCCTCTGGCCCACCCATGCCACCCTCTGTTTCATCACCACACCCTCTGGTTGTCCAGTGTACATTATTTTCGGCAAAGCAAAGCACACCTTCCCTGCCTCAAGTGACCTGAATTAATTTGGGGCTGATTAATGTGTCACAGAATATTTTTTTAGCTGGCACCTGCTTCCTTAGTGCGCCCTGATTAGTGATCTTTTGCACTTGCTAAGTGCTTTCATTGTTGCAAAATTAGTTACAACACCTGCCCTGCCCCAACTGACAATAATGAATTAGGGGCTGATTAATGGATTTTAACTTCCAGCCTGGCTCCTGCTTGTCTCCCTTAGCTGTAATTCAGGACCTTTGTGGCATATGTGTAACTATTCTGAGGTTCAGAGCAGGGTCACATAATAGTTGCAACTGGCAACTGAACTCTGGAGGGGCCCCTCAGGAAGCACTACAGGAAATGGCTACTAATGATGAGCCTGAACTTTTGAACCTGGCAAGTAGTTTCAGTTTTGCTAAGATCGTATTTCTGCAATTTAGCACTTATTCGCGGGGCGCGAAGTTGTACTGGGAAGCCGCGAACTCACGCGAACAGTGCGAGCAGTGCGAGCAAAATCCGCTGCTCGCGGATTTGCGGATTTTGCGGGAGATTCGCGAATCTCGCGGATTGCGAATTTCCCGAAAATCCGCAAAATCCGCGAGCGAAACGGATTTTCCGCCCATACCTACTCATAACACAACCGCCAACTGTCATCCCCGGCCTCTGCTCTCCCGGAGACCCGAACCCGCTCCTCTCCTGCCCTCTCCAATCCTGTACCATCCCCCCAACCCCGGACCTCAGTGTCACAATTGTGGGAACTTTGGACACATAGCCCGCGTGTGCCCCCAGAAGGAGGTGCCGATGGAAATAGGACTGGTTAGAAACTATGTCTGCCACACGCCGGGGGCTACTCCCCCTCTGTTTCATTGTCCCGTGTCCATTGACGGAAAGGAGGTCCTTGCCCTCGCTGATACTGGTTGTCGTCAAAGCGTCCTCCGTCCTCAAGACTTGGCTCTCCCTCAGAACCCTCCAACAGGAATGGTAGCCATCCAGTGCGTCCATGGGGACACTAAACGCTACCCCACCACTCAGGTATGGGTGCAACACCCCGGGGATCCACGAACCAACCTCACGGGCGGTCTTGTACCGGCATTGCCTGAACAAGCTATTCTGGGGAGCGATTATCCCGGACTTCCTACTCTTCTCCAGGACACTACGGACTCCCTGGCCCAGTGGTGGAAAGAGGCCCCCGACTCCCAGGGACTGTCTTCAACACCCAAAGAACCTAAACCCCACAAATCCAAAAGCCAGAAAAGACAGGAGAAGATTAACCATACCTATGCCTATCCCGCTAGCGTTGAAGAACATCCCTGGCAAACCGACCAAGAGTTCCGAGCAGCTCAACAGGAGGACCCGCTCCTACAAGAAGCTTGGGGAAGGGCCCTAGACAACGAGGACCCCACACAAGGAGGTCCCTACTTCTTCAAGAAAAGGGGGTTGTTATACCGAAAGGGAGGGCCGCTGTAGAACCCACAATTACTGATTCCCGGTCCCTTTCAAGACAAGGTCCTCTTTTTAGCCCACAGCCACCTGTTAGGGGGTCATTTTGGGGATGAAAAGACCAGCCAGACGGTCCTTGAAAGATTCTATTGGCCCGGCGTCTATCAGCGCATTAAGACCTACTGCCGTGAATGTGCTGTCTGCCAAAAACATAGCCGATACCGACCCCCTAGGGTCCGGCTACAATCACTTCCCCTCATTGACATCCCATTCAGTAGGGTAGGGATGGACATAATAGGACCCCTACTACCCTCCCGAAACGGATGTCGCTACGCACTGGTCATTGTGGACTATGCCACCCGCTTCCCTGAAGCCATTCCGTTACGCCAGCCCACAGCCCAGAACATAGCCAAAGCTCTTATAACACTGTTTTCCCGAGTAGGGTTTCCCCGTGAGATCCTCACTGACCAGGGCACGCCATTTGTCTCTTCACTGCTGAAACAGGCCTGCTCTAGGCTAGGTATAAAACAAATTAGGACGTCTGTGTACCATCCGCAAACCGACGGACTGGTCGAACGTTACAACGCCACCCTAAAACAGACCCTGAAGAAGCTGTTAGGGCTGGAGGCCAAACGGTGGGAGGAAATCCTACCCCTGACCCTTTTTGCCATACGGTGTAAACCACAGAGCAGTACAGGCTACTCCCCCTATGAGTTATTGTATGGGCGACCCCCTCGTACCCTGCTGGACATGGCTCAGGAAGCCTGGGAAGCTGAACCTGACCGCACCCGCCCTTTACCCGAGTAGGTAGACAACCTGAAAACCCATCTAGCCGAGATACGGGAAATAGTCAAACAAAACATGGAGAGGGCACAAAACATACAGAAACAACAGTATGATAAGGGCACCAGAGCCTGGGTTTTCACCATCGGGGACCTTGTCCTCTTGATGATGCCCTCGTCTGACCAAAAACTCCTGGGTCAGTGGCAAGGGCCATATGCCATCCAGCGACAGGTGACCCCGGTTACCTATGAGGTTGAACTCGACCCCACAAGAGGCACGTCCCAGATATATCACGTAAACCTCCTGAAAAAATGGGAAGGACCCCGTCCTGTCCTGACTGGGAACAGGCTGCCGTCTTCCTTCCCTTTCGACCCCTGCCTAGATCCCGCTTTGACCGCGGTACAAACCCGGGAACTCCAAG
Source organism: Lissotriton vulgaris (assembly GCF_964263255.1). Classification (NCBI taxonomy): domain Eukaryota; kingdom Metazoa; phylum Chordata; class Amphibia; order Caudata; family Salamandridae; genus Lissotriton; species Lissotriton vulgaris. The sequence goes on along the minus strand of NC_141687.1, from coordinate 1,869,346,418 downwards.
TAGCCCTGTCACCCGTGAAGGAGGTCTTCTCCTCCTATCCGGGACGGACCACCGTCACCGAACACGCAATCGAAACAGAACCAGGGAAAGTGGTTCGGTTGCGACCCTATCGAGTCCCTGAGGCTCGTAGAGCAGTCATACAAAGGGAGACCGAGGACATGCTAAAAATGGGGATCATAGAGCCTTCGGTCAGCGATTGCAACTCCCCTATAGTCCTTGTGCCAAAACCTGACGGGTCTGTCAGGTTTTGTATAGACTTTCGAGAGGTAAACAAGGTGTCCAGATTCGACACATATCCCTTACCTAGGGTTGACGAAATGGTCGAAAGAATAGGGAAGGCCAAATATATATCCACCCTTGACCTCTGCAAGGGCTACTGGCAGATCCCTCTCCGGGACCAAGACAAGAAGAAGACCGCCTTTTCTACCCCTGAGGGGTTATTTCAGTTCATCGTCATGCCTTTTGGCCTACACGGTGCCCCCGCTACCTTCCAGCGTGCCATGAACCAAGTACTCCGTCCACACTCTCTATATGCAGGCGCCTATCTGGACGACATAGTTATCTACAGCGATAGCTGGGAACAACACCTGGTACATTTACACAATGTTGTTTCTTCCCTAGGCTCTTTTGGTTTTTCCATAAACCCCGCCAAAACCACCCTGGCTGCACAAACCGTCCAGTACCTCGGTTTCCTTTTGGGCCTGATCAGACCCCAGAAAACCAAAACCGAAGCTATCGAGACCCTTCCCTTCCCACGGACAAAAAAAGATCTCCGAGCTTTTCTCGGACTCCTGGGTTATTATAGGAGATTCGTTCCCAACTTTTCCCAGAGAGCTGCTCCTCTTACGGATCTCCTAAAGAAAGCTACCCACACCGAGCTCGCCCTGAAACACCCTACTCCCCTCTTATGGCAGGCATTCACCGACCTGAAGGGAGCCCTGACCTCCAGCCCTGTCCTAGTAAGCCCTGATTATTCCCGGCCTTTCATACTACAAACGAATGCCTCCGATCAGGGTTTAGGGGCAGTCCTATCGCAATTGGACGAACAAGGAAACGAGAAACCTATTCTATATCTCAGCCGGAAACTGTTCCCCAGAGAACTAGACTATGCTGTAGTTGAGAAAGAAGCCCTCGCAATCAAATGGGCCATTGAAAGCCTTAGGTACTATCTGGAGGGTCGAGACTTTACCATCTATACAGACCATGCCCTCTTGGAGTGGATGGCCCGGAACAAAGGACATAATGACCGGGTCCTCCGCTGGTTCCTGTCTCTCCAGCCCTTCTCTTTAATACTCGACACCGGAAAGGAACCGAACAAGGCAATGCAGACTTCTTATCCCGTTACCCCTCCTCCCCAACCCGTACAAGAAGGACAGCTAGGGGAAGGGAATGTGATCAGGTCCCGCAGTCAACCCCGCCAGGACTGTACCCCCCTAGAACCTTACCACTATCCGGGGTGTCACATACAAGCTCATTCAGCCAAACTCCTCTGATCCGTAACATTGCCGGAGCGGTAACCATGACCCGAAGTTCCCCGCCCCTCTCTCTATTCCAGGAGCCAATCAGCGGCCACAATCAACAGGAAGCACTTCGTCTCGACCCCGGAAGTCCCACCCCTGAGGCAGCGACAGAACTAGTGAAAAACGGACACAACATCGAGAACGCCGTCGGAGCATCGTGGCAGGACACTCGGACTGGCGTAGGAGACGGAGACGAGGAGCAACCCGAAGAAGACGTGTGGTCGGAGGATTGGTGGAGTCCCTAAGGAGGTGGCTGAAGAGTGGCCGTGGCTCACTGGAGAGCTACGGCGGACCGCGTGAGTACCGTAAACCTACCTGAGAGCACGCTAGGTGCTCAGTGTACATACTCTGTATAGTTCTCTCCCTCCTAGTCACGTATCACGTAACTAGGAGGGAATATCGTAAAGCACCCTCACGGTATTGAGCCCTTCTTCCCGTCACGCTCACCCTGACACCCTTGCTGAATTCTCGTTCTTTGAACTTCCTTCCTCCCCTTCCCAGTACCTCCCTCCCTCACGACTCGCTCCTCTCTACTCCCCTCACTACCCGGTACCGGTGGAAGCATACGTACTGAGTCCCTGTTCGGACTAACGGTCCCTTTGTTTCTCTTGTTGCCCTCCGAGGTGCCTCCCCAGCGACTGCGACAGACCCCAGCCGAAGAACACCCTGAGTGGAGCCTAACCCGACCAGGAAGAACAACCCGAACCATCATGGAGATTCTGTATTGGCATATCATTTGACTCTTGTACTTAAATAAAACCCCAGTATAGCCCACTACATCCGGCCTCCTTGCCTGATTTTCCGGCCTGCTGCACCCCCACGTTCACACTCTGATATTGGTGACAAAGTCCAGATCTGATCATTTGTTTGCCAGTCCATTCACATTCCATGAGCATATCCGTATAGATCCTTTCGTGATGGTCCTTTGCAGTGGACAAGGAAGTTGTCAATCTTTTTTATAATTATTTATTGTTCTCGAGATCCGTCTTATGTCAAAAACCCAATTCTGCAGCGTAATAGGATCATGATGGGTTTCAGTTTCTTCTGGAGGTTGCTCCCCATACGTTTTACAGTGCCCAATAGCTCCTTTCAGCACCGATGTAATAGGCGTGTTTGTAGTCACCTCAATTCCCTTGTGTGCTTTGGCATTAACAGGTCAGGGTATCCTGGCTTGATGTTTGGGGTATTAGTTATCCCCCAGGTCTTAAAAATGTCGCTTTCTAAGAATATTCTTTGTGCAATTGTAGATGAGCTCCATGTTGCTCTGGTTTTTTTTCTCCCGCCATGGAGTCCTTGCTTTTGATGAATTCTATTGAGTCTAGGTCAGTTGTCTTTATCTCTGTCAAGAATAGAATGTGGGATAGCAGATGCAGTATATTACCTCTATTTATGATATCATGCCTTCCTTTAGAGGTATATTCTGGAATTGTAAACCATAGGGAGCTTGTTTCCTTCCCACTTATCCCTTTAGGGTCAGTTTTTTGCTTTGCAGATGGAAGGGCAACATTATTGTGACATCTTCCTATTTTCAGCAGGTTCCCTTCTGCTCTTTTCAGTTGGGCCTTTTGTTTGACTTCTGTCAATCATCCTGCAGATTCTTTCCGATTTATTCCCCAACTAATTCGGTTAGGATCTGGGAGCACCTTAAAATGCTGCACCCGGTAATGCTCTGTGTTTATAGAGGAAGATCTTTGTGTGTCAATCATGTCTATATGGAGAAATTGGCTGGTCCTTGTGTTCTCCGCTTCCCTATAAACCATGAACTTATTGAGAAAATGGCCCTTCCTTGTGTTCTCTGCTTCCATATGAACAATACATTTGATTTCCTGATTTTACAAATTTCCCATGTTTACCTTGCTTCCCTCAGTGACTTAACCGTTTGTAGCTGATGTTTGAGGAAATCCAGATAGTGTATGATCCTGTTTTAAGTCTGACAATTAGATTTCTGTCATAATTTTTACTTCAGTATTTTTAAATCGATTTTTAGTGCTGTTTCTTTCCGATTAGGGGTGTGTAGACGTTATGCCCGCTGCCTCCCCAGACTGCTCTGTCTTGCTTGCATCTAGGGTCCCGATTGGGGACTTTTGACTTAATCCCACCTTTATTTCTGTGCTCTTTATGTTTGTTATTTCTGGTGTGGATGTGTTTTGTTAATTTATTTCTTTTTAGGTTGATGTTGCCCCAAAGAGGTGCAACAATTCTTTCTTATGACAAATTTGTTTTTGATTCCGACCTTTCTGTTTTTGTGCATGTCTTTGTTTTGCATTCATTTTGTTTTCCCCTTTATCCTCTCCTGGAATATCCGGCACTTGGCTCGGTATGTATGTTTTATTTGCTGTTCTAATTTTTTTGTTTGTTTTTGTTGGTTTGGTCATAGGTACTCCTCCTTAGCGATTTCATTTAGATGATGTTGTCGTAACTTTGTTGTTGCCATTTGAGGATTGTTCCACTAATGGCTCAGTGTGGCAATTGTTTGGTGACTTTTTGATTTGTGAGCAAAAGTCACTCAACATTGTCGGAAAAGTAGCTAGTTTATCGACATTCGGGCTGCATCCACAGGTTCGACTGTTAGCTAGGGCATAATCCTGTATGCTTTGCAGAGAGGTGTTCAACGTGCCTAGCTTGCTGTCAATTGCAGCCACAAAAACTGCCAAAGTATTCATTAAGGTTAGTTGTGTATCCATTTTATCTGATTGATATTCCAGGGCCTCTACCAGGAGTTGCACTGTTTTTAGCAGACTTGCCTAGGCTTTCCCATTATCTGATTGATGCGTGTCTTCATGTTGATCTCCAGATGCACCCCTTTTGCGTCCGGGTAGATTTTACTTACGTCCCCTCCAAAGCATTATGAACCATATTTCCCGTAGGTCCCTCTATTTTTATATCTATTGAGGTGTTGTTCCTGCCGTTGTCCTGCGAGTAGGTTTCGAGGAGTCCCTCCCATTCCTCCTTATAGAGATATGAGAATAGGTCCAGGTCTTCACTATCTTCCATTTCACTAAGATGGGGTTTCACAGACTTACTTTGTCTTGGTGATGTTGCGAGCAGTATTTTATACTCCGAGCTCAGATTTTCATTTAGGATTACGGATGCACCGCTGTTGTTTTTGTTTCTTCCATTTCATCTGCAGGTATGTATGTTCTTTTCCTCATCTGTGGGTTTTCTTTGGGGCTGTCTAGCTCGCAAATAGTTAATGCCTCTGTTGTAACACAATTGCCTCCTTCTGTTTTGTTTCGTGATATAGTCCTGGGCGATGGTGCATTTGAGATGTCTATTGCATCAAAATTGTATGCGCCTATTCCTTCTGTGGTGGATTCTCATTGTTCTTAGTCCCATTCTTTGAGTTCGACTCCTGAATTATCTCCGTATCTACTCCATTGGGTTTTGTTCCCAAGGCCTGGGGTGTCCGGGAGGGGGAGATAGTTTGACACTGTAGGGTTGTGTTGAGCTGACTAGACTGGCTGGACTGACAGGCCTGTGCCGTGCTGCTTTGATTTTTGTTTCTTTCTCTCTCTCCACTTTCCGTTTGGTATAGGGGCTTGAGAGGAGTCCGAAGGCCCATTGTTGGTGTAGGGCCTGAGAGAAGAGTGTCTCCTGCTTTTCGTATCTATTTTGGGCTGGAAAAGGCGATGTTTTAAAGTTTTGTTGTCTGGAGTTATATTGCTTGTCTTCTAAGTATCTGAAGTTAATTAAATTATAGTGTCAGTTTTCTGTATAGCAGGTCTAGTCTTTGCCTGCGATTTGCCCACTGTACCAGCAGATATTTTCAGCTTCCTTTTACACTTACTGATGTTGTTTGTAAGTATAGTCCCTCCACGCACACATCCTGACCTTATAATTTGCAGTGCAGCGGCTTGCTTATTATGGTTTTATGGCTTTGGTACCTTTTCAATTCTCTTACACCTTTTTTTGTATATTTGTATATTTATTTATTATTAATTATTAATTTATTAAAATGTAGCCCTTTAAGTGGACACCAAGAATTTTTTTGCCCTTAGGTCATCCTTAAAGGGAGAGGGGGCAATAACCCCAATGTTCCAAGTGGTTCCCCAGTGTCCAACGGCCAGTCTTCAAAACTACAGGCCACGTGCAATAGACAGTGGCAGGCAGGCTCCACCAACTAATGCCTCACCGCTTGTCTACCCTATGCCCTCTGCCCTCCACACGTCACTCTACTTCTCAACTCCCCTGTCCTCCAGGAGTAGTTGCAGGAGCCAGAAATCCCTGCAGTGAACCCCCTACTTTGCTAGTCTGGGCCGAGCCCCAGCACTGTCAGTCACTATCAGTCACTAGTACTGGCACGTCTTACCGCAGGCTTGCTTTGGCAGCAGTTCCCGATTCCTGGTTTTGGGCTGGGCAGGGCTGGGGGTCGTAGATGAGCCCAGCTCCACTCTGCTCGCTGCTCTCCTCCACTGCTCTGCTCCACTCAGAGCTGGTTCCACTTGTCTGGTCTGCCACACAGCGAGCTGTACTCTGTCTGGTGCTCACCGTTATTACCCTCTGCCACACAAAAGTCTTTGGGGTTCGTTTTGGCCCCCCAGATCCTCGAGGGGCCACTAGTTAGTATGGAGCACTGTGCTGGCTGTGCCAGCCGACCCAGCAGACCCTGCAGAGGAAGGCAGGGGTCTACGTGGCCACAAGGGCCACGGGGGCCATTTGGGCCCTCGGGGCCACAGAGGGCCTCAACAGAGCTCAGCAGAACTCAACGGAGCATTGGAGGGCCCTGCAAGGTGAAGGCAGCAAGGAGCAGCACTGCATCTCCCACCTCCTCTCCCTCACTCACTCACAGCGGGGCGGCGGCTGGTGGCTTGCGGCGGCAATCACGAAGATACAAACTGGATCAGCAGCAGTCAGCAGCAGTCAGCAGCAGTCAGCAGCCACTGCATCAGTGTCTGTCTGTCCAAAGCCCATGCCCTCTCAGGAGTGACCAGGAAATTTGGAAGAAGAATGCCCTCCAATGTCAGGTTTTGCAAGATGGATGACGATGACCCTGAATCTGCAGCTGTGAGTACCAGGCGATGCTGAGCAGGCCCTGGAGCCATGCAAGAGCTGCCCCATGAAGGTTGTAGAGTACTTAGAGGTTGGTGTCCAGCGGGAGCAACAACAAGCCTTGGCAAAGGCAAGCCCCCCGGAATCAAAGAAGGAGCAACGTTGGGACCAGCAAGGTCCAGGGGACTCACCAAAGTCAGGGACGTCAGGGCAGGCCCCGAGCAAACAGGGGAGCCCAAGAGAAGCAAAGGTGACCCTCAAATGGACCCACAGTCCGGAGGCACTGGAGTCGCAAGAGGACCTCAAGCAGCTCACCAACAGATGCAGTCCACAATGCACACAATGCGGTGTGGCTGAAGATTCTGGTCACAGGAGATGCTCGTGGTTGGGGCTACTTGGAGCCCAAAGATCTTCTTGGAAAGAAGTCAAGAAGCCATTGCAACTGCAAGTTAAAGCGGCAAACAGGGGTTCAGTTATTGCAACCCCCACAAGGAATACTGGCTTCAAAGTTGGTGAGAGGGTAGAGCAGACCTCGTTAGCTGTGGGAAACTACCACCTGTGTTGCAGAGCTGTTCGGAGTCCAGAGGAGCTCAGGATCAGCAGACCGGTTGACTTAGTTGAGGTGCCTGTGAATGCAGGGAAGTGACTCCTTCATGCCAAGGAAGATTTCTTCAGGTGTCTTTGATGCTTCACAGGCCTTGGAAGGTTCTTGTATGATGCACAGGCACAGACGGTGCAGCACACTGGAAGAGAGACAAAGGCAGGCCCAAACAATGTATAGCGAAGTCCAGAGTGCCCAGACGGTCGAAGTGCAGTGGTGTCTGATCTGAATCTTTTCCCACAACAAATATAGGGACCTACACCCAGGTAAACCCTTACGTACCCTAGGGAAAGGGTTGGGAGATTCAGGGGACTTTCCCAGGGGAGGGTTGGGACAGGGCAGAGATTACTCCCATGTCCTTTGTCTAGTTACGTGCCAGAAAGGGAGCCAATGGCTCCCAGAACTGGTTTGTACTGGACTATGCACAGGGACACCAAATGTGCCCCTCATGTAGACTGCGGGGCGCTGGCAAGCGCACCCACCCTATCCTAATACACTAAGTCCTGTCTGGTAGGTGGTCACACCTCCCTGTGACAGGATGCCTATTGTTCTGCCTTCCCCTGCCCGAGCTTGGCTCAGCAGCAGGAGGGCATAATGGTGTCTTTGGTTGGCAGCACCCGTTTTGTGCTGTCCGGGTCAAGAATGCTGGTATCGGGAACACTGAGAGCCTAATGGAGGGCTCTTCCAGTGTCTGATTAGCAGGATCCCAGTCAGACCAGTCAAAAACAGCTTAGTACTAGGCAAAAAGGGGGTGTAACCATGCAGAAGGATCCTACTTTCTTACAACAAGGTATGGAAAACTGCATGGATTTGAGCTTGCTGCAGGCAATGATTGTTTTAAAATTGGGGAAATCAACAGTAATAACCAGCCAAGCAGACCATAAATCAGGGCTCAAAACAGCCCAAAAAATCATTCTACATACTGACCTGCCAGACCAGCCCCTCTGGCACTGTCTCATTACCCGAGAGGCCAGTCTGACCCTGCCCACAGCTTCATGTACACGCTGATATTGACATTTACATGATTTTTACAGGCAGAAACCCATAAGTAAACTAAATTACAACACACTGTAATGTGTAATTAATTAAAGCGCAGAGTAAGAAACAAAGTCCCAAAAATGCGTGCTAATGTCCATCAAGTGGAATCTTAAAGAGCGATAACACGTGTCCGAATTTACGGATAAAACTACAGACTTTGGTACATGAACTTCAAGATGATAAGACACCTTGTTGCAAGCGATTAGCTGCTGCTGACTTGGTTTCTGTGTCAAAACAATGTCATAAGACTATGGGCTTTACAGCTACAAATGCTTTCAAGCTGCGGGCAATACATTTGAGCTAGACAGGCTTTCAAGAAAGAAAAGCCTCGTGCGGGATTATTGAAGCACTGCTTTCAGTAAAATCAAGCAGTGGCAAAGCCAGTTGTTCTCGCCTTGGGACAAGCGGGCTTTGCCAATTGCTTTTGGAGATGGGACACTGCACAGCACCGACGCACAGGGGTGTGAGCGCAATACGCAGCACAGGGGGGGGGAGGGGGCAGAGAAGCACACAGATGGGGCGTGAGCAGCGAGTGAGAGGGGGAGAGAAACACGTAAGGGAAACAGCTGAAAAACTCATGGGATGCTTAAGCACAAAAGAAATGAGTCAGTAGGGGAATGAGAGAGACAGAGAGCGCAACATGTAGTTGGGGAGAGAAGCACACAAAGGAGACAGCTGGAAAACACATGCGGTTTCATGGAGCGCTTACACAAAAATAAATAGTAGTTCCCTAAAAGCGAGCAGTCTAAGGCCACATGTAAAGAGGCTATGCTCCAGGAGAGGAGGGACAAACACAAGGTGAACAAGGCAAGCCACTGAACAAGAAACTCGCACGCAGCAAATAACAACAAAGTCAACAAAGGGTAAGCAGTGGGCAGGATTTAAGCATGCTGCAATCGCTTAGTAAATTGGCGACAAGGTTCGGTGGTTGGCCTGATCTTAAATGTACACAGACATAACCTTTGCTTTCAGCTTTGTCACAACAATCAATGAGGACAAAGTCCATGGAGGCAACTGCTGAGCAGTCACATGATATCTTCCCATGCACAGTCATTCAGCTTAAGTGATGATCAGTTAACTAATGCCTTATGTGAGCACCAGCGATAGCTCACACTACCAAGACAGCTAATAGCCAGAGGGACTGACCTATTGCCACACTGTCTCTATGGGTTCAGTAGGCTGCACTAATTTTTAAATTTGGCATGAAAATTAACCAATAGCAAAAGAAGGCTGACCCATAGCACTTTACTCTATGCAAATGATTTTTTTTAGATAACAATGTGGAGACAGATAAAACTGCATATAGGTTAAACCTAAAAAAAAAGCACAAATAAAACATAAATAAATGCAGGCATCACAAACAAAGCTTAATCAATATTCTTGCTTAATGATTGCTTCAAGCATTGTTTAAAGTGGGAAGACTTTTTGATGTTAGATTCGGATTTTTTTTTTTTTTATTGCATTTCATCATAGGACATGGCTTACACTGACATCTCTGCCATTTTCCACATTCTTAGGTCTTTAGTTTGGCAGCTTCTCCGCAAACTGCCTACTTCTTCGCCTGGAGCAATGACACTTTTGCATATTATCTGTAAGATAACTATACAAATGGAGCACCCTTTTACTATACTGTAATATTTGAAGTGGAAAGCTCCTCCCATTTTCAGGAGGGATTCCCCTGTTAATGCTGCTACGTTGGGAGAAGTGGAAAGGAAAGCAAGCATTGTGAAAGCAAATAGGTCTCGCCTTTACGACCTTTTGGTTTTGTCAAAGGTTTTTAACCATGTGTACAGTATTTCCCAGCATGAATAAATACACTGGCGGCTGTAATCAACGGGGGGAGGGGCGGGCAGGCAGTCGGGCATGCGCGCTGAAATTAAATATAAAAATAAACGGGCTCGCAAAAATAAACTTAGAATATATTTTAAATAAACTTACCTCACAACAGGACTTACTGCTCTGCACCGCTCACGACTGCAGCTCGGCCACCACCAGGAAGCTCCATAGACCAATCCTGGTGCTGCTCACATGCAGCATGTGAGCAGCGCCCTCATTGGAGGGAGCGGCCTCACTCGACAGTCATCAGTGCCCTGGAGGCCTGCAATTACTCTAACCCATCTGTCTTGATACAACAACTGGGTTAGAGGTTTCAAAGTGTGTATGTCTGGCTTGCCGTCTCAAGGCAGCCGGCCAAAGGGACATGCGCACTTTGAAAAGTGCATATACCGCCCACCCTGCTGCTGTCATTCAGCAGCTGCCGTACCCCCGACCTGACGCCCGGTTCAGGACGCTCAGAGGAAAAATAAAATGGCAATGAATTACCTTTTTTTTTAAATCTCAGGGCTTTGGGGGGATTTTCAAATGGTGCGTCTCTCCTCCGCTCAAATGAAGGAGCCTCCCTTGACTAAATAAGGGGGAAAAAGCCCATGACACCACAGCTGGTTGTGCCAGATTTTAAGGGGCGAACGTGCATACAAAATGACACAGATGTTGTTTTTATCTTTTTTTTTATTTGCTTTTTCGACTGAAAAAACTGAATAAGAGAAGTTTCTTTTATAACAGCGGGTGAGGGAGGAAACAATGCAGGAAGTGGGGAGGAAAGGCAACAAGAAACAGAGAAGGAAGGAGTAGCTGGGAGAACAACGTGAATGGTGGAGGTGGGAGAAGAAACGTAGGGATAGAGAAGAGAGGCAATGGGCAACAATGAAGGAGTGAAGGGGTTGAGGAAGCAACACAGAGGGTGGGCGAAAGGAAGCAAAATAGAGGGTGGGGAGGGCAGGAGAAACACCATGCAGCAGATAAGGAGGAAACGCAGAGGGGAACAACACAAAGGTTGGAGGGGGGACGGAAGCCACACAAAAGGTGGGGGCAGAGAAGAGATGCAATGGGTAACATACATGGGAGAAGCATATGGGTCAGAAAGCAATGGGATGCAGAAAACGAAAACGAGCATAGCATGGCAGAGGCATGGAGAAGCACACTGGTGACAGACAACAACACGTAGTGCAGGGGAGAGAAGCCCACAAGGGAGACCGCTGAAAGATGCATGTGCTTCCATGGAGTGCTTAACCCAGAAAAAGCAGTGGAGGCATAGAAGCAAGTCAATCAAAAGAGATGGTGAACATGCTATGCTTTATGAGAGTGAGAAGCACAAGACTGACAAGCTGGGACATGTCTAAGAAACAGTCAAATGAGAGTGACAGGAAGTCTACTAATGATAAACAGCTGATGGGCTCCAACCCACTGGGAAGTCCACAATATGTCTTGTAACAGACAGCACATAAACTGTCTAATAGGTTCGTCCTAAGTACAACAGTTATGAGTTTAGGGTCAGAATGGCTTAAAATCCTAAGAAAACCTAATTTCCCCTAGATTTTACATTCACCAACTCATTACATTATGGAAATTGAAAGCTTGTGTTAGATTGTCATTCCTAAGACATTGGTAAAAGTGAAGTCCCAAATGGAACTGAAGTGTTCTCAATGACAGCACTAAGGAATTATAAAATTAGAATAGTGAATCTGTTATTACAGCAATAAGACCGAACAATATTTGCTACACTGTGTTTTCCTGAGCTTGTAATGCTGCAGTGCCAGGCAAATTTAAGCCACCTCCATTTGGCCATGCAGATCTCAAAAGCAAAATACCCTTTCAACGGATTAAATAGGTCTGAATTCTGAAACCCGGAGTGAAGTACCAAAAATGTCCCACACTCTCAAGCCCTCTAAAACCCACCATTGCAAACAAACTTGTCTTAGTAGCAAAGAATCTGGAACATTACTACTTGGTCTCCCTTTTATTTCCCTGTCATAAAGGATGAGGCGACCCATTCCCTGAGACAGACCCCTTCAACTCTACTATTTTTTAAATTCCCCATCGAGGGAGACACCAAGAACACTTCCTGCGTTTTCCTGTCTTTCTGGGAGGCAGGGGCTTGTGTGCTCCGGTATCTGCCCTTTAGAAGTAAAGTAGGACTTTTGTAATGTTTCTGTTTTCTATTTTTTCTTCTATGGGTAGCTCTTTTGTGGAGGCCTCTGCTTGATCTTGCTGCATTCAAGATTGGGCATTCTGCTGTGCAGTCACTTCCATTGGGCCTCGGACACTTGGGGCTTAAGTTCTGTGCAATGTGGAGCCAGACTTAGGGTCCTCTTCTTCCCCCCTCAAATTTATATATATGCTACTATATAGTAAGTCTATAGTAAGCATATAGTCCACTTGTGAATTAACCCTTTCCACGCTGATGACTGAACCGCTCCGTCATCAGCTGCGGTGGCGCTGTGCTGATGACGGAGCGGTTCCGTCTTGGCCCGCCCGCCGCTCATGCGCTGCGCGAATTCCGCTTGCGCTGAGCGTTCTATTGAGCGGGCAGGGCCATGACGGAACCGCTCCGTCATCAGCACAGCCCAACCGCGGCTGGTGACGGAGCGGTTCTGTCACCAGCATGCGGCCGCTGCGCGGCCGCCCCGCCCACTTAGCGCTGCGGCGGAATAGCCGCCGCAGCGATGTGGTTAAGCATTCATAGATCAACTGGCATTTTGTTTTAACACTTGGCCACAAGTTGCAAAAAAGAAACGTCACCCATCCCAGCTTTATTGAATCTAGGAACATGAAGAATGCCCTGATTAGCTTAGGGGATGGAATAAGCAGACCCTATTTATCAGATAGACAGGGCCTTGTTTCCTAATTACTCGGAAAGTGATAACCAGGTCTTTAAACTTGATCTGTTCTATGATTGATAACCAATGAAGTTGTTTTTTAAGCGTGCACGAATTGATTGAGTCTTCACGGTGTTAAGAATTGCTCTGGAAGCCGCATTTTTAACCATTCGCAATTTTTTAATTAGGCGAGTATGAGCACCCAAATAAAGAGAGTTTGCAAAGTCTAGTCTAGAAATGATTAGGGCTAGCACAATCAGCTTCCGAGTCTGGATTGGTAATATCTTCAGGATCTTTATTAGAGATTCAAGGATGCCAAGGATTGTCCGTGTCATAGCACTCACCTGAGCTTTAAAAGAGAGCTCTTGATCGGATTTTACTCCTACATTTTTTCCCACTTTAGCTGGTGCAGGTGGTTCCATGAAATCTGATGGCCACCATCTTAGGAGATAAAAAGGTTCGTACTTTTTGAAAAAAAAGAAGTTTAGATTGGCTGGAGTTGAGCTTTAGACATTTCTATTGCATCCAGTATGCCACCTCGGAAAGACCAACTTGTAAACAATCAGGCTGTGTTGCATCAATGTGCTTAAAAGAGAGCATAAGGTGTGTGTCGTCTGCGCATGACACTAAATTATTATCTTTGTGCTCTACTACTTTGTCCAGTGATGCTAAGTATATGTTAAATAGTGTAGGACTGAGTGCTTAGTCTTAAGGAACCCCATAATCCAGTTCTATGTAACTGTAATTTTGTGGCCATATTATTGTGTATGTATAAAACCTGTTATAATTTGACACATTGTTTAAATCTGTTATTGTGTGACAGTTATACGGTCCGGATGCTTTATGTCACGGCTGGAGTTTTTAGGTTCAGCCTGGGCAGAACACGCACTGCTCTGTGTAGCATGCTGTATTCGAGTATGGACTTGAAGCCCCGCCCACTCTCCACCCATATTTTTCGTTGGCTTGTGTCATTGTCCTTTGTAAATGCTGGCTTCTGATTTGTTAATCCCTTCCATGCTGATGACGGCCGGGAGCCGTCATGGCCACAGTGCTCGTGTGCTGATGACGGCTCCCGGCCATCATGACCGCACCCGCGATCGGAATGTGCCGCACAGGCGCAGAATTGCGGCCGCGCCCAAGGGGTTAATAGGCTTGTTAGTCCCTCCTTAGTACCTCTTGTCTTCATCTGTAATCTCCCATGAGGACTGGCCCTTTGACTTCTGTTGTTACACAGTATGTCTTAGTTAGTCTGTAAGCTCTATCTTTTTTAATATGTTTCTCCTACTGCAGGCACAACATGCTTTCCTGCAACATTCAGGGACCAAGTGCGCTTTCACTTTCCAAGCAGCTTGGGACAATGGTGGCCACTTCTTTGAAATGAAATAGGTCTCGCATTTACAAGAGTTTGAGCTATTGGCATTGTTATTGACAACGCATTTTTTATTTATGTGTTAATTATAAAAACAGATAAATAAAAGGCATTGTCATTTACAATGCCAATAGCTTAAACTGTCGCAAATGCGAGGCCTATTGCATTGCTAAAGCTTGTTTTATTGGGTATTGGGAAAGTGTGTGAAACAGCACACCTGTTTATTATAAAATTATAGAAGGTTGACAGTTTGATTGTGCCTAATGTTTTTGCATGATTTTGTTTTCGCTATGCTATTTTATTTTAAAGTTTGGTGTCATTATGAAACAAATCTTGTGATGGTTTTACCGTGTGCCTTTTGTTGAGTCTCTGTTTATGTATGTATGGCAGTCCTACGGCATCGCAGTGTTGTACGCAGCTGCGTTGTGGTGTGTCAGTGTCTATGGGCCTGACTGTGTTACTGTGTGTGTTACTTCCTGTGCACTGACCTACTTCCCAGGTACCCCTTGGCCAGCGGCCTCTCCCTGCAGCGTTCACCGAGTCTGCACAGCCAGAGGTTCCTATGGCAACCGAATACGCAGGCAGCCCGGAGAGGTGGTGACATCATCACAGGACGCCTGGAAATCTTTCCAACAACAAACAATTACCTGAAACAAGAAGCAGGCCTCTCAACACAAGATATAAGGCGGGGAAAGTAAGACCGAAAACAATGGCATCAGAGACTTTTAAGCCAAGGGTAAGTGGGAGGACAAAGTGGGCTCTGGCCCAGGGCCCCAACCTTTCAGGGGCCTCTTAATAGAGCAGCTCTGTTCTGCAGAGGCTTGCCCTGGTGACCTTGAATAATTCTTAAACAGATTCTTTTAGATACAGTTTTCCTTTCATTTATTTTTAAAGTGGATGATGTGTGACAGTCTATGCAGACATTTTGCAGAGAAATGTTGTGTTTGTTTCATGCAAAACC
This sequence comes from Lissotriton vulgaris, assembly GCF_964263255.1. NCBI lineage: Eukaryota > Metazoa > Chordata > Amphibia > Caudata > Salamandridae > Lissotriton > Lissotriton vulgaris. Next base: position 1,869,331,285 of record NC_141687.1, on the reverse strand, counting down.
CATACACAAGTTTTTTTCTAGATCCAAACAGGACCTTACACATGATAAATGGCAGGGAGTCACAGATTTTAATAATATTAGTGAGCTGCTGCTGTGTTACAATATTGAAAACAAACATCATTGTCCCCAGGGCCGGACTGGGAACCAAAACTGGCCCTGGCAAAGTGCTCGGCTGGCCACCCTGGTGGTTGGGGGTGCGGCTGAGCTGTTTTCCAGGGCCGGTTTCGGCCGATTTTGTTACGGGGCCGATATTGCTTCTATGCTGCAAAAGCAGCCCTGTAACAAAAACGACTGGCCCCCACTGGCTGCCTACCGGGGAAACGCCCGATGCCCGCTATGGAATATTAGCTGTAAACCTGGCCAAAGAGGGCTTGAAAGAGCTGAAACTGGATCATAAATTCAATGCGGTTCCGAGCAGGAACCCCCAAAATCCTTAAGATGTCCCTGAATGGCATACACACAAAACACGCACCAGGAATCCTGCCTCTTTAAACATACTGAAGACCAAGTACTTAGAGGAGATTAAGCTCACAGTGTGTGCCCTATGGAAAGTTTATTAATAACTTGTTTGTGCTCATGCAATTCACAGCCTGCCAGCCATGGCTGTAGCTGTACTAATTATAATCATTTGTTAAGACTTACAAATAAAAATACCATTCATGGATGACACACCCAAACTGAACAAGCGCTTGATATTCAAGGAACAGGCCTGGTTGTTACTCCACTCAATGTCCCTCATTATTATCAACCTTACAAGGAAATACAAAATTCAGCCCGAGAGGACTGGAACCCCAGACCTGTAGGTCAGAGCTATATCTCTCTCTACCTCTCTCTCCCTCTCGCCCCCTCTTCCTCTCTTCCCCTCTCCCCTACAAGACGGGAACCAGTGAGCAGACCGTTGGCCCTCATTTGGAGTTTGTCTAAATCGGGTTGGGGTATTTACCACACTTGATAAATGCCATTATCCCAGGGTGAGGTATTTTTCACAAGATAAGTACCTCTATTGTGAGTTTTAAAAGGAAAATGGAGCATAACATGCAGAATTGGTTTTTACCGTCCCGAAATATGCATGTTTTAACTTTTTGGGGGGTATTTTCCTAATTTCACCAGGTTTTGAAATTTATCAGTGGAAAACTGTGAGGGTGTGATGATTATCACGTGACTCATATTTAAGAATGCCTGCACGGGGATCGGAATTTAGCCCTTAACTAGTAATGAGGGCCTTTGAAGAGAGAAAAGAGAACAGAAAATGTGTGTAATAGGGTTGTATGACGGTACAATGTAGGCAATTACTTGGCATGCCTTTGACACGCATTTTTTCGAGCGTGAATATGTATTTAAAATGCTTGCCAATGCCACGCATTGTTTTTAGATTTAAAACGATGTATTCCCCCCCAACTTAACTTAAATGCGTGGTATCGGCATGCGTTTTAAATACATATTCGCGGTAAAAACATGCGTGCAAAAAAATGCGTGGTAAAGGCACAACGAGGTTTAAAACGTTGTTGTAAAGGCTATTTACCATGTAATAGTGTCTCTGCCTCACAGGAAGTAGCCTATATCAGTACACTTTGGCCAGCATTCCTCTTGTTCTTTTTTCTTTCTTTCTTGAAACAGGACGGAGGACATTTGACTTCTACTGGGCGTGAGCTGGCATATGGACTTACCCAGTGTGCCCTCCTTCCTGGATTGGGTCACGCCTCAGGAACATAGTGTAATTTCCTGTGTTATGTTATCTTATGTTATGTTATGTTATAACGTGTTTTATAGATAGCGCTCAGCTACTCCGAGGAGTGTCCCGGCGCTTCGAACCCAATACAGACCGAGAGCAGGCTAAAGATGCCACACACTACTGAACAAAAAGCCAGGACTTGAGATCTTTTCTGAAGGGTAACAGGTTGCCAATCTTTCTCAAAGAGACCGGTAAGGCATTCCACAACTGAGGCGCCAAGCATCTAAAAGAGCGGCCTCCAGTGCGGGAACGCCTTATACCAGGAACAGTAGCCAAGGCCAGCGAAGCTGACCTGAGCGATCTCGATGGATGGTAGAAAGCCAGCCGTTTTCTGATGTACTTGGAGCCCGTGTCATGGAGAGCCTTGAAGGCCAAGGTGAGTGTCTTGAAAACAATACGTTTTCGGATTGGAAGCCAGTGAAGAGTTCTCAAAAGGGTTCTTGCACTGGTTCTCCGATGGAAGCCAAAAATGGCTCACGCGGCCGAGTTTTGGACTACTTGTAAACGTGATAGACGATACTCTGGGAGTCCGAGGTAGAGCACGTTGGCATAGTCCAGAAGAGAGCCAATTAATGCCTGCAAGGTGACTTTCCTGTGGGCCTGAGAAAGCAGAGGAAGAAATTTCCTTAACATTTTGAGGAGGCCGAAACATTTACCAACTAGGCCGATAATCTGGGGCTTCAAGGTAAGACTGTTAGCAATCTTCACTCCCAGATTCTTGGCCGTGTCCGAAGCAGCGGAGGGAGGGAACATAGCCGCAGGCCACCAAGACTGCCATCTGGGGTCAGAGGGACAACCAAAGAAGAGCACATCTGATTTGTCCGAATTGCACTTAAGGCTGTTCGCTGGAACCATTCAAACACCGCCCCTAGGCAACCTCTAATACTCAGCAGAGCAGCACAGGGTGGTAGAAGGAGGCCAATTCAGGCGGATTTCATTGTGGATCCACCTACCTACCTTGATGTTCAGGATATGCTCATGATGCTATTCACAACAGTGATTACGAGGCATGCAATTGCATGAACTGAAAAATACCGCTGTAGGCACATTGTTAGCCTCCGGGAAATCGTTATCACTTTTCAAATAATACATTTTTATAGATAACACTTTCATATAGAAATACGTGAGTAGGGTTGGGAAGTTGTGCCCCGTCCTGAAGAAGGAACACCAGTTCCGAAACATGTCGACGCACACCAGAGGTTTTGTCCCTAATTAAGACAACTGACCTCGCCTTTTTTGCACACCTTTTTAATAGCACCAGCTAGGGGTTCTGAATAAAGTTTTTTCACACCACCCACTAGCCAGGTACTTTTTAATTTTTCACCACACCCTTCACTCACATATATCCCCTCACTTGCACTTGACACACACCACACATAGTCAACCTTGTTAACGCTCCCGCGTAGTCGCAGGTCGCAGCGTGCCGCATCCCTTTAGCGGGGTGCGAAGACCCCGATGATGAAGCATGACACCAAGGGGCCTGTTGGTGTGTGAGGGGTATTTTACACAACACTGAGTGTCCCCCACCCTGTGGTGTACACTGGAAGTAGGATTCTCTTTGTTTAATTATCAGTGCCTGTGGAGTAGGAATCCTATCTTTTTACTCTACCTCCCCCCTGTTGTTATTTCAACCTCTAATACTCTCCACATTGAAGTCAGAGCCCTTCTCGCAAGAAAAGAGGAGCTGGGTGTCGTCAGCATACGAGACAATCTGGGCACCGTGAGATTCCACCAGTGCCGCCAAAGGGGCCATGTAGTTGTTAAAGAGAGTAGGGCTCAGGATTGAGACCTGAGGGACTCCTACCTCCAATGGCGGCACTGTGGCGGAAAAAGGGGGTGCCCAGATCGTTTGACGACGGTCTGCTAGAAAGGACTCAAACCAGCTGAACACCATCCCCTGCAGACCGATCTCACTTAGTCTGTTAAGGAGACCTTGATGGGGGACGGTGTCAAAGGCCATCGACAGATCGAGCATCACCAGCATCGCCTTGTCCCCTGAGTCCAAGACCTCCTTGATAGCTTCTGTTACTTCTAGCAACGCTGTCTCAGTGCTCATGTTTGCCCGGAAGCCAGAATGAGAACAGTGTAAGATGTTATTGGTCTCAAGGAAGTTGGAGAGGGAGGAGTGGACATGCTTCTCCACGACCTTGGCGAATGCTGGGAGGAGAGAGATGGGCCTATAGTCGGCGTGTAACAAAGGATCCAAATTTGGCTTTTTCAAAAGCGGCAAAATAAGGGCCTGCTTCCAAGCCGACGGGACCACACCTGTGCTGAGTGAAAGATTGAGCCCTGGATTAATTAAGGGATAGATCACTTGAGCTGTTCTGGCGAAGAATTTGGCCGGACAGGGATCCAAGGGGGAACCAGATTTTAGTTTGGTCAGGGAGTCAAAAGAGGCTGAACATGAAAGGAGAGGTAACTCTGAAAGGGTAGGACCCACAGTGGTCAAGGATGGAGAAGGGAGGGCAATGGAGCAGGAAGCAACCTCAGCACATGCGGGCGTAAATGCGCCTTGAATGGATTTAATTTTATTGGTGAAGAAGTCGGCTAATTGGGAGATCCAAGATTCGGAGTGGTGGTGTGTAGGCATGTTCAGAGTAGGAGAGGTAAATTCCTTAACAACTAGGAATAGTTCTTTGCTGGTGTTAATGGCTGCCTCAATTCTTCTGGCAAAATAGGCTTTCTTTTCCACCAGAATATCACAGTGGTAGGCTTTGATGGATTCCCTATAAGCTGTCTTAGAGGTAAGATCGTAGTGGTGACGCCAAGCCCTTTCGGCTTTCTTGCACTGTCGTCGCTTTTCAGACAGAGCCGTAGTAAACCAAGGGGCAGAGGACCTGCGGGCCACTTTGCGCACGGTCGTCGCAGGGGCTAGTTCGTTGAGTCTCTCCGCAAACCATGTTTTCAGGTGATCAAGATCAGCCTCTAAGCTCCCTGACAGCTGGCAAGGATGAGATAGAAGAGCATGGGCCAACATGTCAGAGGAGACGCGATGATAGGCTCGTGAGGACTGAGAAGGGCGGCTAGACATACTGGAGGATACTTTGTCCACATGAAGGATTTGCAAATTCACCAAATAATGGTCCGACCATAGGACAGTTACTGGGGTGGAAACGCCAATAGGGACAGTGGAAAAAACTTGGTCGAGCGTATGGCCTTTGTTGTGCATAGGGGCAGAAACTTAGGGGATAAGACCCAAGGGAGATGTAGTGGCTAGAATCCTGATAGTGTCTACACTTTCCCTCATGTCCATGTGAATATTAAAATCCCCCAGAAGGAGGAAGTGGTCAGTTTTTAGACACAGTGCAGAGACCACCGCATGGAGCTCTTCATGAAAAGAGCCAATGGGGCCAGGGGGTCTATAAATCAGTAGTCCCGTGCAAGATTGATGTGGAGAAAGGGATAGAGAAAAGCCCAAGGCCTCGCATCCTTGAATCTCGTCAGTTTGAGTGGTGGAACAGGCGACGCGCTTGTCCACCACTATCGCGACACCGCCCTCCCTGCCATTAACCCTATCCATCCTGAAAATTACGTAATTGGGAGGGAGTGCCGTGGCAATGTCAGGGTCCGAGCAAACACAGAGGTCTTTTAAGGAATGGGCAAAGTGGACTTTTTCCCAGGCCCCAGCTTTTCAGGGGCCCCCTGATAGTCCTAACTCTCTTCTGCAGAGAATCTTACCCTGATGACCTTGAATAATTGTTAAACAGTTCTTTTAAATGCTGTTTACCTTTAATTTATTTTTTATTGTGGGTGATGTGTCGGAGTCTATTACATGTTTCATGTAACATTCATAAAACTGTTTCTTTTGGACAGAAACAGAACCTTACATATGAGAAATGGGAGGTGGTCATAGAGATTATATGCAATAATAATAGTGAGCTGCAGATGCTACAAAATTGATCATACGTCACTATCCCTGAATATTAGTTGTAAGCACATTTAGAATTTGGACTAGTGTGCCTGTGCACAGTCAGTGACCTGGCCAAAGAGGTCATGGAAGATCTGAAATTAGATCATAAATTCAAAGCTGTTCTGAACAGGACCCGCCAAAATAGGTTTGGCCCAGGGCCCCTAAAATCATTAAGATGTCCCTTTGAACCTCTCCGTAATAAAATAGCTCCTTCCCTGATGCCATCTACGTTTTTCTCTATCAATCTCCTCCATTGGATGCCTGTGCGTCTTCATTCGCTCAACCTTAAGGACGATGATCTCTGCTGGAGTTGCGGGTTGGTGGCGGGCGATTATCCTCATATGTTCTTTCATTGCTCCTTGCTTCGACCTTATTGGGACCTCATTCAGAAACATTTATCTCTTATTTTCAACATTGAGTTACAACTCTCATTTCCTTTGATATTATTAGGCCCATTGGCTGCTCCTACTCCTCTCCCTTTAGACCCTTTAGAATTACAGCTACTGGATCTTCTCCTGACCGTGGCGGTCAAAATCATTCTTATGGAATGGAAATCCTTTTCGTTGGTCTCTTATCACACGTGGTGGGCCTGGGTTTCCTTTTTACGCAGTGCTCACACCTCAGTTGACCAAGCACGCCTTTCGCCTTCCATTTCTAAAGGGGTTTGGACAGCCTTGGACGAGTATATGGAGTTATCCTTGAAAGGTTTGGTCCCTCAGTTTCCTTTTGATTTGTCTGTCTAATTGCTGTCTGTTTTTGTTCCAGGTTGGGTCAGTCCTGTGGGAAGCCTTCTTTCTCTTCTTTCTCTTCTTTCTCTTCTTTCTTTTCCTTCTCTTGTTTTCTCTTTCCTGTCCTCTCTTCCCGTTCCTCTTTTCTATTGCTTTCTCTCTTCTTTCCTTTTTTCTTTCTTTTATTCTGCTACCTCCCTTGTCCCTACCTTCGGATTGGTTAGTGATACGTTTGCTTATTGCTTGATAAAGACCATTATTTGGTCAGATCCTCTTCCTATAGTTGATTGATTTTTAAATTTTATATACTGATATTTTATTTACTTCTCAAGTCTAGCCCACATTTGTATTTTTCTCTTATGTCAAAATTGTATCACTTATATTGTATTTGGTTATTACTATTTTTACTATTATTTCTTTCAATAAAATCTCCTTAAAATCAAAAAAGATGTCCCTTTGAACACATGGAGTGTTTGTGGTACCTGTGGAGTTTTCTGGTGATGCATGCGGAGCCGGGCTTCTTCTGGGTTGCGTATGAGTTGGCTGCGCTTGTGCGAGTCCGCGCATGTGCATACTGGTGCAGCTACTCTCCGGGAAGCATCTGCTGCAGGGAGAGAATTTAATGCTGCAGTGCAAGTAACTCCACAAAGTGGACACTAATGTCAGCTCTGCTGGTTATATTGTGGCAGGAGAGGTTTGTTTGTGGGACATTATTCTGTTCCCTGTTGCAATGGGGAAGGATTCTCGCAAGCGAATGCATGCGGATGCCTCCTCTTCCTCGAGTGACTCTTTTCCCTCTTCTCCTCCAAAATGAGCTGTTACGGAGAGGGAAGATGATCATCTAAGGCAGCTTAGCCATTAAACTTTGCTAGAGCTCAATGTGGTCAAAACTCCTGCAAAGCCTGTCCTGGGAGCGATCTCTAGGGATGTTTCATCCTTGTCCGAAGAGAAGCAGACTCCTGTGGGGGAGAACCAAGAGGGGAAATATATTGGTAAAGACGTGCTCCCTGAGCTCCTGGAAAATCTAAAATAGAGCATGGGTTTCCAGTAGAGGAGACTCAAGAACCTTCTTATTTGGGTGGTGGTCTATAACAGCAGTTTCAGCAGCCAGCTTAGTTGAATTTCCCTGTACATCCCTGACATAATGGAGTTTCTGCGTAGAGAGTGGAAAGACCCAGTTAAGATTCTTCTGCCTCGCTTGATTGCCAAGTTGTATCCTATTTCAGATTTGAGGCATTTCTTGCATGATTTCTTGTCCATTTCCATTGACTTCTTTGTGGCCAGCTTGCCGGGGCAGACTATGCTGACGGACAATTCTGTAATTTGTGACCAAGCAGATGAGATTGATTCAGCCCTGAATAAGGAGTTCTTAGGGACCCATCTGGCGTCGAGGGCTGGCATTTATGGAACACATGTATCCCAATCCTTGATCTTCGACTTCAGGCAGCTCTTAATGGCAGTGCAGGAGGGAATGGAGTGTTACTTCTTGCTAGAGGGCATGGAACAGAAGATTGAGTATATGTTGGATGTTTCCTTTGATGTAGTGTGATCCACTGCTCTGTCTGCTGGGGCTTCAGTTGTGGTGCGCCACAACTTGGTTCTCAAGGACTTGTGAATGGATTCAGCCCAGAAATCCTCAGCACTGTGATTGCCGTTTGAGAGTACTCATCTGTTTGAGACAGCGTTGGAAGACAAGCTGCATACACCTTTTAAAAAGAAAAGGCATTTCTCTTCTATTAAGTAGTTGTCTTTCCCTCCACCTGCCAAAGCTTTTCCTGTTTGTCAGCCTTCTCATTGCAAATACCAGGGTCATCAGGGGAAATTTCGACCTCTGTGTGAGTCTGAGATTAAATCTAACTCCCATAAGAAGCAACATTACTGACTATCAAGGGGTTGGCCAGCCCTGTGTGGTTGGAGGCAGGCTGAGTTTTTTTTCTGGAGACCTGGCTCAAATCCACTTCCGACTCTTGGGTTCTTCAGTTAATTTGACCAGGGTACATGATAGAGTTTGTGTCTTTTCCTCCAGATTCAGGAGTAAGGCCGATGACATGGCCATCTCACAAGGACAAAAGGCTAGCCATCCAGCAGAATAGAGAGGCTCCATTCCAGAGGGAGTCAATTTAGGAACTTCCCATGGAGTCCAGGGGTTGGGGCTTCTACTCTATAATTTGTTGGCTCACCGCGGAAGGTTTTCAGATGAATCTCTGTCACAGGCATCTGAACAGATTTGTGCACTCTCCCATTCAAGATGGAGATCCTGCAAAGGATTATTCCCTGGGCATGGCGGGGTCTTTGGATGGTCACCTTGGATCTTCAGGATGCCTAATTCCATGTGCCAATTTCTCCTCATTGGAAGTACCTGCGTTTCTGTGTCAACAGTTGTTACTTCCAGCTCAGTGTTCTTCCTTTGGCCCCAAGATAGCTCCTCAGGTGTTCACCAAGGTGGTGACACAGTTCGTGGCCTCACTAAATCTTCAAGGCATCTGCCTGTATCCCTCTCTGGATGATTGGCTGCTTCATGCTACCACGGAACAGCAGATTCCCAGGAATTGGTGATAGTTCTGGTTCAGGTCCAGGAGCATGGGTTCCTCCTCAATTGGGGCACCCGTCAACTCCGGCCTACACAAGTTTTTGCCTGCATAGGAGCTCACTGCCAAACAGACTTGAACAGAGTCTTTCCTTCAGAGTCTCGTGCCATGACTCTGAGGGGGTTGGTGTCCCAAGCGCTCTGGAGTCAGTTTCTTTCAGTCAGGCATTGGCTAATCCTGCAGGGGCACATGGCAGCCACAGTTTTTACAATGCCTTGGACCAAGCTGCATTTTAGTTCTCTTTTGAGTCATGTACATGTCTTTTGGGATCCTTCCTTAGCGAAACTCAAGAAGTTGGTCCCAGTGACTCCTGAGCTAAGGTAGGTTCTGGCTTGATGGCTTCTTCCAGAGTCCTTGTGCAATTGAGGGGAGCTTCAGCCAGATCCTCAGAGGGTGCGGACAATGGATGCAAGTTCATTCGATTGGGGAGTGACTCTGCAGGATGCCTCCACTGAAGCAGGATGGTCCCTTTGGGAGAGCAGGAGGTCCTTCAACTGGAAGGAGCTTTTAGCCATTCTTAGGGCTCTCGCGCATTTCCAGGATGTTCTTTAGGTGCATCATGGGTTGGCCAGGACAGACAATATGGTGATAATGGCATACATAAACAACCAGGAAGGCATCAGGTTGAGTTCCTTGAATCTTATGGCACAGCATTTGGTGCCATCTGCTTTCCATTTCAGCAGTTCACAGGGGTGTAGACAATATGGCGGTGGACTCACTCAGTCGGGTGTTCCCCCTGTCTCAGTAACTGTCCCTGTCAGTGCCCAATTTCAGGGAGGTTTGGGGACTCCTTTCTGGATCTTTTACATCTTGGATCAATTCTCAGTTACATAGGTTTTGTATGAGGGAGCACGAAGGGAGGATAGTCTCACAGCCCCATGGCTGAATGCACTTCCCCATTTTCCCCTTTATTACCAGACTTCTGGCCAGGCTTCTGGTGCAGGGCAGGGTAATGATTTTGATGGTCTCCTTTTGGCCCAGTATGGCATGGTTCCAATGTCTCCACTCTCCGGCTCTCCAAGATCTTTGGTTGCTCCCTCTTCATCTTTCCCCTCTCAGGTACTCAAACAGAGTTATCTCCCAGAGGCTGCAACTATGGCTTTGGAAGTTAGGAGGATGGGTTGCAGTGAAAAGGGTTAGCTTCTCATTTGGCAGCAGTGTTCAGAATTGTAATCGCCCTTCGTTGTTACACTCGTATGGGCGCCATTGGGTGAATGTTCAGAAATGGTGTGCTGAGCCTGCAGTTTCACCAGTGGCTTGCTTCCTTTCTGATGTGTTGCACTTTCTATGGGATGGAAATGAGAAACAGTTGTCGGTTTCTACGTTGCGGGCCCTGTGTGTTATAATCAAGGCCTTCCAAAATCCAAGAGGAATTTCAGTGATTCAGATGATTTGATAAAAGACACACAATTGAAGGACAGAATGCAGAACAAATCAAGACATTCACCCCCAGTCAAGAGATCTGGGTTAAATCCATCATTCTTTTGCTCACTATGCCACCCCAGTTTAGACCTGGCCATATGCAAATCAGCCTTGACCCTGTCCATCATGGGAACAGTCCAGCCCGAACTGCCAAGCCAGGTCCTCCCTGGACTGGAAGCAAGCACCCTAGGACTGGTTTCGGGGTTTCACCCATCATCAGCCAGGATAGCTTGAATCCAGTGGCACAGTGAGCCCGGGACCCACATCTGGGCATACCCGGCGCACTTAGTGCGAGAAAGCAGAAAACACATAATTGATGGACGGAATGCAGAACAAGTCATGACATTTACCCCAGTCAAGAGATCTGGGTTAAATCCATCATTATTTTGCTCACCATGCCACCCCATACCCGGCACATTTGGTGTCATGTTTGTTGGAGGGCTTTTCCTGCTCTAGGTCTATTGTTATGCCTTTGTTTCTCCTGTGGGATTTACCTTTGGCTTTGAGGGCACTGACGACTTCTACTTTTGATCCCCATGAGCATGCATACATTAAGTTTGTGACTCTGAAAGTGTTTTTTGGTGGCAATTACATCTACCACAAAGATTGGGGATCTTGCAGCTCAAATGGCCAGAGAACCTTCCTCTGTCTGTTTTTTCAAAATGGGGTGGTTCTGTGACCGGATTCGTCATTTGTTTCAAAAGTGGCATCTGTCTTCCACAGGGATAAGGAGGTGGTTCTCCTAGCTTTTGGCATCTTATGGATGTGGAATGGTGCTGCAGATCCATTTAACAAGAACGATTCTTTTCCTAAATCTGACTCTTTCTTTGTTGGGTTTGGTTCTTCTAACTAGGGTGAGAAGGCATCTTAGTTTTCCATTAGCAGGTGACAAAAGCAGGCTATTTCCCTGGCTTACTCTGTAGCTGGTGTATCCCCCCTCCTTTGGCATTCATGACCGCTCTGATGGGAGACTTTCCTCCTCTTGGGCTGAGGTGCAGGAGTTTCCATTTCTGAGACCTGTCAGGCTGCTATACAGGCGGGTCTGAATGCATTTGTTGGACATTATCAGCTTCATAATGTTTTGCATGCGCATAAGAATGCGCATAAGAATTTTGGGCTAGGGGTCTTGGATTCAGCTTTGCTCTAGAACTATGTTGTTTTTGTTTTTATAAAAACCATTGTGACTTATGAGGTATATCTGGTTTTAATGTTCTTGTCTTTTCTAGTATAATTTGATGGTCTTGTTTAGACCACTTTGTTATTCCTCATTAGTAATGAATAGGACGGGGACATAAAGATGTGAGGTAATGGTATCTAGCTCCCTCTATTCTGCTCAACTTGCAATGAGGGCCGCAGGGTCAATCACATGTGGGGTGACCGATAAATGCCTAACCTTTTACTGGTTTTACGTCTACAGCCACTTTCCAGGTTCCCTGGAGTACAGCCGCCATGGTAAACTACTTCTAGAGGTAAAAGAATTGCATCTGGGTGACTTCATAGTGTCATAAATCTGTGAAAACTGTGGAAGAAAAGAAAGTTGAATAGTTACTTGAGGAACAACTGTCCTCTGAAATCCCTACATCTGAAATATTCAATTGTATTCCTGTATAATCCCTTGGTATTGACCCTCCATTTAGCAGAAGCCAGTATATCTTCGCTGTTAATATAATTCAGTTGGTTCAGCACCTTTGTCAGAAATTCACAAGTGAACGGCAGAGTTACAGGTTCCAAACCTGGGGCTGAAGTTGATTAAATATGTGCAACTGCCACACTTTCAGCCAGATCAATAACATGTGTCCCACTTGTCAAATAAACTCAATTATGATCATAAAACAATAGACAGAGACCTTTCTGTGAGCAATGAAAACTGTATTCATATTTTCCCCCTGGTAGTCCAAAAGTAATGCATACATTGCAGTGTTCAAGAGTGAAAGTGCGGTGAACTGTGCAATATGATACACATATACATGCAATAGTGGATCAAGTCTAAAATACTTCTTGGTCCTTATTCCGTGTTTTTAGCATGACACCCCCATGAAACTGTTGACATTTCGACCCAACCATAAAATTACAAGGGTCTCCCCAGGACAAGTATATTCTGTCCACATAACCCAAGGATTAAACAGCCAGGCAAATCAATGTAGTAAATACTGATGGGGTGAAGACCATTTTCTACCACCACCTATGGAAGGAAAGCATACCTCATTAAAGTGTTTAATCATGTCCCATTCAGGAGATGCGGACACGTAATCCTAGGTTGCAGAGTTTGTCCAACTTGGAGATATACTGATATATAATACAAAATCTGATGGAAGGTTATGTCACTTATTATGTGCATCAAACCTCCGCCAGCTAATACAGAGACCATTGGATGAAAAGATAACTCGTTTCATCTAAGCACTAAAATATCAGAGCTGGAAATCCATGCACTGCATTGTCTCAATGTCCATCAAAGATCCAATTGGGAAGTGTCACTCTATGGAAATACAAGGGGACAAGGTTTCTATATATCGGCCCAACCATTCCACAAACCAGCCAACCGTCCAAACACACGTCTTTGCCTGCACAGTGCTCCGCTGCCTTTCTACTAGATTTGCCATACATGAATACCACATACACACATATGTACTTAGAGTACAACCACTTTATTTAATCATACTAACAGAATTCTGCTCGCAGGGTGTTCTATGGTTAACATCTCGCTTTTCCCCTGGTTTCACGATAGGTAGATGTAAAATGCTCAAGCGGTGGAGGTGGATCTGCACAGGAATTACTAGCACCCTGGGCCACCCGATACTCCTTCCCATAGTCCAGTCTTGCAGGCTCAACTTTGCTGTTCCCGCGAGGCCACACATTGGCCCACTGAATCGAACCAGACATCCAGGGCTGAAGAAGTCTCCCTTGATCATTCGCTCATCCGACAGTGTGCCACAAACTTTACTTTTCAACTATACTGCACCCTCCCTCAGTTGGGCTTGTGCTATTCTAATTGGCCAATGGGGTTCATTCGGAGGTGAAGCCAAAGTGATCCGGGACTGAGATCAGTCTGAATTCGTTTTCCAATCTATCGTGTTCAGATCATCCAGCTGTTGGTCTGTGATCCACATTTCTAATACAACACTCTATTTCCCGGCTCCATCGCTGTGACATCGCATCTGCTGCCCACGCTGCTGTTTTGCTGCGGTCACGCTTTTTCTCTGAGGGGATAAAATGTGATCCATCCGTGAGTTGGCTGGGCTGCCAGTCAGCAGAAATGGATCGGCATCGGATCCCCAGCCTATGACAGTCTGTAATCAGGAGCAGGTGACTCCGCCCAGCGCCTTCATTACATCAGTGTCTACGTTTACAGGCTATCAGCTTCTTGTTCACCTGCGGGCCTTGCCAGACTCTGGGCTATGTTCGTGAGATTGCGTGCATCTTCTTCTGCATGCATCTTCTGTGCCCGATTCCCTTTTTCCCACCGTATATATAGGGTGAAGATTGCTTCACTCACTGACACTTTTTAAAGGGGATGGAGAGATGACTGGTTCAGATTGAATCCTTGCCCACTGGAATTACGGAAATGGCTGCACAATTACATCCTCTATTCTAGAGGTATTAAGAAGAGATTTTTTTAAATGTAATAGTATGCAAAAAAATGTCTTCAAAGGAGCACTTTTTCTAAACGCACAGAGGAGCTTTGCAGTATCTCCTCAACCCCTCCGTCGCCCCACCATTTGCACTGTGCACAAGTCTTATCAAGACATATTCTACAGTGTAGAACAAACAAATGAAAAACACCTCCTTCATATCGGTGAACCTCATCCTCCTCCCCCCAGTCCCCACGGGAGCATCAGTAAGGGGCAGGTCACCCCAGAATACTCCTATCTTTCCATTTCTGTTTTGTTCCCTGGTTTTCAGTCAGTCAGGGACCAGTTTCTTGTCTCTGAAGTAACAAGTATTTCTCACCAGGCGTTGGGCGGCTGTTGCCTGTGTCTCCGTCATACATTGGAAGTAGACAACAGGATGGCGGAGCACCTCAGAAAGGTGTTTCCCGCTTCAAAATAAGTTTGTCCAAGCCCTGCCCCCCCCCCCCCCCCAATATGTCTATGTCGATGTGTGAGATTCAGTCTCCTTCATGTGACTTTGTTAGTGGTCGGACCCCACACTCTTGTAAGTGGTTTCCATCATGTTTTCTGGTAGATAGCGCATAGTGAATAGATGCTCAGTGATCCCATGGCCTTACTTGCTCTACTACCCATTCCCCATTTGCACACATTCTCTGATTTCTGACTCAGGGCCTGCAGGAGTGAGCAGAGGTGACTCTGCTGGTACATGGGAAGAGCCAGAGGGTGTTCCTCCTTCAAATGGCGTAGAATAGGTGACTACATGCAGGTCTGGTGAGATTCCCAGTGCTGTCCACGTGCAGTCCTACAAGAGGCTACATCTTTGAGTGTGAGGTGATGCGACAGATGCAACATTTAGAGTTCTCCTCTTCTGTGGCTGCATCTGCTTGGATGTCACACAGGGGTTCAACTAAAAAGGTCTGTAACCATCACTGGGCTGATATCAAGAGAAGAGTTTGTGTCCCTTGTAGTGTAACCCTCCTTTGATCAAGTAGTGTCTTGGATCTGGGCCTAGGGTTCTCAACCTTAAAAACCAAAAGGCTAGCCATCCTGTTTTGGCAGTCCTCTTGTGGAGATGTGGAGTGAATTTTCCCTTTTTTGGGGGGTAGCCTAATGTTGAAGAGTTATTCTTTGAAGTTGTTAGTGGTTAAGACTTTGGCTACTACCTGCAATTTGTCTTTTATTGTTAGTTTCTTCAGAAAAGCCAATTTGAGCTTTTGTGTGACGCGTTTCTTACACTTGTCATTCTGAAAATGGTTTTCCTTGGTAGCCATTGTCTTGGGTTAACAGACTTGGGTAAATGAGGGTGATGGAGCGTTTTGCTTTGCGCAAATTGTGGTGCAAATCATGTTCATGAAGCGCTCTGCGATAAATCTTTAGTTCTGACTGATGCTAACATCAAAATTCAGTACATTTAAATAATGTGAAGCACATTAGGCTCCACAAGGAAGACGGAGAGTGGTTACATTTCAAACCATAAAGGTTTATTGTAGGACTTGTAAAGTTACAAATTCAAACCATCAAATTAGTTGTAAATCAATAATCCATACATGAATTCCATAATCAATACGAATTGGCAGCAATTCAAAGTCATCAGCGAAGACAACACTTGTAAATTTGTCTCATAAGCAAGGCAAACAAGAACAGCTCTCCCATGAAGAACTCACACTGCTAAGTTAAGAAAAGTTTGCTAATTAACCAGTAAAGAAGTGTTCTGCTATTAAGGCAGGTGACAGGGCATCTGCTCTAAGGGCTTCTAAAAAGGCATCTGAATCTCTCTCTACATTGGATTAGTTTAAATAAAACATTTTCTAACCCTAGATACACCTACACATGATTCCTAGAAGAAGGACCAATCAGGTTAAGGCACACGCTGATAGCTAAATTCAATGATTTTCTCAAGCTACTGCACAATGAATTCACTCTAAAAGTTCTTTCAATTAACAATTATCTGCACCATGATGAGATACACTTGAGCCAAGCTGGTGCTCATCAGTGCATCCTATAGGGATTGTATAAGAAAAACATTTCACTGCTGATTGGGCTGCTCCTGAAATAAAGAAATATACATGAAACAAGATGGCAACCAGATGTTAACTGTTTTAAAATGGGTCCTACATTAGCTATGGTCAATATAAAAATACACACTCCGTACATTTACGTATTGCATGTTAATATCAATATATGAATAAAAAACAGTTAAGGATTATCCTTATGCTCGGTGGAGGAGAAGGCATGGAGCTATTTATGAAATGTTACCTACGCAACTCAAAGTTACCTCTCACACATCTGGGCTCAGTCTCTGTGATAGATCTTTTGCCAATCTTGGTGCTTGCATAACAGAGAGAAAAAGGTGGCTGTGAATCTGAGTCATACTGCAGTCACCGGTTTCAGCAACAACTTTCCAGGCATACTAATTGGATAGCTTGTAAATTCCTAAAAGTAGTAAATCTGCATCCATTCAGAGGAGTACTAATACATGTACAGATGTATGAATAGTTTTGTGAATCAATCAATCAATCAGAGTACTTGTAAAGCGCGCTACTTACCCGTGAGGGTCCCAAGGCGCTGAGGGGAGGGTGGGAGGGTGCTGCTACTGCTCGAAGAGCCAGGTCTTGAAGAGCCTTCTGAAGGTGAGTAGGTCTTTGGTCTGCCGTATGTGGGTAGGGAGGGTGTTCTAGGTCTTGGCGGCGAGGTAGGAGAAGGATCTGCCGCCAGAGGTCGTCCGTTGGATGCGGGGGACAGCAGCGAGGGCGAGGCTGGCGGAGCGGAGCTGGCGGGTGGGGGTGTGGAAGCTGAGTCTGTGTTCAGGTAGGCTGGTCTGGCGTTATGGAGTGCTTTGTGTGCGTGGGTGAGGAGCTTGAAGGTGATTCTCTTGTCGATGGGGAGCCAGTGTAGGTCTCTCAGGTGGGGTTGATGTGGTTGCGGCGGGGGACGTTGACGATCTGTCGGGCGGAGGCATTGTAGCCGTCGTAGGTGTTTGGCTGGGATTCCTGTGTAGAGTGCGTTGCCGTAGTCCAGTCTGCTGCTGACGAGGGCCTGTGTCACAGTTCTTCTTGTTTTGGTCGGGATCCACTTGTAGATCCTGCGGAGCATGCAGAGGATGTTATAGCAGGAGGAGGAGACAGCGTTGACCTGCTTAGACATGGAGAGGGAGGAGTCGAGGATGAAACCTAGATTGCGAGTGTGGTCGGTGGGTGTTGGTGCTGTTCCCAGTGTGGTCGCCACCAGGAGTCGTCCTAGGCTGAGGGGGTGGGTCCAAGGATGAGGACCTCCGTCTTGTCCAAGTTCAGCTTCAGACGGCTGCTCCTCATCCAGTCGGCGACGGCCTTCATTCCCTCGTGGATGTTGGTTTTGGCGGCGTGTGGGTCCTTGGTGAGGGACAGGATGAGCTGGGTGTCGTCGGCTTAGGAGGTGATGTTGAGGTCATGATGGCGGGCCACTTGTGCGAGGGGGGCCATGTAGACGTTGAACAGCATCGGGCTGAGCCCTGGGGGATGCCGCAGATGATGTCGGTGGCTTCATATCGGAAGGGTGGGAGGCAGGCGCTCTGGGTTCTGCCGGCGAGAAAGGACACGGTCCAGTCGAGAGCCTTCTCTTGGATTCCGGCTTCTAGGAGGCGTGTTTTTAGAGTGCAATGGCAGACCCTGTCGAAGGCGGCTGCCAGGTCCAGGAGGATGAGGGCAGATGTTTCGCCGTTGTCAAGTTGGCACTTGATGTCGTCTGTGGCGGCGATGAGGGTTGTCTCGGTGCTGTGGTTTCGTCTGAATCCGGACTGGGACGGGCAAAGATGTTGTTGTCTTCCAGGTGGCGGGCCAGTTGCATGTTGACGATTTTCTCGATGACCTTTGCCGGGAAGGGGAGCAGGGAGATGGGACGGAAGTTCTTGAGGTCCTTGGGGTCTGCTTTGGGCTTCTTGAGGAGGGCGTTGATTGCGGCGTGCTTCCAGCTTTCCAGGAATGTTGCTGTTTCGAAGGAGATGTTGATGACCTTTCGTAGTTGGGGTGCGATGGCTGAGTCTGCTTCGTTGAATACTTGGTGAGGGCACGAGTCAGACGGAGATCCCAAGTGGATAGAGTTCATGACCTTGCGAGTATCGTCGTCGTTGACGTTGGACCAGGAGGTCAGGCGGTTGATGCTGGTGGTATTCACGGGGGGGGGGCAGAGTCTAGCATAGTCGGGGTGGTCGCGGTGTTGAAGCTGTCGTGGATGTCAGCGATCTTAAGGTGGAAGAAGATGGCTAGTGAGTCGCACAGTTCCTGTGAGGGCGGGATGTCGGTGGCGTTGGCGCTGTGGTCGGAGAGTTCCTTTATGATGCTGAAAAGCTCTTTTCTGTCGTGTGCGTTGTTATCCAAGCGGTCGTTGAAGGAGGATCTCTTGGCTAATCTGATGAGGTGGTGGTGTCTGCGTGTGGCATCCTTGTGGGCTGCGTGGTTTTCCAGTGTGCGTTCGTGGAGCATTGTCTTCTCCAGTTTCCGGCATGCTCGTTTGGAGGTCTGGAACTTGTCGGTGAACCAGGTGGCTCTCTTGTTGGCGTGGCTGTTGGAGGGTTTCTTGAGCGCGGCGAGGGTGTTGGCGCAGTCGTTGATCCACTTTCTGAGGTTGCAGGCTGCGATGTCTGGGTTGGTGGGGTCGGAGGGTGGGTTCTTGGCGAGGGAGGTGATCAGCTGGTCTTCGGTGATCGGAGTTTAAAAAAACACATTAGTATCTAGCATGTAACCACCCAAAGGTACAGATAAAATAAACAAAACCATAGAGTTGTGGACGCGGCGTTCCGGTAGATGGAACTCGATAAAACCCACCTTCTTTAGGACTCTAACTTTGTGACAAGAATCATCTATTGGTAAAAATATAAAACATAATTACTATACTTAGAAATGGCATGATCACATATAAAGAGTTCAGTTTCTACTCATACATCCATTCTCGCTGACTTCTACTCACTACTACAAGATTATTGTCACAAAGAGTCCTGAATTAGGTGGTTTTTATCGAGTTCCATCCACTGAAACGCTACATCGACAACTTTTGTTTATTTCATCTATGCATTTGGGTGGTCACATGCCAGATACTAATGTGCATTCTTAATGTGATCTTGATGATTTAATGTGTTTTGTAATCTACGTACATTCATGTATGAGTTGTACCTGTATAGATACTAGCAGTACTATTCTGTGGTCAATACTAGAAGATATAAGGCCTTGTTTCAATTGCAATAGCTATGTTTTAAAATAACTTTTTATATTGTTTTAAAGTACTTTTATATGACAACTATAATAATACACTGAAACATCATTACATATATTTGGGTTCAGTATTTTAGTTTTGCATGGTAGATGTGTGAACAGGGGAGTGGCTGGCAGGTAAGGAAATTGAGTGTCACGTTGTGGACACCTCCCTGGTTTTAAGAGACCAACAGATAGTTCACATTAGGGGCAAGAGTATACACAAGACTTCAAGGGTGGTGGGGGGCTCATGCTTGGATGATGTTATTAAAATAGCATGGCACGACTATTTTCTTTGGAATAGGTTAAAAAAGTGACCAAAAAGAAGAAAAGGCTGATGAAAAGATGTCTGTTGTAAGTCAAGAAAAAAGAAAAGGTAACAATAAAAAAGTGTTATCCATGTGAGAATACTTCCCATCGACCTGCATCAAAAATGTGTCGTGCTCATGGGAAAGCCTTCACAGAGTTAGGAAGAAAGGGCAGTTTTGCGAAGGTTTGCATGAACTGGAAGAATGAGAAGAGAGGGATGCATTTTAAAAGAATACAATGGTTAAAGAAAAAGGTAAATGTGGGAGGGGCAAGATGAGGGGGTTAGTGATTTAGGGTGGATGAAGAAAAAGAAGCCCATGTGTATTCCGAATACAGGGTCTTTATTGACAATTTTGAAAAGTAAGCTTCACAAGATAAAATTCTTACTCAAAAAAGACATAATCCTTCAGATATAGGGCCAATGGGTTTGATGGAGAAAGTGTTTACCTGAGTAGCTGATTGTGGAGTGGGGTAATGAAATACATTATAGTGTATGTGGGGAGTTCCATCCCAGTTCACCAGGGTACCACTAGGTCTTCCCTTCTCTAACTTGTTTACAACGTGTTGACGTACATTTAGATAGGTTTGCAGGCTCATGTATTCCAGGTGTTATCTGCTGCCAATTGAATCTGTCTTTGCATTTTCCTCCATTGTTTCTCTTATGAGGCTCTATTGTGCATTTAAGTTGTATGGAAAATCCTGTTTTCTATATAAACGCACCCTTTTCTCTACATTGATGTAATTCTTCCAACCACTTTTGCAGGATTGTTATTGTATTATTGTGAGCTACTTCTGTTCAAATCTAAATCAATAAAAACATATTAAAAAAATATTAAAGTGTATATGGAGGAGACATAAATGACTGGGTTGAAATGGCTACATATTAAAGAAATTAAAATTAAGTAGGGTCCATGCATTGAGGACCATGTGTGCACAGTGCAAGAGGATGTGTATGAGGTGAGGAATAAAAGGTTGAAATATTAATTTCCTGAAGTTTACAATTTGATGCTAGGAAACCTGAGCAGCTACTGTCACAGAACCTGCTATAATAAAGATAGAAAGATTAAGCAGAGGCAAGGTTAAATGCTAAGTCAAATGCAAAATCCCAACAGATACTTTACTCCATTCTCATCCCTCAGCTACCACCTTAATCGTGCCTTACAATGGTGTCTTCACCTCAGTATTCTATAGGAAAGCAGTAAGAAGCCTATAGGGAAAAATGGAAAGAACATACCAATGGATAGGTAGGCAGAGAGAGGTAAACAGGACAATAATATTCCCAATATTTATTTATAGCATATCCATTCCCTCCAATAATACAAAACAACATAAGGTTATTTATTTATTTGAAAAGATTTATAAAGCACAAACATGACCCATACAGGTGTCAGAGTCCCGTACAAAGGAGTGTGAGTGAATTGAGGAAAAAAGCATGAGTACAATAATAAAATGGAACAAATTAGGTAACTTAACAAACAACAAGGTCATAGGGGGGCCCGGCCAATGTAGTGGGACCTGTAAAGTTTCAGCAGGGCAACAAATCAAAAGGACATGTGAGAAGTAACATAATATACTTTGAACAATGTTCTTCACAAATGCTAAACATTGACAATCGAAATATAGCTAAAACTTATAATGTAAAAAATACAGTTTCAAAAGGAACCCAAATGTCATTCCTGGAAGACTCTTCATAAAGGTTTTATAAGGTGTGATGTGGTTTTAATATTGTATGCCACGGTGTCCTGTTGTGTTGCTTGATGTAGACATAGTTCCAAATGCTAAATTTGTTGCTGGCCTTAGGATCATTTAAATTTTGCTGGTGAAGAACTGTCAGAAATCTGGCTAGAGATTGTGTAGAATAAGACAATGGAAACTAAAAAGGTTGGGAACTCTAGACTGCTGACTGAATGAATCACTGATACACTCACTTCCAAGTTATAGGTACACTTCAGGGGTTTTATGAGTAGAGCTAGTATTTTTTTTTTTTTTTTTTTTTTTTGGTGCAAAACAGAAATAGCATTGTCATCATCATCAGCCATATATTCATATACATTCGTAGGGTCTCTTGTGAATACAAAATAAACGTAAAACGACAGAAGGTGTATCAACCCCTTGACGTCCTGTCGTGAATCCGGCCTTCCTGGTGACATGATGAAAAGGAATATACATGTATCGTAAAAATACAGTTTGCATTTTATGGTTTTTGTTTGTGTTTTGCCTTTAAGAAACTTAAACAGTAAAAAGAGCACACATAGTTCGGCATGTACGTGAGGTAGTGTCTTCAGTATCTCGCATCACAGTCTATCTACAGAGGGACCAAGCAGATGTTCCTATGCCCCCCGCCCCATTTCGCCCCCCCATACCACCCTCTCTATGTAAGTCCAGCCCGCATCCGTGTATGTCACCCAACAATCATTCACACACCCAATCAGTGGTCCTCGTCACTCTCAGATCCCTCGAGATCGTCCTCTTCCAGTGGTTCACATATGTCCCCCCTATAGGAGTTCCAGGGCTGCCAGACCCGTTCCATTTACGTGGGTTATCCCTCAGTTTATACACCGCCCTCTCAGTCAGCATGAGCATGTCCATGTTGCGGATCCATTGGGCCAATGTGGGGAGATCAGCCGACCCCCACTTTTGTGCTATATCTCGTTTCGCTGTCACCAGCCCCACTGTAGTCCAAGTTCTTGCATAAAAGGAGAGGTCGGTAGGCCCCCAGATATTTAGCAGGCACAGTCGCGAGTCCAGAGTGAGTGAGGTGTGTAGTGCTTGGGCCATGGTGCGCAATACCCGTTGCCAGTAACTAACAATCAGTGGACATTCCCAAATCGTGTGTATGAACGAGCCCTCCGCCCCGCAACCTCCAAGACAGTAAGGATGATCAGCCCTGTGTAGTTTGTGTAATGTCGTGCGAGTGTAGTAAATCCTGTGTAGAATTTTTAACTGCACCAGGCGGAATTTGGAAGATATGCCTGCTTCGCGTGGGGACGCCATGGCTGCGTTCCACTCGGTTTCGTCTAGATCACCCACCTCCAACATCCATTTGTCTTTCAGTTTCCCCAGTGGATCAGGCATATTGTTAATCAATTTGCGGTACGTCATCGACGTCGCCCCTTCCTGCAAGTAGTCAGTGAGTAGACGGTCTTCCAGAGGGGAGGATTCGGGTGGAGATGTGTCAGGCGGGATCGCCGCTTGTAGTGCATGTCTGACCTGAATGTACCTGTAAAGCTCTGTGTCCCCCAAATCATATTGCTCCTGCAGAGTTGCAAAGGAAATTACTCCTTCCCTCGTCCACATGTCCCCAACTGTGGAGATGCCGATGTTGTCCCACTGCGTGAAGCCCTTGGAGCGCCGCAGGTGGCCCAACGCCTTTGCGTTCCATAGAGGTGTGAGTTTTGTGATGGTCCCATCCCATTTCAACTTTGCCTGTGCCTTGTACCATAGTCGGACTGTGTGTTTCGTAGGCCCAGTAAGTTTTGCCGCCACACCACGGTGGTACAGTGGGGCCAGCAAACTGTTCGTACCCAGTTGTACCCTATCTGCCTTGAACGCTGGGTCCTCTTGCGGGGCGTGTATCCATTGATTAAGGATTTTGAGCTGGGCCGCCCAGTAGTACAGCTGTATGTTGGGTAGCGCAATGCCCCCATCGTACCACCCCCTGTTCAATTTTGCGTGTGAGATTCGGGCTGGTTGGTTACCCCAGAGCAGGCCTGAGATCTGTGCCGTTATTTTCTGGAGGAAGCTATCCGGCACCAAATACGGAGCGTTTTTGAGGACGTACAGGAAGCGAGGCAGAGCCATCATTTTAAAGAGCGCTGCCCGTCCTAGTAGCGTTAAGGGGAGTTCTTTCCAATGTTGTACATCACTACGGAGACGGACTAAGGGGGGCTGCAAGTTCAGTCGTGCGAACTCTGCCTCGTCTCGGGTGATATGAATCCTCAGATATTTGAAGGGCGTGTGCGCTAGTTCTAGCGGACAGGAGTCCGGGAGCGGCGGAAGTGGTCCCCGTAGCTCAAAAATGATAGACTTCGCCCAGTTAATGGTGTAGCCCGAGACTCGCCCATTTGCAGTACAGAGAGCCAAGAGGTTAGGGAGGCTCTCTCCCAGGTCTGTAAGATAAATCAGCATATCGTCCGCGTAGAGGGACACTCTATCCTCCCATTGCGGGGTCCATTGAATCCCTTTCAGGAGTTGCGTGGTGCAAATCGTAACTGCCAATGGTTCCAAAACCAGAGCGAAAAGGAGGGGTGAAAGCGGGCACCCCTGTCGCGTGCCTCGGCCTAAGGATATAGTTCTGGAAATGTGGCCGTTGGCCAACACTTTGGCTATGGGATCTCTGTATAGCATGCGTATCCAGGAGATAAACACCGGGCCAAAACCCATACGTGCGAGCACTGCAAAGAGGTAGTTCCACTCCACCATGTCGAACGCCATCTTGGCGTCCAGCGAAAGGATCGCGGCCGGTTCCCGTAGCAGCGGGATTCGCGCCACTACCCCATGCACCCTGCGGAGATTTAAAGCAGTACTGCGATGTGGCATGAAGCCGGATTGGTCCGGGTGGATCAATTGAGGTAAACACGGCAGGAGCCTGTTCGCCAACACCTTAGCGATAATTTTGGCCTCTGGGTTCAGCAGGGAAATGGGTCTATACGACGAGCATTCGTTGGGGGGTTTACCTGGTTTCGGTATTGCTACGATAGTTGCCATCCGTTGATCCGGTGGCAGCGTACCTTTCACTCTAGATTCTTCATACATATTAAGTAGGGGCGTGCTCAGGGACTCCGTCATAATTTTAAACCATTCAATGGGAATCCCATTGGGGCCCATAGCCCTACCCGGATGAAGGGCGCCGATAGCCAGCTGAATCTCTTCCACCGTCAGGGGCGCGTCTATGTCTTTTGACGCCTCTGCCGTCAATTCCGGCAGGGGAACGTGCTCAAGGGCAACCCGGACCTCACCCTCTCCCACCACTGTCTCTGGGGTATACACTGTAGTAAAATAATCCGCGAGGATTTCCACTATCTCGCCGGGGCGTGTGTGGTCGTTACCATGTGAGTCAGTAAGTTGCAGGATGTTCCTCCCTCCCCCCTGCCTCTTGTCCAACCATGCCAACAGTTTACTGGCTTTGTCCCCGATGTCGTAGACCCTATGTTGCGTTGCCGCAATGTCCGACACCGTGATCCTCCGCAGGTGATCGGTGAGGCGACGCTGATGGACTTGGAGATCATGGAGTGTGTCATCCGAAGGACTTGCCATATGGGCGGTGGTGGCCCTCTCGAGGCCCAATTCTAGGGCCAAGGCCTCTCATCTGTGTGCCTTTTTATGATTCGCAACTACGGCAATAGCCTGACCCCTAAACACTGTCTTGTACGCTTCCCATAACGTAGAGGGGGAGTCTACCGAGGACCGGTTTTCCTTGAAGTAGAGCCGCGTAGCCTTCTTCAGTTCTTTATTTATCTGGGGAACTTTTAGGTAACCAGGGAAGATCGGAAATAGCCTTTGTCGTTTCGTGTCTGTGGTGGTGATCGTCAAGGTGAGTGGTGAGTGATCTGAGACGCCCCGTGGTTGTATATTCGTCTCGGCCACAGTAAGATGCCCGTTAATCAAAGTGAAGAAATAATCTATCCTAGAGAGGCAATTGTGTGTGGCCGA
The DNA here is from genome assembly GCF_964263255.1 of Lissotriton vulgaris. NCBI lineage: Eukaryota > Metazoa > Chordata > Amphibia > Caudata > Salamandridae > Lissotriton > Lissotriton vulgaris. Next base: position 1,869,306,114 of record NC_141687.1, on the reverse strand, counting down.
ATAATACGTGTATTGCTGCTGGTTAGGGTGTAGTGTGCGCCATATGTCCACCAACCACTGTGCATCCAGAAATGTCTGGAGCCTGTTAGGCCCTTCTATGTGTGTACGTGGGGGGAACCGGTCTAAGGTGGACGTGAGTGCCATGTTAAAATCCCCACCTATGAGTAGGTCTCCATCCGGGAGGGTCAGCAAAAATCTACCAAGATCCGGCAAAGCCTCAGAGTGTAGTGCTGGTGGTATGTAAACAGAAACTACGTTTAAAAGTTTCCCCTCCCACTGGCCATGAACTGCCGCAAAGCGGCCATGAGCATCGGTTGCTGTAGACTTTACAATAAAATGGGACGATTTCTTCTGCAGGATGCCCGTGCCACGGGACCCCGAAGTGAACTCAGCGTGTACTATCATGTGATAGCCTCTCCTATCTAGGGCCTTCGTGGCCGCCCCCGTCAAGTGTGTCTCCTGTAGGAGAATGAGAGCAGGCCCCCGTCTCCTAATCCCCTGCAGCACCAGCCCCCGCTTAATCTTATCCCCCAGACTTCTAACGTTCCAGGACATGACAAGCAGTGGGTTCGGTGCGGTGTGACTATCCGTTCCAGCCATAAGAAAAACAGTGATCCGCCATGAAGCCCCTTCGCCGTTGGCGAGGTGGCAAGCCGAGGCAGGTGTAGGGCAGGTGTGACAGTGTCCCACATTCCATTCTCTAAGTGCCCCGAATAGACCAGATGCTCTCAGTTACGTGAAACATGCCTAGAAACATACGTGTGCTTAGAACATGAACCTGCAGGACCAAAAAGTCCCGTAGAGCAAACTTACCCAACTCCTGTTCCCCCCCCCCTCCCTGCCCCCCTGCTGCACGGACTCAAAACTGCTCGCCCCCCCAACTGAGCAGAGTGCATACCCCATCCCCAAAAAAGTGTACTTGTGCGTTGGGGTGAGGGACTCTCCGCTGCCGGCAGCCTCTCATTCACACCCTCGGAGGCCCTTCACCCAGTGTCCAATGGCGGGAAGCGCTTACGCAGCATTAAAGTCTCATTATCAAAAGGAACAAAAAAGTTTTCCGGATGGTCATTGTTCCTCGAACTCTTCCCTGCCACCTTCTGCTCCCAAAGAGTCACTGTTGTCCGGTCCCCCTCCCGAAGCCTGGGAGTCCTGGCGTCGGCCTCCAGTTCGATCTTTCTTGGGACGATTTGTCCGTCTGTGGTTCTGACCCGGTCTCCAGCCCTCGAGCCACTCCTGTACGTTTTCAGGGTTGTCGAAGAACCACGTTTTGTTCTCCCCCACCACCCTTAGTCTCGCAGGAAAGAGCATTGAATATGGCAGTTCTCTGGACCTCAGTTCTTTTTTCACCTCAAAGAACGTTCGTCGCCGACAGGCCACTTCCGCTGTGTAGTCGGGGAAGATGGCAACGGTAGCGTTTTGGATCTTGAGAGGAGGGGAGGTTCTGGCTGCCTGCAAGACAGCGTCCCGGTCACGGAAATTAAACAAACGTGCCACGATGGGTCGCGGGGCAGCCCCCGGTTTTGGTTGACCTCCCGGGACTCGATGGGCCCTTTCCACCGAAAAAAAATTGGACAGTCCCTTTGGCTTTAGTTCATCCGTGATCAGGCTCTCTACAAATAGATCCATAGCCTTCACGCCTTCTGATTCCGGCACCCCTATAATGCGGATGTTGTTTCGCCCAGAACGCCCCTCTTGCTCATCCAGTTTCTCCCGGAGCATTCTATTGTCCTGCGCCATCTTCCCCATTTCCCGTTGAAGTTCTGAAACGTCCTCTACAAGGGATTTCGTTACCACCTCCATGTTCTTAACTTTCTCCGACATTTTATGAAGGTCCGCTCTGAGTAGGGTGACATCCGTGGAGATTGCGCCAACGGTCGTTTGCAGTTGGGCCAGTGCGAGCATGACGTCGTCTAGTGTTGCTTTCTTTCCTCCTGGAGAGTCGGCTGTCTTCCCACCTTGCTCTTTCCCCGCCGGGGAGACGGTGGGCTTGTCGGAGGTACATCGGTCAATGCGGGTCTGTGTGACGCCGCCCTTGGGGCCTTTCCCCGCCATACCGCTAAACGTCGCGCTCCTCGTGCCCCTACGCTCCAGGATGTGAGGAGCGGTGTGGACACCCTGTCCAGTCCAATTCGACAATGATCAGGTCTCAGCGGCGTACTCTGGGAGGCGAGAAGCGTCGACTATCGCCAGGCGCGTAGCAACTTCTCCGATCAAGAAAATGGCGGACGCCCACTTCGTTACCGTCTCCTTGACTCTCGGTGCTACTGGTAACGACCGCAGAGTCGGTCGGGGCGCCAGAAACCGTGCCGTTAATCACCACTCCCCTGGTCCGCACGGATCTCTGCATCCGACCTTCCAGTGCGCATTCGGTCTGTCGGCTCCTCCGCCTCACGGGCACTTCCGGTCTAGATCCCCCGGTCAGCAGGCACTTCCTACCGGGCCGACAGCCAGGGGAAGTCCCGGCTCTGGAGGTTGGGGCAGGCCGATCCGAGGCTTCGATGTATCTCGGGCAGCGGACGTCGGATCTTGTCGCCGCTTGTCGCTGCTCACTCCACCCGGTCCTGGGTTCTGGTACCTGCCTGTAGGGCTTGTAGAAGTGACGGATTTTATGTCGGATCGACGAAGAGGATGCTTCAGCTGCGGAGCTCGTCCCTTATGCTGCCGCCATGATCGGCTGCTAGCCACGCCCCCCCAGAGCTAGTATTTAAGATCATTTCTAACCTGCAGCCTATGCCTGCCAACATTTTGTGAGTTGTTGTGGGTCTTCGCATCGTACCACTTTGCGCCCATTTTCCCTTCCTCACATTTATTGTTTTCTTCAGTATCAGTTCCCTTGTGTTAGACTCCCTTTCATGCTCCCTTTTTCTACATTATCCTTTGTTGTTCCTGATACCTTTTGTTATCTATATTTGTTTACCTCCTCAGCTCCTGAAAAGCAAGTTGGCAGTGGTGGTCTCAGGTCCTAGTCTGGTTTCCTGGTCTACTTGAGAGCTCAACATAGAAACTGGTAAGAATGCAGCCCTTTGTATAACATGAGTTCACTTCGGCTAGTACCCTTCTACTTCCCTGTGTTCCTCTTTTTCCCTTGCAATCAGTTTAGTGGCATTCCATTCCTCAAGCACTGAGGTAGTTCTGTGCCATCCCTCGTGTGTCTCTCTCACTCCCCTTCTGCCCCCCTCAATTCCTACCGCAGATGAGCAAACCATCTTTACATCTGATTAACTGTTTAGGTATGGCAAGGTCTTTTAATGGATCTGCTCATCAGGTACCTGACAAGAACTTGGGTGAGTTGTGTTTTGTGTATGATGAATGCGGGTGTGCCAAGGTATAGACGGTTAGCATAGTCAAGCTTGGAGATTATGAGTGTGAGGCTGGCTTGCTGGCTATGTTGGTGTGCAAGGTATGAGAAGAATCAACGTATTGTTTTCATCGTACAGAAGGCACACTTTCTGACGTTGTTAGCATGCAGTATCAAGGATAGGTCTGAATCCATGGTGTGTCTGGGGTTTCAAAGTTCCCTTGATGTTGTTGGATAGACGTGCTGTTTGTTCGCCATATGACGATAATCTATTACTTTTGCAAACACAAGGAGATGATGGACGGAGCGCTGAAACTTTTCAGACAATCACCCCCAGTCACAGATCTGGCTGACTCCATCATTGTTCTTTAGCTCACTTCACCACCCCAGTTCAGACACAGCTAAATGCAAATAAGTCTTGACCCTGGGCCTCATGGGAACAGTCCAGCCCGAACTACCAAACCATGTCTTCCCTGGACCAGAAACAAGCATCCTGGGACCAGTTTCGGGCTAACAGCCCTCATCAGCCTAGCTAGCTTGAATCTAGTGCCAAAGTGAGCAAGGGACCCACGTCTGGGCATACCCTGCCACATTAGGGCGAACAAAGCAAACGCAAAGAGATGATGGATGGAGCGCTGAAACTGTTCAGACACTCACTCCCAGTCACAGATCTGGGTTGAATCCATTACCGTTCTTTAGCTCACTTCGCCAACCCAGTTCAGACACAGCTATATGCAAATCAGTCTTGACCCTGTGCCTCATGGGAACAGTCCAGCCCAAACTGCCAAGCCATGTCTTCCGTGGACCGGAAACAAGCATCATGGGACCGGTTTCGGGCTATCAGCCCTCATCAGCCAGGCTAGCTTAAATCCAGTGGTAAAGTGAATGAGTGACCCACTCCTGGGGATACCTTGCCAAAATAGGGCGAACAAAGCAAACGCAAAGAGATGATTGATGGAGTGCTAAAACTTTTCAGACACTCACTCCCAGTCACAGATCTGGGTTGAATCTATCATCGTTCTTTAGCTCACTTCGCCATCCCAGTACATACACAGCTATATGCAAAGCAGTCTTGACCCTGTGCCTCATGGGAACAGTCCACCCCTAACTGCCAAGCCATATCTTCCCTGAACCCGGAAACAAGCATCCTGGGACTGGTTTTGGACTAACAGCCCTTATCAGCCAGGCTAGCTTGAATCCAGTGACAAAGTGAGCAAGGGGCCCATGTCTGGACATACCCTGCCAAGTTAGGGCGAACAAAGCAAGCACAAGGAGATGATGGATGGAGCACTGAAACTTTTCAGACACTCACCCCCAGTCACAGATCTGTGATGAATACAGAATTGTTCTTTAGCTCACTTCGCCACCCCAGTTCAGACACAGATATATGCAAATCAGTCTTGACCATGTGCCTCATGGGAATAGTCCAGCCCGAACTGCTGAGCCATGTCTTCCCTGGACCTGAAACAAGCATCCTCGGACTAACAGCCCTCATCAGCCAGGCTAGCTTGAATCCAGTGGCAAAGTGAATGTCTATTACTTTTGCTAATTTCCGATGATCATAATCTCTGAGTCTTTTTGGTATTGAGCTTTAGATTTGCATCCATGTGTCTCAGGCTTCCCGCACATATAATATGTGTGGTGACAGACACCCTTAAGTCCCCAAGAGGGAAGAGTATCATGATGTTGTTATGTGCGATGATACTGGATGACTTCGGAACAGACAGATATCGGAACACAGAATTTCTCAAGATCAGAGAATTACTCAAGATTTTGTGGAAAGGAAAAAAATCTTTATGACTATAAAGCAAAAAGGGAAAGCATTTAAGTACTGTTGGGTACCTTGCTTATCATTCTTAGCAATGGAATCCACTCGAGGCAAGATGGCGTCCGTGAGACCGTGAGGAGTAGGTTGTGCTCTACCTAGCTCCTGGCCCCTGTTGTGGATCGCTATGGATTATGGATTATGAGCTGGACTACGAGAGAAAAGCTCAATCCACTAGTAGCAACCTGAGCGCATAGAGTCGACGGATGCATACGCCGGAGTTGCTATCAACCTGCCAAACAACACTGGGATTAGCGTTTACCCACCGGAGTCACAGGCATCGCTGGGATCATCGAGGTCGGAGTAGTCGTCGGTGCTAGAGGTGCTAGAGGTCATCAGTACCATCGGTACCATCAGCAGAGCCAGCTGCAGCAGCGGAGTCGGCGAAGTCAGCATTGTACCGGGAGCAGATCAAAGACTCTAAACATCATTGGCGAGCCGCGCAGAGGGAGAGGTGCCGAGTGACGGGCACCGACTCCCGGCTCCCGACTCCCGACATCACACAGCTTCACCCAGCGGGACCAAGTACCAAGTACGGAGTTTCGACCCAGCTACGGAAGGTGAGGAGGCTCAAGCTGGGTTCGGGTGAGCAGAGACGAACAGAGCCGGCCGGAGCCGAGCTGAGCCGAGCCGAGGCAGCCAAGGCAGCCGAGCAAGCCGAGTAAGCAGTGTCAGGAGACGTTGGACCACCAGGCTAAGAGGAGGCTAAGAGGGGGCTCGAGGCTCGAGGATTTGGAGAGTGCCGGGGGTCCTGTCCTGTCACCCCTGGCTGTCATCTTGGCTGCGAGCAGGCGAGTAAGGGGGCAAAAAAAAGAAGGAAAAAAACAATAAAACACAATAATACATAATAATATACAATAATACCCCTAACAACAGCGAGAGACCAGCTATAACCTCCAAACTCCTACAAATTCTAAGCTGAGCCTTGAGTTTTAAACCAAGCCAAGCCATGCCATGTTGTGTATCACTCCAAATTGACTAAATTGACTAAATTCCTATCTGGTGGCCGGTTTGTGTCAGAGTCAGAAGCATCAGCTGCAACAGAAGTGTCTCAAGTGGTAGGGGTAGTGGTATCTGGACAGGGCAGGACAGGACTGGAGCTGCTACATCGATATCTGATACTGATACTGATATTCGCTTTAAGACACGCTGCAAGATACGGTCACATCCGGGGGGAAAAAATATATAATAAATAAACTGTTGGAGACTGTGAGAGACTGTGAGAGACTGCGAGAGACTGCTAAAGACTGCTAAAAACCTCCTAAGGACTGAGCGAGGGCGTTCACTGCCGAATCTAACTGCATCCAGCAAATTTGCAGTAAGTAGCCGGGTGCTTTGCGGTGTGGCGAGGTCAACAATAGCTCATCAGCTCAATAGCTTAATAGTTTAATCGATTAACTGTTCAATCTCTCAAGATCTCAATTCTACAACATAACATTGCACGACAGAGTGTCCAAATCCGAAAAGAAAAGACGGATGCAGGCGGCACCTTTGTCATACACGGCTTGGGCAGCTTGGAAATTACCTTGAGCTTGGAAAATACCCCGAGGCCGCACTGGATTACTGTCCGCAATTGGGGGTGCTTTGAGCAGGGCACGTAATTTTCCCATTATTCCCAGGTGTTCTAAATATTCAGCGGCTGCTGTAACAATTGCTTTCATTTTTCCAGTGCAACCTAAGCATAAGCACAATCAAAAAAAAGGGGGTGGCAGGGGCTCAACCAAGTGCTTAATATGGCAACCGCTGGCACGCTACAAGGCGAAGGGTCGAACAGCGGATCTGGTCCGAGTAAACAGAATCAATATCACAACTTGAATGCTAAGGACAAAGATACAACTAGTTTACAGCAGGAAGTAAACACTCAGGAGATTCTGGAGGAGGCTGAAATACAAGGCCAGGGAAATATGGTACGGCGGGTCGAGAGCAGGGGGGCAAAAAGTAAAGAAGAAAAAGACAAAAACCGGGAAAAAACAAAGGAAAAAGAGAAACAGAAAGACCGACCGAAAGACAGACCGAAAGATAAAGAAAAGGAAAAAGAAAAAGCCAGTGAAAGAGGCAAAGAAAAAGCAAAAAGCAAAAACAAAGACGACGAGCAGGAAAATGGTCTGGAAATCCAACTGACGCAGGCCAAACTAGAATTACATGCTTAAAAAAGCAAAGCGATTGCAGGCAATCAAAAATCTAAAATCGGCTGCTAAGTCAAGTGGGTTGCCACAGGATTCCCATCTGCGGATTTCAACAATCTTTTGTCCCGTTTCTAACGAGCCCGCCAATCAACAGAACCCGGTGGAAATAGAAATCAACGAAAGCATTATACCTAAAACTCAGAGGAAAATAGACATTTTGAGCGAGGATCATGGCACTTCAGAGGCGGGTATCAAGAATGGATCTTTGTCCACCCCTAATTGTACTACAAGTGTCAGACTCTCAGATCCTAAAGACAAAACAGAAACCTTTGAAGAGGGCTAACAAGTCGACGAAGAAGGTGACTCGTCAGCCGATTATTGCGCCCGACGCATTATTATCGATAAATGCGAGCAGTATAGTGACAAATATCTTAGCACACATAGAAGATGCAAGAGACTCAAACCTAAATCCTAAGCCAAACCCAAACATCTCTAATATAAATAAGCAGGGAACGGACCCGGAATCTGAGCCTGAATCAATATCAGAGTCTGAAATCTATGAGACAGGATGTCAACTTCAAGTGAACCTCCAGGATTACGATACGAAGAAATCCACACAGACTCCATCGATTTATCTGATTCCATCTCTAGCTCCAAAAAAAACAATAACTCTCCTAAAGATAATAGTGCTAAAAAAAACAAGAAAGAAAAAAAAGAAGACAAAGGAGACAAAACAAATTGTTGGACGAATATACTACCGACCAAGGAAGTAACGTAGACATATTCTATCGGTCTGATCAAAAACATAGGAACACTTCCCCACACGCTACGACCAAGTTGCACTCAAAAGTAAAACCAAAATTAACAGGCGATGACATGGTGCTAAGTGAACCATCCCTGGTAGACGTATTTAATTCAATAAAGAAGTTTCAACTGGATGTTAAATCTGACAACAAGAAACTCCAAGGGGCAATCAGTAAAGTAGGCCAAACATATTTGTAAATTTCAGATAGAATGGCCTTGGTCAAACAACGCACCGAGAATCTTGAACCCAACGTCCTGGCTCTGCAGAAACAAGGTCAATCACAAGAGGGGATTATTCGTGATCTAATGATGAAGGTAGAGGATCATGAAAACCGGGCTCGCCGCAACAATCTACGCATACTGGGGATCCCCGAGGGAGTGGAGGGGAACGATCCAAGGAGTTATATGCTATCCCTGTTCAAAGACTCATTCCCCGAGCTTGCTTCATGGGATTGGGAGAAGGAGATCCACCGATTCCACCGCTTCCCCTTTACCATCAACAAAAGGTCACAAGGATCAGAGCAATATCCCAGAGCAATGCTTGTCAATTTCGGTAACTTTCTTTTACGAGAAGCAATCTTTGATTTGGCAAGACCGACCAAAAAAAGACAATACAAAGGATATGCTTTCTTTAGCAGACCCGATTTTGCCCATGCAACGGTTGAGAGAAGATGGCGACTACGGCAACTCTTTTCCCCATTTGAAAAGATCGGCGCAACAGTCTTCTTACTTAATCCAGCCAGACTAAAAGTTATATTTAACGGCACAACGAGAAGTTTCTCCAGCGAAATTCAAGCGCAATCCTATTTGGAAGAGATCTCCGACCACAGTAAAGATAAAGAAAATCTTTCCAAAGGGAAAAAACATAACAAATAGAGACCATATGTTTGCAGTCAATGAGTCGAGAGATAGGTAGAGAGGGTGAGCTGAGAATCTCTTTGAAAAAGTGGGTTGACAGGTAGTATTATAGTGGAATAATTAAACGCTTATAAATGATAGTTGTTGAATAAAATCACCGACTAGGATCATCAGCTCTTCAGAAGTTACAGGGGTCAGGGCCTAGAGCCACCAACTTCCGAAGGATCTGCGAGATGCCCACAACCTGGGCCCACGGGCAACAGGTAGCCTCATTAGATGGAGGGGGAGGGGGGATGGGTTTTAGCTGTTATGGGGAAGACGGGGGAGGGGGAAGGGGGCAGCGGTACAGGCAAATTGAAAGGGTGGAATCTATGATCAGGCTTAGATATAGGACAAGAAGAGCACACTGTCAAACGATTAAAAAAAGATTTAATTATAGTAGTACACCAAATCTACAAAATAAATGGCTAAATTGAGAATACTAACTATGAATATATGTGGGCTCAATGATATAAAAAAAAGGCAAACATTAGCAATAGGTTTACATTCAATAGGAGCAGAAATAATATGTCTTCAGGAAACACATATTGAGGGGTCTCAAAGACATCTGTTTAAAGACCTGGGATATAGAGTTGTTGTCGCCACCACCCAACCAAATAAAACTCGTGGGGTAGCTATTTTAGCGCGAGGTGGGGGTTTGAGTTTTTTAAGATCAGCTTCAGATCCATCTGGTAGATGGGCTATTACAGAGTGTCAATGTACAAGTGGGAAAAAATTTACTGTCTCTTCAATCTATGGCAACGTCACAGACGATCCAACACTGTTACAGTTCCTATCCAACGAATTAGCACACTGGCCTGTTCCTATGATCATGTGTGGGGATATTAACATCAATCTCCCACCAATTTGGCTTTCGGAACTAACATTTAAATATCAAGGCCGGAAACCTAGAACATATAAGGCCTTGGTGGAACTCTGTCATGTTCATGGGCTGGTAGATTGTTGGGAGATGAAAACACCGCAAAACCATGGATATACTTTTTTCCCACCCCCATCGCAAACTGGCTAGATTGGATTATATGTTCATCTCCAATGTAATTCTATCCAAATGCTCTATAAATAGGCTGCCAAGGGTTTTTTCAGACCATAATCCTCTGCTTATGAGTTTTGATATTGACATTATTAAATCTGATCGCAGTAACTGGACCTTTGAAAGAGCTCTGCTAACCAACGATACATATTGTACCCATATGGATCAATGGATCCCAGAATTTTTAAGTTTCAAGATGGGTAGCGCCCCACTAGAGGTGGTATGGGACTCATTAAAGGCAGGGATAAGGGGGAAACCCTCAGATTTTCTATCCAAAATAACAAAAAAGCCAAACAAAACTTAAAAGATCTAGAGGAGAATTTGGCCAGGAAAGAAGAAGATCTAATTAGATTACTTCAAGGGGGAAACAACATTGAAGAGGCAATTAGAGAGTCAGCGAAAGCAAAAAACTTAATATCTGAAATATTCACTCGTAAAGCAATCCTCAAAGCTACAGCGAATAGGGAAAAAAATCTATGAATGGAGCGAACAGGTAGGGCACCAATTAGCTATTAGTGTAAGAGAACAAAATTCTAAAAATACGATCAAAGCTATAAGAGACCCTGTTCTCGGCCTAACTCATGATACAAACGACATTAGGGATGCCTTTAGGAGATATTATGCAGAGCTTTATTCTGAAACAGATATTAAACAAGATAAAATCGATGAGTATCTAATTTCGGATATAAGGTCCTGCATATCCAAAGCAGATGAGGGAATTCTTGCTGAAACTCCAGACTGGATAGAAATTTTACTATCCATTCGCAGTCTTCCATCTGGCAAGGCATCAGGTCTAGACGGTATTCCCGTGGAATTTTATGTCAGATTCAGTAGCTCACTCAAATACATCCTAACCCAGTTGTTTACCCAGGTCTTCATGAATGGAAATCCTTCGGCTTCTTGGGCATGTGCAAAAATTAGTTTTCCCCCCCCAAAAAAGGAGTTTCCGGCAGAACTAGACACATACCGTCCTATCACCCTAATTAACAACGATTCTAAAATATATTCCAAACTGTTAGCAAGCAGATTGGCACCTTTAATTCATAAAATTGTATCTGCTAGACAGCACGGGTTCGTCCCTGGAAGATCAACCACAGATCACGTCCAGAGGGTGATAACTCTCTTTGACATTGCCGAGGTAGCAGGAGACCCTATGGGTCTAATTTTGTTTGATGCTGAAAAAGCATTCGACAGGGTCTTCTGGCAATATCTATGGTCGGTCATGGCAAAGAGTGGGATCGGGGATCATTTTATTCAAGCAGTACAGAAAATGTATATCGCTCCCGAAGCGGTCGTTATGATCAATGGGGTCACCTCGGACATCATCAAAGTGACTAGAGGTACAAGACATGGGTGTCCTTGTTCTCCCCTACTCTTCGCCATTTACACCGATCCCTTTATCGCAAAGCTAGAAATGAATCCGTCCATACTACCCATTAAGACATCGAATGATGAAACTAAAACTCTAGCCTTCGCTGATGATATTGCGATTGTTACATCTGATCCAAATACAACAGCTAGGATAATGGAGGAAGAAGCTAAAAGGTTCGGGGAGATTTCGGGATACAAATTAAATCAAACTAAAACCCAGATTGTAATAAATAATAACATCAGTGTGGACGATGCAAGAGTTACTGATAACGCATTATATCTCGGCGTTAATATCCCATCCGATCTGAATAAACTAGTGGCCCTGAACCTAGCCCTTTAGTGAAACAGACAAATAAAACCTTATCGAGACCTCACAACCTGCATTTAACAATAATCGGAAGATGCAATCTCATTAAAATGGTTTTTCTGCCCAAATTTTTGTACTTCTTCCGGGCAATCTGTCTTAACTTTGACCTATCACTTTTTAATGAAATAGACAACATGCTATCTTGCTTCGTTTGGGGCTATGGAAAAACACGAAGACCCTATAAACATATCACACACTCAAGGGATAGAGGTGGCCTAGTCCTCCCTAATTTAAAATTCTATTGGTGGGCTACAACCATCAAATACAGTCGTTTACTGTTAATCCCCAAACAAGACTCAATGCCCATTTGTCCGACTCCAACTCCACAGGAACTAATCTTGGGTAATAACGCTAATAACCACCTTTGGAAACTACTCTATGAATGCCATCTAAAAAAAGAACGATTTAAAACACTCAAGGGTATCTACACAGTTTGGAACATGGTTCGGAAACATCTGGCGATAGGCAGGTTTTCATTTTATACTCCAATAGAAAACAATACCAATCTGCCTGAAATTTTTTTGGATTCCTGTATGCGGCGATGGGTTAGTTTAGGAATCTCGCAACTCGGCTCATTTTACGATTCCACTGGTTTTTGTTCATTTGAATCGTTAAAAAATAAATATGGGCTGAATTTGCATGATTTTTTAAAGTTTTTACAATCAAGAGACTTTATTCTCAAAAAGGGGGGACTCACTGGTTGCTTTAAGAAAATCCCAACAATTAACACTGTGGTCAGCTCGGCCAGGGTAAAAATTGGAGACATTTATAAAGACCTAATTGCTGTACTACCAGACGATGTTGATAAACATGCAAATAATTGGCAAAATAGGATCAATATTACAGAGGATCTAGCCCACAAAGCACTCGAACTATCCAGCTCTATTCTAATGTCCATCAAGCTACAAGCTCAGCTCTACAAAACTTTTTTCGACCTTTATTATACACCCGAAAAAATTTCAAAATGGGGGAGGGGAAGGGGACTCTCTGCCCCAGATGCAATAGACCTAAAGCCGATCTGATACATATGCTCGCTACATGTCATACTTTAGATAATATTAAACGAGAAATCTCTAACTTCCTAGCTGAAATATTCAAAGTCAATATAGAGATCAGCACAGCAGAAATCATGTTAGGGGTAGATAGAGTTACCAAAACTATTGCCATGCAGGGACTCATATATATTGCTTTGGCAGTCTTAAGAATCTGTTTGACTTCCGCATGGCTGGATCAATATCCACCCACATTTCAACAGTGGCGGATGCGCTCCTTAGCTACATATAATCTTGAAATTGCCATTTATAGCCGGAAAGGTATCAAGAAAAAAATGAAGGGATTAAAAATTTGGGACCCAGTTAGATTATGGCTAGCGAGCCCAGCATAGATTAATAATATAACCGAGATGTATCGAGTTCTTCAGGAATATAACGATGTATTTATTTTTGTTTTTTTTCTTCCTATTCTGCGAAGCCTGTATTTTCCTATTTTTCTTTATAATTTTTTATTCTTTTACTGCTAATTTTCCAAATTTCAAAATGTTACCTGTACCGGGAGGAGGGGTTTCAGGGGGGGGGGGGAAGGCGGGGTAACCGTGATGTAAAAAAAAGTTAAAAACCTCAATAAAGACTTGTTAAAAAAAAAAGGAATTCAGGAAGATTACCTGCCCCAGTTCAGTTCAGTTTAGTTAAATTTGATATTAGTCACTTGTCTTTAAAACATCCATTTAAAACAGAATAAAACATTCATTTAACCCCCCTCACCTCTCCACCCACAACCCCCATGTTTCTGAACCAGGCTCTAACACCAAGTACACCAATATTTAATACATATAATCTCCACTCCCCATACACTACAGCTCTAAAAAGACTAACTTAAACTCTTAGCCAAGCCTCTTGCATCACTAATCCAATCATGTTTTTTAAGAATTTTTCCACGGCACATTCAACATCTAAAACATCCATGTTCAGCAAAAGTGCAAGTGCATCATTACGATGATTTATATCATATTTTATAAAAGGTGGTTTTAAAATCAAACGGTGAAACCTATTAAAATGAGGATAGTCAATCAACAGATGAACATTAACATTTTGAAACTGCAAACCATATGTGCTATTATTCTCTGCAGCTAAAAGAGCTTCACATTTTTCAGCCCTTATATAAAGGACATTTAAAGTTACCTGAAATTTTAATAAAACTAAGCATAGTTGGGCATCGAGAAGAGCTGAAATGTACGGAATTACCCTTCTGTTCTTCCAAGATTCTACCATATGCTTTGAAGAGGGTCTATTCCCTACATACTCCATATCAGCCGATCTGGAATCTCTTCTACAGGCCATTTTTAGTTAAACTTTCAAAAGATCGGAGGCCTCCGTTATCTCAAATTCCATTATTTTTAAGGCCCCTGCAATGACAAATAGCCTTTTTCTGACCTTCACCGCCCTCCTTAACTCACTCTTTCCTATTTCTGCAGCACATAAGGCTGATAACTTTTGTACCTTTGAAACGCAAAGTTTATCCCAAAATCGCCGGGTTGCCTTATAGGCTTAGAATTTCCAGGTCTGCAAATTCCCTTTCACTATTATAGCCTGGCGCATCGCACGTTTTGGGAGAGCTAACAAGTTCTTCATTCCAACTTCCCTCCATGCTTCGAGACAATACCTCAGCCCAATAAAGACATTGAGTAGGGACAATTGCATTGCAGGCTGTTAAAAGGGGAGAACAGGAAGGGCCACCAAAGGTATTCTTAAAGCTAAGTAGGCCGCCTATCTTTGCTGCTGCCTGCATTTCCAGCAATTCTTAATGCAGGGTGTAGCTCAACTGTTTTTTAAAAGCCATACCAAGGTACTTATATGCCAATACCACCTCAACCCTACGATAACCTAGCAGCCACTTTTACAGTTTGACTTTTTCCCCAAAAGGGATTATTTTAGTTTTTTTCCAACCTCACAATTAATATTAAATCTGGTCAACTTTCTCTGTAAGCCTAAATAAGGCTCACAATTGCCAAACTGTCTGCATAGAGTAGAAACAGCACATGTCCGCCAAAACCCTTGGAGATCAGCAAGGAGAACAGAGTGGGGGCCCGGACACAACCCTGTCTTAATCCATTTCCTAGAGGCATTCTCCCTGAGAGGGCTCCCTCCAAATCAAGCTCCCCTTGGGCCCAATTTTTAACCCCTTAAGTGCTGATGACGGAACCGCTCCGTCATCAGCTGCGGGTGCGCTGTGCTGATGACGGAGCGGTTCCGTCATGGCCCGCTCGCTGCTCATGCGCGGCGCGAATTCCGCGCCTGCGCTGAGCGTTCTATTGAGCGGGCGGGGCCATGACGGAACCGCTCCGTCATAAGCACAGCGCAACCGACGCTGGTGATGGAGCGGTTCCGTCACCAGCACGGCCCCGCCGCACGGCCGCCCCGCCCCCTTAGCACTGCGGCGGAATATCCGCCGCAGTGAAGGGGTTAAAGTGCAGTTCAAGTGAGATCGGCAATAAACATTGGGAATTACCCTGCTATCATAATTTAGTCCAGAGTATATACTCCAGTCTACCAAATCAAAAGCTGAGCTAAAATCAACTAAACAGCAGACTAAACTCCCAGTTGTTTCCTTTGCTGTCTGCCCCAAGGCCCACAAGCTGAAGCAATGATCTATAATTGAATGCCTGGGTTTAAAGCCCCCCTGTTCCATTGGTATGATTTTGTTACCCTCAATCCAGTTCTTCAGTGAACTGAGGATAACCTTATAATACAGTTGTGTGCCTACATCAAGCAGGCTTATCAAATGATAGTTGCCTGGTACATTCATCTTGCCTTTTTTATGTATTGGCTTGATTATTGCGCCCGTCCAGCTGGAATGAAATGTACCACTCTTAGATATAGCTATAAAAACTTTTGAAAAAAACACTGCCCACCACATTGTTGGAATATTAACCGGTTCTGCTGCTTTAGTTAAATATAGGGAGTCTATTAGTTTGGTTATGGATTGTGCGGAAAGGGACTCCAAGGCTTCCTCTCCAATATTTGGCCAGCCCGTTGCAGTTATCTCCCAGGCCTTACAAATGTTGCTTAAAAAGGTTACCCAGTCAGTTTTTGGCACCATACATCTAGCCGGGGGGGACGCATTACTACATCCCCTCCGGACCAACTTGCAAAACTTCCTCACATCCTTTTCTGGTATGGCACTTATCATAAGTTCCCAATTTGACTGGAAGAAGACCTTCTTCTTTAACCTAAGCAGGGCCTCATACTCCCTTTTCCCACTGATGCTTAAAAGGCTGGCGAGATAAACCCTTTTTAGGTCTCGCCTGATCCAGCGCGCATGCGCTGAACTACGAGACATTTAGTAAGGGCTTTAAACTTTGAGCCACTCGTGTGTGCTTTTGTTTTCTTCACCCGCTATTGGCCTTTATATGCGTCTTTCTAAGCAAGACAGCATGCAATTGGCCAAATGCAGGTGCATGTCCCGCCTTCTTTCTCTTGTGACCTAAGGTCCGCGGGAGCGAACATAAGCGTCATATGTTTCCAATTATCGTGCCGCGACTCACGGTCACGTTAATTTGAAACATATGGTCAAACGCAGCACTTTAACTTTCGCTAGGGCGAGCACAAGCACGCTCGTGCGTGCACCACTTCCAGGCTTGTTTTTAATTGCACTTGGGTTCTCGGTCTCGGCTGCAACTTGCTGGCTGGTTGCAGTGCAGGGAGTGCGAGGGGGACCTTGGCCTTCTAGTCACACTATAACCCGAGCCACTGCGTGCGTTTGGATTATATAAAAAACATTTTTAATGAAGTGCCGGTTAGTGTCCTGCATTCTTGCGTTGTGCCCCGCACATTAGACATCCAACAGCTTCACATTTACTGAGTGTTAATGATTTGCTGAGAAACACGCGAGCTCTTGTAATACACTTTTGACTGCAGTGATATATTTTTTCTTTTGCACGCGTGTTGTATTGGTAACGTAGCTTCATTGCATTTCTGTTCATCCTGAACCGAGGGAAATATGCTGCTTGAAAAAGGACACTTTACTCACACGTTTACAGAGCGCGCTTTTTAATGTTCTAATTCACAATCAAAATATTTCCCCTAGAACCAGCAGCACAAAAACCGTAAGACAACAACAACGCCGTCCCTGGTTTGCTGCTAAAAAAGAATAACTTCTACAACGGGGCAAATGCTTTAGTTTCTCTACAGCAGCACAGCAGTTTGCAGGTTTCCATTTACTCCAGGTAAACACGGGTCCGAGTGCAGGGCTCATACTTTTTGACTCATTTTCTAGGTGTGTAGAGAGAGTTTCCAGTGGCGTAACCAGAGTGACGAAGCCTCTCCACAGATAGAGGTGGTGGGGCATGGGTCTGAGAATTGCCTTCCAGACTAGCACAGCTTTCCCACCCCCCGTACTGCTTTCCCACCCCCGCACTGCCAGGGGTTGCGTTTGTTACCAGTGATGACATCCCAAGACCTGATGAAATTTGGGAATTTTATGGCCGTGGATTCTGTTCTAAAACAGATGACTCATTCAAGCCCTCAATAATATATCACCGCCCTCATTATTACAGTAGTGACATGTACACGATGGAAGAGTAGCTGTTCGTGTCTTAGGTGCTTTTGTCTTCAGTTTTAGCCTGGGCCACAAGGGTTCATCTGATGCACAAAGGGACAAGACGTGCTCTAAACTGTCACATGTTTTTCTGATGGCCTTAAGTGGGTAGTTCCAGATGGCTATGTACTGGAAAGAGGTGTTTCTTGCCACAAAGCGTGTTATTTTTGTCTATTCAGTGCTCATGCTTTTTATACACCCTTTGTTGGAGAGCCCTCTTCTATTTGTACAGAAAGAAAACTAATGCCACAGCCTGGCGAGGCCTTTCCATAGCTCCTTCTACCGTTAATATTTCATTAGTGATTTCTTCATCTGAGGCGTGGCTTCTCATGTTTGACTACACACATGTGAATGTACTGTAAGGAGTTCCCCTTGGAATATGCATGGGTGCACCTCCTTTGCCCTACCAGCCGTGCCCCGACCGACCTGTGGATGGGATTCAGTCTGTCCTGTATCTGGGATCCTGGCTTGCCTCGGGACCTCGGACCGCCTCGTGGGTGCTGTCTAACTCACCTGTCGGACTTGTTTGTGTCCTTCAAAGGGAGCATGCTTTTCTCATGCACACGTACCACTCCCCGGCTTGTTAGTTACGCCTGAGCCCGCGTGCATGCGCTGCTCTGTGAGACATTTAGTAAGGGCGTTCAACTTTAGAACACATGCTCATGCGTGTACTTTTGTTTTCTTCACCCGCTATTGGCCTTTGCATGCGTTTTTCTAAGAAAGACAGCACGCAATTGGCTAAAGGTGGGTGCATGTCCCGCCCTCTCTCTGCCCTGGCCTAGGGTCCGCTGGAGCAAGCGCAGCTTTCCTCCCTCGTCATGGCTCATTAAGGACAGCTTGCACTTTCAGCTCCAAACGCGGACACTTTCACTTTCACGTACAGCGCTTGTTTTATTTATTTATTTACTAGAGCGCTGTAATGTATTTCTGCACAGAACACCCTTCCCGCCTCACAAACATCAACCAGAGCGATGCAGTGGCTTGTTTCTAATATTCAGCCTCTTTCTGCTCTCCCATGTGCCCCCTTCCATGTGCCCCTCTCCCATGTGCCCCCTTCCAGATCCTCCTCTCCTTCCGCATTCTGCCAGCACCCTCCTACCCAATAGTCATCCACCACCACGTCCACCATCATGTCCACCACCCCCTCATCCACCAAGTCCACCTCCACCACTCCCACCACCACTACGTCCACCACCACCAAATCCACAACGTCCACCACCACCATGTCTACCACGTCCACCACCACCACGCCCACAACCACCACGTCCACCACATTCACCATCACCATGTCCACCACCACCACGTCCACCACCACTACCACGTCAACCACCACCACATCCACCACATCCACCACCACGTCCACCACCACCATGTCCACCACCACCATGTCCACTACATCCACCACCACGTCCACCGCCACCACGTCTACCACCACCATGTCCACCACCATATCCACCACCACCACCACGTCCACCACCACATCCACCACCACCATGTCCACCACCACCGTGTCCATCACTACCACATCCGCCACCACGTCCACCACATCCACCACCACATCCACCACCACCACCACATCCACCACCACCACCACATCCACCACCACCACCACGCCCACTGTAGCAGGGATTCTGCTCCTACACAGAACTGTGCATAGAGACTTGGAACCTCAGTGAATTAGGGCGTGCCAAAATTCACCTTAGTACCCAACATTCCCTACCAGACTTGCACCAGTGTCTCATTGGCTCTTCCATAACACCAATGATTAGACAACCCAGAACATGGAACTTAGATTACCTCAGGCAATGTGGAACACATGAACACTCTTTCATTATACTATCATACTAGTCCAAAACAGGGAGTAAAAGAAGACACTTGCAAGTTTGAAATGTTTATTTCTAATGCCGTGTTCTCATGCGCAGTATCTTAGGTAATGCAAGCAGACATATTATCAGCAACAAGATTATTAGCATAGTTACTATTCCATAAAATACAAAGGGAGTAAGCATGTTATAATGCTAAATGGAAACAGGTTTAAAATATATCTATATTTCACCCTCCCTTGCTAGTAGGTTATTTTATATCTACAGAAGGTCTCTTGGGATTACAAAGGCGGCCCTATACCTCTGGTACTAGCAGAAATGGATCACATCAGATTCTGCACCAGCTCTCAGCATGCGAATGTTCTCCAAGTGTGTGTAATCATGCCTAAGCAGTGCATTATTAAACGCGACAATCTCAGAGGTGGCCACAGCTGCATATATGTTATGTCTAGAACGTGCGCTGATCAGTCCGAACAACAACCCCTGTGTTGAAATAACCTTGAAGGCCTCGGCACTCACTGTTCAGACTAAGCTTACCAAGCAAGGCTGCTAATATAGAAAAACATATTATTCTCATGTGAAGCAAAACACTCTGCTAGACTCTAAACATTTATCACAATGTGTTCAGTGTGCAAAAAGGCAGCAGAAAAGAAAAATGGCGTTTAAGCTCATGTCAACTTAACACAGTGGGAATGCAAGGCTCAGCCCCACGACACCCTTCCTTGATCTGAGCACGAATAAGAAGGGGGCAAATTTGGAAAGCAGAGTTCAAGAACAATAGTCAGAACCAAGTTCAAATTGCCACATGTGAAAAAAACGGGAGCAAACTCCAAAAATAGAAAGTACTTTAAATCAAGCAATTGTATCCACGGGCATAGGGAAGTCAATAGGCCTTGGTGCAAAACAATTTGAAGACGAGAGAAAAAATAAAAACATCCGATGTCCAATATGTGACCTCGGTCATGGAAGAGAGAGAAGCGATAACACATTTTACTCCAACAATGTATATGCAAAGTATGTCGCAACAGCTTCCAATAGGAATTCATTGTTCTCATCTGAAAACATTTCAGCCATCCAATTTAGCAATGGGAAGGAACATACATGTTCCTCAATAACCGGAGCCTCTAGCACCATCAGAGGACGACTCTGGTCTTCTTCAATGTAACTGCATGCCAAGAAATCATGCGCCACCGCGAACACATTCCAACGTCCCAGGACTCCATGCGTTGCTGCAAAGGCCATAATCCCTCCGCTAGAACAAAGCAATTCATGAGCAACTAAGGGGCTCATCAGTTGATCATAATCCGCGTTGGGAGACACCGTATTACAGAGACACAAATTCAGGGCCCAGTCGAAATCGCAACTCAGGCAATGAAAGACAGGCTGGATGCATGTGAAAAAGGAAAATAGAAACGATAATCCATAAGCTGCACTCAATGTAGCAAGAGGCAACGCTCCATAATATTCAAGCATTCAGTTGCGGAGCAGCAGCAGCCATGACAGATCTTCTCGCAACACATAACGTGCATCCATTTTGAAATAAACAAGACAACAGAAGAACGCCTGCAACTAGAGCGAGCATTAAGGGAAATCCACCAAACAGGCTGGAAAAAATCAAATAAAAAAATGTCGGAAACACACCAAATATAGTTTGAAAAGTAGTCACAAGCCCACTGCTAACAACTTTAAAAAAGTGAGCCAGCCCTGTGGTGGAGGACGCATTAAAGATAGTGTGAATTAATTCACCGAAATGCAAGGGCAAATCCGTATTTAATAAAGCATGCACTTCTGTGCGGGTGTTTGCCACGTGAAGGACAAATGTTTCACGATGTGAGGGCGACTTCTTTCTGAGACAATATGTTAAATGTTAAATGTTAAATGTCGTATACTTGTAAAGCGCACAGCTGCCCCAGCAAAGGGGCGCCCCGGCGCTGTATACCGCTGGGGAACCCATCCTGGCTTTCCCTGTGAGATGGTCCCTCCTGGGCATCTCCAAGGTGAAGACAAGCATCCCCAGCGCTGATGGGGCCGTTAGTAGAGATTAAGCAAGCTATTGCCCAGAGTTGCTGAGTGGGACCCATGGTTGGAGTAGGCACCGAGGCGAGAATTATCGAGTTCGCTGACCATGGCCCAAGACCCTGCCGCTTAGGGAATCGAACCCTGGTCCCGGGCCGACCTCTGCTTCCGGGTCTGCCGCCTCCAACCAGTGAGCCACACCACTCCACTCCAATAGAGCTC